>NW_026694627.1:0-1200000 GCF_021218885.2 Marmota monax
CTGTCTGGTCAACCCACCGGATCCCTGTGATGGGAAGAGCATCGTGAGCAAAGGTCTGGACGCTGGAAAGAAGGGACCGTGGGGGACAGGTGGCCAGCCCAGGGTTGGTGCAGATGGAATATTCGTTCAGGAAGAGACCCGCAGGTGGCTGCTGTGTGCGGAATGAGTTCCTGTCCAGGGGGCAGAGAAGACGTGTGTTCCCACCAGGGGAGGGGAGCAGACACCCAGGGGAGGCACGCTGAGGGCAGGGCCCGGCAGGGCAGGGCGGCCCACATGGAGGTGGTGCGGGACTGGGCTTCTGTCCTCCGTCCAGCTCCCTGGCCGCATCGCTACCTTGCTGCAGTCCTCAGGCCGCCCCTGCTCCTGGGTTGCAGCCCGGCGTGGCATGTGAATGTTCTTGACATGATGTCTTCTATCCTCTCTGGCCTTATCCTGCCCCTCCCCCAGAATGTGCCTCATTTTAGGACAACCGTGGGAGTTTTAAAATACCCCAAATTCTGCCAATGTTCCCTTTAAAGCTAGACCCCTCCTTTTCCCCTCCCACCTTAAATGTCTGCCTCGGTGACTCTTATAACAGGAGAAGGTGTCAGAGTGATACCCACAGTCCCCGGTGGCTCCGCCTGGTGCTTTCTGTCTCTCTGTCCCTTGTCCTGTGGGAAACGGCTGCCATGCTGTGAGGATGCTCAAGCAGCCCTGTGGAGAGGCCCAGGCTGCTGCCCCAGGCAGGCCCTCAGTGGATCACACAGCCCCGTCAGCCTTGACTGTAACCTCCAGAAGGATCCTAGACCAGAACTGCCCCACTGAGTCACGCCCAAACTCCTAAAGCCTAGGAATTGAGAGATTAAAAAACCTGTTGTTTCCAGCACTGAGATTCAGGATAGTTTGTTATGTCACAGTAGATAACTCAGGAAATGACTGTGTCATTCCTCTTTCAAATGGGGCCATTTCAAGAGCAGCAGAGAATAACAATAACTGCCCCGGACAACAGGGCAAGCCAGAATGTGTCCTGGCCCCACCATCCATCCCCCTGGTCCCCTGGAGTCCTGACACTTAAAGAGTCACCTACTCTGGGGCTAGGGATGTGGCTCAAGCGGTAGCGCGCTCGCCTGGCATGCGCAGGGCACTGGGTTCGATCCTCAGCACCACATAAAAAAATAAAAAATGAAGATGATGTATCCTCCAAGAACTAAAAAATAAATATTTTTTTAAAAAAAAGAGAGTCACCTACTCCAGGGAAGCCATCCTGGGGCGGGGACCACAATGCTCGGAATGTAGGCTGGGACAGCGGGTCCCATTCCATCCTCACCCCAGGTTCCTGTCCAGGCCCCAGGACTGGTGTTCCGTGGTATCATCTCCCAGGGGTCGAGAGCAGTCACCGTAAAGGCTGCGAGGTCTCTTCCGCTGGTTTCTTTAGCACCAGAGCAGTCAACTTCTTGATGTCCCCAGACCAACCTTCGGCGATGGCTCAGCACCACACCTTGGCACAGAAGATGGGCCGCCGAGGCCCACAGAAACTTCCCACCCATCTCTGTGGCCACTCAGTTTGTGATGGAGGAGACACAGGCCTCGGGCGGTCACGCTCGTCCTCCGGCTGACACTGGGCAGGCCTGAGCCCTGGGCTCACTGGCCCCGCGGGTCCTGTTCTGCAGCCACATTATCAGCATTACTTTAGTCACAGGGACCAAGAGACAGAATGGCCCTCGTGTCCAGCAACGTGTCCATGTGCCACGACTTGGGCACCGAGGGAGTCTGTTCTGGCACAGGGTGAGGAGGGGGCACCATGCGAAGTGAAGCCCACCTGACCCACGAGGGCCAGGACACGCCTGCACCTACCACACCTACCACGAGGGCCCGAGGAGTCCGCGTGCAGAGACGGGACTTCGGGGCCACCGTCCAGCTGCGTGGGCCTGCAGCAGTGCCTGGCAGGAGGGGCCTGGAGACAGCGGTAGTGACGTTCCTCAGCAGTGCAGACTTCTGGGTCCACAGCGCTGGACGCCTCAACAGCAAGGGGATTAGCGCCTGTGCGTTTTACCATCATTTTTTTAAAAAATAAGAAATTAATTTTTTAAACGGGTGTTCATTGAACACCTGTTTTTGGGAAGTGGTACCAGGGATGAACCCAGGGGCCCTCAACCACTGAGCCCCACCCCCAGCCCTATTTTGAATTTTATTTAGAGACAGGGTCTCACTGAGCTGTTTAGGGCCTCGCATTTGCTGAGGCTGGCTTTGAACCTGGGGTCCTCCTGCCTCGGCCTCCTGAGCACTGGGTTCCAGGTGTACCCACTGTGCAGCTATTGAATGCCATTTCGCGGGTGCGTCCCAGGGCTGAGGTGCATGGGTTCCTCGCCACTGAACCGCTGGCCCCGGAGGACAGTGGTTCCTGCGTTTTCCTCCCCCGCTGTCAAGGGGCTGCCCTGGCTTCTGCTGCCGCCCAGAAGGGGCTGCAACTTGCAGCTGTCAACACTTCGAGACCCACAAGAGCTCTGGGTCCAGACATGCTGAGGCGGGGACACCCTGGCCCTGCCAGCCTCGCCCTTCACCTGAGGTTTGCTGAGACCCAAGGATCTGTCCTGGCCCCAGGGGATACCAAACGGAACCAGGTCACAGTTCCTGAGTTTACAGGGCTGGTCGTCTTGCCCAAGTCAGTGGACAGATCAGGGAACCTCAGGCAGTGGCCAAGTGCCGTGACATCACTGCAGCAGCAGGTACCGGGGGTGGGAAGCAGCTGGTTACTGCTGGACCTGCGGGCCACCTGCAGTGGTCTGTGAACTTCCCAGGTGACAAGCAGGGGCTGGCCATGAAGATGCAGGGGAAAGGTAACAGCCAGCACAGAGACGGGAGCCTCCTCCCTGGTCAGGACAACTGCTGCCCAACACAGTAGCCTGTGCTGGTGGGGAGCCGGGTGGGAGCAGGGCCGGGGGCGTGACTGGCCCACCCACTGCGAGAACAGCACGACGGCTCCCCACAAAGCTGAGGGTAGACCACCGTGGGGTCCAGCAGCTCCTTCCACGCGTGAACGTGACCCCAAACCAGGAGACGGCCTCGAGAGCCCCGGGCACACCCACGCCCTGGCAGGACACGCACAGTAGCCAGAGCTAACGCTCCCCGCCATCCCTCAGCGATGAGCGGATCCTCAGCGGGCGGTCCCCGCGCACCCGAGGATCATCCAGCCTTGAAGAGGACCCGCTGACCTGGGCCATGTCGGGACAATCCCTGAGGACACTGTGCCAGACACCGAAGGACGCGGTGCCTGGTGCCATGGGTGTGGGGGCCTCGGAGTGGTCGGATCCACAGAAACGGAAGCAGGTGGCGGTGCCCGGGTCGCGGAGCTGTGTGGAGCTTCAGTTTCCTAAGACGGAAGAGCCCCGGAGACATGGCAGCCACAGCTGCCCAGCAGTGTGAAGGGCTTCGCATCCCTCAGGGTGATCACGATGGCGGTGTCCTCACGATGGCGGGGTCCTCACGATGGCGGGTGTCTCTGCTGCGCACACTTTGCCTCGATTTTGAGAACAGCGGAAAAGGGAGCCTGGCAGGCGGGCAGAGCCAAAGGGCCGTGTGGCCACCACAGATGGAGCCAGGGGTTGCCCGGTGAGGCCGGTGCCCTGGTGACTCACCCTGTGTCACCTCAGGGAAACCGAGGCACCACATGCTTTAGCAACTTGTCCGAGATCCCAGAACCCAGTAAGAGGAGGAAAGACGTTCCTGTAACAGCTTTACGAGGTGCCACCGCGGCCCTGCCGCTCAGCCTTTTCAAGTCTGACTCGTGGCTCCCAGCAGTCAGAGCTGCACAACCAGCTCCATGTCTAATTCCAGAACATTCTCACCACCCAAAAGGGAACATACCCAGGGAGCAGCCATTCCCCGTCTCCTCTCCCTGATCCAGCAGCACCGATCCACTTCCTGTCTCTCTGGGCTCGCCCAGTCTGGAAACTTCACATGGGTGGAACTTTATCAGATGTGGTCTTTCATGGCTGACCTCTTTCCCTTGGCAGGGTGTCCTCAAAGTTTGTCCATGTTGTGGCATGTGGCAGTGCTTTTTATAGTTACATACTACTCCATTACGTGGATATACCACGTTCTGCTTATCCACTGGTGGACATTTAGATTGTTTCCACATGTGAGCTGTTGTGCTGTGAATGGCCATGTACAGGTTTTTGGGTGGACATACCTTGTCTTTCTCTTGCACACATGCACATGGCACAGCTGGTTCACGTGGTAATTCTGTTTAAATTTTGAGGAACTGAGCACCCTGTTTTCCACAGAGTCCCACATGCCCAAGGAGTGTGGATTTGAACCCACATCTCTGGCTCACAGCCCATGTGCTAAGCCAGGACCACCAGGAACTCGGAAGCCCATGGAGCCTGGGGGCCTTCCCAACTGAGGCCCACAGTCTGGGGACTAGACTCCTGTGGGACCCCATGGCCCTGCCCTCCGCACTCAGCCTCCCTGGCCTTCTTGTTTCTGGCTCTTCTCCCCCTGCGGTGCCCTTACGCACTGGCAGTGTCACCCGCCACAACCCCTCCCCAGAGGGGGAACCCCCTAATGTAGCTCCCAGAGACACAGAGACCCACTTACAGGGAAACCTGTGGCCCTGCAGCTTGGGGACTGGTCCCCTCTAGGCACCTGCGCAGGTCTGGCACACGGGACAGGCAACCCAGCCCTCATCCACAATGGACGTCCCGAGGACCAAGGAGGGCGCTGGAAGGGGACACGGACCCTCACACAGTGGGCCCTCGGGGCCCTCAGACTGGGCCCTCGCCCCGAGCCCATAGAAATGGGCGGGAGGGCGGCCGCCCCACTCCGAGACCCTGGAGCCTGGGGAGTGGCACGGTCCGAGGCCCTGTGAGGAGGTGGGTGAGGCCAGCAGGGTGAGTTGGCCATACTGGGGAACCAGGTGGGGATGGGAGCCCAGGTCACCAGCCCCAGTAGGACCTGGGGCTCAGCCACGGTGTCCTGGGAGAACTGAAGTGCTGGTGACAGAGAATGGCAGGCTGGCCACCATCTCCCTGCTCAGGGAGGGCACCCCTGACTGCGGATCCCGGGAGCAGAGCCTCAGCGTCCCCGAACCCCCCTGCCCTCCCTGGTCCTCGCTGTGACGGTGGCTCAGCCCACTCAGGCCACAGGCCAGCCTGTGCCAGGCGCTTCAGACAGGTTCTCAGCTGGGGTGCCACGTCACCTCCCCAATGCACAGACGGGAGCTGGGGCCCCAAGGGGAGGGACCGGCCGTGCACCTGGCAAGCGGAGGAGCAGTCTGACTTAGGAGCCCCGTGCCCCTCCCGCCCTACAGGGGGACAGAGACCATAGCCGGCCAGAAGAGCTAGCCGTCATAGCCCCCTGGTCACCACCTGGAGGAGCACTGTTCTCAAGAGGTGGGACCCTGACTCCTGGCTGGGACAAAGGTCCCCAAGTCCCTCCAGGCCTGCTACACACATCCACATCAGCCTTGTCCCCTCTCCCACAGAGGGTGGGGACAGGTCAGGGAGAGCCCAGGGTTCAAGCCCAGGGTTCAGGCCCCGGCATGGCCTGGCCTACCGGGCTGGTCCATCACCTGGGCTGGGCTGGGCCGGGCCTGTGGTCAGTGACTGGGCAGGCTGGCTGCCTGGGGCGGAGCTCTGTCTTTCTGTCTGACCTTTCCCTGGTGCAGGCCTGTCTGGATGCCCACCCTGTGCTGGGCGCTGGTGTCCGTGGGGCCTGGACCCTGCTGCCTGAGAGGAGGGCAGCTCCCCAGGCCTCAGGATGTGGCAGGAGGTGTAGAGGCTTCTGGGAGGAGCTCTAGGTGGTGCGGGGTCGGTGTCCAGGGCCAAGGAGGTAGAGCCAGGCTTGAAGCCAGATAGGAGGGCAGTGTCAGTTCAGAGGAGGGACAGGTGCAGCACCAGGGAAGCCCCTGTGGCCACCAGGGGCTGGACATAGGCGCGAGAGGAGGAGACTGGTGACTGCGTGGCTCCCAGCTCAGGTCACAGCGGGCTGGGGGGTACTGTGGCCTCCACTCCACCCGGCCTCCTGTCTGCTCTGACCCAGTGCTGCCAAGGGTACCTTGCCCTGAGGTCCCCCACCTCCCGTGGGGGGTGAGAAGAACACTCTCGCCCGCCCAGCAGGGGCCAGGAGGTTCACTGACCCTTCCGCTGGCCAGTCACATGAGGCACATCCTTCCTGCCAGGCAGCTTGTGGCCTTTCACAGAGAGTTGGGCTCTCAGGCCTCGGTTTCTTCATCTGTAAAAGGGACAGTGACACCGGCTTGGCCGGGCTGGCAGAATCTCATCTGTGGTTCTAGGCTGGTGACTTCATCTGCCCCTGCGTTTCCCTTCCTCTCACCTTTCCTGTCTAGGGAACTTGGGTGGCCCTGGGTGAGGCCTGGGGTGCTGGCCATGGGCAGGGGACACTTCATAAGACGGACTTGCTGTCTGGCCTCCTGGGCCTCCTCCCTGCGGGCAGGGCTCCTCAGCCACTGGAGCTCCACCAGGCTGCTCGGGCAGCTCCGAGGGGACGACAGGTGTAAGCCAGCTGGGAGGCGCTGGAGGGGACACTGGGTCATGAGACTCAGCCAACAGGCGGCCGTGTTGACTTTAGGTGTGAGTCCCCTATTCCAGGCAGCTGAGGCCACCATGGCCGGGAGTCCTGGGCCGGCCACAGGACGGTGGGTCTCGGCCATAGCTTCACCCCAGGCCAGCGGGTGACCTCCCCCTGGCCAGTAAGCAGAGCCCTGCTGCCAGGAGCCCACTGTGGCCTGTGAGGCAGGGGCAGCTGGGGCCCAGCCCCGGGGACTTGAGGAGGAGGAGGAGGCACCAGGCCAGCGGTGGCAGGAGGCCCGGCACTGAGGCCTGTAACAGGACCTTGGTCACTGGGGGCGAGCGAGCCTCGCCCACCCCGTCGCCAACACCGCGTGCTTGGGCCAGGTGCCACCACACTGGCTCAGGGGCAGGGCCCTCGCCTGGTGTGCACAAGGCCCTGGATTTCGTCCCCGGCACCAGTACCTCAAAATTAAATAAATGCCCAGTACTTGTCCACTGCAGGCTGGACTGAGCCCGAAATAAAAACCAGCATTTTTCTTTCATGGATTAGGATCAAAAGAGGAAGGGACTCTCCAAGGCCCTGGGCTGGGCCCTGGTCCACGTGGGCCCTGGGGCCTGGCGGTGGTGTCTGGTGGTGGGGACTTTGTTCTGTGAGGAGGGACCTGTGGCCATGGCAAGGGATCTGGAGCTGCTGGCGATGGCTTGGGATGGGACCCGGCTTCTCTTGTCACCTGTGCTCTCCTGACGCCACAATGGTAGGGGTGGGGACATCTGGGCTTCGACTCAGACGGAGGCTGCCTAGGCTGGAACCATGGGTTGGAAAGTTCTAGAACTGCACTGCCCACCCTGGCAGCCTCGAGTCACAGGCCGCTGTTCATATTTGAATTAATCAAGATTTCAGACCCGCTTCCTTGGCCACGCTGGCTCCGCCTCAGCGGCCAGCACTCGTACTGGACAGTGTGAGTGCACACATGACCTTCCAGAAGGTTCACTTGAGCTGTCCGGGCTCAGGGATGGGTGGGGCAGGGGCCCATGGGTGCACCTGGGCTCCTCTGGGCAGAGCCGTCAGGCGCGGGGTGGCGAGGTGGCCTGTGCCCACAGGAGTTGCCAGCAGGCCGCCGTGTGAAGCCCTGGCCCTCGGGCTGGCTGTCCACCCCCGCCCAGCGCCCCACCTCCAGGTGCCTTCCCATCCCCGCCTCCTCTCATTGCCACACCTGTGTCTCCAGCCAGCCCAGAGCTGGACACTGTCCTACTACAGGAGTGGCCCGGAGCGCAGGACAGGCCCCGGCTTGCTGGGAGTGGCAGGGACACTCGCCCTCTTCCCAGGCTCCTGAGAAGCTGCTTCCAGGAAGGGCCTGGGGGGTGGCTTGCCTGGGCATGGACACTGCTGGGCGGCTGGGCGCTGCTGCCCAGGCTTCGGGCTTGCCTGCTGGAGGGTTCCGGAAGGAGCCCCGCAGGTCCCGGCTGGCGGCTGGCCTTGAAAACCTGCGGTACAGACAGACGGATGCGGGCCATTGAAGTCTTCCGGCCAGCCCCTTCCTGACCCCCACCAGCAGGCAACACAGGACCCTGGGGTTCTGCAGGCCGTGGCTTAGGTCCCCTGGTGCCGCTGACACTGTCCCCTAAGCAGTCACACATCTACTTTGCCCTCAGGAAGTTGCTCCTAAAACCAACGGAGCCCCTCTGGGGTCCAGGGAAGGAAAGCAGGGCACAGGAGGCCGCGTGTCCCCGGGTCCACCCAGTGGGTTCAAAACCTCATCAGCATTTGAACATGAGGGCGGCCACAGAACTGGCCTCCATCTTTCGTGAAACATCATGGGACGGTCCTGCGGTCCAGGCCCACACGGTGGCTGTCCTGGCTGGGACGGGGGCTCCCCAGGCACCGCAGTCCCTTCCCCTCCCAGTGTCCCCCAGCTGAGGCTGGTACTGGCTGACTTCTCGGGTGTAGGAAAACGTGTCCCTGCTACAGTGTCCCAAGAGGGCAGGGAGGGAAGGGACTGGAGGCCCCGGTTCCCTGGTGGAGGGGAAGAGTCTTCCCGGTGTTTGGGGGACAGAGTGGGTCGTGGGCCTGGAGTGTCCCTTATCCCTCTGTGCCTGCAGTGAGCACTACGCCCTGCTCTGACCATCCCCAAGTTCTTCCTGAACTGGGGTCCTTCCAGGAAGGACACATTCGCGTCCCAACTCCAGCAGACCCTGGGACTACGAGAAGTGATGGTGACAGCTCCTCGTGGTGCTCCTGAGGTCCTTTCAGGAGGGGCCGCTCTGTCGTGACCAGACGTAGGCCTCCGTTGCTGGTCCTGCGAGGCCGTGGGTGGAGCCCGTGGTGGGGATCTTGGGTGTTGGGTTAGCCCCGTTTTTCGGGCGTGTCCGTGAGGGCGTTCCCATCAGCAGACGGTGCAGGAATGTCCGTCTCAACATGGCTGAGGCCTGGAGGGAGCAGAGAGCAGGTGCAGCCACAGCCCCTCTGTCCTGGAGTGGGGCTCTCGCTCCAGGCTGCCTGGCCCTTGGACTTCAGGACTCACGCCAGTGACCCACGGTCCTCAGCCTTCAGCCTGGACTGAAGTTCCACCCCCAGCTTCCCTGGGTCCTCATGCTGCAGAAGCTTGCCGTGGGAACCCTCGGGGCCACCGACCCGAGAGCCAGTTCCCCTCACAAACCCTCTCGGCTCAGTCAGCAGCTCTGTTGATCATCCATCCTGTGGGCTCTGGCCCTGGAGAGCCCTGACCAGTGCCCAGCCTGAGAGAAGATGGGCCCAGGCAGGAGCGGAGAGGGCTGCCCAGAGACGGAACAGCGGGTCCTCCGCGGCCAGGGGCAACTCCTCCACGCAGCCAGGGCAAGCTGTTTACAAAGTACAGGTCAGGCCGGGCGCCGAGGCACACGCCTGAAATCCCAGTGACGGGCAAGGTAGCCAGGCCTTATCTCAAACCAAGACAAGGGAAAGGGCAGGGTGTGGCTCTGTGGCTCAGTGCCCCTGGCTCAGTCCCTGGTACCAGGGAATAAATGTAATGAGACGTATTTACATATGTAAACGAGCACATGTCGACCCACCCCCAGGGCTGGGTGGAGCTCAGGGTGAGGCCCTGGGTTCAGTCCCCGGGTTCGGTCCCCAGCAGCACCAGCCGCACACACGCAGGTCTCATCCCGTGCTCCAGCCGTGCTCAGGTGCACAGTGACGCGCTTGCCACTGTGATCCGTGGCAGTTGTTAATCCTGCTCTGACTCTATTTGTTGGAGTGACAGTGTCCCCGGTGGTCCCCTTGACGGGACAGTAATCGCTTGTCCCTGGATGTTTGTGAATGGTTTTGTCCCACGGAGACTCTCCACTCTACATCACAGGACACAGCGTAGCCCACGCTCCGTGTCCGCGGGGCCCAACGCCCTGTCACCATAGCAGAGGAGTCCTCGTCCTTGGCTCAGGGACCCTCTTCTACCAGGTGCCGCTCTGGGGGCCTCTTGGTTCGGGCCTGGGCTTCTAGCCCCTCCTCTGAGCCCTTCCCTGGACACTGTCCCAGGGTGGCCGGCCATCCCCCCCCAGCCCTCTGTCTTCACGCCTCAGATGGGGAGTGTACGCACCGAGGGAGTTTCTTGGGCTCAGGGCTGGAGGCTGGGAGGCTGGGAGGCCCCAGGGCTGGAGGCTGGGAAGGCCCGAGGGCAGTCACGGGCGCTGCCTGAGAATGTGGCCAGCTCTGGTCTGCCACAGGGGAAGCTGGACCGCTCACCCCTTTTGTCAGGAACAGCCCCCTGAGGTAAAGGCATTAATCCGTGCATGGGACAGAGCCCTAGTGACTTGTCACCTCGTGACCTGTCACCTCATGAAGGTCCCCCGCTTCAGCGTCTCTCTTGGAGGGGACACTGGAACCACAGCTCTCTCCCCAGCTTGTTGGCCCAGCCCAGCCCGAGGGCTGCTTCCCGGCTCCCCTGGAATCCAGCGTCCGCACAGGGGGACGGGGCTCTGGTGGCCTGCGAAGCCCCGGGCGGCACACAGTTCTGCAGTGAGCGTGGGCCACTCCGGTGGAATTACGGGAATTGGGGGCAAAGGAAACAGCCAGGGCGTTTAAGGTCATCGCAGTGGTTTTCCTCATGATGGTCCCAAACTGCAGGCCACCAAAGGAAGGACAAACAGGTGCACCTGTGGTGACGGTGTGGAGGGGCGTGTCCAGCAGCAAGGACAGCGGCAAGTGGCACGGAATGAGAGGAGCGCCTCAGAAACGGCGCACTGAGCAGGAGAGGCCAGAAACAGGGCAGCTCACCTGTGTGACGCCGTGGAGGTCAACAAATATGTGAAAAAATGCTCATCACCACTAGCGATCAGAGAAAAGTCAATCCGAACCACTCTATCATCTCATTCCAGTCAGAATGGCAGCTATCATGAAGACAAACAACAATAAGTGTTGGCGAGGATGTGGGGGAAAAGGTACACCATACACTGCTGGTGGGACTGCAAAGTGGTGCAGCCAATATGGAAGGCAGTATGGAGATTCCTTGGAAACCTGGGAATGGAACCACTATTTGACCCAGCTATCCCTCTCCTCGGTCTATACCCAAAGGATTGTGGAGCCAACCTAGGTGGGTGAATGGATATATTACACACACACACACACACACACACACACAGGAATATTACTCAGCCTTAAAGAAGAATGAAGTGCTAGCAATTGCTGGTAAATGGTTGGAGCTGGAGAACATCATGCTAAACAAAGTAACTAAAAAACCAAAGGCCAAATGTTTTCTCTGATATGAGGACGTTAATTCACAATGGGGGAGGGCACTGGGGAAGAATAGAGCTGCTCTGGATCAGGCCGAGGGGAGTGAAGGGCTTCCACACTCTGCACTGGTGACTGCACAACTGGCGGGATTCTATATCATGTGCGAACAGAAGAAGGGGAGGCCCTGCTCCACCTGTGTGGTAGCCAAGTGCCTTCTGCCGTCACGTACAACCAATCAGAACAAAGTTTAAAATTTTTAAAAAAAGAGAATCTGTGGAGACAGCAGAGCTGCGGTCACCTCCGGTCGACAGGAGAGGGGTTAGAGGCTGGCCCCCTGCAGTGGTGGCTGCGCCCCACATCTTCCCAGGCCGGGGGTGATGTTGGCATGTTTCTGCACCAGGACTCCAGGTCGTCCTCCCAGACCCTGTCCTCTTTATTCTAATAAGTTATGGCCCAGTTTTTAAAGATGAATTTTGGATTTAAAAAAATCATAGACCTTCCTAGTGTCCTTGGGGAGTTGGTCCCAGGACCCGCAGAATACTAGATCCCGGGGTGCTGAAGTCCCTGTAAGAGGGAGTCCACATGGAACCCGGGTTGGTTCTGGTCCCCTACAGTGCAGTGTCACACCAGGACTTGCAGGATGCATCACATAGGGAAGACGACTCCGTGTCAGTGCAGGGGACCACGGGTACCCAGGACCCAGGCTTGGGTGCCAGCACCTTAGAAATGTTTCTCACCTGCACGAAGAGCACAACCTGGGGTCAGTGCCAGGCATGGCGTGATGATGGTGCAGTTCTTCCTTCTCCAGCTCGGGTCACCTCCAGGCCCCTCTCCCCTCAGCCTTGGCTTCTGGGGACCCTCAAGGCCCACCCTGGAGCCCAAGCCACATGGCCACCTGCAGGGGACTGCTCGATGTGTCTGGCTGAGGCCCAGAGGAGCCCCAAGAGAAGGAGGAAGACCTGGGGACCGTGACCCTGCGGACTTCATCTTCATTCCCAGGGGGCAGGCAGGTGACGTGGTGGGTGGTCCAGGGCTCAGCACGAGGAGCCAGCACACAGACAAGACCTGCCAGAGAACGAGGCCCGTCTCCCCGCCCCCACCCTGACCTGTGTGTGATTCCACCTGAGTCCTTTCCCCAGGTTTAATGTGGCTCCCAGCCACACCTTGGTGACTCGCACCCTCACCCGGGTCTGCCTTGACCACCAACAAGACCTCACCAGGCTTGCTGAGTTGGAGGTGGTGCAACCCACAGGCCCCGGGGGCCCAGGAAGGGACCTGCCTGACTCTGCCAAATCCTCCACACCACAGCCCCGACATGTCCTTGGGGGGCAAGTTCCAGGCCCCCCCAGTGGATGCTTGAAACCATGGAGAGAACCAGTTTAAATAGACACAGTTTTCTTACATATGATAAAGTTTTATTTATAAGTTAGCAACAGACAACAATAACCACTAATAAAAGTAAACAAATATAGTAATATACTGTGATAAAATTGCCAGCATCGCTCCTGTAGTTCTTCAAAACCATTAGTAAGTAACATAGGGGTTACTTGAACCGTAACAAGGACAACAGTGTATCTGAAACACAGACTGCCACTAAGACTAGCCAGGTGACTAACGGGCAGGTAGTATATACAGCATGGATACACTGGACGGGATGATTCACATCCAGGGTAAGGCACAGGGGGACAGCGTGAGATAGCGTCATGCTACTCAGAATGTCGTGCAACCTAAGAGTTACAAGCTTTTCGATTCTGCCCTCCTCACGTGGCGGACTCAGTCGGATGTTGCCGCACCCCACTGGACACTTGGAGCTGTGAGTGGGGGTTGCAGTGGTGAAGCAGCCTTGGTCCCCACCCATGTAAGCACCCAGTATCGGGGCAGGGGCAGTAAACTCAGCGGAATGGGCTCTGGCTCTGCGCATCCCTCTTACTGAGCAGGTGCTGGCCGTCAAGAGGGAAGGTATGGGTGGCACTGAGAGGGCTTCCCATGGAACAGAGGGTGGCCCACGGCAGGGTCCACCTGAAACATGAAGTTTGAGGAGCGCAGGGTGGAATGTCCCAGGCGGGGAGCAGAGTGAGGGGCTATCCCAGAAGTGGCCCTGCCGGGCTCCCCGCCACCCTCCCAGCTGGGACACCCACGTTCAGGTGAGCATCAGGGGCCCCGAAGGACAGAATGAAGATGAGCCAGGTGTCCCCTTATAGGAGGCCTCGTTGGTAGAGCCTGTAGAATCAGCTGCCCCGGAAAGGAAGGGTCGCCTCACAGAGGGGGCGCTGGCCTCCTGGGGTCTGGAGTGCAGCCTCACCGGCCTCCGGGGTCTGGAAGATGGCACAGCTGGCCTCCCAGCCCTGCCCTCAGCACCCTTTCCCTGTGCCCTGCTGATTTTATCTGGTCCATAAACCCCAAGTCTCAGCCGTGGGCCTCGCCTGACCAGCTCCCCTCCAGCTGCCCTCTGCTCCACCTCCTGGCGAAGGGGTGTTGCTGGCCAGGGCTTGGGCTGGAAGGGGCTCATGGCCCGGGTGCCCAGGGGAGGCCGCCGAGGGCCTGCCCTGCAGAGTCGGGAACTCGGAGTAAACAGATCGGGTTTCTGGTGCCGCCCAGTGGCCAGCGCGCCTGCAGATGGCACTGTGCTTCTTGGAGGTGACTCAGCTTCCAGGCCTGCACAGGGCAGCCCCAGGCCTTGGCTCTGCCCTGGCCGTGGGCCCTGGTCCAACCCCGGGGAGGCAACGGGGTCCCAGGGTGGTAGCAGGCATGTGGCTCCACCTCATCCTCGGGGGACAGGGACAGGCCACCCCTGGGGCCTGCTGCAGCTGGGCCTGTCTGGTCACTCAAGTCTCCCTGGGCCTCGGTGTCCTCGTCTAGGGAATGGGGAGCAGCAGTTCCCATCTCGGAGCAGGGCTGTGAGGAAGGTGAGGCTCGGGGAGGCTGGGCCTGGAGGGAGAGTGGAGGCCATGGGGCCAGGCAGGCCTGGGTGCCCTTGAGAGCGGCCACCGCTGGAAGAGTCCCTGCAGGAAGCAGAGCGATGGCAGCAAGGACCAGCCGCCGGCCAGGGTCCTGCCCCCAGGTCTGGCTGGTGGAGCGGCCAGGGCTGTGCTGGGCCGGCACAGGGCCACGGAGGGGGAGGGGGTGTGGGGGGGAGGAAACTTGAGGCTGTGAGAGAAGCTGAGGTGACAGTGGCCTCAGAGAGGCGAGGGCAGGACAGGAAGGAAGGCCCTGTGAGGACCCGGCTTCCTGAGGCCAGGCCGGGGCGGAGACGTGGCCCATGGATGTCTGGGGACGGCCCTTACCGGCTCCTTAGGGAGCTCGGGGCCCTGGGCCAGCCAGCCGGGGACAGGAGAGGCCCGGGGGGAGGGTGGCCAGAGTCGGGTCCAGGACGTTGCCAGGCTGGAGGTCATTTCTTCAGGGGCATCTGAGGATGGGGTTAGCCATGGGGCTGCCAAGGACACCCTGTTCCATAGACGAAAGGGTTGGGGTGGCCAGGGTGGCCGGGGCCCTGGATCGCCAGGCAACAGGACACCACCTCCAGGCGATGCCCTCACTGGGCCCTGAGGCCTTGCAGTGACACACTCAGGGGACTTTGGGGACTTGGGCACAGGAGGCTTTAGACCAGGTGTCCAGATTACGTGTTCTGGTTACAGGACTTGGGCAGTGGATGGGCTCCCAGTGTTGGGAGGAGACCAGAGGTGGCTGCCACGGCCACCTGGTGGTCCTGTTGACAGGACCAGCTCCCCTGAGGGAGCGACATGCCCCTCTTGGAGAATGGGCACAGGCTGGGCTGGCACCAGGACTGAGGCCCTCCACCAGAGCCAGGTCAGGGCTGGACACTGGTCCAGGGGACCAAGTTAGGGGCTGGAGGTCCATCTGTGGAGCCACAGTGAACGCCCACGTCGCTGCCCAGCCCCAGCTGGACAGAGTGACCCAGACCCCGCGGGCCTGGGTGGGGGCTGTGGCCTTGTCCGCCCGGGGTCCTCCTGACTCTGTCCCTCTGGCCTGCCCTCTGGTGGCTGGTGCCTTATCTCTTCTGCAGCCGGCAGCAGCCCTGGTTCTGTGGCCCAGCCCTCCCCACCCTCTGCCAGACCCCAGGGCCACCGCCTGCCCCTCCAGGCTCCCCAGGGGACCAGGCAGGCCATGGTTCCAGCTGGGGTCCTCGCATGGCCTCTTGGTCCTTCACCTAAGGGCAGGTGTTAGGGGTACGATCAGTGGCTGTGGGGTCAGAGAGGAGGGAGGGTCCACTTGGCAGCCTGCCCATCACCGGCCGGTGTCCAGGGCCCTGTGGTCACCTCCCGCCCAGGGTGACTGTGTTCTCGATCCCTCAGGGACAGCGATTAGAGGGACCCTCGGGCGTTTTTCAGCTGCCTTAACCTCTGCAGGCTCTGTGTGCACAGAACCCTGGGGATGGTCCCCTGTCCTCGCGGGATGCTGCTGAGACAGCCGCCTGGTCACCTGGGGAGTAACGTCCCTCTGCCGTCGTTCACCTCTCCTGCCGTGGGCCTCTAGCCTGTAGCCGGGTGGTCGTCACTGAGAACAGGCCGTTGGGACATTCTCCTCCTGCCTCCCGTTACGTCAGCGAGAGGGTGGACGCCCCTGGGCAGAGGCTCGCGGAGCCCCCATCGGAGGCAAGGTCGGGGTTGATGCCCCCCACCCCCCAATGCTGCAAACAGCAGGGCTCAGGGAGGGTGGCTGTGCGGAGCCCAGGGCCTGGACGACCCGCTGTGGACAGAGGGCTGCAGGAGGGCCCCAGATAGCCCCACCCTCCTAGGCGCTGGCCATAGGCTGGTCCCGTTCCTCTGTCAGCAGGTCCCCTGGGGCCGCTGAGTGTCCCTGTGCCCCTGGGGGGGTCACGGCCTGGTACAGGGCCCGGTGCAGAGTCGGGGCTTCTTACCAAGCGTGGCCCCTGCAGTCTGGAGGAAGGGCTTCAGCCACATCTCTGCAGCCACCAGGGAGGGACCAGTTGAGCTTGCTCCAGGGACACACTGCCCTGCTGGCCACTCAGGCCGCCAGGTTGCAGAGAGGCCCTGACCAGCCATGACCACAGGGCCTCCTGTGCCAGGCAGAGTCTGGCGGGTGGCAGGCGGGCTCTGCTCTAGGCAGGCGCAGCCCCTCCCCACCGCCTCCTGCATCCCTGACGCCTCATCTCAGCACCTGGCCGCGGGGGGCGCAGCTCGAGCCGTGGCCAAGCCCTGCTGGGCTTTTGCCAGCCAAAGGGTGGACCCGACGGGCACTGCCTTTTCTGTAAGACGGAAGATAGACCCTGCTGTGTCACAGGGGCCATTGGGGGATCAAACTCCACATGAAGGCACGTGGCCACCTGCAAGGGCAGGACCGGGGATGGCAGAAGGGACAGGAAGATCTGGAAACGCCCGGGGACCCAGCTGCCCCACTCCCACCCCCGGGGGCCCCGGGTCTCTGGTGGCGTCTCTGGTGCCAGGTGCTCGCTGACTTGGGGGCTCCCAGGCCACGCGCCATTCCCCTCCCCATGAGTGCCTGCGCATGCCAGTGGTCACCTCCCCGCGAGGAGCTCCGTCACTGTGCTGAGGTCACAGTTCCAGGGCTGCCTTTGCCACGGCCACCTGCTCCTGGGAGACGGCCTTTCCTCTCTCAGCCAGGTCCCCAGTGCCCCGACACCACACAGCACCTGGCACAGGGTCCGTTACAGAATGAAGAGAATTAAAAACCCATGTCCACCAGGCATGGAGGTGGCTTAACCCATCCGTCCTCCCTGGAATCTGCAGCTCGCCTACCCAGGGCGTAGAGTGGACGACTCCACCTCCAAGCCAGCTGTGGGGTCAGCTTCTGTTACGAAACACCTGAGACCATCGGCTTAAAAAGAGGGAAGGGCTGTTGGGACTTGTGTTTTCAGAGGTTCGGTCCATGGTCCTTTGGGCCTGTTGCTCCTGGCCCGTGGTCAGGCAGGAGCATGTGGCACAGCCCTCACCCCCTGGAGCCAAGGAGAGGGCAGGAAACGTGCCTGAAGTCACACAGCTGACCTGCTGGACAGTTCTGCCTCACTGGGCAAGCTGGCGTCCCATGGTCCCTCAGAGAGTCCACGGTGCGACTGGAGCCTCCCCCAGGCTGGTGGGGACACAGTGTGGGGTCCCTTCAGCCCCCCGGGCATGCTCTGCGTTGACTGTGACGCCCTGAACAGACCTGGGCTTCCTCTAGCTACCTGCCCTCCCCCAGGACCCGTGTTCTCTTCCTAGAACCCCGGGGTGCTGTGGTGCTCCTGAGCAGGGGACCCTGATTCTTGGGGTGTGCCCTGAACCACAGTGAGCCACAGCTGCTGTCACCGTGGTCTCCCTCCTCATTGCTCGGAGATCTTGGGTTCTGTGTCGACCTGATTGCTTCTGCAGAACCTGCCAAGTGACCATCACACACAGTTGCACAGGGTGTGTACTGCCCAACAGTAAGGACACTCTCCACTGAGACACGAAAGTGCCCTCCCCTCCAGAGTCGGGCTGTGCCACCTGTCCAGTTGTGTGGGAACAGATCTGTCACTAGTCCAGTCCAGTTTCTTGGGACTGGATCAGCACTGGTTGGGGCATTTCCTGTTCTTGAGAGTTTTCCGGACAGACTGGCTGGTTCTGGGATGACCTGTCTGGCTCCCCCCGTTGGCCAGGGCTGGAGGTCTGCCTGCTGGGGGGCTGGCGGGGTCCCTGAAGGCTGGACACTGCCCAGGCTGGAGCTGGACAGCAGCTGGGCCACCCTGGGCTTGTCCCTCGGGGTGCAGGATGAGGCGGGTCTCCTGCATCACCAAGCACCAGGCCTGGTGACAGGTCTTGCCCCTCAGCTCTCTGTAGTCAGGGACAGGTGGCCACCCACACTGGGGTGTGCGTCCAGCTGTGGCTTGAGAGAAGGCAGAGCAGGGACTGGAGACCGTGGCCTCCCCCAGAGGAGAGGGGTCCGTGCAGACAGTGCCACCCGGGGCGGCCAGAGCTGGTGTAGGCCACGGCTTCTCCGGCTGCCAAAGTAGGTGTGGGCCGGGCACATGCCTGTGATCCCCGCAGCTCGGGAGGCTGAGGCAGGAGGATCACGAGTTCAAAGCCAGCCTCAGCAATGATGAGATGCTAAGCAACTCAGTGAGACCCTGTCTCTAAATAAAACCCAAAATAGGGCTGGGGATGGGGCTCAGTGGTTGAGGGACCCTGGGTTCAGTCCCCAGTGCCAAAAAAAAAAAACAAAAACAGCAGTGTGTGACCCTTAGCTTAGCAGTCACCGAGTGCTGATTTTAGATCCAGCCAGGGGTGGGTTCTGGATGTGCCTCCAGAGGACCCACTGCCCTAGCCTCTGAGAGCTTATGGCCTCCTGGGAGAAGCAGACCCCCCTTCTCCTACAAAGTGTCTGTAGTAAGTTGTGGACGGCACTCGGGACTGTTATGTGCAGTTGCCCGGGTTGTGTACTGCCCAGCTGTAAGGGCGTATTTCGTATAGACCATGAGGAGAATGAACTCCCTTAGAGTTGGGAAGCAACTCTAAGCCATCCACAGTGGCCTGGACGTTCCCTCCAGGACAGGGGCGAGAGCCTGAGGCTTTGGCCTCCAGGAGGACCACTCTGGGGTAGCTGAGGGAGAGAGTGGCTGGAGCTGACTGGGAAGGGATTTTCCTGAGGAGAGGCTGGGGCTGTTCCCGGAGGCTGGGCAGGAAGTTGGCAGCTAAGGAGGAGAGGACGTGCTGGTCAGTGGAAGGAGCCCTTGCCAACCCTGGAGGCGGGCGGAGCATGGACGGCGGGCCAGGAGCCAGGGCAGGACGGGGCAGGACGGGGCAGGAGGCCAACGCAGCCTCCAGCCAGAGCCGCACCGTGAGAGGCGCCAGGGGAGCAGAGCTCGGGGACCCAGGGTCACGGGGACGTGGAGAGCCCGTCCGAGAGCCGAGTCTGGTCACCCGGGTGAGGCGAGCAGGTCCCTCCACTGCTCAGCCCTCCGGGGCTGCCACCTGTCCCTGAGGTGGGTGTCCCACGGCAGGCAGGCCGCGGCACCACCCGGGACGGGTCATCCAACGACTTCTTTATTCAACCCTGAGTGCAGGGGCCGCGGTGGCCTTCTGCCGCAGTCTGTGTCCCGAGGGGCCATCTGCATGGTCTCTTTCTGAAGTGTCCCTCAGTCACGAGGGTGACAGGAGCAACCACTGGGTCCCTTCTCCTTCTTGGGGCTCTGGGACAGCGGGAGGCTCCTTGGAGCATGTGGGGTCCCCGGGAGGCGCCAGGCCGGGCCCCTGGTGGCCACTTACAACCGTGACCCATGGCTGTTGACCAGGAGCCATGAGGGCTGCCACCTGTCCAGGCAGCCACAGCAGTTGGCCTGGACCTGGAGGAGGCTGCGTCAAGGGAGTGGAGGCTCCGCCCGGCCTCCCCGGGGTCGGGTTCCCGGGCGTGGCTCAGGGCGCTCCTTTGACCTGATGGACGACAGGGTCTTACCAGCGGCCTCCTGTCCCGGCCCCACAAAGGCTCGCTGGCCTGTCCTCTTCCAGAGGTCACGAGGACAGACTCCCAGTATGTGACCTCACAGGGGCGCAGGGGTCACTAGCCCCCCTTTATGCTGCGTGGAAGGAGGGACGCGGGGCCTCTGCAGCTCGGGCCACGACCGGTGGGCGGTCAGGAGTCACATGCGCACGTCCTGGTGCGGAGCTTCTGTCCTGAGCAGGTGGCGGCCTGGCGGCTGGACCGCTGGCCTCCGGGAGCTACCAGAGGCCTCCAGGGCGCTGTGGAAGGTGCCACGGGATGTGGCCCAGAGGACCACAGGGTCTGGCTCGGGTCCCCAAGGACCGGGGATTCCAGGGGACATTCAGCATCTTTAGGCCTCTCTGTGACCTCCTCAGCCAGGACTGCGGGTCGGTGGGGACACGGAGGGGGCGAGTCCCCACAGCCCAGGGTCAGGGCTCTGGGGAAACGGAGTCACGCCCCACTGGGTCCAGCCAGGACTGACCACCGTGTCCCTGTCTGTCCCTAGGTGCAAGTTCTTCAGTCTGACGGAGACGCCGGAGGACTACACCATCATCGTGGATGAGGAGGGCTTCCTGGGTGAGTGGCCGCCCACCCCCTGTCCCCTGCCCCTGTGGCCAGCAGGAGGCCCTGAGGGGCCCTGAGGTCGGGGACCTGGGGGGAGGAGCAGCGTGGCCCTGGTGAGCGTGCTCCGTCCCCCGTCATTCTCATTTCCGTCCTTTAAGAGGGGTGTCACTGTGCCCTGAAGCCCCCTGGCAGGCACCTCGCCCTGAGTGGCACCCCAGCCCCGGGGTCACCATTGTGCGGTGTGTGCCTGTCCCTTGGTCTGATTCCAGGGCTCGCCCCCTCCCCAGGACGCCCGGTCCCCACCCCCTGTCCCCAGGTCCCTCGAGCTGTGCTCTGAAAGCCCAGGCTGCGCCCAGCTTCCACTTTCCACCCTGCAGTGACAGGCAGAGGGCAGCTTGTGCCTTCCCACGGGCGGGGGCTGGACCCCTGCAGGGACCCCCCCAGCTACTCACCCCCACGCTGCGGAGGGGCCAGTGCAGCCCAGCAGCAAGGTGAGGGCCTGGTCCCCCAGGCCCGTGGATGCAGCAGGATACGTGGCCAGTGGACGTCCGAGAGTCCGCAGGCTGGCCCAGAGGGTCCAGTGGCCTCGCCCCCCGTGTCCGGGCCCAGGTGGCTGCTCTCAGACTGGAGAGAAGCTGCCTCTGGCGCCAGGCCCTGTGGTCAGTCCCTGCTGACCCCCTGGGTGGACTGAGGAACCCACCTCAGCACACGAAGCCACTCAGCCGGGCCCCAGAACGGCACCGGGAAGGGCGCCCGTGGGAAGCTGGCTGCGTGGCCATCTGGTGGGGCCTCTGGGTAGCAGTGCAACCTCGCGCCACTGATGAGAGGGTGACGGTCACAGGAGGGGACAGGCCATTCCCCCCCCCCTGGGTCCTTCAGAGGCTGGAAGCCAGGGCAGGGAACCCGGCCCACTTCCCCATCTCAGGCGCAGTGTCCCTGTCCACCTGCAGGGGGCAGCGCGTGGCCAGGGCAGGGCCAGGGCCTTCTGCTCCGCAGGGAGGGGCGTGTGTGTGTGCAGAGGGCACGTCGGGCACCCGCCGCCCACTCACGCGGTCGTTGTTTCCGAGCAGAGGAAACAGGAGCTCCCGGGTTGACCACAGAGCGCGCCCTGGAGACCCACGCCCTGGGGACCCCGTGCCCGGCAGCTCAGACGCGGTCTCATTTGTTTAATTTATTCACGTGACATGACTGTGGAGTGTGCCTAACGTATTGTGCACATGTGTACACATGTGACATATTCTAATCAGGATCCACCCTGTGGTTGTAGTGACGTGGAGTGTCACCGGTCACGTGTTCATGTGTGAACACAGGAAAGTGGTGTCCAGTTCATCCACCGTCTTTCCCAGTCCCACCCCCCTCCCCTTTGTCTAATTCAGTGAACTTCTATCCCCTTCACCCCCGGTTGTGGATTAGCACCCGCATATCAGAGAGAACGTTTGGCCTTTGGTTTGGGGGGTCTTGGCTTATTCACCTAGCATGGCAAAATGAACCTGTCCGTCAGCGCCACGCCTGCATGGTCATCTCCAGATCCATCCATTTTCCAGCAAATGCCATGATTTCATTCTTCTTCATGACCGAGTAATGTTCCATTGTTTACGTGGACCCCAACAGTCCCATTTCTTCCTCCGCTCACGGACCTTTCTACCCAGAGCTGCAGCTCGCAGCACCCCAGAGGCAGAGGGAAGTGGCGGGGCCTCGGCTCCCTGGAGTAGATGGTCTTTTTAGTCCACCCCCAAGATGGGACCAAGCAGTGGGGGTGAGAGGCCAGAGGAGCAGGGAGACAGGGAGGCTCTTCCCCCAGGGCCACATTCCAGGGACCATCTGTGGCCGAAAAGATGTCCTGAGGCCAAGGCACTGCTCACCCGGGGCCACTGGCCTCACAAGATAGAGGCAGCGTTTACTGACAGCTGCTGCGCCCAGCCCTGGACCAGACCAGGGAGGGGAAGGTCCAGCCCAGCTCCACAGGCCACTGGCCAAGTGCACAGAGTCCCTGAGCCACAAGAACTCCCCACAGGGGTCCCTGTGCAGGGGACCACAGGAGGGGCCCGGGATCTGGAGGAGGAAAGTCACACCCAGGTTCTCGTCCCCTCCGAAGGGGCCGCCCAGAACCCCATCGTAAGTGGACACAGCGCACGTCCCCAGCGGGGCAGCCAGCAGGGCCCACGGTCCCCAAGACCAGGGTGACTGGGCCAGCCTGCCGCTGGGCAGAGTCCCCAACCCAAGCCCGTTTTGCGCTAAGCATCGAGCGCCTTGGCGTCCAGTGGGCACAGTGCTGACCTGAGCAACCGGGGAGGTGCTTCCCGCCTCGGTGGAGTCTGAACTGGGAGTGATGTCCCCAGACGGGCGCCTCCCGGGCCAGACCTGTCCGCCTCTCTCCAGCCTGGCACGCTGCCCTCTGCAGACACCGGGAATGGCTGTGTGGAGGAGGGTACCGAGGCCCAGAATGTCACAGCTTGCCCAGGGCCTCACGGCTGAGTCTGGATGCTTCTGTGGGCCAAGCCCTGGGCAGAGAGGAGAGGTGAGGGGTCCAGCCTCGGCCTCTGAGAGACCTAGGAACAGCCAACCGATTATGGAGTCAGAGGGCTTCCTGGAGGGAGCAGTCCACAGTGAGCCCTGCAGGGGTGCCACTCGGAGGGGCTCTCCAGACAGAATCCTGGGCTTCCAGAGACGAGGGCTGGCCGGCAGCCCCAGGGAACCTGGCAGGAAGAAGAGAGGGACAGCTGAGGCCAGGAAGGCTGGGGCCGGGGGAGTGGGGGGCCTTTATTCTGAGCCATCAGAGGATTCCCTGGCTCTAGGCGCTGGGTACTGAACCCAAGGGCGCTTGACCACTGAGCCATGTCCCAGCCCTTTTTATTTTTTATTTTGAGACAGGCTCTTGCTGAGTTGCTTAGGGCCTCACTGAGTTGCTGAGGCTGGCCTTGAACTTGAGATCCTCCAGTCTCGGCCTCCCGAATAGCTGGGATTACAGGTGTGCGCCCCTGTGCCCGGGAAAGGGTCCTCGTGATGCTGGCGGCCTGTGCGGAGGAGGAGAGGGTGTCTGGGTCTGCGTTCGCCTGGAGGCTTTTCCTGACCTCTCCGCCTGGCCAGCAGGAGCCCCTGCCCGAGCTCACTGGGGTCTGGGAGAGCAGGGTCTTCCCCAGCATGGCCCTTTCTGGGGGCTAGAAAGGCTGCTTCCAGTGGACCCACACGGTCAGGGAGGACGTCTGGAGGAGGTGGCGCTTTTGCTGGCCCTAGAGGGCTGGGAGGCCGGGGAAGGGGAGGGGGGAGTCGTGTGAGTAGGTGGGACCCTGCAGCTGGCCGAGTGCTCCAGTCACCCCTGGGGCTGCACTGAGAGGCCTCCTGCAGGTGTCCAGAGGGCTGTGTCCACACTGAGGCCTTCAGGCCTCTGAGGCTCCTCACTGCCCGAGGAGGGAGCCCCGCAGCTCCTCCACCACGGCCTCTCCCCAGAGCCATGAGGGTGCCCCGAAGACCCGGGCGCAGGTCCTGTAGGTCCTGGCCTCACTCCTCTGCGGCCCTGGGTTCGACCCCAGAACTGACCCGGGGCTCCCTGAGCAGCCTTGCCGGGCCCCAGGCCCATCCCGGTGGCCGGAGCAAAGTAGGGACGACATGGGGCCTGGGCTCAGTCCTCTCCCAGAGAAGGCAGGGCAGAGGGCAAGCAGGCGAGGGTGCCCCGCGGGGGCCAGGAAGGGCCAGCCCTGCGTCCCCAGCTGAGTTCTGGGTGATGGCCTCCTGTCCAGGCCACAATTGCTAGGCCGCGAGGGTGCCCGTGACCACCTGAGAAAAGACACTGGGTACGTTTAAGTCATAAATGTCCCTGGCACCGTCACCAAGGAGCCACAGGTGGGGAAGGTATGAGGAACAGGCACCCAGTGACCGTCACCAAGAGAGCTGGGAAGCCACCCGGGCCAGCCCATCGCTCAGGTGAGCTTCCCTGGGGTCCCGGGGGTGCAGCCATGGGGCAGTGTGGCACCTACAGACCGAGGCTCCAGAGCACCTGGGGGCAGGGGTAGCCGATGTTCCTGGGTGCAGCTGGAAGGTTCTGGAAGGACTGGGGGGAGTGCCTGTGGATGAGGGTTCTGGCCTGGTAGCCGCCCCATGGGACCAGGGGCAGGGGTGGCCCTGCTGTGCTGCCGAGAGCCAGAGTGGGGCACCCCCAGCTCCAAGAGCTTTGCTTGTCACCCAGGGCCACCTTGGCCCCTCTTGCCGTTGGCCAGGGCATCTGGTGACCAACAGCTGTCTCGGCAGAAGCCAGCTGCCGTCTGCAGGTCACAGTACGCAGGTCGCTGAGCCCCCGGGAGAGGCTCAGATGGTGGCAGCGGGAACCAACAGGGTTCTTTGTGACCTGGAAGTCACTAGGGGCTCCTGGCTCAGGTGGGCGTGTGTGGGCTGGGTGGCAAACGGCGGGTGAGCTGTGCGCACCGTGATCTTCTCTGTGTCCAGCAGGCATTGGCCACGTGCTGCGCGTCCTTAGGGACCACTAGAGCAGAAGCAGCCCCCGGCTGGGGACACCCCTAGGCCGGGTGCTGCGGGGCCGGGTGCCAAGCTGGCCTCACCCATCACTGAGCAGTGGTGTCCACGTGACCCGTAGCACTCATGGCCAGGGAGTGGTCAGTGGGTGGAGGTCAGACAAAAGTAGGAGGAAGGAGGACACTGACTTGAACTCCTGCCGGACACGGTGGCACACAACCGTAATCCCAGCTACTCGGGAGGCTGAGTCAAGAGGATCGCTTGAGCCTCAGGAGTTTGAGGCCAGCCTGGGCAGCAGAGGGAGACCCTGGCTAAAGGAGTCACCCGCGGGTCGGGTGCGGCCTCGTGGGAGGGTGCTGTTTAGCGGGAGCGAGACCTTGGGTTCCACCCCAGCACCTCAAAAATCAACGGCAGCCGTGACTCCTGCCTCCCACCCAGCCGGGCTCGCCCAGGCTCTGCCGTGCTGCTGATCCGGGGCAAGCTGCCCAGCAGCCTGGAGCCGGTGACCGCCCCCTAGCCCGCGGTCCGCAGGGTCCCTGGGCGCTGTCTGTTGTGCACCTGCTCAGTTAGCAGCAGAGCCTTGGCTCCTGCCGTCTCCTTCCCGGCTCAGCGCGCAGCTTGCCTTCTCCGTGAGCCAAGGGGCAGAGGAGTCCCCCAGCGGGGAGTCACCTTCACCCCCCGTCCAGCACAGTGGAGGAGCTGGCGTCCTGGTGAAGGTAGAGGCCCAGCCTCGGGGCACCTTCTTCCCACTGTCCCTGCAGGTGTTCCCGCACGGCAGGCGGCCCAGGCACCATGTACCCCCACACGCATCCCGTACCCCAGCCTTTAACAGAGCAGCTTGGCCCGGAGCTGAGGCTGTACTGCCCAGAGTGGGCAGCGGCTGGAGGGCAGTGAGGGACGGGAGGGGTGGACCTGAGGACTGTGACACCCGGCTCCCACCTACCCGCTCCCCTGCAGGCCTCCCCAGGGTGGCTTTATGGACGGCTGTCCCTGAGCCGCCCACACCCTCACTCGTCCTCTGTCACCATGCGGTGCTGGCTGGAGTGGCCCCAGGGTCAGGGCTCAGACTTTCAGAAAGATCAGGCCCGCCGTGGGGACAGCCGCGCAGCCTCCCCGAGGTGGGACTCGCTGCTCACCTCTGAGGACAGGTCCTCTCTCTCCTCCATAAACACTGAGCCCTAGGACACCAGGCAGGTCACCCTGAGCACAGGGCTAGGGTCCCCCACCAAGAGTCAGAACTTCACCTCTGACATGAATGTGACACTCCGGTTTTCTCTGTTGTCTAAAGAGACGTTTGGTAGCCGAAAAATACATGTTTTGACCCACGCGTGGTGCTCTGCCCGGGTGTCCGTTGGAAGCCCTCTGGGCCGTGTGCTCCTGCCCGCGATCCGCACCCCACACAGAACGAGCCCTCGAGACCCTGAAGGCACCCGGGCACCGGAACCAGCAAGGTGGGCAGAAGCCACGAGGTCACAGAAGCTCTGTGGCGCTGGCTGAGCCCTGGGGTGGCGGCACTTAGATCAGCTGAGGGACTCTCAGTGCCCTCTGCCCTCAGCCCCGAGTTCAAGGCCCCACGTTGAACACAAAGGAACCCAGGGCGGGGACTGGCCATGTCACACAGCTGGATTCAGCCCACCCACTGACCTCAGGGTGCACCCTACACTCCGAGCCGCGGTCCCGGGGCCAGTGCAAGACGGGGAGAGGCCTCGGCCCCGGGAGGTCACTTTGGGGTCCTGGATGACGGGCAGCGGCAGGAAGAATGCACTTGGCCTTGGAGTGGTCTGCTCCCCTCGGGAGGCCGGGCTGGCTGTGCCCCACCTTCCTGAGGCTTACCCCAAGGCCCCCGAGTGACACCGTGGGCGCCCTGAGGCTTGGCCCGGGGTGAGGAGGGGGCCCAGGAGGACCTGCCCCTCCCCAGGGCCAGGCAGTGTTCAGGTGGGGGCAGCAAAGCCCAGGGTCTCTGTGCCTGTCACCTGAAGGAGCTCGGTAGGTGTCACCTGGGCCGAGGCCGAGAGCAGGTGGGCAGTGCCCGCCCTTTGGCAGGCCTCCCAGATGGCAGCTGCTGGCTTGGTCTGAGCTCTTCTGGGCAGTGTCGCCCTGTGGGCTGCTGGATGTCGCCCCGAACCCTGTGCCCCCATTTCTAGCTGTCTCGGTCTTGGCTTCCCCCAGAGACCCCCCGCGACTCCTCCAGACCCAGGAAACTAGTGGCACCTCAGTGACAGCAGCATCCCCACAGATGACATGTCCCTCCCTGTCTAGGAAGCAGCAGCCCCTGGGGGCCTCTGCGGGAGCGCAGCCAGGGCCACACCATCCAAGCCCATGTCCTGGGTCGTCGTCCTGCCCTCGGCACCCTGGGGTACGGGGAGACATCCAGCTGTGATGGTCGCCAGCTGAGCGTGGACGGGCCGTGCAGGCCTGGGGAGGGTCCATCCACAGGTGTCAGAGCTGACCTCCCCCTCAGTTCTGGAGCTCAGCCCCCACCGCAGGCTGGCAGCCATGGTGGGCAGGGAGGGCTGTCCTCGGTGCCTGAGGGACCCCCCTCACCTGTGCCGTGACCTGCGGCCGGTCAGCCTGCCTCTGGCCTGTTCTGTGATACCGGGAAGGAGCGGCTTCTCGGGGCCCTCAGCTCACCCGTAAGCAGAGGGTGACATTCCCCCTGCCCTCCCTGTGGGTGGAGAATTCAGAGAAGGTGGCCTGGGTCAACTGCCAGACCCAGAGTGGTGTGGCCTTGGACGTCACCCCTGCCCCTGACCCCAGCCTGCCAGGCTCAGGAGGTATGGCCACAGAAAGCTCCCCGGGCAGCCCTGGGCAGCACTCCTGAGGACCTTGGTTTCCACTTGGAAGGAGACGGAGCAGCTGGTCAGTCTGGGGCTTGGAACTGACAGAGCAACCATAGAGGGACTGGCCAGCATGGACGTGGCCTTGAGGTGTGAAGAGCCACACCAGGATTGTCCCAGGAAGGCCCTGAGTGCTCTGTGCTCGCGGAGAGGGACACTTTTTGACTCCATCAAATATATTGACATGGCATCTGTCGGTGACTTGCCCCCAGCAGGAGAGTCGGGGTTGGCCCCAGGATCAGAGGGCCAGCTGTGGGCCAGCTTCAGGGCAGCCCAGGTCCTAGGCCCTTGTCCCTGTGCACGGCTGAGATGACAAGGGGCCCCCAGTACCCGCACCAAGCGCCTCCGTGGCCAGGTTCAGGCCCCTTAGGGTCCCACCCTTAGATGAGGCTCTGGCTCTGGTCCTGGAGAGCAGGTGAGGTGTCCCTCACCAGGACAGAGGGCCCTGTAGGCCACCGCCAAGCCTCTGCACTCCTCCCCACGGAGGCTGGCCGCTGGCCCTTCCCAGCCAGCAGGACCAGGGCGCTCCCGGGCTGCAGTCACCATAGCAACCAGAGCTGGGCTGACGGGCCTCTTGCCTGAGGCCAGCACAGCCCCCTTCGCTGGCCAGTCTCTGAGCCCCATCTTCCTGGGGACCTGGTCCTTCTTCCCACAGGTGCCCAGGCCCAAGTGTGAGGCCTGGTGTCGTCCCCACCTCGTGACCTTGGACAAGTCCCCGACCCTCACAGAGCTTCTGCATTGGGGGATGTCCAGTGAGAATGACCTGCCCCCACTGCAGGGCCTTGCAGGGCACAGAGGCCACCTCCAGGTGCCTGTCCCCCCTCTGATCCCAGGGCCTGTGAGTCTGTCCTGGAGACAACACCTGTGCCCACACCCCATGTAGAAGGTCCCTGGGTGCTGTCTGCAGGACCAGCAGGGTGGCCCTGGCATCTGGATTCCAGGTCTCCTCAGGCTAGACACACGGACGTGGTGACTCCTGTTGTCAGAGCTGTCCCCCCACCTATGCCAGAGCCACCCTGAGCCCTCCCGGGGCTGCGTGCTCTTCCCGGGGAGCCCAGGGGAGGCCTGGCAGCAGGGGTAGCCTGCAGGACCCTGCCCGCCCTGTGCCAGGCCCCCACCTGCCCAGGGTCCATTGCAAGGCCCCCTGGAACCCATTTTGAAAATCTGGGCGAGTTACCCTGGGGACAGGGAAGATGGTGTGACAGCACCTGGCAGGACAGAGAACTGGGGGAAGGCCGAGGTGTCCCTGCCCACGTGACAGCCAAGGAAACCAGGGTGCCCACAGATGACCTCTTGCCCGCAGAGCTGCCCGGTCCTCCCTGGAGGGACCTCAGAGGCACACCCCGTTCTGTTGACAAGTGGGGAGGCCCAGACGGGGGCAGAGCTGGCCAAGGCCCAGAGTGGGGTGCGGAGGCGCAGGATCACAGGCTGCCCTCTGTCCCCACAGAGCTGCCCTCCTCGGAGCACCTGAGTGTGGCAGATGCCACCTGGCTGGCTCTGAATGTGGTGTCCGGTGGCGGCAGCTTCTCCAGCTCCCAGCCCATCGGAGTGACCAAGATCGCCAAGTCCGTCATCGCCCCGCTGGCCGACCAGAACATCTCCGTGTTCATGCTGTCCACCTACCAGACGGACTTCATCCTGGTGAGCCGCGGCCAGGCCTCCCGGGCAGCTACAGGCAGCTGCCCATGCCCCAGCGCCTGGTGCAGCCCCCCCCGTCCCCTCCAGGTGCCCCCCCAGAGGCCACCCAGAGAGGGAGGGAGCTGGCTGTGGGGCAGGGTCTCGGCCCCAGGCCCACCTCCCAGGGCTTCCAGGGACTCAGGGCCCCGCCTCCCATCCCCAGGTGCGCGAGCGAGACCTACCCTTCGTCACCCACACCCTGTCCACCGAGTTCACTATCCTGCGGGTGGTCAATGGCGAGACCGTGGCCGCCGAGGACCTCGGCATCACCAATGGCTTCGTGAAGCCCAAGATGGGTGAGTCCGGCTGGGGCTATGCCTGGGGATGTCCCAGTCCTACTTCCCACCAGCCCCACTCAGAGCACTGGGTTTCCGTGGGCGCCAGGCGTGACGTGGGCCGGTCCTGGTCAGACCTTGCTGCTGAGGTCTAGCAGAGGTGGTGGCCCTGGATGCAGGCGAGGTGGCCAAAGGCCACTTCTACCCTGGCCTAGGGTATCAGAGGGACCTCCCTGGGGCCAGGACTGTGGGGCAGAGGCCTGGGCACAAAGGAAAGCTAAGCCAGCGTGAAGGTTGGAACGGCCATTCCACAGCTGGAGAAGCATGTGCAAAGGCCCTGGGGCTGGGGTCAAGCATGGAGAATTGGCAGCTCGGGTGGTGGTGGAGGCTGGAGAGGCTGCAGGGCCTCCCAGAGCAGCTGCCCTCTCCCTGGTTCCCCACCGTCCATACGCCTTAGCGTCATGTCTTGCTGTCCTCACAGTCCAGAGGCCGGTCATCCACCCGCTGACCAGCCCAAGCAACAGGTTCTGCGTCACCAGCCTGGACCCCGACACGCTGCCCACCGTGGCCACCCTCCTCATGGATGTCATGTTCTACTCCAACGGGTAGGCCTCCCAGGGCCGCGCTGCTGGCAGACCACGGGGTTGTCCAAGGTGCCCAGTGGGGGGCGCCACAGCAGGGCAGGCGAGAACGTGGGCGAGACTCTGCGTCCTTCCTCAGAGTGTTTTGCTCAGGTCAAGGCAGGTGGGGCAGGGTCTGGTGAGTTGGCAGCGGCCCTGGCCTGTGCCCTGGGCAGCCTGTGACACGGGCAGAGAAGCCTACGCAGGACACCCACTGCCCGTGTCGAGGGCCGGCTGGGCCTCCAGCACTGTGAAGTGAGGTGCCCGCCTCTGTGAATGCAGCAGGGCCCTCCAAGGCCCTGGCAGATGTGAGGAAGGATGGGAGCGGGCCCCAGTTTCCCAGGCTGAGCTCCTCCCACCTGGGCGGGGGCTGCTGGGTAGGTGGGGGCAGCAGGACCCCCCCCTCACAGCTCCCCGTCTCCCCAGAATGAAGGACCCCATGGCTGCCGGCGACGACGGGGGCCACATCCGCTTCTTCTCCTTCTCCCTCATCGAGGGCTACATCTCCCTCGTGATGGACGTGCAGACCCAGCAGAGGTGAGCAGGCCGGGGCAGACGGTCAGCGCGGGGGCTCCCGCTGTCCCTGCTGCAGCCTCCCGGGGCAGCCCCTCGTCCCAGGTGCCTGGCAGGCGCCACAGTGGGGACCTGAGCCGCGGCGGTGCCTCTGCTCCACCATCGTCCACCCTGCACGACCCTCCCCAAGAGGAGGAGGGCATGAGCAACAGGTCGAGGACCCTGGGGGGACTGTCCCCGCCTGCCCTGCCCCTTCCTTATGGCTGCCAGTGGGCAGGGAAGGGCTGAGCCGGTGACGCCAGCCGGCCTCCTGTCCCCTAGGTTTCCTAGTAACCTGCTCTTCACAAGCGCCTCCGGGGAGCTCTGGAAGATGGTGCGCATCGGAGGGCAGCCCCTGGGATTCGGTGAGCCTCCCGGGTGGCATGGGGCGGGGCTGGCACTGCCGGGCTTACACAGGGTCCTGGGGGTGGGTGGGGGTGGGGGGTGGGAGGCTGGGAACTGCCCCTGCTCCGGCCAGTCCCCAGCCACCACCTTCTGGGAATGTCACCTGTTCTGTCCTGGAGGCGCCTCTCTCCCAAGTCCCTGCTGCCCCCGGAGGCTATCTGGCCTCAGTGTCTACTCTCCTGGGGCGAGGCCCGGCATTTAGAAGGAGCAGAGGTCAGCTGTGGGGCATCCCCTGACCGCCCGTGCTCCCTGGGCCATGTGTCCAGCCGGGAGCAGCAGCAGGGGACCCGTGCCAAGGCAGCTCTGCCCCCGTTGGAAACTCTTTCTTTGCTAAACGTGGTGGACCGAAGGCCTGGTGCCAGGGCCTGTGGAGCGCAGGGTGGCCTCCCTCCGGCAGCCGGGAAGCCTGGGCCGCAGCGGCCCTTAGCAAGCACTGGGGCCCAGGAAGCCCCGCTTCCTCATAGAGGCAGAACATTCCAGAAAGAGCTCAGAATGCTCCAGGGTCCGTGGTGGCAGCCCTGGGGGCCCTGCTCCCGGTCTTGGAGGCAGCAGGCCACGTGGAGTCGGAAGTGAGGGAACTCTAGGAGCCGGGCTCTGCACCCCGCCAAGCCTTTGTCCTAGAAAGCTCACAGACCCCTCATTGCACACGCTTTGGGGACAAATCCAGAGCCTTCCTGGGGCAGGAGAGGACAGTTGTCAGGAGCACTGGGATGTGTACTCTGAAGGCTCCTGGTCAGTCCCCTGGCCCAGCCTGTCCCTTGGGGCCTGTGTACACCGAGGGCCCCTGGTCTGACTCTTGGGCCCAGCCTGTCTCAGGGTCTCCTTCACAGACCCAGCATTTCTCAGCCCACATTGGCCACACAGTGCAGGGTCCTGGGGATTGGACGCTAAGCAGCCTGAGGAGCTGGCCAGTGAAGGGCAGGAGGGAGTCCACCCGGGCGATGGAGACCTCCCTCTGAGACCTCCCTCACCTGAGTGGGGACTGTCTCACAGGAGATTCTGAACAGCCCAAGGCGCCAAGGACTGGGCTGTAAGCAGGGCGAGAGCCGGCCCTCGGGAGCTCAGCAGCCACCGTCCCCTCTGAGGACAGGTGGCTTTGAGGAGGTTCTGGAAGGGAGGGGTTCCCAGAGGTGATTCATAACTGACGGCAGGTCCCCCAGGAGCAGGGCAGAGCCATGTGGAGGGGGGACGGGGCCTGCCTAGCTGTGTGATGGTGACCACGGCTCCAGATGGCTCCTGCAGCTGGGCCAGAGCACAGAGACCACAGGTGGGGGGCACCGCCAGCTCATGGCCGCAGGGGACCAGCCTTGACACCAGACCAAGGGCCCCCACAGCTTGCTCTCCATAGGGGGCAGCAGCAGCACACGGGTGGGGAGGTGGCCAGCGTCCTGGAGGAGCCCCGTCAGGGGGCAGGTCAGGGTGCTGTGCCAGAGGCTCTCCACACCCTGCCTGCGGCTCGGGAAGCGCAGAGCCAGGAAGTCTGTGGAGGGCGAGGAGGAGGGCGGCTGGCAGAGCCGGAGCCGGCCTCGCGGCCCTGTGGCCCCATCCACACTTGGCTGTTCCTTTGGGTGGCCCAGGGCGGGGCGAGGAGAGGGCCACAAGTAACCCTAGCTCTGGTCCTCACGTCACATCACCACCCAGCAGCCACACCACGGCTTGGACCAGAGCTCACAGACCACGCTCCTCCTGCCTCCAGAGCCTCGGCCTCTCCCTGGTCTGTGCCACGTGTACACGCTGGTCACCAGCCCTGCCGGCTACGTCACGGCCCACAGTTCAGAAGAAGCTAAGCCTAGGGTGGTGGCACACGCCCGTGATCCCAGCAACTTGGGAGGCTGAGGCAGGAGGTTGACACGTTCAAGGCCAGCCTCAGCCACTTAGCCAGGCCCTGTCTAGGGACGTGGCTCGGTGGCAAAGCACTCCTGGGTTCAGTCCCCAGCACCAAAAAGAACCCTCCTGGGCCTTAATCCACTGCCCACTGTTGACAGGAGGCACTGTGTCTGCAGCTGGAGGTGTCTCAGAACCCAGCCAGGCTGCACCGCAGCGAGGAGTGGACAGTCACCAGACACACGGGCCGAGGCCTGCACAGGGGCCAGGGCTCTGGGTTTAGCAGGAGCCCCCACCTGCGCAGATCAAGCAGAACGCGGGGGACTTGCCCAGCCCTTCCTGCCCCAGTCAGGCATGAGTCAAGGACGCAGTCAGGGACGTGGCCAGGCGCACAGGAGTGGGTCCCAGGTCTGTTCCCAGACAGGGACTTCAGGATCCGTGGGGCCTTGTGGCCAGACCTGCCCCCACCTGCTGAAGAAGGCAGGCTGCTCCGGTTGCCACAGCGGGGCCCTCGGGGAACGTCCGGGAGAGCGGCCCCGGGTCCTGGAGGCCTCCTCTAGGGGGTTCTCGGGTGGGATCCTCACATCATGGTGGAAACAGAGTCGAGAAGACGGACGAGGCCTGGCTGGGAAGACGGTGGCGGGGGCGGCTCAGCATGGGCTGGGTGGTCAGAGCAGGCAGAACCGGCCACGGGGAGCCCCTTTGCGGAGGCGCTCGGAGCCCGGCCCCAGGGCGTGGGCCGGAGCCTCCCTGCAGTGGCCTCCCGGAGACTGAGCACGGGCCTTCTCCCCAGATGAATGTGGCATCGTGGCCCAGATCTCCGAGCCCCTGGCCGCGGCGGACATCCCTGCCTACTACATCAGCACCTTCAAGTTCGACCACGCGCTGGTGAGTGGGGGCCCAGGACCGGGGAGGCGGGGGGGCAGGTTCCTGGAACTTAACGCCTTTGCTTGTGGCCTGCAGGTTCCAGAAGAGAACATCACCGGGGTCATCAGCGCCCTGAAGGTCAGTCAGGCGGAGAAGCACTAAGGGCTCCTGCCCTGCGGCCGCCGGGCCAGCCAGCCCCTCCCTGAAGATTGTTCTGCAGTATTTCTCCACGGACTGGAAAGGCGGCCTGGACCCTGAGCACGGGGCCTCTGGACACCCCCATTGCCAACCCCTCCTGCCTCCCGGAGCCCCCAGCCCTGCCAGGAATGACCGGTCTCCTGCCCTCAGCCCCACCCCAGAAAATGGTTTCTGAGGCCCAGGGACCTGGGCGTGACCCACTGCACGTGTGGCCTCACAGGGCGTGGGGCAGGCGCCCGAGGAAGCCGGCGTGTCCTGGGGGGTGCGGGTGTCCCATCCCCAGAGTCGCTGTGGGGCGGGGGAGCGCGGCTGAGTGTGCGCAGCTCGGGGAGACCCCAGGGGACGGGGACAGGTGCCCTGGCCGCTGGTCCCTGGTCGTGAGCTCAGGGCTGGTTCCCTCAGATGGACGCCTGTGGCCCAGCGGCCGGAGAGGCTCGGGCAGGAGCAGGCCGAGCCTGGGGGGACCCGAGCCGCCCGGACCCGCCTGCCAACACAGGGCCTGTGCCCAACGCCCAGCGCGACTGCCAAGAGGGGCCCCGGCCCCACAAGCACTCCCTTCTGAGGAGGAGGGGTCCCCGAGACCACCAGCCGCTGCCCCTGCCCTCCCTGCACCCGGCCTGGCAGGTGGGGCCTGGGGCTCCCGGAGTCAGCCACCTCCCCAGCAGCTGACTAGACCAGCACAGGGCTCCCGGTGTCCTCCCTGCTCCCCTGCCCACTCCTGGGGGCCTGGCTGCCCGGCTGCCCGCCTGCCCCCGGGTGGATGGCGGCGCCCTGAGTACTTGACCCGGGAGGCAACGCAACTGAGCCTTAATAGAGAAGCCGTGCTTTGTTTTAGTTTTATTTAATGTATTTGCGCCCGGGCTCTGTCGTGCAGTGTCCGTCCAGAGACGGGGCCTGTGTGCGTCCTGTCGGGTCCGAGGCCAGGGACAGGGTGAATGCCAGGCGCTGCCTGCTGAGCTGGGCTCTGGGACAAGACACCGCGCCCCGTGGCGCCCACCAGGGCCTCCAGCCAGCGCGGTTCTGTCTGGGCATCCAGGGGGCAGGGGGACCCGAGGGCCCCTGGGAGGTGGGAGGCCGTGGAGGCAGCCGCGTCCCAGGGGCAGGGCCAGCAGGACCCTGGGCTCGCTGGGGCTTGGCTGTCAGTGCTGTTCCCAAACAGGCCAGGAGTGGGGACGTCGGCATGTCCTGACGAGGGGTTGTGTGGACCCTGCTCGCTGTTTCTGTGATCCCAGAACCCACCCCCCCCCCCACCTATGGAGGAAGTTCTGGAACCCGGGTGGACGCCCGGGGCGGGGCCAGCACACTGTTTTTTGAAGTTAAGTCATTTTGCACAAAACAACCAAATCTTGTAAATGGCTGGTCCCAAGAGGGAGGCGGCCAGGCAGCAGGGCCCTGGTCAAGGCCTGAGTCCCCTCCTGTCCCTGGAAGGCCTAGTTCTCCATGGTGCACTCCCCTGCCCGTCTGCTTCCTGGGTCCTCTCCTCGGCCCCTCCTGCGTGCGGGTGTGTGGCCCGGCCCGGCCGTGTTCCCCCTATAGACACCTGTGTTCTGTCGGTAGAGGTCCGGACTGTACATGGCACATAGACTGCAGCAATATCATGTAACAGATTCTCTGTGCGGCCGTGGGCACGTACACGAGGGCCCCACCCTGCCCGCCTGAGCCTCCGTATATTTTAACCCCAGTACATAGGGCAGTGCGACAGGGAGACACCATCAGCAGAAGGCAGAACCAGCAGCCGGCAGAGCCAGGGGGTGGCCGTGGTCACTAGTGGTCCCTGACCCAAATCCCACAGCCAAGGGCCCTGGACACCCTGATTGGCTCCTGGGACACGGGTCCAGAGACAGAGGAGGAGCTGGATTCCTTGCTTTTTAAGAGAATGGCCCTCCCCAGTGTCACCCTGAAGACGGAGGCCAGTGGACGGGTCACACCGCGCCTTCCTGGGTCCCCTCTCTGGACGGCTCTCGTGCAGGCTGCCTGATTCCTCTCTTTCTGTTTTAAACCTGCAAGCTTAGCAATCTCAGGTTCTTCTCCCAGGTATCCTCCTGGGAACTGGCCCCTTGTGTCCAGGGAGGGGTGAAGGCAGTATCCTCCAGCTGCCTCCCACTGTCCTGCTTGTGTCCGTGTGTGACAAGGGTGTGAAGTGGTCTCTTGCTCTGGTGGATGGGTGCCATTCCCGGTGACCGTCTGTCCCGTCTGCCCTTGTTCTTTCCCATGGCCACCACTGTCTCCTGGTCTGCTGGTGGGAGGTCTCTCCAGACCCCACCTGGAGGGCCACGCGTTTCTGTGGGGCCCACATGCCCAGGCTCCTTGCCCACTGCCAGCCTCCTCCAACCCAGCCTCGGGCAGCCTGAGGAGCCTGCTGGTCAGCACCAGGTCCGCTTAGCTCCAGCCGATGGGGCTCTAGGAATGCAGCCTGGCCACCTGGGCAAGGCAGCCACGCAGCAGGTGAACAGGCCCAGACCCACCACCCGGGCCCCACGAGTGTCCGTGTCTCAGGAGGCTGCCTAGTACCCAGTGCTGCTCAGTGCCGCTGGCCTTGGCCCACCCCTGCCTGATCCCTGAACTACAGACCAGTGGGGGAGCAGGGACCACCTCCCCTGGGGACAGAACGCCCTCCAGCTCAGTCCCCAGCATGGGGCTGCCCCACTTCCCACGAAACCCCTTGCCCCCAGCCCCAGTCCTGGCCCTGCGGACAACAGGCGCCTCCCCTTCCTCCATGGGGGTCTCCAGCCCCCTGAGAGGCGCTGCCTGCCCACCGTCCTGCCCTCTGCTCGCCTCTGCAGAACTGGAAAGGTGACCCTGTAACAGCCCTGTCCCAAATTCAGGGACCCAGGGCTTCCCGAACTCCTAACTCCAGGCAGGCGACCCTGGTGGGACCCCACACTGCCATGTTGGGGGCATCAGAGGACACCTGGGGGTCAGGAGAGAGGACTCGGGGAAGGTAGGGAGGGCCAGGGCACTGAGCCACCAGCCCCTGCTGACCGCGTTCCCCAGGCAACCGTTAGGAGTCCCAGGGCCACCTGGGTCCTTCTGAGCCTCTAGATTGGACATGGGGACAAGGTCTGAAGGACTCTTGGGGAGCATGGAGCACCCTTGCCCAGTGGCCAGGGTGGAGGGCCCTTGCATGGTGAGGCCCAGAGGGGGTTGGGAAGAGGGGCCACACGCAGCAGTGCCCACGGTGGGCAGGTGGGCAGACAGGGCACCCGGCGCCCACGGAGAGGCTGCCCTGGGGCCCCTGAAGGTGTCGGGGTGCTGTGGCGCGAGTAGGCTCAGCCTGGAGGGGAGCTAGCCAGGGTGGCTGCCAGTGGCCTGAGGTGGCCCGAGGACAGGAGCGGGGAGCGGGCCCCTGGCTGCTGGATGACCTCTCCTGCCTCGGAGGCTCACCCAGCTCTTCTTCCACTTTCAAGTTAGAAGTGACGTCCCTGTGACCTCTTTCCACGGGTGGGGAGGAGGCCGAGGGGTGGCCTTCCTACGAGGGCTGCTGTCCTTGGGAAGGCGAAGGCGGAGTCACTGGCCAAGGCCGTGGCTTGTCCTGGGCCAGGGCACCAGGTGTGCCTGCACTGGGGTCCCCTGAGCAGCCTGGTGGGGCAGCTGGTGGCTTGTGGGGACTGTCCTGTGTGTGACCCTTCGTGCCTGTGTGTGGGCGTGTCGCGTGGGAGCCCTGTGCGCCCGTGGGTGGGGCCCAGGTCCCGGCCAGGCCCTGGCTCCGTCAGTACCGGGCCCCGGAGCGTCCCTGCCCAGGGCCGCGTGTGCAGAGGCGGGAGGGCAGCAGCCCCCCACGGGCCCGGGCCCCAGGCGGGAGCAGAAGCAGGACTCTCTGGCCCTGGTATTGAGACCACTCTGCAGGGGACCGGGGTCCCTCAGGCCATCCGTGCAGCTGGCCTGAACTGGACCCTGTGTCATCGGGACCTGCAGACGGTGTCCACAGGGAGGCGGGGGTGTTGCCCCTCACCGTGGGGCTCCTCCTAGGAGAGGGTCCAGTGAGGTTCGAGACCCGATGGGGACAGGGGTGTGGGCAGGCCACACGGAGACTCTGGGACAGTGGCCTCCTCCCCGCCTTGGTTTCCCTGCGTTCAGAAGATGCCCAGGAAGAGCGGGCGTCACATGGCAGGGGCTGCTTGCAGAGGACCCGGCCCTCCTGCGCTATGCCAAACCATTTCCGTTACCTTGAGGCGGGCGAGTGGGCATGGGGGGGCGCTGCCGGCCTCCTCCCTGGGCCTCTGCCCTGGGCCTCCACCCTGGGCCTCACTGGGGAGCCTCGCTGGGGGGCTGGGCGTCCTGCCCACAGCCCCTTCTGGGCTGCACCTGGCCTGCTGTGCCCAGGTCACCAGCAGCGGCACTTTGTCCACCCCAAGGCCTGGGCGGAGGGGAGAACTGGAAACCCCACCCCAACCCCGGGGCCTCACGCTTACTTTCTTTGTCAAAGAAACACAAAACCCTCGAGATTCATGTACTGTATGGCGGAGAGAAAAGAGTACCTAATGTTCCCCAAAAGACAGTATATTTTGTACTTTGTAAAGTGTTAATTAAATGAAGGGAAAAAAACGACGTCCAGGGCCATGTCTCTTCTCTTCCCCTTTCTCCATATTGGATCAGGGGACACAGTCGGGCTAGAGGGCAGAACAACCCTTTGGGTATTACATCCCAACTCTGATAAACTGCCCCCAGCGTGTATTAGTTACCTGATGACCATGACGAGTTGTCCCAAAACGGATGAAGATACATCATGGTTTCTGGGTCAGGAATCTGAAGGCACTTGGCTCAGCAGTGCTGGCTGAGTCCCTGTGAGACAGCAGTTACCTCCAGTCTTGGTGTCTTAGTCAGTTTTCTGTTGCTGTAACAAAATACCTGAGGCTAAGTGCTTTACAAATAAAAGGGTTATGACTCAACAATTTTGAAGACTGCAAGCCTAAGAATGGACAACCCATCTGCTTGGCTCTGGTGAGGGCCTTCTGGCTACATCACCACATGGCATGTGCAAGCGGGAGCAATCATATGGCAGGACGGGAAGCCAGAGGGACTCAAGGGCCAGGCAGAAGCAAAGTGGCTAAACTAACAAGGGTCCTGAGAAGTGCACTTTATCGGGACAGCGCCTGTGACCCAACCTCCTTCCACTGGGGCTCCACCTGCTGCAGCCTCCCCACATCACCACACTGGGGACCCCTCCACTGAGGGGGGCGCTGCTTCCACGGGGGTTTATCCCGGGCCTGGCTGTTGGCAGGGCCTCGGTTCAGCACGTGGGCTCCCGGGGCTGCTCGAGTGGCCTCAGCAGGGCGCCTGGCCCCTTCCAAGCAGGAGAGTCCAGGGCCACACAGAGGCGACACACCCTGCCTTCACCACGCTGCAGCCACCACGCTGTGGCCACAGTCCAGCTCTGAGTCAAGGGAGGAAATGCACAGGAGCTGGAGGCCCGGGGCTGGGGACTCCTGGGGCCATCCTGCAGGCCAGCCAGGTGCCCACCGTTCCCTCCTGGCCACAGAGCTTCTGCCCCAAGCATGGAGCCTGCTCTGGGCTCGGCTCCAGGACGGGTGCCTGCAGAGCTGCCCAGGCACCCCTCCCACAGGCTCGCAGGCCTTTGGCTCCTGCCCTCCTAGGTTGGCGCCATAGGGCTACCAGGGCAAGAAGCAGGGCTGGAGCCAGTGTGGTGGCCGGCACCCGTAGTCCTAGCTCCTGTGGAGGCTGAGGCAGGAGGATCGTGTGAGCCAGGAGATGGAGGCCAGCCTGGGCAACACAGCAAGACCTTGTCCAAAAAAGGAAAAAAGAAGAGAAGACGGGTTTGGCTGCAGGTTCTGACCTTGAGCGCCCTTGGCCCTGCTCCTCTCTGCTCTCCTCCATGGGGACAGGTGGAGCCAGGCCAGGGCTCACTCCAGGCCCCCTCGCCCCTGAGCTGCAGGAGATGGGGGCAGAGCACCAACCAGCCCACACCAGGCGCGCCCGGCTCCATGGGGAGCTTCTCTTCTGGGGTCTGCAGACAAGGTCCTTCCCCACAGCCCTGGAGGGGGCCCAGTGAGGACAGACACCCATGGGGACTCAATCGCTTCAAAGCCTTCTGAACAGCCCCAAGGCCCCCAGAGCTTGGCTCCCACTTCCCACCGCACACTCAGCCCACCATGCTGGGTTCTGGGGACCCAGGGACCCACCGGCCTCCACACCTGGGCCTGAAGCCATGGCACCAGCCACCAGAGGGAGTGCAGAGCCAGGACAGACCACAAGGGGGTGCTCTGCACCTACCCAGCAGTGGGGGATAGACCTCAAGAAACCAGGGCATGGGGAGGAGCCTGGCTGGACCAGAGGGACCCAGGAAGATGGACCAGAGTGCAGAGGCTCAGAAGCAGAGGGAGCCAGGGCTGGGGGAAGAAGTGGGGGGTGGGGAGACGAAGAGGCTGGGCGAGGCCGAGACTGGAATCCAGGGGGTAACCCAGCCAGCTGACCACCTCAGGCTTCTGTGAAGAACAGTGGGTTCCAGGTTGCTGAGACGGATGAGGGGGAAAATGGGATGTCCAGGTCCGGCGTCCTGCCTCATTTCTCAGGAGACAGGACCCGACTGGCTCAAGGTCACCTCCTGGCCCTTTCCAATGCAGGTCAGGGGTGGCAAGGCCTGTTCTGGAGGCAGAAGACCAGCGGGCGTCCAGCCAACTGCTCAGAACCATTATTTGTGCTTCCCTCCCTCAGTGGGGTGAACTCCGGGATGGTGCCTTGGCTGCTCCTTGGCAGGGGCTCAGCCACAGCTCACATCAGAATTCCTGGGGAGGCCAGGCACGGTGGCCCACGCCTGTCATCCCAGGGGCTCGGAGGCTGAGGCAGGAGGATGGCGAGTTCAAAGCCAGTCTCAGCAAAAGCTAGATGCTAAGCAGCTCAGTGAGACCCTGTCTCTAAGTAAAATACAAAACAGGGCTGGGGACGTGGCTCAGTGGTCAAGAGACCCTGCGCTGGAACCAACCAGAGACCGGATCGGCCGGCCTTGGTTTCAACACAGTGTTTAAAGCTCCCCAACTTCTCTCAGAAACAGGAAGCCGAGGCCACAGCAGGAGGGCGTCGTCTGGATCTTTTGCTGTTACGTGGTCTTGTGTGGCCGCATCTCAGCATCTCAACAAAGGGCTGTGTAGGGAGAGCAACAGGCCTGGACACGCGGCTTGGGGGCGGTCTAGAAAGCAGGGTTGTCCTGGCAGGGACACAGCGAGGGGAGGGCAGCGCAGAACGGACAGAAAGATGGAGGAGGAACCTCACAGCGGTTGGTGGAGGGACATCACGTCTTAGACGGTCCCCAGGACTCCACCGACTGCAGGGGACACAGCCAGCAGCTGTCCAGGGGCATCTCCGCCCACGGGAAGCCCTGCCGGGAGCTCCCACGTGTCCTGGGCACCTCCTGGTCACCACAGGGCCTGGCGTGGAGGCAGGGGCAGGCAGTCTCCAGCCAGCCATCGGGACAGCCGGGGCTGCAGTCGGGGGGCCGGAGCGCTGTGGACCCCAGAGGCAGGTGTCAAAACTTCAGGGACAGACGAGGGGCCCAGCAGTTGCCCTCTCGGGGCACCAGAGTGGGAAACAGGTCACACGAAACCTGTGATGTTCCCAAGGGCCGGGGGTGGGGGGTGGCTGAGTGGCAGGTCCCTTGCCAGGCAGGCACAAGGCCCTGGGTGCCATCCCTGGCACTGGGAAAAAATATGCCCAAAACAGGTGCTGAGCACTCAGCCAGTGTGAGACAGACAGGGGCGCGTGGCACTGTCCATGTCACCACATCTGGGACAGACCCAACTCTCCTCTAAGGGGCGAACAACAGAGGAGCTCCCATTCTGTCACCAGATGGTTCTGGTGCCAGCGTGCGGCAGGGGTGAAAACCCAGGGTTCATGGGCACACTCTGCCCAGGGCGTCCCAGGGCACCGCTGTGCACACCGTTCCCGTGGCTGCTCCCAGGGCAGGAGGCTGGCTGGTCAGAGGCCGGCCACCCAGCACGTGGGCTCCCAAGACAGGCGGCCGCCCACTCCCTGGGCAGGCGCTCAGGATCACGCGGGGCATCCGTCCACTTCACCTTCAGGGTCCTCCCGCTGGGTTGAGGTCTGGATGCTGCAGCTCTGGAACCATCTTGTGACCATCAACCTCACCCTGTCCAGTTGTCCCCAAAGGGGGACGCAATGAGGGCCCTTTCAAGATGGGCGAGGTTCCAGGTGAGCTCCACTGGATTCCTGGCATTGGCTGCCACACTCCCTACCAGAGCCCCAGCAGGACCCTCGATGGTCACCAGGAGTGTCCCCCACCAGGGACACCTGGACTGTGCTTCATCAGCAGGATGGCCAAGGCCTGGTGGGAAGCAACCAAAGGTCTGGGCTCACCCTTTTAAACCTGACTACTGAGCCAGGTGCCGTGGCGCACCCCATAATCCCAGCAACTCAGGAGGCTAAGGCAAGAGGATGCCGAATTGAAGGCCAGCCTCTGCAACGTAGCAAGACCCTGTCTCAAGATTACAAAAATAAAATAAAAAGGGCTGTGGACATGCTGGTGGTGAAGCAGCCCGGGGTCAGTCTCCAGGCCAAAAACATCACCTCAACCTGACAGCTGAGCGGGCACGTTGGTGCGCCCAGACCAAGAGGGGTGTGGCCAAGGAGCTCCAGTGCCATCCCCAACCGAGTCCACTGCTGCTGATCCCGTTAAGCCAGCTTGTAAGGAGTCTGGGATCTTTGTGCAGGGGCGGGACTGGGGACTGAACCCAGGGACACTTTGCCACTGAGCTACACCCAGCCCTTTTTAAGCACCCCTGCCAGCCCCTAAGCAGCAGGGCCCAGATTGGAGTTCCTTCACAGGTGCAGCACAAGTCACCAAGGGGGCCGGGAAACGCACCCAGAGAGGAGAGGGCAACATGGGGTCCTGGGCAGGACACGCTCCTGGCACAGAGGGCCGCCTCAGGGCCATGCCAGTGCTGGATGGTCTCCCAAGGCCATCCAAACGGGCCTGTCACATGGGGCTGCGGGGGGAAGCTGGAACCTGGGGACGGGTTCAACCCCAGGACCCAAAGCAGAGCATGGCCAGCGACACTCCAGACACGAGAGCCTTGGTGGCTGGCCCCTGGCCCCTGCGGGAGGGGCTCTGTGAGCTGATTTCAGTGTTGCCCGGGAACCCCATGGAGCAGGGCCAGCACAGCGCTGGCCTGAGGGGGACACCAGACGCCCGGGAGCCACTCTGCCCAGGAGGGGTGACAGTGGCCCTCAGCAGCTGAAGCAGGACACACTGCAGCCCCCATGCCAGCTCCTCCCTGGCTGCTGGCCACAAAGGAAGGACAGTCTGGCCCTAGAGTGGCCAGAGGGCACAGGGCCGGCACGTGGCCGGGTCCCCCAGGTGTCCTTCCCTTGCTCACTGACCTCCGGTCCCCCAGTGTCCTTCCCTTGCTCACTGACCTCCGGTCCCCCAGTGTCCTTCCCTTGCTCACTGACAGGAGGTTGTAGCAGGAAGAAAGGAGATCACAGCAACCGCCCAGGGGAACAGCGGGCTGGTGCCTCCAGTGTGGGGGGGCTGGGAGGGAGGGCAATGCCAGAGCCGGGCAGACGACAGCCGGGCAGGGCCCGGCTCCTGGCAGAGGAGCCCCAACCCACCAGGGCAGCGCTGCCTGCAGAGGCCCTGAGACCGTGGGCTCAGGAGACCCAGGGGCCACCGCACACTAGGGCTGCAGCCGAGGTCACGCCCAGGAGCCTTCCCTTGGGACCCTCCGGGCCCTGCCCTTAAGATGTGCCACCGGCATGTGTCACCACCGGGCGCCTGTCCATCACTGCAGGACTTGAGCCAGCCCAGCCGGGCGTCAGCATGGTAAGTCACGCCACCACCACGGGCTTCCTAGTCCCCAGACAGCAGGGGCAGCTCGGCCAAGGAGGTCCCTGCAGCTGCGCTGGGCCCTCTCCACACACCGGCCAGCTGGTTCTCACAGCCCTGGGTGACGCCAGGACAAGGCTGCCCAGTGACAGTGACACTCTACTTCCGCCTGCAACCCTCCCACCCGTCCCCTCCTCCCCACTGCTCCCCTCTCAAGGCAGGGCTCCCGTCGTCGGCACATGCCCCAGAACACAATGGCCTGGTCACAGGGGACTCGCCACAAGTATCTGCGCAGCGAGTTACGGCAGCAGCCGGACGTCGCGGGCGGTGGTGGGTCCCCACCTGACCACGGCCCCAGGACCTGGGAGCAGGACTGGCTCGGAATGTCCCAGGCAGGGCCATCCACAGGGCCATCCACTGGCTTCCATCTGCCTCTTGACCCAAGTCCTGCTCATCACCGCTGACCTCTTGGTGGTAAGAGAGACCCCTAGGAGACCTCAGGAGGAAGAAAATAGACTTTATTCCAAAAATATCTGTAAATACTGTTCTAAGGAAAAAGGCCAGCAGTGACCAGGGCGGACGTAGCCGTGACTTCTGATCCTCGTCCGCTGGCCCCCAGCCAGGCTGAGCCCCCTGAGACTCCTCCAGCAGGCGGTGAGCGCGGTGGCAGGACGGGGCGGCGGGAGGGCTGGCTGCTCAGTGAGGAGCCCGCAGGGTCTTGGGGACTGCTCACTATCCTCGGGCGCAGCGTGGCAGCGGGCAGGCGGCTATGTGCACGGGGTCATCCAGCACAGTTCCACAGGAGCCCGTCTGGTTCACGGCCCAATGGAGGTTCACGTGGGTCACTAGGACACACCCAGAGCCCCCCGGTCGCTGTGTCCTGGCAGGCCACCGCCTGAGACCAGACACATCCTGAGGCTGAGCCTCCCTGGACAGCTGTCCTGGGCCAGCCGGGCCCGGGAGCCCTGAACAGGTGGGTGTGCCAACAGTCGTCCCACGCCCTGGCCAGGACCCCTCGGGAGCGTGGCCTACAGAGGGCAGTGGTCCTGTCCCTCCAACACCATCCGAGAGCCCCGCCAGGCACTGTGTCCCCGTCCTGCTGGGCTTCCCTGGCTAGCCATGGGTCAAGCAGGATGTCAGATGAACGACTTGGCCAGAGTCACCATGTGGTCCACACCACAGGCCATGTCCACGGGCTCACCGGGCATCGTCACCTGAAGGAACGAGAGCGAGACATCCTTCACTGCAGGCAGCGGCCGCAGGGCCACCAGCCTTGTCAGCCTCTAGGGAGGCCACTCCCTCGCTGCACCTGGCTCCTGCAGGAGAGGCGCTCACAGCACCAGCAGGCCCTTGGGCACAGTGAAGAGAGACCCAGGGACAAGGCACCCCAGCCCCTGCCCTCAAGGGCGGCCATCGCGGCTCAGGTCCACACCTGGGACACCTCTGGGGAAGCAGAGGCGTGTCCTGCATGTGCGCATCCCAGAGGCCGCGGCCCTCAGGCGGGTGTCATATCTGTCCTATCAGAGCAGCTCAAGAGGCCCTCGCTCCTACCCTGTGGGTCTAGTCTGGGGCAACCCCGCCTGCCACTCCACCCAGCGACCCCACTACAGACACAGGCTGTCCTACTCACAGGTACCCTCAGGGTACACACGCAACACACGCACATACATGCACCCACGCACACACACATGCACACACATATGCACGTGCACACACACAGCTCTGCAGAGACTCCCAGCGGGAGACACCAGCACCGGCCGCTGCCCAGGGAGGAGGTGGCGCAGGAGGCCACCCTCCACAGCGCAGCTGTAGTGACATTCGAGGACATCTCTTGAGCTGGCGGTGAGCCACAATGAGATGAGCTACAACTGAAGAAGGACCCCCTGCCCCTTAAGCTTTGAAAACGCCTCCTGCCTGCTGCGTCCCCACTACAGAGCCTGGATGCCCCCTGAACCTCTGGCCGCTGAACCTCTCGGGCCACTGGAGCGCACTCCCGGAGCCACGGGTGAGGACCTGCTCCAGGCCTGGCAGACCCCATGCCCAGAACAGGCTTTGACGGGGATTCTTGCAGGGACAGGAACACCTGCAGGGCCACTCCCTCCAGCCGCGCCCTCACCAGGCCCCCACAGGGAGCTGACCTCAAGGGAGTCCAGGACAGCAAGCCCCAAAATCCGGGAGCCTGGCCTGGCCCCAGCCACCCCTTCACTGTGGCAGGGGGGACAGTCCCAGGCCCCGCCCCGCCCCAGCCCCTCTGCATGCTGGGCAGGCACCGAGGCTGCTCCCCGGGTCCCAGCGTCCGCCTGGCCTTACCCTCCAGGGGAAGTACTGGTCCTCCAGGCGGCCGATCCCCAGGCACCCGCGGAGGTTCTTGCCCCACACGAAGAGCTCGCCCTTGTCTGGGGGAAGAGGACAGCGGCTTGGCGGGAGCTGGCAAAGAGCCCGTCCCAGAAGCCCAACCGCGAGGACAGATCTTCTGCGATCAGGCACAGATGGCCCGTCCCCACCCCGTTCCCCCAGTGCTTCCTGGGAAGGGAGAAGCCAATGTCTTAGGCACCGTCCCCACCCTGCTGTCCGACCCCCGGGAGGCGAGTCTGAGGAGCGTGTGGCCCAGCCCAGCCCTGCCCGCCCCGGCCCTGGTGACCCTATCACACACCAGGCCACTCCTGGCTTCCTAAGCCACAGAGAGGCTGCTCTTTCTGTGTCCCCCAGGGCCTGCCTGAGCCAGGCCTGGGCCCATGTGCTGTGAGCTGGGGACAGGGCAGTGACAGGACAGACACAGTGACGCGACCTGACCTAGATGAAGAGATAGAACTAAACAGCCCAACCCACCCATGACTGCAAACCACAGAGGCCACAAAGGACAAGGATGCAGTCCACGGAAGGGACCCGTGTACTGCTCAAATACAGTCTGTCCCTCAAATCCATGTGGTGGGCACTGGTCCCCAGGGTAATGGTGAGGACAGTGGAGGGGCCCAGAAGGAGCAGGCGGTCACCAGGGCCTGGCCTCATGAGGAGTTGGTGGAGCTCCCGAGAGGGCTACCACAGACGGGCTCGGGCCGTTCCCTGCTTGTGCCCCGCCAGGGTCTCAGGGACCTGCCTTCTGCCAAGTGGCAGTGCCAAGCCAGGGAAAGCCCCCAGGTCTGGCTCTGCGTGGCACTGGGAGCCACCTGTCCTGCCCAGCACTCATGCTCACGGCCACTCATAGGTCATGCTGCCACTGGGAGCAAAGAAAGAAAGACAAAGGAAACTGCCCGGGCCTGGGGTCCTGTGGCTCGGGAGGCTGAGCAGGGAGAGCACGAGTCCAAGGCCAGCCTCAGCCACTTAGCGAGGCCGCAATGACTTAGTGAGACCCCGCCTCTAAATAAAGACCCAAAGGACGGGGTGCAGCTCAGCGTGAAGCACCCTGATGGCACCTCCCTGAGGAAAAGGGACCTTTCCCAGGAGAGGACTAAACACAGGGGTCATCGACAAGTGAGCCGCCTGTGTAGTCGTACTGCCCAGGGAAACCCACAACCGGGGCACCCAGAGGCCACGGGCCGTGCCAGCCCAGAGGCCAGTGGGACAACTCGTCTCCGACAGCTTGTCATCTGGCCAGGCCGTCCTGTGATGGCCCCCAGCACTTTGGAGCAAGGAGCGCTCCACCTCCAGAAACCACAGGGGTCTCCAAACTGCCTCTGGCCACCGCGTGCCCGAGGCCGAGCGGGGTCTTGGCCTGCGGGGTAGCCCACCCACACTCTCCAAGGACTCGCCCACCTCTGCCAGGGCTTCTCGCATGGCCAACTGGTGCCCTCGAGAGTCAGCCAAACATCAGCCTCACCACAAACCACAGGAACCGAGCCCAGTTCCAGGGGAGGAAGCGACGAGGTTGTTCACCTGCAAGCCATGGACGGCTGCTGGCCGCCCCCGGTGAGCCCGTGCTGGTCAGCCCACCCCAGTCAGCCCGTCCCGGTCAGCCCACCAAGGCACCACGGGCACACAGAGGGAAGGGAGCATGCGGGGGAGCACCTGGGTCCTGCCAGCCGGCCACTTACTAGAAAGGGCAGCAAAGTGGCTGAGCCCACAGCGGATAACGGAGACCTGGACGTCCGGGTTGAACTCGGTCAGGCCAAAGAGCGTGGGCGGGATCCTCTCCGGAAGGGCAGTTTCCACAAGGCTGGGTCCTTTGCCAAGGATTCCGTAGCCCCAGACAAACACGTGTCCTTCCCCTGCGCACAACAGGACGGGGTCAGCGGGCCACCCAGCCGAGGCTCCAAAGAACAGGCTGAAAACACTCCTCCTGTCCCGGCTTCAGTTCCCGCCTCAGCGTCCGCCCAGCCGCTGGCCACCCTCAGAGCCCAGAGCCCACGTCATGCGGCAACCTGGGTGGGGGCAGCCCCTAAATGACCCAGGAAGCCCACACGGCCTCCTGAAGCTTGGAGACAGCTGTCCCTATTAACGGACCCAGGTCCTCACTGAGCAGATGACACAACACAGACAATTCCTGGCCAGACCTTTAAACTTTAAGGAAAAAACGTTTTTGTTGGTACCAGGAATCAAACCCAGGTGTGCGCTCCCGCCGAGCCACGACCCCTGAGACGGGCACTCTCCAGGTCCCCTGCGGTCTTGCAAAGTTGCTGAAGCCACCTTGAGCCTGGGGTGCTCCTGCTTCTGCCTGGATATAGTTTTCTGACACCAAGTTCTTGCTTTTCTCCCCAGACGCTGGGAACCGATGGCTCAGGCCAGGCAAGCGCCCCTCAGGCCTGCAGCTGGGGCGCAGCTCGGGGAGTGCACGGCACAAGCGAGGCCCCAGATTCCAGCCCTGATACCCATGCCAAGGTTGGTGCTCCTCGGTGTGCCACACACTCTCAGGGCACAGACCTTGGTGTGCGACACACTTGCAGGGCATGGACCTCGGTGTGCCACACACTCGCAGGGCATGGACACGGTGTGCCACACGCTCACTCTCAGGGCACGGACCTTGTGTGCCACACGCTCACTCGCAGGGCACGGACCCTCGTGTGCCACACACTCGCAGGGCAGGGACCTCAGTGTGCCACACACTCTTTCACAGGGCACACAGTGGCAGTGCCCACTCTTTCATTTACTTCCTGGCTGGAGAAGGGATCTGGCTGGGCTGAGGGAACAGGGACCCTGCACCCCGCCCTCGAGGTCTGCTGGAGTGACAGGATGAGCAGCTCTCTGGCCACACGTGTCATGAAATTCACCAGGCTCGGTCCAGCAGACCATCCCATGGCCACGTGAACCTGACAGCCTAGTGCACATGCCCACCAGTCCCCAATGACTACCCAAGGGGGTCTCACCGTTCAGTAAGGCACAGCCGGTGCCCCCGCAGGCCGCCTGCTTCACAGTCCCCACTCCTGAGAAGGGCAGGCACCGAGGGACGTTCACCTGAAGCGAGAAAGGGCTCCAGTTAGGACAGGCTACGTGGGGGGTGGGCTGTGGGCAGGGCCACACCAGCTCTCTGTCCACTCCAGGGCCATCTCCTGAGCACCACACAGGCACGAAGCCGGGACCTAGGGACCTGGATGCACAGGGGCTACAGGACCAGCCCACCCCCAAAGAGCACTGGCTGGCCCAGGGGAAGCAGTCAAGGTCAACCTCAGACCCCACGAGCAAAACGCAAGGGGGATCCAGAGGTCTGAGTGGCAGAGCCGTGTAGGCCGGGGAGAGGCAGCCAGCGGGGTGCCCGTGCCTGAGGCCTGAGGAGAGGCAAGAACCAACCAGGCCAGGGCAGAGCGGGGAGCAGGGCATCCACCTGATGCAGGAGAGGACAGCCGGGCGTGAAGCCACTCGAGGAGCTCACAGGAGACCAGAGCAAAGGGCCCGTGGCTGTGGGTGGCACGGGTGGCCGAGGAGAGGCACCCTGCACAGGCCGTCCTCTGGAGAGTGAATGGGCAGCGCTGGAGGAGCCCGGGGAGCTCTGGGGAGGCCAGGGAGAGTAGTGCTCAAGAGCCCGGGGTCAGGGGCAGGTGAGGGGCAGAGGGACACTGAAGCCACAGGAGAGATCTTCTAGTGGGAGATGCAGAGGCCAGGAGGGGCGCCCACACCTCAAAGGGCCAGCAGGGGAGGAAGAGCAGGGGCCTGACCAGGGAGGAGGGGGAGGGCCAGGGTAGGGGACAGCCGGGAAGGAGCGTGTCCCAGCAGCGCCACGGCCAAGGTCAGAGATGGGGCAGGAAAAGGCTGTCCAGTGCCCTCCTAGTGCCTCTGGCTCCAGGGAGGTCGCCAGTGGCCCTCACGGGAGCCATGGACAAGCTGACAGGCAGAGGCAGACTACAATGGACTGGGACGAGGACTTGGGGACACGGACGAGAACTCGGGGACAAAGACGAGGGGACAGGATGCAAGCATGGCTGAGAGGACCCCTGGGAAGGGCAGGCCAGAGGGAGGGAGGGAGGGAGGGAGGACAGGCACAGAGAGGACAGGACCCAGCGGGTACACTGAGGTCGAGGAGAGCCAGCCCCAGGGCAGCCCCTCGGGGGCCATGACAAATAAATATAAATAAGTACAAGTTGTCTCAGCCACTTGTAAGGCGGCTTGGTGACCAGGTCTCCTGCTGTTCCAGCCCCTGAGAACCCCTCTCCTGGGTGAGGCCACCCAGTACAGGGAGAGGCACTTCCAAGAGGAAGTCACAGGACACCGCCTGGTCAGCACCCTCCTGACGAGGCCAGCTCCACAGTGAGCCACCCCAGAGCAGCCCGAGAGGAGCGACGGAGGCAGCCAAGCATTGGATCTTGCTGGGCCAAGCGCCAGCACAGCGCTGGGCTCCGTCCAGCAGGGCCCTGCCTCCCCCAGGCACAGCAAGAAGGCCGGCAGCAGAGCCCAGGGCAACGCAGCCCTGGACAGTCAGGGACGCAGCTGGCCACCTGGCGCCCAGCCACGGTCCCATGTGTTGCTTAGTTCTCTGATTCAGGGTCACATGTCAAATAATCATGGCTAATGGTGGCTCATGCAACTGTCCCCACAGGAGGTCGGCATGGGGAGGAGCAGCGCTCCCTTGAGCCCCTGCCCGCCGTCCACCTCCCACAGATAATGCGCCTCTAAACGACTGGCCTCCTCCCCTGTTGGGTGCCGGGGCACTCAGAGTCCACAGGCAGCCTCTGCCGGCCACGAGGCCGGATGCGGAGGAGGCAGCCTCCCCGTCGGCTGACCTCTGCGTGGCCTTACTCAGGTCTATTACAGCCTCTGCAGCCAGGCGCAATGGTCACCCTGTCTCCCAGCACTCAGGAGGCTGAGGCGGGAGGGTCACCAGTTCCAAGGAAGCCTCGGCACTCAGCGGGACCCCGGGGCAAAATGGAAAGTGACAAAGTCTGGGATGCGGCTCTGCGGGTGGCGCCCCTGGGTTCCATCCCCAGGACCACAAAAAATAAGTGAAAGTAAACAAAACCCTGAGTGTCACCAACAATTCCATCGCATCAGGGAACACGGTGTCTCTGGAAGACACACACTGACCCCCCAGGGATGAGCAGGTACCTAGGTCCCCCTCAGAGCATCCCAGGGCGGGGACGCGGACACTGGGGTGGGGCCCCTCCTGTCCTGGAACCAGACTCGGGTGATGGCGCAGCCTGTGAACACACACCACCGCACGTGCTCTACAGGTGGGCGTGGCGTGCATGTCACCCTCCCCAGAATGGCCGTTGGCTGGCGATGGCCGCACAGGCACGTGGTGGAAAGACCAGGCCAGCCTCCACCTTCTGCTCCATGGACAGTCTCCCCCAAGACCCTGCGTCTGCGTCTGCGGCTTGCGGCCTGCGGCCCCCTTCACAGGGGGGGCCAGAAGAGGGCCCTTGAGATGCTGCTGGCCTGGCGGGCCACGCAGTCTTAGCTCAGGGTCTGTGTCATGCTGCCGCCACGGCACACAGGACATCATAGAGACTCTGCAGCCTGCTTCGGACCCTCTGGGAAGGGGGACCTGAAGCCCTGACAGCACCCCTGGCCCCCAAGCCCACTCCCTAGGCCCCCGCACCCACTCCCCAGGCCCCCGCAGGCCCGCGTTCCCCGCCTCCCTGCACGCACCTGAGTGGACTCGGTGACGGAGGCCAGCTGCAGGTACTCCGAGTTCCCCCAACCAAAGAGGCCTCCGTCCGCTGACACGGCCAGGCAGCAGTCCCCATAGGTGGCGACCTGCACGACCTTCACTCCAGCAAGGTCCCCTCCCAGCTTGGTGGGCACGCTGGTGACATCGTAGTGACCGAGACCTGGCAGGGGAAACGCGCACCTTCAGTTACTCTCCCTTCCCGCAGGCTCGCGCCACGCCAAGCACAACGCTGGCCCCGACAGCACCCGCACAGAAAGCCTGGCCTGCCCTGCTGGCCGCACACCTGCTCCCACGAGGGAGGACTCATCACACACGGCTATTCTACTTTTTTTTCTTTTTAATATTTTTCAGTTGATGGAACTTTATTTTATTTGCTTATCTATATGAGGTGCTGGGAATGGAACCTGGTGCCTCACACGTAGGAGGCCAGCGCTCTACCACTGAGCCACAACCCCAGCCCCACAAATGGCATATTCTTAAGACCCAAAAGGCATGTTTTTAGGGACCCTGGAATTTTTTAGGTCAGAATCAAGTTAGAAACTTTGTAAGATAAGCACCGGGCAAGTGGCCCATGCCTGTGATCCCAGCGACTCAGGAGGCTGAGGCAGGAGGATGGCGAGTCGGAGCCAGACTCAGCAACTTAGCGAGGCCCTAAGCAACTCAGCAAGACCCTGTCTCTAATAAGACGTAGAGAAAAGAAAAAGGGCTGGGGATGTGGCTCGGTGGTTCGGTGGCCCTGGGTTCAATGCCTGGTGCCCCAGATACACACAGATACACACACAGATATACGTAAGAGCAGAGGCTGGGATTTGCCCATGGTAAAGGACCCTGGGTTAGATCCTAGTGAAGCAAAAACATGAAAAAGGAAATTTAGAAAAATTAACATTACTAAACACCTAAGGAAGGGGCCTCCACACACAACTCGGGGCCACAGGAGCGAGTCGCCCTGCAGGGCCAGAGCAGGACCAGCAGTGGGGGTCAGGGCTGGCCAGCTGCAGGCTGCATGTCCATGGTCACAGGCAGCGGAAAGGGGGTCACAGGCAAGTGCAGGGGACAGCACTCCCCAGGAGCAAGGGGGATGGGGCCCAGTGGGAGGCGGTCCTGGCCCCCAGGGCCACACCACGGCCTCTCATCACGCACCTGTCTGCCCATCGGCACCCCATCCACAGGAGTAGACCTCGCCTCGATCCGTGAGGAACAGGCTGTGATCCTGTCCGCAGGCCACCTGGAGGACACCAGTGGGCAGAGGAGCCCTCTCTCAGAGTCCCCAGGCCCGCTCTCCCCTCTGCGCAGCCAGGGCAGCAGCTCCTGAGACCAGGAGGGGGCCAGGAGGGGGCGGGGGGCCAGGGAGGGGGTGAGGGGGGCGGGGGGGCCAGGGAGGGCCCACCCCGGTGCCCCCCTACCACCACCCCCACGCCCCACCCTGGCCAGCTCCAGCTCAGCCTCAGCCCTAGTCCCCTTCGTCCCCTTCACCGCTGGACCCAAGTCTGTCCTGGGCCTCCTGCCTCTTCCTCTCCCCACACCCGGCTGCTCCATTCCCAAGGCTCACTGCCACCCCACGCTGGTCTCCAGACCTGGTCTCTAACTGCCTCAGGAGAAGCAGGCCACAGCAGGACCACCCAGGACAGACTCAGGAGGTCTGGTGACACCCGAAGCCACTCGTCCATGGGAGGAGGACGAGGACTTGAACCCACAGGCACCTGGGGCTGCGCAGGAGGCTCTGCCTCTCCCGCGACCCCTTACCAAGCCCCCGCGTCCCCCATTCTGCTGGCCAGTCACTCTGGATCCCAGGGCGCCCTCCCTGCTCCTCTCCTGACCCGGAAGCCTGGCTGTCCTGGGAGTCTGTGCCCCCACCCTCTCAGACTCCCCTCCTGGCCTCCACGAGGGGTGGGGGTGGGGGTGGGGGTGGACCCTCCCTGGCCCCCTCTACTTCCCACCAGGGCAAAGTCATCTTTCTGGAAGGTCAGGACTCGGCCGCGCCCTCCCCGGAACGCATTCCTTTGGAGATGCTGGACATGGACCTGGGCCTGGTGCACACCACGCACCCCCTGCCCTGTTGAAAACCTTACAGCCCACTGCCCAAGGACAAGGCCCTCGGGGCTCCACTCCCCGCCAGTGCCCAGAGTATGCGTCGTCCACTCCCGCCTGCCCTCCTGACCGCTGCAGAGCGCACTCCCGCGAGCACAGCAGTGACCACCAGCCACACCAAAGGCCTGCTTGGGCCTCCAGGATGCCCCTCCCCTCCTGCTGGGCAGCACCCCAGCCTCAGCAGGAACACCTGTGGCTAAGCGTTTATCCTTAGTGGCCATCGGGTGCCTGGGCACCGCCCCACAGGAACCCACTTCAGGTGGACGCAGCTGGGCAGGCAGCCTGGTCTCCACGGGAGCCTTACCCCCGCCCTAACTCTACTAGACCCCCATCCCAGGGTTCAGCAGGAGCCTGGTCTCCAGCGCAGGCCAGGAGTCCTGACCTGAGTAACCTGGCCCTTCAGGAAGTTCCCCTAACCGCCTGCCAGCACCCCACCCAGCGTCGACCCTTCCAAAGCGCCCGGGGACAGGAGGAGCTCCTCTCTTACCTGGACCACCTGCCCATCAAAGTCCTGCATCCTGTGGATCTTGTGACTTTCACTAGAGCCAAGAAGAGGAGACGCGGCCATCAGCCCCGCGCAGGCCGGGCCCCATCACCCTGGCCGGTAGCCCAACCCCACAAGCACAGGGCCACCGTCCTGGGGGGGGACAACCCACACAACGAAACTCAAGGCGTCTCTTCCTCCCTGCGGTACTGGGGACCGCACTCAGGGGCACTCTGCCACTGAGCCCCTTCATTTAGTTATTTATTCCGAAACCAGGTATTGCTAATTCGCCAAGGCTGGCCTCCAGCTTGCGCTCCTCCTGCCTCAGCCTCCCACACAGCTGGGGTTACAGGCGTGGCCACCGCACCAGCTTGATGTGAGGTTTTTAAAATATTTTTAGTTGTTGGACGATAATTTATTTTTACTTATTTTTTATGTGGTGCTGAGGATCAAACCCAATGCCTCACCTGTGCTGGACAACGCTCTGCCCCTGAGCCCAGCCCAGACCTCGACATGACTTTTGTATGAGGCTAGAGACTAGCACTCAGGCCACCAGCATCAAGCAAGGAACTAGAGGAAATTTTTTTTTAATACACAATGAAAAAACTGAGATGAAGGGGAACTTTTTAAGTTAACCAATTTGAAAATATGGTTAACTTAAATAATTCTCCTTCTTTTAAAGTAAAAAAGTTACAAAAATTAATTCGGCCGGTGCAATGGTGCACGCCTGCGATCCTAGAGGCTCGGGAGGCTGAGGCAGGAGAATCAGGAGTTCAAACCCAGCCTCAGCAATTTAGCCAGGTGCTAAGCAACTCCGTGAGACCCTGTCTCTAATAAAATTCAAAACAGGGCTGGGGCTGGGGCTCAGTGGTCAGTGCCCCTGAGTTCAATCCCCAGTACCCCCAAAAAAATGAGTTCAAAGGGTTTGTACACATGACGACCAAAGCTCACCCCTCACCCCCAGCAGAACCGCCCCAGGGCTCCCCCACTCAGGTCTGGGGGCAGAGCTCGGCACGCACCTGTACACTTCATTCTCCACGACCTTCCGGCCACACTGCCCATACGAGTTGTTCCCCATGCTGAACACTGGAAGGGACACAGCCCACCCAGCCCACCGCGCAGGCTCGTGGGATCCCAGCAGGCCAGGGCCGCCAGGGTCTCCAGAGCCGTCCCCCACAGCTGCCCATCCCGACTGCCACAGGGTTCCCTCCTGCAACACCTCAGGCCTTCTGGGTCCCCAGGCCCTGGTCCCACCTCCTGGGAATTCCACAGTGTGGGCAAGTCCCCGTCCCTGTGCCTGTGGCCAGACTGCACGGACACCAAAGGCCCTGGTGAGGGCCTCCTAAGGCCACCTCTGCCCTGTCAGGCACCTCGGCCAGGAGAAGCGGGAACAAAGCGGCTTTGCTGCCTCTCCCTGGACACAAGCCCTCTGCAGAGGGACCTCGGGCACAGGGACCTCAGCCTGAGAGGCCACACTAGGGGAGGTGCGAGCAAACAGACCCTTTGTGCACACACAGCCCGGTGCAGAGACCTCCCGCCACCCAGCAGGAGCTGGACGAGGCAGCCTGGGTGTGAGACAGGCCAGCAAGGTCCCCCACTCCCAGGCCAGCCCCCGAGGAACTCAGCAAGCCCACCAATGGCCCTCCCGCGGGGAGGGCACTCACCTCCCTCGCTGTCCGTCAAGACCAGGGAGTGCGCCCTGCCACAGGACACCTGCAGCACCCGGGTCTCCTGAGGCCTGTCCAGGGGCAGCGGGACGGGCGACGGCTCCAGGACGTACTCGTAGCCCCTGGCTGCAGAGGACCGCAGGTCAGAGCGAGGCAGCGGCCGAGGCCACCTCCGGCAGCAGGAACCGCCGTCCACCCCGTTCCCCACAGAGTCAGGAGGGAAGCTCCCGGTGCCCTTCGGGGCCAGGAACCCAGTGGTCACTGAACCGCACGCTGGGCCTCCTTGGGAATCTCCTGGGGCTCCAGAGGCTGCGGCCGGTCTGGACAAGTCAGTGATCCGCTAAGGGAGACTTAGGGCGGGGAGGTTCAGGGTGGCACCTGCTCTGCATGCACCAGGCCTGGGATCCCCCCAGTGCCGCTCAAGGCCTAGCGGGCCAGAAACATGGAGGGCGGCCTCTCAGGGCCAACGAGGCCGGACCCTGACACCGGGCTTCTCTGATACAGAGTCTAAAACAGCCCAAGACAAAACACACGAGCGCTCTGACCCAGGCAGAAACAGACTGCAGGTGGACAAGGACACGGGAGGCCAGCCTGCTATGTAGGTGGACAGGGGACTTGGGACACGGGAAGCCTGCCAGCTGGCGTCGGGCTGATGGCTCCTGTCTTAAGAGTAAAACTGCTCTGTGGTGGCACCTCAGCTCACAGCCACCTTGGTTCCTGTGGCTCTCGTGACAAGGCCTGCTTCCTAAACGTCCTTCGCGGCCGTTCCTGACCCTTTACATCTAAAGCCCCAAACACGGGGACGAGCTTGGGGTCTGGAGGGCCCACTGGCCTCCTCCCAGGCCACGTCCAGGCATGGGCACCCGGGGCCAAGTGGGAGCAGCCACTGCCCGCCCTGCTGCCAAGGGTCCCCGTTGCTGCTGACCAGGGTGAGCTCCAGCTGGCCGGGCTCATGAGCCAGCCTCTCAGCCCCACTCCGGCTGGCGGTCCCCAGGCCAGCGCAGGCTCCTGCGGCCCCGCACCTTTGTCCTTCCGGCTCCTCTGAAACCCGAGCTGGGAGTCCTTGTTGAGCCCCATGCCCCACACCTTGGTGACGTCCTTGGTCCTGGAGGACAGCAGTGTGAATCCATAGCCACAGGCCGCAGAGGAGATCTGAAAGAAGCCCCGAGCAGAGTGGTGACAAACCACACCCATGTGACCGGCGGTGCTCCATCTGCTCTGGGGACCTCGTTCACCCCCGAGTCACCCACAAACCAGGACTCCCATCCCACCACGAGGCCATCAGGGGCCTCGGCCTGCTCTGGGTCCAGCCTGCCACCTGTGTGGCCGGAGGGACGCTGCCTCTCCAGGGACTCCAGAAGCAGGCGTCCGCTGGGTGGCCCTGAAGACGGTGCCACGGCAGCTGGGGTCCCACAGCGACAGCACCTCCTCAACCATGGGGCACACGGGTGACCGAAGCCCTCAGGGTTGGGCCCCTGGAGGCTGCCCCTCGCCCCAGGCTGTGCTGCGACCCCAGATGAGCAGAGGGGAGGCTGCCCCAGGGTGTCACAGGGACAGAAAAGACAGAGTCCCAAACAAATGGGAGACAGTCCAGACCACTGACCGGAGGATGCACAACAGTTTCCATGGCAACTCCGCACACTGAACCCCCTCAAAGCCCCAGCGAGAAGGCTGTGGAGGGATGTGGCCCAGGGTGGAGTACCCGGGTCCCATCCCCAGCATGGCAAAGACACACAGGGCTGGCTGGAGCCCAGGGTCAGCACCTGCCCAGCAGGCGCAAGGCCCGGTTCAACCCCAAGTACCATAAAAATACCTAAGAACCCAGAAGGGATTTTTGCAGAAATGGACAAGCCAAGCCTAAAATTCAAAGGACCCAGAGGAGGCAGACCATTTTTTAAAAAGGACAAGAGCCAGGTACAGTGGCACATGCTATAACCCACCGTGGCACGTGCTATAACCTCAGCTACTAGGAGGCTGAGGCAGGAGGATCACAAGTCCAAGGCCAGCCTCAGGAGTCTAGTGAGAACCTGCCTCAGAAGGGCAGAGGGACAACTCAGTGGTAGGATGGCCCCATCCCCACACATGGGGAGGACAGGGCTGGGCAGAGCTCCCACCTCCAAAGAGCTGGAGGGCGGCCTCCTGACCACAAAGCTCACCACAAGCCACAGCCATCCAGACAGTGACCAAGACGGGTCATTCTGACGTGAGGGTGGACACAGCTTCATGAAGACAGCTCAGAGTCCAGAAGTCAATCCTTGCCTTTAGGTCACCCCGCTTCCCACAAGGGAAGGACAGGTACGGTTGCTTGGACAACAGACCTCGGACCCTGCCTCACCCCACAGGCCCAAACCAGCTCACAGGGGCTCAGAGACGTAAATACAAGAGCCAAAGCCACCCAGCGAACAAGGGCGCAAACCTGGGTCTGGCAGATGAGCCACCAAAGCACAACCTACAGCAGAAAAACCGGTTGAGGAAATCCATCAAGATGGAAAATATCCGCTCCTCAAGACACTGCCCAGAAAGCAAGCCCTGCCCAGGAAAAGCCAGGAGAACCCTGCGGGTCCGGTGCCCAGGGCCCAGGACTGAGGACTCAATACGGCCAGTCGGCCAGGGGGTCAAGTGGGGAGGCTGAGGCAGGAGGACTGCAGGTTCCAGCCAGCCCGAGCCTGGCTCAGCTCCCATCCCCAGCCCCTCGCTTTTCACCGGGTCCCCCTTTCTCCGTCCCCCGTTTCTGGTCCAGAGCTCACTGGCAGACGAGGAAGAGAAGTCAGAAGCCGAATTGGACAAGATGCCTCCTCTTCGTGGCCTACCAGGGCCTCCACAGCCACGCAGGCAAGCCCAACCTCATGTCAGCTTCACTCTCCCGAGTGTTGGCCTCCAAGAGGGTCCTCTGGCTGCCACCCCTCCAAATCTAGGACCTGCCTCCTTCCCAAGTCGCGGTCACTCCACCGTCCGGCTGGGCTCGCTCCTACTGAATGCCTTGTCCCTAAGGAGTCCCCAGCCTGCCCCCAGCAATCCGTGCTAAACGCCTCCCAGTCTTCCCCGACCTCCCTCTCCCCTCCTTCCTCCCTCCCCGGCCTCCCCCTCCTGTCCTACCTCCCTCCCCAGTCTCCCTCTCCCTCCTCCTCTCCGACCTCCCTCTCCCTCCTCCTCCTCGGCCTCCCCTTCCCTTTCCTGCCTCCCTCCCCAGCCTCCCTCCCCAGCCTCCCTCTCCTGCCCCCCCAACCCGCCTCACTCCCCGGGCGCCCAGCGCACCCTCTGCGGCAGCTCCAAGCGGTAGGGCAGCGGCTGCACCCTCCGGCGCGGCGGGCGGGCGCGCGTGGCAGGCGCGACTCTGGGCAGCACGAAGCTGGGCACGCCTAGCGCCCCCGAGAAGCTGAAGCCCCACACGAAGACGCGGTCCGCTCGGGCCGCGCGCTCCCCCACATACTGCAGCACCGGCGCCTCGGCCTCGGCCTCGGCCGCCTCGCGCCGGCTCCGGGAGCGCCCGGCCGCCGTCCAGTGCCCGCGCCCCTGCCCCGGGCCCGGTCCCGTCAGCCGCCGCCCCAGCCGAGCCAGCGCCGCCGACGCCATGCTCCGCTTCACGCCTCAGCCGCTGCCGGGCGCCGCCATCTTGCGTCACCCTTGACTTCCCGTGTGGGCGGAAGCGGCCGCCGCCACGTTTGCTGCTGGCGGAAGGCGGCGAAGCGGACCAGTTCTTGAACCCAGGGGCCCAGGGCCACTTACCCGTCTCGTACTGCTCCGGGCGGCCCGCCCTGGCCTCCTGGGCTCCCTGCCCCTCGTCTTTCTCAGCTGGCTCCTTGCAGCCGTCCCGACTCCCGTCGCTCTTCTCAGGCTCTCACCTTTAAAATGAGAGGCTGAAAAACTGCACCGACTGCGCGGGTCGCGGCGGCGCAGCCTGGAGGCCGGGACTGGAGGCCGGCGGGTCCGGAGGCCGGCGGGTCCGGGTGCGCGCTGCGCCACCGCGCCCAGCCCTCATCTCGCTTTCTGCCTGTTGCTGGTCCTGGAATTCACCCAGGGTCGCTGTGCTCCCAAGGCCAGTTCAAAGGATTCCCCTGTGCGGGGATGCTCCTTGTACCCCTCCTGTGAAGCCTGAGCCACCTCAGTGGGGCTCAGACCTCAGGTGACAAGCCAGCGGGGACAAGCGTCACGGTTTTCACTGTTAATGCAAGATAGAAAGCTCAGCCGAGCCAGGCGCAGTGGCGCGCGCCTGTGATCCCAGGGACTCTGGAGGCCGAGGCAGGAGGATGGCAAGTTCAAGGTCAGCCTCAGCAACTTAGAGAGGACCTGTCTCAAAACATTTTTAAAAAGACTGGGGATGCAGCTCCGTAGTTAAGCACCCCTGGGTTCAGTCACCCGTAGCAAAAAAAAAAAAAAGTCTCTTCTGCGACAGAAGTCCCATTAGAGGGTAAGGGAGCTGAAAGCCCTTTTGGAGCACAGCGGGCTGTGGCTCTGGCTTTATCCAAGTACCTGCTTTGGTGCCACCACAACAGAATCAAGCCTTTCTCAGAACGTGACCCACCTCTCAAGACTGTTGGCAGGACCTGGTCCCTGGCTCTGGGACATGTGGATAAGGGAGACGTGAACATGGCTATGGAACATACATGTTTATTAAGTGTATGTTGGAACCCAGGGGCCCCCAACACACCAGGCGAGCCTCTCCCGCAGAGCCCCCTAACCTGTGATTTTTTTCGGTACCGGGTATTGACCCCGGGGCCCAGGGGCACTTATCCACTGAGGCACATCCCCACTCCTTCTAATTTTTGAAGCAGGGTCTCACTAAGTTGCTTAGGGCCTCAGTAAGTTTGGGGTTTTGTTTTTGTTTTTGTTTTTTTGGTACCAGGGATTGATTTCAGGGGCACTGGACCACTGAGCCCCGTCCTCAGCCCTATTTTGTATTTTATTTAGAGACAGGGTCTCACTGAGTTGCTTAGCGCCTCACTGTTGCTGAGGCTGGCTTTGAACTGTGATCCTCCTGCCTCAGCCTCCCGAGCTGCTGGGATTTCAGGCACCACCACACCCAGCTAGGGTCTCACTAAGTTACTGAGGCTGGCCTCCAACATGTAATCCTCCTGCCTCAGCCTCCCGAGGTGCTGGGATTACAGGCGGCACCGCCATGCCTGGGCAATTCTTCATGGTCCTTTGGGAGCAGGACTGTCCTTTTGTCTGTGCTTATGATTTTTCTGATTCATTTGGTCTTAAATGTCTGTTCCTTCACAAAACTGGAAATTATGGCAAATAGTAAGCTTTTTGAAAAATCTTTGTCAAATTTAAAAATCAACAGCCCTAGGTAAGACTTCCAAATTTCTAAAATATTTTGCTTTTAAGGAATATCCAAACAAGAAAGCCTTGGTTTAATAAGATTTGGGGACCAAAGGACAAACTGCAATGTGAGCCCCAGCCACCAGGTGACAGTGTGTGCCCGTGGATTCTGTGGCTCCTGTTGGTGGGAAGGATCAAAAGTCTGGGGCCAGTTGAGATTGGTAGTCACAGCCGCGGTTTTATATTTACTATTCAAACCTAGTCGGTTGATCCCGGGTACGTCTAAGTAAATAAATAAATTTAAAACTCTTGTTGGCTTTATAGACGCTCTATGGGAGCAGGGACTTCCATCTTTGTCTAAATTTTTGCTTGGAAAAGTTGATTCCACAGCAAAACATCAGCTTTCCAAATGTCTGCTAATCTCACCCAAGCTAGATTTCACCTCCTTCACCGAAGGGACTTTTTCTTGTACGTTTTCTATTTGTTTAATTTATTTTATTTGTATTTGTGGTCTGTTTTGCTTTGCTTTGTTGAGACAGGGTCTCCTGATGTTGCCCAAGGCTGGTCTCCAGCTCCTGGCCTCAAGGAATCCTCCTGCCTCAGCCTCCCAAGCAGCTGGGACCAAAGGCTCCTACCACTCTGGCTGGCTGTCTGATATTTTGAGGCAGTTGAAATTCTTTAGTCTCCCAAAGAGGGAACTTAATTAGCCTTACGTATTTTCATGGTTTACTTTTTTTGTGTGTGTGGTGGGGATTGAACCCAGGGCCTTGTACATTCGAGGCAAGCACTCTACCAACTGAGCTGTATCCCCAGCCCCATGATTTACTTTTTATTCATTAACTTTAATTATACCACTGATAAATTAACAGTTCCTTTGTTTAAAAAAAAATATGGATAAGACCAAAAGCCCCTTTACCCATGTAACTCCACATATGCATTACCATGAAAAAATATTATTTTTGTCGTGTGTTTAAAGAAAATGTTCTAATATATATCCCATATTGCAGTTTCTTTTAACCCCAAATTAACTTGGAGACATTTCCCTAACTGTTCCTTTGGACCTGTTCCCAGCTCTCACATTGTTGCACATTAATGTAAATTAACCACTTTTTTGGGGGGCGAGGGGTACTGGGGAACCCAGGGTCTTGCACATGCGAGGCACGCACTTTAGGACTGAGCTGCACCCTTAGCACTGAGCTAACCACATCTCATTTAGCCATTCTTTTGGTGAACATTTGGTTTGTGTATGAGTGGTGTGAGGCCAGGCTACTAAGGCACACCCTGTAATCCCAGTGTCTCGGAGGATCAGAAGTTCAAAGCCAGACTCAGCAACAGTGAGGCACTAAGCAATTTAGTGAGACCCTGTCTCTAAATAAAATACAAAAAATAGGGCTGGGGATGTGACTCAGTGGTCGAATGCCCCTGAATTCAACCCCAGATACCAAAAAAAAAAAAAAAAGGTTGTCTGAATTTATGATAAATGTACAATACAGCAGTTTTGTTTTGTTTTGTTTTTGTTTTTTCTGTGCTGGCATTGAACCCAGGACCTTGTGCATGCCAGGCAAGCCTCTGCCGCAGAGCTGCAGCCCCAGCCTCACAGTGAATGTGCTTGAACATGATTCCCTGTGCATCTCTGTGAGGACATCTCCTGGGTTGATGTGAATAAATAATAATTCAGGTTCACAGAAAAGGTTAGTGTTGGAAATTCTTAATAGATGCCTTCAATTTGTTTTACATGAAATACATCAATACAATAAGATTTGCAGGGCACGGTGGCACACGCCTATAATCCTAGTGGCTCAGGAGGCTGAGGCAGGAGGATTGTAAGTTCAAAGCCAGCCTCAGCAATGACGAGGTGCTAAGCAACTCAGTGAGACCCTGTCTCTATATAAAATACAAAATAGGGTTGGGGATGTGGCTCAGTGATCGAGGGCCCCTGAGTAGTTCAATCTCCAGTAACCCCCCTGCAAAAAAATTTATTTTGATGTAGCCTGTTTTACTAATCATATCTATTGAAACTTCTGGGGTTTTTTGTTTGTTTGTTTTTTAATTTACATATGACAGCGGAAGGCATTACAATTCTTATTACACATGTGGAGCACAAGGAACTTCTGTATTCTGCCTTGTTTAGGAAGACTATCTTTACCCAAGGTATAGTGTTTTATACAATGTAAAACATTTAATGTAACTCTTTTCTTTTTGTTTTATATTCATTTTATATTAACTCTTTAGGTTTTATATTTAAGTTGATTTTTGAGTGGTTGAAGCCAGACTACATATTTATAGGTATTTTTTTTCCGGAGAAATTGCTGATTATCCTTAAATAATTTTTTGGCTAGCATGGACATTATCTGAGGATTGGAAATGTTGTTTTTAGAAAACTCTTTTTAGAACATATGATAAATTTCCATAAATTCGCGGGTCAGTTTCTGGAAGCTCCTTGCTCCTCCTGCCCTGTTCTTGCTCTGCTGTGACAATGTCTCACCTGTGGTGGCTTCACGATCTGCTCTGATTTTTGTTCAATCAATTCTCTTTGCTTTTCTTCCCTGTTCTTTTTACAAAATTGACTTTGTGATTCATAACATTTACTGCTATATAAATTTTAAAAATTGCCTTGTCAGGCAGCATAAAAAATCCCACTGGGATTTTGATTGAAACTGCATTAAATTAGTGAGCTAATTCAGAGAAATCAATGAGGAGAAGTGACATTTACAATGGCAAGTCTTCCTATCCATGAAGGTAGTACTCTCTAGCGTTACCGCTGGCTTCTGTCACTGAACGGAGCCAGCCCTCTGCTTGTGGATGATACTGTGCACTGTTGAGAACATACTTTTTGAGATCCCAACTTTTCAGGGCAGTGGTCTCCAAATTATTTTGATTACATATCCATATGAGTGAAATTTGTGAGCATGAAAAAACATACATTAGTTACATACATATTGATATAAATATGTACTTTATGAAAAGTTTTAAAAACTTATATAATGAGGTAAAAGCAAATCAACAATACTTTTTTTTAGACAAATGTTTTATTTTGTTATTTAAAAACCATTTGCGCTCATTAAAAATAGCAGTGGTTGCCAGGCACGGTGGCACACACCTGTAATCCCAGGGATTCAGGAGGCTGAGGCAGGAGGATCACAGTTCAAGATTAGTCTCAGCAACTTAGCAAGGTCCTAAGCAACTCAGGGAGACTGTCTCTAAATAAAATATAAAAAAAGGGCTGGGAATGTGGCTCAGTGGTAGAGAGCCCCTGAATTCAATCCCTGTTACCAAAAAAAAAAAAAAGAGGAAACTTGATCTGAGGTGGGGCTTTGGGGAGGGCTAGATGATGTCACTAGGGTGGAGCCCCTTGACTAAATACTGGTGGCTTTCTAAGAAGAGGGAGAGAGACTAGAAGAGAGACATTCATGAGCTGTGTCTCTTGAAACAGGATGATCTGCTCCACCTTGGGATTCTGCCATTAAGAAAGCCATCCCCAGCTGGGCATGGTGGCCCACACCTGTAACTCCAGCAGCTCGGGAGGCTGAGGCAGGAGGATCAAGAGTTCAAAGCCAGCCTCAGCAACATCGAGGTGCCAAACAACTCAGTGAGACCCTGTCTCTAATAAAATACAAAAAAAAAAATAGGGCTGGGGATGTGGCTCAGTGGTCGAGAGTCCCTGAGTGCAGTCCTGGTACAAAAAAAAGAAAGAAAGCCATTCCCAGATGTGAGCCCTCTCCTTGGACCATAAATATGAGTCAAAATAACCTTTTTCTTTGTAAATTACTCCACGCACATGTGATGGTTTGGACAGGAGGCATCTCCCCAGAGCTCCTCTGTTAATGCTGAAGTGTTCAGAGGTGAAGTCACTGGACTGAGAGCTGTGGCCTGACCACCCATCCTAGTTTTAATGGATTGACCGCAGTAACTGTAGGCAGGTGGGGTGCTGGAGGGGAAGGTCTCGGGGGCTGCCCAGGAGGGGCGCATCTTCCCTGCAGCCCCCTCCTGTCTCTCTGCTTCCGGCTACCACGAGGCCAGCAGCACTCCCACTCCCCCATAACACCCTTCCCCCACAAGTTCTGCCCAGAGTCACGGAAGAGCTGGGGACTAAACCTCCGAAACCATGAGCCAAATAAATTTTTCTCCATTTAAGTTGCTCTTATCAGGTATTTTGGTCAGAGTGATGAGGAGCTGACTGGCACAACAGAAAATGGACCAATGCAAATGTCCTTCTACAGGGTCTTGATGGAGGGAGTCACCCCATTTTCTGCACCTCCATCCCTTCTCCACGTGAGCACACAGCATTTCTCCCTCTGGAGGAGGCGGGAACGAGGCACCAAAAAAAAAAAAAAAAAAAAAGAAAGCCACAAGCTTTCCAGAGAGGATGGAGCAATGGGTTACACAACAGACAAAGTGACTCACAGAAGACTCAGACTACAGGATTTACAATAGGTGGCCCTCGTGACCCTGGGAGACTGTTATCCAAGTGGTGGGGATTAACTCGAGTGAGTTCATGAGAAAGACAAGAACTCATGAGAAAGACAAGGTCGTGGGCACACACTACCTTCCTGGCACCAATTAGAAAACATGTTTTGTTTTTTTCTTTTTAATGAATGGTTTATTGTTTAGATTTTAAGGCAGATTAGGCTATCACGTCCAGGTCTAAGTAGAGAAATGAAGAGTTTTGTCCTCTGGTAATTTTTGGCAATACAGTTAATCCTCATTATTCCTGAATTCTTCATTGATGGATTTGCCTACAGTTTATTGGTGCTTCCCCAGGCATTCGCAGACCTGCCCAGGGGTGAGGTGCTCGCCTTGCAGGTGAGCAGCAGAGGTCACACGAGGCGAGGCTCTGACTTCCTCTAAACTACAAACAAGATTTGCTTCTTGGTCTAGTTAATGTTGCGTTTTCCCACATACTTTTCTTGCGTGTGTCTGTGTGTGACAGAGAGACAGATTTCAGGGCTTTGCTGCGATGTGGCCTACCGCCTACGGAGAAAGAGATGGACTGGATGTGGCATGAATTACAGTGCTTTGGGCTCTAAGTTCAGGGTCAACAATGCACATCGACTAGAGTCCTTCCGTAGAAACCCACAAACACATGTATTAGCAGGTTCACAGAAAGGCCCCATCCAGATCTGACGCCCAGATCTCTAGGAGCAAGGGTCCCGGGACTTCAGGGAACAGCTGTGAATCAGGATGGACTGTAACTAATAAAAGCTTTGCAAACAGCTCTTGTTAAAATGCATAAAGAGCAGACACCTTCCCGACAAACTGCTGGGTTGTTGTCTTTGCTTTGAAATAACTTTTTTTTTTGGGGGGGGGGCATCTGCTAGTAAATAAATCCTCGACAGCCACTAGAAAGAAATGCTAGCAACGCGGGAGCCCCTGTCTCTTTGCAAAAGAAACATGCACCTTAGCACGTGCACGTGGACCTGGGCAGCTGCCGCCAGGGACGAGGACAGGAGGAGCGTCGTCGCACGGTCTGGGGGGACGCCTGCGGTCCTGGCCCCTCGGCAGGCTGCGGCGGGAGGATGGCTTGAGGCCACCTGAGCCGCACAGGAAGACCCCATCTCTCGTTTGGGGGGGACAGTTCCGTTCAGCTGTGCCCGCAACGTGAGGTTTCCTGAAAGTGTCAACGAGGCGCGACGTTACATCTAGGCAACGGGTAAACGGCCCGCCGACCCTCGGGGACCGCAACCTAATCCGAACGCCGCGACTGCGACGTCGGGCGGAGGGGCCTGGCGGGCGGCCGAGGACTGGCGGGCACGCCCGGGCCCAGACCGACCACCGGCGGCCTTCCTCGGGGCTTGCGGCCGGGCGCCAGGCAGCGCAGTCGGGCAGCTGGCGGGACGCGAGCACCGGAAGCGGCGCCGCCCACTTGGGGCGCTGCGGACACGCGCGCAAGGCCGCCTCCGGACGCAAACAAAAAGGGGCGCGGGGAAGGGGACGGACGCGCACAGCAGCGCGAGCCAGGGCCGCCGCCCGCACGCCCTCCGGCCGCTGCCCCCGGTTCCCGACTCCGCGGCAGCGCGCAGCCCGCGTCCCCAGGTGCGTATCCGGCCTCGCCGCCGCCGCGGAGCGCGCGCCCGCCTCAGTCCCGCTCCCGAAGGCGGGGGAGGCCGGCGCACGGCGGGCGCGAGCCTTCGGCCGCCCCGGCCCCCGGGCGCGCCCCGAACCCCATCCCCGCGGGAAGGCCGGGAGTGGGGGTGGGGCGGGAGCCCTGAGGCGGGGACGCGGCCGCACGCACGCACGCACGCACGCAGCGCGCGGCCCTCTCCCCTCTGATTGGCTGGGCGAGGGCGGGGGTGGGGGTAGAGACTCGCCAGGCCGCGGTGCGCGCGAGGTCACGCTCCGCCTGGCGTACGTGGGGCGCCTGCGCTGCGTGACGACGCGCCTGATTGGCCGGATGGGGAGGCGGGGCCGACGTTGTCGCTCGGGCTCCGCCCCCGGCGTCACGCTCTCCCGGGTGGTTTTGTCTGGGTCTGCTGCGCGCCAGGCGACCGGGGAGCTGATTGACGGCGGCGAGCCTGGGCCGACCCGGGGAGGGAAAGGCTCAAGCCAGGAGTGCGACCCGTCGCGGTTCCGGCTTCGCGTTCCGGGGGGACAGAAGCCTCCGGGGCTGTGTTGTCCGCTCCAAGCCCAAGCTGTTTGTCCTTTGTGTTCGTTTTGTTTGTTTTGTGGTGCTGGGGATGGAACCAGGGCCTGTGCCTGCGGGGCAGGCGCTCTACCAGCTGCGCTGTATCCCCAGCCCTGTTTTTAATTGATGCATAGTTGTATTTGTTTAGGGGTACAGTGTGATCTTTTCATACGTGTCTACAGAGTGTGGTGATGACCAGATCAGGGTGATTGACATCACCCCAAGTACTTGTCTTTTCTGTATTAGGAACATTCGGGATTCTCTGCTGTTTTAAAATACACAACTGTTGTCAACCGTAATTAAGCTTCTGTGCTACAGAGCATTGGAAGTTATTCCTTACATCCACCTGTACTGTTGGCCGTCCCTCTGTCCCTCCTCCCACACTCTAGCCAGCCTCTGCTGTCTACTGTGAAATCTTAAGAACATTCCTTTCCGTGCCTGGCCCATTTCACTTAACGTAGTCTTCCAATTCCATCCATGCTGCTTCAAGTGACGGAATGTCCTTCCTCATGACTGAATAATATTCCAGTGTGTATATGTGCCCCATTTCCTTTATCCACCATCTCCTGTTCCACATCTGGAAGGGTTCCTTATTCCATTTATTGCCAGCGGTGCTGTAGAATTGCAATGCAAGTGCAGATTCTGATCTTTCGGATGTGCACCCAGCAGTAGGATTGCTGGAGCATATGGACCATACCGGGTTTCTGTTTCCAGATTTGGGGGGAGCCTCCATACTGTTTCCCACACTGGCTGTACTACTTCACAATCCCACCAACAGTGTATGAGTTCCCCTCTTTTGGAATTCCTACCAGCATTGTACATTTTTCTTCTTCTTTAAAACGTATGTGTGTCCTGGAGTGGAACCCAGTGCCTCACACGTGCTAAGCAAATGCTCCACCACTGAGCGCCATTCCCAGCCATTTCTTTGTAATTTTATATTGGAAGCGCTTCTTCCTCCTTTGCCCAAGCTGACCTCCAACTTTCAGTACTGCCTCAGCCTCCCAAGTAGCTGAGATTACAAGCCTGGCTATTTTTGTCTTTTTGATAATAGCCATTCTATAAAAGCATGTGAGTCGACCTTTGTGTGTTTTAAGAAAAAAAAATGTTTTATTTTTGTGCTGATAATTTTAAAGTTAAACAGATGTCTGGGTATGAAATTGGAAATTGGCCAGTTGGAGACAGCTTACAGCTGCAGCTGAATGACTCGAGCAGACTTTTTCCTCTTTTCTTGGTGGTGATTTGCAGTGATAAACAATTCAGAGTGCATCCTGGTTCTTCCTGCCTTCCTGATTTTTTCCCCCAAGTGCTGGGATTGAACCCAGGGCCTTGCGCAGGCCCAGCAAGCACTCCCCTGCTGAGCTGCACCCTGCCCTGCCTTTCCTGTGTGTTGCTTAGCCCCTGAGGTCTGCTGCCCTGAGCCCAGGGCCTCAGCCTGCACAGTCCCTTCCCTCCTCCCCAGGCTGCAGAGCTTGGAAGGTGCCTTCATTTCCCTCACCCCCCACAGTTGCTCACTGTCCCCATGTGCCCTGGACGAGGTGTCCCGCTCTCTCTTGCCTCTTGCCTGTGATTCTGCCCTGGGTATGCAGCCTGCTTCGCTCTAGAGCACAGGAGTTGGATTCTATCCTCCTTTGTGTCTTGAGTCCCCTTCGTGCCCCCAGTGTAAGTTGTCACCCAGCCGGTGCTTGGTACATTTTAATCGAGTGGTGAACAGGTGCACTTGAGTTTGTAGCTTCATTCCCTGTAGACCTGAGCTGAGTGGGAGAAGCACCTCCAGAACTTGGTAGCTAAAACCAAGCCCTCAGAAACCCGAAGAATGGAGCTTTGGAAAAGAAAACATTGAAATAAATGTTAAAGACTCAACCAGGCCTCTCTTTCAAGATCTCAGAGATTTACTAGATGGAGCAGATGACCTTCCAGGTGTAAGTGACAAACTCAGTTTGTGTGAACTGTCAGTACTTTTGACCTCGGGTCGTGGGGTCCTTGACACATGGCTGCAGGAAGGCAGCCGTGAACAAGAGGCAAAGGAGTGAGTGTGGCCGCGTTCCAGTGACATTTTATTCACAGAACCAGGCGGCCCTCCAGATTTGACCCCCAGGCTGCAGAGGGCTGACCCTGTTCTGGAGGTTTGCTTTGCTCCAGTGAAGTATCGCACAGAGGAGGAGGGAGTCCTGGGACAGCTGGGACGTCCAGGCGGCTGGCGAGTTTGGGTTCTGTTTATTTTTATTTTTATTTAGTTTTAGTTTACATTTCCAGTTTTAGAAGAGCAGAAGTTGGGCTGGGGCTCAGTGGTAGAGCGCTTGCCTAGTATGCAAGAGGCACTGGGTTCGATTCTCAGCACCACATACATATACATCAAATAAAGATCCATCAACAACTAAAAAATATTTTTTAAAAAACAGAAGTTAATTACTATATAAAATCTGTGATCTAAATAAACGCTCTGGTACCTTAGAGGTGATAGGAAAGGAGGTCACCACCGTAGCCTCCAGATTTTATGCTGGAGTACAGACTCATTCCCTGCAGTCTTAAGCCTGATTAGAATGTGGGGACTGTTTCTTGGAAGAATGTTCTTGGGACGGGCATTAGCTCCCTTCAATCATGTCATTGTCTCCGAGCTCTGTCAGGCCTGGCGTGTGCCTCATCAGAACAGAAGAGATGGGCTTCCCTCCACTTGTGGCTATGCTAAGGCTGCAGTAAACCCCAGGGATTAGAGCACACTTGTTACTTATTTATTTATTGCCCTGCTGGGATTGAACCTGGGGTACTTTTTTCACTGATAAAGTGACCCAGCCCTTTTTTATTTTATTTTTGAGACAGGATCTCACCAAGTTGCCCAAACTGGTCTTGAACTTGAACTTGCAGTCCTCCTGCCTTGGCTTCTCAGTGCTGGGCCTGCAGGTGTGTGCCACCTTGCATGGTTTGTTTTGTGGTACTGGGGTTGGAACCCAGGGCCTGGTGCGTGCCAGGCAAGACCTCTACCACTGAGCCACACCCCTAGCCCTCTGCTTTTCTCTCTCTCTCTTTCTTTCAAGGATTTTTATTTTTGCTACTGGATATTGAAACCAGGGGCACTTTTCCACTGAGCAGCACCCTCAGTCCTTTTTATTTTTTGAGATAGGATCTCACTGAACTGTTGAGGATCTCACTAAGTTGTTGAGATTGGCCTCCAACTTGAGAGCCTCCTGCCTCGGCCTCCTGAGACACTGGAATGAGCTTGTGCCACAGTGACTATATGTTGCTTCCTTGCTGGGGTTGGAACCCAGGGCCTTGCACCTGCTGGGAAGTGCTCTTACACTGAGCCCAGCCACAGTCCTCTTAGGGATCGCTGTGATATCATTAGCAGAAAGTGGGGTCCTTCTTCTGCTGCCAGCAGGTGTCATCAAGCAGCTTCCCTCTGTGTCTCAGAGGAAGACTTTGCTGAGACTTTATGGAAAGAGTTGTCCAGAGTTCGACACGTACCCCACCACCCAGCTGTTTAGCCACGGTCACCTGCAGAGGCAAGGAGAAATGGGTGTGTCCACCCTGTGGGCGGTTCCCACCTTCAGCCTCAGGCACAGCTGACTCTGGGGCAGGGTTGGTGGGGCCTGGGACATGCCATTCCCTTGATGGTCTCTGTCCTCAGGGCCTCCAGGACACCCCATATGACCGCCGCGGCTCCTGACACCCTTCCCGGATGAGGAGTGGGAGACCCGGCCGGGTCAGTGGCAGCAGGGCTGGCTCTGGGGCCGCTGTGGAAGCAGGCTCACACCAGCAACAACTGGTGGTCAGGCTGTGGCATCTAGCAGCCCAGGACCTGCAAGGCCACCAGCCAAGTATGTGTCGAGGTTTCAGGGAGCCTGAAAAGTGTCCGAGTCACCCTGCAGGTGAACTCTAGGGGCGCTTCTGTCAGTGACACCAGTCCAAGAGAGGCTGGGGTGTGGCTCTTTGGGGGGCGCGTGCTCAGCATGCCCAAGGCCTGGCTTCCTTCCAGCACCGGAAACAGACAGAAAATTAAACCCCATCAAAAATCCTTGAGAAGAGCCAGCTGCCTCTCCAGCTGCCCAGCAGGGACAGGTATCTGGCAAAGGCAGCTCAGCAGCCTGCACCTGTGCTGAGCAGGATGTGCCTCGTCCCCAAGACGCCCCAGCTGGAGGCCGGCTGCCCGTGGTGGTGAGACCCTAGAAGGGGGCTGTAGTGGAGGTGGGAGGTCTGCAGGGCGCTGCCCTCAGGAGGACTCCCATTGTGTTCTCAGGAACTCACTTGGTTCCTACGAAACAGGTGGTTATTAAAGGAGCAAGGCCAGCCTCTCCCTGGTTCCCACTTCCTGTCTCCCCACTCGATCCCTCTGCTTATGCTCCCACCATTGTGATTACCATCCGCCATGAGGCCCTCACCAGAGACTGAAGCGATGGGGCCACCTGATCGTGGACTTTCAACCTCAAAAAATATGAACTAAATAAACCTCTTTTTTTAAAAAATGAAATATGGATATATTTTGTTATTTTGTTATAGTAACAGGAAACGGGCTAATACAGGTGGTTAACAGATTTCAGAACTAGTTTAACTAGTTTATCTGGAAAAATGCACAATGATGACAAAGTTGTATCTGCTGATAAAGGGCTAGAAAAATCTCTCTCTGAACAATTAAAGAATCATAGAAGAAAAATGCTGTCCCTGGAACAGGTATCAGGTGCTCCCTAGGAGCCTTCCCGTTCAGGGTCTCAGCCAGGCTGTCTGCATCTTCAAGGGTGAGCTCCTCAGTGCAGAAGGAAGGTTTGGGCCACCTTGGTGGCCGCCTCACAGCTCTGATGTGTGCTGAGACCCCAGTTTCTGTCACTCACGTCCACATTGCTTCTTTTGCACAGGGATCATGGCCCAGGTAGCGATGTCCACCCTGCCTGTTGAAGATGAGGAGTCTTCGGAGAACAGGATGGTGGTGACCTTCCTCATGTCTGCCCTTGAGTCCATGGTGAGGTGGTCTGTGTTTCTGCCACGTCCCTTAGTGGGTCCTTATTGACACAGAATTGAGGGGCACTTTCCTGTCACTTACTTATTTTTGCAGGGGGGTACCAAGGATTGAACTCAGGGGCACTCAGCTACTGAGCCTCATCCCAGCCCTGTTTTGTATCTTATTTAGAGACAGGGTCTCATTGAGCTGCTTAGCACTTTGCTGTTGCTGAGGCTGGCTTTGAACTCGCGATCCTCCTGCCTCAGCCTCCCCAAATGCTGGTATCACAGTTGTGCACCACCTCCCGGCCCGTGACACTTTTGATGTTAACCTGTTTGTATCTCTTTTGCTGAAAAGTATAATCCAGCCAACTTCTGAAGATGGAATTCTGACCCTAGGGTTTACATTTTGTGTGAGAAAGGCTGTTCTCCGCAGAGGGCAGCAGGCTGTCAGATTGTGATTTGTGAACGTGGGTGTGATCGTATACATGTGGGCTTTCTGGACGGGAGATGTAGTGAAGGTACTTTAGTTACTGGTTTTTTTGTGTGTTTTGGTTCTGAGGATTGAACCCAGGGATTCTTAACTACTGAGCCACATCCCCACCCTTTCTTTAATATTTTATTTAGAGACCGTGTCTCGGTGAGATGCAAAGTACCTCACTAAGTTGCTGAGGCTGGATTTGAACTCACAATCTCCTGCCTCAGCCTGCTGAACCCTGGGACCACAGGTGTGTGCCACCATACCAGGCTTCTTTGTTACCTTTTGAAAAATATTTTTCTTGTCTAAATTCAGAGCAAAATTGATGCCAAGTGCCGTGGCACACACCTGTCATCCCAGTGACTTGGGAGGCTAAGGCAGGAGAATCACAAGTTTAAGGCCAACCTCAGCGATTTAGGGGGATCCTGTCTCAAAATAAGAAATAAAGAGGGCTGGGGGTGTGTCTCAGTGGCAGAGCGCCCCGGGTTCAATCCCCAGTATTACAAAATAAATAAATACGACATAACTTTGCCTGGGTGGTTAAAATTGGATGAGGAATTTACAAACCTCCACGTCTGACAGACACACTGATTTAAAAGGCAGAGTCAGGAGCTCACAGTGGAGAAACCTGAAGGTCACCACCTAGGCAGGGGTCAGAGGTCTGCAGTGCTGGGACAGAGGGACAGGGACACCAGCTGCCTCCTGAGCTGGTGCACCTAAAGGGAGAGCACTGCCGTGGTTCCTGCAGCATCAGGGACCTGACCAGGAGACCTCTGACCAGCCCGACCAAGGGGCGTCCCACAGAGTCCTGGGGTCTGCAGGACGGACGGAGAGAAGAGAGCTACCCAGGTCCCAGGGGGCTGGAGAGAGGGGACGGCCAGACAGGAAGTGTGGCCTGGACTAGATCCTGAGTTCAGAAAACAGAATGAAAATGTTGACTTTAATGTATGTACATACACTTTCCTTCTCCATTAGGGACATCAGTGGGTCAGTTGACAAAACACCAAATATGGAACTCCCATGTCCACGGGTGTGCGCACACGCATGTGCACACTCTCTCACACACACACACACCCGTCATCTTTAATCCCCTGAAACCAAATGTAAGGCCTTAGAAGCAGCCTTCTGTGGACTGACCTGTGGCCCCAGAAATAACCACCAGGTGCTTGTCTCCAGGTCCCATGGCCACAGGCACTTCACAAATGTGACCAGTTAAGGATCTGGAGTGGGGACCCTCGGGATTGGCTGAGGGTTTATTTGACACTTGCAGAGCGAGCTCGTGGGTGCTGTTCCCAGAGGGCCAGAAGTGCTCAACGGGCGCCGAGCAGGACTGGCCCCTGCTCCCGTCCTGGGCTCCACTGCCCTGGCCAGCCCCCCGCAGGGACGGTCCTGCAGCACTTCAGAGGACAGCGAAGCCCTCCCAGATCTTGGCTTCTGTGTGGTAAGGGGACAGTGATCCAGCTCTGTGTGTGTGTGTGTGACCCAGGAGAGGCAGGGACAGGCTCAGGGGAGGGGCAGCTAGGCCACCATTGGGGAACAGAGCAGGGGACGGCCACCCAAGGCCTGAGCTGGGAAGGACATGGAGAAGGTCAGCCAGCTGCAGAAGAGCGAGGGAAGTGGTCAGGACAGGCTCGGGAGGTGCGTGGTGGCCGATCGCCAAGCTCTGGGTGTGATGTGAAGCCGCGGGAAGTTTGGGTGAAGGACGTCCAGGGGCCAAGAGGCAGGGAGGCCGGGGGCAGACTGGCCGCAGTTCAGATGGGGACTGGGTGGCTGGGGTGACGGAAACTGCAGAGGCGACTGTTGGTGATTCTGTAGTTCATCCTAATGCTGGATAATAGACATACACACAAGTTGCCATTTTAAGCCTGTGGCTCAGCGGCTTTGGGGCCTCCACCATGTGGTCACCTCATCCACCTTCAGGACGTCCTCTTCCTAGGCACAAAGTCCACCCCCAGGAGGGGCAGCTGTGCATTGGCCCCTGCCCTAGGCGCTCCTGGTCTTTGGGCCTCCAGACCCAGGCTGTCCTCCACACGCGGGCTGTCCAGCTCTCGGGCCTCCGAGCCACACACTGGCCTGCGCTTGGCCAAGCAGCCCTGTGGCCCCAGCCCCGTACCTGGCTGTGAGTCAGAGCTGCCGTGCACTCTCCCAACCCAGGGTCGTCTCTGCCTGGCCGCACCTACACGGTGGGCGCAGGTCGTGCCCTGGGGGTCAGGAGGCTGGTCCTGCCCAGCTTTGCAGGAGAGGAGGGCCCTGCCTCTCACCAGCCGGGGAGAAGACAGGACCCAAAGCCGCCCCCACACCATCCTGACGCTGGGAGATGGGGCCGGGATATCTGCGCACCTCCCAGGGCTCCCGTCTGTCTGTCTGCCTGCACCTTTCTCCACGGAAGCTGCTGGTTTTCTCTTTCCATGTTCTGTTCTTGGCCCACAAGTACCGGATCTCGGTGCTGGTGACTGCAAGGTGGCACGTCTGTGATTGGGATGTGAGGCACCCTCCAGAAGCTCAGATGTCAGCCGGTGTAAGAATGTTCAGCCGGGTGCGGTGGCACACACCTGTGATCCCAGCAGCTCAGGAGGCTGAGGCAGGAGGATGGCAAGTTCAAAGCCAGCCTCAGCAAAAGCGAGGCCCTAAGCAACTCAGTGAGACCCTGTCTCCAAATAAACTACAAAATAGGGCTGGGGGTGTGGGTCAGTGGTCAGTGCCCCTGAGTTCAATCCCTGGTACCCCCTCACCCCAAAAACAGAACGTTCAGAGGTGAAATGATCAAGTCACGAGAGATGCGACCTATTCAGTAGATGGAGCCACTGTCCACCTTGGGGGTTTGTTAGGGTGGTAACTGTAGGAGGCAGAGACAGGGAGGAGGTCAAGGGCGGGGTGGGGGAGCACTGGCTTTGTGGTCTATATTTTGTCCCTGAGAGCAGAGCTCTCTGCCCCCTGGTTGCCGAGGCCCGAGAGCTCCTCCTCTCCATCGTCCTTGTCAGTGATTCTGGTCGGAGTGACAGCAGAGCTGACTAACGCAGCCTCTCCCTGGTATTGGCAGGAGTCACTCTCCAGAGTGCTGTCAGCAGTGTTTCGAGAACCTAAAAAGAATTTATACTCTTTGCGTGCAGGTGTCCCGCCAAGGAGAGTCCCTCTCCTGGAAATGACCAAACATGCCCAGAGTATTTACCGTCACGGCCCTTGGTCGTAGCGCTGTTATTTATAATAGGAACAAAACCCTCAATGATGTTACGGCTAAGCCAGGGTGTGCGTGGCGTAGAATATCATGTATTCACTTAAAGGTCATTTTTTCAGGATCATTTAGTTTTATTTTGAGAAATGCTCAAAAATTAATGTTGGCTGGGGATGTGGCTCAAGCGGTAGCGCGTGCGCCTGGCATGCGCAGGTCACTGGGTTCGATCCTCAGCACCACGTAAAAATAAAATATTGTGTCCACCTAAAACTATAAAATAAATATTAAAAAAAATAATGTCAAGGTAATAAATCAGAATATCAGCCTATGTTCAGTAGTACAATCCCGATTTTGTTTTTAAACGTGTATGCTGTTCTTGACCAGCCTGGGCAACACAGTGTGGTCCCATCTCAAAACAAACACGCATCTCTGCATGTGTGCATGTTCCCAGGTGTGTGTGGTGGCTCCTCTTGGTAAAGGGTTTACAGGTGATTTTTCTTCCATGCACTTCGCTGTGTCTGTACCAGGGATTGAAACCAGGGGTGCTCTACCACTGTGCTACATCCCCACCCAGCCCTTTTAGTTTTTTATTTTGAGATAGTGTTTCGCTAAGTTGCTGAGGCTGGCCTCCAACTTGAGATCCTCCTGCCTTGGCCTCCCACCTGGGTTGCTGGGATTTTGGGTGTGCACCACCATGCCCGGCTACAGGGTATGGAGTGTAGAGGATAAAGGAGGTTTCCGATGCACAGAGGCTGAAGTTAGCCCAGAAGATTCTCCAACCACTAAGATAAAGCATCTGCAGGTGGAGGATCTGTAGAATCTCTGGGGATTCTTGTGTCTGTTGGGACAGGAACCTGCAGCACTGCCCCAAACAGCGAGCGTGTCTGTCTGAATTCTCACACCTGGCGCCTCGGTTGTGAATGAGTAGTGTGTTGGGCCATGTTGGAATAGTAGGTGTTCTTTCCACCGTCCATGCAAAATGATGTTGTGAAATTGTTGTTAAAGCAAGAGTCTGCATCCAGAGGGTCAGGAGAAGCCCTGACCGAGGGGCGTGTAGCACCTTAATGTACCTTCCTTTCCGGCTTTCGTGACATGGTATTTGCTCCATAATTTTTTTCATGGTGATTTTTCTCTTTCCAAACAGATATTCCTTTTGGGGAGAGGCAGTGACCAGGGGTTGAACTCAGGGGCACTTGGCCACTGAGCTACACCCCCAGCCCTATTTGTGTTTTATTTAGAAACAGGGTCTCCCTGAGTTGCTTAGGGCCTCACTGTTGCTGAGGCTGGCTTTGAACTGACGATCCTCCTGCCTCAGCCTCCCGAGCCTCTGGAGTCACAGGAGTGGGCACCGTGCCCGGCTCAGATACTCCTTCCTTTACCTACTTTCGGTTCCTCTCCTGAACTCCAGATCTGCCCGTGTCTGGACAACGCCATTCGCTGCTTCTCTTGCAGTGTAAGGAGCTGGCCAAGTCCAAGGTGGAGGTGGCCTGCATCGCCGTGTATGAGACAGACGTGTTCGTGGTGGGCACCGAGAGGGGATGCGCCTTCGTCAACGCCAGGAAGGATCTGCAGAAGGACTTCGCCAGATACTGTAGGTGTTCACGCACCCCCTCGTGTTTCCCAGACCTGAACATGCGTGGGGGCCAGGCTGTGTCTTACGATCTTCTGAGCTTCACATGTTGTCCTAAGCATGTTTGTTGTCGTGTTGTGTCGTGTTGTGTTGTGTTGTGGTGTGGTGCTGGGGACAGACCCAGGGCTGCGCTACCACGGAGCCACTGCCCCAGCCCTTTTATTTGTTTTATTTGAGACAGGGTCTTTCTAAGTTGCCGAGGCTGGCGTGGAACTTGCAACCCTCCTGCCTCAGCCTCCTGGTGTGCGCCAGGAGGTGCGCCACCACATCAGCTCTTTGGGACTTTCAGGGCCTTGAGCAGGCCTGGGGAATTAGTGAGCACTTGTGGCCTTTGTCAGGATGACTTCAGGTGTGAGAGCTGACACCTGTGCAGTGACCATCTCTAGGAGGAGAGGGTCGAGTTGGCAGGTTGGTATTCCTTGGAATCAAAAAAGGAAAAACCCAGGTGTGGTGGCGCACGCCTGTAATCCCCGTGGCTCGGGAGGCTGAGGCAGGAGGTTGGTGAGCTCAAAGCCAGCCTCAGCAATTTGGTGAGGCCCTAAGCAACTTAGCAAGACCCTGTCTCAAAATAAAAAGTAAAATAAGGGCTGAGGATGTGGCTCAGTGGTTAAGCACCCCTGGGTTCAATCCCTGGTGCAAAAAAAGGAAAAATATTCATACAGTTTTGTCAGAGGTCATATGGGTGAGTGTGTGCATTTGCACACCTGTGTAGTTCACATAGCTGCCTCCAAAGGTTGGCCAGGGGTATGTGTGTACGATTTTACTGCAAAACACTTATCTATTCATCTAAGACATCCTGTCTGTGTTGTGTCTCTGTGTTTCGTAATATCTCTGCTTTCTTGTTTTAATGCCTGTATGTTGGAGATACATATCAATATTTCCACTTTTATTTCGATATTAATAATTTGTTTCCCTTTTTTTCCTAAATACATCTTGCAAAAGATCTATCCACCTGGCTCTCCAATAGCCAACGTTTGGCTTGTTTATTTCTCTCTATTCCTTGTTACGTCTGTTCTCCTCTTTGTTACTGACATACTGTATTTTTTATTGGGTTCAATTGCTTTTCTTTTCTTGGTTTGGTAGCTTAGGTCACTGACTTTTTCCCATTTCATGCGTTTGAAGTTAGGATTTTCCCTCGAGGTAATGTTTTAGCTGCCTTCCACTTGGGATAGGTTTTCGTGATCAGGTAGCTAAAAATATTTTCTGACCTTCACAGTCTAGGGGTGGGGGCACCCCTGAGCTACTGGAAACCTCTACTCGGCCTCGGGGCCTGGGAGAGCTTGGTCAGGCATTGCAGGTCATTTTGTGGCTTCTCTCACTTAATGGATCATGCAAAGCACATGATAACCTCAGTCTTCCCTCCTCTAGAGAGGCTGCTCTTAGCTCTGGACCCCGGTGTTACCCGCTGGGCGTGGACGGCCCTCTTTCTATCTTATTTGGCAAAAGAATATTCCATGAAAATCCCTTGAAGCCCCCTTGTATAAATAAAGCAAAGCAGGCTCTTCTCTCTCTCCTTCTAGTTTGAAGCAGGACACTAGGTCCTAGAGCCGTCCTGCCCCTACTTTTTGAGAATTACTTTCTGGGTCTGTGATTTTCGCCGTGTTTCTCAACTGGTACACTTCACACAAGGGGAACCCAAAATCCATAGCCCGCACAGGCCGTGGGCAAGAGGAGTCTTCCTTTTTGACCTGTGGTTACCTAGAAGCATTTTGCTTCATTTCTGACTACGTGGGGCCTTTCTTCAGTATTGATTTCTAATTAAATTCCACTATAGTCTAAAAAGGTGCTTCAGGTGATTTCAGTTCTTTTGAATTTATCAAAACCTGAGGTCTGGCTCAGCATATCATTTGTATTGGCAGACATTTCATGTGCACTTTAAAGAACATTGGCTTGTGCAGTTAATGGGCCAAATAGGTCAGTTGTTGAATAGTGTTCTGTTCCCTTTCTGGTTTTTGCCTACTTATTCTGTTCCTGACCAAGGAGGGTTGAAATCTGTAACTGGGTCTGGTGGCGCCTACCTACAATCCAGCTACTCAGGATCACGCATGTTTCCATTGTTGTGAAACAGATCTCTGAATCTTGCAAGTCTGAACCTCATACCCAGTAAACTACCCTTCTTCCCAGCGCCCCCAGGCCTGCCGGCTCCCAGCCCGCTCCCTATTCCTGTGATTTCTGCTATTTTGACATCTCATACAACAGAATCATACACTAGGTAGAACCCTAACTTTTGAAGGGTAGTTTTTCCAAATACTAGGTTTTTGGTTGGCAGTTTATTTTTTTATTCTGCTTTTAGCACTTTGAAAACATCAGCCTGTTCTTGTTGGCCTGCAGAATTCCTGTTGAGAAGCTGCTGCTGGTCTTATGGAATCTCCTGTGTGTGCTAAACCACCTTCTTCTCCTTCCTCCACGCTCTCCTTTGCCTTTGAGTTCAGGCGGGACTCTCCAGTGCACGGGGCAGGGCTCTGCTCTCAGTGCCCACCAGGGCGGGGCTCTTGGGTTCATCCCCACTGGAGTTCATAGAGCTTCTTGAATTTGAAAAAAAAAAAATGTCTGATTTTCCTCCTCAGATTTGGGAAGCTTGGGGCCATTATTTCTTCAAATAAACTCTGTCCTTTTCTTCTTTTGGAATTCCCATTGTGCATGTGCTGGTCTGCTTAATAGAATTTCTCAACCCCCTTAATCTCCCTTTCCTTTCCCTCCTCCTTTTGCTCCGTTGACTCAATGATCTCCAACAGCCTGTCTCCTTCATGCTCCCCCTTGTTTCTTTGGACTGGTCTAGTCTGCTGTTGAATACTTCTGATGAATTATTCAGTTCAGTTACTGTATTTTTTAACTCTAGAGTTTGTGTTTGATTCTTTTTATAAATTCTCTTTCTTGGTGTTCTATTTTTTTCATGCATTATTTACCTGTTTCTGTTTAATTGTTTATCTGTACTCTTAGCTCATCAAGCATCATTATGATAATTATTCTCATTTCTTTGTCAGGCAGCTCATAGATCTGCATTTCTTTTGGATCTAATTCTGAAATTTTATGTCATTATTTTGGGCCATGTTTCCTTGTTTCTTTGTATAGTTTATCAATTATTTCTTGTTGTTCTGGCGTTTAGACATTTTAAAAAATATCAACTTGTTTCAGTCTTTGCATGTGGACTTTGTGTAGGGAAGGCCTCACCAGTTAGCCTGGCTGGAGGTTCCAGGACCTCTCAAGCCTTATTTGACCTTGCTCTCCCTGTCACCAGACGGTGGAACTGTTGCTTTAACATTCTGCATGTTCTGTTTTCAGTGGCTTCAAACTCTGGTGCAAACCTCATCAGTATAAATCAAGTGGGATGGAAACCAGTGCCTCAGGCAGACCCCAGACAGACCAGAACTTTGGGCACATAATCCCTTCTTTCATATCTGTCCCAAGAAAGGAGCTTCATTACAGGGGCGGGGTCCTCCAGTTGTTCTGTATTCCACCACGTAGAGGTAGGGGTATAATAGGTGTCCCAAATACTGAGAATTTTGATACTTCTTGCACTGGAATAACTTCCTTTTGGTTTGGTTTGGTTTGGTACCAGGGATTGAACCCAGGAGTGCTTAATCGCTGAGCCACACCTCCCAGCCCTTCTTATTCTTTGAGACAGGGTCTCACTAGGTTGCTGAGACTGGCCTCAAACTTGTGCTCCTCCTGACTCAGCCTCTCCAGCAGCTGGGATTACAAGGCACACAATGACACTGGGATGCACAGTGGCATTCCCCTCCCAGGGCCTTCCTGCAGCTTCTGCGGGTCCCCAGCCAGCCCCCCGCACGTCTCAGGATCCCCAGGCACTCCAGAGCAGGCCTCCCTGCGAATTCCTGCAATACAGAGCTGCCCAGGCAGCCTCCCAGCTGCCCCCTCAACTGCCATGAGTGTCCCTCACTCTTGTCACCCCTTGGCACTGACTTCTTGTCACTAGTTGATCATTCTTTTAAGCTTTCTCTTCCCAAATGACTTCGCAGTTTCCACCCCCTGACTTCATCTTGATTAAAACAACCAGCTGTAAACTTGTGGAGCGGCCATGGCTGGAGGCCCAGATGTTCAGAGGGGTGGCCTCACAGTGACCGCCACTTTCCACAGCATGATAAACGAATTTCTGGGATAAAAATGTCTTCAAACTCTAGTCTGTCTTTCCAGGTTGGACTGTTTACAGGTCTCTGTATCAGTAGGTTCATTGCAGCGTGCGCTGTGTCCTGTTCATAAATGTCCTACCCTAGTATTTTTTTTTTTTTTTTTTTGGTACCAGGGATTGAATCCAGGGGCTCTTAACTCCAAGCCACATCCCAGCTCTTTTTATTTTTTGAGGGAGGGTCTCACTGAGTTGCTGAGGCCGGTCTTGAATTTGGGATCCTCCTGCCTCAGCCTCCCAGTCCCTGGGATTGCAGGTGTGTGTTTCTGCACCCGGCTCCCTCTTTTCTTTCTTTCTTTCCTGGTTTTGTTTGTTCCTTTCCAGCTTTCTTTGAACACCCGCAGGGGGGACTGTAGGTGGGCGCAGTGGGGACTGTAGGTGGGCGCAGTGGGGGGTGCGGTGGGGACTGTGGGGTGGGTGCAGTGGGGCCCACAGCAGGGAGCTGGTGGCCCCGTGCGCTGACCTTGCCCGTGGTCTGCGGCAGGCCTCGTGGAGGAGCCAAGTGAGGCGAAGCCCCCCCGCTCTGCCCGCGGGCCGCAGGCGTCCTCAGGAGAAGCAGAGGCTCTCAGGAAAGCAGTCGGGGACCACTTCTGCCTCTGTTACGGTAAAGCCCGCCTCAAGCATGAGCCCTCTGGTCACTAAGGGACAGGGTGTGACAGCCACCAGCATGGCTCCCAGGGCGTTGTGGGCATTTTAAGCCTACCTTCTAATCAGGTCCAGGCTGAGTGTCCTTTGGCAGCATCTGTCTCGATCCAGACCCTCTGTGCTGACCAGGCTTCCTGCCTTGGTCCCCTCGCAGAGTCCCCAGCAATACTGGGTCCAGGGCCCCTCTTCCCTCAGCTGTCTCTGCACCTCCCGTGCCCCCCAGGGACTTTAGGACAGCCCAGAAGTGCCTGCGGGAGGCCCTGGGCTCAGCCCCCAGCACACAGGGAGAACTCTTGGCAGGCGCCCCCGCAGCTCACCTCCGTGACCCCCCACCAGCACCCCAGGGCCTCATTCCTCCTCCCAAGACCTCAGCATGTCCGTCCCCTGCAGGGGTCTGGACTTTCGACTTTGGGGTCCTCCAGGTGACATCTCTCTATGAGGGGTCTCAGGTGACATCTCTCTGAGGAATGGGGCTTCATGCCTGGGGGCTCACCGCCCCTTCGGAGTCCGATACCACCCCAGCTGGGCACCTCCCGAAGGTGAAGGCTGAGGGTAAAGCACTCGGAGGGAGAGGGACAGGGGCTTTCTGCTTTCCATGTGTGGTCAAAGCCAGCGCCACCAGCTGGGCTCGCTGGTTACACCAAGTCCAGCCGCGGGTAGCGTCCTCACGCTGTCCACGGCTTGCCCTCTAGGGAAGGCGCTGGGGACCACAGCGATGGTGCCTGTCCCGTACGAGCAGATGCTGCGCGACCAGGCGGCTGTGGAGGTGCAGGGCCTCCCAGAGGGGCTCGCCTTTCAGCACCCCGAGAATTACGACCTCGCCACCCTCAAGCGCATCCTGGAGGACAGAGCGGGGATCTCGTTCATCATACACAGGTGACCCGCCCGTGCCTTCCCCGCGGTGCGCTTAGAGCTGCCTGGATGGCTTCGCTGACTGGCTGTTGAGTGTCCTGTGGCCCTGACGAGGGGACCGTCCGCGGTGCAACGTGCTGGTGTGCTGCGGTTGGGTAACCGGTGTTGGTTTTCTTGCAGACCTTTCCTAGGTCCCGAGAGCCAGCTGGGTAAGTGACAGCTACTGTGCCTCGGCTTGGCTGCACCGACCGGCCAAGCACCTACTTCTCCTTAAAACTCGCACCTGGGCACATCTTGTGCTTCCTCCTTGGCAAGCAGGGTCAGGGCGCCGTCTGTAGGGACTTGAGCTTAGGGAAGGACATGTGCAGCCAGGAGAGCTGTGATCCTGCCCCCAGGCCCCTAGCTTGCCACCCCAGAGGGTGGTAAGGCCACCTTTTCCCCATCCACAGAAGCGTGTGGCACAGACACCCGCATATTGGGACGCTGGCACTGCTGGCTTCCAGAGGGGACCTAGGTGTGCTGCTGTGGTCCAGAGGAGTGCAACCAACTAGCTGAGCCAGGAACGGCCTCTTTGTTGTCAGGATGGCTGCAGGGGGCCCGGGCCCAGGAGGGGCTGGAGAGGAGCTGGCCCTGGCCCTGGCCCTGGCCCCTGCGATAAGCAGAGGCTGCACAGGTCAGTTCTCGAGGGAGGCCACCCACAGACCAGCTGGAAAGCTGTGTGGGTGCCCAGCACCCACTGGCATCAGGCTCCGCACAGCTCCTCAGCCTCATGCTGAAGAGGGGCACCTGCACCCGAGCAGCTTCAGGCCGCATTTGGCCACCTCCCGGTTCCTCACGCTGTCCTTCCAGGGTGTAGTCGGAGCCTTTGACCTGGGGCTGTCACGGAGGACCAGGACTGAAAAGGGCGCCACGTGGCCTCCACCAAGGCAGGACAGACAGCCAGACTGGCTCGGCTCCCCTGAGCCATGGACAGCATGTCGGGGCCATCGTGCGTTCTGCTAGCTCGTGCTACAGCAGGGCTGGACCAGGGGTGGCAGGTGACCAAGTGACCAGCCTCCCAGGCAGCTCAGATCTTCATTGCAGGACAATACCAGAGCTTAATGGCTGGGTACTATAAGTCCATTCACATGCATAGGGTGCCCTGGGGTCAGTGAGGGATGGTGCCAGGACCCTCTGCCAGAGCAGCCCTGCAGAAGCTCACCTCTTCCCCAAGGAAGTGTCTGCAGAGAACCCCCTGGTGCTCACGGCCACCCTGGGTGGTGCAGGTGGTGGCTCTGCTGTGACGACCCAAGTCTGGGCCTGTCTGGTGCCGACTCCACAGCGGTGGGTCTGGAGCCTGTGGCCTCGAGCCTGAATGTGATCAGCCTCCACAACCACCATTTTCCCCAGGAGGCAAAGGGGAAGTTCAGGGCCTTGTCCGAGGCACCCTCTGCCACTGGGTGCCGAGGCCAGCCCTTCTGTCCCTCTCGCCCCAGAGCCTCTGCCCAAGTCCATGACCCTGGACACAGGGTCTGACCTGAGGGGGCCTCTTCCCCCGCCACCCTCCCACGATGACTTGAGCCAGGAGTGTTCTGTTCTCTTGCATTTGCTTTGATAGGACTGTTTTTGTTTGTTTTTTTTAATATTATTAGGACACAATATCTTTTAAAAAAATTTTTTAGTTGTAGATATACACAGACCTTTGTTTTATTTTCTTTATGTGGTGCTGAGGCTCGAACCCAGGGCCTCACACTTATTAGGCAAGTGCTCTACACTCAGCCCCAGCCCCAGCCCCGTGTCTTTTTTTAATATTTATTTTTCAGTTATCGTGGACACATGCCTTTATTTTACTTTATGTGGTGCTGAGGATCGAACCCAGTGCCCTACACATGCGAGGCAAGTGCCCACCACAGAGCCCCACCCAGCCCAGGTGACAGAGCTCTGAACGCTGGTCACAGTTCCAGGGCTGAGAGGGACAGGGGACCTTTTTATTCTTGCACAGGTGCCCATGGGACGGTAGCAGACTCCGAGAGAACAGTACTGTCACCAAAGGAAAGGTAAGGGACAAATGGCACCCATATCCAGCCACAAAGTGGTAACTTTTTAGAAGTCATAACATTTCCAGTCCAATACGAAGGGCTGTGTTGCTAGTTCTATTCTGAGTGGTTTCATCCAGGCTAGGTAACGGGCACCTCTGACTCTGCAGCGGGTCACCAGCACATTCGTGTTAAGGCGGTTGCGCATTCAGGGTCGGTCGTACCCGGGGGCTGGGGATCCAGGGCGCTGGGGCTCTGAGGGCCCAGGAGCCTGTGGCCAGTCCTCATGTGGCCTGTCTTGACCAGACCCCTTCTCCTTTCAGCTGTGGCGCCATCAGTGTGAAAACTGAACCCATGGACGATTCTGGTAGGTCTTCAGAATTAGGTGTGACCACTGGACTCTCTTTGGTTTTACTTTAAAAAGAGGAGGGGGCTGGACACTCATCAGCCTCGACCGAGGCCCTGTTTGAAGGATCCAGGTGGAGTGTCCCTTACTGAACATGCTGGGACCACAGATGTTTCTGATTTTAGATTTTGTGGGATTTTAGAATATGTGTGTGTGTGTGTGTGTGTCTGTGTGTCTGTGTTTGTGGGTCTCTGTGCGTCTGTGTGTTTGTGTCTGTGTGTTTGTGTGTGTCTATGTGTGTTTGTGTGTCTGTGTGTGTTTGTGTCTGTGTGTCTGTCTGTATGTATGTGGGTTTGTGTCTGTGTGTTTGTGTTTGTGTCTGTGTGTTTGTGTGTGTCTGTTTCTGTTTCTGTGTGTTTGTGTGTGTGTGTTTCTGTGTGTTTGTGTGTGTGTCTGTGTGTGTGTGTCTGTGTCTGTGTTTATCTATGTGTCTGTGTGTGTGTCTGTGTGCGCATGCGCGTGCTGAGAGACAGACGGACAGGACCGGAGGTGAAACAGGAAAGGCGCTTCCATTTTAGGAACATCTTTGCACGTAGCCGAGGTGGTTTTACGTGGTGTCTTCGGCACACCTGTGTTTCGCGTGTTGCCATCACATGGGGTTGCGTGTGGAATTTGCCACCAGGGAGGTCATGTCAGCACTCATAATCCTCTGGATTCTGGAGCCTTTCAGAATTGGATGTTTAACCTGTGATCACGTTTGACCCAAATATCTGGAAGAGCGCCTTCGAGGTCAGTAGGCGCCGGCCACTCAGGTGTCCTTGAGCAGGTGTGTCTGGGGACAGAGTCTTATTTTGTCTCTACTTAGATGAAGCCTGAGTGGGGAGTGAGTGGAGCCCTGAGCGGGCGCTGGGAACCCCATCCTGACTGACTGGGAGCAGCCTCCATTTCTGGAAGCATCTTGTCTGCCTCGCAGCCCTGGCATCTCCAAGTGTTCTGTGACGCAGGAGCACGGAACGTTCTAGTGCCCATGTGTACAGTGGCAAAGCCCCTCTGATGGACGAGGAGATGCCCCCAGCTCCTCAGGAAAAGAAAGTCAGCACGAGTTACAGGAACGTGTTAAAGACAGAAGGGAGACTTGTTAAGAACCCAGTGTTCAGTCCAAGGGTGGGAAAGCACGGAAGCCTTAAACATGGGAGTCAGAAAACTTAGACCAAAATCTCAAAAAAGGGCCAGGCCTGGTGAGCACGCCTGTTGTCCCAGGGGCTCGGGAGGCCGAGGCAGGAGGATCATGAGTTCAAAGCCAGCCTCGGCAATTTAGTGAAATCCCAAGCAATTCAGTGAGATCCTGTCTCTAAATAAAATGTAAAAAGGCCTGGGGTGTGGCTCAGTGGTCCAGTGCCCTGGGTTCAAACCCTGGTACCCCAAAAATAAATAAATAAATAAATAAAGGAGGGGGGGAGGAGAAAACAGGAGAATGGAGGCCTCAGTGGTTCTAAATGGGAAGTCAGCACTCCAGCCTCCCCCAGGGGACAGGTGTGTCCCTGAGAAGGACACAGTGGCCAGCATCCCTGGCCAGGCTCCCCGTCTGTCATCACCAAGCGTCCTTTCTCCATGAGGGGACCCTCGTGTCCCATCTACATGTAGCCTGGCCTGAGCTCCCTCTTCACCTGGGTCTGGAAACAGGCGTGGGTCCCGCTGGTGGCTGTGAGAGCCTTTGTCATGACAAAGGCTTGAGATCATCAGTTCCTGAGAAGAGACTTATGGGGTGCACAGTTCTGAGGATTTGGGTTCATGATCCATTGGCCATGTTTCTTGGGCCTGTGGCGAGGTGGCCTAGCGTGGAGTGTGGTGGGGAGACGTGGCTTGTCCTGTGGCCAGGAAGCAGGGAACTGGAGGAGGACAGAGCCTGGCCCACGGCCTCCTGGGGCACCACAGGCATCCGAAGGCCTCCCAGGTGGCTCCAGGGCCTCCATCTCCAGTGGCTCCTCTCAGGCCAAGCCTGTGACACTGGGCTTTGGAGGACATTGGAGACCCAAGCGCTGCAGGGGCTCTGGGTGAAGTCAGCAGAGGGACATGGAGGGACACAGGCGAGCACAGCGGCTGGGCAGCACTCGGCCAGTCCCAACCTCAGAGCGGGACAGGCTCTTCTGAGATCCAGGAGGACCCGCAGTGGGAGTGGGGCCTGTTGGCTGCGGCGAACAACGTGGCCACTAGCAGATTCTGGCGAGGGGAGAAGGGGGACGAGAAAGTAGAGACTCTCAGGCACAGATGACAGCTGGGCTCAGGCGGAGCTGAGCGCTGTGCTGCTGGAGAAGCTGGCCTCAGGGTGACGCAGTCTGACTGTCAAGCGTCACGAAAGCTACAGAGCTAGCCATAGTGGGCGGCTTGTCCCATCTGCGTGGATAGTCGCAGTGTGCAATGTCCGGAGCTTGTGCGCCTCTCAAGGAAGCCCACTGTTGGAGTTACTGCCACGCGGGCAGGTTCAGGGGCAGGGAGCTGGTGAAGCACTGTGGTTGACGAGCAGGAAGTCCCTCTGTTCCCAGGAGCTGCGCCTGAGATCAAGGTTGGGCTGATGAGACTCCAGCTCAGACCCTCCTCCTGCAGGCCATGGCCACAGCAGCTCAGCACCCTGCACCCTTGCACGGAGACTTTCCCGGGCACCAAGCATGCCACAGGCACAAGGTCATCCGAGACCCCAGTCTCAGACCCTGCTCCCCACAGTCGGCGTCTCCCCAGGCCCTGAGGGACCCTGGCCCCACCTCTGCTGCCTCCTCCTCCCCACCTGCCTGGACGTGGGCCTCCTGGGTCGAGGCCTATCCTTGGAGATGTGGTTCGACTGAGCAAATTCCGTTCCCTGTCAGTATCATGTGACTTTCCTCTGAGGGTTCCACGGTGCAGCGAGAGTGGATCCGAGAGCAGGCCTCAGTCTTTCCCCCTGGGATATTTGTGCCAAGGCTACAGTTTTGCATTCCCCTCCCTCCTGCCCTCCTCCCTTCCCTTCCTCTCTGGCTGAATGAGCTTGTTTCTATTAGCATCTCAGACACTCACTGTCAGGCGGGTTTCAGGGCCCTGGGTCAATTAGAAAGGAATTTTTCTTGGCAGCAGAGCTAGAACTCACAGGTTTATCGATTGCTTTTATTAGAATTGTCTAATAAAAGTGTCTGATAACTTGGAACTTTAAAAAGTTTACTACAGGGGGCTCAGTGGCAGAGCACTTGCCTAGCACGTGTGAGGCCCTGGGTTCGATCCTCAGCACCACATGTAAATAAATGAGTAAAATAGAGGTCCATCAACATCTAAAAAATATATTTAAGAAGTTTATTACAAATACTGTGCATGTTTGAAATGAAAACCATTTGGGCTAAAATGCCAGCAAGGGAAGAAACACCTTCCCATCACTAGGTTCATGGCTGAAGCTTCAGTAACAGAAGACAGATTAACAAGAGAAAAACACAAAGTTACTCAGCACTAGGAGCCTTCAAAAATGAAGGCCCAACAAATGATGCCGTGTGCATAGACAAGTGCCCTCCAGCGAGTCCCCCACAGTGTGGAGTTACCCGGTGGCCTTGACCCCCACCTAACCTTAGGTCTCCTTGCACTCACAGGGATTTCCCTGAAGGCAGAAGCTGTATCTGTCAAGAAGGAGTTGGAGGACCCCTGCTACTGCCAGCACCACGTGCCAGGTACTGACCGCTGTGTGAGGTGGTGAATTGTAATCACCACCTCTGAACGGCAGGCAGAGGAGTGGAGGCTGACCTAGGACCCAGTGTGCGGCCACGCGGGTGAATAGCCTGACTTCAAAGATGGTCCTGATTTCCCCTAAGTGTACAGCGTGGAGGTGCCTCAGGGCATTTCGCTTGAGTTCATTGTGAAATATTCTCTGTGATCCAAAATACTTCCCACTTCACCACTTGATCCTCTCTCTTTTTTTTTTTTTGTTTTTTGGATTGAACCCCAGGACACTTTACCACTGAGTCACATCCCCAGCTCTTTTTATTTTTTTAATTTGGAGACAAGTCTCACTAAGTTGCTGAGGCTGGCCTTGAACTTGTGATCCTCCTGCCTCAGCCCCGCCCCCAGCCTCTGGGGATCACCAGCTTGCACCTCCCCACCTGGGCAATGGCTTCTTTTTAAATTCGCATCTCTCCCTTGGTCATAGTTTTCTTTTTCCTTTCAGAAGGCGACTGTTCTTCCACAAGCAATGAAGAAATGGAAACGGAATTACCAATGGAAGGTTAGAACAATGAAGCATTTTCTTTTTTTTAAAGTCCTCCCTCCCCTCCTCCCTCCCCCTCCTCCTTCCCCAGAGAGGTCCCAGGTCCCTTCATGCATTTCCCCCAGAGGTGACGTGTTACATACCTATAGTACAGTGCCAAGTCCATGGCACTTGTGTTGAGTGCTAGCCTTTCTGTCTTTAGTAAGAATTAGTACAATTTTAGGCCAGTCCTGCTAAAAGAGCCTGAGTTTGGGGAGCTAGTGTCTAATGTCTAGCCAGGTAGGATTTTATCCGTCTTCTGCTCAGGAGGACTGGGGGGACAGTCCCTTTATAAGACCAGCCCTTAGGAGGGGATCCTGCACTGTCCCCTGGACAATTCCATTTCCCCATGTGGACGATGCATGGAAGAAACTCTAGACACCGGGATCAGCCCCATGTTGCTCAGGGAGGCGGGACCATGGGGACACCCGGAGGTCACTAAATAGTGAAGGTCATTTTAGACATTTTCCTTTCCAGAGTCTGCCCAGCTGGTTTGTGCAGACACAAACGAGGACCCCAAAGGCCACGTGAAGGTCGAAGGTGAGAAGCCTCGTCATGGCCACGCGTGGTCTTCATTCTTCTCAAAGGGCTTGAGGGGAAGACTGGAGGACACCGAGACGGGGCGTGTCCAGGCAGCCCACCCAGAGGCCCCGGGCACTGTGGGCAGCACAGCCAGGCCACACACAGTGGCACCAGCCCTGGGCAGGGAGGACAGTCAGCTGGTGACCCAGAGCATCAGCAGGGCCCAGTCTCAGGCACTGCAAGGTGTCCACGTGACCCTCGAGCTTCCTACCCACGGGTGCCTTGAGATCCACTGCCCTCACCATGCTCAACGCCCTGGGTTTCACCCCAGCACCTCAAAAGGAAGAAGGGGAACCTCTCCATCACCCCAAGACACGCCATGAAGCAGCTGCCCATTCCCCTGGCCAGCCCCTCATGGCCTCCAGCTTGGGTTCCCTCACTCTGAACCTCACTGCCCTAGATTTCCCATGTAAATGTGACTAAGCGGCGTGTCTGTCTGCTGTCACTAATGTCTGTCCTCAGGGTTCATCCACGTGGTACCATGTGTCAAACTTTTTCCCTCCCCCACTTTTTTATTTTATTTTTTTAGCTTCTTTCCTTTTTTAAGGCTGAATAATATTCCATTGCATGGATACATCACAGTTGGCCCCCACACCTTTTGGTGGACATGTGGGTGTTTTCCTTAATGTACTTTTAAGAATGTAAGGAACAGGGGCTGGGGATGTGGCTCAAGCGGTAGCGAGCTCGCCTGGCATGCATGCGGCCCGGGTTCGAGCCTCAGCACCACATACAAACAAAGATGAGTCCGCCGAGAATTAAAAAATAAATATTTTAAAAAAAAAAAAAGAATGTAAGGAACAAAATTGAATGTCAAGATCCAAGTCCCACACTTACGTATTTATTCATTATTTTTCATTTCTTTACACTCAATGGGGGCAGAACTCAGGGCCTTGTGCTTGCTAAGCAAGTGCTGACCACTGAGCTGCATCACAGCTCCCAGCACTAACTTAAGTGGAGGCCCATGGGAAACATTCTCCAAGGTGGCTGTGTGCTGGGCTGTGGCCCTCGGGGACATCAAAGCTGCACAGTGAGCACAGGCCTCAGCACATGCTAGACAGACAGGAGGTGCTTGCAGTTTTTTGTTTGTTTGTTTTTAATAAGAATTAGCCATGGCTGAGTTATTTGCTGAATAACTTAGCCCCTATTGAGCATGCATCTGTGGAGGGTTGGAGCACTGGGAAGTCCATCTGTACGTGGGCTCTTGTCCTCTGTCTGACAAGGATCATGCTGGTGACTCATGGTCTGTGGAGACCGAGTTGTAAACTAGCCTCTACGGCAGGTGAGCGGTCAGCTCAGGGAGTCCTTGTTGGGCTGGAGTTGTGGCTCAGTGATGGGGCACCTGCCTGCCTTGAGGCACTGGGTTCAATCTTCAACACCACATCAAATAAATAAATAAAATAAGGCTATTGTGTCCATCCATATACAACTTTAAAAAAGTATATTAAAAAAGAGTCAAAATGGCATTATTTTCTATGATTTCTTTTTTAAGGAAACACAAATTCATTCAGTATTATGAATTCTGCAGCTGGTGTTGAAGATCTTAAGATTGTACAGGTGGCAATTCCAGGTAAGGACATTGATCTCACTTTATCATAATTTGTAGTGTACCTTCCATTCTGTATTTACTGTTTTATGACACAGGTTGGTCTTTTGGAGCTGTTGATTTTTAATAGTGTAGGTCACCACACACCAAGTGCACTCCTATTATCATGATTACTGGGACTCTAGTTTTGCCAGGATAGGGTAGGAACTTCAAGTACCAGCTGTCATTGAATTGGAATTGGCTACAGAGGTGTAATTTATTTATTGCCCATCATTAAATAATCTTTTGTTCTAAATGTGTTGAAATATGTATCTGGAAAGATAGCAAAGAATCTAATAAGATAGTTCCTCTAGGGTAAGAAACTGAGAGCTGAGGTAGGGATTTCTATATGTTATTTTAGAATAGCATACAATTTAAACCATGTGATTGTTTTAGTTATTTAAAATCAAATAGAATAAAATGTTAACATTGAGAAATAGTGACTTCTGGTCCTACTATCTCTTATTCCTTTTTCTTGTTGTATTGCTTTGGCTACAGTTTCTACTAATTAAGATTTCTAATTATTGAAGAGTGGTAGTGAGAGTTCACATTCTTGTGTGATATTGAAAATATTCCCTAAAAGTAGTATGGATTGTGTCTATACAGGATTATAGTCTGGAAAATTCTCTATTGTCTGTAATGACTTTATTTACAAATTTCCAAAATGCCTGATTACTGGTGAAAGTAAACTGATCAATAAATCAGGTGAAGTGCTAATGGGCATTTTCTCAGCAGCTTTCTTGGGGGAAAAATACACTAATAACCCTGGATTATTTATTTACTTAATTATTTTTAGATAACGAGAAAGAAAAATTATCAAGCATTGAAAAGACTAAACAGCTACGAGAACAAGTCAATGACCTCTTTAGCCGAAAATTTGGTAAGTTTTTATATCAACTATTTATATGCTTGAAATGCTTCTTTTTAAAAGAATGTCTTATAAGAAATTGATCTGTGAAAAAGCTGTGATCAGAATCAGTATTCTCTTTCGTTGTTGACAGTGTCTTTTTTTGTTTGCTGGGGATTGGGAACAGGGACCTGTGCACACTGTGCATCGATCTATATCCCAGCCTGTCAGTGTGTATTTGTAACCAAAGAGCTTTTCCATGTACTGCTGGAGAATAAAGTAGCAATAGCTAGTCACCAAGAATCTCATTCAAGGAGGATGTTTTAAATCCTGACATATAAAGGATATAAAGAAATATAAAGGATGGTGCCGGGCACCTTGGCATATGCCTGTAATCCTAGCAACAGAAGAGGCTGAGACGGGAGGATTGCAAGTTGGAGGCCGGCCTCAGCAATTTAGACCTTGTCTAAAAAAATAAATAAAAAGTTCTGGGGCTGGGATTGTGGCTCAGCGGTAGAGCGCTCCCCTAGCATGGGTGGGACCCGGGTTCGATTCTCAGCAGCACATAAAAATAAAGGCATTGTGTTGTGTCCATCCTCATCTAAAAAATAAATAAATAAATAAATAATATATATTTTTTTTAAGTACTAGGGATGCAGCTTGGTGTTGGAGTGCCCCCACATTCAATCCCCAGTACCCCCCACCAAAAAAAAAAAGAGTAAATATGGTTTGGGAAGAGTAGGTGAGGCTCAGCTTTTTATGTTGCTGGTCGCGTCCCAGGTGAAGCGATTGGCGTGGACTTCCCTGTGAAAGTTCCCTACAGGAAAATCACCTTCAACCCGGGCTGCGTGGTGATCGACGGCATGCCCCCGGGTGTGGTGTTCAAAGCCCCCGGCTACCTGGAGATCACCTCCATGAGAAGGATCTTGGAGGCTGCAGACTTCATCAAATTCACAGTCATTAGGTGAGCAGAGTCCCCAGCGTGGCAGGGACTGTGCGGGACCCAAGGGGCAGCCCAGGGAGCTCTGCCCGAGGATGGCCCGGGGGCTGCCGGGATTCCAGGCCAGGCTGGCATCTTGCCACCAGCTCTTTGAGGTGTGAGCACGCACCAGCCTCCCCGCCCTGGCCTGCTGCCCACCTCAGCTTCCCGCCCTCTGCCCGGGCTGCACTCTAATGGGGGACTGCGAGCTCCATGGCCTTCACTCTCTCTCTCTCTCTCTCTCTCTCTCTCTCTCTCTCTCTCTCCAGACCGCTTCCAGGCCTCGAGCTCAGCAATGGTGAGTGTCTGCGTGAGGGGACGTGTCGTGCCTGGGGTGCCCTGGCCTGGTGGCAAAGACTCACGTGGGGCCTTTGCTTTTGGAGGCTGGAGACTTGGATCCATACTTCACTTTTCCTGGCACAAGCTTCTAGACGCTGGTGCTTAAATTTTTTGTGTGTTTGCATCCCGGCGCATGGGACCCCAGCCCTACTTGCTAAATATTTTTAATGTCCCCTGCAGCCCTGGCAGGGAAGTCAGTGTCCTATAGGGTGATCAAGCAGGAGGTATAGTGATATTCCCAAGCTCTCCAGTCACTAGGGAGCCTCCTGATTTAAAATTTGAAAACTAGGCCGTGTGTTTAAATGTTCCTATTCCTTAAACTCATCTGGTGGCCAAAAGATGTCCTCGCTTTACTGAGGAACCATTTACACTCCATCAGGTGGACTCAGTGGTCAAGCACCTTCCCAGGCTGTGCAAGGCCCTGGCTTCAGACCCCAGCACCACCCCAAAATCCACTTGTATTAAGGGAATTCCTTCATCCCTCACGTTGACAGCTGAGCTGCTGCTGCTCTCCCACAGGAGCATTCAGAGGCGAGGCTCCACCACTTTGGGTGCATCTCCAGAGTTGTGTGAAGGTCACCACACCCAACATCAAAACGTCCCCCTCATCCCCCAGCACATGCGTCCCTCCCACTTTCAGTCATTTCCCCTCTCCGTCCCCAGCCCAAAGCCACCAACACTTGATTTCTGTCCTGTAACTTGCTGGGCTTCCATCAGTGAACCCTTCCCTTGTACCCTCTGGAAGCACCTTGCTGACCTGCCCAGGGCCAGGCTCCTAGATCTAAACACCAACACAGGGAACAGATGTGCATGCATGAGCTCTGCAGGTCTGGGGCGGTCTGGTAAACGGCCTTCTGCACTCACTGCTCCTTACTTCAAAGTTCTCTTGGGGTTCAAATGAGAAAGCATATGTTGAAATGCAAACAAGAAGGCACAGTGGCACGTGCCCCTAATCCCAGCTACTTGGGAGGCTGTAGCAGGAGGATCACAAGATCAAGGTCAGCCTTAGCAATTTAGCAAAACCTTGTATTAAAAATAATAATAATAATAATAAATGGGCCACTTGTCGTGGGGCACATCTGTGATCCCAGCAATTTGGGAGGGTGAGCAGGAGGATTGCAAATTTGAGGTCAGCCTTAGCAACTTAGCAAGATCCCTTAGCAACTTAGCAGGATCCTGTCTCAAAAAGAACTGGGGACGCAGCTCAATGGTAAATCATCCCTGGTTCAATCCCCAGCACTACAAAAAGGTTAAAATGTAGACATAACACTCCAGTTCATCCTGTTTGAAGCAGATATAACAAACACAGCTATGCTCTGAACAAAGATTTTGTGTGTGTGTGTGTGTGGTGCCGGGGAGTGAACCCAGGGTCTCACACGTGCTAAGCCTGCCCTCTACCACAGCTCCTCCCCAGCTCCCTTTTTTTGGCCCATATGCCTTTTTATGTTTTGTTTTGTTTTGTATTTACTGATGGGCAGCCTGCCTTTATTTCATTTGTTTATTTTTACGGGTGCTGAGGATCCAGCCCAGTGTCTCACGCATGCCAGCCCAGCCCCAGCCCCAGCCCCTGCCCCTGCCCCTGACCCTGACCCAGCCCCTGACCCAGCCCCAGCCCCAGCCCCTGCCCCTGCCCCTGCCCCGCCCCAACCCCTCCCCCAGCCCAGCCCCAGCCCCAGCCCCAGCCCCAGCCCCAGCCCCTGCCCCTGCCCCTGACCCTGACCCAGCCCCTGACCCAGCCCCAGCCCCTGCCCCTGCCCCTGCCCCGCCCCAACCCCTCCCCCAGCCCAGCCCCAGTCCCACCCCAGCCTCTGCCCCTGCCCTTGCCCCTGCCCCAGCCCCATCTACCTTTTAAAATGGAAGTTATAGGTCATAGTGCAGCGCGGGTGGAACCCGAGGCCGTATTTCATCCTTAACGCCACACACAAAGTTTCACAAAAACCCATCCCCACGTTTTCTTGAGACGTGACCCTCCCGCCACAGCAGGCGGTATCCACTGGGCAGCAGTGTGCACGTCCCCTCTGCAGGGGCCATTCCCGCCCCAGCCCCTGTGTCCCTCGGTTCACCATCGTGCTTTGATCCCAGTGGTACCACGAAGTCAAAGGGTGACCTAGTTTTCTTTTTCCCCCGCGCCTCCCGGGAAGTGGGAAAGCGGAAGATCGACCAGGAGGGCCGCGTGTTCCAGGAGAAGTGGGAGCGCGCCTACTTCTTCGTGGAGGAGCAGAGCATCCCCACGTGCCTCATCTGCAAGCAGAGCATGTCGGTGTCCAAGGAGTACAACCTGCGGAGACACTACCAGACCAACCACAGCAAGCACTACGACCAGTACACGGAGCACATGCGCGACCAGAAGCTCCGCGAGCTCAAGAGGGGGCTGCGCAGGTACCTCCTGGGCTCCCCTGAGGCCGGCGCCCCAGAGCAGAAGCAGACGCTGCCCAGCGCGGGGCGCCCCGACAGTGCGACCGAGCAGCCCGCCGAGGACGTGGCCGGCAGCTTGTGGGAGAAGCTGCGTGAGAAGCTGCGCTCGTTCGTGGCCTACTCCCTGGCCATCGACGAGATCACGGACATCAACAACACCACCCAGCTGGCCATTTTCATCCGCGGCGTGGACGCCGGCTTCGACGTGTCCGAGGAGCTCCTGGATACGGTGCCCATGACGGGCACCAAGTCCGCCAATGAGGTCTTCTCGCGCGTGGAGAAGACTCTCAAGAAGTTCAACATCGACTGGTCGAAACTAGTGAGCGTGGCCTCCACGGGCACCCCCGCCATGGTCGATGCCAACAGCGGCCTCATCACCAAACTGAAATCCAAGGTGGCCACGCTGTGCAAGGGCTCGGATCTGAAATCCGTCCGCTGCATCATCCACCCAGAGTCCGTCTGTGCCCAGAAGCTAAAGATGGACCACGTCATGGATGTGGTGGTGGACTCGGTGAACTGGGTCTGCTCCCGGGGGCTGAACCACGGCGAGTTCACCACGCTGCTCTACGAGCTGGACAGCCAGTACGGCAGCCTCCTCTACCACACCGGCATTAAGTGGCTCAGCCGCGGGCTGGTGCTCAAGAGGTTCTTTGAGTCTCTGGAGGAAATCGACTCCTTCATGTCCTCCCGAGGGAAGCCGGTGCCCCAGCTGAGCTCCAAAGACTGGATCCGGGACCTGGCCTTCCTGGTGGACGTAACCATGCACCTGAACACCCTGAACATCTCCCTCCAGGGCCATTCGCAAGTCGTCACGCAGATGTACGACCTGCTGCGCGCCTTCCTGGCCAAGCTGTGCCTCTGGGAGACGCACCTAGCCAGGAACAACCTGGCCCACTTCCCCACGCTGAAGTCGGTGGCCAGACACCAAGGCGACGGCCTCAACTACGTCCCCAGGATCGCGGAGCTGAAGACGGAATTCCAGAAACGACTGTCCGACTTCGAGCGCTACGAGAGCGAGCTGAGGCTCTTCAGCGCCCCGTTCTCCACCGGGATTGAGAGCGTGCGCGAAGAGCTGCAGCTGGAGGTGATCGACCTGCAGTGTAACTCGGCGCTGAAGGCCAAGTACGACGAGGTGGGCGTCCCCGAGTTCTACAGGCACCTCTGGAGCAGCTACCCCAGGTACCGCAGCCACTGCGCCAGGGTCCTCTCCATGTTCGGCAGCACCTACGTCTGCGAGCAGCTCTTCTCCATCATGAAGCTGAGCAAGACCAAGCACTGCTCCCAGCTGAAGGGCTCACAGTGGGACCCCGGGCTCCACGTGGCTTCGTGACGAAGGGACAGCTGCCGGCCAGGCCCCACGGCAGGAAGCTTAGGATGTCCCTGGCCCGGGACTGGAAGACGAGGACGTGAACTATTAAGCATTTTGATTATTCCAGGTTTTTTTCTTTTCCACTTTGAAATGGAAGTGTAATTTGCAGCATCATACCTGTTTGTACGGCATTTTATGCTTCCCTGTAGTTGAGTAAAAGTCAACCAAGTTTTACTGTATTTTTCTGCTCAGTGACTCCACCGGCCTGGCCTGCTTCACCCATGGGCCTGACCCGCCCCTCCCCCCAGGCACTGTGGTCGGCATCTCCAAGCCTCAGAGAGTCAACAGGTAGAGGAATGGGTGACCTGCTGAGGCTATTTGCACACCCACTGGTCATCCTGCCTGTTTGCATGGTGTCCCACGTGGCCTGACACATTCCCAGGCGTCAGGAGGTCGGCTGGTGACCTAATTACAGAGTAGAGCCCTCCTGTGAAGTTCTGCCTCTGTGAAGCAAGAAAGGTCAGGCTTAAAATGGAAACTCTCCAAACCAGTAACACCCATAGCCAAGGCAAAATAAGCTGAGTTTTGGAGGTTGTTTTTTTTTTTTTAAGAAAAAAAAAAGAACTTTATTTTGAATAATTTCAGATTTATGGAAAAGTTTCAAAAATAAAAATAGCATGAAGAACACTCTTGCACCCACATTAGCGGCAGCCCACAGTGAGCCTCTCAGCGCGGGGTCCCCCCCTCCCGCTCATCTACAATCGGTGCCTGTCAGCAGGAGGAGTGACTGTGCCTGCACAAACACGCATTTTTAACTAAGCCTTTTGAGAAAAGGTTATATACATCATTTATCCCTAAATACTTCAGGGAACATTTTCTAAAAATAACAGTGTCCACTTATATGACCATAATTGGGAGACTGAGGTCAGTAGGTTGAACATTGGGGTAGCATTTTATCCAGCTCTCCACGATCCTCCAGGTCCATCTGTTAACCGGGTGACCACCTTTCCTTTACAGCATTTTCCTCCTGGCGTTGATCTTCGAAGTCAGTTAGGTAGGTAGGCGTGCATCTGTGTCCAGAGTCTCTATTAATCACTGGAATTAGCAACCCCAAAATCAGAACTCTCCAGATCCGGAGGAAGGCACTTGAGTAAGGGGAGCCCCCAGCCTGATGGCCGCCTGGGGAAGCTGTGCAGATCGGGCTTTGACAGAGACAAGGCAGGAGCTGGAAGGAGAGACCACGCCCCACACTGCACCTGCTCGCAATGGAACTCAGTGCCTGTCCTCAGGGGAAAATAGTCCCACCCGGCTCTTCCTCTTCCACAACTGACACAGGGTGTGGCTGGGTGTGCAGGCCCAGAGGCTGACTTCCTGGGGAAGGAATGCAGGAAGGACTGGTCTCTACTGGGGGCCAGTGGGAGGCCCAGCTCCTGTGCAGCTGAGCAGATGTTAACACTGGATCAGGGGTGAGGGCTGAGGCAGGGAAAGATCAACCAACCCTCATTTTATGGACGGGCAAGAGGCTGAGAGTGGTTGAATGGCTTGCCAAGGTCACACAGCCCTGAGAGAGTCATCAGGATTCAAGTCCCAGTGAGGCCGGAGTCTCTGTTCTTCATTTCCACGCAGCCACTGAGCCAGACATGGAGACCCAGCGAGTGTCTGTCCTGCAGCCTCTGAGCTCCTCCTCATCTTCTGTGTGGCTCCCTGGTGGTGAGCCCATCAGAGGACAGAGCGGGAATGGCAGGCTCAGCCTAAGTGTCTTGTGTTAACCCAGTCAAGGGGCTGCCCAAGCCCCAGATTCCCTCTTTACCCTGGAGTGAGTTGGGATGAGCCTGGTTTGGGATACAGTGGCTGTTGACCAGCAGTGTCTCTCACCCATGTGACTAAACCAAGGAAGCCACCGAAGGAGAGTGGTTTTCAGTAGCCATGGTGATGGGTGTCTCCAAATGGGAGCTTTGGAGTGACAGGGTCAGGGAGATGGAGAGGGGGGCCCAGCCTAGGACCTGGGGCCTGGATTTGATAGTCTCTGTCAGTTCCCAGGATGACCTGTGCTGGCTGTTTCAAAGCCCTGCCCTCCCATCCGGGGACGGGCAGAGAAAAGAGCTAGTCACACCTCCAACACAGGCCCCAGGACTAGCGGTCTTCAGAGGGCCATGAGGGCCAGGCCACCTCCCCCAGCTTCCCTAGCCCAGTGTCCACCACAAGGCCTGACTCGCCTGCATTTATTTCCCAGCTTCAGTTCCCTCATCTATAAAATACCCACCTGCCAGGTTGTTCTCAGAACTAGAGATGCTGAAATGAGCCAGCACTACATTCAGCTTTGAGGAAATTGTTGGCCGACAGACAGTGCAGGCCGGACTGGAGCGGGCCCTTACAGGATTGCAGGTGTGGGCCTTCGGGTGACTCCCTGACCACCCCACACACACAGAATGCTACTGCTGACATGTCACTTGGAGGGGCCCAGAAGTACCAAAGAGATGAGGTCAATGTTTGATCAGGATTTCAACTTAGGGGGTCTAATATGAAACTTAAAAAGGATGAAAATAAGTAAGATATATTTAATAAAAAGATAAGAGAGCGACTGAACAAGCAGGGGTTGGGGCTGCTGTTGGATCTCCCACAGTGCGTGTGATAGTGATTGAAGCCAGACTTTTCCAGCAAATAAGATATGCAAAATTCCTAACCAGGTAGGGGCTCCGGTGGCTTTCCCAAGGCCTCTGTCAATCCTTTGATGGTCAAATGATTCCAGAAAGATTTGTCCTTCGTGCAGGCTCATCTCCAAGGGGACCAGCTTTGCCCCTCCTCAAGTAGCCACTGCCCATGTAGGGGGAGCAGCTCTCCACACACCCCATGGCCTCTGGACAAGAGAATCTTCTGCAAGATTTGCAACTTCACTCGGCTCCACTGTGGCTTTGCATTTGGGGAAGGACCCACCAGGAGAGATCTGGAGGCCGTGGGCCAGCAGCAGTGCTTGGGGAAGTGGTGAGGCCGTGTTCATTAATGAATTTAGCTTTCCATTACACCCTCCTAACTGGGGCCGGTCTCAGGGAATCATCAGAGGAGCCTCCATTCCTAAATCACCTTTTTTTTTTTTTCCCGGGTCTGCATAGGCACACTTCACCCTGGACTGCAACCCTTATTCTGTCTCGAGGCGGGGCTGCATCCACCCACCTTCAGGACTGTTCTGCTTGTGACTACAGTCAGAGCGGGAGGTTTCTGTACAGGCAAAAGATCAGTGAGGGACTCAGGGTTCCTCTTGCATCTGGCCTTCTGCAGACCTGTTCTTGGCCAAGGCCAAGGCAATGGGCCCTTGGCTCTTGAAACTTCTACCCAGCAGAACTCACTGTCCCCTCTCCTCATCCTAGAAACACCCTTGGGGCGGAGCCTATCTCTTCGGAGCCTCGGTCCACTCTAAGCAACATTCATGTAGATGGCGGACAGCCACGTGGGGAGGGGGCCGGGGCTGCCCCGGCAGACACCAGCTATGTACACACACAGACAGGGTACAGGGATGGCTGCCCCGCCTCAGACGGCGGACGCCAGCTTCCTCTTGGTGCTCTCGCTGCAGCGGTGCAGGATGAGGTCGGCGCTGGGTCGCGGGGGCACCGCGGGCTGCGGCTTCGCACGCTGACTCTGCGGATTCTCCCCTGCAGGAGGACCACAGGCGGGTCAGAGGCCCCGCCCCGCCTCCCAGCCCTTGGCTCCGCCCGCCCTCCGCTCCCGCCTTCTCGCCCTCACGCTCCATTTGGCTCCGCCCCCTGGGTCGCCCCGCCTATCGCGCCCTCGGGCCACGCCTCTAGTCCGTGGTCCCGCCTGTCCTGTAGAGCTCGCTCCGCCCTCTAGCCCCGCCCCGTATTGCCCCGCCCATGGCCCGCGCCGCCCGGCACTCACCCCGAGGGCTCCCTGCACTCTTCGGCCCTGGCTGCGCCAGGCGGCGACGCTGCTGCAGGAAACGGACGCTGTTGCGGCGATAGGAGTCCTGGCTGAGGCGCTTCCGCGACCGCTGGTGGATACTGTGCGCGTTGCGGATGGTCGACCTGGCCCAGCAGGAGGGGGCGTCGTCAGAACGCTGGCCCCGCCGCGCCCGCGTCCCTGCCGCTAGGGACACCTAGTGGGCACCTCCCCGCCCCGGGGTCCAAAGACTGGCTGGAGGGAGCGGGAAGCGGCTGGAGGTCCCGCACGGCCCGGGCGGGGACATGCACCTGCCTGGGTCATGAACACTTAGCCCTGACCCGCTGCAGAGCCCAGGCCACCTCCCACGCACCTTGTTGGCCTTCCCCTTCCCCGGGAAGCCCTCCGGGGCTTCCCCGTGTTCACCGACCACCCCTAAGGCCACTGAACATCAGCGACGTCGCCTCTCCCTCACGTCCCCGCGGTCCTCCCCGTGCCTGCCCCGCCCAGCCCCACGATCCTCGCACACCTGCGGGGCGGCGCCCCTCGGCCCTTGATCTGGCGCTGGGCCTGGGCCGGGTCCTGTCCCGACTTCTGCAGGTACATGGACGGGAAGTAGCCAGTGACATCCTCCTTCCTGCAACAGAGGCAGCCCTTGAGGCCCTGGCAGAAGTGGAGGGCTCCGGGAAGGCGGGTTAGGAGGCTGCGGGCAACCCAGGCCCCCCCCTCCCGTTTCCCCACCCGCGCCGCGCAGTCCCCCCCCCCAGCTCTTCTTCCAACGGGGAAGGGGAAGGACGTTAGGTGGAGAGTGCTGGTCCCCCAAGGGTCTGGCGCTCGCTATAGGACATCTGCAGAACTGTACGGTCAGCGTTTCATTTTGTGGTGATGGCCTTTTGTGTCCTATGAAAGTCACATTCTTCTCTGCCTTCTTCCAAACAGCTTTTAGGTTTTACCCTGGGTGAAAACCTGTGATCCGTTCAAAATGAACGTGATCCTGTGAGGCGGGGGTCTCGGCTTTCCTGCTTCTCCCCATAGGACTATCCAGCTGTTCCTGCAGGTTCCTGGTAGGGCTTCCTCTCCACCCCCAATACTGGATTTGGGAGTGAAAGCAAAACTCTGCACAGCACAGAAGACCCAGGTGAAGCCTAACCTTCTTGATGGGGAGAGACTCACAGGAAGACTCTTGGGGTGGTGTTAACTGGAGAAATGCTGCCTCAAAACGAGCCCCCAGCCCAGGGCCAGGCTCAGATGTTTGTTGTGACCACAGCCTCGAACCCAGGTGGCCCAGGGCTCTGAAAACACAGGCTCTGGGAGGCCCCCTGGCTCCAGAGAGTCTGTTTTCCTCAGAACCAAAAAAAATACTATTGACATTCCTTAGGAGAAGCCTGGATAGGAATCCAATGAAAGTCTTCAAAGCAAGAGGAATGACTTGGTCACCTGTGCCTTTGTCACACGTGACACAAACAGCTGTGCTGCTAGAGGAAGAAAAACTGGTGGATCGGCCAGGAAGAGACCCTAAGTCACAAAGGGACTCGTACCCCTTTGGACCAGTACAGTAAACCCCACAGGACAGGCAGGATGAGCTCATCCCCCGGCCCCTGCTACTGTGATGAAAACAGCCCAGAGAGGGGTAGTGGTTCACCCAGAGTCACACAGCCAAGCCAGCTCAGAGCCCACGCAGGTTATGCCCAGGCCAGTGCTGATTCAGGTAGGCACTGCAGTGGGGAGGTGCTGTCCTACCTGACCACCCACCAGCCGTCCAGGAGCTTATGAATGACCTCGATGGTTTCCCCCTGGGACAGAGACATCTCGTCCTCCTCTACGGCAGTATAGGCTTTGATGGTGACGTAGGGCTCACCTGGTGGGTGACAGGGCCACAGGACATGATGTGAGGGTCTGCCCAGCATGAGGATCACTATCCCTGTCCTCACTTCTACACCCTGCTCCTTCTTGGTCTCCTTTTGCAGGTGCCTCCTGCCACCCACTGCTGGAGTCCACTCTGGCTTTCAGCCCTCTGCCTCCCACCCACCACCACCCGCACCAGAGATGAGGAGTCTCATAGCTACCAAGGCCTGGCCAGGCACCCAGATGTGAAAAGTGGGTAGGGGAGCACCCATGCCCTTGGCACTCAGAACCGCACAGCGCTGGTCCAGGGTTGGCACCTGTGGCCGGCAGGCCTTTGCTAGGCATTGGGGTTTTTTTTGGGGGGTGGTACCAAGGATTGAACCCAGGAGTCCCATCCCCAGCCGTATTTTGTATTGTATTTAGAGACAGGGTCTCACTGAGTTGCTGAGGCTGGCTTTGAACTCGCAATCCTCCTGCCTCAGCCTCCGGAGTCGCTGGGATTACAGACCTGCGCCACTGTGCCCGGCCCTTTTCTAGTTTTTAATGAGGAGCCATAAATCACCCCCACCCACCACCGGATGGTGAGCTTCCTGGGCTTTAAAACATGACCAAACATCCTGGCTCCTCCAAACCCCCTGCCGGCCCTATCGGCCCTGGGCTGCCCGGTTCCACTTCTGGGCAGTGGTGGCACCACCTGCAGGCAGCTCTTCTCCCCAAGCCCCAGGTCTTCCTGCTGGGGCAGCCCCAGGCGGCCACACTGTGACCCTGGCTGACCTCCTCCCAGGTCCCCTGTCTCCACTGAGGACACCATGATCCACGAGGCCCCAAGCCAGAGGATGGGCCTCAGCCTCTGCCCACCTGGCAATCGGGCCCAAACCCAAAGCAGTCACACTGGCCTCTGCACATCCCAGGCCCTCCCACCCCTTCCTCTGGCAGTCCCTTGGCCTGGCAGGGCGGGGTCACCTGCATAGTTGGGCTCTGGATCCTCTGCCTCATCAGGACTGTCCAGGGGCTCCAGGAAGGACGCTGGCACCCAGCCACGCTTGGCCTTCATTTGGCAGAACCACCAGCCTGCGCCAGGGACATGGGGAGGTAGAGGTGGGAACACAACCTGCCTCAGCTATCAGGGTGAGGACACAGACCCACAGACACCCAGTGCACAGATCCCACAGTGTCACCTCCATGCCCACAGGCTCCGCGTGACAGCACCAAGCCCCCTTCAAATGAGCTGTGTCCCCCGTATATGGCCCCTGTGGCCCCCCGTGGAACACACGCGTGGACATGGCCCCTGCCTGTGGGCCAGGCCCGGGGGCGCCAGGCTGCCTGGCCTTGGTGGGGTGGTGGCTGCGGGGCCTGAGGCCTGCAGCAGGGTGGGGAGCTGACCGCTCTCGCTCTTCTCCACGACCTCCACGATGTCCCCGGTGGCCACGGCCATCTCCGAGGCCGAGTTCTTCCCGTGGTCGGCGATGGCCCGGTACGTCTGCAGGATGATGGGGCCCGTGATATCTGGGGCAGGGGAGGGCAGAGTGAGGAGCAGGGAAGGTGTCCTCCGCGCAGGTCACCAGCGCCGCACGGTCCGCCCCCCACCCCTCAATGCCAGGCTACCGGGTGGGTGGAGGTGGGCAGAGAGCCCGGCAGCCCTGCGTCACCCAGGGACCCGCCTTCCCGACACTGGTCCATCCCCCGGGGCCCTTCTCAGCTGCTGAGGTGGCCCCCAGTGGCCTTCTCCAGCATGAACCAGGATCCGCTGGGGTCCCCGGGACCTTGCAGGTCAGGTGCCTCTGCAGGGACTTCAGTCCCCACATCAGCCAGCCCCAGACGCTGCCCCTGCTGCTGCTTGCTATGAGCCCAGTCCTCCCCCAAATTCTAACCCTGGGCCTCAGAATGTGACGTGTGGACATGGGGCCAAACTAAAATGAGGCCACAGGGTGGACCTGCCGCAGTCCACCCGCGTCCTTGCAAGGAAAGATGGCCGGATGTGTAGGGAGCCCAGGGAAGACCCGAGGGGGCCCAGCAAGCTACACTGAGCCCCCAGGAGACCAGCCTGCCAGCCCCTTGACCCTGGGCCTCCAGCCTCGGAACCGGGAGAAAGTCCACTCCTGCTGTGCATGTCCCTCCAGCCGCAGTGCCTCGTGTCACAGCCAACAGGCACCACTGGTCTCCGGGCCTCATGAAGGCCTCGCTCGGCTGAGGATGCTCTGCAGCTGAGCTGCCAGGGCCACGCTCGGGAGCCCAAATCCCACTGCACAGATGGGTGGCCCGGGCAGGAGTCTGAAGTCACGTCAGACTCAATGGCACAGCCGTTCCCACCTCCTGTCCCTACAGAGGTGGTGACCTAGCTGGCATTCTTTTCTCTTTTTCTTTCTTTCAAGACGGGATCTCATCACATTGCCCAGGCTGTCCTTGAACACCCGAGCTCACATGTGCCCCCTGCCTTGGCCACCTCCCGTGCTGGGACTGTAGGCAATGCCATCACCGCCACCCCTCCCCCACCCCCACTCGACAATCCAGACTAGAAACAGTCACACACCCTTGTGTCACCCCTGAAGGCCACTTTGGCTCCCAACACCTGTTCATTCACTCAGTCACACGTGTCCCCCAGGCTGCTGGGAGCAGGGGCTGTGCGGGGCTCTGCAGCCACGGGGTGGAGACACACCACCACCTGCACAGTGTCCCCCAGAGACCCAACTCTTCCGTGAGACAACACGAGCCCGCACAGCCCGCTCTCCCCAGCTGCTGTCTGCCCTGCCGGCCCCAAGCTCTGGGTCCCTGACCACCTGGGCAGTACCCAGGTACCCCTGCTCCCAACCCCGCCTTCTCACCTGCCGCGTTACTCTTGCCATCTTTGGGCATCAGGTATGTCTCTGGCTTCTTCACCCTAAGCAGAGAACAGCCTGGGTCAGACCCTGGGCCTCCCACTGGGGAAGGGAAGGCTCTGGGCAGACCTGCAGGAGGACTTCCCAGGAGCTAAGAAATGAGGGGAATTGTCAATGCAGGGAACAATAGAGGCTAGATCCGGGAGGGAGGCCTTGGGGAACCACCAGGGCTTCTGCTGGGCCAGCCCAAGGGAGGGGCGCGCAGAGGGCTGGCAGCCCCCCGCAGCCCCAGGGAGGCAGAGGCCCTCCTCTCCCGGCTGGGTGACCCCACACACTGGTGGCTGCAAGTGCCCTTCCCCTGGGGCCTCAAGAGCCTCCTTGTTCCTACCACCTCCTCCCACCATGGAGCTGTCCTCCCTTGGACCAAGCCGCAAGTTCAAGGTCAACAAGTACAGTCTGGGGCGGTGCCATCAGGCTCTGCCTCCCTTTAGGGACAGACCTGTCCTCCAGGCCCGTCCCTGAGTTTGGTGATCAGAGAGAGACTGGTAGAGGCCCCTCGCCCCAGCTGCTTGGAACTCACTCAGCCTCCCAGGTGGCTCCATGCAGGGCCTGGGTACAGGAGCCCAAGACCCTCTCAGCAGCCAGCAGAGGCCCACCCCGTGTCCCTGAAGGACACTGGAGATATGCTGTCACTGCACCTGGCATGACACCCATCCCTCCGTCCTCACCCCCCATCACGGATGCATTCAGAGGGCGGAGGGGCCACTCCTGGTCCACAGGCAGAAGGCTGCAGGGTCAGGACGAGACCCAGAACTTTGGGCTTCCCTCAGCACCAGGGGCTCAGAGGAGTCCCAGGCCAGATGACACCACCTGGGTTGGCACCTGCCTCCTCCTTTCCAGCTGTGTGACTGAGACAAGTCATTTGCCCTCTCTGAGCTTGGGGCTTCTTGTCTGTAAAACGAGGCAGGTCCCACTGCCCTCCAGGCCCACTCCCTCCTTCCCGCTCCTGCCTGGTGGGCGGAGACGGCCACTTACTGGCTGTCCGAGGGGAGCTTGAGGTCATCCGGGCGCACCTTGAAGAAGTCCAGGAGGTGTGGGCAGCGGGAGATCTTGGCGGGCAGCCCCATGAGTGCGTTGCAGTACTCGGTGAGCGTGCCCTGGCGGCTCTCCGCCGCCCGCTGGCCGTCAAACCACCTGGGAGCTGGCCGGAGGGGCGAGAGACCAAAGGGGTGAGCACACCCACAAGGTCAAGTCCAAGGGGAGTGCAGGCAGGGGCCGTGGAGGGGGGCAGGGGCTGGGAGGTGGCCAGCACCCTCACCTGGGAGGTGGGGGATGATCCTGCTCTCGGGGTTGATCTCTCCGGCCTCAATGGGGAACATTTCTTTTAACAATTTCTAGAAGAAGAAGGGAAGATGCCGAGGACCTGGCCCCCTTGGACCCCTCGGGCCAGGGACGTCCAGGCCTGGATCCCTCCTCCTCGCCCTCCCTCACCCAGGTCACCAGGGAATCCTTTCCCTCCCCCCCGGCTGTGTTGGCCCTAGTCAGAGCACCTGGCCGTGCGGCCTCCACCCCTCCTTCTTCCCTCTCCCACCCACCCTGCCCGTGCTGTGAGTGCTCCCAGCAGTGGGGACACATGGTGGCTAACACTTCTTGAAAGTTAAATACGGCACCCCAAACTGTGGGCCGGGGACCTGGGTTCCGAGGTTCCCCAGGACGGCGGGCGGGTCGGTGTCCCCTGCCCACCCCACACTCACGTGAAACTCATAGATCTCGGTGAAGCGCCGGTACACCACCTTCTCGGACAGGTCCTGCCACTTCACCAGGAACATGTACACCTGCAGGGACGATGGGGACAGTCACCTCACTCAGCCTCCCGGATGGGGCTGCCGTGAGCCGCTGAGGAAGCTAAAGGTTGGGGTGTGGGCGCCCTGGAGTGGGGGGCCTGGGCCACAGAAGCACAGCCTCGTGGACAGAGGAGTGTCACTCTCCAGCGCTGGGACCGGGAATGTTCCGGAATATTCCCCCAAATCCCAGGCAGAAAGCTTGGTCCCCATGCAGCACTGTCCTGGGGTGGAGCAATTGGATCACAAGGGCCCTGATGTCCTCGGTGGACTGACCCGACAGCTGGATGGAGTCCCCTGTTGGAGGGAACTGCAGGCTGTCGGGAACGGCTGGGAGCGGGTCCCTGGGCCACGCCCCTGGGGACCATGTCCTGTCCCTGGCTCTCTTTGGTTTCTGCCCTGCTTCCCAGCGCCAGGAGCGCAGCGGCTTGGCTCTGCCGCGTCTTTCTGCCACGATGGGCTGCCTCACCCCAGGACGAGGGTCATGGAGTCTGCCAATCGGGGACCGAACCTCCGAAACCAGGAGCCCCAAATAAACCTTTCCTCCTCTTGGTCACAGTGACGAGAAGCTACTGACCCGTGAGGCAAGACGGGAGCTCCCATTGGGGTTTGGATGTGGCCTGTCCCCGAGGGCTCATTCGTTGGGAACTTAGTCCCCAGTGTGGGGTGTCAGGAGCTGGTGGGACCCTTAAGAGGTGGAGGCTCGTAGGAGGGAGTAGGCACTGGGGTGCTGCCCTGGGGAAGGGTGAAGATGGTTCTTGTGGGACCTTTTGATTAGTTCTTGTAAGACTGAGGTAGCTCTCCGGCTTCTTGTCCTGCCATAAGACCTCTCTCCTCTCTCTTGTGCTGCAACCACTGTGGTGCCATCTGCCATGACACCCTCCCCAGAGCCTACGCCAAGATGTTTGGACTTTCAGCCTCCTCACCTGAGAGCTCAGCTAATCCCTCTTCTTCCTAACTACCCAGGCTCAGGCATTTTGTTATAGTAATGACAAATGAACAGATAGAGTGTCTCTGACATTAATTCAGATTCCTCATCGTATAAATTAGAGAGAAAAGTAGGCCCTCACCCCTAAAGCTGGTGTGGGTGTCACACGAAGTTGGGAACGAAAAGGGGCGTGCCCCAGCCATGGAAGAACTCAGTAAGATGACATACAACTGCATTCCTACGAAATGTCCAGACCAGACAGATCCAGAGAGACAGACAGGAGAGGCGTGTATGGTCGCTGGGGCTGGGCTGTGGGGAGTGGCTGCCAACAGGTGCAGTCTTTTCTGGAGGGAGGTGTGGCGGAGAGATTTCAAGTTGACTTGGGCAACGATTGCACAACTGCGAACACACTTGAAACCGTTGGATTGGGTGGCCTGTGAGTTACAGCTCCATAAAACCATTCACAAAACAATTCAGTATAAAAACACAACTCGGCAAAACGTTAGGAGGACATTCTTCAGCGTGCCAAGGAGCAAATCAATGATGCGTGTCACAGCGTGGCGGGGTCTGCAAGTCACTGTGCCAGGCACGAAAGGCCACCGCTGGCTGTCTGATCCCACATCCAGGACGTCCTGCATCAGCAGGGCTGCCGGGAAGGGCAGGAAGTAAGGACAGGGACGGCCACTGGGGTGGGAAGAGATGGGGAGGGAAGCACCTTCTGGACCCGGATGCAGTTTGGGTCACACAGAGACCAGCCCCCTCCAAACCCAGCAGAGGCACCTTGGAGATTGGTGGATTTCACTTGATGTAAATGTGGGATCAAAATAGAAAAAACTGATTCTGCAATCTGTATACGGGGTAAAAATGGGAGTTCATAACCCACTTGAATCAAAGTGTGAAATATGATATATCAAGAACTATGTAATGTTTTGAACAACCAACAATAAAAATTTAAAAAAAAATAGAAAAAACTACAATACTGAGCTGTGGTTAGTGACCTGCTGAGGGATCCAGGACAAAGCCGACGGTGTTTGCGATGTACTTTGAAATGCACCAAAAATAAAATGGACAGGAATGGGGTGTCACTCAGGTGTGGAGCCCTGGTTCAGCCCTCAGGAGGCCCTGGGCTCCATCCCCGGGCACCAAAAAGAAAAACAGTGTAAGACACAGGATGATAAAGCCAGTACAGGAAAGTATTCACGTGTGTGTGTGTGTGTGTGTGTGTGTAATTTTTTTTTTTTTGATACCAGGGATTGAACCTGGGGTGTTCAACCCCTGAGCCCCAGCCCCTGTTGCTATTGATTTTTGAGCTGGGTCTGGCTGTGTCGCCCAGGCTCCGGGCTTGGTCTTGAACTCCTGGACTCCAAAAAGCAATCCTCCTGCCTCAGTCTCCAAGCAGCTGGGACCACAGGTGCACGGCAGTACGACCCTGAACCCAGCTTCAATGGGTGTTTGCACATGAACTTTCATATGTCAACAGCAGGGAGATAGAAGGGACCCAAATGTCTAAAATATGTATGGGGGTAAACAAAATGTGGTCCAGGCACATAATGGAAAGTTATTCGACCATGAAAAAAAAGGAAATTCTGACCCATGTCACAAAGCAGATGGACCTGGGGGCCGGCATGTGAAGGAGGCAGCCAGGCGCTGGAGGTAGGACCGAACACTTCCACTCACGCCAGGTTCCTCACGGTGGCCAAAGGCAGGCAGCAAGGCGTAGGTGGTGGCTGTGGGGCCAGAGCGGGACACCAGGAGGTGCTCTTTACTGTGTGGAGGTTCAACCTGAGATAACGAAAGCCTCTGCAGACGGGTGGTGGCCCCGGGGGAGAGGGAACAAGAGAGTGCGCTCAACTCTGGGAGCTGTGCCCTTAAAGATGATTGAAATGGCAACTTTCATTTAGTGAGGACCTAAGAAACTTAGCAAGACCTGTCTCTAAATAAAATATAAAAAAGGGGGCTGGGGATGTGGCTCAGCGATTAGGCAGCCCTAGGTTCAATCCCCAGTACCAAAAAAAAGCAAAAATTATATATGCCGAGGCTGGCCTCAAACTTGTGATCTTCCTGTCTCAGCCTCTGGAGTTGCTGGGACTACAGGCTTGCACCACTCGGCCTGGCTAATTGTTTTATCTTATTATTAATTATTATGTTAATCTCTCACTGAGCCTAATTTATATGTCAAACCTTGTATCATAGGTATGTACATATAGGACACGTCAGGTTCTGTACTGTCCCCAAATTTCAGGTGTCCCCTGAGGGTCCTGGAACCCGTCCCAAAGGACTAAAGGAGACTTGCGTAATGAAAGTAGTTGTAACCCACTGGGTGAACCAGGAAACCAGGTGCCCACGTGGACATAAATGAGCAAACAAATGAGGGAGGAGGGAGATCTTGACAGTCAAGTGCAGACAGAATGGGGGTTTATAAAATCACTCTCAGGAGGGCTCCAGTTGTTTGGGCAAGGGTCCTCGGGAACAGGACAGTCTCGTCATTTCCGACACTCTCTCCAGAGGTTGGCTACCAGTGACAAAGGGGAAAACAGAAGCTCGACCACAGATAACCTTGGAAGACAGCCCAGAGCTGGAGCCAAAAGTCCCTTCTGCAAAAGTGGGACCAGCTGAAACTGCAGGCACCTGCCAGGTCGCAGGAGCCTGGAGTGGCCTCCAAGACGTCCCTGCCCAGGCCAAATCTCATGGAGGCATTTGATGAACCCAGACGGACATTCCACAGAGCACCTGGCCTGCCCTCTCCAAAGTGCCAAAGTTGAGAAGGACAAAGACCCGTGAAGAAGGCTCGGGGGGATCTGCTCCGCTGGCCGAGTGCCCACCTCGATGCACGGGGTTTGGTCCCCACCCCCACCCCCCAAAAGAATGATCCAGATTAAAGAAGACGGTGATGGCTGATTGGTGTCAGACGGCGTGCTGAGCCTGAAGACACTGTAACACCGAGGACACCTGCGCGCAGTCTGGGGCCTGGGGCCTGGGGCCTGTCAACACCGATTCCTTGACTTTGGCTGGCCGCCACGGTAGTCATGTAACATGGGGCACCTAGAGCTCATGGCAACGGAATACGGAGCCTCCAGGCCACCCGGAGATAACTCAGAAAATCTGACTCAGAGGCTGGGGGGGAGGAGGGTGCCGGAGGAAGAGTCGTGGTCTTGGCCCCTGTGCTAAACTGACACAAGTGTCACAATCTACTAAGCAGGGGACCTCCCTGACTCCTCTGGGCTTGGGGATCCAGTGACAGGGTGGCATGTCTGGGCAGGATGGGGACATTTTTGCTCCCCCTGTTGGTGTGGCCCTGAGGAGTTAGACTGTATGTAACTGACACCAGGAGCAGCTGGGACAGCCTGGCCGGGGACCACTGGGTGCCAGGCCGCGGAGCAATGGCGGGCGGGAGTGACTGCAGCCAGGACAGCCCACGTCCACCGCGACCTGGCCGACCATGGCCACCAGCCCAAGACCCCGAGACCCCATCCTCGCCGGTCCAGGTGGCCCCTGTGTGGCGAGGTGACATCACTGTCCCCCAAGGCATGCCCACCAAGTGGCCACACGCAGTGCTGCTGGGTACTCACGTAGTGCTGGCTGGGGGCGAAGCGCTTCTCGAAGCCCAGGAGGGCGACATGGCGGATGAAGGTGTCCCCCATGGCTGGCAGCGGCGCGGGCTTGGCCTCCCCAGGAGCCGCCCAGGCTGGGCCTTAAATGTGCTGGAAAGAGGAAGTTGGTGGCGACTGTCCCCACTGGGCGGGGACGGGGAGGGCGCAGGAAGCGCTTCGCTGCTTCTCTCAGTTTCTAGGAAATTTTTTGGAGCTCCAACCCCGGGGAAGGGGACGGGGACAGAGATGGGCAGCCACAGGGCATGGGCCAGGGACTCGCAGCAGGATGGCTTGACCTCCCCGACCTCCCAAGGAGGCCCACAGGTGGCCCGGCAGCCACGTGGCCCAGCCCAGGGCCTGTCTCCTGGGGACACCCACTGCTCCCACCTCAGGGCCCTGGCACTGTGACAACCTGGTTTCATCTTCTCACGTCTGTGACCCCATCCTCATTTCCTGCACGTCGGCCAATGTCACCTCCACCGAGAGGCCTTCCTTGATAACGTCACGCAGAACAGGACGCTTCGCTCCTCACCTTCCTGCTCTACTGTTGTCCCCAGTGCCCATCCTGATGTGTCACCAACTTAACTTCTCTGCTGGCCAGAGCGTGCGTCCTGGAGGGCAGGCCCTGGCCCCTCTGTCAAGGGCTCTGGTCCCACCCCTACGCCCAGAGGGCCCCGCAGTATCCAGGCTATGACTCCCTGCTGCTGAGTGACTGAGCCTCTCCTTGGAGTGCATGTGCACGCGTGAGACACGCCCCCTGAGGAGCATACAGGACCATCACAGCCAGGACATGTATGGCACAGCTCTGAGCGAAGCCCAAGTTCTGATCAGGGAATCTGTCCTTGTGAGCGGTTTCCTGTGTCCCTTCTCGGGGTGTGCTGGGGATCCTGGCACCTGGGTAGGCAGGTCCCACCACATGGAAGAGCGGCTTCCTGGAGCACGCAGGGGTCGGGAGGCAACAGCACCCCCTGCAGCACTCAAGGCCTGGCCTGGAAACCACCTAGGCCAGCCTGAGGTGCTGGGAGCCAGGTGACCTCTGGCTCTGGGGCGGGGACCGCGGCAGGGGCTGGACAATGCGCCCTTCCTTGAGAGGGATCCTGGTTCCCTGAGTGAACTCATTGTCTGAACTTTGAGTAAGAGGTTGAAAACAACCAGGTTCCATGGCCCACGCCTGCAGTCCCAGAGGCTGGGGAGGCCAAGGGAGGAGGATGTGAGTTCAAGGCCAGCCTCAGCAATAGCAAGGCCCTAAGCTGCTCGGTGAAACCTGTCTCTGAATAAAATGCAAAATAGGGCTGGGGACGTGGCTCTGTGGTCAGTGCCCCTGGGTTCAATCCCTGGTTACTGCCCCACCCCACCCCCCCAAAAAAAGGTTGAAAACAAATGGGAGACTGAGCAGACCCTAGGCTGGTGGCTTTCCTCCTGCCACCTCAGCTCCGCGTCCCCTCTGGTCCCGTCGCAGGTGCCGTGGCCTGGAAGGACCTAGGCACAGGACTGCTGCAAGTGGCCTCTGGCCTCAGCACTTCCTTCCCCACCCCAGGCTTCCTACTCTTGAGTAACTGCCCGGCCAGGCCTTTGGGTCCTGGGGACACCAGGCCTGGCTCAGTTGCCACCCTCCTGCAGCCTCCAGAGACCTGGCCTTGTGCCTATGTGACCCCTGGCACAACGGCCAGGTAGTGCCAAGAACGTTTGACCTTGTAGTGACCTCTGTGAGCAGGCCCTCGGCCTTTGTGTCAGGGTGACATGGGATTCATGTGAACGCATGGATGGAGCACTTTGGTGACCAGATTATTATTATTTTTTTAAGGAACTGAAGGCCGGGGGTGTAGTCCAGTGGTACAGTATGTGCTGAGGACATGCTGGGCCCTGGCTCGGGCCCCAGTACAGTGGGTGAACCCCTTCCCTGCCCCACAAAGAGGGATGAACAAATAGGGAAGGAGATGATGAATACAGAATTTTTTGTGGGGGAGGAGATAAAATTTTTAAAAACTTTAAAAAATTGCGAAATAGGGCTGGGGCGCGGCTCAGTGGCAGGGCGATTACCTAGCGTGTGAGGCCCTGGGCTCCGTCCTCTGCACCACATAAAGTCATTTAAAAAAATGTGAAATATGTAGAAAACTGCAGTTTAGCTAAGCACTAAGAATTATGACTGCTACAGACATCCAGGGAGCTGTCACCTGGGCAATGAAGTTCCCCAAGTCCCTAGGTCCCCAGCAGGAAGGACTCCGGGTCAGGTGCAGTGTTTTGCACTTTTTTTTTTTTTTTTTTTTTAAAGAGAGAGTGAGAGAGTGAGCGAGAGAAAGAGAGAGAGAGAATTTTTCAACGTTTATTTTTCAGTTCTCGGCGGACACAACATCTTTGTTGGTATGTGGTGCTGAGGCTCGAACCCGGGCCGCACGCATGCCAGGCGAGCGCGCTACCGCCTGAGCCACATCCCCAGCCCCAGTGTTTTGCACTTTGAACACAGCTTCTCTCCAGGACCTTTAGTGCTGCACTTCACAGATGGGAGAAGGAAGGGGGAGGGGTCACAAGGTGGCCCAGCTGGTAAGCAGAGCTGGGACTGGAACCCAGGCCCATCCTCCAACCCCACAGCCCCCTCCCTGCCAGCCTGCAGGAAGGAGGGAACTTCTCACACCAGGCCAGACAGGAGGGGAGGCAGGGAGGACCTTGGCTTCCCTCGGGCCACTCGGCTTTCCCCAAATGGGCCGGTCTGGTCATTTCCTTACCCAGGAAATCCCCGAGACTGGGCCAATGGACAGTGTGGAAAGGGGCTTCGCGTCTGGAAACCAGGCCCAAGCAGGGCCCTCTGGGATCTTCTGCCAGGGGAGGTGATTTTTGTCGTGGGACTGTTCTTTTGAGGCCTAAGACCCTTCTGGTGCCCTTCTTAGGGGCTTGACATCCTGATCCTCTGTCAGGCCACTGTGACAGCCCTTGGCCGGCCCACAGAACAGTTCTAGACAGGCCCAGAGCAGCAGGAGGGGCCCGGAGCCAACTGCTTGGCCAGGACACTGGCTCTGTGGGGCCAAGGTCGCAAGGGCAAGAGGTTTCTACAGGTTACTCATAGGGTCTCCGCCTCCCAGGGACCCCAGTTTCCCTTCAGCACAATCGTGTGGGACGTGCTCTGCTGAGTGGGGATGGACACTGGGCGACTGCATAGAGGACACAGGCTCAGGCCACGCCACTGGCCCCACTGCGTGGGATTCTTCTCTAGGGCAGCTCACGGTGTCCTTGGGTCTCTGTTCAGGGGCACTGGAGGGAGGGGGACCCAGGCCCCTGACAGGCCCTGTGGGGAGGACAGACTGCTGGGCTGTGAGCACTCCGACCCCGAGGCTGGTCCTGACAGTCCCTGGCCAGTCTGCTTAAGCCCTCTGGGCCTCAGTTTTGCCAACTGTACAAAGTCACTGACAACTGAGCCCACCTCCTGGGCTCCTGTGAGGACTAAGCAAAGTGAGGTGCCAGGGCTGCCTCCATGGTGCAGGGACGCAAGGGGAGGGGCAGTTCCAGGCCAGGGGTCAGGGGGTCTTGCTGCAGGCCGTGGGCCCGTTTCAGGTTCAGCCGGCAGGGCAGCAGCGCCTGCCGTGGGGCAGCTCTGCCCAGGCTTCCTGGGCCAAAGGGCAGGCTGGTGGTGGAGGTAGTCTGGACGCTACCCTGGCCACGCCTATCCCACTGCACTTCTGTCCTCTGGAAATACCTGTGGGAGAGATGGGGACTCTCCAGGCCGCCCCGCCCGGAGCCCGGCTCCCCTTGCCCTTCCTGCTGCCCTGCGGCCGCGCTTCCAGCCAGCCCAGCAGCTCGGCACCACCCGGGGCTGGGCGAGCTATTGTGACCCAGCCTCAGAGTCCAGTCTCCAGGGAGGGCTGGCCATTTCTGCGGTTGTCCCCAAGAGTGCAGAACAAGCAGTGGTGGGATACAGCCTGTCACTACCCAGGGAGAGCCAGGGTGCAGCTGGTGCAGGGCACATGTGGCTTTGAGGGACGCATACCAGGGTGCCCTGCCAACTGGACCTTTTGGAAACCTGCCTGGGGCAAGCTTAGGTCCTGGCTCCTAGGGGAGCTGCCACTGCACTGCGGAAGCCTCAGCAATGCTAGACTCTGTAACGCCGCCCTCTTCCTCTGCGAGCAACAAGGCAGGAAGCACCTCCACAAACAGGTGTTGTGTCATCGCCTGTGTCACCGACTTCCCCAAAACCAAACCACCAGCAAGGTACAGCGGCCTCAGGCCCAGAGGGAGCACTGCAGCCAGACAGCCCTTGGTTTTGGTCAGTGTGCAGAGGGAAGGAGCTGGCTGGCTAGGCCCACAGCACCTGCCATGAGTCAAGCCCGGAGCAGAGCAGAACCCCGGGATCAGGGAGCAGGGCAGTGGAGTCCACACTAGAAACAGATGCCTGCAGGGTCCCCTCCTCCCCTGGGAGCATGTGACATCTTCAAAGCATGCACCACAAGTCCAGAAACTAGGGCTCCCTTCCAGGAGGTGAGTGCTGGACCCTGAGTGTCCAGAGGTGCACACTTGGTGACAATCATCTGCCCACTAAGAGTCAGCCAATGCCAGAGCTGGTCGCTGTGTGGACATAGCCGGGGCTGGGCGCTGCCTGGGTGTGGCCAGGGCTGGCTCACTGTCTTCCTCCCCTACAGACCTGCTGGCTTCTGGGGCAGGAGGCAGATCTGGGGGCTGAGGAGGCCCAGAACCAGCACCTCCGTCCGAGGGAATGGAGGAGGAGTGCCACCTGGGCCTCAAGGCTGCCGCAGGCCCAGACTCAAGCCTGTGTAGGGCGGGGCATCAGCTTCCTCCAGAGCCCTGGACCTCACTGCATAGGACAGTTTTTCAAGACGTACCCCGCAGTGTGCCAGCTGCCAAAGCCTGCCTGTGTGCTGTGGCTGGGGGCAAGGGCCGTTGTTTCTGGTGCCAGGCGGCTGGCTGCCCTGAAGGCCCTAGGCAAAGGCCACTCAAGGGCAGAGCTTGTCCCTCTTGTGGACACTACCCTGGCCACGCCTATCCCACTGCGTGGCTCTCCCCAGGGCTTGGGGGCAGTGAGATTTACCCTACTTAGCTGACAGGACTGAATTCCTACCGTCCAGGGACACAGACCTGCTCCAGGAGTGGGGTCTGCAAGGGTCCCAAAGCCTTGGTCCGGAGTCACCTGACCACACTGGCTGGTCAGCCCATCCCGCCTTGAACTACCGCAGAATCACGTCCCACGAACAGGAACACGTCAGATCTACCTCAGATCCCAGACATGTTTTTTTTTTTCAAATTCAGACCTAAAGACTAATGGGCAAATCTCACCCTCCCACCTCCTGAATAACCGCGCTCCTTCCCACTGGCCTTCTCAACAGGGGGGCAAGGCCTCTGTGGGGGCTGCTGGGCTGCAGGCAGGCCACAGCTTCACTGCCACCATCTTCAACAGGCCTGGCCCCTCTGCCATGTGCTGTGGCTTGGGCAAGTGCCCCCAAATGCCATGGTGCTGTTGAGGTGGGTCCTTAAGGAGGTGAGGCCCCAGAGTGGAGTTGGCCACCAGGGCTGTGTCCTTTAGGGAATACTGGGACCCTTGCCTCTTCCCGTCCCTTGTGCTTCCCAGAGTCCATGAGGGCAGCTTCCTCCCCCAGCCCACCCACCAGGTGCGGCCTCATGGCCTGACCAGCAGCAACTAACTGGGTCAGATGGAAACCTCTGGAACCACCAGATAAACCTTTCTTCTTCCAAGCTGATCATCTTCAGTATTTTGTTATGGAAACAGAAAGCCAGCACAGTGTTGCTGCTGAGGGGCAGCCTGGTAAAGTGGCCACCCCGGGACACACAGGCGGCCGGGAAGGGAGCTGGGCAGGCCTGCCCCTCCTCACCTGTCCAGGTCACAGAACATGCAGGAGGTTGGAGGCACTCCTCACACCTGAAGACGCAGCGGCCTGAGCCTGGGCAGACCGCTCAGGAGACACCTGTCACTAAACCCTAACGGGGCCTGCGCATAAAGCACACAGGGGCAGACCTCTGGTCTCACAGGGAGGCTGCCCTGCTGTGGGGCGGGGCAGCAGAGGGCACAGGGAAGGCCAAGTTAAAGGAAGCTGAGATCCTCCCAGAGCAGCTGGCCTCCCCATGCGGCTGGCAGTCCCCTCCCTCTGCAGAGAGGGGTCTGGCCTACAAAGCGCTCAATGCGCAGGGGCTCCACCTGGAACCCCACCACTTGGAAGGCTGGAGCAGGAAGAGCATGTGATTTCAAGACCAGCAGAAGTGAGACCCTGCCTCAAAAACAAAACAAAACAAAACCCAAAGGAAACTGAGCACACTTACCTAAACTACGCTTCTTCCCCCATGGCTGGCACACCCCAGAGAGACTGGAGGAGGACTGGCGTGACAGAGCCCTCAGGAACACGAGGGACAGCTGTGTCCACCCACCAGGTACCACAGGCTCTAGGCAGCGCCAACCTGGCCCTCGTCCATAGATCACCTGCCACCACCCTACCCACTGGGCTCCCAGGCACTCAAAAAGACACCTCAGAAAGAAATAAGGGGGTGAGTGAAAGGCATGGATGGATTTTATTTATTACCCTATATCTACAATTTAATTTGAGGTAAAATATAAGCAACACATAAAAATGCCTATTTTGCTACCGTGTATATGATTCTCCATGTGAACATCGTGATAAGTAAAGAGAGCGCTATGCCTCCCCGCCTCCGGCTCCACAGCCGGCATCGAGACCCACTGTCTGTGAACTCCCCCCACACCAGGACTCTCCTACGTATGGTGCAGAATAGCAAGGGTGCAGAATCAATCAACCTGTTGGCCCTGCTGCCCACTGGTGCCTCAGTGTCCCACGCAGAATTACAAAATGACAGACGGTGACAGCCCACGCCACAGATTCTGAGGCGCGGCTCGCCTGAGCGCTCAGACCCAACCCTGACTCCCAGGCTACGCTTTGGACGAAGCGTATAAGTGGAAGAGGGATCTGCAGGCCGTCCACCCACGCTGGGCCTCTCACCGACAGTCAGGCGTCCACACGGTGGTTCTCTTCATTATGATAAAAACGCAGGAACCATGATAGATAGCTTAGGAAAAGGTCTAGTCAAATATACAGATGACTACTGTTCACTCGGCCTTCAAGGACAGCAGTGAACAAGGAGCATTTAAATGATTCTTCCAATAGAAAAACTAAAGAACTGACTATCACAGGAATTTTCTTCGCTGCAGAAGCTGAGATGTTCCCGTAGGAGATATCTTCTCTCAACTGGAAAATACACACCACGCCGAAGGCTCTGCTGGATACGTCCAAACATCTGCTGAGAGTCGTCCCTGTCATTTCCCTGTCGTGTTCCCAGCATTGCTGAAATCCTTAATATACATTCCAAAGTAAACCAGCCATTCCAAATCTACAGTCACTCTGCTCTTTAATTCAATTCACAGAACTGCTGAAAAAGTAGACATTTCTATCTAAAAGTAGAAAAAAAGGTTTGTATAGAAGGTATTTCTGTTATACAAGTATATTACACAGCTTGGGGCAGTAACAGGTCCAAAAAGCTCTTCTCAACCACTGACACCTTAAGCTAAAATGAGAAAGAACAAACAAGAAGACAGGTTAATCTGATTAAAAGGAATTTCACATTCACACATATTAGAACACAGAACTGCAATTTTTGATTACAATTACTTGGACTGAAATGCACTTATGAGGTGACATGAGACCTGAAGTCTATGAATTGGCAACAAAAGACAAATTTCAATCAAGTGGCTGGATCCAATAAGCCACAGTCAGGGTCTGCACATCAGAACCAGCCACAGCCCAGCTGGTTCCAGTAGCCACCAGCGCATGGACAGAGGTGGTTCAGGGGTCCAGGAGGACAGACTCCCATTTTCCTGACTCTTGGTCTAATCTACACCTGGAACAGTAAAACTGGACTTGTAACTCAACATGCAGAACTAAGAACGCACCTGAGGCTCCACCACACTCTGCAAAAACTGTTTGGTATTTTTTTTGGCATCAGGAATTAAACCCAGGGGCACTTAACCACCGAGCGACATCCCCAGTTCTTTCTATATTTTATTTAGAGACAAGGTCTTGCTAGGGTGCTTAGAGCCTCAATAAGTGGCTGAGGCTGGCTTTGAACTGGAGATCCTCCTACCTCAGCCTCCTGAGCTGTGGGGATGACAGGCATGCACCATGCACCTGGCTGACTATTACTACATGACAGAATTCCAGTGATAATGCCTCAGAGGAATTCCAGTGGCTGGGGGCAAATCCAGCCTTTACCTCGTTGACTCAAAGAGGGATGTCGATACAAGGAAAACCTCTGTTTTAAGCTCCTAGCTCAAACAATCCTGCAGACCTTGCACATGGCCCTGCATCCCTGAAGGTGGTGCCGCATCTCCCAGGAGAAGGAAGGACGCTGATTGGCAGATGGACATGCAGCTGGTCTGAATGGACAGGGAACAGCAGAGGGGACGCAGTGGCAACTCACCCTGGGAGGGAAGAGGTCTACCACGTGGGATCTGGTTCTTGCTTGATCTGAGAGTTTCCGTCAGTCTCCTTAATTTCTATCAGGAAAAATAATAGGGTGCTGATCAATCACTGCTAATGAAAGCCTGCCAATTACCCATCCATTCACAACTGACATGAGTTAAATTGTATATTTTATTACTTGTGTTTTCTCTACTTTTTTTGCAGGGCTTGGGATTGAACCCAGGGCCTTTGCATGCTAGGTAAGCCCTCTACCACTGAGCGACATCAACAAGCCCTTGTTACTCGTATTTTCAAAGAGAAACATCTCATTATGTCTATACACTCAATGACGACCATTAAGCACCACTTCAGTTACACAGCAGTTATTCAACTGCTCTAGAATTTACCAAAATTATCTAGGAAAACAAAGGAACAGAAGCCATGGGTCAGCTCTAAACGTCTCCTGGCATAAACTACGATTCCGGTTCACTCACAAACAAAAGAACAAAACCACCACACATTTATAAGCAATTTATCATCTGTCCTAATAAAAGCCTTCAGAATCTTCAGACGTTCCCAAGTGGACCGCAACCACCCTTTTACCTTCTGTTGCTGGTACTTCCAACTGGCTTGGCTCAGCTGATTCTAAAGAGAAATACATGAAGACTTATTTTAATAGTGTAAAGGATGCTTTCAATTATTTAAGACTCTGGAAGGAGGACAAGGGAGAAACCTTCTAATCTTTGTAAGCAAACCACAAGCCCAAGAAGAAACCATAACCAGTGTCTGGAGATTCCACCTAAAACTATTCAACAACATTTTCAAATTCCTACTTTTCTGAGATGTGTTAATAAGTGAGAATATACAACCACACAAATGAAGTCTTCGGTAACAATTTTTTAAAAAAATGTTGATGGATCTTTATTTTATTCATCTATTTGACTGTGGTGATGAGAAGCGAACCCCAGGGCCTCACGCAGGCTAGGCAAGTGCTGAGCCACAACCCAGCCCTTCAGAAGCATTTTTTAAAAAAATATTTTTTTAGATGTTGATGGACCTTTATTTTATTCATTTATTTAGATGTGGTGCTGAGAATTTTGTTTTTCCCCACTTTTTTTTATTGGTTGTTCAAAACATTACAAAGCTCTTGACATATCATATTTCATACATTAGATTCAAGTTGGTTATGAACTCCCAATTTTACCCCAAATACAGATTGCAGAATCACTTCGGTTACACATCCACATTTTTACATAATGCCCTATTAGTAACTGTTGTATTCTGCTACCTTTCCTATCCTCTACTATCCCCCCTCCCCTCCCCTGGTGCTGAGAATTGAACCCATAGCCTCACACATGCTAGGCAAGTGCTCTACCACTGAGCCACAACTCCAGCCCCTAGAAGCAGTTTTTTGAGAGGGAGTGTGCTGGGAACAGAGCCCAGGGACTCATACATGCTAAGCATGCACCTGAGCAACGCCCTCACAAGTAAATAACAATCTTTTTTTATTTTTGCAGTACTGTGGATTAAATCCAGGGGTGCTCTACAACTGGGCTACATCCCCAGTCCTTCCTATTTTTTGAGTTAAGGTTTCCCTAAAGTTGCTGCAGCTGTCCTTGAACTTGTTGTCCTCCTGTCTCAGCCTTCTGAGCAGCTGGGATCATAAAAAAGGGCCACCGCGCCCAGCTCCAAGTAACAATCTTTTTTTTTTTTTTGGTACCGGGGACTGAACTTAGGGGCACTCAACTGCCGAGCTACATGCCCAGCCCTATTTTGTATTTTATTTAGAGACCGGGTCTCAATGAGTTGCTTAGCGCCTTGCCGCTGCTGACGCTGGCTTTGAACTTGAGATTCTTTTTTGAATTCTTTCTTTTTAATTTTTAGTTGTAGATGGACACAATACCTGTATTTAATTTATGTACTTATTTGTATGCAGTGCTGAGGATGGAACCCAGTGCCTCACACCTGCTAGGCAAGCGTCCTGCCCCGGAGCCCAGCTGGCACCAATCCTGATGTGGCTGTGAACAGGGAGCAGGAAGCTCCTTCTGTTTTCCATCCATTCTTCCCTGGGTTGCCTTCAATAAAAGCTTTTCATTACTTTCAACAATCTCAACAGTAGCAGCCATTCCCCATTTTTGAGGAAATTCAAAAAGACAACTCCTACCCGAAACAAGCTGGCTCACTGATTTGCAGCAAGTGCCAGAAAGTGCCAGCAGGAGACAGGTAGGTGGCACATGCCTGTGACTCCAGTGACTTGGGAGACTGGGGGAGGGGGATCTCAAGCTCCAGGACAGCCTGAGTAAAAAGACGACTCTTTCACCCTGACATTTCCTTCCACTCCCCACACCTTTCGGTTCATGACCTTGCACCTGACCCAGGACAGTGGGCTCAAACAATTTGTGGCCCCCAGTTTTCAGTCAGGACCCGCAGCTTGAATTAGTAGAGAGAGAGAGAGAGAGAGAGAGAAAGAAAGAGAGAGAAGAGAGAAGAAAGAGAGGAGAGAGAGAATGTGTGTGTGTGTGTTTTTCACACACGCTTGGTGAGCACTTTGTCCCTGAGCCTGAGCCCCAGCCCCAGCTGTGAAAATGTTCTGGGCTTCCAAACACAGGTGTCCAGAAAACCCAGACGGTGTGTGTGTCACACTACAGAACCGACAGCAGGCCACAGCTCCAGGGAGCTGCCCAGGTGGGGGACGTTCTGTCCCACGGCTCCTCTTACCTTGGATCACAGGGCCTTCTGACTCGTTCTGATCAACCAACTCTGAAAAAAAAAGCAGAGAGTTCAGACAACAACTTAGTAACACCCAGTCACGGGTACAACTCTGCCACATGACGAGAAAGAACAGTGATTAAAGATTCCGGTATATTCCACCAAACCACGAATGTCACAGTAACAACCACAGAACTCCAGTGCCCACTGCTGTACGGGGATGAGCACAGATCCATGCCCTTTCAACCCAGTTGGGGCAGGCAGCTAGAGACATGCTGCTCCTTGGCTCCTAAACATCATACGAGGGACAGATGAACTGAGATCCATAAAAAGAATCAAAGGGGAAATCACTGTGGGATTCCCTCAAATGGCAAGGGTCCCAGTGTGACCAGAGCTGAGGTCAAGAAGGCAGAAGGCACACTGAGGGGGCTCGACAGGAGAGGAACTCGGAGCTTCCATCAGGAGCCAGAGAGGACATTATGACTAAGTCACACTCAAAGCCCAGAAGGCGAAGAGCCAGAACCCATGCCCCCACCAGGGGAGGCCACTCTGCAAAGCAGGTGCAACAGCCCCAGCTGCTCAGTTTCCAGGTGACGGGGACCCACAGAGCGCAGCCCTGGGGTGGCTGGCTTCTAGGGAGTGAACACAGAGCAGATGGAGCTCGGGAGAGAACAGCGACTCTAATCAGAAAAGATGGAGACACTCTGAGGGTCTCAGAAAAGAATGGTCACCACGTTCACAACCTGCAGCGATGAAGTCAACAGCACAGCGCAGAACAGACCAGCAGAACCACAGTGCTCCGAGCACTCCTGACGACATGGACATAGGGCACTGGGAGGACACCCACCTTTGTCTACTGAGCAGCATGCGAGCCCACGTGGGCAAGTCAAGTCACAGTTTGTGGCCTATGCTGTCAGTGACATCCTGCCTTGCGGTCTGTGACACCACACCCAGATGCTGAGGGTTGGGCACCTACTTATGGCCTCCGCTGCAAAGCTTTCCTTATGGAGCCAGTCAGTGAACAGTCAGGCCACACCACCCTGCTGCGCCCGCTCAGCTCTGCGCCCACCATGGGGGTACCCAACATGGCCGCACCACGCAGGCTCACTGACCCACTTTAAATTGTTTACGTACCATGAATAAGTAATTTAAATCTGAAACCTCCAAAATGGGGTCTATCCTGTCACTCATGACCAAGCTTGCCGAGGGTTAAAACAGTAAGAAACGCGCCCCACTGAGCACCCACCACCCACCACCAACTCCAGGATCCCGGCAACATACCACTAGAATCTGTGAGATACTCACGGTTATTAATCACGAGTCCAGGAAATGGTCTAAAGAGAGAAACAAATCACATATTTTAACAGTATAAGAATACCTGTACATTCAACTAATACTTAACCTGTGTCACTAATTATCCACTACTTTTAATCTTTTAGAAGAGATGGGTGTGACAGGCACAGTGGCGTACACCTGTAATGCCAATGACTCCTGAGGCTGAGGCAGGAGGATCACAAGTTCAAGGCCAGCCTCAGTAACTTCGTGAGGCCCTGTCTCAAAATAGAAGATAAAAAGGACAGGGGACGTGGTTCCAATGCCTAGTTTAACAAAAAAAAAAAAAAAAAAGAAGCACGTACTTGCGCGCGTGTGTCAGGCATACGTGTGCAGGAACACACACACCACTGTCATAAAATGCTCCACTTAAGTGGAGACAGCAAAAATATGAGCAGAGACAGGAACAGAGAACCCAGTGATGGCTACTGGGAAGGCATTGCTCAGTCTCTGGCTGCTCAGGACATGAGTGCAGGAAAAAAGGCCCAGAGGGCCTGGGGCCTGCCCTGAGGAACCTGCGTTGCCAGAGACAGGGCCGTGGCATCGAGTGATGGGCTGAGGTGGCTAGGAGGGAGGGGCTCACTGTGGGGTAAGCACAACAAGGAGCTGGCGCTCTAGAAGGGACGACATCACCCCATCTCGCAGGGGGAGAAACAGAAGTGACGTGGCTACAAATGGCTGGTTTGAGCCCAGACCGTCTGCCTTCACAAGGACACGCCAAGATGGTGACACTGCAGGCCTTGTGGGCCCCAGTGTCTCCCTGCCAGCTACGCACACTTCCCACTGTAGTAGGAGAGCAGACAGAGGGCATGCAGAGATGGCAGGTGGGATGGGGGATACAGGCCTCCCGTGATCTGCCAATGGCTTGCCTAAGAACTGGAGAGGAAGCCAGCACAGGGACAGGGCACCGGTCTGCCTGCTCGAGGCTCTGGGATTGATGCCCAGCACTGTTAAAACAAACACCCGTTGCTCCTCACTCTGGACCCCACACAACTCATGGGGCAGGGGCATGTCTCAGCCTGGCCATCTCTAGACTTGCCCCTGTGACTAAGCAGGGACCCCACTTACCTAATGACTGTGAACTTGATGAACTCAGCAGAATCTAAGATCCTCCTCATGGAGCTTATCTCCAGGTAGCTGGGGGCTTTGAAGGACACCCCGGGGGGCATGCCATCCACCACCACGCACCCAGGGTTGATGGTAATCTTCCTGTAGGGCACCTTCACAGGGAAGCCCATGCCGATAGCTTCGCCTGTAACAAGGCAGCAAGAAGCAGAGGACCTCATACCTGACGCCGACTTTAAGAGCACAAAGTAGCATGCGCTGCCAAGGCCACCCTGTCTGCTAAGTTCTCTGTATTCAGCAAACAAACAGGAGCCTTGGTTTTATTAACTTTGATACAGACCATTAATAGAACAACAATAAAAATTCTTATTGGAGCAATTTTTAAAATTTTACTTCTTTTGTTTTTAAAGATTTTTTTTTAATTTTATTTTAGTTGTAGTTGGACACAACACCTTTATTCCGCTTATTTATTTTTATATGGTGCTGAGGATAGAACCCAGGGTCCCACACGTGCCAGGCGAGCGCTCTACCACTGAGCCACAACCCCAGCCCCAATTTTACTTCTTTTCCATCAGGAGGTTATGACTACATGACAATGGTCTACTGAACAGACCTTCTTAAAACACAACCTCCAGACCGGGGAGTAGCTCAGGGGAGAGCACCCTGGGGTTCAATCTCCAGTACCGGGGGTCGGGAGGGAGGGGGATCCCTGGTTTACTGCAAACTATCTCACGATACAACACCCACCGAATTTCCGACTGAAGAGGTCGTTCACTTGCTCGCGCAGCTGTCTTGCTTTCTCAACTTTTGACAGTCTCTCATTGTCATCATCTGAAAACAGTCCAGAGAAAACTCAAAATTTAAAAATGCACTTTTAATTTCAAGTAGATCACGAGGAGCTCTGTTAGTCTCTGGAGCACTTCAGTCCTGTGAACAAGTTACAACCCGAACTGAAAATAACTGAAAGTGCTGCGTCCCTATTCCAATGATGACAGGTGCTGTGCAGGGCAGAGGGACACAAGAAAAGCCCCAAGTGTGCAGCCTAGAGGTACCGACAAGGCATGGGACCCGAGCCCTGGACCTCCTCTTGGGAAGCAGCAGCCTTATCGCCAAGCCTCTAGACATGACCTGAAGGGCCACAGGTGGGCATGATGCATGGCAATGCCACATGGCCCAAAAGTACACTTTCATCTAATAGAAGATCATTTTTTGACTGAGAGGCGGGAGCTGGGGCAGGCAGGCAAAGCACAGAGCACAGTACTGGTTGAGGGTCTCTGCAGGACCTGGGGACACAAGGCGACCTGTAGGATGTGGGACCTCCCTGAGTGACTAGGACAAGTCCCATTAACCTGCGCTCAGAGACCCGGAAAAGCCACACAGACCCACAAACCACATTGAAGGCAGAGAAAGGATACCTGGAATTGTCACTTGAATGATGTTCAGATCCTCCACACCTGACGCAGTTGTGTTAACATTGGGTGACGAATTTATTTTTCCTTAGGATGAAAATTTAAGATTAGAGATTAAGGAGAACAAACAGCACCAACGTTTTCTCTAGGGACCTGAAGGTGAGGAGCTCCCCTCCGGCAGATGGCACAGGGCCTCGGGCCTCAGGCAAGCTTCCCCACTCCAGCCACGCTCTGAGTTCCACCCGGGTTTGACCATTCCCACTACGGCATGTTCTCGTTGCGAGCACTGCCACTCAGCACTTGATCTGAAAGACCCCGAAACCAACACCCGCCCTGTGGGGAGAGCACTGCGGCCATCCCAGGGACACTCACTGGGCGGGCTCTTGGAGGAGGAGGTACTCTCCTTGATCGCCGTCTCAAACATCTCTGGTCTACAAGCAAGAGAGAAAACATGGCTAACCCAGGGTAAAAGTCATCACCGAAGATTAAATAAGATTTTAGAAACCCTGTGCAAGCAGATTCAGCTCCTAACCATAAACAGAAACAATGTGGTTCCATGAAGAATACATCTCAAAAAGCCCAATAACACCTGAGTTGACACCCGCCCATCCCTCTGCTCGAACCCATTAGTGTCCTAGTTTGACTTTGCATTCTTCCCATGCTGGGGGCATGTCCATGAGAGAATCAGGGCAAGGTGTGAGAATGAAAACAGGAAAAGCCCCAAGTGTGCAGCCTAGAGACACCGACAAGCCTTGGACCCGAGCCCTGCACCTCCTCTTGGGAAGCAGCAGCCTTATTGCCAAGCCTCTAGGACAGGGCCTAAAGGGCAGCGAACGGTCATGAAGTGTGGCGACGCCAGCTCTGATTGACATGGCAAAACCATGTGGCCCAAAAGTACACTTGTACCTAGTAGGACTTCATTTTTGGGACTAAACTCAGGGGCACGTGACCACTGAGCCACATCCCCAGCCCTATTTTGTATTTTATTTAGAGACAGGGTCTTGCTGAGTTGCTTAGTGCCTCACTTTTGCTGAAGCTGGCTTTGAATTCATGATCCTCCTGCCTCAGCCTCTCAAACTGCTGGGGAGGCTGTTATATAAATGTACATCAATAATTCTAATTATTCCCATCTATTTCATTTAGCCTAATTAATTCATAGATGGTCAGGCAAACATAGGTGAAGTTAAAAATACTGTTTAAGTTGCAGGGGAAAAAAGACCTTTGAAAAACTGAACCACTGGTAAGAGTCAGCAGCACCACCCCGTAGAAACCTGAGTGTAAGCACCTTCTGGTAGAGGACCTGCTCCCTCTCTGTACCTTGGTAACTCACTAAGGAAAAGGCAAGCTGCATGAAAGGAGGCTGGAGGACTATTTTGACCTTGGTATCAGAGTCCCAGCACAAAGGGGAAACCATGTGCCTGTCCCTGGCTTCACTGTATTTGCTTACTTCTTAATGATGAATTTGATCTTGGCCTTGTTGCGCAGTATCTTCTCCAGCCTCGGAATGCCAAAGGTAGAGGGCCTTCGGAAGGGCACGCCCTCGGGTAGGCCTTCCACATAGAAGTCCTCCGGGAAAGACTCGAACAATGCAAACGGCACCTTCACCGCCTGCTTAAGGCCAAGAGCTTCACCTGTGGGACGCACAGGACAGACAGTTCGCACCTCTCCCCTGCACACTACTCACCTTCAGCTCTAGGGATGCACTGTGAGCATTTCACAGACACTGAAGCCATCTTTACTCAAAAACACAACTTAGTTTTAGAAAGCATCCTTTGATGTCTTGCAAGGTGCTCAGTAAAATGTTAGAAACTGAAACTTGGAAAACCCACAGATTTCCAGAGATAATAACACTTAATAACTCTGCTCCCTGTCTTAGATTTATCGAAAGCTACTTTATATTTCAGTAAGGTTTCAAAATGAACCTACCGCATTTTTCATTGAAAAGATTCTCGACCTTCTGCTTCAGGTCCGTGATCTTGGCGTTCCAGGCCTCTGCAGAGAAACACGTGGTTAGAGTGTCGTTCACGGTCACAGACAGGGTTGCTCACCTTTCACTGTGCAGCTTTAGGAGGCACAAAGTAAACAGTCCTCAGTTTCTAACATGTCCCAGGCTGGCAGCACGCCCACCCTGCTACACTACAGAAGTGTTCGACTGCAACACTGACACCCTGGCTGAAATGACATGCACTGAAATAAACAAGAAATGAACCCATTCCCAATACAGCGTCTATCGAGCACAGGTGAGGAGCTGACGCCGATGGTCCTCACAACTGCAACATGGGAAGGCAGAGCTGTCTCTGTTTTACAAATGGCAGCCGAGAAGCGGAGGCCCAGAAAGCTAGCTTTAGACAGCCGAGTTCCAGCCCTTCCCGCTGCTCGACTTGGAGGTGGTTTAAGATCACAGCAACCGAGAAGGAACGGCCCTACTGCCATCATAAGGGCCTCACCTGCTGCCCGACACACGTCCTTTAAGGCCAGACTAGACATGTGGGTGATCAGCAGTGTGAGCTCACACCCAGGTCAGACAGTTGGCAACCTTCGTCATGGCCGGTGCTAACTTACCAGAAAAAGCAGTGGGTCACCTGGACCAAGAGGCATTCCTTTGTGTAATGCAGCGAAGTGAGAAAACCACAACACACTTACCAAAGGAAAACTCTCTCCCACGAGGCTTGAAGGGAACGTTGGAGCCATTAGTCTGGGTGGGAGTTCGAACGGCGGAGGTCTGAGGATTATTGTTGTTAGAGCCTGAAGGAAAGTCAAGAAAAACCATGACTAGCATCTGATTAATCCTACTATGTAGTACCTCTGGTCCAGTCCAGCCTACGCCAGAAACAGCCAAGTCTGGACGACAATGGCAATGACTGTTGGTCATAGCCCGTCTCTGCTCCTTCCCTACCACCTGGCACTTCTCAGACATCTACCCAGACACTGCCCAGCTCACCCACGTGTCCCTGCTCAGGAGGCTGAGGCAGGGGGATCGTGTGAGCCCCGGCTCAGGAAGCAGTGCGAGTGAAGTGTCTGACAGGCTATGTGTGGTGCACGCACACAGTGGTGCTCCCAGGAGGAGCGTCTGCCACCAGGCACCAACACACAGCAAGGAGCACCGAGGACACGCGGAAGCAGGGTCCCCACATACCACAGGTGGGCACAGAAGAGGTGCAGCTGACGCTGTAGGTCCTTGGAAAATGCAGAACTTACCCAAGGACGCCCGTCCACCTCTGGCCACGTTACCAGAGAACTGATGGTAGGACCAGAACAGGAAGCAGAACAGGGCTTTGTACACCTCGGTGCACGGAAGCTGCATTTTTTTTTTTAAACTTATGAACTGTTTCATTCTGGAATTTTCCAGTTAATATTTGTGGACCATGGTTAACCATAGGTAACAGAAACTGAGTAAAGAAAAACCGCAAGGAGAACAGGTATGCAGGACAGACCTGCGCGGGCCAGCACGCCCCCGCCCCGCACCAACCAGCGCTGCAACTCAGTCAAGGCTGCAGGACCTGAAAGGTCATCTACGAAACCAGGTACTGGCCACGTGGTCCCAGGGACCACTTTTCTAGCCATGTCTCACAGAGGCACAGAGCCAGAGAAGCCGGCAGAGGAGCACGGCAGGGCCGCACACAGTGGGCGTCACCATTGCCTGCGCTTTCTCTCTTGCTCGGGTCCCAACCTCTCACATCTAGTCTTACTTGTTCTGAAAAAAAGCAAGTTATTTTGTATATTTGCTATTCTTTATTAATGTTCAGTTTTTATGGAATTTCTGAGACATAATATTTGTGTGTGGGGTGTAGCCAGGTGACAGGGACACGGCGTGGAAAACCCAGCCAGGGCACAGCACCTCCAGCTCCTGGGCAGGGGTCTTCTGTGGGGAGCGTCCCAATACCCCAGCCTGAAATACAATCCTGAAACACGCCCTGGATTCTTCTCACCAAGCGTTACCCACAGGACTGGGCGGAGGCTCAGCAGCAGGGCACTTGCCTAGTGTGCGCAAGGCCTGGTTCAAGCCACCCCACAGCCACGCTGTCCTGCTACAGAACACAGAACCCAGGTCTCCTCTCACCACTTTAATGCCTGTACTGAAGCCGGCAGCCAGCACCTCCCTTCCACACAGCGAGGACACGAGGCGCCCCCCTCCTGCACTTGGCCTGTTTTGCCCAACACGAGGAATTCCACTCCTCCTCGTCACTGCACATGGCAGGACTTCACTCTTTTTGCGGCCCAGTATTCCCCATGATGGGACAGTACCACAGCACACGGCTCACAACCCTTGTCAGGGACAGGCCTCAGGGGGAGAGTTGGAGTTGATGTCACAGGTCAAGGTTCAGCTGGGAGAGGTCAGGTGCTCTGGCGAAAAGGACACAATAACATGAACGTACTGAATGCTGCAGAAGTACACGCTTGGAGAAGTGGCCACACTGGTAAGCTCTGTGCTGTGTATTGATCACCACAATTTTTTTTTTTTAACGGAGGAAGAAAAATGGAGGACAGGTAGACAGCCCAGCCCAGAGGAGCCTCCAAACAGGAGGCCGAACCCTGGGCCAGAGACATGCTGCTCGGGTCCATCCACGCGGAACATCAGGTAGAAAATAAAAGAGCAGCCGGTGGCTGGCGGCTGTGCGGAAAGTGAGGAGGGACAGCCAGTGGAGTGGTCAGAGGCCTCTGGAGCAAGCTCTGGAGTCATAGTGAGATGACACATAATTGGCCCACTCGAACCACCAAACAGGGAGACTTCACAGCAAACAAATGCCATCTCAATTTTTTAAAAACTTGAAGCATTCAACGCTACGCTTAGTCCTGTTTTATAGAGCACGAAAAATTGAGTTTAAATAATTCTCCAGAGAATCCTAGGTCTGAATTCAATCTCTATATATTTCTTTCTTTCTTTTTTTTTTTTTTAAGAGAGAGAGAGAGAGAGAGAGAGAGAATTTTTGATATTTATTTTTTAGTTCCACGAGCTGTGTTTCTCTATTTTTCTGGCCGAGAGTTTACAATTAAGTAAGCTTTGTTTCAACAGGATGAACAGACAAAAGCTAAAAACTACACGCCAGAGTGACATCCAGAAGCCTACCTACTGTTACAAATCAATCTTTTTTTTTTTTTTGACTGGGAATTGAAGCACTGAGCCACACCCCAGTCCTATTTTTTATTTAGAGACAGCATGTCACTGAGTTGCTTAGGGCCTGCCAAGGTGCTGAGGCTGGCTTTGAACTCACGATTCTCCTGCCTCAGCCTGCAGAGCCACTGGGATTAGAGGCATGCGCCTCTGCGCCTGGCTATGCATCAACCCATCTCCCCAGGCAGTGCCTACACACGGGGGCATGTCCACAGCCCGCTTCACTTTTTCCCAAACTTACATTTAACACCCAGAGGTTAATCCATTCAAGCCATAGCACCAGCACAGCACCCAGTGAATTTACACTGGAGTCAGAGGGGTAGAAACAAATGGTGAACTGGAATGCCCTTGAGGGCAGCTGTCCTCCCTGTCCTGAGCCTTTCTTGGTGTCCTCAGTGTTTTTAAATGAGACTTTTCAACTCACCTAGGGCTCATTGCTTGAGAAATACACATGGCTGTTTATATTTCTGCCCTTTCTGCTCTTGTAGAGCACCTTGCCTTGTCCCCAGGGATGTGTCACTCAACGCCAGGCCTGTAGCTGCACTCACCACCTCACCTGTCCTCCTCCGTTTCTTCTCTTTTTCTCACTGTAACCACTAATGTAGCCTACTTCAGTGGCCTTCCTCACCAACACATCACCGGTACATGGCAGGGACCAGTCGCCTCAGAGGCCCCGGTGCTGTGACCTGGAGCCAGATGGCCCAGGCCCGCAGGCACTGGGATAGTGAGCACAGCTGGGAACAGCACATGCGCATGCTCCCAGAGGGAGCACTACCTCTCCAGACTGTGGACCTGGCCAGTTGGCACTTCCCTCCAAGGAAGGCCTGCTGTGTGCCCTGCCTGGTGATAATCCTCTCCTGTCTCCCTGTGCACTCGTGTTCCCCGAGGCACTGTCATGGCTCACAGTGCACAAGCCGTGGTGAACTCAGGCCTAGGTCTGCCTGGTGGCCAAGTGTGTCACTTTAATAAGGAACAGCACATGCACTTTCAAAGCAGTCACGAGTTCCTTCAGGGAAAGAAAGGTCATGTGTGCAGGAGAGATCGCCCTCAGATTGATCCAAAAGGAGAAAGAGGACTGAGTCTATTTGTGATTCTGGGCATTTGTGAACACAAATTTTTAATCTGGTAATGGTGAACATGAATGAACTGTGCAGGATGCCTGATGTCCTTCATGTGAGAAAACAGGTCCTCAGTGTGCTGGAGACCTAAACAGGGACCCATGCTCCGCTTGATAGCAGCACTTTCTTTGTTTTTTTAAATATCTGTAGCTGTGGATGGACAAAATACCGTTATGTAATTTTATGTGGTGCTGAGGATCAAACCCAGGGCCCTACACATGCGTGGGAAGCGCTCTACTACTGAGTCACAATCCCAGCGCCGATAGCAGCACTTTTTAAAAAAATTATTATTATTATTAATTTTTTAAGTGGACACAATATCTTTATTTTTCATTTATGTGGTGCTGAGGATCAAACTCAGTGCCTTAAGCATGCTAGCCAAGCACTCTCCCACTGAGCCAAACCCCAACCCCATGCAGCAATTTCTTAATGCAAAACTGAAAACTCAGGCCTGGTGCAGGGGCACACGTCTGTAATCCAGCAGCTCAGGAGGCTGAGGCAAGAGGATCACAAGTTCAAAGCCAGCCTCAGCAAAAAGTGAGGCGTGAAGCAACTCAGTGAGACCCTGTCTCTAAATAAAATACAAAACAAGTCTGGGATGTGGCTCAGTGGTTAATGCCCCTGGGATCAATCCCTGGTACCAAAACAACAACAAAAAATAAAAACCCAGGACAAAAAGAATCCTCCCAATGCAGTTATTTCCTTCTCATTAATGCAGAGGCAGCAGGCAACACTCCTGCGTACCAGCGGCTGAGGAACACGTACGGTGCTTTGTTGAGTATTTTAACACCATGGAAATGAGAAGACAAGAGACCCAGTTGGAGCAGAAAGAAGAAAGGCAATTTGAGGGCATAGTAAAAACTATCTTATTCCAAAGCACTACTACTTAAACCATCCCTAAATTTCCCTGAAAAAAAAAAAAAGGGCAGAAAGAGGGTGAAAAAGATAAGGGAAAAACTCCATGTGCTACTGTCTCCATTTTTTATTTTAATTAAAAAACATTCTGAAATTGACCAGGTCTATAAAAACTCATTTGCATAAAACTACAACCAGTGAACTCACATAACTAGTACACTGCAGAATCAACAGAACTTGCCAAGGAATGGCCTTACCTTCCACCGTGACCTCAATTTCAGGAACCTTTGAGTTACTCCCAGGGCTCCGTGGTCTTTTAGGGGACTGCAATGCTGTAAAATAAGACACGATTACTTTTGTATATTGTTTAAAAAAATTATAGAAGGGGATGCTTTATAAAAGCAGAGTATTAAAATTCATACAGTTTGGTTCTTTTCAAAGAAACCTGAAGAATTAAACTGGTAGTGTAATCCTCCATTGAGTCTCAACAAAGCTGTGGAAACACGAATGAAGGAGGATTGCAAACATGACATTTTCAATGAAATGTAAAGAAAAAAGAAAAAGAGAGAGAGAAAGAACAAGAGGAACATTAAATAAAATACCTAAATGACAAATAAACCAAACCCCACAAGATGGTGCATGCTCAAGTATGACATAAGGAAATTGACAAGGAAGGTTCCAGAGCACTGAGCGCGGGGAAGAGCCACGCGCCTCTTACCTTTAGTGTTTACTTTGCCGGCCATTCCAGGAGGCAGGTAAGAAACGACCAGCTCAGGTCTGGAAAGAAAAGTCAGAATCAGGACACAGAGTTGGATGGTGGGCCAGTTAGTGTAAATGACCACGACCAGTGGTTCTGGGTGTGTGTGTTCGTGTGTGAGTGGTGCTGGGGACTGAACAGGGCCTTGGGCATGCAAGGAAAGCACCCGACAAACTGAGCTACAGTCCCAGCCCACGATCAGTGTTTTTGAAAAATAAAATTTAAAACTAAATTAGTTTCTTCAACCACTGTAGCTCTGCAAGAAGGTAAAGAAGAACTTGGATCAACAATGTTCAGCCATCATAAGATGTATCAGGAACAACACAGCACATGGCATCCATACCAGGCAGTGGGGCACACCTGTCACCTCCCCAGGCTGGCCTCCAATTTTCAAAACAGAAGGAAAAAAAAAAAAAAAGATTTGCAGACAGGTGCACGCCTATAATCCCAGCAGATCAGGAGAGAAAGCAGGAGGATCGCAAGTTCACAGCCAGTCTCAACAAAAGTGAAGCCCTAAGCAACTCAGTGAGACTCTGTCTCAAATACAAAAATAGGGGCTGGGGATGTGGCTCAAGCAGTAGCATGCTCACCTGGCATGCACAGGGTGCTGGGTTTGATCCTCAACACCACATAAAAATAAAATAGATATTGTGTCCACCGAAAACTAAAAAATAAATATTAAAAGATTCTCTGTCTCTCTCTCAAAAAAAAAAAAAAAAAAAAAAAAAAAAACAAAAATAGGGGTGGGGATGTGGCTCAGCGGTCAAGTGCTCCTGAGTTCAATCCTCAGTACCAAAAAAAAAAAGAAAAGAAAAAGAAAAAGAAGATTTGCAGAGGAAATGGATAACGATAGGATTTCAGCCCAGAGCCAGGCTTTCCCAGCAGGGACTTCAAAGTCCCACGCTTCTAAGAAAAAATGTTAAGTAGAAATACTTTACCAATTCCAAAAAGGGCTGAGGTAGCCAACGACTTACTTTTTAACAACAAACTTAATTTTATTGCTCCCACGGACAATCCTTTCAAGTCGCGGAATTCCAAACCAGGTGGGACTTCGGAAGGGAATTCCTTCTGGCAAACCCTCCACATAGAGGAACTCCGGGTTGGATTCGAACACAGGATATGGTACTTTCACTGCCTCTGTAAGTCCAAGAGCTTGAGCTGAAAAGAGCAGGAGAACGTTACTTGTGGTGGATAAAAACCTTTCCTTGTTTTATTTGTGGCGACTTACTATGTTCTGCACATATTTAAGTCGCCACAAATATGTCCCTACAATCTACCCACATCCCCCTTAAGACTGAAGGCAATAGGCTTAGTATGCTGTGAAAATCTGAGAATCATCCTAAAACCTACGTACTTTCTAGAGAAGCATTTTAACACTCTAAATCAAAAGGAGGACCACAGTTGTGCTGTCAATCAAAATGGCCTCTGTGCTCTGGGCCCAGCATCGGCACCTCCCGCCTCAGGACTGTCCTCCAGGTGCAAGCTGGCTACTGAAGCACACAAGATGTTCAGGTCACATTTGTGTAGCACTCACAGCCGAGTGGCCAGAGGCAGAGGACGCAAGGCTCCTCCTCAAGGACACAGCCACCAACACTAGGTATTACATGATGGACAGGAACGCCCAGGACACTCTAGCTCCCCACTCCTTACTTCCTTCTCCATGACAGACAGACCCAATCAACTGAACACTCTTTCTTGCTGAGCCTCCTCAGAATCCTTCTCAAGACAGCGCACCAGGAAACTGCTGTCAACAAATCTAAGTTGAAACAAATGAGGAGACCTATTTGCCACGCAGGTGTTAGCCAGATCAGAAGTAGAGACAGTGGGTCTGAGATTCCCCCACTCCTCCCTTCTCTCCCACAGTGACATGCGAGAACACTGCAGCCAAAAGAAATAATGATTTGCTTGGTTTATGTACCAAGTTTAGAGGAGAAATAAACACGATCACAAACTTCTGGAACTTTCTGTAGGTCCTGAACTTTTAATTCATTCAGAACATGGCCTTCATTTGTTTTTAAGCTCAGGAAGACATAACCAATGTGTTCTACTTACCAAATTTCAAATTAAAAATCTCTTCTACTTGCTTCCGTAGCTTGGTAATTCTAACATTCCAATCTTCTTTGACTGGGGAAAAAAATTAGATCTAATTAATTAGATTAGATGTAGACATAGGAATGGAGTTAATTTGTTTCCATTGATGCCCTTAATTTTGGTTTAAAAACAAAAACCCTGGGTAGTAAGGAAAAGAAGGCTTTCCTGTATTTGTCAAACATGAGAAGTGATTCAGGAAGGAGAATTCAAATTTAAAATTTATGTTGTAAATAACGAAAAACCTATTCTTGCGAGAGCGCTCAAAACTCATGGTTTTCTTAAATCCCTTCTTGGTGCTGCATCAGGACATGTACAAGATGTACCCGACTCTCACGCTGGTCACCTTGGTATTCACAAAGATGACTTCGAAAATTCAGGGACACCCAAGGCAAACTTGGGATTTACTTTGCCGTCCACATTCCTTTCCTGGCACATGGAACGCCACAGAAGACTGCACATGGCTACTTACAGATCCTTGACAATTGGTGTCCCCAAACCACAAAAGATCTATAAAGTACCATCCCCTTTGCTGATATTGGGCAACAATAAACAAGAAGATGGGAAGGAAAAACACACTTCCTCCACTGGGGCCTGGCCTCAGCCCTGCGCAGGGCGGGCACCGGGGGAGCTCACTAACAACAGGGCCCGAGGAGTGGGATACAATTCTGTGTGTGTTTGGTCTAACTGAAAAGTTACTGGCCACGTGGGCCTGTTGCACAGATGCACTGTGGCCAGCTAGAACCAAGACAAGCTCCAAGTGTAAAAGACTGTCAGAGGACACACGTGTCACCTGTGTTCCAAGTGGAGATTACAGAGGGAAACACACCAATCTGGCTACAGGGAAGCACAGAATGCATGGGCAGATGCACAGGTGGCTGCCAGACAGCATCAGGCTACAGCAACGCTCAGCTGTCCACACTGCCTGTGCCTGTGCCCAGCTTCACAAGAGGCGCGGGCAGGGAGGCAGGAAGGAGGGCTCCACAGCTCTCCAAGACGGAGTCTGAGGGAAGGAGAGGGACACACTCCGCACCCTCTTACCTGGAGTGTTGGTTCTTGGCTGAGTAACTTCAGTTGTACTATGAGTCAGCAGTTCTGGTCTGTCAAAGTACGAATCATGTTATGACAGAGCATTTAGGAACAATTTAAAGACCTTTCTCAGGTAGCTGTACACTGCAAATTATTTTAAAATATGTCTCTGCAGTGAAATAAAACCATTCGGGTGCCTAGTTTTTCTTGGGTTTTTTTTTTTGGTACTGGAAATTGAACTCGGGGGCACTTGACTGTTGAGCCACATCCCCAGCCCTTTTTTCTATTTTATTTAGAGACAGGTGTCTCACTGAATTGCTGAATCTGGCTTTGAACTCTTGATCCTCTTGCCTCAGCCTCCAGAGCTTCTGGGATTACAGGCAAGTATCACTGTGTCCAGCTACTAGTTTATTTTGAAAATAGCAATCTTCACACACTCACATGGAATTACACGGAGGTCTTCAAAGGCACTCTATGCTTAAATATGCAAAATAATTGCTTTCCTCCAAACCAAGGCAGACTGCTATTTCTAAATCTTCAAGGTGCTATACCACAAAACAGTTTCTCCCTTCTAACTCTCAGTCCCAATAAATACACACAACTACCAACAAGCGACAGTCTACCATTGCACAGTCCTTCTGTGAGTAAAGATGAGCCAAACTAACCCTTGTCTATCAAACCAGAATTCTCTTTCGAAAGTGCAGACCCAAGCAATGACAAGAAGAATCTGTTCTAGACCTTTCATTGACTGTCAATGCATCTGTTGGCTTCCCTATGCTTATCGTCTGAGTCTGGATCCCATTGTCCACTACACCACGCCCTTGGTGCCAGGCGTCACTCCTTCCATGCAGGACGGCTCCATGTAGAGACATGCAAGCAAGCCGACACCTCCCGTCTCCTTATGCCATCTGGTGTCTGAAACACCCTTCCTTTATTCTGTATGCACCTGGAGGTGCTGCTGTCCTCACCAACTCCCCTGACCATGGTCAGGAACACTGAGCGCTCTGGTGTGTGCATACGCCTGTCAAGGGCAGGACAGACCCAGTTCTGTACATCTTGCACCAACACCTGCTGAAGATGAAGCTAAATGGCGTTTTCTGGTTTTAAATATAGAGAAAGAGTTCTACTGAAAGGAAAACAACGGCCCATCTTCATCAAATGCATCTTAGGAAACACTTTAAAAACCTGTTTCTGCAGATGATAATCTTACCTTTTAATAACAAATTTTATCCGATTGCCCACTTGAATGATTTTCTCCAGCCTTGGGATTCCATACCAAGAGGGACTTCTAAAAGGAATGTTTTCTGGTAGCCCTTCCACATAGAGGTCATTAGGATGCGCCTCAAATTTTTGGTACGGTACAGCCTTGGCTTCAGTGCTCCCCAAGGCCTCAGCTGAAGAAAATTAAAGCAACGCAGGAAACTAAGTTTGTGTGGAAGTCATATTTTAATACAGTCCCAAAGTATATGTATTTTCTGTCTTAGCAGGAACTGAAACGAGGGCCTCCCTCACATATACTAGGCAAGTGCTCTACCACTGAGCTACACCCCCAGCAGTTTTTATTTTTATTGTTAGACAAAGCCTCCACCTTGTGATCATTTCTCAGCTTTCCCAGCAGCTGGGATTGCAGGTCTGCCCTAACAAAACCAACAATAAGCATAAAGGAAAGTTGAATGTGGAGAGGTAAGAGGAAGGAAATCTGAAGAAAAGGAGGAAGAAAAAAAGAAAAGAATTTTCAGCTAAGAACTGATGGGATGAAAAATAAAAACACTAAACTGAGACTGTTTTAGATTAAAAGAGGCACAAAACAAGTTTAAGCATGACCCTTGTTTAGATCCAAATTCAAAGCAAAAATATTTAAGCTATTTTCCAGATAAATAAAAAAAACTCAATTAAAGATTGGATGAGCTGATACAGGAAATTGTTTTAATCTGGGGGTGGGAGCAGGATGGGGACTGGGCCTGGGGTACTCTACCACTGAGCCACATCCCGAGCTGTCCTCTCGCTGTCCCTCAGATGGGCCTCCAACCTGCAATTCCAATGCCTGAAACAGCTCTTGGTTTTGTCAGATGTGACATGAGGAAATGTCCATGCTGCGTAGGCACACACGCAGAATGGCTAAGTGACAGGATGCCAGTGATCTGCTATGTAATATTCATGCAAAGACAGAAGAAGAGGAACCTGGGACAAGAGAAGGAGATGTGACAGAATCTCAAGGATCCGTGGGACTGGACTAATGGGAATCTGGGGGTCACTGTGCTACTTCTCTCTACTTTTGAATAGCATGAAATTACAACTAAAAAGCATAAAACGGAATTTACTAATCCCGCTCCGAAACTATGTCCAGAGCTCTAAAAAATTCAAAGGATTTACATAACACCAGTACATATGGCCTTCCCTGCACGTGACACTGAATTTTCTGCACCTGGTAGTTTACACAGGGGCTCACTGCATTTCTGTGTTCTTGGCCTGACTTAATTTCTTTCATCAAATTACCAGCACAAATAAAGCAGTCACTCAGGCTGGGATGGGGCTTTATATGTGCCTTGCAGGCTCGAGACCTGGGGCTTGATCCTCAGCACAACAAGCCAAACAAAATCATTAGGAAAGGGTACTTACAATCACTCTACTATCTCCCCTTAAAAAAAAAAAAAAAAAATCCTAGGGCTGGAGTTGTGGCTCAGTGCTAGAGTGCTCATCTTGCACTTGTGAGGCATTGGATTCGACCCCCAGCACCACATTAAATAAAGGTATTGCGTCTATCTACAACTAAAAAGATCTTCAAATATGCTATGAAAAATCTGAAGGTGAATCAGATTCATCTTACTTTCCTTAAATTAGAAAGAAAAAAAAAAAAACATTGTATAATATGCTTCAGTTGGAAAAAAATAGACTTACCAAACTTTTTGCAGAAAAGTTGATCTACCATCTTTCTTAGCTTAGTGATTCTGGCATACCACTCTTCTTTGACTGTAAGAATAAGTACATAAATTTTCTCAATTTCGTGGCTTTAAGGGCTCAGACTGTGACATATCATGATCATAAAATGTCATTTTTTTTCCTTTTTGTGACTAAGCCATTTCTAAGATGTCGGAGTGCTTCATTACTAAAGAGATGCTGACTGAGCAAAAAAACAACCAATGAAACCGAGTTCAATAAAGCCAGGAAAAAAACTGGTTTACTCAAGAACAAGCAAGTCATTCTGCAATGAAAGTCCAGGGATGTGACCGCACAGGCAGAGTACTTCCATGACACCCAGCTCCAGCCGTGTGGGGCTTCCATCTTCCACCCCTGCCCCCCTCCACTCCAGACAAAGGCAAACAAGAACATAAAGAAATACACTGTACTTCCTGCAAAGAAGGACCGGCTCACAGGGCTGCAGCCACCTGCTCTGAAAGGCCAGCCCCCAGGCACAGGAGCGGTCGCCACACCCAGCCCTTCAATGAGGGGCCCAGGGACCAGGAGAGATCAGTCCAACTGAAAAAATGGTGGTGAAGCAAAACTCTGCCTCTCAAAAGTAGAACACGCAGGGTTCCTTCAGTTCTGTCTACCTAGTAACGGGATGTCCCTCCCCACTGTTCACGATGGGCCACCATTGAGAAAGCGAGCTACGGTTCTGGAGGACTCTGAAACACTTGTGCCTGCAGTGGCACCCCACCAGTGGCCGTGGTACCTTCCTTCCCCACAGGTGGCTCAAAGGAGAGACCAAGGCACACAGCCTTCTGCTGTCGCCAAGACTGGAGACCCACCTCCGGACGCGGGTTTGTCGAGCTGCAGGTCTTCCCGCGTGGAGTTCAGGAGCTCGTGTCTGAAAGGCAGAGTGAGCAGTGAGGACCACCAGAAGCAGGTGGCAAGATGGGAACCCGAGTACATACTGACGCCACGAAGGCCGGTGTCAAGAAGAAAAGACCTCCTGGACTCTGGGGCACAGTAAACCTAAGTTTCTGGGTATCTACAGGGTGAACAGAATGGTGACTGTAAAGTCTCCTAAGGTGCCTTGGGGATCTTGTGTCCTCCAGGAAAACAGGCACCTTCGCAACCCAAAGGCATTTTAATAAGCAATTACAAAAATTTTACGTGAGATTATTTAATTTGGGGGAAGGGGGTGCGACCAAGAGTCGAACTCAGGGCACCCGACCACTAAGCCATGTCCCTCACCCTATTTTAATTAGAGAGAGGTTTTTACTGAGTTGCTTAGCACTTCACCATTCCTGAGGCTGGCTTTGAACTCACAATCCTCCTGCCCCAGCCTCCCCAGCCACTGGGATTACATGCGTGTGCCACCGCGCCTGTTGAGATCCTTTAATTTTATATTATTTTCAAGACTATCTACTTCCCAACACCTAACAACTGGTAACTAAAATTCTAAATATGTCAGAAATTCATATAGAATGATGTCAGCAGAATTCATAGTGTCTGAATAATATTAATAAACTGTGAAACAAAACATTTACTAAATTCTGAGATTAAAAAAACCCTACACTTTTAAAGTCAATGCTAAAAAATTTAGAGCTTTTCTTTTTTGTTATTGGGGATTAAAACCAGGGGGCTTTACCATGAGGTATACCCACAGCCCTTTATTGTACACTCATATTTACACATATGCTTTGAAATTTGTAGAACTAAAACTAAGACATACATTAGTATACCTAGCAAAAAATGGAAGGAAAAGGACAATTATAGACCCACTGGGTAGAGGCAAGTGTTTGAAGTTCAAAAGTCAATTGTAGCATACTGAGGCAATTCTTCACACAGACCAACTTAAAAGTGGAAGATAAAATTACATATAGTAACCCAAACATTTATACAACCCTCGTGGCTCATGAGTGTCGATCACATCCTAATGAGAACAAAGGCAAGAAATGGTGAAGTGCATGCGTCTTACTTCTTGATCACAAAACGAATCCTTTCCTTTGCAAGCAATATCCTCTCGAGTCGAGGAATTCCATACGTAGACGGCCTTCTGAAAGGAATTCCTTCGGGAAGTCCCTCTACATAAAGATCTTCAACATGAGACTGGAAAAGAGGGTATGGGATCGTCACCGGACCTTTGGCTTTTATTGCTTGAGCTTTAACGATAAAAAGAGAAAGGAATCGTGTCATTACAAGACAGGGATCTGAGCACGCTGTAGAAAGTAATAATCAAACACACACTGTTCTTGGGTGCCTATCATTTTATCTTATTCCTGTTAGTAAAACTGAATCAGAAAAAAAAAAGCCCATGACAACTAAAAGAACACCCAGGAACCCATATTCTGTCCCCCTAACCCTAACCTAAGGCACTGCAGACGGAGCCAGACTTTCTGCTGAAAATGGAGGCAGAGCGTGAAAGGGAAAGGAGCACTACCCACTCCTGGGGTAGCTGTGCCGGGAAGAGCAGCAGCGTGTAGAAGACATACGTGGTCTAAATGTTGTGGGTTCACAAAGGATTACTTTTATATAACAAGAGGAGAAACTTATGAAAAATTTCTGCTAATACTTATTTATTCAATAGTAAAATAATACAAGAGTTATGAAATGTCCAAAGCCTGGGGAATAGGAATAATCAGATATAGCTTGCCCTCCCCATTAAGTCTCATATTTTACTAGTATTCTGAACAGAAACCTATTTATTGAACATTAACTTTCAAGTGCCACGCCACACATGAATGCCAAGGGAGATGCACAGCCCCTCCTTTGCTGATATGCTGAATCTAAAAAACACATTTACAGACCTGTGAAAATGTCTGCCCTAAAGAAACTGCCATTTCAACTGGCTTTGAAATTATAAGATGTGAAGATTGTGATCGCAATTTCACAAGATTTGCTAAACAATTATTTTCCTTGCTCTATGCAAAATAACCGAATAAATCACATTCACAACAAAAGCTCAAAACGTAACCTCCACTACACTTTATGGGAGTGGAAATCAATAACGTCTTGTCAGCACCAAGCCATTCTACCCAGAACAGCCAGAACCGAGCGTGAGAGCAGGGCAGGGCGCGGGTCATGGGCTTCTGGGCAGGTGCCATGTGCAGCACTCTGCAGCCTCAGACCTGCAGGGAAGGTGTGCCTTCTCCCTTCACAGAAAGTTCAGAGGGCAGAGACACACTCAGGCACTCTGTCCCCAGAGCCTGTGGTCTCCTCACTATGTCACATGGCTTCCACACAAAGTATGTCATGTGCATTCTGCTTTGAAATGGAGCAATTAAAAGCACATGCAAAAACAGGCTTGAAACTCTGACAAAGTGGGAGGAAAACTAAAAGAACCTTAAGGAAATAACTGAAAGCATTTCAGAAAAGTTAGCAAACTTACTCTTAATTCTAGATTTTCACTGAGCAATTGGTTTGTTGACCCTGACAAAGAAACAAATGTTGGGGCTGGGATCGTGGTTCAATGTGTGAGGCACTGGGTTTGATTCTCAGCACCGCAATCAAATAAATGAATAAGAAAAGGGTCTATCAACAACTTAAAAAAAAAAAAAAATTAAACAAATGTTGAGCCAGGCACGGTGGGGCACGCCTGTAATACCAGTGGCTCAGGAGGCTGAGGCAGGAGGATCAAAGTCAGGGCCAACCTCTCAGCAACTTACAGAGACTCTGTCTCAAAATAAAAAGACAAAAAAGGGCCAGGGACATGGCTCAGTGGCTAAGCACTGCTGGATTCAAGAAAAACTATGTTCAAGTTTCTTACGGTAAATAACAGCAATATAAGTTCTAATGCTACAAAACTTCACATAAAGAAATTCAATGGCAGCTGGACGCCATGGTGCAGGCCTGTAATCCCAGCAAGTAGGCAGACTGAAGCAGGAAGATCACAATTTCAAAGCCAGCCTCAGCAACTTAACAGAGATCTGTCTCAAAATAGGAAAAAAAGGGCTAGGGATATAACTCTGTGGTAGATTACTCCTGGGTTCAATTACCAAGACAAAAAAGAAATAAGAAATTAAATGATGCAGGAAAACATTATAATAGATTTGCAAGCTAAATTTCAATATATTGAGCTGGGTGCAATGGTGCACACCTGTAGAGTACCATCTACTTGGGAGTCGGAGGCAAGAAAATTGCTCGAGCCCAGGAGTTTGAGATCAGACCAGGCAACTTTATAAGACCCCTGCTCAAAATAAAACAACAACAAAAAAACCAACTGTATTACAAAATTTTGCAGCCTGCCTCATGGGAGGCAAGAGCCCTTGCCTGGCATGAATACAACCCTGGGTTCAATCCCCAGGACTAGGGGGAAAAGATAAAACACATGACATTTTTCAATGATTATTGCTTTTTTTAGATGAGCATTTGATATACACCAGCTGGTGATAACAAATCGCTTTTCTTTCACCATTATAAGAGTAACTACAGGATAAAGCAGGAAAGCAAAGGAGTAAAGATTCTGAAATCTTTTTTTTTTTTTTTTTTGAGAGAGAATTTTTTAATATTTATTTATTTTTTTTAGTTCTCGGCAGACACAACATCTTTGTTTGTATGTGGTGCTGAGGATCGAACCCGGGCTGCACGCATGCCAGGCGAGCGCGCTACTGCTTGAGCCACATCCCCAGCCCAAGATTCTGAAATCTAACAAACTTATTTATACATCAACAACAGAAAATACAGGCATCTCAATAAATAATGAACTTATTAACACAGCAGACCAGAAGCAGCTCAGGAAAACCATCTTCAAGTAACTTTTAAAATCCAAGACTTTGTCATGATATGTAAAGATATCCCCAAATGTGGATACTCAACATTTAAAAGAAATGTTAATAGGCATTTAAGGAAATTAAGAAATAAAGTTTCCACTATCCAGCCTCTGAAAGTGACCTCTGTAAATGACCTTGTTGGGGACAGTGTATGAGGGAGGCAAGGCTCCAGGACAGCCCTGGCCATGCGCTCCTCACCTTGAGATGGTGAACACCAACTCCACTGTTTAAATACTTCCAACCAAGAATTAAAAGAATTCTTCCATTCAGACATACCGTATTTTCTTTCAAACAACTCTTCAACTTGTTTACGTAGATCAGTAATTCGCGCGTTCCATTTCTCTGAAAATTGAGAGGAACGGTCAGTATCAGATGCGCAGGCGGGTTCCGCTGTGCCCTCCATGACCCACATCGCCTGCTGTGAGCCCACCCCAGAGCCTGACTCTCACCAGTTCCCTCAGGCTGCACTGCTTTCCCAGGGCTTCTCCCCATTTTGTGGTTCTTGATTTCAAAAGGAGATTTAAGGAACGTTTTTAAGTTTATTTTCAAACCCCTTCCCAATGACTACCTCCCAGTTTTAAAGCCTTTCAGTTTCTGACAAGGAGGAGGTCAGAGAAGACCAGTGCAGTTAAACACCACAAAACAAGGGCAAGAGAGCAGGGCCTCCAGGGGACTCAGGAATCCTCCAAGGAGGGTGCTAGCTGGGCAGAAGTAAGACTTGACAAGTGCGTAGCTGCAACTTCACAGAGTCTTAAAGAACATAAGCGTGAATAAATTTATGTAGACAAAAATTCAATCTCCATCTAGTAGTTGTGACTTTAACAAGGGAGGATATTAAAAGACACTGCCTCCAGGGCTGGGGCTGTGACTCCGTGTCGAGCACCTCCCCAGCATGGGCAAAGCCCTGGGCTCAATCCCCAGCACCACAAATAAATAAATAGATAGATAGAGAAATAAATGAATGAATGAATGAATAAAATGTTGTTTTCAAACATAAATGAGATAAGCATTCTCTTTATTGGAAGTATGGCTCACACATACAATTCACCACGGATATTTTATTTAGTCCCTTAATCCACTGACTGGGGACTGGTGTATTAGCAGATGGTAGTCACACAAAACAAAAATGAAAATCAAGAAGTCAAACAGTCCTTAAATAAAAGGAGATTTTAAGGCTAAGAGAAATAATTGCTAAGTCATCAACAGAGTCCGCTCGCTGTGCTTAACGCCAGAAGCTACATGCTTAAGGCTTCAGCGAACCCAACTGACTGGGCCCACTTTCCAGAAGAGACCACAGAGCTGCTGTCCCCACTGAGGGCCTCCGCCTGTCACCACAGCACAGAGCTGGAGAGGCCCTGCTCCACCTACCGAAGTTGAACTCCCTCACTTTCCGCTTCCCGGCATTTGCAGGCTCTGCGACAGGCGGCTGTGGAGGCTCGTTGCTCTTTGGTCTCTTGGTGGGTGGAGAGTAATCATCATCTTGAGAAAGAAAACTGTCATTACTAGAGGAACGGGGTACACGAGTGACAGCCCAGGCCTGTCAACCTCTCGCACCAAAGGCACAAGGCACATCAAGAACCACTCCTAGGACCCCTGCCACTACAGATTTCCAGGCCAGGCCGCCACCTCCCACTCCTCTGGCGAGTGCACGGCTGCAGCCTGCTCCTCTGCCTTGCTAGTGTTTTTAGTTCGCTCCATCTGAGATGCCACATTATAAAATTCTCCATCTCCTCAAGTATTTTTCAAATGGCTGCCTAGAATCTTACTCTAGATTTTTCAAGAACAAGTTCTAACAGAGACACTCACCTAAATTTATCCAAACACAGCAGGAGGACAAATAAGGTTCGAATGAAAAATACTTACATTGAGTTTATAGAAAACCCAAGCATGTATCAACAAGGGAGGGTGGATTAACTGTATATCAAACACAAAATTTACAAGATGAAAGAAACAGGGCTATATTACTTATGAAACAAATGCTGGTTCACGCAACAAAGGACACATGCATAAATGGGCCTTCAGATCTGCACACAGACGGCTGAAGACACCTGTTGGAGGCCTATGCTAATTTCCTGCAGAGTATGTCTACAATACCAGAGTCCTCCCAAAGAACCCCAGGCAACCCATGCCACTGGGAGTTCTATTTAAACATCATCTGTAAATCGTGAAGAATACCATTTTAATAACAAATATCGTACATATAAAGCGAAAAATAATTGCTGTTTAAAAGACAATAGCAATGACAAGAGGGTCAAATGCGGCAAGAAACTGCTTTAGGGCAGATGAACTTGCTCTCGCTTCACAACTACATGGGTGCAGAGAGCGTGGGGTAATCTGATCACATCCCACCACTACACACACAGTGCAGCCACGACCACACTCTGGGGTAGTTACTGTCCTGTCCACTAACCACGAGGTCAACTCTCAGAAATGGAAGGAATGCACATCTGAAGCAGGGCACAGTGCCACAAACCTATAAATCCCAGCAACTCGTCGGAGGCTGAAGTCAAAAGGATTCTAAGTTTGAAGCCAGCCTGGGCCACTTAATAAGACCCTGTCTCAAAATAAAAAAATGTATGAAGGGCTGGGGGTATATCTGGGGGCAGAGTGCCCCTGAGGTCCATCCCCAGTACTGCAAGGAAAAACCTGCCCATCTAGCTCTATGTACCATGTTATGTTGCCTGGCACAGCGGCAGGCCAGCTGCAGTACTCTCTGTCTGTCTGTCTTTTTAAATCTTTCTGGCCACGGGAGAGCTTTTTTCCCCCCAGTGGTGAAAAGCATTGAACACAGGGTCACTCTACCACTGAGTCACATTCCCCAGCTCTTTTTATCTATTATTTTGAGACAGGGTCTCACCAAATTGCTGAGGCTGGCCTTGAACTTGGCTCTTCCTGTCACAGGCATGCACGTGCACCCAACCAAGTGCTGGATCTGAAGGGGAACCTTGAGCGGAGCTGAAAATTCAGGCACCTCCTTGCCCTGCGGCAGCAGGGAACACAGACGACACTACTGTCCTGCTGGCTGCCACCAGGCCTCCCTGTAATGCCAAAGTCACCTGAGAGTATCTGCCAGCTGTTACAGTAAAAAAACTGTACCAACCCAACAGGCACCAGATAAAACCCCACTGGAACCTAATTATGTGTCTGGCAAGATGAAACTGCTTTTTGAGGATGATACTTTTATTTCAGGAAAACATATTAATAATTTCCAACATTCTAAACACCTTGTTGTGGTGAAGCCATTTTAGAAACCCTGTTTCAAGGAAAATCAAGGAAAGAAATCTGAAAATAACTTAAAAATTACAAACCCCCAGTAAAGTAAGACCAGACTGTCTACATCACCTCAGTTTATAAACTACTGTAAGGATTTCAAATAGTCAAAGGTGATATAAATAGATTAAGTGAAAACATAATGGCAAATATATGAAGTATTATTTTTAAGTTTAACTCTCAAAATATAGTTTGAAAATTCAGGCCACAGGGTCCCTCACTTGAAATTTCGAGAGGAAACCTGTTTTCCTTTCTACAAGCCACTTGCACACCTCGGTTCAGAGCGGGAGCTCAGCCACCACGTCTGTGTTTAGCCAGCGCTTGCTAAACAGTGTGTGACAGGATTTTGATGGCCTTCCCCGCCCCCCATACTAGGGATTTGACCCAGGGACACTCTCACTGGACTGGACTCCCCAGATCTTGTCATTTTTTATTCTGAGACAAGATATCCTTCACTGCTGAGGCTGGCCTCAAGCTGGCCATCCAGGGTAGACTTTCATCATAATCAGATGGTCAATTTTTTAACATCCAAACTTACATGCGTTCAAAGTTTAAAAAAAAATTGGGTATACTGTGTCTTTTGAAAAAGAGCCACTAATTACACTGCACAGCTCAAATAAACAGATCCCATTTCTTCACACAAGCATCCAATTTAAAATAACTGACCTAAAATCCACATTTTTACATAAACAATTATGTATTCACCAACTATTTAAAAGCTATAAAAATTTACAACACAAACTTTTAAAATGCTGACTTACGCAATCTATCCCAGTAGCACTCCCGAGAAGCACAGTAACCAACCTACCTAGAACTAGCCAGGTACACGCTCTCTTTCAAACCCACCCAGAGGCACTCACTCCTACCTCTCTACTGCCCCCGCCTGCTGAGAGCACTTCTCTCTGTGCCCTGCGTGAATGCCACGCCCCCCTGAACGAGTTCTCTTTCTAGTGTAAGTTATTCTGAGTGCCTTCAACACTGTGGCAATGTTTCTTGAAATAAGCAGCAGGTCCTGTCATTCCTCTTCAAAGCATGCCAACTGATCCACCTGTTTTGCCCACTGTTAAATCTTCAGCACCCAGTACACTGCCTGGCACATACAAGGTCCCCAATATTTGTGGAAAATTTAAGTGAACATGCCTAGTATAGGGCTTATTTATATGCAGCAACTAATTCTTTGACATTGTCAAAGAATGAATTCCACAAAAAGTTACCAGAGAATGACACATACCCACTGTCAATTGTAAATCCACCATGATATCAAAACTCTAATATAATATTGACCCAATTTGTTGTATGCAGCTTCTGTAAAACTCTCATCTGTGTTTAAACAATTGGGTCTTCATTAAGTGACTGTCTAGCAGGTATAAAAAGAACAAAAATTTTCAAATGTTAAGTTCAATCACAGATTCTCTGATTGTTATTGTAATAACTATAGAACATGTAATCAAATACATACAGAGTACCAGTATAATACCCAGGACCTGGTGCCTGCCAAGCAAGCAATCCATCCATGAGCCACACCCCTACCTCTTACGTACACCTTTAAAATAGACTAAAAATAAAAATTTCAAAGATAGTTGACATAGAGAGATGCAAAATAATTTAAAAAATAAATTTACTTAAAATCACTTAAAGAAAACAGTGAAAGAAAATAATGACCTGGATTAGGCCATAGCAAAATGAACGCACTTGAATGACTCAGGATTATTAAAAACAAACTGTGCAATAAGGAAACCCCTTTGAAACCAAAAAGTCCCCTCTATTAGCTGAACCTAGAGTAAGTATATGGTAACAAGCCCTAAAAAGTACTAAAATTTGAGTATGGGGTTGTGGCTCAGCAGTAGAGCACTGGCCTAGCCTGTTCAAGGCCCTGGGTTTCATCCTCAGCACCACATGAAAATAAATATATTTTTTTTAAATGCTAAGATTTTCTCATCACATATCACAGATATCAGAACTGATAGCAATCACAATGTTGCTTATGAAATTGAGGCTTGCAGTCACCCTGCCCCCAGGGGTCCAAGCTTGAGCTGCCATGTTTTCAAGGCTACCACTGACTCCAGGTTCGGGTGGGTCAGCACAAAGAGCACACCCAGCAAGAAGTGCCATCTCTAGAGACACACGCCTGCACCCCGCAGAGCTGCAGCCCTGGCTGACTTCAAATGAGGCTAGGCAGGGAAACGCCAGGCCTCGCGTGCCTCTCCTGTGAGCTCGCAGAGAAATGCAGGGAGAGGCAACAGGAGGGAGTGCCATCTCCAGGCAGCAGGGGCATCGTGCCCCTTAAGCTGGCCTCATCGCATGAAAGGCATTTTTTCCTCTAAACATAATAGTATATTAGGAATATTTTTTTCATATCATAGCATTAAGAAAAACATATCAGTATTTCAATGCCTACATAGTTTTCTGTTGTAAGGATAGACCAAAATTTAATTTTTTTAAATACATATTTTTTAGTTGTAGGTGGACACAATACCTTTAATTTTTATTTTTATGTAGTGCTAAGGATGGAATCCAGTGCCTCACGCATGCCAGGTGAGCGCTCTACTACCTGAGCCACAACCCCAGCCCCCCAAATTTAATTTTCTGTGGCTATTAAATGGCACCTACCATTCTGCAGTCATCTTTCCAGAAAGAATAAATATACATACCAACCAGATGTCACAGCAAGTTCTTATCTGACCTTCCCTGTTAACATTAAAACTTAAGTTTTACCTTCCTCAATGGCTGGCTGAAAAATGGCTGGCGATGTGACAAACAGCCCACATAGAGTTTACATGGAAACTGCATACAGGGACCAGGAAAATGTCACTCGTGTTTCACTGGTTTTTTCAATGTGAAGAATCAGCCTATACAGTAAAACTCGACTCTCCAATCACAAATTTGGATGGTAAATAAGATTTATTTTACCATGTTTAGTTTAAAAGAAATGAGATTCATCACTCCCCCTTAAAGATTTAAAGTTGAAATGACTGATAAATGCTTTAGATTTCATTCATTTATTTCCTGGTTTTTATAACCTCTCATTAAGTCTTAAAAAAGTGTTTTCTAAATTTTTGAAACAGCCTATGCTCTAAATTTTGATATATCAACTTGGTTATTAGTCTTATCCCAAGGTTTCACTTGTATATTTTAATAATCACCCACTTTTATCATTTCTGTAAATAAAACAAAGCTGTGCTATTTATATGCTCTTATAAATGTTCTCCTCTGACAATTAATGAGGTCTTCACAAAGTAATAATATTTCAATTATTTAATAGGAGACTACAAACAATATAAAGTACCCTTTAAGTTAGTAAAATTTTGTTAATGAGAAAAGAAATCTGTACATTAATCAACTGAGATCAGCACATTAAATGTGAAAGGATTTCCCATCCTGGACAGAAGCTGGAACCAGCTTACACTTTAGAGGAGGAAAAGCAAACGTCTGGAGCAGCCTGGAGTGGCCAGACACCCCCATTCCCGAGTGACACCAGCAAGGTACAGGGACAACGGGGAATGGGAGGGACATCCAAGTCCCTGAGCCAAGAAAAGTTCGTGCAGCAGTTAGGAGGAAAGAGAGTACCCAAATGGGTGGTCCCCGGGGGTTGGGCGCTACGGGGAGCCTGAGGGGAATCTGTTACAATGCATGCAAACAGCCTCTGTGTACTTTCACAAAACCACACGCACACACAGACCACGACCACGCCCTGCTGCGTGCTCCTGAGCCCAGGACAGAACGGGGTGAGGGGAGCACAACTCCTACACAGCTGGGACACCGCTGATGGGGGAGATCGTGCGCGAGCACTGTGAGACACTGATTTAAAAGGAAAACGATCCAATCCACACTTAATAATTATCTAACATGAAAAGAGACACTGTCATCTTCATTACAAACTGGCTCATCTGTGCTTTGCCTACCTTTGAAGAAAAAATTAGGTTCAAAGCAACTTCAGCTATAGAGATATTTTCAAATATACTTGTAGCTATTGCTTAAAAACAGTTTAAAGAACAAATCCCAGGTAAATCACTAAGCAGCATTTCAAGGGGTAGGCAGCAGCTTTAAAGATTACTGACTGGGCAGAGCAGGGGCCCACACCTGCAGGGTGGGACAGGTGGGAAGCTGAGGAGGGACGCTCGCTGGAGCCCGGGAAAGCAAGAGCAGCGTGGGAACAGAGTGAAGCCCCTTCTCAGAAAAACATTACTGACAGGCCAGGAATGGTGGGCATGCTCAGCTCCAGCTCCTCAGGAGCGTGGCCAGTCCAGCAGCTCCAGGCCACCCTGGGCCACAGAGGGAGACCCTTGCCCCAAAAACAAAACCAAACACTGAAGGGAGACTCAGCACCTTCTCCTACACTGTGCCTAATGAGATACCAAGGGTTCCAGCTCTATCGTGCCTCTACCACACCCAACAGGTCACAGGCTGCTTCTAAAGGCACCAAGTCTGGCCATAACGTCCTCGTTCCCACAGGCAGAGGGTGTGCTCTGGTCAACTGTGGGCCAACGCTATCTTCTACGGCTCAACTCTGCTGTCCAAAACTCCCAAAGCACCGGGTGCATGGCTGGAAGTGGGCTGCCTGGTCACACCAACACACATACATATACGTATATATGTATCAACTCATTTCACAGGTTTCCTTTAAGAATGAATGGAATGCATACTTAGCAATGTGAATGTGACACATTTTATGACCAGAAGTCAACCTTTGGAATCAAGGCTTTTAGACAACTAACCTTCAATAGTCACCTCAACTTCAGGGTCCTCACTTGTTTCTGAAGGGACATGTTGAGTAGAATCTTGAAAAAAATAAAATTCTAAAATGACATTCATTATTAAGCATTTTCCATATGTTCCAACATTTTACTGATTTGATATCCAAAAGCAGCCTACAATTAAATGTAACTGGCATTTTAATTCATTTCATATGTTAAAAATATTTGACCCTGTTGGTTATAAATAGGGATAAAAGAAACAAAACTAGAAAAACGCTAAAACTATTAAATAAAACAAAGTTATCTGCATTAATTAAGAACTCAAAAGAAAAAAAAAACATATTTCTTGGAGGCATAAAATTACAACAAATTCACACTTATTTTCCTGCTAGTTATTTTATAACTAGAAAATGCCAGGATAAAAATAAACGCTTCACACTTGAGATTCTATCTCTCCTCTCCTTGCAGGTATCCTATTGGGGTTTGTAACTGTTAACTGAAACCACAATCCATCTCTTGTGATGGAGACCCCCTCATCTCAAGGAAACGACTGTGACAGCTGCATACATGGCTAGACCCTTTCACTCTGTGGCAAGGGACTTTCAGCGCTAAGTAAGTGTCTCATTGTATTCAGCAAATGTACGTTGGAATGTTAGTGCCACAAGCTCAGCTACAGGGTGTTTTCAGTAGCTTGCCTTCATTTTGCAGAGGTGAGAGATTAATTGATTTGCCAGAGATTATGATTACTTGTTAGTAAAGGAGTAAAGATCAGAACCCAGGTTCAATACAATTCTGCTAAGAGTAGACTATGACCATAAAAATCTCCTCAAAACAAAGTCTTTCAAAGCCTAGCACCTGGGGCAAGTCCCATACCTGTGAGCCCTGCGCTACTGCCTGTAGCCCTGCACCTCGCAGCTTCTGTCCAGGTGGCTGCAGCGGGGAGGCTGCCCTTCCAAAACCACAGTTTTGAGGCAGAGAGAGTATCAGATCACCTCCGACATCAAAACATGGGCTGACTGCCCCCCAAACAACCAGTACAGAGTTTGAAATTAGCATATCAACACTTCTGAGAGAATGAATTCCAATTAGAAACTGCCAGTCTGCACCTGAATTTGGAAAGAAACTTCGGAAACTTGAAGTTGTTGTCTCCTTCACTCCAGGAAGGCAAAAGGTCAAATTCTTGATTTTTAAAAATAAACATAAAGCCACAGAACAGATTCCCTTTTTATCTAAGAAAAATAATGCACAATATGACCAGTGATCAGAGCACTCTGAACCCTTACCAGGCGCCCTCCGTGGGCAACCTACCAGCCTCCTGGAGAACCACTTAGTCTAGCTGCAGAAAGCCATCACCTGGCCCCAGCTCACCCCCGAGCCTACAGGTAAAAGCTGCAGCACACTGCGATGCTGAGTCCCCAGTTCCAAGCCAATACAGCCGGGACACTGGTAACGTGTCTCAGGAGGCACTTATGGGTATAAAAATAAGAGACAAACTCCTTCATTAATATATTTATAGTATGTCACCCAACTGTAAAATGTAAAGTTTTCAATAGGACATTTTAAAATGAATATTGACACAGCCAGTTCTGATTTTATTTCTAAAACACTTGAAGCTATTTCCCCTCAACAAATTTTTAACATGGCACAGAAAAACTAGACGAGAACAGCACCACCCCGTGCACACGGGGCAAGAGGAGCGGTACTCACCACAGGGTGGCCGGCCCACCTGCTCTGCTGGCCACACAGAGAGGGAACGGCCGGTCCTAGGTCTCTAAAAAGAAAACTGCTGGCCGGGAAGGCAGACTGCACAATTGTCTTTTTTTTTTTTTTTATCTCCAAGACAGTATTTTAAGGATGGTATCATCTATAAAATACAACATACAACTATAGTAAAATTAAAAATCCTTCCCCTAACCTTCTGCAGGCACCTCCATTTCTGTTCCCTCGTTGCCTTCCGAAGAGTGATGGCTTCCTAAAAAGAAAATAAACAGTATGTACTAGACCAACCAAAACCCACACAGAAGAATGAAGAACTAGGTAACAGCACAAGCAATTTAACACATAATGAACACACACAAACCATTCTTAACTCTTAGTAATTATTTCAAACAATGTTCTCTAATTCAGAAAAACATACAACACTTCTACTTGGAAGCTAACTTTTTTGGAAAATACAAACACATAGATGAAGCTAGGGGGCTTAGGGGCTTAACATCACTTGTTCCAGATTGTGCACCGTGATCTCTGGCAGGTGCTGGGGTCTGAGAAGCTCAGTGGCTTCGGGTCCCGTGCCCCTCTGTCAACAACCCACAACAGCAACAGGAAGACAAACCCAGGAGACCCTGTTCGCTCAAAGACTGAGGCGCGTGTGCAGCCCTCCACTCACTACCACAGAGGCTAAGGAAGCGCTTTCCCCACCACTTGACTGTAGCTGCACTTCAGGAAACTCAGAAGTTAAAATTTAAGATACTACCTTGAGTCTCAAAAGCATTCTAATTCAGGTAATATAATCTGCCTGCATCTAAACACTGGAACATAAACAACATGTCAGGTTAGGCAGTCACGGTAAACAGGCTCATCCTAGGAAAGAAAGGACCTCAGACACCAGAGAGCCACGAGGTGAGTGCCCCAGCTCCTGAACACCTATGCCACCAGCAAGGGACAGGTGCTGAAGCACTGCCTTCTAGTGAGGGCAAAAGACACCAGCTCTGGGCAAGACGGAGTCGCAGAGGGGGAGAGAGCAGGCCATCCACCTGTCTCATCTACTGGTGACTCAACTCAGTCACAAGCTTACTAAACAAAGGCCTCAGCTAGGAAAACATTCTTCTTGATTAACTGCAGCCTCACAATGGCCATGAAGCTGTCGTTCTAGGTCAAACTGCTGGGTTCCTCTGGCTTTAACACAGCATAATTATCTTGAGGTTCTTTTCTACTTTATCCCATGAACTTATCTGAACTCACAACTAGAGGCAAATCTACACCACTCAGCTATTCCAACTGAATAAAATACCTCTCATACCCACTCCTTCGCTTGGCTTTTACCCTCACGTCTGCGATTTTGGACTCTTTTAAGTTCTTTGACTGCAAAAGTCAAAGGAAACAAAGATGTCAAGTCAAAAGGAGGAGAGGCAGTGGAGCAGAGTCCAGGAGTCAAAGGAGAGCATGAGTCAAGAGCGAGGCCGGCCAGGGTGGTGGCTATGTAGTCCAGGCCGTGTCCTCTATGCTCTGTTAAATCTTAGACAGTGACACTCACACAACAGAGGACATCTAACAAAGCCCAGACAGAAATAAAAGCAATCACTACAGCCTATGATTGTCAACTTGGGACTACTACACAATTCCAAAAAGGCAATCAATTAATAAACCCAGGGATAAGTGATATTTTACAATCCTTTCAAAAATTAAGTATCAATATGACCTTATCAATATTTACATCACTGACTTTATACAACAACAACCTTATTCTGACTATTCTGATATAAGGTATAAATGTGTACTTTACCTTAAATAGGAAAGTGTGTCATGTACCCATTTCGAGATTCATTACTAGATTCACAAAAGGGAAAATTGGTTTTGAAAAATTGTTGCTTGTGAAGTTCATTTATATGTTTAAAAAAAAGGCCAAAACATTTTTCCTTTTCCATTTGGAAAAGTAATAACATAGTTATAAATAACAAAACAGTCTGTCCAATATAAAGCAACATCAAATACCAACAGGATGTGGGAGAATGGAAGTGAAAAGTTTATACCTTGCAAAGACTTCGAAAGGGGCAGTTTTTCATCGACATCATCAGTTTCAGAAGGGCCTGCTTTGGGGACAAAAATAATACTTCAAAAGTAATCCCCAAAATATATTTTGGGTCACTTTGATGAAAGAGTTTGGTGAGATATGGGAAATAATGGCCTTTTTACAAGTTAAAAAAGGTCAAAAAAAAAAAAAAAAAAAAAAACTAACACAGAAAAAAAACTAAATAAAAAAACCCGACTAACACAATGAGCGGTGTTGATGTGTGGTCTCAGTGGGTGGGAGGGCATGTCCAGGTGGATTCATGCATAGACAGTCAAGAGAGATTCTGAAATGGCCAGACACATGGGCTGGATGACAATGGTATGTCTGAAGTGGTGGGAATGTTTTTTTTTTAAACAGCAAAATAGTCAACACAGTAAACTGTAACTTCCACCCCACATGGTTCATAAATGCAGGTTTATCTGGTACATAGATTTATTTTTTCTATTATTTAAGACAGATGCAAAACCAAACTGGTATACCTTCCTTGGAATCACAACACGATGGAACTACCAGTGAGCTTAAATAACCACTGAAATAAATGAACAACTAACAGGTATTAATTCAGATCCCCCTCTGCCACTCCCCCATCATAAGCACTTCTTCATGAGTGGAAAAGGTTCCTTCCAATTACCGGTAGAAAATACTTTGGAAGCCTTCACAAAACACTACAGAAACTTTGAAGACACATTTCTGTTTATCAACAAGTTTTTTAGTGATCAATTTAAAAGAAACAAAAGATTATATTTTCAATGCCTACTTTTTGGGAATGCCGGGGGGTACTTGGGATTGAACCTAGGAGGCTCAACCACTGAACCACATCTCCAAACCTTTTTGGTATTGTATTTAGAAGCAGGGTCTCACTAAATTGATTAGGGGGCTCACTAAGTTGGTGAGGCTGGCTTTGAACTCCTAATCCTCCTGTCTCACCTCCCAAACTGCTGGCACCATCTAGCTCAGCTCAATGTCTACTTCTTTTTTTAAAAATATTCTTTAGTTGTAGATGGACAACACCTTTATTTTATTTATTTTTATGTGGCGCTGATGATTCAATGCAGTGCCTCAACACATGCCAGGCAAGCGCTCTACCACTGAGCTACAACCCCAGCCCCCAATTTCTACTTCTTAACATAAAATGTATTCTTTCATTAATGTGTACACAAACCAGCTATCTCTTATTATCATTTGGTAAACATTCTAAGACATCTGAAAGGCTTTATTAATGCACAAAGTTGCATAAAACTTCACATTACAAGCAAAGGACATAGCGTGAAAGAAAAACTGTTATGGTATGGATGTGAGGTGTCCTCCAAAGGCTAGTATGCGACAATGCAAGAAGGTTCAAAGGAGACGTGCTTGGGTTGTGAAAGCCTAACCAACCAGTGCATCGATCCTGTGATGGATTAACTCAATGCGAGCTGAAGGCAGGTAGGCTGTGGTAAGAGGAGGTGGTAACTGGGGGTGTAGTCTCTGGGATATTTAAATATTTTGTACTTGGAAATGGAGTCTCTCTCTGCTGTCTGATCATGATGTGAGCTGCTTCATGCTGCCATACTCCACTGCCTCACCACAAGCTCTGAGGAAAGGAGCTGGCTATCTACGGACTGAGACCTCTGAGACTGTGAGCCCCTTTTCCTCCTATACAATTGTTCTTGTCAGGTCTTTTAAGTCACAACCATGAGAAAGCTGACCAAAACGACTGTGGGGCTGAAAGGGGTACTTCAGGGGTGTGGTGTTGCACAGCAGGCACAAGGCCTGGGGAACCATCTGCAGCACAGCAAAGAAATAAAATCTCAACTAAGATCAAGACTCTGAGATCAAACACCACACCCACCCCTTCCTAGTCATGCAACCTGGATACAAAACAGAATTCTCTTTAAGAATGATGCTCATGGGGCTGGGGCTGGGGCTCAGTGGCAAGAGTGCTTAACTAGCATGAGTGAGGCACTGGGTTCAATTCCCAGCACCGCATATAAATTAATAAAACAACCTTCCATAGACAACTAAAAAGAAATTGGAAAAAAAAAAAAAGAAGAAAAATGAACCAGAGAAATGAAAAGTTGTGCTTGATTTGTGTACGATGAATCAAAATGCAATCTGCTATCATATATAACTAATTAGAACAAATGTAAAAAAAAAAAAAAGAAGAAGAAGAAGAAGAAGAAGAAGAAGAAGAAGAAGAATGGTGCACCGCCAGGCACAATGGGACCCGCTGTGATCCCAGCAGCCTGGGAGGCTGAGGCAAGAAGATGGCAAGTTCAAAGCCAACCTCAGCAGATCAGCAAGGCACTGAGCAACGAGGAGAGACCCTGATTCTACACAAGTACAAAGAAGGGGATCTGGATATGTGGCTCAAGCGGTAGCACACTTGCCTGGCATGCGCAGGGGCGCCGGGTTCGATCCTCAGCACCACATAAAAATAAAGATGTTGTGTCCACCGAAAACTAAAAAATAAATATTTAAAAAAAAATTCTCTCTCTCTCTCTCCTCTCTAAAAAGTCTTGCCAGCCAATACCTGCTTCTTCCTTTAAAAAAAAAAAAAGTACAAAGAAGGGCTGGGGATGTGGCTCAGTGGTTAGGCACCTCAATCCCAGGACAAAAGAAAAAAAGAATGATGGAAACACTTGAAGTGGGGGTGGCAGGGCAGGGAGGCGGGCACAGGCCTGGGTTCCAACTGCAACACAGAAGGTGAGGGGAAAAGAGAAACAAGAGACAGCAGTCAAGTATAGCAAATGACTTCCAAGTACTACTATAGTTCCAGGGCAAGACGTCAGCCATGTGGCTTTCTCCAGATTCTATCCTTAAATTTAGGGGTGGGAGGTGGGAGCCCAGGCCTCCACCTTGGAGCTGGAACCCAGCCCCGCCCTAAGTATTTTTAAGAAGGTCATCTTTAGTCATCAGCATATCTCCTGGGAGTCCCAGCGTAGAGCTTTTCTGTCCAACACTGGGGTTTCTAGTTTAATGAATGCATCAGGTTCAGGTAAGCTGTTAAGGCCATCTGTGGATAAGTACAAAGTTTATCTTTATAAATGATCCACATTTTATAAATAATAATTATTTACTGGGTACAGAATTTTCTATATATATATATCAATTAGCTTACCTTTATTAGCTAGAGATAAAATATTCACATTTGTAAGCATTAATCAACTTGCTGTATTTTCCATATAATTACATGCAGACATGTCTATAAAATTACCATAATTAATTTTTACTTTACTTATTGGATACACAGAGCGGGGGCGCAGTGGTGCATGCCTGTAATTCCAGTGGCTCAGGAGGATGGCAAATTCAAAGCAAGCCTAAGCAACTCAGTGAGACCCTTCAATCTCCAGTACTCCCCCCAAAAAATTATTAATGGTTTGAATATCAATGTAGTGACTTCTTTCTTATGTTTTTCCTTTCATATGTTAAATAATCTCACCCTTTATCCCCACCTTTTTGCTTCAAATTAATATTACTAAACTAAAGCCAGGCACAGTGGTGCACACCTGCAATCCCAGCAGTTTGGGAGGCTAAGGAAGTAGGATCACAAATTCACGGACAGCCTGAGCAGCTGAGGGAGACCCCCATCTCAAAAATAAAAAATAACAAGGGATGGGATGTAGCTGAGTGGTAACGTTCCCCTGGGTTCCATCCCCAGTACCCCCACAAAAAGGGAGGGGGCGGGAGATTGCCAAAGTAGGATTTCTGGTTTCGATTCCTGTCTCCCAGCATACCTTCATAAAAGATTATACTTTCAAATCCATGCTGCTCAGTAGCATCCTTCACTCTTACCCTTGCAAGGCTAGAGGTGCCCACCAACCACCACAGAAATGGAAGCAGCCCCAACCCTCACGCTGGAGTGCTGCCTGCAGAACCTGCAGAGAGCACCGGCATCTCCTAGGGCATTGTGGTGGACAGCAAAGGTTTGCCAAGAAAACACCAAGGTGATCCTACAAATGCACACGTACAGCAGAGAAGTGATCATGGTAATACTACTCTACTCGTAACAAAAACGAAAACCTTGACAGCACACTGGACAACCACACAACAGCACACACAGGCCGACCACTGTGGTAAACTTAAGAGATTAACAAGAGGATGCACGTGCGCACGCACACACACACACTCACACACACACTCACACATACACACAGTGGAAACGCACGTGCAGGTAAGTCTTCAGGATGCAACATCCTTGGTTTTCAGAACAGTGGCTGAAGAGGAATCAGGAGAAAAGCAGGTTGTGGAGCTTGGCTCTAGCGACAGGGCTGAATGGTTTCGTCGAGGACAGAGCAGCCCAGACTTCAGCGTCACCAACCTAGGCTGGTGGCCTAGGTGGGCAGGGTTCCACAGCTCACTGAGAGCCAGGACAACCCACAGGAGCGAGTCTACATATATGTACAATGGCCTCAGGCCACCAGCAGGGAGGAGGCCCACCACATAGCACGCCCAACACTGACCAAAGTTCTACAAAACTCATGATGGAAAACTGATAAATCAAAACCAGAAATGCAAATCTACTGCCAGGAGCAGTGGCACATGCCTGTAATCCCAGTGACTTGGGAGGCTGAGGCAGGAGGATGGCAAGTTTAAGGTCAGCCTCAGCAACTTAGCAAGACACTGTCTCAAAATAAAAAAATAACAAGGACTGGGGATATAGCTTAATGGTTGAGTGCCCTAGATTCAATGTCCAGTACCTAAGAAAAATACAAATCCATAGAGAAAACGGAAAACTCACAACTCTCTCTTCATAGTAAGTGACAGAAGGAGACTGAAACCTTAGGACGCAGGGAACCTGGGCCCTCACCCACCCTCACCCGACCTGTCTCTGCAGGGAAGCCCCACAGCACTGGACCGCGCTGGACTGCATGTCTGCCCCAGCTCACAGGTAGCATCATCAAGACTGCATTCTGGGCACAAATCAAAGTTAGAGCAAGCTCGATCACACAGATGACATAACAGAAGCCCCCGCGTGAGTGGCAGAACAAGATCTGAAAAATACACAAATATGTGGATGTCACTCCTAAGTGACCCACAGGACAAGGAGCAGCCACAGCAAATTAGGTACTTTTAATAGGATGAAAATAATGACAAATCAAATTCTGTGGGGCAGCAGAGCACTGGCCTAGTGGGCCCAGGGTCGGACCCGGCACAGGAAGGGAGTCTGCAAGGCAGCTGAAGCAGGGCTGTGAGGACAATGGTGGCATTAAAAAAAGAGTTTAATCTCTCACCTTAAAAACTAAAATAGAAACAAAATTCACCTGCAGAAGGCAAGAAATACCATCAGCGAAAGTCAAAGCTGCTCCCGAAGGAGAGAAAGAGCGTTAAGGAGTTTCTCTTGGCCAAGGGCTGAGGTGACACCGTCCAGGGAGCCACGTGGAGACCTTTTTTATTTTAACCACTGAGGATGCTCTGGCACATGTTCGTGGAGGCCAGGAAGTGACCGAACATACCACTGCACAGCCTCAGACTCACGCAATGGGAGCCCCTCCAGGTGAGGGCACCACCAACACCGGGCCGGAGTTCGGCAGAGGGAACCCACGTCACAGAGCTGGAGCTTCCCAACGCGCGGTGGGGGGGGACAAAGAATGTTTTGCCAAACTCTGTGACCTAAAATCTGAATGTCTGGCTGAGCACATAGTGCACGTTCAAGCCCAGCTTCCTCACCTTAGCAAGACCCTGTCTTAAGAAACAGAAGGGGCTGTGGATGTGCTCAGCCAGGTGGGGCTATTCAACACTTGCAAACTAACGCACAGGAAAAACCATCGAATCACCTCAACAGATGCAAAAGTCTGTTCACATTTAAGCTTCTTGAAAATCTTAAAATATAAACACCCGAGAACTTTCCCAGCCTGATGAAGGCACCTGCGAGGAACTCAGGCATCAAGCTGAGCCACTTGCTCCTCCAACTGCCAAGATGGGATCAAGCAGATTCGCGCCACTGCTCCCCCCACTGCTCCAACCCCAGGAGAGGAAAAGGTAAACACACGGGGAAAAAGGAGGAATAAAACTGTCCCAGGCCGCAGAGAATGCAAGTATCTACACAAGAAAATCCCAGAGATTTCACCAAAAAGTTACTAAAATAAGTGAAGTTAGCCAGATCACAAGATAGAAAGTATGTAAAAATAAACTGTAAGCGCATGCACTAGCAATAAATAGAAGTTAAAATAAAAATGTAAAAAGCACTCTGTATGCTAACACCAAAGCCCATGAAAAGCATAGATCTTACAAACCACGTACAAGATCTGAACACTGAAAACCCCAAGTGCTGACCAAAGGCCAGGAGGAAGAGTCGGACAGCAAGACACAGAGTTATTAGGCTCCAGCCAGACCAATCCAGACTCAGCAGTCTCCGTCAAGAGGCCCAGGGGCTCTGCCAATGAACTCACAGCTGAATGTTTTTAAATTTACATTTAAAAATAGTTGTAAAAAAGAATAATGAAGTTGGAGGATGCTTGTGACCTGATTCCAAGAACCACTGTACATCCAGAACTCGCAAGGCAACATGACATCAGCAGAGGACGGACAAGTAGATCAGGGTAACAGAATATGCTCTAGAAACTGACAGATGCAAAAAGAACCCAAGGGGAAGACAATTTTTTCAAAAAGTGGTGCCATAAAACACGGGATGTCACTGTGCAAAAATTCACTGAAAAAATGGAAATGCACCTAAATTTAGAAATACAAAATTTTGCGAAACAGAAGAAAATCACTGTCACTTTTAGGTTAGAAAAAGATCTCTTAGATGACACTTAAGCACAATTCATTCAAGGGGAAAAATACCTCAATAAACTGGATTTCACCAATTAAACTACTTGCAAATCACATGACAAAAGGCTTCTATTCAATAACTTCATTATTAAAAAAAAAAAAAATCCAGGGCTGAGGGTGCAGATGAGTGGTAGAATGCCCCTGGGATCAATCACAAGTACCATTAAAAAAAGGAAATAAAGAAGTTGTCAGAATTCACTCAGTGTGTTGCCATGTAACTCCTAATGCCAATGGCAGTAAACTGTTCAGAACTGACTGTTAAGAACAAAATGTAAAGCTGAGGAGCACCTGCCTAGCATGTGTGAGGCTCTGGGTTCAATCCTTAGTACCATTTCAATAAAAAAAGGAAAAGAAAGAAAGAAAAGTAAAACAACGACATTCACTGAAACATGATCTCCCGCTAGCCCGCATACTGGGGACTGAACTTGGGGGTTGAGCTTCATTCCAGCCCTTTTTATTTTTTATTTTGAGAAAGGGTCTCCCTAAATTGCTGAGGCTGGCCTCAAACTCCTAAGCCTCCTGCCTTAGCCTCCCAAGGAGCTAGGATTTCAAGTATGCACCACAGCGCCTGCCACCATGACACAATCTAATACAGGCATACAGATATTCACATACTAAATTTATTCCGAATGCTTTATAAATGCTCCAGAACTAAGATGTATCATTTAAATAAAATAAACATATTAGGCAAATACAAAGTAGAATCACAATGATGAATCGTAACACACCCACTGAAAGTGACCGACACTAACAAGCACCACCCAAGTGCTGGCAAGGACGAGCAGTGACTGTGACTCCATATGCTCCTGACTAGAATGTAAAGCCCACAAAGCACTCTGGAGAAGTCTGGCACCTGCTGAAAACCTTAAAATACCTTCCAGCTACCCATCCCGAGGAATCTGCTGGAGAGCAGGGAAGGCCCAGCCAAGACCTGAGGCAAAGGTTCCCAGCAGCTGTACTTGTGGTGACTTCGAAGTGGAAAAACCAAATGGCCTCCCAGAGACAAAAGGATGCCAAGCTGGTCCAGGCACATGGCAGTGTGACATTCTGCAGCGCAGTGGCATCTGACCCCACAGCACTGCCCATGACTCGGGGGAGGGGGCGAGTCCACGCTGCCCCCAGGCCAAGGAGCGCCATGTGTTTTAAGATGCCACTTGCGTAAATGCTGAGAAAATATAAACTGAATGACAGAAAACATGGTGGCTGCCTGAGGACAGGAAAGGACAGATTACAGAAGGACACAACAGAAGGACAAAACTCAAGGGGTGATGGACATCTCACTAACTGGTTGCAGTGAGGTGGTTTCTGAGGAGGCTCCTCATAACACCAACGAAAAGTTCACACTTTCAATATTTTCCACACATTTTATAAATATCACTGAAAACAAACTGAGCCCTAACTTTACCACAATTTTTGCTCGTCCATTTAAGAATGTTATTAGCTATTAAATTTTCCTTACAGATTATTTTACAACCCATTTTCTGGCTGTTTTATTCCTGTGACGAATTACAAGTGCATAAGCCAATGAAGCACCAATCAATTAAAAAAAAAAAAATTAAGAAATTTCAGTACAAAATAAACTGTTATTTTTAACCACTAGTAACATCCAGGAAGCAGAGCTGCGCACGGGCGTTACCTTGGACGTTGTACTGATAGTAGTCAGGGTCTTCTGACTCCTCCTTGACCGTCACAGCTGCCATTTCCAGAGAAATGCCTATAAAAGCAAATGACATTCCAGGGCTAACGTCAGGGCGTCAGCCAGACTTCGCACAACACAGATATGACTCAACGATTCTGAAAGAACAAAAGGTTAAGAGATAGCAGGGTAGGAAAGAAAAATCAAAAAGAAGTTTTAACAATTATTAATATTCTGAGAGTCTTTTCTGTAATTTTTCCCCATGAATTCTTGAAGAATATTGGTCCACTTACAATTGAGATACATAATTCGAGGCACATATTTAGGACCAGACCAAAGATTACATATTTCATCATTCCATTAATAGGAATGTCCAAAATAGGCAAAAGAAATCTGTTGCTAAAACCATTAAGCAAGTGTGCCAGGCCTGGTGACATACACCTGTCATCCCGGCAACTCAGCGGGTTGAGGCACCAGGATCGCAGTGTCAAGGACAGCCTGGACAATTTAGCTAGGCCCTCAGCAACTTAGTGAGACCTAGTCTCAAAGAAGACTGACAAAGGGACACGAGAAGCCACGGCAGGCAATCAGGAGCAGTCTCTTAGACGGGAACATGCACTTGGGGACCCCCAGATTTTAGCTGTGGTGACGTGCTGGAGTACACCCATGAGGACCTAGTCACAGCAGCGCATCCACCCTGCTCAGACTTTACTGGGTTCTCAGAGCAAATGCTGGACAAAAGGAACCATATTCAAACAGGTTCAAGCACTGAGCACTCATTCAAGAACCTCCAAGGGAACGATGTCACCGCACCCTTCTCCGCTGGGCAGATTCCGTCTGGCCTGGGGAGGGGAAACTCCCAGCTCCGGTGCTGGCAACTAACCATGTGTGGAACCACAGTGTAAAAGTGCCCCTGCCCTGCAAAGGCATCTGCCACACAGGAACACAGCAGGGAGCCGGCAGGCCAGAGGAGAAGGGAAGAAGGGACGTGGACATTCCTCTGGCTCCATGTCTGCTTGCTGTTTCTGTCAAGCTCACTCCTCCACACACGCCTGCAACACTGTCACAGCAGGCCCTTCTGGTTGCAAATGCCAGGCCCAGGCCTCCAGGTTTCCACCAATACCCTGGCAATGGTCCATGAGGCTATCGGGGCTAGGGAACGGCTCACAGTGGGACACTTGTGCAGCACACACCAGGTGTGGATGCAATCCCCAACACCACAGCAATTTAAAAAAAGGCCCCAGGTACCAGTGCCAGGAAGATACACCAACTTAGAAGTCAAAATTAAAGCCCAAGCCAGGCGGATGGCACACACACAATGCCGGAGCTTCAGAAGGCTAAGGCAGGAGTATAGCAAGTTCAAAGTCAGCCTCAGCAAATAAGTGAGGCTGTGTCTCAAAGTAAAAAATAAAAAGGACTGGGTGTATGGTTCAGTGGTTAGGTGCCCCTGGGTTCAATCCCCAGTACCAAAAAGGGGGAGGGGACGGAACCCAAGGGTGCACTACCACTAAGCCACATCCCCAGCCCTTTTTATATTAAGACATAGCCTTGCTAAGTTGCTGAGGCTGGCCTTGAACTTTTGATCCTTCTACCTTAGCCTCTGGAGCCACTGGGATTACAGGTGTCTGCCACACCTGGCCTGATGGAATATTAAATCTGAAATTAACTATTTAAGATATTTGTTGAGTGATCTGAAAGCAGAGTGAAAGATCCACAGGCAGGCTCTGCAACACCAGAGACTGAGAAAAAAGTGACAACTGCTTCCCATCACCTGCAAGGGGTCAAACCCAGGAAGGCCACTACTGTGCTAAGACGGGAAGACTGTGCTTTATACAACTGAAGAGTCTGTGCCCACTCACACCCCATGGCAGTCTACTCACTTTCCTTAATAAGCAAACCTCGTGCATGCACTTTGGTGCTTCCCAGATGCCACGCACGGTGCAGACCACACTGCCAGTGACGATGCACTAGGTTTCTAAGTGAAAATTATATTTAAAAGTTGAAGTTGCTTGACTTTGAAATTGAAGAAAATTAGCACAGATGCAGAAAAACAAAACATGGTTCCAACAAAACTGAAATCTAATCAGGAAGAGCTATCATCTTAAATAATCAAAAATGGCTTTGCTCTAGAAATGGACCAAGGCAAGAAAGCAGGTAATAATAACATGATGGAGATGAGACTCGGATCTGAAAAATAAACTGCAAAACTCAACTCAACCACATGGAAAAAGCCAGAAAAGCAAAGCAGCAGCATACTTACATCTTCATTTCTCTAACATCGTAAATAAATAAAATCGAACTTTAAGCCTCCATGAAAGGCAGAGCTGTGGGAGTGGAAATGCCAGCATCATAGTCCTAGAAACCCGATGGAGGGTGGGAAGCAGAAGGCATGAGCGAGATGCGTGGAAACAGAAGGTCTTTTAACAGGGAGCTGGTCCTCCACATGCAGAGCCAGGAATCCACATGCTCCCTCCACAACCACCACTGAGGTACAATGGATCTCAAGACTTATATAAAAACTAAAATGATAAAACTTCATGAAGGAACAAAGCTTAAGTATTTGTGACCTCAGGCTGGGAAGCATTTTCTGCATACGGCCACAACATAAGCAACGAATGAAAGAAAAACTTGAAAAATAAATTTCATCAAAATGAAACACATTTGAGCCAGGCATGGTGGCAAACAAATGTAATCCCAGCTACTTGGGAGGCTGAGGCAGGAGGATCCACCCCAGCAACTCAACAAGAACCATCTCAAATCCGGACGGAGTTCCATCCACATACCATCCAAAAAAAAAAAAAAAAAAAAAAAGAACAACAATAAAATACTTGCAGGGCTAGGGCTGTGGCTCAGAGGCAGAGCTCTTACTTGGCATGTGTGAGGCACTGGGTTCAATCCTCAGCACCACATATAAATAAATAAATAAAATAAAGACCTATCAACAACTAAAAAAAAATTTTTTTAAATAAAGGTATTGTGTCCATTAAAAAAAAACCCACTGAAAGAGTATAAGCATAGTATCTTAAATTAAGCAAGTAAATACCCAAGTTTACAGATAAAAATGGTTCTTTTGCAAGTATAAAATGGGAGAACAAAGGAAAGAGAGTAAGGGTATTATATTGATTTCTACAAAATACACTGTATAATCAGTTGACATTTTATATGCCTGTGTCACTGAAAAATAAAATTTTTATTATCAAATGGGTAACAAGCAATGAACGTCTGGCTACCGCTATTAACAAGTTCTTTGCGGATCTTGGTGTAACAAGACAACATCAAAAAACACTGTCACAGTTGAAAGATATTTATAGGGAATGCCCATTACACATCAAAATACAGTAATTTATCATTCAAATATAAACTTGAAAATTAAGGAACATTCATCTTTACTTTATAATTAATTTTAAAAGCACTAGTACATACCAGAGTCTTCTGTGGGCTCCGTTTTCACTTTGATGGGGCCACAACTGAAAGAAGGAAGAAACGTGATCAAGCTGTGCAGTAGTGACAACCACGTACACTCCTCTCGAGTGCGTTCATAGTGGCACTATGATTCACAACTTCCAAGTCAAAAGAGGCATTTCCACAAGATCCCCAGGTCGACATGACTGCATACTGAACTTTGAGCTGTTTTAATATTCTAGTGACTGCATCAAGTACAGTAGTTTAATAGCAATGACCAAATTATGCTTTACCTTCCACCTGGAGACAACAGGGACCTTTCAGCATCTGTTACCATCACACGACCACCTATGAACAAGAAAGAAATTAAATTTAGGTCTCCCAACCCTTTAAACATGACTAATGCTTCCAAAGGCTTTAAATACCGAATAATCTGGGGGAGGGCTGGATTAGTAAGTAGTACAGTAGCAACACAAAAGTGTATCTGGGCTTCCATATGAACATAGAGATGGCAGTCCTCTAACATCTTTCAACCACAAACCACCATCACCTTTCTTTTTATGAAAACACTCCTATTTTTGTCAGTGAAGTTAATACTAAAATATACCACTTATTGAGGAGGCCAGGAAAAGCCTGTGGGTGTATAAGGAATGATGATGATGTTACACTGTTATTAAGAATGGGTCTGAGGGGCTGGAGCTGGGGTAGAGCACTTGCATAGCATGTGTGAGGCACTGGGCTCAATTCTGAGCACCACATCAATAAAGAATAAAATAAACCTACATAAACATCTGGGGAAAAAAAGAAAAGTAGATCTGAGCCAGGTGCAGTAGCACATGCCCATAATCCCACTGGTTTGGGAGACTGAGGCAGGAGGATCATAAGTTTGAGGCCAGCCTCAGCAACTTAGCAAGGCCCTAAGCAACTTTAGAGACTCTGTCTCTAAATAAAAAATGCAAAAGGGCAGGAGATGTGGCTCAGTGGTTAAGCAACCACAGGTTCAATCCCAGGTACCAAAAAAAAGTGTGGGGGGGTACTGCTCAATTTATAGCACTTGCCTACCATTACCAAGGCCCTGGGTTCAATTGTCAGTACTACAAAACCAAAACATTTTAAATCTGAATTTTAACTGAAGTATGACAAAAACTCATCTTTCTCAATCTTAAGAGGTCATACAGAAAAACAGAGAGGCCAGTTAACTGCCAACCTAATGATAAAAACTGACAGCTTTCCTGCTGATACAAAGAACAAGATTTCTACTGTCACCATTATTGTTTGATATGAGTCCAGCCAAGGCAATAAGAAATAAAGGCACTCAGACTGCAAAGAAGAGGTGAATTGTCTTGATGCTCATATAGCACAGTTCTCTATAGAAAGCCCAGAAATAGAGTCAGGGTCATCTGACTTCCAACCAAGTTGCCAAGGAAACCCAGGGAGAAAGGACAGTCTTTCCACTAACTTGTTCTGAAATAACTGGATACACTCAAAAAAAGACTGATTAACAGAACCCCCTCATGTCACATGCACACATTAAACCAAGAGTCGACAGACTGGGGCTGGAGTGCAGCTCAAGACAGAGTGCTTGCCTGGCATGGGCGAGGTCCCAGTTTCAATCCCCAGGCAAAGAAAAAAAGACTGACCTAAAGGTCAGTCCAAAAACCTTACAGGCAGCACATGCCTGTAATGCCAATAGCTCAGGAGGCTGAGGCAGGAGGATCAGGAGTTCAGAGCCAGCCTCAGCAACTTAGCAAGGCCCTAAGCAACTCAACAAGATCCTGTCTCTAAATAAAATATAAAAAGGGCTGAGGGTGTAGCACAGTAATGGAGAGTGCCTCTGGGTTCAACACCAGTACCACCACCACCACCACTATCACCATCACCAAATGCAAATCAAAGCCAAGATGAGATGCTACTTCACACCCATCAGAATGGCCAAAATACAAAACAAGCCAGCAGGGACATGGGGAACCTGGCACATCCACACTATTGGTAGAAACGTAAAATGGTGGAGCCACATGGGTAAAAAGCTTGGCATTTTCTTGCAAGTGAAATGCAACTTTACCCTAAGATCCAGCAGTTCCAGTCCTACAAATATCTACAAGAGAAATGAAGGTACATGTCCAGACTAAAACGGGCTCCAGTATGTTTACAGCAGCATCAATGCTAATAGTGTGAACAACTGGAATGTCTTTCAAACAGAGAATGGATAAATAGGAGGTTCACTGCTACATTCAAGGGACAGTTGATATACTCAGTTGATATACTGCTGACTCTCAAGGTAATTAAACTCAGTTTAAAGAAAGAAAAAGCTCATCTCAGAAGGATATATATGTTGAGCCGGACATGGTGGCGCCCGCCTATAATCCCAGTGGCTCAACAGATTAAGGCAGGAAGATGGTGAGTTCAAAACCAGCCTCAGCAAAAGCAAAGTGCTAAGCAGCTCAGTGAGACGCTGTCTCTAAATAAAATACAAAATAGTGCCGGGGGTGGGGCTCAGTGTTAAGAGATCCTGGGTTCAATCCTCAGTACCCCCCCCAACACCCCCAAAAAAAGGATATACGTTGATATTCCATGACCATTCTACTCACGCACACTCTGAGCCCCAGCCCCAGCCCTTTGTATTTTTTATTTTTTAAAGACAGGGTTTCACTGAGTCACCCAGGCCTCGGCCTCCTGAGGAGCTGGAATTACAAGTGTGAACGCCCCACCTAGTGTTCGTTGTCTTTGTTTTCCTTTTTTTGGGGTGCTAGGGCCCCACACATGGTAGCCAAGCAATGGTCGGTCACTGAACAACATCCCCATCCCTGTTTTAAAATTTTAAAGACTGCAAACTAACATCATGGAATTCTACATTTGAAATGACTGAGTTTCCAACTACACCTTAATAAAGATAGCAGACACAGTAGTACACACCCATAACTCCAGCTACTGGAGAGGCTGAGGTAAGAGGATCACAAGTTCAAGGCCAGCCTGGGCAATTCAGCAAGACCTTGTCTCAAAGTAACAAACACTAAGGGCTGTGGATGGAACTCGGTGGTCAGGTGCCACCAGGTTCAATCCCTAGTACTGCAAAATTAATCGTTTTTCACCATTATAAAAATATTTTAAAAGATTGTATAACAGAGAACAAAATACATATGTGAGTATGTACACACGACTCTTTCTTTGCATTCTGTTAGAGGTTTCCAGTGATATTGGTTATCTTTTTTTTCTTTTAAATATCTTTATTTTATTTTTATGTGGTGCTGAGAATTGAATCCAGTGCCTCATGCATGCTAGGCGAGCACGCTACCACTTGAGCCACATCCCCAGCCCCAGGTTATCTAACTTTTGAAAAGTCTGAAATAACTGGCCCCACAGCCCATGCCTATGATCCCAGAAACTCAGGAAGCTGAGGCAAGAGGAGTCTCTCTTCAAAGGCAATGGCCACATGCTCCTAAAGGAAGTCCTACTGGACTCCTCCTCGTTCTCCCGGGCATGTCTCCCAGCCCTCACTGAAGCCCTTGCTGAACTGTGAGGGATCCTGCCTCTGCTGTGCTCCTCTAGACCGGCACCTGGTGGGGAATGTTATTTCTCACCACAATTGTCACCTGGACGTGTCCCTCCAGCAGATGACAAGCACTCAAAAGTTGTTTTTTTCTTTTTTTTTTTTTTAATTTTCTTTTTAGATGTTGATGGATCTTTATTTTTTTCATTTATTTATATGTGGTGCCGAGAATCGAACCCAGTGCCTCACATATGCTAGGCAAGTGCACTAACACTGAGCCACAACCCAATCCCAAGCACTCAAAAGCTTTAATGCTGTACGCAATTGTATCTTCCTTGCTGTCCGATTCGGTACCCAGTGATGCGTTGCCATTTCAATGAACATAAGGTAAATTTAAGTCCCACTCACATTCCAAGCAAGAGGAACAGATCCAGTAGACGATCTTACCCACTGCCAACATAAAACCTGGTCCAGCACAGAGCAATGAGCAGAAAATATAAAACTAGCCTCTACTTTTTCAGCTCATGAATCTTTCACTGTTTACTCAGAAGACACCACTCCCAAGTGTCCTAAACCACAGCCTCAAAGAGAATAAGGGAGAAAGCATCATGATGTATCAAGATCTGGCAAAGGGGACCTTGAGACCCAGTCGACTGTCCTGTGAACCAAGCAGTCACTTACCCAAGTGTTTCCTTGGCTCTAGGAAGGGTCTGCATTAGAACAAAACACAAACCATGTATGAGCACACAAGAGTCTTATAAAGCACAAATATAGATATCTGCATTAAACAATTTAAAAACTATTAAAATGAAGTGAATATTCAACTTTATGTGAATAAACTGTTGATGGGCCAGAAGGAGGAAAGCACATCACCTCTTGATGATAAAGGAAATCCCTGCTTTGTTCTCCAAAATCCATTTCAGGGTTGCAAGGTCATAATTTTCAGGGTGTTTGAAGGCGACTCCCTCTGGAAGGCCCTGCACTACCACAGCCGACTGGTCTCTAAGCATCTTCTCATACGGGACAGGCACCACCGTGGATTTGCCTAAGGCTTTCCCTGAGGAAGGAGTGAAGAAAATAAACATCATTAAATGACTAAGAGTAAGAAACTATCAAAAGCTTATCACCAGGGGCGGGAACCGGGTTCCATTCTCAGCACCACATAAAAATAACAGCATTGTGTTGTGTCCATCTTAAAATAAAAAAAAAAAATCTCTTAAAAAAAAAAAAAAAAGCTTATCACCAACTAATAAATAGCATTCGTGACACTTTGTAGTATCTCATTATAAAATTACTTTGAAATACGACAGGGTCCTAGTCCTGTTAGTTTTACACATCCAAAGGGTCGAAATTTAACCCTAAATTTACACAAAAGGAGAGCAAAAATGACTGATTTCTTGCAATATTCTGTCATAAGATGGTCCATGCTGGTTTAACACATTCTGGTCATATGGAACTCAGTTTCTGGACATAAAAACCTGACAAATCCAACTATTTCCATAAGATAACTTGAAAAATTTCAGCTAATATTCTGAACCCATAAGTAGGTAAATAAAACTACAGATACAACCGAGAAGGTGTATCTGTCAGCCTGTCTGTGCTGACCAGTGATGAGCCCCAGACTGAAGACTCAATCTACACAGCAGCTTTGCCGACACCGCCCCCCCCCCTTTGACTATTTCCTTTGACGTGCTTTGCAGAACACATGATTAACAGAAGGCGATTTTGCAGGAAATTGGGGAGATCAGCATTACTGTCAAAAAGGAACAACTCTAAAAGCTACACTTGATTCTGGGTTCCTTGAAAATGGAAACAGAGGTTCCAGGGGCCTGGGAGGCAGAGGCAGAAAGATCACAAGTTCAAAGCCAGCCTCAGCAACTTAGTGGGGCCCTGAGTAACTTAGCAAGACCCTTTCTCAAAATAAAAAGTGAAAACAAGGCTGGGGATGTGGCTCAGTGGGTAAGTGCCCCTGGTTCCAATCCCCAGTACCAAAAAGAAAATGGAGGTCTGAGATGTGACTCAGTGGTATGTACGGCACCTCCCTGGCATGCACAGGCCCTGGTCTGTCCCCAGCGCTGCACACCCAGAGAAATGGAGATGCAAAGAAATGCTGTTTCTACTTTCACCTCATATCTGGGAATCAACCTGTTCAATCTATAAGAATGTGTGCAAGAACTGCTGAGCCAAGGACATCATCTACCATTTAGAAAACTCCCACATGATGTGTCTTACAAAATCAAGGGGCATGGCTTTTACCATAGCAAAAGCAGAAATAGTCCTCAACTGTTTTCCTGAGCGTCTCGATCTCTACGGCGTCCACACTCATCCGGCTGGCCTGAGGTGTGGACTTCATCTTATGCATCTCAGCTGCCTTTTCTTCTTCTTCAACACCTGGAAAACAATGGGTGACGTGAAGGCCATGACTCTCATCCCACTATCTGGCTGCTAGTAGGAATATTTTTCCTGTATTCTAACATTTACGATGAAGACAAGGATAAAGAGGAAACGTTTAAAATAAAAACCTAGAAGACTTGCATGAAATTCATATGAAATGGCAAACAACTCTGATGTAAGCGTAAACTAAAAATACTGCACATTAGCTACTAGCGGTTTTAAAAAAAAAAAAAGATAAATAATTTATTAGTTAAAAAATCTAAATCATCACAAAAAAATTCTAGATGTGCAAAGTCAAACTCAAGTCCACAAGATACCATGGCACTGAGGATGTGGCAGGAGAGACCAGGGTGTGTGGTGAGCGCCAGCACAGCGGGTCTCAGGGACGCGGGCTGGTGCCCAGCAGGGGAGGCAGGCCTGCCAGCACGCACCCCGGCTCCAGCCTTCAGCTACAGCGAGATCACCTCCTCAAGAGGTCTAGATTCCACTCCATGTTGAAATAATACTTTAGATAGTAAAATTACATTAAAAAAAAAAATCACAAAAATGTGGGGCTGTGGCTCAGTGGTAGAGCACTTGCCTAAAATGTATGAGGCACTGGGTTTGATCCTTGGCACCACATAAAAATAAATAAAATAAAGGTATTGTGTCCATTTATAACTAAAAAATTAGTTTAAAAAATCACTAAAATGAATTTCAGTTCTTAATTTTAATGTCACCCCTAGAAAACTAAAATTACGTGACATATATTTATTTGGACATCACTTCTCTAAATACTAGGAAAGGGACTCAACTCTCCTGAAGAATTTCTAACACTGACTCCTTGTCCTATTTATTAGGTTTCAGAAGACCTCAGTTGCTCCTTATCTGCAAAACCCTGTTATGAAAACAAACGCAGACTCCTGGTGTTCCACTCCTCACCTTTCTAAGGGCACGGAAGTGTACCCAAACCACCACTCCAGTTCTCATTTTCAATACAGTGTTTAATAAACGACATGAATACATCATGCTTCGTGTAAGACAGGCTTGGTGTGAGGGGATTTTGCCCAGTGGGGTGGCCTGGGCAAGCTAAGTGCCCCAGGCATATCTAAGGCAGGCTGGACTAATTGGGTGTGTAGTGAGTATTAGACAGTTTGGACTTAACAATACATTCAATTTATGATGGGATTATTGGGACATAACTCCATCCTAAATTGAAAAAGACCGCCTGCATTAGGAACTTAAGAATGATATCCAAAGAAAATTCGCCAGAAAATACTGGGGAAGGGCAGGGGTTAGGTCACGGGTGTATTGGGGCATACCTGTAACCCCAGGCAGGAAGATCAAGTTCAAGGTCAGCCTTGAAAAGTTAGCAAGACCCTAAGCAACTTAATGAGACTGTCTCAAAAAATAACAAGAAGTATAATGATGTCACTGGGAAACAAAGCAGGGGGTCATCTACTTCAGAACATTCAAAAAAGCATGATAGCATCCTATCTCTTTACTCTGGGGAGCAATCAGGAGGTGAAGACAGTCCTGGGTCCTTATCATCCTCTGATCTGGAGTCAGGAAATGAGAGGGAGGGGACCAAAGATGTCCAGGATGTCCTCAGTGGTGCGAACACCAAAGGGCTGCAGATAACCCTAATCCTCAGCTAGCCCCTGAAGCACCATAGGAGTAAGGATGTATGCGGAAGAGAGTACACGCACAGCCGCAGTGAGATCAGAGCACTCATGGGCAGATGGCAGCTGAGAAGCACCAATCAAAACAGCATCATCAGTATAAACTTAAATAGATAAATAAAATCGAGCCCTTAATGTTCAAAACCAGTATCAGCAAAAACAAGGTGCGAATAAGCAACTCAGCAAGACCCTGTCTCTAAATAAAATACTAAATAGGGCTAGGGATGTGGCTCAGTGGTCTACTGCCCCTGAGTTCAATCCCTGGTGTCAAAAATAGACAGATCAGAATTACAACTGGGAGTGAAAATACATACAGTGATGGGCTGTATGCTTTCCCCCCCCTAGGGCTTGCCAGGGTTCAAACCCAGGACCTTACGCGTGCCAAGGGAAAGCTCTACCACTGAGTCTCATCCCCAGCCCTAGACACATCTTTCTTGGGGGGAGGAGATGATATGGGAGATTGAATCCAGGGCCTCCCACATACCAGGCAAGTGTTCCATTCCACCACTGGTCTACACTCTTTGGACTTTTGAAAAGGATTAAAAATGCAATTGAGCACCTAAGTTAACAAATTAAACCTGTTTGTATTCATTCCTGATCTGCCACAGGTGTTGTGGATTGGATCTCAGAGCCTGTGCTTGGCTGTGAGCACTCCCTCCTTTCCTCTCCTCCTTCTGTGTTTAAGACACGTTGTCACGTGAATGTACGCAGGCTGAACACTTAACACTCACACTGTGCAAGTGTGCGAGGATTAACACCTCTGACAACTTTTGCTACTGTTCTCACTCCAAAGTCAAACAAGCTCCCTGAGGCCCCTGAAGGGAAAGAAGACAAACTCCATGAAGACACAGTCAGGAGCGCCTACCAGGCGATGTGGGCAGTATGGGGAGCCCGGCTTCACTCTGCTCCACGCTCAGGCTCAGCTCCATTGAGACACTTGTTTCCCACACACCAGGCATTTACCACAGCAGGAAGGGCCAAAGGAAGGCCACATCTTGGCATAGGCCTGAACCTCAGAGCTGAGCGGAACAAACCCCTTACGCTGAACGGTGGCTGAGCAGCAGAGCTCACCAGGAACCAGCCAGGCCCTGGGTCTAGGGAATGGGGCGAGGAGGGAGGAAGGGGGGACCTGCTTATCTGAATAAGACTTAACCGCCAGGGTTTTCGCTCAGTGGCAGAGCACTAGCCTAGCATGAATGAAGTACTGGGTCCGATCCTCAGCACCACATAAATATAAAATAAAGATATTGTGTCCCCCCTAAAACTAAAAAAAAATACTAAAAAAAAAAAAAAGACTTAACCAATTCAGAACTTCACCTTCTTTCTAATGTGTTCTCACAATCCAGAGTAATGCCTCACTAGGAACATAGTACATCAAACAATTACCATTTTTCTTAAACTCTTCAGTATTTGCACCAATATATTACCATGTCAGTGATTCAGTTTGAGCATCTTGAAATGTTTCCATAAACATGTCAGGAAGGTTTTGTTTTGGGTTTTGCTTTTTTTGTATGAATCTCTTTCTGCATTAGAAAGAAAATATGATGTCTTACCTATAAGTATATTTAAAATTTACAAGATACTAAAGAAAAAAAAAAGACATTGCTTACAGTATTTTACAAAATCTTTCTGGAAATCCTTTCTGGAGTTGACGAAAGCACGACCCCTCTCGGTTCCGACCACAAACACGTCTGTCTCGTATACCGCGATGCAGGCCACTTCCGCCTTGGACTTGGCCAGCTCCTTACACTGCAACACAAGCAGCGAACGCTGTACGTCAAGAGCTGTTGGAGTACAGTGTCTGCAGGCTGGACACAAGGACCTCGTGCTAGAAACCGTCCTCTGCCCTGTGAGGGGGATGGCACCCAGGGTACCCTATCACTGACCTACAGTTCCCAGGTTTCTTTCCTATTTTTCATATTGAGACAGGACCTTGCCAAGTTGCCCAGGCTGGCCTTGACCTTGCAATCCTCCTGCCTCAGCCTCACGTGTTGCTGGGATTACAGGTGCCACCACAACCATCATAAAAACTTTTAATGCATAATCGGGAGGGAAATTCCTCTCTAATATCACATACAGAAGTGTCTCCATTTTAATGTACCTATCTTTGTAGGTAATTTTCATAACTAGTTCCAAGCAGAAGAAAACACAAGAATTTTTAAGGAAAAAAGCAGAAATATTCTGCAAACTGCTATAGATGAGATTCTTTAAAAAAGAGATTTGCATACATTCTTGCTGGGGAATTTTCTCCATCACATCTGAGAGGTACAGGAGAGGCAGGAGTGGGTAGAGCTATGAAGGAATAGCCCTGGAGGAATTTGGGAGCTGGGGTACCCTACAAAGGCAAGGGCTGAGATGAGCAAGGGGACTCTAAAGCTAAATGCAACTGTGAGAATTTAATGGCATCAGCCCTGAAATAGGAAGTCAGGGGTTCTAAATCCCACTCCATTAACACCCACTACAGAATTTCACCTCCAGAAATTTTTAGGAGTGCATACTCAACTGAAACCACATCGAGGTGGGTATGCTACCTACTAACTTCATATGCACCCTTTATACGCAGGGTCTGGTGGTGGTACCTGTGATCATGGCAATTTGGGAGGCTGAAGCAAGAGACTCAACTTGACTTGAGCCCAGGTGTTCAAGGCCAGCCTGGACAACACAGCAATATCCATCTCAAAAAGCACACAAAAAAGCCCATTTTACAGATGTATCATGATTCATTTAGTGCTAACATTACTGAAAAGGCAGCTAGATTCCATTTTCTCTCCTAAAAATAATACTGCAATAATAATCTGGTAAGAAAACATTCATATGCAACTTGAAAAATTTTCTCAAGAATCAGTGCCACTGCTGGGCGCGGTGGCCCACACCTGTCATCCTGGTGGCTGGGAGGCTGAGAAAGAAGGATCATGAGTTCAAAACCAGCCTCAGCAAAAGCAAGGCGCTAGAAAACTCTGTGAGACCCCGTCTCTAAATAAAACACAAAATAGGGCTGGGGATGTAGCCCAGTGGTAATGTGTCCAAGTCCAATCCCTGGTACCAAAAAAAAAATCAGTGGCATGAAAGAGAGCAAGAACTAACACTGGAAGCATAAACACTGTCAGGATTCTTACCATCTACTGAAATCTGCTTTCTAAGAAGGTTCACCTCATTCTACCAAATGCCAGTGTGCAACTATGCTAAAAATCCTAATATCATAACCAATACTCCTCTGGTTGGTAATAAAATTAATGAGTATTGTGGTCTAATTTTCTGCAAACTATCATATCCTTTGCCCATCTTTCTACAGTATCAGGATTTCAAATTTGTCTTAGAGTAATTATTTTTCAGTCTAGAATTTACCTTGAAACATGATGATTCCATAAACTGAAGCTTTTTTCCCTAATAGCTTATTGTTTCAGTATCATTTATTAAAAACTAGCTTTCTTCTGTTTTTGGTTTATACAATAATCAATCTCTAATTTTCTAAGTGGAAGTAATTTCTACATAATACTTAGTTCAGCCAGGTGCAGTGGCACACACCTATAATCCCGGCAGCTGAAGAGGCTGAAGCAGGAGGATTGCCAAATTCAAAGCCAGCCTCAGCAATTTAGCAACGCCCTAAGCAACTTAGTGAGCCCATGTCTCAAAAGTTAAAAAAAAAAAAAAGGCTGGGAATATGGCTCAGTGGTAAAGTGTCCCTGGGTTCAATCCTTACTACCACTACCCCCCCAAAAAAGAACTTACTAGAACAGCTGGGTATAAAGAACTGAGTGCTTTAGCTGGAGGGGTAGTTTAAGGGAACTGATGAAGGGTTAAAATCCAGAAAGAAACCTTACCAGAAAGAAGAAAAAAAAAAATTGGGGAGTGATGTTCATGAAGTTACAGCATATGACCATACACCATTCTTACTTTTCTTCAAGAGGTAACTTTAATTTTTTCCTTGTGGTGCTGGGGATCAGTCCTAGGGCGTTGCCCATGCTAGGTGAGTACTCTACCACTGAAATACACCTCCAGCCAGAATGGGCTAAGGATCTGTCCAGTGGTAAAGTGCTTGCCTAGCACACATGAGGCCCTGCGTTTAATGCCAAATACCACAACACATACACACACACACACCCCCAAAAAAAAAAAACAGTAAAGGAAGAAAACAATGCCCTAATGGAAAACAAAAGAGAATCTACCAGCAGGAGACAATGGCACAGCCTATAATCCCAACAGCTCAGGAAGCTGAGGCAGTAGGATCACAAGTTCAAAGCCAGCCTTAGCAACTTAGTGAGACCCTAGGCAACTCAGCAAGACCATGTCCCTAAATAACATATTTAAAAAGGGGCTGGGATGTGGCTCAGTGGTTAAGCACCCCTGAGTTCAATCCCCAGTACCAAAAAAAAGATGATACACTAACACTATCAACTGAGCCCTGTGAGGTATCTGGTGGTGGTCAGCCACTTAAAACAGGGAAAATGCACAACTTCTTCCAGCTTGGAATATTTCATTCTAGTTTGTCAGAAATACCTAAGTCTGATGTGTTTTGAATCAAATATTTTCTCTCCAGCTATAAGCCTATAAAAACATAATAAAAAAATTGTACATGTACATCTACTGTCCTAGAAATATAAAAACACAGCAAGAATATACTTAAAATTTCATTATAATTGTGTGTGGTAGAAAAAAAACCTGAGTAAAGAGTTAACACATGAGCTAGGAATGTGGCTCAGTGGTAGAGTGTTTGCCTAGCATGCGTGAGGCCCTGGGTTTAATCCACACATCACCACCACTGCCACCACTACCACCACCACCACCACCACCACCACCACCACCCTAAAAAAAAAAAAAAAAAAAGCACACAGTACAAAATTTAATAGACAGTGGCAGAACAGAAACAACTGTGTAAATGCATAATAACCAAGATGATGAGACAGAGAAGAGCTACTGGCCTTATGGCCCAAGATCTGAGTGACCCACACACAGGTGCAATGAAACACCAGCAGCACACACCATGAACTTATTTGGAACAATTTCAAATATTATGAATAAATTCAAAGTTAACACTTGCAAAACAATGGATCGTCCACAAAAACTGGCAATAAATGTAAACAAATATTCAAGGACATTCTGAAGCTCAGTAATAAAATGTGGTTTCAAAAGCTTAAATTTATAACAAGTATAAAAAAACTATTCTTTTTAAAATCAAATTTAATGTTTTATAGAAAACAAATCCACCTTATCCAACAGACCAATCCTATCCAACTATGGCAGAACCACAGACCACCTCACCATGGACTCGAGGGCAGACATGAGGAAGGTCACCACCATCCTGCTCTCCGAAGACTCCTCATCTTCAACGGGCAGGGTAGACATCGCTACCTGGGCCATGATCCCTGTGCAAAAGAAGCAACATGGATGTGAGTGACAGAAACCAGGGTCTCAGCACACTTCAGAGCTGTGAGGTGGCCACCAATTGCTTAGTTTCCCTTCTTCAGTCATCTACTTTCCCCAAAGCTTTTACCTCAAAGGGACCCTACCTCTTCACATCCCATCTACCATTAATTATTTCCATGAACTCAGCTTGGCATCCCACCCAGACTAAATCCCGAGGACGCCCAGCTGGGCTGGGGTGCAGCTCAGTGACAGGCAGAGCACCTGCCTCCATGTGCAAGGCTCTGCGTTCAATCCCCCAGGACCAACAAAATTTTTAAATATCAAAGTGCATAAATGCACTCTACTGTCATGTATAACTAATTAAAACAAACAAACAAAAACAACAACAACAACAAAAAAAAAAAACAGAAGGTGCTCAGAACTGGTTAAAATTCTCCCAGTGGGAGAAAGAAGAGGAGGTGAAACTTCCCACACGGGGACACTCTACCAGGATCCAAACAGCAAGAGACACAAAGTTCTGTCCTGCCCTCCCCTCCTGCAGTGCACAGGAGTGGGTGAAGTGGCTAGTCTGGTGAAATTTTTACTAGAAAAGAAAGAATCCGCGGGGCTTCAGGGAACTCTAAGTGTCTTCTACCATAAAGATTATTTTTCTCATTAGGAAACATTTTCTGATACTTTTGTATTAGCAAAAATCCTCTGATGAATGTAAAAACCATAAAACACAACATATTAAAAAATATGAACTGTTGCAAAGACATGCAGGAATGGGAACCTTCATGCATCTTGCTTGCAATGTAAAAGGGTGCACAGCTGCTGTGGGAAACAATTTAGCAGTTCCTACAAAGATGGAGAGGATCATCACATCATCTAGCAACTTCACTTCTGGATACACACACAAGAACTGAACACCGGGGCTCCAGCACCTACATGCACCTACATTCACAGCAGCATTTTCACAACCATCAGAAGGTGAAACAACCCAGAAGTCCATACAGAGATGAATAAACAAATGTGCCGTATGCAGATAGGGAGCACTACTCTCAGCCTTCAAAAGGCAGTCTGATGCAGCCTTCCACACAGTAAGTCCTGGGAGGGCTGCACTAGTGAGCGGATTAAGTCAGACACAGGACAGCTTCTATATGTGTGGTGACTGGAAGACTCAAATTCAAAGAACGGTGGATGGGGGGTTAGCTGGGCACAGCGGCGAACACCTGTGATCCCAGTGGCTCAGGAGGCAGAAGCAGAGAAGACAGCAAGTTCAAAGCCAGCCTCAGCAATGGTGAGACACTAAGCAGCTCAGTGAGACCCTGCCTCTAAAAAAAATATAAAATAGGGCTGGGATGTGGCTCAAGTGGTCAAGTGCCCCTGAGTTCAATTCCCCGTACCCCACTCCAAAACAATGGTGGGTGCCAGCAGGTGAAAGAGGCAGTAAAGGGGAGTTATTGATTAACAGGGGCAGAGCGTCAGTCGGGAATGATGAAAAGCTTTTTTTTTTTTTAAATGTGGTGCTGAGAATGGAACCAGCGCTCTGCACATGTTGGGCGAGCGCTCTACCACTGAGCCCCAGCCCAGCCCCATGAAAAGCTTTTGAGATAAGACAGTGGTGACAGCTCCCTAGCAACATGAATACACTCAATGCCAGTGAACTGTACGATCACTAAAAGTGAACACACAAACTTTTACAATATGTATATTTAACCAAAGTAAAATTAAAAACCTACATAAACACACTCGAAGGCAAAATCTGAAACAATTTTTAAAATCTGGTTTCCTATAAATAGTATGTAAATTAGACGCGTGTTAAAACTATTTCTTGCATTTTAGTTAAATTAACCAATTTTCCAGATCAAGTAATAAAATAAAACAATATACAAGGATGATGGAAAAATTAAAAGACTAGAAACATAATGGGAATCTAAAAACATGTCTGCATGTACATAGCTCACTGGAAACACCTGAATATCTGACACCAAACCTCAATACTCAGAGGACCCTGACAAGCACTGGCATTGCTGGGAGCGGGCATACACCTTGGCCTAAAAACATGTCAAACATCCCACAAGAACGAACTGTTTCCTTGAAGTCTGCAATCCAGATTTAACACCTGTTACCAAAAGAAGCAACTGCCAAGTCAGACTTTAGGCTTCAACAAATAATGAAGAATACATACTTAGGAAATATATCTTTAAAATAAAAATCAGGTGCAGTGACATACACCTATAATCCCAGTGACTTGGGAGGCTGAAACAGGAGGATCTCAAGTTCAAGGATAGCTTTCAATGCATAACAAGACCCTGTCTTGACAAAAAATTAAAACTGCGGGTGTACCTCGGCAGTGGAGTCCCAGGAGGTTCAATCCCCAGTATAACAAATAAACAAATAAAAATCAACTGACACTTATTCCCCCATATCTGTGGACAAATAGAAGTAATTTTGTTTCTCAAAACAAGATTCTGCTTTCTGGAAATGGGTGCACTGGATGACTAGAGACAGAATCAGACAATGCTTCAGACAGGCAAGTGGCTGGATCCCGGAAAGCCGAATTCTTTTCTCTTGGATAAGGAAGCCTCAGTAAGTTGTATTAAAATATGGTTTAGTCAAAACAGACATCAAAGGCCTATTACTTTTCAATAAGACACTTGTTAGAATACACTGTCATTATTTCTGAAAACACATATTTATTCATATTCTCACTTTTCCTTTAATTTCCCAGCAAGAGAAAAGAGAGATGTGTTCCCATTTTACAAATGCAGTGATTCTCCAAGTCACAGAGCCACTACCAGAGTCAACACATGAAACCAGACAACTTTCTGCCGACTGTTGTCTCCCTTCTCTCAGGGCACACACAGGCTCCATCACTGGAACTCCTGGGGCCAGACGGCCAAGTCACAGCAAGAAAGAAAGCACCTTGGAGGTGCCAGCTCAGTGGGGACAGGGGAGGCGGCCTGTTGCTCAGAGCTGTCCACTCTCCTCATGGTGCACCGGGTGACAACAGAATCTCACTGGGCTGCTCTTGGCCGATCCCAAGAGGCCACCTCCCTGGAGAGGGCTCAGTTGGGACCATGCATGGAGCACTGGCAGCTAACTATATTTCCCCTCTCTCTTTCCCAGAATCTGCCAGCCAGCACTCCCCAGAGGGCACAGCAGGCAAGCACAATGCTCTGGTCCTCCAAGAACCAAAGCCATAGAGCTGGTTCTGAGCTCACCACACCACCAGCTGCAGCTCAACCGCAGGGGCTGCGCTCACTGCCTCTTGTGTAGACAAATACCTGATCGAGCACTTACCAGGAAAGTTCCTTTCACCTCTCACCTTTTTCGAATGTTCTCTCCACTTCACATACAAGAGGAAAGCCTCAAGGTGGCACACATCTGTAAGATCATAAGTTTGAGGCCAGCCTGGGCAACTTGGCAAGATGCCGTCTCAAAACACAAAGGACTGGGGTGTGGCTCAGTGGCACAGTGTCTGCCCAGCAGGCACAAGGCCTGGGCTCCATCCCTAGCACAGCAAAGGAGGAAAGGAAAGGTCTGGGCTGGGAATGTAGCTCAGTGGTGGAAAACAAGAGGCTGGCCAGACAAGGTGGCACACAGCTGTAACCCCAGCAATTCAGGAGACTGAGGCAAACTGGAGTCCAGACTGGGCAATTCAGTGAGGCCCTGTCTCAAAACAAAATAAATAAAAAGGGCTGAGAATGCAGCAGAGTACCTGCCTAGCACCTAAAGGCTCTGGGTCTGCCAAAAATCAAAGAAGAGCCCATGAAACAAAAATTTAAAGCAAGAAAAATGGGGCATTTTGTTCTGCACTCAGAAGAAATGCAGCTAGCATGATTTTTATTCTGAACTTCATCAACAACTCCTTGGAACAAAAAGGAAAAAAAAAATCAAGGAAACTGTTGTGGACTCCATAAAACCTTAAATACAAAAAGATGGATCCCAGCCAGGCACGGTGGCCCGTAATCTGTGAACCCAGCTACTGGTAGACTTGAGGCAGGAGGATGGAAAGTTCCAGGCAAGGCTCTCTTTTAAATATAGAAAGGGGGGCTGGGGTTGTGGCTCAGTGGTACAGCGTACGCCTAGCACATGCGAGGCCCTGGGTTCGATCCTGAGCTCCACACAGATAAATAAAATAAAGATATTGTGTTCAACCACAACTAAAAAAAAACAAATATTAAAAAAGGGGGCGGAGGGGGTGACTGGGAATGTGGCTCAGTGGTTAAGTGATCCTGAGTTCAATCTCTTGTACCAAAAAATAAATAAATATAGAAAGGGAAACTGAGCCAAGATGGTTCACAGGTAAGCACAGTGTCAGGCTTTCAGCTCCTCAGTACTTAACACAAGGTACTCACTGTCCCACTGCGCAGCTTGATAATGGAGAGGTGGTGAGGGAGAGGGGGTGATCTCACTGTGTAAGGCAGAAAATCAGTCATCAACAAACAACCCAGAGTATCCGGTCCAGAGATGACCTATCAGACATGTCAGCTGACAGCCACTTCAGTCAGTTAAATTAAGATTAAATGACAGTTCAGTTCCTCAGTGGCACTGGCCAGTTTCAGTGTTCAGAAGCCACATGTACCTATATATAGAACACTCTCATCACCACAAGAAGCTTTATTGGACTACTACAGAGATTAAACTTTATCAAATACATTTATAAAAATCCTCATGACCCCGGAAATTGTAGTGAAAGGATCAAACAAGGGCATATAAGCCAGCAGAGTCCAGCCCAGCTCCCATGAATTCTTCCCATAAAACCTCCAGGGATTCCTGGTCCTAGAGTGCACCTACGGGAAAAAGACCTGGTGGGCAGGCTCCTTGAGAAAAGGAACAAATGTTTCACAGTATGCTAAGGACATACTGTGGGACACAGATTCTCAATATAAATTAATAAAATCCCAAAGAACCCAAACACTCTCAGTGTCAGGAGCAGGCCTCCAGGATCCACTACACCTGCTACCTGCCAGATTGTAGATTTCTTCCTCCCAGAAAAGCACCACTTACATATCTCCACACCACCTAACAAAATGGGACTATACCAGTCTCCCAACACCTCAGTGAAGTTACCTTGGCCTTTTTATTCCCATATTTTTAAAATTTTCAATACCTAAAAGCATGCACCTTCATAATTCAAAAGATGCCAAGAATTTTATATTGCCAGCAGAAATGATTAAACATATTGGTTCATATTGATTCCATCAGTCTCTCCAACATTTTGCAGAGTTATGACCTAATCACTATGAATGCCTCATTACTACTGACATGAATCTCTTTTTCATATTTGCATTTCTTCTTGGACAATTCATCTTCTACTTAGGTCCTAAGTCCATTACCAAACTGATGTCTGATGATGACTCTTAAAATCCAATCCTTGTTCCTTCTTTTGATCCTAATAGTTATTAGTGGATATAACTCCTTAATTACTCAGTTTCGTGTATATGTATTTTAATGAAACACTGTTTCTTTAAACAATTTGATTTTCATTTAAGATTTTAAAACATTTATGACATTCTTTGCTTGTTCTTTCTTGTATTTCAGATACCCCTTCTGCCTGAAGCTTATTCTTTAGAATTTCCTCCTCGTGACACTCTATTTTTCTTTGCTAAAGATTCTTTTCTTGAATAGGAACCTGGTTGGCAACTACTTCCCTGTCTCTGGCGGGTGTGCTCTGGCTTCCACTGTTGCCACTGACAAGTCCCTCCTGCCTCAGCCTTCCCAACAGAACTCATTGCTATTAAGATGCTTTCGTTGTGTTTGGTTTTATACAGCTGCGTTGGGTGTCAAGGTGTGGATTTCTTCTTATTCAATATTACTGCCCTGGGCTGGGGATGTGGCTCAAGCGGTAGCGCGCTCACCTGGCATGCGTGCGGCCCGGGTTCGATCCTCAGCACCACATACAAACAAAGATGTTGTGTCCGCCAAAAACTAAAAAATAAGCATTAAAACAAATTCTCTCTCTCTCTCCTCTCTCACTCTCTTAAAAAAAAAAAAAAAAAAAAAATATTACTGCCCTTCGTCAAGTATGGCACACCAACTATCCGCTCTACAGAGACCTCCCGTTTTCTACTACCTGACCTACAACGAGACTCGATTAAACGTCAGTTCTCCCTTTAAGTCTCTTACCTGTTCATTCTCTCTCATGTTTTCTTCTCTACAGTGAACCATGTTTCTTCTAACTTCCATTTCACTAATTCTCTCTTCATCTTATTTAAAAAAAAAAAATTTTTTTTACTTGTATTTGGACACAACATCTTTATTTTATTTTTTTACGTGGTGCTGAGGATCGAACCCAGGGCCTCACACGTACTAGGCGAGCGCTCTACCGCTGAGCCACAATCTCAGCAGCTGTTTCTTCATCTTTATTACTCTGTCGTTAAAAATCAACCATTAGGTTTTTAATTTTGCTTGTAATTTTCATTTACAAGATTTCTGTTTGCTGACACATCATGTATCATAGTTTGCTACTCCCTAAAGATTTTCAAACCTGTCCCATTTCTTCAAACAAAAATAAGGTTAATTATAGTCTCTGGTAATTCCAAAATCTCAAGTCTTTGTAGGTCCGTTTCTGCTGCTTTGGGTGGTTCCCAGTACTTATTCCCATGTATGCCTATATCTTCAATTCAATTCTGTGTGATCATTTTAAATTTAAAAAAAGAATTATATACACACACACACACAAATGTTGTGTGCGCACTTGTGGATTACGTGTATATATACCCATGTGTCTACACACACGGCTTTAACTCAGTGGTAGAATGCCTGCCTGGCATGCGCGTGAGGGCCGGGGTTTGATCCCCAGCACAGGAAAAACAAAATGTCTGGAAGGAAAGAAGGTCATCCAGGTGTGGGACCACCACCAACCTGGAATCACCACCATGATCCCAGCCCCCGCGGCACTCAAGAGCTGCTGTCCCACACCACAAACAGGATGCAACTGATATGCTTCTCTAGGGTCTCATCTGATTGAAGAGAAGATACTTCTATTTGACCCACGAGTTTTGTGCAGGCTCTAAGCTTTGAGCCTCTCACCCGAAAAAGCTTTCAAAACAAGTTCACGTGAACATGTAAAAGTAATTCCCATTTCCATTATCTGAATTCCCATTCTCTCTTGTGGGTCTGCACACACACACTGGAGACTGACAAGAGTCCTGTGCATTCTAAGCACATGCTTTCCACTGAGCTATGTTTCCATTTTTTCTTTTTTCTTTTTTTTATTATTACTTTTTGGTACTAGGGATTGGACCCGGGGTCACTCAACTACTGAACCATATCCCCAGTTCTTTTTATTTTTTATTTCAGACAGGATCTCACAATTGCTCCAAGCTTTGCTAAGTTGCTGAGGCTGGCTTTGAACTTGCAATCTTCCTGCCTCAGCCTCCCAAGTCACCCATGTCACAGGCATGTGCCACGACACCCAGCTCATTTTCCTTTTACTACCAACCTTTCCTTCAAAATTCCTGTCTTGGCGATTATTTGGTAATTTCACACAAATTTTGTTTTAGAAATTTAGAATATTCTTAGTTATTATTTCAGTAAGAATGACTGTCCCCAACAACTCTGAGAACCTTGCCTTCCATATTCTTTATCCGTAAAACACTATGAATTGGAACTATCAATCTTGGATTACAGGATTATATATTCCCATTTCAAGCCAACTCAAGTGAAAAAGGGAAATTGTATTACTTCATTTAATTATATCTAAAGGCTGCACTGACCCCACACACAGCTTGATCCAAGAACAAAAATATATCATTAGACTCTTCTCCACTCCTTCCCCACAGGGCCTCACTTCTGCAGATGTCACCAGTCGTGACATCTGCATGCATCTTTAAGTTTACTGTACTGCGATTCCAGGCAAAAGACTACTACATCTTCCTGCTAAATTTTCCACAACAGATCTGGACATTTGTGTCTTGAGCCTACCCAAATCCCAATTACCAGTAGCTAGTCACAACAAGACTGCATAGGATATACTGTGATTGACAGGCTAGCTACAGCCCCGTGGACTAGAAGGCAGAGCAGGCCACTGCTATCAAGAGGAAAAGGGATGAAAAATCGCTTATAGGCACCCAAAAAAACCACCAGAAGTCACCCTTATCAACAGGGGTGCGCGCCAGGACCCCCAGAGAGGCCTGCATCTATCTTCCCCGGGTACCAAGCCCCCCTGTTTCCTCCTACTCAGCATACCTACTGTGAGGCAGGAACTGGGCACAGCAGGAGGCTAACGCGGACAGTCCACAGCAAGCAGCCACATGGACCGGCCTCTCCTCTCAGCACACCTGGGGCACTGTACTCACCCTTCTGCCTGCTCTCATCACAGCGGGAGACTGGCTTTGGGTGGCATCCTCTATCCTTAACAACTTTTCCCCCTCTGCGGGGAATGGGCCAGCAGCTTGCTCCTGGGCAGACACACCCTTTGGGCCTTTCAGTCGGAACCTGTTCCTGAACCTGTGCAGCCACCCCTTGCTGGCCGTGAACGGCCTCCTCTCGGGCCCGCCGTCGCGCCTCTCGGGGGACGCCTGGCACAGGTCCTGGTACAGGCTCAGCGCCTTCTGGCGCAGGGCGCTGCCGTCCACAGCCACGCGCCGGCTGCTCATGTCCTCCACCCACAGGCTCAGCGCCTTCTCCATCTTCACCAAGCACTTGTCCCACACGGTGGCCGTTACTTTGGCGTCTGGGGGGCCGCAGAGAAGCTGGCCCGGATCTCCTTCTCCTTCTTCACGATTTCCCGGATGGAGGATTCGTTCTTACTGAAGATCTTGGCCACCTCGGCATAGGACTTCTGCTCCTTCCTGATCAAGTCGAGAACCTTCACCTTTTCGCTCAGTGGCAGCACTTTGCGGCTCCTCTTGGGTGCATCCTCATTGCCGGCCCGGGTGCTCTTGAGCTTGGGCGCCATCGTTAAAAGTGAAGGAGAATTACTGGAACACAAGGCCGGCGACACCTGGGTGACACTGGATAGGGGCCCTGGCAGTGGTGCCACCCCAGGTAGGCCAGGGCTGCCTCCCAACACCCACTGCTGCACCAGAGGCTGGACTTAAGAATGGACTCCTTCTGAAATCTTCCATTTAACAAGTCCAGGCCACAGCTGGCCGCAGGTCCCTGGGACTTGGGGCAGGACGGCGCTCTCAGTCCCAGCGCCTCCTGTCCCGGTTATTCAATTGCCTCCGTTTTTCCATTACCCATTTTTTTTACTCCGTGTTTTCTTTCCCTACTTTGATTTTAATTCTCCTTTATGAGTTTCAAAGATGAGCCTGGTTGGCCTGCTGCCACGCCATTCTTCATCTTCTGCTGGTTCTTCTGCTGGTGGCTAGTGTTTAATAGATGTGGTGAGTTCTTCTATCTCTGAAACAGACTCCGGCCATTCTCCAAGACCTTCCTGGATTTCTCCGTGGAGATCCATTCCAGGGATTAGGTTTATCGTGTCCTTGCTGATCTGATCTGTTGTACCTCAAAACAAGCCCATAATTAATTCCATATCGATTTTTTTATCTGACTATACTTCTGTTTTAATTTATCAATCCTTGCTGTTAATACCAAACACCAAAAAAAAAAGGATTTTATAATGAGCGAAAGGAGAGCACTCTTGAAGATTTTTCACACACCGTCATAACTAACAGAAGCTGAGGTTCTTAATATTTGTGAACATGCTGTTCTCTAAAATACTTCTAATTTTCAATATATTTCTGCCTCAAAACAAATTTCACATTAGACTGGTAAATGAGGAGGTACCATGACACTGATTTTTTTTTTAATTCCTTAAACATTCATGCTGTATTTCTTTGGCATATATTATTTTCAACAAACATTTTTCCATTTCAGATTTACAACAATCATAAATCAACCTCTTTGTTCTAGTATTTTATAAATAAGCAAGCCCAGTCCAGGAAATCTTACTGTTACATATTAACATGCTACATTACATATACTTGATTTTATAAAATGAATCAGAATCCATGTCCATTTCCAAATTGCCATGCATAATAATAAAAGTCAGTTTTTTAAAAAATAATGAACCTGAGGTGAATAATTTATAGTGACTAGAAATATAATACTAAATTCATGGCATCTCATCATGGTTGCAACAAAGTTCATTTCCTTTTTGTCCATAAGGCAAATATTACAGTGGGCAATGAAGAGTGCTTTAATATATCAACATAAATCATGTTGTATAAAGATAACAAACTTAGAATAAGTTATAGTCCATGTACATATGCCAAAATACACTCTACAGTCATGTTTATCTAAAAAGAATTTTTAAGAAAAAGGAATTTGGTTCGAAGACAAAATTAGGAATGTCAGCCCAATCACATATATGAACATGTATGTCATAAAACACTGATGACAGGCAACTGTCAGGCAACATTATGCCCTTTAATAAAAACAGCCATGAGTTTAAACAGTCATTTAAATTAGTAAAATCTTGTACTCACCATCTAAACTGAAGACCCACTCCAACTAGTAGGAAACGCATTTAAATAGCTCACAAACACCGTGATTTCATTTTCTTCTACACAAAGTTCTGCAGACTGTTAAGTTTTCTGTTATTTTTATTTATTATAAGCAATTAAGATCTATCCTGCATATTTACTTAAATGTGGAGAGATAAACTTCAACACTGAAAAATCATAAATACCCTAATTCAATGTTTTGCACTAGAACAATATCAGAACTCAATGCTTTTCTCAATTAACACTGACAAAGTCTTCAAAATTAGCTAAAATAACTACCACTAAGACACTGTCCACAGAAGGAAGACAAAAGACACTGTTTAAGACAGGTGATGAGGTCTGGAGTTGTAGCTAGTGGTAGAACGCTTGCCTCCTACGTGTTGAGGCACTGGATTTGATTCCCAGCACCATATATAAATAAGCAAATAAAATAAAGGTCCATCAACAACTAAAAAAGTATATAAAAAAAAGACTGGTATGATATTCATAATTCCATAAATAATTCAACAGGTTTAAGGGTTTAAAAAAATGGGGAGAGGAGATTTCTGCCAGAAAAATCTCATCCAAATTGAAGGTTCTGACTTCTACTCCAAAAAAATGTCGCATGATATTCCTGTACTGGCAATACCTTCCTCCTGGCCAATATGGAAGGCAGGCCACAATGCCTTGGTTTTCTGGTATCCTCAAGTTGTCTTCCTTCTTCAAGGTCTCGTCTCTAGTTACGTTTTGCAAAACTATAAAACTTAAATTTTACCAATTCAATTTATATTAAGCATCACTAAAGCCAAGTTTCAACAAAAATATTCTTGAATTGTCTCCACTAACAGAAACATCACTAGTGAGAATAAAATAACTTCAAATATCACTTAATTCTACAGTAAAGTCAAATGGAAGTTTAAGCTTTAAAATTTTTATTTTATTTTTTTTTAAAGAGAGAGAGAGAGAGAGAGAGAGAGAGAGAATTTTTAATATTTATTTTTTAGTTCTCGGCAGACACAACATCTTTGTTTGTATGTGCTGTTGAGGATCGAACCCGGGCCACACGCATGCCAGGCGAGCGCGCTACCGCTTGAGCCACATCTCCAGCCCCAGCTTTAAAAATTTTAAACCTTTATTTATAAAAGAAAGTCATTGCTTCAAAATGATGAGCACCCAAAGAAAATCTTAATCTTCATCTACAATGCTCCATATTTTTTCCTAAGATGGTGCCTAAAATGAAAAGGATCTAACTCCACTCACCTGACATTATCCTAAAAAGGTCTCAGTTTCATTAAAATTTGTGGGGGTTTTTGGGAGGGGTGTTTGTTTTTTAGTACCAGGAATTGAATCCAGGGGCACTTAACCTCTGAGCCACATCCTCAGCATTTATATTTTATTTAGAGACAGGGATTCGGTAAGTTACTGAGGCTGGCTTTGAGCTGGTAATCCTCCTCCTACCTCAACTTCAGGAGTAGCTGGGATTATAGACAAGCACCACTGTGCCCTGCTCATTAAAATTAGTTTAAATTATCCTGTAATACTATATTCTAGCAATCTTTTAGGGTGCTGAAAACATTTCCCTCTGGAATTAATGGTACTTAATAGCTAGCTCCATGTTCTACCTTTATAGGTACAAAGTACTAAAGGCCAAAAAAAATTTTTTTAAAAAGGAAATTATCCATCCTTAAAACATTAGTTAATATACTTCCATTTCTTCAGTGTCCATTTGGTAATTTTGTAGAATGTTTTTAAACAATTTTTTAAATTTTAAAATATTTAAGGTAGTTCATTGATCCTACTGGTTTGTCTTTTGAGTGATAGGAAAGAAATTAACCTACTCTCTTCATGTTTACAGAAGACTGACATGTGCCTGACAATGTGCAAGACAGACTTTTCTATAACCATGAGGATGAGGCTACAGCTCTGCTCGAGCTCTCGCCAGCACACACATCCTGGGCGCAGCTACCAGGACCACAGCAAAAAAAAAAAAAAAAAAAAAACTTGCTATTGCAATCGTCCAAAATCACAGAATTCCTTTTTCTTTCTTGTGGTTCTGGGAATGGAACCCTGGGCCTTGTGCACACCAGGCAAAGGCAAAGGCTCTATCACTGAGCTACTTCCCAGCCAGAGAACTCTTCAGAATCCATTATCAATTCTAGAAGGTGCTATCTTAGGAAACTTGCTGGTTGGTGTGTGTGGTCTTGTAAGAGTACACTACAGCACACAGTGGCCAAGGCCAGAAAGTCCACCAACCTCATCTTCAGATACTTGTAACACAGATCCCGGATTCAGGTGTGGCTCTATGAGCAATGGAATATGAGGACAGAGGGGCTGGGGTTGTGGCGCTTGCCAGCATGCAAAAGGCACTGGGTTGGAACCTGAGCACCACATAAATGTAAAATAAAGATACTATGTCCACCTAAAACTCAACAATACTATATATATATATAATATATATATATATAAAATATATATATAATATATTATATATATTATATATATATAAATAAATAAAATGAAGATATATTATATATATTATATATATTATATATATTATATATTATATATATATTATATATATATTATATATATTATATATTATATATATATTATATATAATATATATATATAAATAAAATGAAGATAGAGGACAGTACTGGTTTTTTATTTTTTGGGTGTGCGTGTGGTGCTGGGGCTTGAACTTAGGGCCTTGTGCATGTGAGGCAAGCACTCTACTAACTGAGCTACATCCCTAGCCCTGTACTATTAGTTTTGATAAATATGTGAACCTTGTATTAGATGATGCAGAAGAGATTTTTTTTGCGGGGGAGGGGTGCCAGGGATTGAACTCAGGGGCACTCCACCACTGAGCCACATCCCCAGCCCTATTTTGTATTTTTTTTTATTAGAGATAGGGGCTCACTAAATTTCTTAGCACCTCACTAAATTGCTGAGGCTGGCTTTGAACCAACCATCTTCCTGCCTCTGCCTCTGAGCCGCTGGGAGATTCATTCTTAAAGGCAATAAAACAACTAGGTCAGATCATGTTAAAAGGAGATAATATTACTCTGTTACAAAGTGGTTCTGGGAATGGAACCACTAGAAATGATCAATAAAGTGAGAAATTTACAGAGAAAGCTACCATCTTTTTTAGGTGTTCTTTGCTGGGAATACAGTTCTAAAACATCTGTTTTGATTACCCATTTTGATTACAGTTATTAACAGATGAAAACACTGGGGGGCTGAGGGACTCTTTTTATTAAAAAAAAAATTAAAAATAAAAAGAATCTGGATCTACCTCACTAGATGCTCAATTCCTCAAGCACTTTCAAGGCCAAACCAGGTTGTAAAATTCAATCCCATTTTAGATATTTTTTCAAATCTCATCATCTACAATACTTAAGTTTCAGAAAACAGGAAGGCTCTCTAGGACTCAGACAATAACCATAATAGTTAAATCCATTAAGTCCGTGCACTGACTTTCACCACCATCCCCCCAAATTCCCTGCTCTCAGAGAAAAAGAAGTAGAATTCCTCAATTCTAATAAGGAAAAAAACGCAAGAGAGGGCTGGGGATGTGGCTCAAGAGGTAGCACGCTCGCCTGGCATGCGTGCGGCCCGGGTTCGATCCTCAGCACCACATACAAACAAAGATGTTGTGTCCGCCGAAAACTAAAAAATAAATATTAAAAAATTCTCTCTTAAAAAAAAAAACACAAGAGACATTTCATTTTGTATATCACCACACAAAACACTCATTAACAAAGGGCAACATGACACCCTATCTTAACTGAGGAGCCAAGCTAACTGAAGTCTCCACACAGCAGATATTGTGTCCTACCCCAGACTACAGGAAAACACTAATAATCCCACCCCAAAATGCTTCAGCAGAGTCTAATCATGAATAAGAAATGGACAAATCCAAGTTAAGGGCCAATCTATAAAGTGCCTGCCCAATAGCCTTCAGAGGTCCAGAGCATGAAACCAAAGCCTGAAGAACTATTCTAAAATAGAAACAGAAATAAAAAAGCACCTCAAGATGGGCAAGGCAGCACACACCTGTAATCCCAGTGGCTTGGGAGACTGAGGCAGGAGGATCCCAAGTTCAAAGCCAGCCTCAGCAACTTAATGAGGTGCTAAGCAACACTGTGAGACCCTGTGTCAAAATAAATACAAAAAAGGGCTGGGGATGTGGCTCAGTGGTTGAGTCCCCTGAGTTCAATCCCTGGTACCCCTAAATGGGGGGGGGGGGGGGAAAGGCACATCAGCCAGGTGCCAAAGGTACTACTCGAAGCTGATGCAGGAGATCCCAAATTCAAAGCCACGCAGGTCAACTTACTGAAACCCTTGTCTTAAAACTTAAAAAAATAAGGACTGGGGACAGGGCAGTGGATGGACGCCCGAGTTCAGTACGCAGAACTGCTAAAGAAACACAGGAACAATAAAGCACACAGAGAAATAGGAAGGCTGGGGAGACCCCTCCACTGTTGTGCCAACACATCTGGAAAGCCCAGTGGGAAGCTCTCAAGGATGTATGGGCAATTTTTATTCCTTTGCTCTTCTGGTCGCTGTTTTGCAAGTTTAAAAAAGTTTCAAAATAATTTTTAAGGAAAGGGGATGTACTTCAGTGGGAGAGCAAGTGCTTAGGATACACTAGGCTCAGGGTTCAATTCCCAGCACCACAAAAAATAACAATTTTTAAAACACTAAGTACATATGTGCCAAGCTAATTAAAATTTTCTCCAAGGAGCCAGACACGGTGGCGCACACCTGTAATCCCAACAGCTCTGGAGGCTGAGACAAGAGGATCACAAGCTCAAAGCCAGCCTCAGCAACAGAAAGGTGCTAAGCAACTCAGTGATACCCTGTCTCTAAATAAAATACATAATAAGGCTGGGGATGTAGCTCAGTGATTGAGTGCCCCTGAGATAATCTCCAGTAGCCCCCCCAAAAAAAATCCTCCAAGGGCTGGGGGTACAGCTCAACAGGTGCTCCCAGGGCTTTGACTGGTTACATTTTATCTGTATTGGCTATATAAAAAAGCTGGAAATGGGCTGGGATTTTTTTCTTGCATTTTAAGAACTACAGCCAGGTGCAGTGGTGCACACCTGTAATCCCAGTGAGGCTAAGGCAGGAGGGTTGCAAGTTCAAAGCCAGGCTCAGCAATTTAGTGAGGAGGCCCTGTCTCAAAATAAAAAACAGAAAGGGTTGGGCATATGGCTCAGTGGTAAAGCATCCCTGGGTTTAATCTCCAGTACCTCCTCCCAAAAAAATAAAATAAAAACACACAGGCTCTGAACCTTCCAGCCCAGCCTAGCACTGTGTGGGAACTGTCCCCTGAGCTCAGTAAGCCTTGCTTTCCTCAATCTCAAGATGCACACAGTGCCCACCTTCCCCACAGACTGCTGTGAGCACTGGAACAGCAACCTCAGGACCCTCAGAAACACTACCTCTGCAGGGGACTCCAGCCCCACACTCCCCTCTCCAGCTCCCACATCCTCCCAGAGACCTGGTTACTTTTAAAGTAGTATTTTTCTATTTTTGGACTAGTTTAAAATTAGTCCTTGTAATCAATCAAAATCTGTCACTTCTGCCTCTGAGGAAGAGGCTTCCAAAAAAGTTCTTTAAATGCACTACTTTCACTTCACCAAACTGAGCACTCAATAGGCACCAAGATCCACCTGTAACTTGATTCCCAAACCCTGCCCAGCCTGGCTACCCTCTGGGCACTCTTGAGTCTGACTGTGTAAGCTCAGTCTACCAGAGACCATATCTGGACCTGTAGCTCCCAGGATTTCTACATTCTTTGCTTATTTAACCCAGAGGATCATTGGAATCCACATTCCTAAGAGCTGATCTCCAAAGGGTTAACAGGTACTTCCCACATGGAAATAAATCAGGTTGGTATTTCACTCAGAGAGTCTGTCTTACATATGTGTAATACGAAGGTAGGAAGTATCACCACTTATACTAATATATCCACTTCAGTGGACAGCACAAACTGAACAAACGAATCCACTTTAGTTCATTTAATCTTTAGAAAATAAACATTTAACGACAGCAAGTGCTTTGAAATAAAATTAGATATCCCCAAGCCAAGCCCTTTGATGAAGACAGATTTTTAAATCAAGATTCTGAAATTTTTAGGCTGAGACTGGTAGGACATCCCTATCATCCCAGATACTTGGGAGGCTGAGGCAGGAGAATCACAAGTGCAAGGCCCTGAGCAACTCAGTAAGTCTCAAAATAAAAAGGGCTGGGGGTATATTTCAGTGGTAAACACTACTAGGTTAAAATACCCAGTAATAATAATAATAACAGAGCCAGGTATGGTGGCACACATCCCAGCAGCTCGGGAAGCTGAGACAGGAGGACCCCGAGTTCAAAGCCAACTACAGCAAAAGCGAGGCCCTAAGCAACTCAGTGACACCCAGGCTCTAAATAAAATACAAATAGGGCTAGGGATGTGGCTCAGTGATTGAGTGCCCCTGAGTTCAATCCCTGATACCAAATAATAATAATGATAGATAGATATGAATAGATATATGCACACCACGTTTATAGCAGCACAATCAATAATAACCAAACTATGGAACCAGCCTAGGGGTTCATCAATGCAAGATTGGATAAAGAAAATGTGGTACAGATACACAATGATTCAGAAAGAAAAAACAATTAAGCCAGAAGCAGTGGCACACGCCTATAATCCCAGTGACTCAAGAGGCTGAGGCAGGAGGATCACAGCTCAAAGCCAGCCTCTGCAGCTTTGTGAAGCCCTAAGCAACTCAGTGAGACCCTGTCTCAAAAATAAAAACTAGAAAGGGCTGGGGATTTGGCTCAGTGACAACACCCCAGGGTTTGATCCCTGGCTTTCCCCTCCCCACCAAAAAAGAATGAAAGTGTGTCATTTGCAGCATAGTGGATGAAACTTGAGAGGACATGTTAAGTGAAATAAGTCATGTTTTCTCTCATGTGAAGTCTGGGGGATAGGAAGGAAAGAGGAACAAAAAGGTGTGGAGGAGTGTCTCGTGAAAAATCAAAAATCAGAAGAGGAAAGGGACCGGGGTGGGAGAGGAGAAGGGAAGGGGAGAAAAAAGGGCTGGGAGAGCTGGGGATGTGGCTCAAGCAGTAGCACGCTCGCCTGGCATGCGTGCGGCCCGGGTTCGATCCTCAGCACCACATACAAAGATGTTGTGTCCACCGAGAACTAAAAAAAATAAATAAATATTAAAATTCTCTCTCGATCTCTCTCTCTCTCTCTCTTTAAAAAGAAAAAAAAAGAAAAAAGGGCTGGGGATGTAGTTCCCTGGTACAACACCTGTCCAGCATGTAGGAGGCCTGGGTTGGGTTCGAACACCAGTACCATAAATAAATAAAAACAAAATACAAGAAAAATCTCATCAGCCATTCAGGAGAAATTACCACTTTTTCTGGCACAAAAGTTTAAGAGAAAATGTTTCTAGGCATTCATTAAACTTTTAAACTGACAGTTCAGAATTCCAACTACAGCAGCTTGTTCTACCAACACACAAAGAATGTGTCCCTTTGACCTTACTCCAGATTTAAAAATCATTTGAAAGAGGAAATGAAAACCAAGTCGCTATCATGTATAAGTTCACTTTATTTTTTAAAATGCATTCTTCACAGAAGGCAGGTGATAGGAAAAAGGTGTTTTGCCAGAACTGGTGTCCTGTCTCCATATACTATCCATTTCAATCCTAAATTTACTAAAAATGACCATAACCTATGTCCTTACCACATAAGGGTGTTACCAGAAGGTAGATAGGTACTTGATAAAGTGCTTCATAAAACACTCAGCAAGCTGAGCGTGGTGACACACACCTGTAACACCAGCTGCTCTGGGAGACTGAGGCAGAAGGATCACAAGTTCAAAGCCAGCCTCTGCATCTTAAGCCCTAAGCAACTCAGCAAGATCCTATCTCAAAATTCCAAAAAATAATAAAAAGGGCTGGAGGTGTGGCTCAGTGGTAAAGCACCCCTGGGTTTAATCCCTGGTACCAAAAAAAAAGGGGGGGGGGGGGTTGGGGGATGTAGCTCAACGGTACAGCTCTAGCTTACCATGTATGAGACCATGGGCTCAACCCCAACACCAAAAAAAAAAAAAAAAAAAAAGTTTATACTATATATGCTTTAACATTTTTTTTTTAATCACTCCAAGAAACCACTTAATGTTTATTAGCATGTGTGAAGGCCTGGGTTCAATTCCCAGCACTGCAAAAAGAGGAGACCACTTGGAAAAAAGAAACGGAATGGAAGTGTTGATGATGGAAAAGGCAGGTGCAAACTCCTCTCACAGGGCTTCTCTATGCTAGCAAAAGATGTGTGCAGAACCATCCATATTCTTCTGCCACAAAAAGGGGTTAAACACACATACAAGGGCTGGGGATGTGGCTCAAGTGGTAGCGCGCTCGCCTGGCATGATCCTCAGCACCACATTAAAAAAAAGATGTTGTGTCCACCAAAAACTAAAAAATAAATATTATAAAATTCTCTCTCTTTAAACACACACACACACACACACACATACACAATGACAGCAACTCTTGCTCCCAGGTGTAGGTAAGAAAGATGTGAAAACAAGGACTCCAGTGACATCTGCCAATGCACAAAATTCTTATGCACAGCTGCCAGAAGGCTGAAACAATCCAGGTGTCCATCCACAGATGGGAGAGACCAATAACAGAACATTACTCAGCCTTAAAAAGGACTGGCGTTCTAGAACACTCTATAACTTAGAGCAACAAAAACATTATGTTAAGTGAAATAAGCCAGACACAAAAGCACAATTACTGTGATTCCAATTATGTGAAATATCTAAGCCAGGATGGCTGTAATACCAGCTACTCGGGAGGCTGAGGGCAGGAGGATGGCAAATTCCACACTCACCTAAGTAACTTAGTTAGAACAGATCTCAAAATAAAAATTATGCAGATGTAGCTCAGCATAGAGCACCCCTAGGTTCAATCTTCATGACCAAAAAAGAAATATGTAGGCAGGACTGGGGTGTAGCTCAGTGGCAGAGCACTTGCCCAGCACCATGAGGCTCTAGGCTGGATAGACAGCACTGCAAAAGAGAAAAATAAAATAGGCAAACTCATAAAAACAGAAAACAGATTAGCAGTTACCAGGGGCTGGAAAAAGGAATGAGGCATTTTTATTCCATGGGTACAGGGAGTTCTCTGTTTGGGGTGATAAAAAAGTTCTAGAAATAGAGGTGTGAATGGAATTAATGCTACTGAACTGCACATTTTAAAATGCTCATTAGGAAAGAAGGAAGGAAAAGTGGAAGAAAGAAAACGATGAAAGAACAGGTGGAAGGAAGGAAGCCGACAAATCTCCTTGTAAGATCAATTTCTCTGCCATTTCCCCTTGTAAACATTTCCCCTTGTAGACATCCTCCTTTGTCAAATCATTTCATAAATGAGATAATGAAATGTAATTCAGTGTTTTAAAGTCTTAACACCAGAGTGGGGGTTGTAGCTCAGTGGTAGAGTGCTTGCCTAGCGTGTGCAAAACCCTGGGTTCCATTCCCAGGCATGGCAAAAAATAAAGTAAAAAGTCTAAGACAGCCTGGTGATACACACCTGTGATCCCAACGATCTGGGAAGCTGAGGCAAGAATATCACAATTTCAAGGCCACTCTCACCAATTTAGGGAGATCCTCAGCAACTTAGTGAGACCCTGTCTCAATTTTTTTAAAAAGGGCTGGGGATATAGCTCAATGAATCAATCCCCAGCACCAACTTACAAAAGTCTACAACCAAGAGCAGTTATTCATTCTAGTTCAGTTCCAATATTTCATTTTCTCATTGAAAACAACTTTTGATCTGAGAACAATCTATAGATAAGCTCTATTCACATTCACATGAGAGTCAATAGTAAGGCCTGTACCTACATAGAGCAAGTTACTTACAACAATATATTAAGCAAAATTTTCTCAGTTTCATTAATCAAACTATCAAATTTTTTATATATATTTTTTTAGTTATACATGAGCACAATATCTTCATTTTGTGTATTTATTTTTATGTGGTGCTGAGGATCGAACCCAGGGTCGCACACGAGCGAGGCGGGCGCTCTACCACTGAGCCAAAACTCCAGCCCCAAATTTCTTTTTCTTTTAATATTATTTTTTAGTTATAAGTGGACATAATATCTTCACTTTGTTGTTTTATTTTATTTTATTTTATTTTTTAGTTTTCGGCGGACACATCTTCACTTTGTTGTTTTATTTTATTTTTTAGTTTTCGGCGGACACAACATCTTTATTTGTATGCGGTGCTGAGGATCGAACCCAGGCTGCATGCATGCCAGGCGAGCACGCTATCGCTTGAGCCACATCCCCAGCCCTTCACTTTGTTTTTATGTAGTGCCAAGATTCGAACCCAGTGCCTCAGGCTTGCTAGTCGAGCTCTACCACTTGAGTCACATCCCCAGCCCAAAACTGCCAAATTTCTAATAAAACAGTGGGGCCTGACCACAAATAAGGTAACTTTTCTTACTTCCTTAATTAGGGCAAAAAAAATCTTCAATTATTCCTAACTCCCTTACTCTAATTTCTATTTCAAATATATGAAGATTCCCAATGGAGAAAGAAGGCACTACCTCTAAGACTTATGACAGAGTAAGATAAAAATAGGAGTGAACTTATGTGTTGGGCAACTAGCTCCAGAAAGCTAGTTTTCGATTGTAAATTCACTACTTACAAAATAGACATGATTAGTCCCCATTATACAAATACATCAGCTCTAACCTAACTAACCAGATGTCATTTCAACTAGCTACCCTAAATAGGACCACACTCCACTACTCTCTGCTTCCTCAATTATACCCTACTATGTTCATATACTGTGCTTCTTTCAAAAATAATTTCAGAGGGCTGAGACTGTAATTCAGTGATAAAGTGCTTGTCTTGAATGTGTGAGGCACCGAGTTCAATCCTCAGCACCACAAAAATAAAGATACTGTGTGTTCATCTACAACTAAATTTAAAAAAATATATTTCAGGGCTGAGAATATAGTTCAGTGTCCGAACACTTGCCTACCATCTGTGACGCCCTGGGTTCAGTCCCCACCACCACCACAACAGAAATGTTCTCCTTAGCCACTGTACACACGACGTCATATTCACAAAGGGAGAAGCCCATGAAGAACTATGCCCTTGTCCTTAGAGTTTCATTAGAGATCAACACTGTACTCAATATTAGAAGTTATTACTGGCTACTAATTTTTACTTCCTCAATAAGTTTAATTTGCCAAAGTAGCCAGCATGTACTTTCATTGTTACTGTAAACTGAAGGTTGGCCTCCTGTAATACACAGTTTTTTTTTTTTAAGAGAGAGAGAGAATATTTTAATATTTATTTTTTAGTTATTAGCGGACACAACATCTTTGTTTGCATGTGGTGCTGAGGATCGAACCCGGGCCGCACGCATGCCAGGCGAGTGCGCTACCGCTTGAGCCACATCCCCAGCCCCTGTAATACACAGTTTGAGTGAACAAAATTATTTGAAAGCCACCTCCACCAACATGCCTGTAATCCCAACAACTTCAGGAGGCTGCAGCAAGACAATGGCAAGTTTGAGGCCAGCCTGGGCAACTAAGCAAATCACTGCTGAAAAATAAACAAAGGGCTCAAACCACATGTGATGGCACATAGTAATCCAAGTAATTTGGGAGGCTAAAGTAGGAGGATCACAAGTTCAAGGCCAGTCTCAGCCAGTTATCAAGGCCCTCCCTCAGCAACTTAGGGAGATCCTGCTTCAAAATTAAATAAATAAAATCTGAGTATTTAACTTGGGGCTAAAGAGCCCCTGGGTTCAATCCCCAGTACCAAAAATTAATTTCAAAAAATTATAAAGCGCTGGGGATGAGCTCAGCGGTGGAACACAATGGGGTCTAGTCCCAAGATCCCTCAAAAAAGAGATCCTATATATAGTCAAATTTTGGGGGGGGGGGGCGGTGTACTCAGGGCCACTCGACCACTGAGCCACATCCCAAGCCCTGTTTTGTATTTTATTAGAGACAGGGTCTCACTGAGTTGCTTAGCAGCCTCACTAAATTGCTGAGGCTGGCTTTGAACTCGAGATCCCCCTGCTGGGATTCCAGGCGTGCGCCCCCGCGCCGGCCCTGTATATAGTTCTTAATGAAGTTAGAATCCAGGGACAGCGGAGCCAGTCCTCCAGCAACTCTGACATTCTCTGGCTGTATCAGACTTTCTACTACTTGCTCGCGGGGGAAAGCAGACACGGAGGGCCAGACACAGGCAGGGGACACTAAGACACAGACCGCAAGAAGAAACACGAAAACTGCAGCAGAGGTGAACAAGGACAGGACAGAAGGACAAAAAATGGAGAATGAAGATCAAAGTACACCCTTCACACTTCCAGTGTCAGGGCCAAGCTCTGCAGGGCCACCCAGACCTGAGACTCTGAGGAGGGTGAGAGGGAGAAAATAATAAAACAAGTGTCTTAGGGGGAGGCTCAGGGGTCCCCTCCACAGTACCAAAAAAAAAAAAAAAAAGCCTGTACCATGGATAAATTAATAAAAATGAGTGGGAAAATTAACCAACTATTTAGGTCTTCAATTTAATTCTGCATTTAATTCCATGACCCCCTTTGAAACTGGAGGTTAATTAGTTTAATTCTGCACTTAAATCCATGGCTCCTCCTTAAACCGGAGATTAATGTAATCCCGCCTAACAAAAAAATTCTTTAACTCTGAACCAGTTTTCCAAGTAATCTACAGTAAGCCGCTCGACTTATTTTTTGGTTAAGATCTAATTTTAAAGTAAGGAAGAGCAAACATCTAGAATAGATTTACCTCACTTAACTCTGCACCACCGTGAACGGTTCCCCAGCGCAAACTCGGGAAAAGCAGCCCACAGCACCACCTGGTAACGAGTGGAAACGCGAATTCCCAGGCACCGCCCAAGCCCGCCGCGTTCACCTGCTGGGCAAGCAAGTGCAAACTGCCACTTCTCCTGGCCCGCTCCTCATCCACAGAGTGGAATTTCGGGGTTATTACGACACAACATCTCTGGCACAGGAGACGCACGAGGTCGTTAGCTGTGTTTGTTACAGGTACGCGTAAGACACTCGGGCAGAACTGGGGGAGAAAGGGAGAGACGAAAGGGCACTGCACACCCGGCGGCTGGGCCAGACCCCCGCGGAGGAGGGGCGGACGAGTGGACAGGGGCGCGACGCAGCAGCGCGTCCCCACCGGACACTGGAAGGAGGCCTCCCAGAAGCGAGGGCAAGGAAGTTTTCCCGGCCTCGACAGAAGCAAAGTCAACGCCGCCTAACGGTGCGAACCCAGACCCAGAAAGCAGGCGGCACGGGAGCCCAAGCAATGCTCGCCACCGAAAGGCAAAAAGAAAGAAAACTTAGCTCCTGGGGTCGGGAGCCTGCCTCGCGGGGCACTCTACCTGCGCCCGCACTGCAACCCAACTCCCCTCACTCGGGCGAGCGCCGGGGGGCTCGGGCCGCCCTGCGGGCCTGGCCGGCCATTGTCTGCAGCGCGGTGGCACTGCGAAGCGGCTCCCGTGGCGCGCGAGAGGAGCGTCGCTCCACGAGACCCCGCGTCCCGCTCTCGGCCGCAGAGGAGCGCAAAAGCCGAACGCGGGGGCGGCGGCTTGAGAAAAGGCAGAACTTCCCAAAGAAAAGTGCAGGGACCAAAGAGCACCGCGCTCCTCCTCCGCCCGGCGCTCTGCACCCCGCCGTCCGGTGCTGGCGGAGCCTGGCGGCTTTATGCTCAGGGCCTTTCGGCCGCGGTCTTCCTTCCGGTCATTGTGTGTATTTCCACCACCCCCCAAAATCGGACGGGTCCTCCGGGGCGCCGCGCCCGGCCGGCCCAGGACAAAGCCCACGGCGGGCTGCACCTGGGAGCGGGGCGGGGCGCGGCGCGCAGGGCCACCGCTCGGGAACCCGCCCGCGGCGCCCGACCCCGCCGCAGTTGCCAGGCAGCGCGGCACCGCCCCCGCGCCCGCCGGCCAATCCCGCGCGTCTGCTGCCCCGGCGCAGGAGCCCCAGAGACACCCGACGGGCGCGACCCCACGGCTCGGGCCTGGCACCGCGCGCGCCCCCGCACCGCCGGCCGGCCAATCAGCGCGGCGAGGCCCGCGCGCTCGCTCACGCGCGAGGCGCCCCCCCACGCCGGCGGGCGCGCGCCCATCCCCCACGGCGGCCCGGCGCGCGCGTGCAACCGCCGTCCCCCGCGACCGCGGCCGCCCCACCCCCACGCCCCGCCGCACGGCCGCCGAGGCCGTCCGGCCCGGGTCCGCCGCACCGAGGGGCGGCCGTGCGCCCCGAAGGCCGTCGGGCCGCACGCCCCGGCGCCCCAGTCGCAGGCCCCAGCGGGGCAAAGTCTCGAATAAAGGCCCTGCTCGCCATGGCACCCGAGGCGGGGGCGGGGGTCCAGGGGTGCGGCGAGGGGACTCACCCGAGTGCAGCCGCCTCCGGGCAGCGCGGGGCCGGAGTACGAAGGGCGCGAGTGGGGGACGCGCGCGCTGAGGCCGCCGCGGAGCAGCCTCGGCTGAGGGAGCTGTGAGCGGGCGGGAGGTGAGGGCGAGGGGCCCGTGCGTCTCGGCCGCGCTCCTGTCACCGCCGCATGGCCGCCCCGGCAGGGCCTCACTCAGCGCCTCGTTCCGCTCTCAGGGGACAGAGGGGAAAGGCCGGGGTAACTGCGGCAGGCGGGCGGCCCGGCTGGAGAGCGCGTGCGGGGAAGCGGGGGGGGGCGACCGGGTGGCCCCTTTTCTCTGCTCTCCGAGCTTCTCTCACCCTCCTCCTCCTCCTTTTTTTTTTTTTTTTTTTTTTTTGTTCCTCGAATGCTCGCTGCGCGTGCGCACCCGCAGCACCGCCCAGCGGGAATTGTAGTTCCTGATTGGTCCCCGCCAACGCGGCGGCGGGCTTTGTGGACTACAACTCCCAGAAGGTTCCGCGGAGGGGAGCCCCGAACCCGAGGACGAGGCGAGCGCCGCGGTGCCCGGCCCTCTCCAGCAAGGGCTGTCAATGGAGGCGCGGGTGGTGGGAGCAAGAACATGGCTGCACCTGGGGCCTGCGCGGCCGCCCGGGTGGGGGAGGGGAGCTAGGGCGAAGGAACAGAAATGCAGACCCGCGGTGGCCCAGGCGTCCGCACAGCCGCGCCCCAACCGTCCTCCGCGGCCGAGCAAGGCTCCAACCTCATCCTTGCACTGCGATTCCCTGCAGATTGCAAGCCCGGCACGCAGAATAGGCCGGGGAGCCCCGGGATGGCCTGCGTCCTCTCCGCTCCGCCAAGGGAGCTCCTCCGCCCTGCACCACCCTCCGGGACACAAAGGATTCCTGTTAGCGTTTTTCAAAACTTGCCTCAAAGGCGGCTAGGAATGACTTGCCCCAACTTGGGGCAGGCGAGGGGAAGACACTGTTCGAGTTTCTAGCTGTCCCCTCCCCAGCCCTTTCCTCTGCCTAGCTCAGCGTTTGGAAGGAAAGTCGAAAAGCCAGACTCTGGGGCCCCGTTTGTTCGGTCAGCAGCAAAGCAAATTAACTCAAATCTCATGCTCCACGCCCCCCTCCCCATTATTTTTTGTTTCTCAACTTTTCTGAATTCAGCATATTTTCAAAATGTGAGATCTTACTGTTCACCCAAGTTACACTCCAAAGTTAAACAACAAACTGGCTCGAGTTGGAAGACTAGACGGTCGCGGACAGCGCTAGATGCAGCGATTCTCAGGGTGTTTCCGCGCCCCCCACGCGCCCGCCGCCCTCCAGCCCGCTCCTCGGTAGGGGGCGACCAGAGGCTCGGGCCAGCCTCCCAGCCTCTTTGTCGCTGGCTCTCTGGAAAACTTTCCGAGCAGCCAGTCTTTTGATGTCGGTCCAAACCCTGCCTTTGGATCTGGGTCCGCGGATTGCCGTTCCCTTTTCCACTCTTGCATGGACCGCACCCAGGAAGCCACCTCTGGATCTCCATGTTAGATTTCTTTGAAATATGAAGAATTTAAAGATCCCTGGGATAGCAGAGGCTATCTACATGCTTACGACCCCCGCCCCCGCAATCACAGTCATTTTGACCTTGCCTAATTCATTCGTGAGTAAAATTTTGTTACTCCATTCGGAGCCTTTCGACAAGTTTTCATAAAAAGAACTTTACTTTTGCACTCAGACTTCACATGCATTCTGTCATATTTAGTTCAATCCCATATTTGCATTACAAGAGTCGGCCCTTATCAACAGGGGTGTGAGCCAGGACCCCCAGAGAGGCCTGCATCTATCTTCCCCGGGTACCAAGCCCCCCTGTTTCCTCCTACTCAGCATACCTACTGTGAGGCAGGAACTGGGCACAGCAGGAGGCTAACGCGGACAGTCCACAGCAAGCAGCCACGTGGACCGGCCTCTCCTCTCAGCACACCTGGGGCACTGTACTCACCCTTCTGCCTGCTCTCATCACAGCGGGAGACTGGCTTTGGGTGGCATCCTCTATCCTTAACAACTTTTCCCCCTCTGCGGGGAATGGGCCAGCAGCTTGCTCCTGGGCAGACACACCCTTTGGGCCTTTCAGTCGGAACCTGTTCCTGAACCTGTGCAGCCACCCCTTGCTGGCCGTGAACGGCCTCCTCTCGGGCCCGCCGTCGCGCCTCTCGGGGGACGCCTGGCACAGGTCCTGGTACAGGCTCAGCGCCTTCTGGCGCAGGGCGCTGCCGTCCACAGCCACGCGCCGGCTGCTCATGTCCTCCACCCACAGGCTCAGCGCCTTCTCCATCTTCACCAAGCACTTGTCCCACACGGTGGCCGTTACTTTGGCGTCTGGGGGGGGCACAGCGAAGCTGGCCCGGATCTCCTTCTCCTTCTTCACGATTTCCCGGATGGAGGATTCGTTCTTACTGAAGATCTTGGCCACCTCGGCATAGGACTTCTGCTCCTTCCTGACCAAGAACCTTCACCTTTTCGCTCAGCGGCAGCACTTCGCGGCTCCTCTTGGGTGCATCCTCATTGCCGGCCCGGGTGCTCTTGGGCTTGGGCGCCATTGTTAAAAGTAAAATAAGGCCTGGTGCATTGGCTTACCTCTGTAATTCCAACCACTTGGGTGACTGAGACAGGAAGATTGCAAGTTCAAGGGCAAGCTTGGCCTCTTAGAGAGACCCTGTCCCAGCCCAGCGCAATGGCGCAGGCCTGTAATCCCAGCAACTGGGGAGGCTGAGACGAGGATCACAAGTTCTAAGGCAGCCTTAGCAATGGGAAGCACTAAGCAACTCAGTGAGACCCTGTCTCTAAATAAAATGCATAAATGGGCTGGGGATGTGACCCAGTGGTGGAGCGCCCCTGAATTCAATCCCTGGTAACCCCCCCCCCCCAACAAAACACAAACACACAAAAATGTCCCTGTCCCAAAATAAAAGGAAAAACGCTGGGAATGTATATAGCTCAATAGTACAGAACTTGCCTAACAAGCTCAAAGCCCTATACAAAAGTACTTAATCCTCAGTACTGAAGGGGAAAAAAAAGGTGAAATAAGAGTTACTTGAATGTGAGAAACCATGACTCCAACAAAAGATCTGATAACTGAGACAACTGCTCCACCAGAGGGCAGGTAGCATATACAAGGGGATACACTGAACAAAGACACGGTTATGTCAGGATGTGTTGAAACTAGACAGTATTTAAGCTACTCAAAACCATGCACAGTTTAAGGGAGCCTCCAAAAAGGGAGCAGCTACTGTACTAGCTCACATATCTAGGAAAAACATAACTTTTGAGAAGCCCACAGCTCCATTTGTTAGAGCACCCAGCTTACTGGATGCAAACATTCAGCCCTTTCGGATGTCAGTGTGTATATTTTACAGAGAGGATCATTTCTGGATTGGTGCCTTCAGGTTGAGGTCAAGTGAAAGGAGAGTTCACAGGAGATGATGGAGTTACAGAGTAGCATTTGGGAGTGTGTGGAAAGTTAGTGAGTCAGAAGTCCATTTAGTTAAGATGAACTTTGTCATGAAAACTTGCTTGGAAGATAGTCTCTTTCTTCCATGAATTACTTTGCTTAACTGTTCAGAGTGGAATTTTGCTGCGTCTTCATAAACAGCTCCAACTTCTTCTTTATTTATGCAGTTTATTTATGTATTTTTTGGTACTGGGGATTGAATCTAGAGGCACTTTATCACTGAGCCACGTCCCGTCCCCAGTCCTTTTTTTTGAGGGGGTTGCTGGGGATTGAACCCAAGGCCTTGTGCCTGTGAGGCAAGCACTCTACCAACTGAGCTATATCCCCAACCCCCCAGCTCTTTTTAATTTTGAGACAAGATCTCACTGAGTTGCTGAGGGTCTCCCTAAGTTGCTGAGGCTGGTCTGGAACTTGCAATTCCCCTTCCCCAACCTCCCGTGTCTCTGAGATTACAGGTTCACACCACCCCACTTGGCTTCCAACTTCTTTAAGGTTGAAGCCATTCCAAAAACTGTTAAATCAACATTAGCAAGGTTTAAATCACTTATAATGAAAAAAGTGTCTTTTTGTGTCAATGAACGTTGACTTTGTAGAGATGATGTCTTTTTCTCAAAGCTCTGCCACTGAAGCTTGTAACCTTCAAAGTCATGTTGCACAATCATCAATTCCAGGGTTCTTCAGCCTTCACTAAGGCCCGGCTCCCCAGGACAGTTGCCGGAACACTGTAGCTGCTCCTTGACCGTGTCTCCCTCACCTCACTCGTTCAAGTGCCACATTCTTGGGGCCATTCTATAAGCTACTCTGGAAAACATCCCTCTGTACAGCCAGGTTTTTTCCAAACGAGAATCTAGATTGCTGTGTTTTGGTTTGAACAACAGATGAAAAATTATAGTTGATTTTTGTCTAGGAATGATGTGATACTGAGTCTTCCTTGAACACTAGAGTCAGCAGGATACAGGTACTAACACAGGTACACCCAACTGAGAGGGCAGGAAAAGCAGGGAAGGTGCTGGGGAGCAAACCCCCAGATGAACACACAGTGGGCAGGCGCCACCACTGAGCCCCACCCAGCCCAACCTTTGTACCAGGGATTGAATTCAGGGCCACTGAGCCTCATCCCCAGCCCTATCATGTATTTTATTGAGACACAGGGTCTCCCTGAGTTGCTTAGCACCTTGCTTTTGCTGAAGCTGGTTTTGCCCCCTGAGCCGCTGGGATTACAGGTGTGTATCACCGCACCCGCCTGCTAGTCTCTTTTTCTGAAGTTTAGCCTGATGTGTGCAGTCCTGCAGGGAAGTGTCCATATGATGTGACATCTCTAATCTTCTGTGCTGTGTGAGGCAGCCCCAAGCCGAACAGACTGTGGCTGAATCAGAGGTGGTCCAAATGTGACCTCTTCCACCAGCTCACAGGCATCTTCAGAGACTCAGATTCTGACCTTGGTCACTGCTTTCAAATAGCAAGTGACCATGAGAGCCGGGGTAGGAAACCCCAAGTGCCTGCGCCTGCACCACTTTGTGAAGCTTAGTTGGTAGAATTATATTGCGGTGGGACTTTTTAAAGACGCTCATTTGGACCCTAACTTAATAAATTTTCTGTGACTCTGTCATATATATTAGACTGTGCAAAAAACAAAAACAAAAACAAAACCTCTTTTTTGAGATCTGGGGATCCCACCCTAGGCCTCCCATATGCTAGGCTAACACTGTACCACTGAGCTACTCCCTCAGTCCCAATTAAGTGTTATGGGGATAATAGATAATACTATTCAACATTTGAAACATCATTTTAAAATATGATATGAAGTCGGGCACGATGGTGCACGCCTGTAATCCCAGCAGCTTGGGAGGCTGAGACAGGAGGATCAAGAGTTCAAAGCCAGCCTAAGCAACTGCAAGGTGCTAAGCAACTCAGTGAGACCTTGTCTGTAAATAAAACACAAAATAGGGCTGGGGATATGGCTCAGTGGTGGAGTGCCCCTGAGTTCAATCCCTGGTACCTGCCCCCCAAAAAAGGCTGGGGATATGTCTTAGCAGTTAAGCACCCCTGAATTCAATACCCCGTATCAGTAAATACATAAATTATGAATAAAATGCTCATGATTATTTTGTCACTAGAGAATAGCAACTCTGCTTTAAGGAAATAAGAAAAGAGCTTATTGTGAAGCCCAGTATGATGGCCCATGCCTGTAGTCCCAGGGACTCCAGCAATTCAGTGAGACTCTCAGCAACTTAGCAAAGCCCTGTCTCAAATTTTTTTAAAAAAAGTGGTAAAGTACCTCTGGGTTCAATCCCCAGTAGCAAAAAGAAAGGATGGAAGAAAAAAAATTGTTTATCCTGAGCCAAATATGAAAGACCCAGGAACACAAATCCATCAGGTTACCCTGAATGGCATGCTCCACTGTGGAAGAAGTCACATGAGCTTTCACAGTCACAGAACCAAGAAAAGGCTCAATGAATACGTTACCAGTTCCACCGGTGGGAGCATCAGATTGGGGCCACAGCTAGGCAGGGGCACCTCTTCTGGAGGGTTCAGGTACCCAGCACTCTTGGCTTCAGGTGGTGGAGGCTAGAGTTCTGCTAAGCTGAGAGACACATCCCCAGAATTTTATCTGTTAGCCAGGAGAATGTCAGGCCAGATACAAGTTAAGGTAATTGGTTCCTAAAGGGCTAAGATAGCCCCAGATAAGTTTGGTTCTTGACCCACAGCATTCCTTGGCTCTGAAGTTGAGATGTCCTAGTCATCCAAGATCAAAGTGAGTCTGCAGAGATCCTCAGCACAGATACAGCTTCTCTCCAAGAATTTCCGTTCACAGACTGATACTTATCATGGGTGAAAGTTGGACTTGTTACATCATCTGATCAAGAATGCTGCTGGTCAACGAGGAATAAGGAATCCCAGCAGCCCATCTTTTCGGAGGCTGCCTCGGTCAAGAACATTGCACGGTGTTCTTCCAGGCAAACATTTTCATTTTCAAAGATTAGAAAAATGGAGTCAAGAAAAACTTTCCAAATAAAACACTTGACCTCTACTCTTGCAAGATATCATTCCTAAGATCAAGAGAAGGAAAATCTTGGTTGAGAACTGAACAAATATCCGCATTCCTCCTCCTCCTCTTAGTGTCCAGTTTGTTGATTCTCTTTCCCTTTACCCTCCTCACCGGCTTCTTAATTCTTTACCTTTGTTATTTATTAAACCTTTCCTCTTTTTCTAGTGAATCATAGCAACCTTTTCATCTTGATTTTATTTACTCATTTATTTGGTACAGGGAATTGAACCAGGGGTGCTCTACCATAGTTCTTTTTATTTTATTTTTTTGACTCAGGGTCTCCCTAAGTTGTTTACGACATGGCTAAATTGCTGAGGCTGGCCTCAAACTTATGATCCTCCTGCCTCAGCCTCCCAGGTTGCTGGATTATAGACATGTACCACTTGTCCCTGGCTCCATAGCAACCTTTTTAAACCCCTTTAACCTTGTGTTTATTAATATTTGTATTATCTTATTTATTATTTGTGATTTATTAATTGCAGGACTGGGAATTGAAGCCAGGGGTGCTCTCCCACTAAGCCAGCATCCCCAGCACTTTTGATTTATTTGGACACAATCTTGCTCATTGCCCAGGCTGGCCTTGAACTTGGGATCCTCCAGTCTCAGCTTCTGGAGTCCCTGGGATCAAAGGTATATAGCACCAGCCCTGCTTGTGTTTATTATTCATAAGGTAGATACATGGGGAAAGTTTTCAGGTTAAAAAAAAAAGGGACTTCTTAAACAAGGGATGGGGGGGAGGGGGAGGGAGACAATAAGCACCATGTTGTACTCCAGTGCAATTAGCCCTGGGCTTTGTTTAGAACAGTCGCCATTGTTTTTCAGGGACTGAGAAAGTATTGTATCAGCCACCCTGGGGAGGGACCTGGCCTTGGGGTTCACACTGTGGAGTTCACACAGGGAGGAAGGGGACCCCACCTGGCAGGACCACAGGGGAATGCTCCTGGCCTGGCTGACCACCTTGGGAACTGCTGGAAACCAGCCCCCAGGCTGCAGGGCAGGGAGAGGCTAAGTGACTTCACCTGAGAGACTGAGGGCAAAACCAGTCCCTGATCTACCCCTGGGCATGCACGGCCTGGAGGGTTGGGTTTGTTGTTGTTGTCGTTTTCCTTGGTGCTGCTCAGGATGGCACTGGGGGCCTTACACACTAGGCAAGAGCTCTACCGGAGCTACACCCGGCCCCTAAAGCCTGAATGTCACCAAGACAAATGGAGACTACATCCCATCCAAGCAGACCTGATAAGGGAATCTGACACTCCATATACTCCTCCAATGGATGGGATAAGATGACACAAGAAGTATAGAGATAAGGGGCCAAGATTAAATTGCAGATGTGACAGTGATAAAACCATATTATTCAAATACACACACACACACACACACATACATACACCAGGAATTGAAGCCAGGGTCACTTAATCACTGAGCCACATCCCCAGCCTTTTGTATACTTTTTCTTTTGAGACAGAGTCTTGCCAAGTTGCTTAGGCCCTCAATAAATTGCAGGGACTGGCCTTGAACTTGTGAGCCTCCTACCTCAGCCCCTGAAGTCACGGGAATTACAGGCCTGAGCCACCAGGCCTGGCTAAAGCAAATTCTTAGCAGCAAAATTATCACTTTAAAAGATCAAAGGTATAGATCACCCGCCCCTCTTGTGTTTATTATTTTTTTGGTAGTGGAAACTTTGACGCACACTGCCAATTTGCCCGCAGAGATGCACCTTTATGCACCCAGACTGTATGTTTGCCCTGGACAGGGTAGGGACACGCCCCATCCCTGCCCTCCTGGTGGAGAGCAACTTCAGGCTGTGCTGAGGGCACAGGAATCACAGCCAGGCTGAGCACCTTTCCATATTTCTATTAGCAACTTGCATTTCTGTTTCTGCAAACAACATTCACGTCTTTTGCATTTTCACAATTAAGTCTTGGCTTTTTTTCCTTATTCTCCTGTGTAAGCCTTTTACATGGGAAAGAAATTTTCCTTTTCTTTGTTTTGTTTTGTTTTTGGGGGGTACCAGGGATTGGATTCAGGGGCACTGGACCACTGAACCACATCCCCAGCCCTATTTTCTATTGTATTTAGAGAACAGGGTCTCACTGAGTTACTTAGCACCTCACTTTTGCTGAGGCTGGCTTTGAACTCTAGATCCTCCTGCCTCAACCTCCTAAGCCTTTGGGATTACAGGTGTGCACCATCTCACCAGATGCACTCTACCACTGAGCTGTATCTCCAACCCTTTTCAGTTTTTCTTCTGAGACAGGGTCTCACTAAGTTGCCCAAGCTAGCCTGGAACTTGTGATCCTCCTGCCTCAGCTTCCAGAGTTGCTAGGACTATGGTGTGAGTCACTATCCCAGCTAGTTTAATGTTTGTAATGCCATATGTTTTAGTGTGCGGCAGAATGTCATTCCTTTATAGGGGTGACTAATATTCCATCGGGTGTATATGCTGGATCTAGTTCCCATTCATCCCTGGACAGACCCTTCAGGTGTTTCTGTCTCTTGCCTGTTGTGAACCATGCGGCTTTGAAAGTTGACACACAAGGGGCTAGGGATGTGGCTCAAGTGGTAGGGCGCTCATCTGGCATGCGCGGCCTGGGTTCGATCCTCAGCGCCACATACAAAGATGTTGTGTCTGCCAAAAAATAAAAAATAAATATTAAAATTCTCTCTCTCACTCTCTCTTTTAAAAAAAAAGTCTTTATTAAAAAAAATCTCTCTCTCTTAAAAAAAAAAAGACTTGGTTTAAATCTTGGCTCAAACATTCACTATAATAGTCGGCTAAGGAAAGTCTTGTTTATAAGATTGTTAGGACAATAATAATTAAAAAAAAAAAAAGAAAGTTGACACAGGAGCAGCAGAATCCCTGTGGTCATTTCTTTTGGATGTGACCTAAGTGTAGAATTATCGAGTTCCGTGGTAATTCTGTATTTACCTTTTTGGGGAACCACCAGGCTTTTGAGTAGCACTGCAATGTTTCACATTGTCACCAGGGCTCGAGTCCCACATCCTTGACACACGGGTCACTTTCCCTTGTGTGTTTTGTTTTCTTTCTGAAATGGTAGCTGTCTCACACAGGGTGAAGGGGATAGGTCTCATATAGGTGCAGGTTTTGACTTGCCTTCTCCTGGGGACTAATAGTGTGGGACATCTTTTTCTGTGCTTATTGGTTATTGTATATCTTTGGGGAAATGTCCATCAAATTCTTTGTCCATTTTGAAAATCGAGTTCCCTTTCTCTCAGAGACTTTTTGCACTTTATACATTCTTACCAGAAATATGATTTGCAAATATTTTTTGCATTTTTATTTTGTGTGTGGGACTGTTATTGAACTCAGGGTCACGCTAGCACTGAGCTACAGCTCTAGCCCCACCATTGGGATTTTTTTATGTTTTATTTTTTTGGTACTAGAGATTGAATCCAGGGGTAATTAACCACTGAGCCACATCCCCAGCCCTTTTTTACATTTTATTTAGAGACAGGGTCTCTCCAAGTTGCTTAGGGCCTCACTAAGTTGCTGAGGCTGGCTTCGAACTCACGATCCAATCCTCCTGCCTCAGCCTCCCAAGCTGCCAGGATTATAGGCATGTGCGGCAATCACTGGGATTTTGATAGAGATTATGCTGAAGCTATGCATCACTTTGTGTAGTAGTGATATTGTAGAGGGGAAAAAATAATGGTCCCTCTGCCTTCCTGAGTTCTTCGCTGGGACCCCACAGTAACAAAAGACAAATTAATAAAGAGAAAAGCAAGTTTATTAACATGTATATTTCATATTGCATAGGAGAAAACTCCAGGAAAGAGTGACCCTCAAAGAGGTTTCTTAGAACTCTGCCTTGTATAGCATATTTCACAGAAAGAAAGAAAGAATAAAACTAAGCAAATAAATTTTCAGAAATGTGACAGGAAAAGGACTTTGAGCCTCTTGGGGCAGCAAATTATGGGAAGGCAAATACATGGGAACCCGAGGGCAGATAAAGGTTAGTTCACACAACTTATGTGGATACCTCTTGCTCTCTCTCCAGGCTGATAAGGGCCTAAAGTCACATCTGGTGACAAACCTTTGTCCTTCTTGGTGGGGGAGGGGAGCAGACATGTTCATAAATTTATGTCCTGCTTCAGGGCGGATAGAGGTCAGGCAGAGAGCTTTCTCTGTGTTTGCTTTTCTTTGGTTGCCTTCAGCTCAAGCTAATCCCCAGGCCAAACTGGCATATTTGGGGGAAGCATATTCTGATCTCTTCAGGGTACTGGGGGTTTTGAAACTGGGTGCTTTAGCACTGAGCCACATCCCCAGCCTTTATTTATTTATTTATTTAGGTACTGGGGATTGAACCCAGGGGTGCTGAACCACGGAACCACATCCCCAGCCTTTTTTATGTTTTATTTTGAGGCAGGGTCTCAATAAGTTGCTTAGGGCCTCACTAAGTTGCTGAGGCTGGCCTTGAATTTGGGATCCTCCGGCCTCAGCCTCCTGAGTTGCTAGGATGAGAGATGAGTGCCACTGTGTCCAGTAAGTATTTCTCTGTTAAACAAGAATCTCAGAGCAAATTGAAATAATCATACTGAGAAGAGTCCTAAGTCATCAATTATCAATTAAAACAGATGCAGGTAATTTTGTAGATTTTAGAACAACAGTTCTAAAATATTAACTAAAATAAATGAAACCCGGGCTGGGGATGTGGCTCAAGCGGTAGCGTGCTCGCCCGGCGTGCGTGCGTCCTGGGTTCAATCCTCAGCACCACATACAAACAAAGATGTTGTGTCCGCCGAAAACTAACAAATAAATATTAAAAAAAATAATAAAAATAAAAAAATAAATGAAACCCCTCATTCAACAATAGAGAATTAAAAACTAAGGGGTTGGGGTTGTGGCTCAGTGGTAGAGTACTCACCTAGCACGTTCGAGGCCCTGGGTTCGATACTCGGCACCACATAAAAATAAGTAAATAAAGGTATTGTGTCCAAGTACAACTAAAAAAAATAAATATTAAAAAAAAAAATGGGCTGGGGATGTGGCTCAAGCAGTAGCGCGCTTGCCTGGCATGCGTGCGGCCCGGGTTCGATCCTCAGCACCACATACAAACAAAGATGTTGTGTCTGCCGAAAACTAAAAAATAAAAATACTAAAAAAAAAACAAAAAACAACTCATTCTTTCCCAGTGTTACTACTTGCTGGTTTACAGAAGATAAAGGACAAAGGAATAAAAATCCCTAATTGTCTCTGGAAAAGATACTAAAATTTGGTTTCATTGTGGGTTTTTGTTTGTTGTGTGTGTGTATGTGTTATTCACCATGCATGTAAGAAAGAGTGCAAATAGTGAATAGCTCTATAAATTTTCAAAGTGGCAGGTGTGTTGACATGCACCTGTGATCTCAGCAGCTTGGGAGGCTGAGGCAGGAGGATCACAAGTTCAAAGCCACCCTCAGCAATTTAGTAAGGCCCTGTCTCTAAATAAAATATAAAAAGGGTTAGGGATATGGCTCAGGAGTGGAGGGCCCCTGGTTCAGTCTCCAGTGCTGCCAAAAAAATTTTTGTTTGTTTTCCTTTTCAAAGCAAATATTTTTCCGCATCCAGCCCAGTTCCGGAAATTAAACAATGACAACGTAGCAGAAGCCCCCGTTCCCCTTGCAGTCTACCCATTGAGATAACCTGCATACTGACTTCCTTCAGCATAAATCCACTGTATTTTTCTGAACTTAAGTTTTTTTTCTCTTTCAACCCTGTTTATGTTTAAGATTCATTCTTATTGTTACAAACAGCAAATGATTTGGATGCATCGTGTTTAGATGTTAGTTCTAATTTTTTTGTTGTTGTTGTTTTTGTTTGGTTGTTAGTTGTAGTTGGACACAATACCTTTATTTCACTTATTTATTTTTATGTGGTGCTGAGGATAGAACCCCAGCCCAGTTCTAATTCTTATAAAAACTTAGAGTAAAACATAGGCACTAATGCTAGGTCCTACTGTTTTAGGTGGTATACCATGAAATGAAATACATGGCCTAATTTTGTCTGCTGCACCAATGAATTGAAAATGAGAAGAAAATAAGGATTATTTGGCCCCAGATAAAAGGTTATATTTTGTTTCCAGGTAAAGTGAAATGATCAGTGAAGTATCCTACAGACAGGACATTTAAGATTTAAAAAAATAAAACCTGGGGGCTGGGGATATAGCTCAGTTGGTAGAGTGCTTGCCTAGGGTTCAATCCCCAGCAATAATAATAATAATAATAATAATAATAATAATAATAATAATAAACAAATAAAACCTGATTAGGAAAGTTCATTGTCTCAAAATCAAGTTTCCCTTCCCTTCAGGCACTGTGGCACATGCCCATAATCCCAACAACTTGGAGGCTGAGGCAGGAAGATCACAAGTTCAAGGCCAGCTTCAGTAATTTAGTAAGACCCTGTTTCAAAATTAGAAAAAACACAAAGGGTTGGGGTGTAGCTCAGTAGTTAAACTCCCATGGGTTCGATCTCCAGTACCAAAAAGAAAAGAAAGTTTTAAAAAGGGCTGGGGATGAAGCCCAGGGGTAGAGCTCTTGCCTAGCACATGTGAAGCTCCCAGTCCTCTCTCTAGTACTGGGGGGAAAAATCAAGTTTCCGAAAACAAAATGGACAAAAGTTATTCTGAACTTTTATCCAGTTCCAGCATTGTTCTAGGCACCAGGGAGCCACAAAGTCGTTCCATTTATAAATGACAGGGACACAGTGACACAAATGTGTGTACGGGACCATGTGATTCCAAAGCCAAATTCAAGCAAGAATATCAACCACTGCCAACATAAGCCTCGTTGATAAAGTTAACCAGATTTATATAGTAAAACACAAAACAGCCGGGACTCTAAGTTCACCAAAGGAGTCCAAATCCACTGGCCAAACTCATCTCTCAGATCCAGAGCGACCGACCTCCTGGGCCACCTCCATCCTCGAGGTGGGCTGTGCTAAGCTTGCAGGGATTGGGTCCCTGCAGAGTGGAAGGGGACAAAGCAAGGGGTGGACACGGGCCGCCCAAACTGGAACACGGCCATGCAGAGTTGAGGGCGGCCGGGCAGCAGGTGATCCTTGGCTCCAGCAGCCACCTGTGCCTCTGTCTCACTCAGCCCGGCGGGGCTCCGGGGAGGCGGGGGCTCCCAGCCCAGAGCAGTGCTCAGCGTGGGTGGGGGGACCTCAGGACACACCCGAGAGCCAGGAGCTCAGGCTAGGAGCCTGCCCCCCCTTCCCCCCCACATCTGGAGACACCAGCACCGTAGCACGTCGCCTACGCAAATTGGCGAGGTTTCTTGGGTCGCCAATGGGGGCCAAGGGCGGCCAACCCGCCTCGCGAGGTTTTTAGGAGTGTGATGAGTGCTTTGTACTGACCTTGGTCCCAGGGAGTCACCATCTGGCCAAGGGGACAGTTGGTCAGGAGTACGGTATGGTGCGACAGGGGCAGGAGTGACCGCTGGCCAGGGCCGCCTGGGAGAGCACAAGCTGGAGGTCCTGAGTTGTCTCCCTCCAGCAGCAGGAAATATAAAGAGTCCCCAGGAGCTGGGGAGGGGACATTTAAACAGCCCTCTAAGGATGATGGATGGGGCTGGAGAGGAGGCACAGGGGGCAGAGGTGCGCAGGGACACAGACATGTCCGAGTGCGCACACGTCGAGGGAACGGCTGTTCGGGCCCCGCGTGGGTGAGCTGCTGAACCCGGCCCCACCTTGGCCTGCCGGAATCTCTGGCTGGATCTCAGTGGCCTTGTGGGCCTGCCCAGTGGTTTCTGCAGGACACTTGCTCAGGGCGCCTGTGGCTCCAGCCTCCTGCTCCTGCTGGCACCCACTAGGGGGTGGGACGAGCCGAGCCGGCTGTATTTTCATAAACAGGTTTATTCAAGTATTTTATTGACACAATAAAATGCATTTGCTTCCATGTGCCTCCTAGCCAGGCCTTATCCAGGGTTCTCTCAGGTAGCCCCACCCCGATGTGGCACTCACATTCCCTGACCCCTCCCTCCAGTAACCTCCTCTATCTGCCTCATGCCCTGGCCATCTCTGATCAGCTTTCTGTCACTACTTGGCCTCTTCTAGAACTGTGTAGGGCGACTATGTCACTCTGTCTAACTTGGCTTTTTTTTTTGGTACCTGGAATTGAACCCAGGGTGGCTTAACCACTGAGCCACATCCCCAGCCCTTTTTTGTATTTTATTTAGAGACAGGGCCTTGTGAAGTTGCTTAGAGCTTTGCTAATTTGCTGAAACTGGCTTTGAAATTGCTATCCTCCTGCCTCAGCCTCCCAAGCCACGGGGATTCCGGGCATGCGCCACTGTCCCCGACTAGTTAGAGATTTTTGTGGCTAAAGCGGCTGTGAATGTTTTCATGTTAATCTCTGTGTGGGTGTCTTGCACTTTCTTGGCAGCTGGGAGTGGAATTGGTGGGTCTTTATGTTCAACTTTTTTAAAATTGGCAGGCTGGGTGTGTGGCTCTGTGGGGGAGTGCTTGCCTAGCCCGTGTGGGGGCCTGGGTTTGATCCCCAGAGAGAGAGAGAGAGGCTGACTTGGATTCAGTTTCCTTTGGCCAGTGGAAAAATTAGGGAAGGAGAAAGGAGCCAGGTGCCCTGTGGAGGGGAGGAGGCAAGGGACCTGGGTAGGATGCCCCACTTTGCCTATCCACCCACTCCTATCTCCATACCAGCCCAAGGCCACATACAATATCACAGGGACCCGAGAAGCCCTGTTTAAAAAAAAAAAAAAACCCACAGGTGCCTCCAGTCCTGGGAAGGCTGAGGGCGCGTACAGTTTGGTTGGGATGATCAATTCTCCCCAGCCTGAGCCCCTGGGGAAGGCTGTCGCCTAGGGAGTGCAGTGGGGCCAGCAAAGACCTGCAGCTCCACAGGTACCAGTTCCCTGCAAGCTCCTGGGTGTAGAAGAGCCCTTGAGCCACCCAGATCAATAGCACAGCAGGCAACTAAGGGCGAACCTCCTCCCATGCACATTCCTGATGTCCTGCCACCACGAACAAAGGCGGCAGGCCTGGGAGAAACCAAGGTCAGACCTCAGTTGTACAGTATCCTCAGGTGGCACACCACGCCCAGGCTTCCAGCTGAGGTCCCCACACGGGCCACCAGCAGGCAGCCAGAGATACTGGCAGCAAAGCTTCCAGAGCAGAGCACAGGGGTTCCAGCCAGAGACTGGAGCTGAGGCTGACTGGCTTCCTGCCCCAGCCCTCGGGGCACCCACTCTCCTTCCCTCCCAGATCCAGCCAGCCCTGGGCCTGGCCAAGCCTAGGGGCGGGTGTGGGGATAATCCTGGGGAGGCACAGACAGGACACACCTCCAGCCAGACCTGCAGAGCCGGCCCAGCCTCTCCTGAGCATCCCGGGCTGGAGCGCTGGAGGCGGGGGGGGGGGGGGGGGGGGGGGCTCTTTGCACACCTGGCCAGGCTCTGGTCTCAGAGGTGGCTGCTGGACTCTCTGGAAGCTCCAGGTCCCTCCTGGGCTCCACATCATGCCCTGAGCAGCCTCTTGCACGTCCCTCCAATGCAACCCTAGGACCTGGTCCTTCCCAGAGCCACCAGTTGGTGGGGCCAGCAAAGACCTGCAGCTCCACAGGTACCCCTGCTGCTCACCAGAGCACACCTGGGAGGCGGGCTGTGGAGACGGGTCTAAAGTGGCCCACAGGGGCCCAGCCAGGCTCAGCTCAGGAAGAAGCACAGGTGTGCATACGTGGCATACGTATGAGAGTGTGTGTGTGTGTATGTGTGTGCATGTGTGTATATATGGCACATGCGAGAGTACACCCATGAGCATGTCTATGATGGTCCAGGTGTTTGTGCTGTGTAAGTGAATCATGTAGGTGTGTGTGTGTGTGAAAGGGCATGTATATATTTATAGGTGAAGATGTGTGAGTATGTGTAGGGGTGTGAGTGAGCAAGTGTGTATGCTTGTGTGTGTCAGTGTGAATGTACATGTGTGTGAATCTGGGTAAGTGTGTGAGCATGCTATACAGTGGAGTGTGAACATGGTGTGTTTGTGGGTGTGCAGTGGTGAGAGGTCATAGGGTGTATGTGTGTGCTCGTGTGTGCTCGTGTGTGTGCGCACACGACTGTTATGCATAACTGTGAGCATGGCGTGTATGCCAGCATGAGTGTGAGCATGTGAATGCGTGTGCATATCTGTCCAGCTGTACGTAAGTAAACCTCTGTGTATGTGTGAGTGTGTGTATGTGTATGGCCATGTCTGTGTGTGTGTGCGTGTGTGTTGTGGAGGGCATGTGTGTGTGCATACATGGGGCCATGCATTATGATGGACATGTATGTGTGTGTCATTGAAGATTTATGTCTATGAGCATTTGAGCATTGTATAGGTACATTTTCCTGGTTTTTTTTATGTGTGTGTGTGTGTGAAAACATGCTTGTGTGCTTGTGTGCATGTGTGTATGTGGGAGCGTCTGTGTGAGTGTGTGTGTGCATATATGAGTGCATTTTATCCACTTAGGTGTAATGTGTAAAGTTCAAGTTTCCAGATCTCCTGCTTTTTTTTTTTTTTAAAGATAGAGTGAGGGGCTGGGGTTGTGGCTCAAGTGGTAGCGCCTGGCATGCGTGCGGCCTGCTTCGATCCTCAGCACCACCTACAAAGATGTTGTGTCCAGTGAAAACTAAAAAAAATAAAATATTAAAATTCTCTCTCTCTCTCTCTCTTAAAAAAAGAGAGAGAGAGAGATAAGGTCTCCCTAAGTTGAATTGCTGGAATTACAGGCATATGCCATGGTGCCTGGCTCAAAAAAATTAAAAAAAGTAAAAAATAAAAAAAAATAAAGATAGAGTGAGAGAGGGAGGGAGAGAGAGAGAGAGAGAATTTTTAATATTTATTTTTTAGTTTTCGGCAGACACAACATCTTTGTTTGTATGTGGTGCTGAGGATCGAACCCGGGCGGCACGCATGCCAGGCGAGCACGCTACCCTTGAGCCACATCCCCAGCCCCAGATCTCCTGCTTTTTGGCCACGAATTTCCTGATGAAACTGTGGTTAAAAATTGCTTGCACGGGGCTAGGTGTGTGGCTCAGTGGTAGAGTGCTTGCCTGGCACGTGTGAGGCACTGGGTCCGGTCCTCAGCACCACATAAAAATAAATAAAATAAAGGTATTATTATTATTGTTATTGTTATTTTTGTGGATATACATCTACAACTAAAAAAGTTTAAAAAAAAATTTTTGCTTGCAAGCCAGACATGGTGGCACATGCCTGTAATCCCAGCGGCTTTGGGAGGCTGAGGCAGGAAGATCAGGAGTTCAAAGCGAGCCTCAGCAAAGGTGAGGCCCTAAGCAACTCAGTGAGACCCTGTCTCTAAATAAAATACAAAATAGGGCTGGGGATGTGGCTCAGTGGTTTTGGTTCCGAGTTCAATCCCAGTATCAAAAAAAAAAAATTTGCTTTCAGTGAAAGCAAAAAAAAAAAAAAATCCCTGCACTCTCACCTGCAGCCCCCATAGCAGCTGCACTCAGGACAGTGAGAGGATGGTGCTGAGCAGGGAGTGGCTCAGTGGGCTCCTGCAGGGCAAGGAGCGCTCCAGGTGGGCTGCAGGATGAGTAGGACCCTTTTGTTTGCACTGGGGATTGGGATTAAGAGCAGGGGCAGTTAACCACTGAGCCCCAGCCCCAGCCCTTTTCTTTATTTTTTATTTAGAGCCAGGCTCTCACAAGTTGCTCTGGGCCTCACTAAGTTGCTGAGGCTGGCCTCCAACTTGCAATCTTCCTGCCTCAGCCTCCGAGTGGCCTGGATGGCAGGCGTGCCCCTTAGCCCCCATCCTCCTTTCATCTTTTTCACATGCTGGGGTTGGAACCCAGGGCTTCCCACCTGCCAAGCCGGGCTCTGCCCCAGCCCCCCCAGCCCTGTACTTAGCACTGCTGTACCCCCCACAGGGGTGAGATGGGCCAGAGGAGGAGCTTCTGGTGGAGGGAGTACTTAGCACCCAGGAGGCCTGGCTTCCCTCTCCAGATCGCGCACACGAAAAAGAGAAAAGGGAAAATGCTCACAGTGACAATTTTTATGTGTGTTTTACCACAATAAAAATCTTTTTTCTTTTCTTTTCTTTTTTTTTTTTTTGCGGATAGATTGCGCCCTGGGCCTTGCACTTGCCAGCCAAGTACTCTGCAAATGAGCTGTGTCCTCAGCCACAGGAAACTCCTTTTTTTATTTTTTATTTTTAATTGTATTTACTCAGAAGCATTCAGAATGTCAACAAAACAGCTGCAACTTTTTTTTTTTATTTACAGAGTGGTATCCAGTTAACAATTATTTTGTATAAACTCCATCAGAGACAACTGAAGATGAACACTACCGTCCCCATATACAACTAATTTTTTTTTTTTGTACCAGGGATTGAGCTCAGGGGCACTCGACCACTGAGCCACATCCCCAGCCCTATTTTGTATTTTATTTAGAGTCAGGGTCTCATGGAGTTGCTTAGCATCTCACTTTTTGCTGAGGCTGGCTTTGAGCTCGAGATCCTCCTGCCTCAGCCTCCTGAGCTTCTGGGATCACAGATATGTGCCCCACCCACCGCGCCGGGCTCCACATCTCTCCCAGTTTCTTTGCAAATCACTCATGGATAAGCTGGAATGTTCTCCTTTGATTTGGGGGCGATACTCAGAACAGAACAAGAACATGGCTGATGGAGGCCTCTTGGGTGCATGGGATCCTTGAACCTCTTTTTACTTCCCCGTTAGGAGGGACGTAGTTCTTGTTTCTCTTTCATCACGGGCAGTACAGTAGATGGCCAGCACTTTGCCAGGGTAATTTTTCCTGCTCAGGAGGGGATAAACCACCTGAGAAAAATCCAGTCTGGAGTGATTCGTGAAGACATAAGAGAAAGTCAGAATCCGTTTTAAAGCAGAGCGTCTGACGGCTGCTTCAGTCCTGGTAGGAGCTGGAACAGAACCGTTGGAAAATGGCTCTGGTGGCTCACTCAAGGGGTCCATCAAAGGCAGGGATGAGGTTTCAGGGGCGGCGCCTTGCTGTGAGGTCTTGCAGTCAGCAGGTTGATTGGCATCTTGGCAGGCCACACCCATCTCTGAGAGCCTGTGGGGCTCTGTGGCTGAGCAGGCCCCCCATCTGGCAGAGCTGACAGGAGCTCACCTGCCTCTGGGCGGTGTCGCCTACAGGAGTGCCCCTCCTCGAAGTCCCCAGATTCCAGACTTCCCTCTTCACTGGCTGAGATGCCGGTTGGGTCCACAAGCAGTTCACAGATGGCTCTCAACAGGGCTGTGTCCTTAGCAGACATGATCTGCCACCTCTCTGAGCACATCTTAGAAAACTTTGGGAACTTGACGAGAGCATCTGGGTGCTTCTCCTTGGGCTCCTCCAGGCAAGTTTGCGCAAAGAGTGCACCTGCAGGCCTTTGCCTCTGGGCTTCTTAGGACCTCCTTTGCCCACGTTGTTTTCCTCAGCGAGCCCAGAGTGGCCGGTCCTGCTCTTACTAGCCCTGCGCTGTGTCTGCAGAATACAGACATAGAATGCCTACGGGGCGCAGTGTCGCACACCTTAATCCCAGGGACTCCGGAGGCTGAGGCAGAAGGATCCCAAGTTCCAGGCCAGCCTCAGCAATTTAGTGAGACCCTGTCTCAAAAAGAAAGGTGTTGGCTCCGTGGTCAGGCTCTCTTGGGTTTAATCCCTAGCAGCAAAACAACAACAATAACAACAAAACAAATGCCTCCCCACCTTTTGGCCTCCCCACTGAGCATTCCTGGGCCTAGTCACTCTGCAGGAAGGAGAGAGATTGGGGAAGAGAGGAGGAGAACAAAGGAAACCTATAAAAAGTCAGAACACCCTCGCTTTCCTTCTCAGGATACCAGGATACCAGCCATGGCCCCCTTCTCCCTCCCAGGATAAGTCTATGTTACCCCATTTAAAATAAACCCTGCTTAATATGCTTAAAAAGCAAACAAGAAACGCCAAAGACCTCAGTGACGCTAACTACATAAAGAAAAGAACTTTATTTAGCACACACTTCTGGAGGTTCAAGGGCAGGGCGAGGGCATTCTTGGTTATAGAGATGTCCTCCTTGCTGGCAGAGTCCCAAGGTGGCAGGGAGCATCACAAGACAGAGACAGGCACCACACCACCGTGCCACCCGTGGGTCCGGTCTCTGCAAAGCCACCAGGATCCAAGCCTGGGGCTGAACCCCAAAGACCTCGACTAAACCTAACTGCTCCCAAAGGCCTCACCTCTAAACACCCGGCAGTCAGACCTCCCCCCTCCCAACTCCAGGTCAGACCTCCCCCCTCTCAACCATTAACATATGACTTAGGGGTCAGATTCCTGCTTGAGTCCAGGGGGAGGAGGTGGGAGGGGAAATTCCTTGACATGCTATTCCCATCTGAAGATGCCATATTAATGAATGCCTTTGACCTAAAACCTACTGATGTTTTCATTATCCAGGCTTAATAAGCCCCATTGCAACAAATAAATTAGTAAAAAAGAAAAAAAAATCAACAACAACAACAAAACCAATGGGGTGTATCTCTGTGGTAGAACACTTGCCCAGCAAGCCTTGTTCTATCCCTGGCACTGCTAAAAAAAAAAAAAAAAAAAAACACTGTGTGTGTGTGTAAATTCTGGATTGAAGCGTCAGTTAGGGGAAGAGACATGAAAGAGAAAGGAGGAGGAAGAGATGTACTTGAACAGTCATCTGGAGGAGCCTTCAGTTATTTGGACGTGAATTTCAGGAGTATCCTTATAATTATATTAAATTAAAGATCTCACAAATTATGGGTCACAGATAACCACTTGCCCTGTGGGGCACTTGTACAAAGATGCAGTTAAACCGGGTGGGGTGGTGACACATGCCTATATAGTCCCAGTGACTCAGGAGGCGGCGGAGGCAGGAGGATCTCAAATTCAAAGCCAGCCTCAGCAATTCAGGGAGGGCCTAAGCAAGTCAGCAAGACCTTGTCTCAAAATAAAAAATAAAAACATAAAAAGGGCTGAGGTTGTGGCTCAGGGGTAGGGCCCCCCGGGGTTCAACCCCTAGTACTCCAAACTAAAAACAAATAAAATAAACAACAAATATGAAGTAAAAATGGTGTCCTAGGACCAGAGTGACAGTCAGCTCACTTCACTCCACCAGGGCCTGCGGCCTCCCACCCTGGGGATCCCTTAGGTGGAATTGGAAGTTGCTGTTTAGCAGACCAAAGCCAAAGCTTTGGTTTCTCGGCTGGCAGTGTCCCCAGCTAGAACTCCACGTGACCACTCAGGGACCAGCAGAGTCCCTTCAAGGGCAGTCAGAGGGCTGAGCCAGTGGCTGTTTCCAGTTCATGCCCCCACCCCAGAGGGACCTGGTGGGGGGAGGGCTCCCTGGGGAATCTGAGCTGAGATCCCGGAGCTGGTGCAGAAGAGGAGAAAGACCCACTTCCACTTCCTTTGTCTCTCTGGTGGGAAAGGCAGGAAGGCGGAAAAAAGGTTGATCTGATTTTCACTGCAGATGTCTCACTGCAGAGCACAAAGGGGCTTCAGGCTAGATACCGCGGTGCCCACGGGTTACCCGGGCTCCTCGGGAGGCTGAGGCCTGAGGATCAGAGTGGGAGACCAGCCTGGCAGATTCAGCAAGACCCTGTTCAAAAACAAAAAGAAAAAGAAAGTTTTTCAAGAGTCTCCCTGGCCGTTCTTGCAGGCCTCTGAGCAGGTGTGGATGTTACTGTGGTTATTGTTGAAAACAGAGGCTGAGAGAGATCAGGTGAGGGGCCCGCGGGGACCGGACTCCCTCTGGCCTCATCCATGCAACCCTTTGTTCACAGACTAAACAGTTCCGTTCTGGAAGAGCCCATCCAGCCGCCCTGGGTCCTCTGTGCAATCCAGCTAGCTTGGTGACTTCCTCATTCTTCTCCTTCCTCAAGCTGTAAATGGAGATCAGGGTAATTCTTGAGAAAATGGAATTTAACAGGGCAGCAAGTCTGGGAGAGGAGAAGGAGGGACGAGCCCGGTCGGTGCTGGAGCATGAAACGCTTCCAGATGCCAAAATCACTTACCGCTGGCTCCATTTTGCTGGCAGCACTAAAATTAAATACTGCTTTCCAGTAGCTGCGGTGGGAATTGGATTTTGCATCTTTTATTAGATCCTTTGGAAATGACCTTGAAAGGTAGGAGAAGCTCAGTGGTAGAAAATAATATTGTCAAGAGAACAGTGACTCTTGAAAAGAGTTTCAACATTTTTAAATTGTGGGTTTTAAAGCCAGGCAAAGTTCAAGTGTCTGAACAAGGCCTCTTTAGTAGCCAAAAAAAAAAAAATAATTAAATTTAAATTTAAAGCAAGATCTTTTCCACAACTACTTGAAGAACTGCTGCCACCTCATGGAAAACTCCTATAAATTTCCAGCTTAGGCGAGAATCCATGTTTGCATTTTTTTCTGGGTCTTTCTCTCATTCCTGCCATCCTGTCATGTGCCCTTGGACCTAAACCCCTGGGAATCTTTGGCCTACAAATTGCAGTTTTATATGATTGTAGGCCAGTTTGAAAATGTTAAGAAAACCAGAACAATGGGTTTAGAAATCAAGAGATGAGCCAGGCATGGAGGCACACGCCTGACATCCCAGCAGCTCTGGAGGCTGAGGCAGGAGGATCTCAAGTTCAAAGCCAGCCTCAGCAAAAGTGAAGCGCTAAGCAACTCAGTGAGACCCTGTCTCTAAATAAAATACAAACTAGGGCTGGGGATGGGGCTCTGTGGTCGAGTGCCCCTGAGTTCAATCCCTGTACCCCCAAAATTAAATAAAGAATACTTAAATGACTTATGAACATGAAAACCCTAGAACCCTACTCCAGGTGCTGGGCTCCAGAGGACTGGTTACTGTCTTGGGCAAGTCACTGGTTCTGCTCCGGGCTGCAGACTCTCCCTTGTCCACACTGCCCACCTGAGGGTGCCTGAACCTACACTCTCTACACCTGGGACATGACCCACGGAGGTAGGACAGCTGAGGGTCATGGCTCGGACACCTACACATTCATCCAAGATCATAATTGTGACAATATTTATGTGGCAAATAAGTTTTCAGATGTCTCCTTCATGAATGAGCCCTGCTGTGTGTTTCACCAGAAAAGTGGAGATGAACAAGCCCAGTCTTCCCCTCAAGAAGCCAGTCTGTCAGGGTGACTGGGCATGGACAGTTACAAATCAGAAAGAGGTGGCAGGCTTTCATGCCCCCTCTGGGCCTAGTACTGTTCTACATGCTTGATGAATATAAACTCATTTAATGTTCACAATGCCCCTTTGAGGTGATACTATTTGCCTTAGTCCATTTTCAGTTGCTATAGCAGAGTACCCTGAGACTGGATGGTTTATAAAGAATAGAGGTTGATCTTGGCTCAGGGTTCTGGAGGTTGGAAAGTTCAAGAGAATGGCACCAGTATCTGCTTAGCTTCTGGTGAGCTTTGTGGTGCTTCAACTAACGGTGGAAAGTGGAAGGGAAATTTGCAGAAGAAAGGAGAAGATAAAGGGAACAACCCATTTAAAAAAAATTTATTAGTTGTTGATGGACATTTATTTATTTACATGTGGTGCTGAGAATCGAATTCAGAGCCTCACACATGCTAAGCAAGCACCCTACCATTGAGCCTCAACCCCAGCCCTGTGAACAACCTATTTTATAAAAACCCACTCTTGTGTTTGTTTGTTTGCTTGTTTTTTTGTGGTGCTGAGAATCAAACCCAGTGCCTCACACGTGCGAGGCAAGTGCTCTACCACTGAGCTACAGCTCCGGGTCCTCTTCAATTTTTAATCCACACATGGTGAGTGTATACATTTACAGTTTCCAGTGCAATATTTCCAAACATTTATGTTTGGAATGATCAGATCAGGATACTTGGTGAACCCATCGCCTTAAACACGTATCTCATTTCTTTGTGTTGGGGACATCCTCTCTGCTAGCTTTCTTTTTGGTACCAGGGATTGAACTCAGGGGCCCTAGACCACTGAGCCACATCCTCAGCCCTATTTTGTATTTTATCTAGAGACAGGGTCTCCTTGAATGGTTAAGCACCTTACCATTGCTGAGGCTGGTTTTGAACTCCTGATCCTCCTGCCTCAGCCTCTGGAGCTGGTGGGATTGCAAGCGTGTGCCACCCCACCTGGCTTCTACTAGCTATTTTGAAAAGCGCAGTGAATTCTTGTCACCATAGTTATTCTTATTCCATTGTTCTCTAAAGCATTAGAGACTATTCCTTCTACCAGGCACAGTGGTCCACACCTGTAATCCCAGTGATTCAGGAGGCTGAAACAGGAGGATGGCAAGTTCAAGGCCAGCCTCAGCAACTTAGTGAGACCCTGTTTTAGCATAAAAAATAAAAAGGGCTGGGGATGTGGCTCAGTAGCAAAGCACCCCTGGGTTCAATCCCTGGTACAAGAATAAATAACTAAATAATTAAAAGAGGGGTAGCGTGCGCTAGTGCAATGGCAGCAGTTGGCACCACCTAACCCTGAACTTCACGTCATCGGAGAACAATGGGCCTCATTTCTTATTTAAGGTGCTGCTTGTAGGCGCTGAATGCAATCCTGCCTCAGTAACCTATGCTCCGTGGTTTTAATTTAAAGGAACAGAGGGCAAAAAATTGACATGTGTGCACATTTGTGATTAGTTTCAGGAGCATGAAGGTGCTGAAGAACACAGATAGTCCCAGAAACAGTGACAATTCACACCAAGGGTGAAGACTGCGGGCCACAGAATATAAAGTTCACATTTATGTGGTTCATATTGTGGGATCAAACATCTACCTGTCGTGTTTATAAAATATAATAAGGTCTAAAAGCTTTATTAAAGGGCTGGGGTTGTGGCTCAGCGGTAGAGGGCCCCTGGGTTCATCGGTCCTCAATACTGGAGAGGGCGGGTGGGAGAGGGGGAGAGAGAGAGAGAGAGAGAGGAAGGGAGAGGAGGCTGGGACTTTGCTCTGTGTTAGATCACCTTCCCAGCATGTGTAAGGCCCCGGGGCCTGATACCCAGGCTGTCCTGGCTGGGGGTATGACAGGGGGAGTCTCAGGGAACCAGGCCTGGGAGGCAGAGGAGAGGACAGGCAGAGGTGGCCTCCGGTTGGTTCTGCAGTGTGAGTCGCTCTGTGCACAGTGTGTGGAGGGTCCAGCCCCAGCCTGCCAGCCCAGCTCAACAGGGAGAGCCTCTGCTGGGGACACGGGACCCAGAGGGGCCCTGCAGCCTAGCAGGGGAGGGAAGTGACCAGGGCAAGGGGAGGTAGGGCAGGCCCTGGTCCTGGGGCCTAGGCCAGTCAGCCAGAGGAAGGACAGCAGTGGTAGGTAGCACTGGTCCCCATTCAAGGGCAGGTCCCAGGCCCCCTGCTCTGGGGCTGGACCAGCACACAGGGAGCTGCGCACAAGGGGGGCCGTGTGGCTGGCACCAAGAGGCAGCCCACTGGGCTCAGGACCAGGGCTCCCCAAGGGCCCGCCTGGCTCCAGCGCGGGGGGGCGGGGGGCCCTCTGCGGGCACCCTGGGGGTGGCGTGGGGCGGCAGTGCCTGCCAGGCCCCTCTCTGTTCCTGCTTCCTGTGGCGCTGGCGCTCCTGTCTTCTCTGCTGTCTGGGTGGCTTCCTCAAGCAAGGCTCTTCTCACGCAGGTGCCTGGATCATTTCTGCTTTTGCAGAACTTGGCTGGGATCCTGCAGAGAAGTGGCCATTCAGCTTCACAGGGCCCCAGGGGCTGGGGGACTGGGGAGGGAGGCCACCGTTTCCCAGAATCCCCATCTGACTGCATTTTCCTCCCCTCCCCTGCCTTCCTGAATGAGGCTTTTTGAAAAAAAAAAAAATCTCTTTTTTATTGGTGCATCAAAGTGGGATTCCTTATGCAGACTCGACTCGAACAAGTACACGGAACAGAATTTTATCAATCTCATTTCTTAGTACCTCCGGCCTCCCTTCCCCTGGCCTCCTTGTTCTACTCTACTGGGTACTGGGTCTTCCTTCTATTTTTATTGTTTATTTAATTAATTTATTTATTTAGGTACCAGAGATGGAACTCAGGGACACTCAACCACTGAGCCACATCCCCAACCCCATTTTGTATTTTATTTAGAGACAGGGTCTCACTGCGTTGCTTAACGCCTCACTAAATTGCTGAGACTGGCTTTGAACTCATGATCCTCCTATCTCAACCTCCCCAGCCGCCGGGATTTCAGGCGGGTGCCACTGTGCCTGGCTGACTTCTTATTTTTTAGCAGCAGAGATTGAATCCAGGGCACTTAACCACTGAGCCACATCCCCAGACCTTTTTATTTTTCACTTTGAGACAGGGTCTTGCTAAGATGCTTAGGGCCTTGCTAAATTGCTGAGTCTGGCTTTGGAACTCTCCACCCTCCTGCCTCAGCCACCTGAGCAGCTGGGATTACAGGAGTGCAACATCTCACCCAGTTTATTTTTAATTTTTAATTAGAGCATTATAATTATATATAAAAGTGGGATCCGTGTGGCCTATTCCTACATGGATTTAGATAAATTTATTTCATTCCTCAGAATTTCTCAATGCAGTTTCTGTCCAGGGACAAATGGAACTGAGAAAAGTCATGGCCCTTAACTGGGCACAGTGACACCAGCCTGTAATCACAGCTGTAATCCTAGCGACTCAAGAGGCTGAAGCAGGAGGATTATAAATTTGAGGCCAGCCTGGGTAATCTAGTGAGATTCTGTTTTAAAATTAAAAATAGAAGGCCTAGGAATTAGCTGGGTGGTAGTGTTACCAAAAACTTGGTCCTTGTCCCTGGTGTCAATCCAATAATGAGGACACAGTTTTGACAAAAAGGAAAAAACAAGGTTTACTGCTTTGCTAGCAAAGGAGAAACACAGGGGACTGCTGTCCCAGAGGCTGGGATTCTGCCCATGAGCAGGAACAAGGGGGCTTTTAAAGAGGTGATTCAAAGGCCACCTTCCACGTGTTCTAGGTCTGAGCTGTAATTCACTTGTTAATTTAGGAGAGGGTCATTTCTGAGATCTTCTGGTGCCATCCCCAAGTCTGGATGACTTCCTTCCCATGGTGGGTGGTGCTCAGGACAGAAGAAAGGTGATCCTGTTTCCCCTGAGACTGGGGAGGACAGGGAGAGGAAGAGAAAGAAACATGTCCGTTTTAAAATAAGCCACAGTGGCTGGAGGGGCAGCAGGGGCTGGGTTCAAAGCATCAGGTGGACCCGGTGCAGTGAGTGCCCTGGGCTCAGTCTGCAGGACGGAGCACGGTGGTCCCTAAGGTAGGGCCGCGCGAGCTTCAGATGAACAACACATTTTTTTTTTCTTTTTAGTCTAAATGGCGCTGCAAGGATTGCTTCGGAAGGCCGGCTGGTGGTGGAGTGACCCCCTTGGGGACATGGCCTCTGTTCTCTGATGCAGAATCTGGCCACCGGGTCCACCAGGGCTCAGCTTTCCGAGCTTATCAGATTTCCCAGCAGGAGGAGGGAGGGGGAAGGAGACAAAGGAAAGGCACTAACCCCTCCGAGGGCCTGGGCGTGGCTGGGCCCCGAGGCTCTCCGGGAGGAGGACCGCGCGGGAGGGTCCCCAGGTGCAAAGCTGGCTCGGCCGCCACTTCCGCGGTCTCGAGGCTGCGGCAGGACCTCCCCGGGGTCCCGGGTGCTGCCAGCTCTGGTCAGCACGTGGCACTGTTCCCAGCGCCCGCATTGGCCCTGGACAGGTCTCCACTGCCCCGCGGCCCGGGGTCCCTGCGCCGCCGCCTGCACCTGCCTCTCTGCGCGCCGCTGCGATCTGCGGGCCGCCGGCAGGTGGCGCTGCAGCCCGGACGCCCGCGGCGCTGTCCTGTCCCCGACTCCGCGAAACCCTCGGCGGCAGGTTCCAAAATGGAGAAAGAAGGTGGACGCCGCGAGCAGAGGGCGTGGGGCTGCCGCGGGTCGCCCTGGAGCTGCCCGGTCGGGGCGGGTGGAGGCGAGCGCGGGGATCGGACGCCCCCGACGGGCTCGGGAGGCTAAAGCACCTGGGCGCCCGGAACCGGCCCAGGTGGGGTCTTCGCAGGGCGGGCCGAGGTGCCAGGGACCGCTCTGCCAGCTGCCGCCTGTGATCCTGAGGGCCAGGGCCACCGGGGTCGCCACCCCCCACCCTGCAGCTGGGCACGGACATTTTTAATTGGAGTAAAATGCCTATGACATAATGTTTCCTTTGGACTTTCTTCTCTCCCGGGATGGAGCCCAGAGGGTCCTGACCACTGAGCGACCCTCCCAGCCTTTTTAATTTTGAGACTGGACCTTGCTAATTGTTGAGGCTGGCCTTGAACTTATGATTCTTCTGCCTCAGCCTCCCAGGTCACTGGGATTTCCAGGTGGGTGTCACAGGCCTGGGCTAATTTTGCAGGGCACATGAACCCACTGTGTTAAGGGTCCCCAGAGCGCTGCCGGGCCTGGACCTCTCTGGGTCTCTGTACAGGAGACACTTCAGCAGGAGCAGGAAGCAGGAACAGAACTTAGGCAAAGGGAAGGGAAGGGCCTTCCCAGGCGGAGGCATGGAGGCCAGAGGGGCTCTAGAACTTTCTGACCATCGTGGAGACCAGAGTCTGAGGGATGCTGGGAGGTTCAGGAGGGCGCTGTTGGGCCTCTTGGGGGCAGCCGAGGCCAGCAGAGCTGCACTAGGTGGGGACAGGCCATCAGGACCCTCAGGACCCCTAGTAGGACGTCTTTCCCAGTCTTTCTCTCATTTCTTCCCCCCCTTTCTTCCTGTGGTGCTGTGGATGGAACCCAGACCCTGGGGCCAGCGCTAAGCTCTGTGCCTGTTTTCAAATGTTCCTTACTCCTCTCTTTCCATCATGTGAGGGGGAAACGTTGGTTCCCCCAGCCCCAGGCTGCTGGTCCACCCCTTCACAGTGCCTGCTGCAGGGAGGAGGGTGCTCCCTGGGGCAGTGCTGGGTGACCCCACTCTGAATCCTGGCTTGGTGCTGGACCTTAGTTCTATAAGCCAGGACACAAGCCCTGCCTTCCTGAACCTCAGACTTTTCATCTGTGAAATGAAGAAATACTGACTTAGCCGTGTTTTGAGAATTCGCAGAGCACAGAGGAGATCTTGCAGAATCGAGTGACAGTAGAGCTTTAGTAGATTTTTAGAATATTGTGGTCTTAGTTTTTACTTTTTCACTTTTGCAGGGCTGGGGTTCCAACCAGGGCCTCCTGCATGCTGGACAAGCGCTCTGCCCCTGAGCTGCTCCCAGGCCCTGAGGGAGCTCTCAGCTCTTTAAAGCCTCAGGCTGCAGTGATAGCTCTGGGCTCCCCAACATGCCTGAGGCCTCGGGTTTCACCTGCAGCTCCGCAGAAACAAAAGCAAGAACAAAACAACAGAAAAGAGATGTCTAATTTTCTGCTTCTCAGGGAGACTGTGGTTTGTTCATTCATTTCTCTCACATTTAGTGAGTCCCTTTAAGTCGCCAGCTCTGTGGAAGGTGCTAGAAGATTCTGGTGAATGGGATAGACCCAGTGCCTGCCATCATCAAGCCTGAAACAGGGTAAACCAGCAGAAAACAATGACATAGTTCTTACAACTGGCAGTAATAATGTGATTTTTAAAAATTCTTTTTTGGGCTAGGTTTGGTGGCGCATGCCTGTAATCCCAGCAGCTCTGGAGGCTGAGGCAGGAGGATCACAAGTTCAAAGTCAGCCTCAGCAAAAGCGAGGCACTAAGCAACAGTGAGACCCTGTCCCTAAATAAAATACAAAATAGGGCTGGGGTTGTGGCTTAGTGGTTGAGTGTCCCTGAGTTCAATCCCCGTACCCCTTCCCCCCAAAAAATTCTTTTTTGGTACTGGGGATTGACCCCAGGGGTGCTTAACCACTGAGCCACATCCCCAGCCATTTTTATTTTGAAACAGGATCTCACTAAGTTGCTTAGGATCTTGCTAAATTGCTGAGACTGATTTTGAACTTTCAATCCTCCTATCTCAGCCTCCAGAGCTGCTGGAATTACAGGTGTGCACAATGTATTCAGCAATAATGTGATTTTTTTTGGGGGGGGGGGCCCTAATCCACTGAGCCACATCCCCAGCCCCGAGATTTTGTATTTTATTTAGAGACAGGGTCTCACCGAGTTGCTTAGTGTCTCGCCTTTTGCTGAGGCTGGCTTTGAACTGTGATTGTTCAGCCTCAGCCTCCGGAGCTGCTGGTATCACAGGCGTGTGCCACCGCATTTGGCAATGGGATTGTGAAAAAGGAGTTGAAATCTAAAAATCATGAAGAGGGGGTTAGGGATGTAGCTCAGTGGTAGAGCACTCGCCAGACTGCATGAGACCCCAGTACTGAAAAAGCAAATTCTGAGGTGGAGATACCTTCTTTAGATCGGGGTCTACAAAGGCATCTTTGAGGAGAGGAGACCAGTGAAGGGTAAAACTGGAAGGAGTTGCAAGCAGAGGTGTGCAGAGGGGTGGAGACAATGAGAAAAGGGTCCTCGGCCTCCTGGGACAGATGGGTCGAGCCTCAGAGACAGCCCTGAAGACCAGAGCCGGGAAGATGGCCCACCCCTGTGATCCTGGTGATTCAGGAGGCTGAGGCAGGAGGATTGCAAGTTCAAGGCCAGCCTCAGATACTTAGTGAGGCCCTGAGCAACTTGGCGAGACCTGATGATGTGGCTCAGTGGTAAAGTGCCCCTGGGTTCAATCCCCAGTACCAAAAAAAAAAAAAAAAAAAAAAAAAAATCAGAAAATCCTGTGATGGAAACCAAATCACAGATTCGGAGTCCTTCACCAGCTTTTTTTTTTTTTTTTCTGGGGGTGCTGGGGTTTGAACCCAGGGCCTTGTGCATGCCAGGCAAGCCCTCTACCAATTGAGCTATATTCCACACCCCAGGTTTTTTTTTTTTTTTTTTTTAGTTTACCTTTTGGTACTGGGGATTGACCCAGTGACTTTGATTCCTGCAGATCTCTTGTCCCCAAGGTTCAGTGTCCCCACTGAAAAATTATGCGTATTATTTTCCTAAGCAACATTTTGCTTTCAAGGAGCTACTACATGAATGATTTAGAAGAGGGACTCCCTGGGGTTGGGGATGTGGCTCAAGTGGTAGCAGCTTGCCTGGCATGCGCGGGGCGCTGGGTTCGATCCTTAGCACCACATAAAAATAAAATAAAGATGTTGTGTCCACCGAAAACTAAAAAATGAATAATAAAAAATTCTCTCTTAAAAAAAAAAAAAAAAAAGAGGGACTCCCCTTCTCCACCTGAGACCTGCCCCCTAGCCCTATACCATTAATCAGCTTTTGGAGGGGAGAAGGGAGTATTGGGGATTGAACCTGGGAGCACTCAACCACCGAGCTACATCCCCACCCCTTTTAATATTTTTATTTAGGGACAGGATCTTGCTGAGTTGCTTAGGTCCCCGCTAAATTGCTGAGTCTGGCCTTGAACCCTTGGTACTCCTGCCTCAGCCTCCCGAGCCACTGGGATTCCAGGTGTGTGCCCCTCACCCAGCACCATTAATAAAGCTTTAATTCCCTAAAGGATGAGACCTGGCAGGGTTGTTGGGAAGCTCACCTTCCTGGCTGAGCCCCCAGGGAGCCACCTGGGCCAGGAGGGAGGTGCCTGAGGGAGGGGGTGAGGCTGAGCCCAGATCCCCTTCTTCCCTCCCCTGCCTCCGCCTTTGTCTCTGGGCTGATGATTGCTTTATTACTGTTTTCAGTCTGATATAATTCCAGCATTTTCTATAATCTTGATCTTTTCATTGATACCAGATTTTTATACAAAGAATCTGTATATAAAATGATTGCGCGCCCCGCAGACTGCGTCCCGGCAATTAGGCCGTTGCAGATGCAGCTCGTCTATTACTTTTGAAAGTGTTTTGTGGGTTTTCTTTTTTGTCGGGGGGATGTGTTTACAAATCCAATAACAATTCTCATTCAGAGTTGCAAAACACGGAGCCATTTTGAGCGGCGACAGATGGCGGTAAATGAAGTTTAATTAAAGACTGAGAGCTCGGAATCAAGTCCCTGCGAAGAGCCCGGTGCGGGGCGCGGGGGGCTGCAGCGGCAGCAGCTGCGCGCGGGCCGGGGACCGGGCTGTGCCGCCCGCCGATGCCCGCGCCGCCTCGGCCGGGTCCACCTCCCAGCGCGCAGGGCCGGGGACCGAGAAGGCCCCGCGGGTGGCCTCGGCGGGCGGGGAGGGTGGTCTTCGCGGCTTCCCCGTCCCTGGATCCCGCGCTGTTGGCCGCTCCGACCCGCTTCATCGGCGGAGCCTGCCCGGGGGCGCGACCCGGAGCCCAGCGAGGCCTTGCCGCCTGCGGCCCGCGCACCGCGCTGCCCAGCTGGGGCCGCACCGCCGCGCCCTCCGCCCAGGCCCGGCAGGAGCCGTTTCTGGCGCGGGCTGCAAATCTGAGCGCGCCGGGCTGGGCGGGCGGTGTAGACGGCCCAGCGGCGCCAGCGGTGGCGGGGGCGCCAAGTGGCCGCCCGGGCTCCAGCCTGGGGGTGGCGCAAGAGACCGGGAGGGGCCGCCCGGGAAGGGGAGGCCCCGGCGGCTCGTCTTTGTCCCTGGCGGTGCTGGGAAGCCGCCGCAGTGGGTTTGGTTTCTTGAATCCGGAGTCCCGGGAACTGTCGCAGGGGAGGGGCGGAGGCCAGGTGGCTGGGGCCAGCCTGTCTGCGGGGTTTCACAGGCAGGGAGAGTGCGGCCCGGAGGGAGGCCACCAGCATCCTGGAGAGGAAAGGAGGCCAGGCGCGGGCAGGAGTGGAGGTCCGGGGCTCCTCCGCCCTGTCTGGAGAGGAGGAGGCCTGCTGGCAGCTGACTGGCTGGGGTGGCACCAGCAGAGAGGGACAGTCTGGCCCGGCTGGGCCCCGGGCGGTGTTTCAAGTCTTTCCAGGAGGAATCCCAGGCCAGAAGCTGGGCCCAGGAGACCCACAGGGTGGCAGGGGCGCCTGGGCCAACTTGAGCCGAGGGCCACTCGGCCCACTGTTGGAGCCAGACCCCAGGGTCACCTTGAGCCCTGCTCTCCAGTCGCCCCACCCCACGCCTCCCTAAAGGCTGCTGCCCCCCCCCCCCCTTCTTAAGTCTCTCCCTGAGAGGACCAGTGTGGGGCCTCCCAGTGCCCTTCGCCTCACACCCCACCACTGCTGCTTTCTCCAGACACACGCTCCCAAACGGCAGCCCCCCCCCCCATCTTCTCTCTGGAAGTCGCCTTGCACAGGCACACTGGGGCTGCAGGGAGAGGGCCTGCAGTGCACTGCCCAAGAGGTACCCAGTTCAGCCCGTGCAGGCGACCCTAGTCCCCACCCAGCCCTTCATGCCACCTCCAGCCACAGCGTCTTGCTCCTGCAGCCCCTCCTTATTCCTGGACAGTGCAGATGTCCCCACCTGTGCACTGGGCCTCCTCCCAAGCCTCAGCTTGGAGTGTCCTGACTTCGCTCAAGATGAGGTCACCCTGCTTTGTGCCCCAGGGCCCTCTGCCCCAGGGCCTGTCCTCTCCACCTGTGATGGGAGTGGAGGATCCTGTGCTACAGGCTCTGTGACCCCTCTTCCTGCCCCCAGTCCTGTCCTCTCCCTAACTTTTCACCTTCTACCAAAATGCTGTGAGAGGCAGCTGAGACCCTAGAGATCTCCCAGTCGGGCTGGGGATGGAGCTCAGTTGGTGGAGCACCCGCCTCAGGCACAAGGCCCTGGGCTCAATCCCCAGCACACCCCCCAAAAATAAAAAAGATCCCCCCCTGCCTCATGGTCCACCCAAAAGCCTTGCCCAAGAGGTCTCCATCCCGCCAGGGTGACCTACTGGACGTGTACTTAACACAAGGATCATCTAATCAGCACCTTTCCCCCCTGAGCTTGTGCTCTACCTGAGCCACTTCCCCAGCACCTTTTTCCCCAGAGACAGGTTTTTTTTTTTTTTTTTTTGTACCAGGGATTGAACTCAGGGGCACTCAACCACTGAGCCACCTCCCCAGCCCTATTTTGTATTTTAGAGACAGGGTCTCACTGAGTTGCTTAGCGCCTCGCTTTTTGCTGAGGCTGGCTTTGAACTTGCAGTCCTCCTGTCTCAGCCTCCAGAGCCCCATCACACCAGGCCTCCGAGACAGGGTCTTGCTGTGTCGTCCAGGCTGGCCTTGAACCTCTGAGTAGCTGGGATTATGGGCTCATGCCTCGACACCCAGACTTCACCTAGGTCCTGGGCCCAGGGGGTCCCTGCTGTCACTCCTGCCTGTGCCAGCTCAGCCCCAAGCAGGAAGGATGAGGGACCCCCCCCAGGTCCCAGCTCACAGGCAGGCTGTAGGGTGGGGAGGTGGCTTCATGTAACTGGCAGAAGACCCAAGACTTGTGGCTCAGGCCACTGCCTGGTGGAGTCCTGTCGGTGGCTCTTCTGTCTCCTGTGGCTTCTTGTCCTCAGGTCCCATGCCCCTGGTGGCAAAGAAACGAATGATGTCTGTCCCTAGACAGTGGGGCCTGAACTGGGCCTCCTCTGCCTGTCCCCAGCGGCAGTCACAATCAGAAGAGAACACACACAGTGAAGAGCAAAGCCAACTTTTTTTTTTTTTTTTTACTTATTTAAAAAGGCCTTCGCGGCAGGAATATAGTGTAAAAATCATTGGAAAAACTAAAAGGCATCGATACATATCCGAATATACACTTTGTACATAAATTACATTTCCTTTAGTCTTTCTGAGTGAGGTCCTGGGTCAGCTCTGAGGTCTAGTAATTAAGAGGTCCCGGAAGCTGCGTGTTGAGGCCGGCATAGTCCACCATGTACATTGGCCATTGCTAGAGAGAGGGGACAAATGTACCGGGTTAGGACTCCAGGTGATGCAGAGAGGACACCAGACGCTGAGCTCTGCTCCGTCAAGGGCTTCCTATGCCCAATTTATTTTGGGGCCATTGAAGCCCAGAGAGGGGATGTGACCTCTCCAAGGTCACACAGTTCAGCAGTAGCTGAGAAGGTGGGCTGGGGGTCTATGACTTCCCACCTGTGTCCCAGAGACTCCTTGTGTGGACAGTCAGGGGCACGGTGGCAGGGGGCTGAGGAAGCTGTCCTGTCCCTGGGCTGTGTGTGGAGGTGGGAATCCTCTATGGGCATCCAGACATTCAGGCAGGGACAAGGTCAAAGTCTGGACTTCAGGGGCTCCAGTGAAGGGTTGGGGGAGACAGTGTGGTCACGGAACCAAGAAGCCCTAAGGTCATTTTCAAATGTGCTCAAATATCCCCCCCATTAGGACTCAAGATTTATTTTTTCCCCCTGGAACTGGGGATTGAACCCAGGGTGCTCTACCCCTGAGCTGCATCCCAGCCCTTTTGATTTTGTGTTTTGAGGGTCTTGCCAAGTTGAAGAGGCTGGCCTCAAACTTGTGATCCTCCTGCCTCAGCCTCCTGAGTCTCTGGGACTACAGGCCTTCGCCACCGTGCCTGGCTGGACTCAGGGTTGCTAAGCCAGGTGTGTCCCTAATGGGGTTTTCCCTTGGACAGGAGAGACAGATGCGCGTAACACAGTGGCACTGATGGAATTCTGGAGCTGGGCTCTCCATCCAGCATGGGTTGGTCCACCCTTGAATCCTGTTGTCTTCTTCTACACAGCGGGGTGACACCCCCACCTCGAGGAGCCTGCTGAGGCTCGGACAGACCCTGGGTCCTGTCTGTGAGCACTGGCAGGAGGGGCTGTCTCATGGGGGGACAGGCTGAGGCAGCTGCACCGGGAGGCAGGAGGGCCTGCTCAGAGCCCAGAGCCTCCCCGAGGAGCCCCCACCCCACCTCCTGGAGCAGGCAGCCCCGCCCGAGCGAGGGGCAGAGGCCAGAGAGAAGCTTGGCGGAGTCCAGGTCTGTGCAACTTTACCACGAGTGAGATCTGGTTGGTGGGGGCCACAGACTCCGGGTTGGAGGACGAGGAGGAGGACGAGGAGGAGGAGGAGACGGAGTTGCCTTCGGAGACCCGCTTTCTCTTGCGCTTGGGGACGTTGCTGTCTTTGGCTGGGGGGAGAAAGGCTGCTGAGGGGGGATGGTGCGGGTAGGGGGCTTCTCTCAGCCTGGGAGCTCCCTGCAGGAGGCCGGGCTTTCAGGGTCAGGGTCAGCACTGCAGACATCAGCCCGCCCCGTGGTCAAGACTATGCTCCTCTGCAGACCCACCCAGGGCCACTGGCTCCCGCTCTGGCTCCGGCTCCCACCACCTGCCTGCCTGGCTCACCCTGCATCAGCGGCTTCCAGGTCGACCTCCCCAGAGGCTCAGTGCGGGCCCTGGTTCCCCCTCCGGCTCCCCAGAATGCCCAGCTCCCTTCCTGGGGCCAGTACCCGTCCTGCCCGCAGCCTTGGGAGTGCGGTATGAATAGGTCTTGCAGGCAGCTGGGCCTGGTGGCACATGCCTAGAGTCCCAGCTGTTTGGGAGGCTGAGGCAGGAGGATTGCTTGAGCCCAGGAGTTCAGGGCCAGTCTGCATCTTGCGGCGAGACCCATGAGATACTGCACAAAGCTCTCCCCCACCGCCTGTTTTTTGTTGTTGTTGTTGTTATTATTGGGGACTGAACCCAGGGCACTCTCTCCCACTGAGCCACATCCCATCTTTTTTCTTTTTATTTTTTTGGTACCAGGGATTGAATTCAGGGACACTTGACCTCTGAGCCCTATCCCCAGCTCTTTTCTGTATTTTATTAGACAGGGTCTCAATGAGTTGCTTAGCGCCTTGCTAAGTTGCTGAGGCTGGCTTTGAACTCGTGATCCTCTTGCCTCAGCCTCCTGAGCAGCTGTGATCACAGGTGTGTGCCATGGTGCCTGGCTTGTGCACGGCTCTTGGCACAGTGTCTGGCACCCAGCCAATGCTCAGAGACTGGGGACAGGTCCTAATTGTGTGACTACTGAGCTGAAAGCTCCTCTGCACAACAGGTGCACCCCAGTAGAAAGAATCTCTGGGGCACAGAAGCCTAATGTATCAACTTCTCTGAGTCAAAATGGGGGACTTAGCACACAAGGCTAGCACACAGTAGGACTCTAGGTATTTCGTTGCTGCTGGGTAAGTGGATATGCACGTATGAGACTCACAGCAAAGCTTTGTACCTATGTGCTATTGGAGTCTTTTATCTTCCTTTCTTTCTTTTCTTTTCTTTTTTTTTTTTTTAAAGAGAGAGAATTTTTTTAATGTTTATTTTTTAGTTTTCGGCGGACACAACATCTTTGTTTGTATGTGGTGCTGAGGATCGAACCCGGGCCGCACGCATGCCAGGCGAGCGCGCTACCGCTTGAGCCACATCCCCAGCCCTTATCTTCCTTTCTTTTATTGCCAGGCTGAGGATTGAGGCTGGCCTTGAGCGGTGGGACAGGGCTGTACCCCTGAGCACGGTCCTGTGCGCTACAGAATTCGTGTTTGGGGCTTAACCGCATGGGAACCTAAAGGCTGCAGGGGGGATGGGACCCAGGTGCTCTTAATCACCGAGCCACGTCCTCAGCCCTTTTTATGTTTTGAGACAGGGCCTGGCTGAACCGCTGAGGACGGCTTTGAATTTGTGATCCGCCTGCCTCAGCCTCAGGATACAGTCACTGGGATTATGGAGATGGAAAAATATCAGGTGCCACCATGGGTCTCTCGGTGTAGTGGCACCGGTGGCCTAAAGATCCCTCCCCAGGCCACCACATCCTCCTGAGGCACTGCCTCTGCCTGAGAGCAGCTCCCCTATCACTAGATACTGCCACCTGTGTCTGCTGGCAGACAACTAAGTTCTCTGGACTCTGGTCCCCCTGAGGCAGAAGGGTGGCCGCCTCAGCCTCCAACTCACCTGGCACCTTGGCATCGTTGCAGAGTTCTGCAAAAGGCCTGGAAAAGAAAGGGATGAGGTGGGGTCAGAAATGAGGCGCCCCCTCCTCACCTGCTCCCTGAACATGAGCTACAGCCTCTGCGGTCCTCACACTCGAGCCTGCTGGGATGTCATGTGCTGCCACAGGCCCAAAGCAACAGGACCAAGTGACCAGGCACCGCAATCTCTAAAACCCTGAGCCAGCTGGGTGCACTGGCGCATGCCTGTCATCCCAGAGGTCTTGGGAGGCAGGAGGATCCCAAGTTCAAGGCCAGCCTCAGCAACTTAGCAAGGCTGTGTCTCAAAATTATAAAAACAACAATAAAAAACAGCTGGGATGTAGCTCAGCAGCAGAACACCCCAACATTCAATCCTCAGTACCACAAAAACACCAAAACCCAAATATGCTCACCCCAAAAATGTACCACAGTGTTGCCCGTGCTAGGAAAACTGTAGGTCTCTGTTTCCTTGTTCTAATTCTCAACTTGGCCACCTGTGCGGGCAGGTATTTATTTTTGGCACTGGGGATCTACCCTTGAGCCATGCCCCCAGCCTCTTACATTTCTAATTTTGAGACAGGGTCTCACTAAGTTTCTTAGGCCTCGCTAAGTTGCTGAGGCTGGCCTTGAACTTGCGATCCTCCTGCCTCAGCCTCTGGGGTCACTGGCATTACAGGTGTGCGCCACTGTACCTGGTGGCATGTACTGCTTTTAAATCTGAAAACTGTCAAATAAATGATTTTTGGCTTCTGGCCTTTTGATCAGGGACCCCCAACCCTGGTGGGGCTGGTCTCCACGAGTCCCCTCTCCCACGGCCCCTGGTGCCGATCACTCACTGGAGCTGGTTGATGATGACCATGCGCACATGTTCCCGGGCCTTCAGGATCTTCTCCAGCCGGTGGATGTCATAGGTGTTGGGGTTCCGGAAAGGGATGTCATCGGGCAGGCCCGTGACCTCCACAGCGTCTGGGCTGTCTCGGATCAGCTTGTAAGGAACCAGCACCGGGCGGTTCAGGCCCAGGGCCTCCCCTGGAGGGTGAGGGGGACAGTGGTCTCTGGTCACATCTCTAGGGGGAGGGCTCAGCTGCCATCTCACCCCAGGAAGGTGTCACAGTCAATAAACTCGCAGGGCCAATGAGGGCAGATCTGTCTGGGTGGGCTGTAGGGGGTGCCCAGGGCTGGCCTGCAGACCCGCATGGCCGCAGGGGACACTGACCGTACTTTTCGTTGAAGAGCTCCTTCACCTGCTCCCGGAGGATCACCTTCTCCCCGAGCCTGTTGGCGTCATCCTCATCTGCCGAGGAAGACGGGGGGCTTGAGGGTCCCCACAGGCCTCTCCTGCGAGGGGCCCCTGGCCTGTGTCTCTGGGCTCCCCCCGTGCACCCCACACTTCCCAAGCAGCACCCTCAGATCAGAGGAGGCACAGCCCAGGGTGACGCCAGGGGTGTCACTAGTCACAGCCTCTCCAGGTGCAACAGAGACTCTTAGGATGTGACATAGGAAGGGAATTGGGGTGACCGCCCCTTCTGCAGGTCTGAGGTGGCCCCCAGGACTATCAGGATGGGTGGGGAGAGGCTGAAGGGTGACCCTGACCTGGAGTGGCCCACGGGGAGGTGCCCGATAGCCCAGCCTGGGCCAGCGCCTGGTGACACCTGTGAACGTCCTGGAGGAGACGGGCATGGGCACCCCGGCCACCTTGCCCAGGCCTGAGTGGGAGCCACCTCTGGGGTCTCCACAAGGTCCTTGCGCAGCCCCTCCTGGCTGCCTGGACGTGCCCTTCCTGTGCTCCTTGACCTAGAGGAGTCCCTGGTGTTGGGCCAGGGCCCTGGCCATGGGGACAGAGGGACAGGCGGGCCTCTGCAGGGAGACAACTCCTGCTCTGACCTTGGGGACCCAGTTCTGTTGAGGAGCTGACCCAGGCTGCGGGTCCCAGGCCGGGCTCCACCTGCCCGTCAGACCCGCCTGGGGGCCTGGTCTGTCCACATGCACTCCCCCATGGGGGGCTTAACGCATGGCGCTGGGCATTGGCTCGGCCTGACCCCCCTTCCCAGAGTCCCCTCAACGGCTGCTGAGTCCCCGACGCCTACTGTAAGTGTCAGTTGTCCCAGACAACCCCTCCCCATGTCCCCACCTCAGAGGACTATGTCCTCCTCAGATGCACCAAGACCCCTGGCTCAGCACCCCAGGCCCCCCTCCCAATGGCCTTCAGGACCCCGATATGGTAAGAACCAGCCTGATCCTTCCCCAGACCCAGGCAGGGACCAGATGGGCTCTGGGTGAAGGGCCTGCAGCAGAGTCTTTCCTCCTGTCCCCTGCCACCGAGGATCCCTGTGGTGGCAGACATGGCAGCACCCACACAGGACAGGGAAAGATGGCCGGGACTGCAAACCCATGTGTGCCAAGCCTATCACAGCCGAGGAAACGGGCTCAGTGAGGTTGACTGGCCCAAGGTCACCCAGCTACAAAGTGACAGTGCCAGTCCATCTGCCTGACCTCGGAGCCCTGGTCTTTCCACTCCCTCACAAGCCTTGGGTCCCAGGAGTCTGCTCCCCCATGGAGAGGCGTGGTCTGTGGGGTGTCCTGTGACCCCTGCCCACCACCCACAGCTCGACCTCGAAAGGAAATGGGCGGGACCCCCAAGACAGGGCCCTCTGAGCCGAGGCCTCTGTGGTCACCAAGCAAGGACAGGGGTGGCTGCCTTGTGCACACAGGGTGCAGCAGACCTGACCTGGCCCTGTGGCCCGAGGGCGGTGTGGACAGAGAGGCTAAGATGGAGTCCTGAGATGGAGACCTGAGCCGCACTGTCCTGGGCTGGACACCCAGCTGTGGAGGGCCAGGACTCAGTCAGAGCTGGCCCATGTCATTCCCCAGGGATGTTTCTACAGCGCCATTCAAGCTGGACAGGGTGCTGTCCCTGGGGACCTAGCAGGGGACGTGGTGTGAGGTGACCCCAAAGCTTCTGTGTGAGACAGTACAAGAAAGTTCAGAGGCGAGCCACTGGGTGGTGACATCCTTGGCCCCTCAGCGTGTCAAGCCTGTGGGGGATTAGCTGGGTGGTGACTGCAGACGGGGGTGTGGCCAGAGGAGCCCTGTCCCTCTGCTTCCTGATGCCACGTCCCCAGCTGCTCCCCTCTGCCACCCTCTTCTGCCACAATGTTCCTTCTGACCTCGAGGCCAGTGCGCTGGGGCCAGTGCTGTGTGCGGACGGAGTATTCTGTCCAGCACCAGTGAATCCGATCGTACCCATTTGGAAGATATTTCCGTACCGTACATTCCCCTGCTTGTTCCCAAAGTGCTCAGAAATAAAGCTTTTTCTTTGCTCTTTAGCTTAGGGCAACTTCAACATCGGACACCGTGAGCCCCGAGTGAACTTTTCCTCCTCCAAAATTGTCCTCGTCAGGCCTTTTGGTCCTGGCGATAGAAAAGCTGACCCCAACTGCCCACACCCAGCCCTGCCCTTGCGTGCTGTGGGACACCTAGTTGCCTTAGGAGATGGCAGTCGGGTCTGCCAACTGCCACTAGGTGGCCGACAGGAGCAAGTGGCAGGGGCCTGACCCAGCTGGGGGCCAGAGATGGGTTCTCAGAGGTGACAGCCACAAGGGACCCGAGGAACTGGGCTGCAGCCTCACCGCACGCTGAGACTCCTCACTGGGACTTCGGAAGCGGGTGTGAGGCATAAGAGGCACCAGGAGCCCTGGGGTCCTGTGGATGCTTGGCTCAAGATGCCCCAGAGGAAGCCTCCCCTGCTTCCTGGGGGGCCTGGCCCTGGGCTGGGATGAGCACTTGCTCAGCACGCAGGGGCCCCCGCTGGCCGTGAACCTGGGAGCCTCCTGTCTCAGCCTCCCAAGGAGCTGGGATCACAGGTGGGGCCACTGAGCCCAGCAAGATTTTTCTTAAGGGGTGAGTTTTGGAGCGAAATGGGGCAGGGAAGGCTGGAGAGGGGGAGGAGACCCTGCCCTCTGGGAACTCGAGGCCACTCCTTGGGCAGTGCGGGCAAAGGAGGGAGCAGCTCTGGGAGGAACCCTGACCACAGATGGGCACCCTCTCCAGCCCCGGGACCCGCCCTCCCTGCTGAACAGGGGGAAGGGCAACTTGGGGAAGGGAGGTGCCCAGCAGCGTGGCCTTTCCTGATGTGAACTGTGGCCACTGCCTGTGACGGAGGTGGCTTGCCCCCATGCCTTGGTCAGCCTGCGGGAGGAGCCGAGATCCCTGCAGATCCAGATGGCCCAGCCAGTGGGTTCTGTGGCCGGGAGTGGCCCTTCCCCACAACCAGGCCGTGGCACACCCATTGTCTGGACTGTGGCTATCACCAGGAAGCCTGGGGCTGTTGTGGGCAGCAGTAGCCAGGACTGGGCAGGCTGTGCCTCTGGGTCTGCTCACAGGCAAGACAAAGATCAGGGAACCCAGGACCTGCCGGGGACACCGCAGGGTGGCCACAGCCCGAGGACCTCCGAGACTCTGGCTGCCCAGGTTCAAATCCCGCCTCTGTCCTCAGCTGTGACCCTGGGCAAGTCCCTCTCACAGTCTTGTCTGTAGCAGTGACAGCAGCAGGGCCTGTGAGCAGGCACAGAAACGCCCAGCCGGCAGGTCAGGGCAGCGGTGGCCGCTCTTCCAGGCACGTTAGCAGGCCTAGGCCACAGGGGAGGTGAAGGGTGTGTCCTGCCTGAAGGGGGTCTTCAGGGCCAGCGATGAGGAGGGTCCCTGGCCCAGGACAGACAGCAAGACGACCCTGAGTCTAACCCTAATGTTGAGTGGGACTTGGAAGGTCACTCAACCTCTCTGGGCCTCAGTGTCCATATCTTCCAGGGGGAATCCTGGCCCGTTGCAGGATCTAGTATCACATGCAGAAGAGCACTACGAAAGTTTCAGATCCCTGCCACCAGTCAGGATGTCCCTGCTGTCCTTAGTTCCAGGCCTCAATCCTCCTATAGTCCCAGGAAGGTAAATTTCACAAATGAAAATTTTCTAGGCCTCTGAAGTTCGCTCTCAAGCTCCCTGGGGCTGTAAGGAAAGACGTCAAGATGCACCGCACGCCCCCTGCTCACGGTGCACTGGTGTGGAGGGGTTCTCAGACCTGCTCCTGAGAGCCTTCACCAAGTCCCTTGAAACTGTCCCTTCTCTGGGTCCCCAGGGCTCTTCTCAACCCCTCAGGGCCCAGACACACCAGAGCTATCAAGTCCCCGAGTCCAAGACTGTAGTGGGGGGCTGCTGGGGTGGCACTCATGCCGCCCTTTCACAGAGCACTTAGAAGCCTGTGGGTGGGACGGGCTCAGAGCCAGGACAGGCAGGAGCGGGCCCTGGTGCCCCCCATGCCCACGTGCAGCCCACACTCTCCCGGGGCCTTCCTGCCTGGGGCTGGGGTGCCAGTTAGATGAGGCACCAGAGGGTGGCTCAGCCCTGGGCCCCACCTCTCCTCGGGTGGGGCTCAGGACAATCGGAGGCCACATGGGAGACATCTGCCCCCCACCTCCGTCATGGTCGCCTGGTGGTGCCCACCGCCAAACAGCAACCTGGGGAAGCTGCAAGCGCCCTGTCACCTGGCCTGCAGCCTCTGCCCACAGGAGTGAGGCCAGCCAGCCTGGGAGGACCGGGGTCTGCTCTGGTTTTCTGAGCTGTTGCTTCATGTGCGGTGGGGACAGGAGAGGGCACAGATCCCAGGACAGGGGCTGCTGCACACTGGCCCTGGCACTTGGGATGTGGCTCACGACCACCCGCTGGGCCTCGCTGTCCTTTGGACACCAGGGGATCTGCCAGTTCTGACTCCACGCTGGGTGGTGCAGACAGGATCAGGAGCACCACCAGGGGGTGCTGTTGTCCCCAGCCCCTGGGGAGTCCAGGGCCTGAAGACCCCATTATGGTCCCCATGCCCAAGTGACCTGGTCATGATAGCAAATCAGGGTTACACAACACGCCTTCAGACTCCTGACCACCCATAAGGATGGGCCACCTGCCCCAATGGACAGATGGTGACAGGCGTGCACCGCGGTCCCGGCTTATTCAGCCTTAGAGAACCTTCTACGTGTGAGGCCTCTGCTAAGTCCAAAGGGAACTTGGGGTGTGGTGTCCAGCTGGGAGACGGGTCAGCAGACTGACACTCACCCTTCAGCAGGACACAGGCACTGAGGTGGAGCCTGGGCAGGCTTTGGGGGGTGACGGGTGAGGTCCTGGGCTCGGGTGGACTGGAAGCCAGCATCGCGGCTATTCTGCTGGGACCCCGGGCCCAGGGAGCAGGTGTGTGCACAGGGTGGCCGTCTAGGTGTGCGCTGGGCACCCACAAGCAGGTGCACTGGTGAGCCCCGCGCGGAGCGTGAGTGATGGGTAGCCCTGCTCGGGCTAAGCGTCTCTGTGCACACGCACACAGCCAGCCTGTGACAGGACCCTGCACACCTCCTTCCTCCCTGCGCCTCTCCTGGGTCCCTGCTCCTGCTCTCACCGGTCACTCCAGAGACCTCAGCTGGAAGAGTTTGGAGGGAGCTACTTCTAAGATGGAGGCCAGAAGGAGGAGGTCTCTAAAGCTGGACAAGGAAAGGACATGGACCCCCAGCCCCATCCACCAGGAGGAGGCAGCCCAGCCTGACTTCAGCCTCCTGAGACTAGCGCTGGACTTCTGGCCTCTGAACCAGAAGGTAGCACACAGATGTCTTAAGCCACTAAGTCCAGTTGGCCACCACAATGGGCCACTTTCACAGAGAAACGTCCTGAAGGTCCAGCCTACAGCCCAGCCTCCCTGTGCCTACCACCTGCCAAACAGCTCTCGGTGCATCCACCCGGCTCGGCGTCCCCTTGCTGAAGTCCACTGAGGGCCCCGATATTTAGGGGACAAAGCTCACTGCCCCCCGCCAAACAGGGCCTCGCTGAGGGACCAGTTTCCCACTCTCCTCCCTGAAGCGGGGTCTCCCTGTGCTGCCCAGGCCGGCCCTGATGCCCGGCTCAAGCCACCCCCCTGCCTCAGCCTCCTGAAGAACTGGGCTCGAAGGCGCGGAGCCCCACACCTGGCCAAGGCGTCCCCATGCTGCCTGCCAAATTCCTTCTGGCCTTCCCTGTCCCATCCCAGGTCCCCGCAGAAAGGTCACGGAAAACTCAGCTTCACGGGGCCAATAACAGGGACTTGGGGTGCCCTGACTTCACGGGTCACAGCGGGTATCTCTGTTCCCTCTCCACTCTGTGTGGCAGCGGCAGCCCTAGGCAGGGGACTGTGTCTTCTGTCACCAAGGAGCAGCACCCACCGACCTGTAGGACACTAACCAGCCTCTGGGTGCCGGGCCCTACATACTCCATCACGGTTTAGATGTGCGGTGGCCCCAGAAGCTCCTGTGGGACAGTGGAGTCATAACTGGGTGGTGACTGGAGCAGGTGGGGTGTGGCTGGAAGAGGTGGCCCCTAGGGGTGGCCTTGCCCTGCCTCACCCTGGGCCCAGACAATGGACCTGGCTGTACATGGACTGAGCCCCCCCAAAACGTCCTTTCCTCTAATTGTTCTTGTTGTGTCTTTCAGTCACAGTGTGAAAGAGCTGACTGGGACATTCCCGGGTGACCTCACTGTCCCAGGGCTTTAAACACCAGGTCCGAGCTCGGGAATCTAGTTACGCCTCTGGCTGTGGCTGCTCCCCTGGACCCCAGCTTCTGCCCTGAGAGCTCCTCCTCCGGCCAGAAGCGTGCTGGCCCTGGCTGCCCCCACAGCCCGCATCAGCAAATTCTTTGGGCTTTAGCTACAAAAGACACCCAGAGTCAGGGACTGCCCGACAGCAACTGCTCTTAGCCCTGCCTGTCCTGGGCCCCACAGCCAGGGGGCTCCTCTCAACCCTGAGTGGGGGAGCCTGCCCGCGCCCCCTGCCCAGAGCTGCACTGGCTCGCAAGTCGCAAGTCCCAAGCCGGCCCTTCCTCGGCTCACACACCATCTTCCCTCCTGTTCTTGCCTCATCTCTGGCAATTTCCCCTGATCTTTCTTCAACACTTGGCAGGTGACCCCAGGGCCTTTGCAGAGGGGCCTTCTCCGCCTGCAATGCTTTTCCCTGCTCCCTGGTCAGCGCTGCTTCCTTCAGGCTTCTACTCTGGGGCGACTCCTGGGCCACCACCTGCCTAGGCCTGGGGTTCAGCGCCGTGTAGAACACATGTGTGAGGCCCCGGGTTCGACCCAGCGCTGCCGGGAGACGGAGCGCCTCAAGCCCCGCCCTCACCAGAGCATGTCCACAGCACTTCCGGCTTTGCAGATTGTCCCTTTATGTCCCCATCAGGAGGTGAGCCCCATGACGCAGGTTTTTACTTTTGTTTCTTTCTTTCTTTTTTAAAATCAGTGTCAATCAAGAGGCCAGCCCCGGACACCAGGACCTGGCCCGGTGTCTCTGTTGCTCACAGACAGTGTGACTGTGCCTGTGCTGGCCCCCTGCTGGCCAGTCCCCATGGCACTTACAGAGATTGGGCTGTGTCCCCATCCCTACCTTCTGTTCTGCCACCTGAGTGTCCCCCACCCCACCCTGTGGGCTTCCACCATTTGACAAGACCTGCATGGGCCAGGTGCCTGGTGACCGCAGCACCACGCGCTGACCTCAGTACAGCCCAGCCCAGGTGGAAGGACCAGGCTGTTCCGGTGGCCTGGACCACCCTCACTGCCTGTCCTAGCTGAGCACCCTCCCCGCGTCCCTGGGATCCACCTACGGCGCCCACTCTATGCAGGGCAGGGCGTGTCTGCCCACAGAGGCCTCTCAGCCCCGCCCAGCAGATGCCAGCTTTCCCTGGGAAGGCAGAAGGGGATCATTACCGGGGCCTAATTAACAAAGCACAGCAGAGATAATTAAGTAGAGAAACAGGCTGGCGCTGGAGCCGGGTATCTTTAGAAACCCGAGGAAGGACATCTTTAGAAATCCGAGGAAGGACGGTTTTATTTTGAGCTCTCAAGATGACAGAGTTGCAAGGGTGGAGAGGGGTGGGGACGTCGGGGAAGGGAGGCAGGCCCTGAGGGGTGAGTGCCCGAGTGACTAGGGACATGGAAAGGACTCGGGTCTCCAACAACAGGAGAGAGGTGGGAGGAATCACAGAGGGTGTTCCTGTTCCAGGGGACCCTGAGGAAATGGAGGCCCAGTGGAATTAACTTATCCAAGATCAGAGACAGTAAGTTAACTTATCCAAGATCATAGCTAGAAAGTTAACTTATCCATATTCACAGGCAGTAAGTCAACTTATCCAAGATCATACAGGTCGGAAATGGTAGAAAAAAGTCCTGAGGGGGTAAAAGTGACCTGTTCCTGCTGCTGACACTGTCCAACCCCTCTCTATGCACACAGCACCTGCGGATGACAGGAGACCCCACAGAGAGAGGCCTAGCAGCAGCTCTGGGGCCCTGTCCACCTGGGTCCCAGGACCACAGCCCTCGCTGGGTAGGCCTTTCGCCACAGCTGAGCTGCTCCAGCCGGGCCCCAGAGCATGCTGGAGGCCTGAGCTGCGCAGAGTGAAGTGGCCATCTTAGCAGCTCGTGATCCGACCCTGCCTTCAACTGAAACTTAGTGGGACGTTCCGAGTGAACCACAGGGACATCCTCAATCAAGCTGGGGCCCGCGGGCTGCTCAGGCTCGGGGAGCTGCGGGGACGTCAGCGCAAGAGCTTGCCAAGGCCGGGTCTGCAGGGTCCAGTCCACGCTGCAAAGCCGGGCCTTCCAGGCCCTCCACGCTCAGCCTGGCCGCCTCTCGCCTCCCACCTGCTGAGCGCCACTGCCCCTCCCCCTCTGGCCGTGATGGGAGCCCAGGGAGGCCCTGGGGTGGGCACGGGGTTCCCGCAGTGTCCCCCACTGTCTGACGAGGTCGCAGAGGCTCAGGCAGGCAAACTGACTTGCCGGAGTCACACAGCAAGTCGGCAGCTCTGCTCTGCCTCTGAGGTCCCCGTGCTCTGGGAGGGGCTTCCCGAGACTGTCACTCAGGCTAGCAGGTTCCCAAACAGGGAGAGGAGCAGCCTGCCACTGCAGGGGGAGTGGGTCCCACCCCAGCCCTTCCCCCAGACTGGCCCCGAGGAGAGCCACCATGGGTAGGGACCTCAGGCTCAGACACAGGCAGGAAGAGCCCTTCTGTCCCCACCTGCAGGGAGCCCTGTCGGAAATGGCCTCCCTAGTGAGTGCCTGCCCCAGCTTGGCTTAAATGCCTCGAGTGACGGGGAGCTTACTATCTTTCATGGCTTTTAAAAAAGTTTTTTTTTTTTTAAATAAAAAAAAAAAATTGTTTTTGATACTGGTGATGAGACCCAGGGTGCTCTACCGCTGAGCCACATCCCAGGCCTCTCTGCATCTTCTTTAGCTGAGCTGCTGAGGCTGCCTTTGACCTCGCAGTCCTCCTGCCTTGGCTTCCCCAGCCGCAAGGATCACAGATGAGCGCCCCCTGCGCCTGGCTACCCCCATGTTCTTGGCTCGGTTCCCCTGACCCACAAACTCTGCGCTGGCTCTGTTCCTCAGGGTGGCCACTGCCCCCACCCCATGGCCACCCTGACTGCGTCAACCACCACTCGGACCCCACCAGCTGCACCCATGTCCCCAGGTGTCTCCCAGGCCTGCAGACCCTGCCTTGAGGACCAGTACCACCTTCACCCTTCTGGAAGTTTCCACCCTCCTCCCGTCTGGCTTCCCCTCACCAGAGACCTACTGCCCACTGCCGCTGCCCACCACCCTCCCTTGGCTCCAGTGCCCAGATCTTCCTTCTCTAGCCTACCACGGTAACCGCAAGACCATGAAAACCTCCTGATGTCATGTGGGTGGCTGAAAAACCCCTCAATGCCACAAAATCAAGCCTGTTGTCAGCCTGGCCGGCCTGGCCTTCCGGTCAAGGCCCCGTGTGATTCTGGCCGCAGCTCTGCTAACTCTGCCCCCTGCTGCCCCACGTCCCCAGCGCCCAGGCTCAGGCCACGGAGACTCTGCCTCGCTGTGGCTTGGTTTGCTCAGCTACAGATGGGACCCTTGACAGCACCTCCCCCCCTCCCAGGGGCAGCTGGAGTCTGGGGGAGGCTGGCAGCCCCAGGCCTGGCACCCAGGCACCCGGCAAGTGTGGGGCAGCCAGGGAGGGAGCTTTCCCTGCCAGGATGTGGGTGGCTGGCCCTGGGAGGTGACAGCCCAGACCCTTCCCTGGCCCCAGTGCAGGGGAGAGGGCTGGTCTCTGCAGCAGGCGGCCTCACCCTGGCGTGGAGACCAACCTGCTCCGGCCCCTTCCGGGGACTTCAGCTGCAGACAGACAGGCCTGGGCAGCCCAGACCCCTCCTTGCCTCTCGGTGACCAGCGGTCAAACTTCCCAGGCCCTTTTCTTCTTTCTAGCCCTCATTCCACGGTCTGGTGGCCCTTCCTGGGAAAGATGGCAGTCCCCCGCCCCCGCCCCCGCCCCTAGTGGGCGGCTCCTCCTGCCACCCCCAGCCTCCCCACTATCCCTAGGGGCCATCGCTCCCTCCCGGCCCTGGCTAAAGGCCCTCTGCAGCTCGGTGGCTCCTCTCCCACCCCCACCCGCAGGACACTGCCGCACAGTGACCCAGGCCTCCCCCACCTGTGAGCTGCCCCCTCCATGGTCCCAGGCGTCATGGCCTCCCCTGTGGCGGCATCCCCCTGGGCTTCAGGCCTATGAGGTCCCCTCTCTCCACACCCAGGCGCTGGAGGTCCCGGGGCGCAGGCTTGAACCATGGCTCACACACCCACCGTCAACCAGGTTCATGAGCCAAGTTCACTCGCTATGATGGCTGCCAGCCACGTGTCTCGGGCGGACGGTCCCTGGTTTGCAGGCCTCACTGCCTGCCACTCAGATCTGCTCCTCGTTGTCCCCACCACATGGGGACTTTGTTCCTCTAGTGCTCAGGATGTCTTTCTTCAGCACTGGGGACTGAACCCAGGGTCTCTACCACTGAGCCACACCCACCCTTTTTATTTTTTTATTTAGAGACACGGTCTCACTGAGGTGCTGAGGGCCTCTCTAAGTTGCTGGGGCTTTGAACTCAGGATCCTCCTGCCTCAGCCTCCTGAGTTGTCGGGATTATAGGGCCACTGCACCTGGCTCCTGGGCCATTCTTAATAGTGTCCTCCTACCACCCAAGGGGAAGTCCCCGTTCCCCACACCTCACCCTAGCACCCTGCCCAGCACACCCCCGGCCCCCTGGCTCCACCCTCCTGCCCTGCCCTGGACCTTCAGAGGGCTCCCTGGGCACAGAGGGACCTAGAGGCCAGACGAGGGGCTGTCAGGAGCCCTCCCCCGGCTACTCCCCAAAGCCTGCTGGTCACTCCAAGGGGCTTCTCTGAATGAGCTGCTGCCCACACTCCCGGTGCCTTCCCACAGGAAGGCAGGAGAGAGGCTTCAGGACATGCGTGCGGGGTGAGGGCTCTCAGGCTTCCTCTGCCCCATAGAACAGGGCCGAGGGCTGAACCTGCCCCCGGGGCGAGCATGACCCTTCCTTTCCTGTTGCCAAACCCACTTAAAAATGGGCATAGCCCAGGGCTCTCCTCCTGCAAAAGGGAGCAGACTGGCCGGTGGCGCCTCACTCCCCGCTCTCGCCTGCAGAGGGAGGCCTGGCCATCCTCCCAGGCTGCCCGCGCAGCAGGACCAACGCCAACGGGGCTGAGTCCCACAAGGCGACACCCTGCAGGGGCCGGCCAGCGCTGGGCCGCGATGCGAGCCCCAAGTTAGGAGGACAGAGAGCACAGAGATCTCGCGGTCCCCGGCAGGGCGGTCCCCGGGAAGCCCTGGGAGGCATGTCCAGGACCCTGGCTGGTGCACAGGAGGCTCTGCAAGTGCACCCCGTGATGCCGTCATGATCCTGTGACGGTCACTTCCCGGCCCTGTCCTGCTGTCCCCATCCTGCTTCCTGGGGAAACGCTCATTTCCGCTGTGGCGGCCTGACGGCCTCGGGCTCTGCTCTGGCCTGCCCAGGCCTCAGCAGGCTGGCGCAGGCACAGCCCCGCTGTGACAGGGGACTGGCTGCGACTGAGAGCCCAGTCTCCCCTCCGCAGTCTGAGGGGTCCTGGAGAGGCCTCCTCTCTGCCCGCCCTGGTCACTCCAATCCCAGAACATGGCCCGGCCCTCCAAGTCCTCCAAAGAGGTATAAAGGTGCCCATGGTAAATGTCCGGGTGGGCCAGCGCCAGGGAGCTCTGGACCTCAGGCACTCGGGCCACAGCTGCTACTCAAGCCGCCCATCCACTGCCACCTTCCTGAACCTCTCCATCCGAGGGCTCCGGAGACACAGCCGGGCTCTGGGGAGCCCCTGGAGCGGCTCAGCCTCCCCGTGCCCTCTCCGCCAGGACTCCCCTCTCCCTTGCCCCTCGTTGGGGTCCCTGCGCTGACAGGAGCTGTCACATCACTACCCGTCCACCTGCGGAGGGCATGGTGTACTGAAGGGGTCAGCAGGGGCCTCGTCATCCAGGCAGCTGGCTCCCCCATCTCACCACCAAGCTCGAGTCCCCATAGTCAGTTGAGGCAGGACTGCAGCCCGGCTCTGGTCCAGAGCCCAGAACCCATGTCCCACAGTGGACTCGGCTCCAACCTCTAGGCCCAGGACAGGGCCAGCCCCCCATGCCCAGCGCCCCTCCCGGCAGGCCTCTTACCAGGCTTGGGGATGAGTCCTTGAAAGGGCCTGGAAGAGAAAGAGAGGGGGCTCAGGGTGGGGGCGGGTGGACAGCAGGGAGCCACTGGGACACAGAGGCACTGGCCACGTCTGTGTGGGCTAGGAACTCTGGGGCCACCTCAGACCTCCTGTGGCACAGCCTGCATCTCATCAAGGACCCCAGGTGACTGTGTGCGTGGGATGAAGGCCTCTCTTGGAGCTAGGGAGCAAGGATGGGTGCCACTGGGCGGCGCTGAGCAGAAGGTGCTCAGAGGCCACCCCTGCTTTGGAGTGGTAGTGGGGTGGCCAGTTTAGGGAAAGCCAGTGGTCCATCTCCAGTGCCCCAGGATGGAGCGGGGAAGGCCCCCAACCAGCGGCGAGGCAGGATCCGGGGAAAGGCTCCACCCTGGCCAACCCTGCGTCCCCCCCTCCCCCGGCACCTGGTGACGGTGAACTTGATCTTGTCAGCCACAGCAAGGATCCTCTCCAGGTTCTGGGAACCGAAGGTGCAGGGTTTCCGGAACGGGATTCCCGGGGGCAGCCCCTCAATGATCACCGAGCCAGGGTTGCTCTTGATGCGCTTGTAGGGCACCTGGACGGGATACTTGATGCCCAGGGCCTCCCCTGTGGGCGAGAGGGACAGTCCTGACCATCAGGAAGGAGATGGTGCAGGTGTGCAGAGGGTGGAGAGGGCCCTTGGGTGACAGGAGGGGAGCCGGGGGCTTTCTCAGCCTCAGAGCCAAGATCTGTGAGCCCCACTGGGGGATGCGTGCCTATGGCCCGGCTGCCTATGACAGGGACACGGCTTGGCCTGCCCTGGTTCTAGCAGGCACATTCCATCTGGGGGCGGGAGCACCAGGCCCAGCCAGCCAGGGTGCTGCCAGCACTCGGGCTGTCCCTAGTTTTTCGTCACTAACACTCTGGGGAGGGCTGCAGCTCTCCACTCCAGCCAGCCTTTCCTCACAGCTGGACTGGTGCCTCCCAGGTTGGCGTGTCCCCAACCCACTGGGGGCCGTGGTGCTGGCTGCCGGGGGGCAGGTGTGGGTTCTCAGCCCTGGACACCCCACAGCTGACCTGAACATCCAGGGCTCAGCTGCACCTGGCCACCTCAGGAATCCCCTCCCCGAGGGCAGGAGCTAACTGAAAGTACCACCCCCAGCACTGCAGGACAGGGCTGGGCCGATGGGGCCAGGGACAATGGGGATGGGACAGATGAGATTTTTGGTGCGATGAGCTAATTTTCATCTCATGGACACTGGGAACTGCAGACCCTGTGTCCCTTTTTGCTCTGGCCTCCAAGAAGCTCAGAGCCCAAGGTGTGCGCTGCACCTGGCGAGCACGAATCCTGTCTTTGTGCATCCTGGGTACCTGCCACTTCCCAGCTGCAGGGTCCTGTGATTGGGGTGTAGCTGGTGAGCCACAAAATCCGCCATTTTAAGGTGGATCCTCCAGTGGTTTATCAGTCACCACGTTCGAGACTATTTCTACCATATCTCAATCTAGAACATTCTGTCTCCAAAGGGCAGGGCTGTGCCCCTCGGCAGCCCCTTCCCTTCCCCACAGCCTCCGTGGCCTCCAGCCTGTTCCGAGCTCCGTATCTGCCTGTGGCCGGCTGGTCCCTAGGCCATTACACACAGGCCCTTTTTGAGATGAAAATACACAACACGATAGATAAACAGATAAGTGTGATGGCCGATGGCCTCCACGTTGGCCGAGCCAGGGGACACTTGTGGTTCTTTGAGCAAGTGTGGCCATGCTCCCCCTCAAAGTCTCTCCCTGCTTCTACCCTCCTCCTCTTTCTTTTCTGCTGCTGGGGACGGAACCCAGGGGCTGGATGCAGCCTTTTTTATTTTTTAATTGAGACAGGGCCTTGCTAAGTTGCTGAGGCTGGCCTTGAACTTGCGACCCTCCTGCTTCAGACTCCCGAGCTGCTGGGGTTCCAGGTGTGCCTGTCTTCTTTTCTTGGTGATGGGGACTGAACCCACGTGAGCTAAGACGCGGCGCCCCACCCAGCCCCGCCTTCTCCTTCATCCTTTTTTTTAAACAAAGACTATTATTTTACAGCAGTTTTAGATTCACAGTAAAACGGAGAGCAGGGAACAGAGAGCCCCACTACCCTGACCCCATGCAGAGCATCCCCAAGGAAGGGCTTCTGTGTCACAGCGGCTCATCTGTGACGAATGATGGATGGACCTACATGGACACATCATGACCACTCGGGGCTGGCCCGGCCTGTGGGAGGCCCTGGGCTCCCCAGCACCACATTAAGTTAAAAAACAAACAAACAACAACAACAACAAAAAAGAAAAGTCCCCATATTTCTATCACCACAGGTCCTCAGTCCCCAGGTGCTGTTGGCATCACAGATTCCAAGGGTTGGAACGTGTGAGGTACCTACAGCAAATGTGAGCATGTGGCAGCACTGCAGTGTCACACAGAGGGCTTCACTGCCCATGGGTGGCTCCTAGGCCGTCCCAGAGGCCGATTTTCGACAGCAGACTCCTTCGTCACCTGCCCGAGCGCGCCTCGCCCTTCAATCTCCTCCCCTAAGGGGAGCCCGTCACCTGTGTCCCGACTTCCCTCCTTGGTGGGGCTCGGCCCCTTCTCCCTGGCTAACAGCTGGAGTGTCCACACCATCTGCCTTCCCCCTTGCCACAATGACAGGTCAGGTAACCTGTGCCTGAGCCAAGGGGCGCTGACCATGCCCCTGAAGCAGGGATTGGGTAAGGAACAGACATGTGACTCAAAAAGGACCAATGAGAAACAAGGAGAGGGCTTTCAGGGAATTCTAGGAAATAAATGAACTGGCTCCCTGAGAATCTCAAGGAAGACCCAGCCCTCTCCTTCCCAAGCATGCAGAAGAGATGCCTGGAGCTGCTGCAGCCATTCTGCCGGCCTGAGGCTATGTCCACACCACAGAAACAGACAGCTAGGGCATGCCTGAGCTGCTGAATCCAGCTGATCCTGAAGGCTACCCTCCCACTGTACTTCCTATGTCATGACCCATGGCCAGCTGTACTGTCCACAGACAGCTTCACCAATACTTCTCCCACGTCACAGGCTCCTCTTAATGTTGCACTGATACTTCTCCATGCAGAACTGGAGCCTGTGGCCTTCCACTTGAACTTGGGTGGGCCCGTGTGTGTGCGTGAATGCGTGAGTTTCCGCATGTGCGAGGTGCTGGGAGTCAAACCCAGGCCCAGGCCTTGTGCACATGGTGAGTGCTCGCCCCTGAGCTGCGCCCCTTTCACGAGCTGTACCCCAGCCTAAGGTGAGCGCCCGTTCTCTTGAGCAGCCTGCTTTTTCTGCAGAGCTCCTGAGGTCCCTCACTGTCTGCCCTCTCTTACACACAGCCCTGGTGGAGGCGGGGCTGGGGCGCTCACCATACTTCTTGTTGAACAGGTCCTGCACTTGCTCCCGCAGCGTGTTGGCGATGTCGATCCGCGAGAGCCTGGCGTCGAAATTTTCTGCAAAGTGAAGACAATTATGGATTGAGGCTGCTGGAGGGAAGGCACTTGGCGGCGTTTAAGGAATGCGATTTTCTAATTAGGGGCGCTGCTTCCAGGGCCATTAGCAGGTCCTCGGAGCGCCCGGGAGCCCTTGGCATTAGCGCCTTGGCGGCGACGCGAGTGCTTCGAGGACGCAGGCTGTTGGGGCAACAGCAGCGAAGCCGGAGATTAGCTAATTGTTGACATTTGAAAAACCAAACACATAAACATGCCAGAGGTGGGCTCCAGGGCGGGCAGCCGGGGTCTTCTCTCCCGGGCACAGACGGGAGGGGACACGAGCTTAGCTGACTCAAGACTCCTGAGTGGTGTGGGACGGGGCCCAAGAGGCAGGAGGCCGCCTGGTGACCCTGGTGACCCTGCACGCCCTGCAGTGTCCCTGGAGGACCTTCCTATGCCAGCAGGTGCAGTGTGGCGGGGTGTAGGGAGGACAAAGAAGGGACCTCTGTGCTTCGGGGGACCCTGGCTAGGTTCAGTGTGGGGCCAAGGGGTGAGGCAAGAACACGAGATCCCCTCGTCACAGAATGTCCCAGATGCCCTGGTAGGACAGTGACCAGGGCAATAAGCAGCATCCCTGTGATCTGGGCCTCCCTGGCTCCCCCACTCCCAGGACTGAACCCGCTGACCACTCGCTGCTCAGAGGCATGGAGACCACACAAAGTCATCTGGGGACACCCACCCCTGGGGACTCACAGCCACACTGCTAGTTCCTTGGAGTTGCCTGGACACAGGGATGTGGACAGTGATTTCCAGTCATTGCCACCATGGCACGGATGGGCCCCCCTCAGGCTGGGCCTCCCTGGGTCACGGCCTATCTCCCCAGGACCCTGGCCCCTTCCGGCTCCCATGGCCCTACCCGAGCCTTTGTGCCAGTGCCCCGGCCACCCTGGCCCTCCTTCCTCATGCCGAGGCCCAGCCCTCCTCCTCCAGGGGGGCCTCCCTGCCTTGGAACCTTTGCCTACTTCAAAGCCTGGAGGACATGGTGACTGCTGGGGACAGGGCAGTGGCTCGGGCCCAGCCAGGGGTGGACACCACGCACCCTGTGCCTGGCCTTCCCCAGACCTGCCTGCGGAATCTAGCTGGAGCTGGCAGGTGACAGTCTGGCCCAGAGGCCAGCCCGGCTGGCTTGGTCCCCCAGCCTAGCCCCCGACCTGGTCAAGGTCACGGTGCCTGGCCAGCTGACCTCAACCTTACCTTGAAAGCCCTGTCTCTTCAGGCTCTCGTCCACAAGGGGGTCCCCGGGGTCCCTCTCTGGGGGCGGGGGAGAGAAGCCAGGGTGAGAAGGCTCTGGGACCTGAGGTGGCACTGCCAGCAGGGCAAGCCCCATGGGGGGTCCCGGGAAGGAGGATGGGACAGAGGAAGCAGGAGGTGGCCTGGCAGAGGCCTGGCGCCCGCCCACACTGCCCGCGCCTCGCCCAGGACGGGTACCTTGGCTGTCCACCACGGGCTCCTTGACACCCTCCGTGAGCAGCTCAGGCCTGGAAGACACAAGCACAGCTGTCACCTGGGCCCCTCGCACCCAGGCCCTCCTCGCACTCAGGGCAGCCCACCCTCCCTGGGCCTCGGTCTCCACATCAGCACTGGGTCCTGCTGACCTACGGGTAATCTGGGGGCCACGCCAGGCACTGAGGAGCCAGTGGGGGACAAGACCCTCTAGGGTCCTGCCCTGGTGGGTGACACCCTCACCTGGGGGATCCAGGACGTCACTTAATTGCCACAGCCAAGGGCTGGAGCAAGCAGCTGGGGCGGGGGGTTCTGATGCCCAATGCGGGAGTCCAGCACAGCCTGGGTCCAGCCTGGCTGGCCTGCATGGAGGGTGGGCTTCGGGCACTGAGGAGTTGCGGGCAGGGCTGGGGACGGGGCCTGGTTGTGCAGGGATGTATCAGGATAGGACCTGCCTGCTCTCTGCCACAGGGGTGCCCAGGAGTGAGGATTTGGCACCCTCTGGCCGTGGGCACCTCCTGGGCACCAGCCAGTGTCCAGTGCACACCTGGGCTCTCGGGGCCAGGGCTGGTAGGAATGAGGACTGCAGCCTCGGGAGCTGGAGAGGGCCCTACACTTGGGCCTCTGCTCTTCAGGGGGAGACTGATGGCTCCGGGGGCCTCAGGGAGCTGGTAGCTGGCCAGGGCTCCCAGGCCAGGGCCACTTGGGTCCCCATTGAGCAGCTGAGCAACCTGCCAGAGGCCCCAAGGACTGAGGGCGGCCTTAACCCCAGAAGGCTACCTCTCCAGCCTGCACAGCCACCAGCTAAGCGGCCTCCCTTTCCAAACAGAGGGCGGGGAGGCCACGGGGATCTTTGTTTTCTAGTTTTTGCAGCGAGGGGGACCCCTAAGGCCTCAGGCAGGTTACTCAAGCTCCACCGCTGAGCTCCATCCCAGCCCTTGTATTCTGAGAGAGGCTGCTAAGCTGTTATCCTCCCGCCTCAGCCTCCTGAGCCACTGGAATCCAGGCTTGCGCCACCTCCCCAGTCAGGATTTTTCTTCTTAATTTTTTCCTGTTTATTTTTATTCTGTGTAGCACTGGGGACTGAAGCCAGGGCGCTGCACCACCGAGTGGCACCCACAACCTCTTCTGCCTGCCTCTGGCCTGCGAGTCCGTTCCCTAGCTGCCTTCCCTCCCCGAAGGCCCCCACCCCTCCAGCAACAAGTCAGGTCTCTGCCCCAGGGTGCCTCCCTGGACGGTTCCCAGGTCCCTCTGCCTCCCACCCTGAGCCACACACCCTTCCCAGCATTCAGCTCTGCCTGGCACTATGCTAGGGGTTTTTTGGGGTACTGGGGATTGAACCCAGGGTCACTCAGCCACTGAGAAACATATATTATATATTATATTTTATGCAGAGACAGGGCCTCACTGAGTTGCTTAGGGCCTCCTTTTGCTGAGGTTTTGCTTAGGCCTCAGCCTCCCGAGCTGCTGGGATTATAGGCGTGTGCTACTGCGCCAGGCTTAGGCCGTGGTTTGGCAGTGGATAGTCCACTGGCTGGCAGGAGTTGGTGGCTGTCCCTGCTGGGTTGTGGCCAGCACCTGTGGGTGCTCAGGACTTTGGCTGAAGGTCAGGACCCCGTGTCTACTGTTTGCATCTTCTGAAGCGCCCCGCTGGGTGGACCCCAGGTCCCGCAGGACCCTGCCCAGGGCCCCCAGCCTGCCACTTGGCGTGAATGAGGCCGAGGCTCCCGGCCAGGGCCCTGCTGCCCGCAAACTCGGCCTCCCCTTACCACTCTGCCAAACCAGCCTGAACAAAACCCAGGAGGGACAGGGACAAAACAGGAGACCCTGCCCCCCCCCCCACCACTCACTCTGTAGCAGCCACTGCCCCTTCCAGAGGGACACTGACCCCTGCAGGGACACAGGACGAATTGGTGGGTGCTGCAGGGATCTTTGCAGACAAAAATGGAGTGCCCAAGGCACAGGACCCAGAAGACACCGCCAGACTCTCCAACCCTGACACACAGCAATGCCCCCTTGTCCCAGAGGGCGGGTAAGCCAGCAGGCACATTCCCGTCCCCAGCTGGGCCACCTGGGACTGCCTGCCTGAGGCTGGGACAGGGGTCGGTCTGGCCGCAGCAACAGGATGGGCGGGGGGACCTGGTGCCTGCCCAACGATGGCTGGACCCCTTTAACACTTTTAATGACCACTTGTTTGAAAACGAAGGGGGGTCTTTGCCAATCTGTAGAGGGAGGTGCTTGGTACTGCTGCTGGGTGCTGGGTGCCGGGTGGTGTCCCTGGGCACAGGTGGCCTTACCTCTTGATGACGAACTGGATGCTGTTGCTGGCCTCCAGAATCTTGCGGAGCTTGGCGATCCCGAAGCAGTTGGGCCTGCGGAGGGAGATGCCTTCAGGCAGCCCCACCACAAACAGCTCCTCGGGGTGCATCAGGAACTTGGAGTAGGGCACCTTGACGGGCTCCGAGATGCCAATGGCTTTGGCTGCAGAGACACGGCTGCTGTAGGGGCACCCAGGGCTGCAGGGTCACGAGCCTCAGCCCATCCCCCATGCCTGTGCGGGGCGCCAGCGGCCAGAGCCCTTTAGTCCAGCGCTCAGTGACCCTGTGGACCTGCCCAGGGAAGGAGCAGGGGCCAGCCACCAGGCCAATGGGCAGCATGGCAGAGGGTGGGATACCTGGAGATGGGGACATGGCGGGTGGCCCCTCTCGGTGGCAGGTCCCAGCCTGGCCACCCTTGCTCACCATATCGAGAGTTGAAGAGCAGCTCCACCTGCTTCCGCAGCGGCCGGATGACGTCCCCGGGGCTGTCTGCAGGGGGGAGAGGAGCTTTGTGAGCCTCACTGCCTCTGCCCCAGCTCTGCAGTCACCAGGCGCCACCCTGCGGGGACCCCGGAGCGGGGAAGTGGGGGTGGGGCGGGCAATCTATGTGCTCAGAAGTGGTTGCTCCTGGGCAGGCGGGTCCACTCCTGAGCTTGCCCACCTGATGGCGAAATCAGCCCGAGTGGACTAGGAACAGCACTGGGCCTCTCTAGGGAGGCAGCGCTGTGTGGAGTAAGTGACCAGCTGGGCACTGTATGGAGTAAGCCTGCAATTTGAGCCCACCGCCACCAGGTGGCAGTGGGCCTCTGTGGCTACTTCAGGGCTCCCCGGCCAGGCTGGGTTTGCGGACTGAGGCTTCTGTCACTCACCCACTCCAGGGGCAGGCACCCCAGAGATAAAACAGATCCCTCTCCCTGCGGCCTCCCTCCTGTCCTGCCCCCTTCTCAGATGCCTTCCCTCAATGCCTACAGGCCTCAGAGCTAAGCCGGTGATTTCAGGCCTGAATCCCACTCCCTCTGCCCAGCCTCAGGGCAGTGTGTGGAGCAACTCAGGAAAGAACACCATGATCATGACCCTGACTGCCCTTATAGGGAGGAGCGGTGGGCTCTGAGCAGGTCTAAGAGCTCAGCCCACCAGCACCCCCAAAGGGGGATGTCTGAGAGACGGGGTGCAGAGCAGAGCCAGGGACAAGGGAAGGGGAGGGGTCGCGTGGGGACGGGTACCGTGGGAGGTGAACAGGGCCTCACCCTCCACGGGCCTCTCTTCTGGCCGTGGGTCCTCGCTGGGGCCTTTCTCTAGAAGAGAACAGAGAGACAAATAAAATAATAATACTAAAAAATCAGACAAAAGAGAAAAAAATATCAGAGAGGACATGGGGAGCCGTGCCTGTCACCTCCTGGTCCCTGCACGGCCAAAGGCAGGTCACGATACCCCCAGAGGGGACCAGTGCCCCGCTCCACTCAGGGAGCCTTAGAAGGGAGTCGGGGACTGCTGGACGTGCGTCCCCAGGGGCCACCCCTGAGCCACTGTGTCCCAGGGGCGAGCATATACAGGAAAAAACGTCCCATCCTCCTGGTGTGCCAGAGACAGCATGAGACAGGACAATGAGGGGCAGGTGGGGCCCAGGGGCCTGACAAGGCGGCCCTGCAGCTGCTGGGGCTCAGGAACTGACCCAGGAAGCCAGTGCCTGTCCCGCTGGGCACCCTGGACCCAAGGTCTCTGTCCCTGTCCCTCCAGTTCCTCTCTCCTGCAGTGCGGGGCAGGGCTTCCTCGGAACATCCCTGCTGACTCCTCAGAGGACCCTCTGGGGCCTCTCCCCATCTCACCCAACAGGACGGGTCAGCCCGCAGGAGAGGATGGCACAGGGAGCGGGAGGGCCGCAGGCTGTCCCTTGTGCCTTGGCCCACTCCCTTCTTCTCCAGACGCACAGCCCATCTCCCGGTCCCTCTGAAGAGGGCGGCTTTCTCCTGTTCCCCGTCTGTCATTTTGCTTTAGGACCTGCCATCGCCGCACCCTCAGGGCAGAAGGAAAGTCCCCTTTACCCCTATGCAGCAAGGGACCCACCTCGTCCCCAGACGCTGCCCATCATCAGTGAGGGCCGGAGGTGAGCGCCATGTTGGCATGGGTGAGGGTCCCCTGCTGGCCCTGGGGGGCTGGGAAGGGAGGTTTCCTGAGGGAGGGGACCTGGGTGGACCAGTGTGCAGAGGGGGAGCAGCCCAGAGGACAAGCTGGGAGACTGGGCTCCTGGCCTCCTCTCCAGGGCTGATCTGGGGGCCAGAGGGGCTGTCATCATGTGGGGGATGGCGTGGCCGGTGGTGCACAAGCTGCTCCCACCCTCAGGGGCCCGTGGCAGCCACCACTGCACCTGAGCTGGGGGGTGGGCCAGGCTGGGCCAGGCCGGGGAACTCGGGGATGCGCAGCCTCAGGACTCCTGGCCGGGAGGATGCCCCTTGGGAAGGAGGAGGAGGATCCCGGGAGAGCTGGCAGGTCAAGACCTGCTCCCCACTGACCAAGGGGGCTGAGCCGACTCTGGCTGCAGGAGACGACACCCTGGGAAGTGCTCTCAGGGACAGTGTCCTGGCTCCCACCTGCTCAGCTGCTCTCACCCTGAGGCCCATGACACCCACAGTCCCAAGTCTACCCAAGCTCGGCTGTGGCCCTGGGGCCCCCAGGACACACAAGTGACCCAGGGTCTTGGCGACTAAGCTAAATCCTCAGCTCCTTCATGATTTTTATTTTAAGACAGGGTCTCTATAAGTTGCCCAGGCTGGCCGTGAACTCACGATCCTCACGAGTAGCCGGGAGCCTGGGCGTGCACAACCACCCTGGCAATATCACATACTTGTTAATGGTGATGGAAAGTAGACCGTCACGGTCAGTTTTGAAGGGGCACCTTGGAATGAGCTCTGGAAATGGAGGGGCTGCAAACCTGGGTTCCAGTCCAGGGCTAAGGCTCGGGGATGTGGTGGGGGAGCTGATCAGCCTCGCTGACGCCGTGTCTGCCCTGCCAAGCTGAAGGGGGGTTTTGCCTTGGGAAAGGCACTGAGTGTTTTTATGGGGGCCGCAGGCATCGGGCTGTGCCCGACGGAGCTCCCATGGGCTTCTGTGGTCTCAGCCAGGTGTCCTGTGACCCCTCAGCGGCGAGGCCACCCTGGCAGCTTGCTCTGTCTCAGGGTCCACTGATGTCCCCACATGGCTCCACCTCGGGCAGCTGTCAAGTCTGGTCATGCCCAACCTGCACCTGGACAAGTCCTGTTGCCTCCATTCCCAAGGTACTCAAATGTCCCAGCGGTCAGGAGAGGTGCAGGGGAGCCCTGGACTCGGGGTGGTCTGGTTCCAGTACCTCTTGTTCCTTCCTGGGTGGGGATGCCTGAGCGACCCACGAGGAAAACCCACCGCGGCCCTTCCTCTCCCTCCACGGGCACTGAGTGGGCTCCCGGGGCTGCTCATAGTGGCCATGTCAGTGTCCACCAGGGGGATTGTTAATGGTCCTCTGACAGCTGGACAGGCTTTTCCTCATACGTCACTGTCACCATCAACACTGCCACTGTCACCTTTGTGTGAAAACACTACCCATGGCTGCAGATGTCACTTCCTGGACTGGATTCCTGGAGCCACTAGAGGGTGCTCATTTTTATGGCTCTTCAAGGTGATGAGTTTCCTCCAAAACCATCTTGCGGAATTCGCCTCCTCCCGTCCCCAGGTGCTCGGATGCCAGTGTCCCCACGAGCGCCCATCCCCCTGCGGTGCCTCCTCTCGGGTGCCCGTTTGTGGCGTCTCTCCTTTGCTGTGGCATCTTACTCTGGCCATGGTGGAACTTCAGAACCACCGTCCAGATCCCTGAGCAAGGAAGCGCTCGTCCCCAGCCACAGGGAGGGACCTCTGCAGAGGTCACGCCCTCCCAGAGCAGCCCTTCCCTGTGGACTGAGGTGGGACAGAACGGCCAGGACCCCTCAGTCCTCCTCAGCATGACTCCAGGGACCCAGAGCTCCTGAAGGGGACGGCCGCTGGGGCTGCTTCCTGGCTTGGCTTCTCCCGGGCCTCTGTGGCCACAGGGGTCAAGGTCAAGGGCAGCCCCTAATGTGTACCCACGGTAGAGCGGCTATCCCAGGACACGCCCAGACAGCTTGTTGCGTGTTCTGGAACAAGACCCTGGTGCACAACCAGGCCCTGGAGGAACCCGCACTGTGGGCCTCAGCACCCTCTCCAGGGAAGGCCAGGTCCCGGCCTCTGGGAGGCTGTGGGAGCCTCTCCGGGGAGCTGTGGTCCACCAGCCGCTGGCTTCCCTAGCTGTGCTGGAGTCCACTAACTCCCCTGGTGACACCACTTGACTCCTAATCCAAAAGCTCCAAATCCCCAAACCTTGCACCCCGCAGGATGCCACGGGGGAGACTCCACACTATGAAACTGCTTCATCCACAGAATTATTTAAAATATAAACACAGTGTTAACATACTTTATATACAACCAGAGATAATGGAAAATTGTGCTGCATACATGTAGTAAGAATTGTAATGCATTCTGCTGTCATTTATTTTTTAAAAAAATCAATAAAAAAATAAATAAAACAGTTTTGGGTGGCTAAAATATATATATAAAGATATGCTGTCCATCTACAACTACAAAAAAAAAAAAAAAAGTGCTCAGGGTGTAGTTCAGAGAGCAGCCCCGGGTCCCGTTCCCAGAACCACAGAAAACAAACAAATAAAGACAAAAACCGTCAAAACCGCCTCTGGCTTTGTGTAAGGTCAGCTCTGTCCTCAGGCTCAGGTTCAAGGTCTCACCATTATGTCAAATATTTCAAAATTGAACGTATACATCTGTCACGCCTGGTCTGAGCGTCTCAGCCTGACTGGGTGGCCTCTAAAGGCGCCCGGCACCGGGAGCGCCTCCCTCGGGTGCGCCCACTGGCCACCGTCCACTTACCGATCAGCATCTCCATCCCATAACCAGAGTCCTCCGAGGGCAGGTGCCCGGGCATGGAGTCCGTCATTTCTTCAGAGGTGGGTGAAGGGTCTGCAGAGAGAATCCCAAACAACAAGGGCGCTTTCCGCCTGCTCTGCCTGTCAGGGTTCCTCAGGGTCCCCGTGGGCCCAGCAGGCCCACAGACCAGGACACGTGGAGGAAGCCGTGCCCTAGAGTGCAAGGACCAGCGGTGCCGGGCTGGGCAGGTCCAGTGGCTGGCCCCATGCCACCCCTGGAGGCCACGCACACCCTGCCTCACAGAAAGGGGGTGAGGCTCAGACTGCCCCCACCTTCTTCCTCCTTGTCCAGCCTCCCAAGTGCCAGGAGCCAGGCCAGCCTGGCGAAGGTCAGGGTGACTTTCAGGAGAGTCCAAGGAGGGAGCAATAGCTCCCTCCATGGCCGGGGGCTGGCCAAGCTTCCCTGACACCCTGACGGCCATCAGGATGGACGCGGGAGAGTGGCCTGGGGACTGTGACGCCAGCAGCTTGGCTTGGCAGGTCCAGCAGGCACAGCACTGACCTCAGGGCCTCACCTGGGACAGTGACCTGAATGATGTCCAGATCCTCGGGCTCAATCTTGATGGGCCTCAGGATGCCTAGCTCCCCGGAGGTTCCTGAAAGGAGAAAATGGGGGACCGGTCAGGTCTGGGTATGAGCCCGGCAGGCAGGGAGGGTAGTTCCAGAACCTTCTTACATCTGACTTGCTAGTAAGCCCTGAGGAATGTTCTGCCCGTGCCCTGGCTCCTGCCCAAGACCAGGAATGGAGGGCGGGCAGGCCTCAGGCCTGACTGGCGTCCCCAGGTCTCAGACCTGGCAATGAGGTCCGGAGACGGAGCTGCCTGTCCATGGACACAGGGGGCAGGACCCCGGTCTCCAGCCCTCCCTGGACTTCCCAGCATGCCCTCTCCCTCAGGGTGGGCAAAGCGCATCCCAGCTGCCTGGGCTCATCTGGACTGCTCTCCCCAGGGCTGCCCGCTGGGGCTGTGCCACCCCCCATGCCCGCAGGCCCAGGACCCACCCGGGGCCCTGCCCTTCTCACCTGGCCCACAGTCTTCTGAGACGCTGCCTTTGTCTGACCTGGGGATAAAGCCAGGAAATGACCAGGTGTTGGCCTTGGACAGGACCCTCCTGCCTGTCAGGAGCCCACAGTGGACACCGCTTCAAAGCAGCCCCAGCCGCGTCACCGTGGCGCTCCCCACCCCATGACAGCCAGGCTCCCCGCATCGTGCTCCGGCCACAGTCCTGCTGAGCTCTGCTCCCCTCCCACCAGAGGAAGCTCCAGGTCCAGGGACCAGGACCGACCAGGCTGGAGGCCTCAGGCCCAGCTGTACAGGGCTGGAAGGCCGGCGGTGACCCGGGCTGGAGCTCAGGGCCGGGGCCTGGGGGTGAGGACCAGGCCGTGCAGAGTGCAGACTGGCCTTGGCATTCAGGACAGGTGGCCGCCCCAGGGTGGGTATTCAGGGGAGGTGGCTGAGACGGTGACACCCGGCTCGTCCTCAGGGATGTGCAGTCTCCAGTGGGGAGCAGGGGGTCCATCTCCTCGGCCCCCCATGGACCCTCCCTGGCCTGCGGAGGGTGTGTGCGGGGTCTGTGGCCTGAGGTGACCTGCAGGCCTGCTGGGGGACGTCGGCTGGTGGAGCCTCCCCGGGCCCAGCCCAGAGCTAGGGGGGGGGCCTCACCGAGCAGTCGCAGCCAGGTCGAGCATGGTGGCCCTGGGGACCTCTGCCGAGGTGTCCTCTGGTGGGCTGGCAGGCTCCAGCTTCGTGGGGTCTTTGGTAAACTTGTTCCCTGGAGGGAAAGGCTGGGGTCACCTGGCAGCCTCTGTTCGAAGGTCCTGAGGGAACCCCTGATGTGGGGGGGGTCTGGCCTCTGTCCCTCCTCGTGGTCTTTGTGTCCAGTCAACAGCCTACAAGGGGTCCTAGGGAGAGGAATCTCCCCTGGGAGCAGGAACAGTGGCCCAGTGCCAGGACAGGTCAGAGGGCAGAGGAGACAGAGGTCCAGCTCAGGTGCCCGTCCCTTTCTGGAGGCTCTATGACCCAGAGAACTTGTTCATCGGGAGCCCTGGAGAAGGGGGGGCTCCCCAGGCTGCGCCCAGGACCACGCCGTCCCTTCAGCTATGCCGGGAAGGAGGGAGGGGGTTCTCTCATCATCCCTCCGGGTAAAACGGAGGTCACAAGCTGGTTGGGGGGCTGCATCCCGACACCTGTGTGGCTGGGCAGAGGCTGTCCCTCTTCCCAAGAGGCGTCTGGGCTCTGAGCCGCTGAGCCGCATGAGAGCCAGGCCCCTCTACCTGGCTGGGCTCAGTCCCTTCCTCCATTCGTGGGACAACAGCGAGGCCACCTCCCGGGACGGCTGGCAGCTATTAGTGCCCAGCAAGCACCACCTGGCTCCACCGGGCCCCACCACAGGGGTTCCAGACGGTTGGCACCTGAGAGCCCGGGGCCCACGGTGGTCCCAGGACGCAGAAGCCACAGCCCAAGAGAACGGGATGCAGAATAAGCTCAGCTCGGGTCAACTCAGGGGCTCTAGAAGGGTCCAGAGAGTGTCCCTTACCTGTGAAGATTCGTTCATCAAACATCCTGGGGAGAGAGGAGAGATGGGTGAGGGGGATCGTCGAGGGCTCTCCGGGGCTCAGAGGGTGCCAGGGGATGGCCACTGGGTCCCACCTGCACCTCCCCAGACCTCAAACACCTTCCACTGTTTCTGCACGGCCAGGGACACCTGGGCCAGCCCCTGGTGCCCCTGGAGGGCTCATGGGTGCCAGGGCCTCCGCCAGCCCCCAGCTCTCCTTGGCCACAGTGAATGATTCCAAAGTCCCTTTCTTTCTTTCTTTTTTTGGTAGCAGGGATTGAACTCAGGGGCACTCAACCATGAGCCACACCCCAGCCCTGTTTTGTATTTTATTAGAGACAGGGTCTCACTGAGCTGCTTGGGGCCTCACTGTTGCTGAGGCTGGCTTTGAACTCGTGATCCTCCTGCCTCAGCCTCCTGAGCCACTGGGATGTGCCACTGTGCCTGGCTCCAAAGTCCCTTTCCCAGGGACCCTCCATTACAAACCCTTTGTTCGCTTATCCTACGAGCTTCTGACACCACCTGCCTCTCAGGGACCCCACCAGGCCTGGGGAGGGACCGTGGTAACGTGGAGTGACCTGCAGGGCCTCAGCTGTGTCTCAGAAGCCAAGGGGACCCAAGCAGGGGGCGGCTGACCGGTACCCGAGGAAGGGCCTGAGCTTGGGTGAGAGGGTGAGGCCGGAGGGCAGGGCAGGACGCAGGGTAGGACCCAGGCTAGGCCTCCCCCTTGGGGACACCGGACCCCAGGGCCCCACAGGGTCAGACACAAGTGGACGGGTTGCAGAGGACCAGCCAGGGGCGGCTCGGTCAGCAGATAAGACGCCCGAAGCTCAGCCAAGTGGAGTAAAGGCCGGCAGGGGTGGGGCTCGTCACCTGCGCACACCTGTGCTCCCACTGTCCTATCCTGGGCCCTCACTGGGGTGGTGGGGCTGGCGGGAGGGAGGCCTGCAGCAGAGCCTCCCTTGGTCACTCAGGCTCCAGGTGACACGCAACAAGTGAAGGATGTCCAAGCTCAGCACTGGTCTGTGTCCCCAGGAGGGCCCAGCAGGATATTAACAGAGGTGAAAATAAGTCAGCCCTGGAGGCCCAGCCAGGGAGGCCATGTGGAGTCCAGGTGCGGCCTCCTGCTTTCCTGAGAGGTGGAGGCCAGGCTGGCTCCCTGGGGCTCCTGGGACACACCCGTCTGCACCCACAGGCCCCATGGCAGTCACTCAGGGCCCCCTTCCTGAGGCCGCCTCAGCCCCACCTAGGGGGAGCGGCCACAGCACCCACCAGCAGGCCCAGGGGCTTCGTCATCTGAGGGGTTATTTATTAATCAGGGAGCGCAGGGCGGGGGCAGTGGGGCGGGGACGGCAGAGCAGGGCCCGCAGCTCCCTGGTCAGAGCCCTCCTGGGCGGCTGGACGGCCAGGCCCGCTCAGAGGACATGGGCTGAGGGGTGCTGCAGCCCTGAGTTCTGGAATCTTCTCCCACGTCTGCCTCGGGGAGCACGTCCGGCCCGATCTGGGTGCTCGCTCTGGGTCAGAAACACGGTCCTGGGCATCGGGCTGGGGTCCCGGCCCGAGCTGGGGTCCAGGGTGAGACTCGTAACCAGGCCAAGTTCAGGGGTCCCCTCAAGAGCGTCCGGACCTCACATGCCCAAAACAGGCCTGGGCCGGGTCGGGACTCCTGCCCGCTGCGTCCTGCGCCGCCCACTGCCCACTCACCTCTGCCAGGACCATCGACTGTTCACTGGCACGACGGGTGGGGGTAAGAGGACAGTGGGCGGGGCCCAGGACGCAGCAGCACCTCCTGTACCCTGTACCCTCCTGTACAGCGTCCCAGGCACCACCCCAAGGCACAGACAGTCACCAGGTGGTTTTTCTGCCACTTTGGGGGTTGAACCTGGGGGCTCTACCACTGAGCGGCACTCCCAGGTCTCCCTGAGCTGCCCAGGGTGGCCTCGAGCTCGGGCTCTTCCTGCCTCAGCCTCCCGAGTCGCTGGGACCACAGGTGCCGGCCTGCGGCCTGGCCCCCGCCCCTAGCTCTAGACAGGCCCTGCTTTGCCCCAGGGGCCCTGGTCTCCTCCTGGGGAGGCCTCACGGGCTTCCTGGGCAGGTGCCACCCAGGGCCTGTGGGGCTGATGCATCCTTGACTCAATCCCTGGGTGTCGGCCCCCGAGGGCCGCTGTGGGCAGGAGGGGACTGAGTCTGCTGCCCTGTGATGTCGCCGGCACTGCCCAGGGAAGGCCCGTGGCTTCAGTGGGGGCACATATCGGTGAAGGACTGAGTGGGCTACAGTTTGGATCAAAGAATAGGGCACTCGAGTCCAGTCACAGCCGGGGCCTAAGCCCATGGAGAGGTACATCAGGGAACACAGGACTCCCCTTGCTGCCTTCTCCTCCCTGAACCTCCCAGCAGGAGTCAACTGAGGGAAAAGGACTTGATGGCAGCAAGAGAAACTGAAGCTAGCCCTAAGGAAGCACTGCCTGACAGAAAGTCTACAGAATGCAATTCACCTCCAGAATCAATCTGCAATGGGGACCCAAGGTCCCGCTGAGAGGGCCCAAGAGATGGCCCAGACGCGCCCCAGCCCCGAGAGGAGTCTGCTAAGGTGGTGGTGGGGGCCACCTGCCGACAGAGGTCAGCTTCTTTCTGAATGAGGCCAGCGGGGGCTTTTAGAGGCAGAGGAGAGTGAGCCTTGAAGACAGACCGGTGGGACTCCGGCAGGGACAGAGAGGGAAGGCCCGAAGGCCTGAAGACCCGGGTGACCAGCTTGTGCCATGCTGCATCCAGGACTGGGAAGGAGGCGCGGGCAGGGGACTGCAGACCCACTGCCAGGCTGCACCCGGGGCTGGGGCAGGGCTGTACTGAAGCAGCCTGGACAGAGCTGGCCTCCTGGTGGCTGCCTTGTCCCCCAGCCTCACAGGACCCCAGGGGCTGTCCCTCTGACCGCTGCTCCCCTGGGTCTCTCCTAGGCCTCGCTGAGGGACGGGTTTCCTCACTAAGCTGGGCTTCTGCCCCGAGTCCCTGACAAGTGACCTTGACTTGGGAGCCCCGGCCCCTGAGCAGCTGGCCGCAGGCACTGCGGGGACGGCCCTGCTCGCTCCGATCATGGCCAGCGCCCTGAGCAGCAGCCCAGGTCCAGGACCCGGGTCAGTGCTTGTGAGAGCTGGGGCTGCGGGTGGGCGCTCGTCCACTATGTGGGGCGGGGCCGACCCGGTGCCCCAGGACAGGAGAGAGGAAGGTACGGGAAGGATGGCGCGCGCGCACACGCGCACACACACACACACACACACACACACACACACACACACACACGGCACCCGGCTCCCCCTGCCCTGAACGCCCGTCGTCCTTGTCCCCACAGCTGAGCAAAGCCGCTGACACGGGCCTGTTCACACCAGCTCCTCCCGAGTCGGAGGCCGGACACACAGAAGTGGGGAGCAGGATGCTGGGCAGGCCGCATGGCAAACCGGCCACCTCTGGCTCACCCTCATGGGCCCGGGCAGCCCCCCCATCGCTGGCCATGGCCCCCTGGGGACCCCGGGCCCCTGCAGCCCAGGACCTGCCTTTGCCCAGCAGCCAGAGGGCGGGTCAGACCCCAGCCCCCGCCATGGCCCTTCCCGCGGGTGGGGGCGTCAGAGCTGACCCCAGCGGTGCTCTCCCTGCTCCCTGTGGCCCGCACACCACCCCTCGGCCTGGACCCTGCCCAGCTCTGGGGGGCAGCCCCTCCCCCACTCAGCTCCGGCCGACACAGGGACCTTCTCACAGGTGCCCGGCCACCCTGTGCAGTGCCCCGGTGCCCGTCCTTCGCGCATTACTACCCTGTTGATTTCTGCTCTTTCTCCCCTGCTCGGATGGAACCCGCCTCGCCCACGCTGGGCAGGGAAGTGCCTGCGCTGACCGCACCCAGCCGGCCTGGCTCACTTCTGAAGCCCTGAGACCAGACTGTGGGAAGCCAGCACTCACTCACTCCCCCAGCGCCCACTGGGCACTGCGATGCCAGGGGCCACGCTGGGCACTGGGGATCAGCAAGGAGCACCACGGCCCGGCCCAGCTCCGTGGCGTGACCGGGCCACGTGGAGGTGCACGTGGAACAGACCCCGGGGCCACAGGACCTCCAAGACAGACGCCGGGAAGTGGCCAGGGGCAGGGGGCTGGACGCTGTGTCCAAGGCCGCCCTTCCATCCTTACCCACATAAGAGAGGTCGCAGGAGGACTGGCTCTCCCTGGGCAGGCGGCAGCTCTGGGAGGGGCAGCTGGGGGCTCCCAGGGGCTGCAGCTGAGTCCTCCCACCCACCTGGGCCCGGGGACATAGGCAAGCCAGGACGGCAGGCGGGGCAGCCCAATGGGAGGGTGTGAAGGGGCGGCTGGCCCAGCCAGGTGGAGCGCAGGCCGGCCAGTGAGGGCAAGGCCTCTGGTCTCCTTTAGGGGGAAGAGCACAGCTGCTCAGGTTGGGCACTGTGCCTCTACCTGATCCTCCAAGAGGCCCAGAAAGGGAGGCTACCCAGCAACGCTGCTTTCCAGACTTGCCCGATCCCTGCTCAGCAGAGGCCCACCCCAGGCCAGCCCATACCTCTTGATGATGAAGTGGATGCTGTGTCTCTCCTCCAGGATCCGCTTCAGCTTGGGGACCCCGTACGTGCAGGGGCGCTTGAAGGGGATCTTGTCGGGGATGCCCACGATTTCCACAGCCTCGGGGTCGCAGGCGATCTTCCTGTAGGGGACGGGGACCATGTGGTCCAGGCCCAGGGCTTCCGCTGCAAGGGCAATGGCAAGGCTGAGCGCAAGCAAGGCCGCGGGATGCACGGGGCAGGGCCAAGCTCATGGTCCCCCAGCATCCAGCACCCTCCAGGTCGGTGCGGCGGCAGGACGTCAAATCACGCCCCTTGCTCTTTAAGAGATGTCCAGGGGCTCCCATCCCAGTGACACGCGAAGTCCTGCCATGAACCCATGAGCCGCTGTCACCCCTGAGCTCGCCTGCCACTTTCTAGCCCTGGGCTTCCTCAGCCTGGTATCTCTGGAGCCTCGTGCCTCCCAGCCTCCAGCCACCTCAGGACCTTTGCATGGGGTCTTCCATCCGCCCTGGCCTCCCTCCCTCCTCTCAGCCTGGGATCCAGCCAGGGCTGGGCACGGAGTGTGCCTCCTGCACCACAGCTGAATGAAGGCCTGAAGAAAGCATGGGCTCCAGGTCGGCCCTGCGGGAGGAATGCACGCAGGTGTGTGCAGGTGTGTGCTGGTGTGCACAGGTGTGTCCTCTTCTCCTTTCACTCATCTTTCTAGAGGCTGGTGCTCAGCCACAGCAGGTGCTCAGGGTCTGGGCCTGGCGCGGCTCCCCTGCCCTGTCTCTCACAGCTGGGCCTGGCCGGTGCCCAGGGCCACTCCTGCCCGGTGCCCAGGGCCACTCCTACCTGCCGTCCTCACTCATTCACCCAAACACCTCCAGCACCCACACGTGCCAGGACCCGGGTTCCCCGGGCTGCGGAGGCCTCCGGGGACGAGCTGGCTGGGGCATGTGCCTTGGGACGGGCCCAGTCACACTGAGCTCTCACTGTCCCCGGGGCCGTGTCCTCACAGTGCTGTCTGCTTCCCAGAGTTGTCCCCAGCTCTGCGCCCATCCCCCTCCCTCCCTGTTGACGCTGTTTCTCTGTTGATGTGGCCCAGGTCCGCGGGGGTGGCTTCGGCAGCCAGTTCCCGCTGTGAAGTCACACTTAGCTCGTTGTCAAATTAAACCCTTGAAATCTCAACAGCTGTCATGTGTCTTCCCCGCCCCCCCCCCCCCCCCCCCCGTTTCCAGCTGGGCTCCTCTGCCTGGTGCGTGGACTCCTCGGGATGAGGGGATTCGGTAGACAAAGGAGCAACCCCACCAGCCCTCATCCTGCCCCTGGGAAGAGTCTGTGTGCAGGGCCCTATGCACGGCCCTAAGCACCCTCTGGTCTCAGCATCTTCCAGGTGACAATGTCCCTCTTGTCCTTGAGAGGCCCTGAAGGTTGGGGCGTACCTCATTCTTTTGCCCCACACCCCAATCTCGGGCCCACTCTGCCCAGATTTGCCAACACCAGGACAGCCCAAGGCAGATGCCAGCCCTCCAAATCTAAGCTGAGACGCTACCGCTGCAGGTCCTGGGGACCCCCGTCCTCCTCGGGTCTGGGGGACACACACCTCGGCTGCCAGACAGCACCCCCTCCACGGGCCCAGCATGGTGGGCGCTGCCTCCTCCCCAGGGGGCCCTGGGCCAGAGCCAGGCTCCACACCCCCTGGGATCCGGCCCCAGTGCCCCGCCTGGGAAGGCTCCACGTCCTAGAGTCCAGACCGCGGCAGGCCTGGTGGCGCCTGGGCCTGACCGCAGCCTCCAGGGCCAGCCTGGCGGGGCAGAGCCTGTCCGGGCAGACAGAGCCGACCCCGTCCCCGCCCACAGTCGGGCTCACACCTGCCTGGGTGCGGCTGACTCAGGTGCAGACTGGGCAGACGCGCCCTCCACGGCAGGAGCCTGAGGGCCCAGGAGGAGCCGGTGGGCCAGGGTACCCACATCAAAGGCACCAGGCCACCCACGCCCACGCTCGGCTCTGCCAGCCTCCCGGCCCAGGCCCAGCCTGCCTGGCGCAGCCCAGATCAAAGGGCATCGAGTCCACTCTGCGCCTGTGGCCTGTCCCACCTCAGCTTCCTCCAGCTTTTCTTCCCTACCAACCCCAGTCATTGTGCACTACCGAGCACCACTGCATACACTGAGCACCACTGTATACTACTGTAGCACCTCCAGCCACTTGCTGAAGCCCCTGAGACCACAGTCAGCCACATCACCCCGTCATGGTCCCTGGCTCAGGGTGGGGGCTCTGTGCAGGACTGGCCAGCGAGCAGGCCAGCGACCGTGTGGGAGGACTGGAGGGAGGGGACAGGCAGGAGAGGACAGGGAACAGGTAGATCAAAGACTCTCAAGGAAGAGGGCGGAGGCCGCGCAGGCTGGGGGCAAAGGGCCTGGCTGGAGGCCCCCGCCAGCGCCTGCGGAATCCCCGGCCTGTGGCCTCCTCCTGGGGGTCCTCTCCCTCTGCTCTCTTGGCACTGTCACACGAGGGACAAGCCTACAGTGCAGGTCAGCGTGAGGCAGGTGATCGTGACACCCTACCTGGTCACGGAGTGATCCCTGGGCCTGTGTCACCTCCTAGTGCCTGAAAGCCACTGGCTCAGGCAGGGGACACACAGCATGTGGCTTACGGATGGGACTCAAGAAAGGCTGAGTGAACAAGTGGGTGCGGTGGTGGGGACCTGAGGACCCGAGGAGGATGGGGGTCCCCAGGACCTGCTGCGGGAGTGTCTCAGCTTAGATTTGGAGGTCTGGCATCTGCCTTGGGCCTGTCCTGGTGTTGGGGACCGGCAGGGCAGGTGACAGGCAAGGCACGTCCCCTGCACAGCTCACGCAGGACGGGGACCCTCAGGGCTGGGCACCCAGGGACCTGGAGGGGGTCCCCCACGCTGAATCGTGAAAAGGATTTAGGTGTTTATGCCCCAAACGTGCAGGCCACGGGCAGGACAGGGCAGGCCAGGCTGTGGGCAGGATAGGGCAGGGCCAGGCGCCTGGGACCTGCCAGTAGGAGGCCACAAGTATCCCGGCCCCAGTGTCCCCCAGACTGGCACTGCCTGCCTCTCCCCAGGAGACCCGGTCCAGGGCTGCCATCCGCTCCGCCCCCAGGAGTCTGCAAGGGAAATATTGACACAGCCGCCCCCACCCAGCCGGCTGGCGCAGCGCGGCCGGTGGCGGGTGCTGGCATATGGCTCCCGCCACCGTGTTGGGGAACAGAGTGACGGCCGCCGCCCACTCACCGTATCTGCTGTTGAACAGGATCTGCACGCACTCCCGCAGCGTGTTGATGTCCTCCGTCTCCCTGATGAAGGCGTCCCACTTCTCTATCAGAACCCAGGGGGCACCGTCAGGGAGCGGCCCCCAGGAGCCCCGACTCCCTGCTGCCCGGGCCTCCCGGCTGGGCCTGCACCCAACAGCGGTGACCTGTCCATGGCCCAGGCGGGCTTCCTCCTCCAGAGCCACCTTCCCACACCATCCCGCGACACCCATCCAGGTGCTCAGAGGGCCTCCCACAGCACACGGGCTCCCCACGGGCTCCCTCCTGTCCCCATATGCCCTGCGTGCTGTGCAGCTCAGGCCTGGCCAGCCTGGCCTTTCCTGCCCTGGGCATGCGGGTGGTTGGGGGGGTCTCCCTGAGGAAACTTGTCTCCCCCAAGTGCTTGGGTTGAACCCGGGGCACTTGACCACTGAGCTACTCCCCAGCCTCTTGTTTTTCATTCTGAGACTAGGGTCTCGCTAAGTTGCTGAGGCTGGCCTCAAACTTGCGATTCTCCTGCCTTAGCCTCCCAAGTTGCTAGAATTACAGGTGTGCACTACCGTGTCTGGCTCCTGGCGAACTTTCAGACACTGACATCACTCCCATGTTGTACACGGGAAGACTGGAGCTGAGAACCCTGTGAGAGACCCTTGTGAGGTCCCCTGTGTGCCCCTGACTTGCCTCCCACCACGCTCCTCCACCTGGACAGCCAACCTCCTGCTCTTCCGGGCCTGAACCTTGTTTGGGGGTAGGGTGGTCCCAGGGGACTGGGTTTTCTTAAAGAGCCTCTCAGCAGAGCTGAAGACCCTCTGAGCAAACCTGCTGAGGTTGGTGTAACCACAGCTCTCCTGCTCTCGGTCCCTCTGTGTGGTTCTTACAAAGGAAGACAAGGGTACAGGTTCAAGGGGGTCATACCCAGCTCCAGCTGTGGCCTCGGGCCTGGGGTAACAGCCTCGCCTGACTAGGAGACCTCAGAACAGTGGTCTGTGACCACGAACCAAGGCCAGTCCAGGACCAGGGGTCCCACGTCATCCTGTACCAGAATCTACTATCCAAATGCCACAAGAGCAAATGTGGAAGGTCACCTAGAGATTTTCTGCTTTTGTTTATTTATCTTACAGAATGTAACCCAGGCTTGGAGCGTGCGCGGCGAGAGCTCTCCCTCTGAGCCACACACCCTGGCCCTGCATTTCTATTTTATTTTTCTTTCTAAATACTCCTTGCAAGAGGTGGAGTGTGACCCTTCTCTGAGTGTTGGCTGGACCAAATTTCAGGTTCTCATGATAGGATGTGGGGAAAGTGACAGCAATTTCTGAGGCAAGGCCATCAAGGACATGCCTTCCCCACTCTCTCGGGTCACTGACTTGGGGAACCGGCTGCCATGTGGGAAGGAAGCTCAAGCAGTCCTGGAGACCAGCCCACATGGGGAGGAGCCGAGGCCTGCTGTCCACAGCCATGGGAGCAGCCTGGGCAGGGAGCCTCCAACCCCAGTCAAGGCTTCGGATGAGACGGCAGCCCCGGCTGACATTGTAAATGCAGCATTGAAGACCCTGAGCCAGAACCACCTGTCAAACCCGCTGCTCCTGAACTCCTGACCCACAGAGACTGTGAGCAACCCGTGCTCCTTGAGCTACATCTTGGGGCACTTTGTTATGCAGCACAGGTTACTGTTACACCTGATGCCAACTCGGCCTCTAGGGCAGAGCTGTTCCTCCTTCTCCCACAGAGACCTAGTGGGCATGTTTCTATTTCGGCCATACCGTCCACCGAACGCCCGCTCTGCCCCGGTGCCACCACGGGCACTGCCCTACCTGACTTGTCATGGACGATGGAGAAGAGAATGCGCTTGGAGGCGTGGACGTTCTGGATGAGAGGCCCTCCAGGCCCCGGGGGCTTCTGTCCTGGACAAGGGAGAGAAGGTACAGGTTCAAGGGGGTCATACCCAGCTCCGGCTGTGGCCTCGGGCCTGGGGTAACAGCCTTGCCTGACTGGGAGACCCCAGAACAGTGGTCTGTGACCGCAAACCAAGGCCAATCCAGGACCAGGGGTCCCACATCATCCTGTACCAGAATGTACTATCCAAATGCCACAAGAGCAAATGTGGAAGGTCACCTTGTCCAGGCGGGGACGGTCAGGTGTGAGCCACCCTCTGTTCAGCCCACACGCCTGGGGCGGGCTCTGTCTTTTGCTCTCCTTCCCTTAATAGTAATATCACTAAAAGCTCCTACTATGTGCTTCACACTTGAGCACTGGCACCCCTCGCAGACTCAGTCGGCCAGCCCCTCCCAGAGCGGCAATTCGGCCCTGAGGACCATCCTGAGACCTGCCTTTTTCTTTTTGCAGTGCTAAGGATGGAGCCCAGGGCCTTGCCATGGCAGGGGGCTCGCGACCCAGCAGCACCCCAGCTCAGGAAGGCGGCACCCCAGCTCAGGAAGCCGCACTTCCAACCAGGTCTATGTAGAGCTGCTGGAGCCGCAGCCCTGTCACTCAACCATGGCAACCTCCCTGCCCAGCGCTGACACTAAGTTACAAGTGGAAAATTCCACACCTAGCCTCATGGCACAGGTCCAGCTCACAGAGCAGGTGAGCGGAGAGTGTTGTTTAAAGCCGGGCACATCTGGGATCCCAGCAATTTGGAGGCGGAGGCAGGAGGATTGCAAGTTAGAGGCCAGCCTCAGCAACTTAGAAAGGCCCTACAACTTAGTGAGGTCCTATCTCAAAATAAAAAGGGCTGGGGATGTGGCTCAGAGGAAGAGCACCCATGGGTTCGACCCCTGGTACCAAAAAACAAAGTACAAGATGACACTTGGACTATGCATAAGGTATGGATGGAAGAGAAAAGAATTTCATGTTTAGATAACCCCAAAATACCTCATTATGCATATGCAAATGTTCCAAAACCAGGGGGAAAATCTGAAACTTCTGCTTTGTTCTGGCCCTAAGAATTCTGGAGAAGGGCTACAATATGTACAAGCACCCCATTTTATAGGTGAGGAAACTGAGGCTCAGACCTACACAGCCACTGGGCAGAAGAGCCTGGGTAGGAACCCAAGTCTTCCTCCTGTTCTCCCCAGGGCCCTGACCAGGCTAGGTATGCACTAGGTGCTCATTAAATGTTCAGACTCCTCGAGGAGTCCCCTCAGTCATCACCTGGTGTCAGGGGGTTGAGCAGAGGCCCAGGTCCCGCTGGCTCTCAGCCCAGACACACCTCCTACCAGCCGTGGGCGGGGCCTGAGCTGGCCGCCTGAGACAATGACCCACTGTGTGACCCATGTGTGCGACCCGTGTCCCACCCCGACCTTCAGGTCCCAGCAGCAGTGTTACCACAGCAGTCGGAGAAGTCCTGGGCTCCGGGGGCCTTGGGCTCAGGCCCGGGCCGGCCCAGGCCCAGGTCGCCGGGGGCCAGCGGGCAGGAGGGCGGTTCCTGCTTGAGCTCGCGGAGGGTGTGCACTGGGAGCGCCGTGGTGTACAGGAAGCTGGCCACGGAGGAGGAGGTGGCCGTGGGGGGCATGTCCTGGGGGGCGGCCTTGGGGACCTGGCCGTGCAGGCTGCAGTCCCGAGACCCCCTGGGCAGCAGGGAGATGCCGTTCAGCTCCACCAGGGCCTTCGAGTCCCGCCCGCCATCCTCGAGGGGCCTGGGTGAGGCAGAGGATGCAGGGCATTCATACACTGTCCTTGTCCTGTTCTGTCCCTCGACAGCCCCCTGCACCCTGGACCCTGGGCAGCTAGGAGCAGCCCCTGTTCTGTGGGTAGGGCTGCAGGCCAGGGCTGGGGGGCGCCCAGAGCCACACCACTGGGCCCCAGGAGCCTGTGGCCGGCTCCAGGCCTCTGGGCTCCAGGCTCCTGGTCACGGCGGCAGCTGGCTGCTTCCTTCCTCTGCTTGGGAACGATGCGGGTGACGGCTCTCGGGTACAAGGTGAAGCCCCACCTGCCTCCCAGCCTGAGCCACCCCGTCTCCCAGGAGGTCCTAATGACCAACTCTGACCCCAGCCCATCCTCGCATATGAGGCCCCACCTCCACTGCTACGCACTCTGTCCCTGACGCCGGGACACCACCGGAGCAGCCCTTCTCCTGTCACTGCAACACAAGTCCCCTGGGAAGTCTCCCCCCGGCCCAGGCCCTGGCTGTGGTCCTGCTCTGAGCCTGGCCTTCAGCCTCAGCTCAGGGGGCTTTCACAACCGGGTCCTGGGCCTCTCCAGCCCCGCCCCTGGCGGTCAGTGGCCTCAGGTCTGCGCCCAGGCTGTGCCCTGCTCACCTCTTGAGCTTGAAGCGGATGCGGTGGCTGTGCTCCAGGATGGCCATCAGGGCCTCGGGGTCGTACTCTGCCGGCCTCCGGAAGGCCAGGCCCTCAGGCAGGCCCTGCACGGCCAGCAGCCCGGGCTCCCTGAGCAGCCTCTCGTAGGGCAAGGGCACCACACTGGCCCTGCCCAGGGCCTCACCTGTCAGGGAGAGAGCAGGAGGGTCAGCAGGGGGCCACCAGGCTGGGACCAGGAGATTCACAGGGGGCCGCCAGGCTGGGACCAGAAGATCTACAGGGGGCCACCAGGCTGGGACCAGGAAATACACAGGACCCCCACAGGCCCCCGGCTGCAGACCCAGCCTAGGAAACCCTAAGGGGCTGAGGCCAGGGCCCCGCTGTCTGCACCCAAGGGCGGGCGCCCTGGTGGGGAGCCACCTGTTCCCGGGACAGCTTCTCCCCTGCACTCAACCCTGGGATGGGGGCTATAGGCAGGACTTGGGGCAGGGCCAGGGCAAGAGGTGAGAGAGAAGGGAGGGCAGGGACGAAGAAGGGACTGGCACGCCAGAGGGCCCAGGATGAAGGGAGAGGATGAGAGAAAGCAAGACACAGAGAGGGAAAGAAGGGGGGACTAGGCCACATGTGGTGGGGCACGCCTGCATCCCAGCTACTCAGGAGGCTGAGGCAGGAGGATCGCAAGTTTTGAGGCCAGCCTCAGCAACTTAGCAAGATGCTATCTGAAAATGTAAAATAAAAGGGCTGGGATGTGGCTCACGGTAAAGGGCCCCGGGCTCTGTCCCTGGCACACACGCCCACAAGGAGGGGACCCAGGAAAAGGGAGGAGAGCAAGAAGAAACAGACTTGGAAGAGGGGCATGGGAAAGGAAGAGGGACTGAGAGGGAGGAAGGGCTGGGGACAGAGGGCCCAAGGCTTAGGGACACCTTTGGTCACCCCTATACCACTGTCCCTACCCAGAGCCAGAAAGAGGTCTGCACCCTTCAGCCACCTGACCCTCAAGGTGAGCAAGGGGGGCTGAGGCTGGACGGGCAGGGGTGCAGCAGGGCTTGGCATGTCCCTGTGGCTGGCAAAGGTGACCAGAGCGCCCCAGTCAGTGTGCGTGACAAGCCCTCCACCCAGGGCCTCTGGGGCCCTAGGTCCCCTGGCCTTCTCCTCATCTCAAACCAGCGGGTTTCCTCAGGTCTGTTCCAGAACCCAGAGCTGTCTACAGAACAGATAAAAAGGTTCCTAATGGACAAGGTGGGGTCCTCAGGGACAGGCCCAAGGTCATCCAGGGAGTGTAAAGATCACTGCTGGGGCTCAGAGACTTCCTGTAACCTGACACTCCCCAAGAGAGGCCAAGCCAGGCCTCCTCCCCACCTCCACAGGACAGGGTTCATTCAGTCATTCAACAAACGCTCTGAGCCCCTGCGGTGCTGGGCCCTGAACTCCCAGGCTGGGGACACTAGAAGGGCAAGCACCACCCTGGTGAGGGGACAGTGGGTGCCAGAGAGGCCCTATCCCAGGAGGAGAGGGCTTCCTGAGGCCAGGCCTCAGAGAGTGACACAGGAGTCCCCCAGACAGGGATGGGGAAGGCAGTGGCCCGTGACACAGTAGTGCCAGGGCGTGCTGGGGACAGGAGGGGCTCTGCAATGTGGCTCAGGACACTGGTGTAGCCGAGCATGGAGACAGGGCTGTGGGAGGGGATGGGAGAGCCGCGGTGGGCCCCTAGACGTCAGCCCCAAGCCAGGGAGCACTTCAGACCAGACTGTGCTGAGGACCCCCAACACCTGGGTCATTTCCAGGGTAGAGTGGCAGTGGCCTGAGTGACAGTGGAGACGGGTGGCAGTTCAGGAAACGGGCGGGCAGGACACCAAGCCCTGGGTGCGGAGCTGGGGTAGCCAGGGGCCCCCACCCCCCCAGGCCCAGGTGCGAGGAGAGGGTCTCACTATAGAGGACGTCGAACACCTCCTCCACCATCTTCCGCAGCAGGTACACGTCAGAGCCACGCTCCAAGGAGGACCGTGGGGTGCCCCGGCAGCCCCCCTCGCCCCGCTGCACCTTCTTGGGGTGCTCGCCTTCCGGGTCCTTCCACAGGGGTCCTCCTGTGGGACAGAGCATGAGGTCACGGTAAGCCCATGGCCCCAGATCAACCTCAGGCTGGGACCTGGCTCCGCACGGTGCCCCAGACCTGCCCGGCCACCTGGAGGGCCGGCCCAGCTGTGGCCTCCTCCCTGGCCACCCCCACCTCACCGTGTGACCTCAGCAAGTCCCTTCCCTCTGAGTCTGAGTGCTGAACACTCACGGAGGCTCCATGGCACCCATTCCGCCCACTCCACTGTCCTCTGACCCTAACACACTCCACCTTAGCAACCTGGCCCCCATTTCCTACTGGCCAGAGGTGGAGAGGACAGAGACCCGTCAGGGGGCCATCAGCCGGCAAAGAGGCAGGTTCCTGCCGGGCTGAGCCTGGGAGCGTGACCGGATCCTGGGGAATGTGCCAGAGCCACACCAGCAGGGGACAGGGAGGGTCCCGCAGCCCCCAGCTCACGCCTGCTCCCCTCAGGACCGAGTCCCCTGGGCTATAAATAATGGCTCCCCCGGCTCCGGGAGGTCAGGTGCACCCTCCCGGCCCCAGCCTGGGCCCCAGCCCCACGGGATGGCCACCTGGGGCCCTGGAGGCCCGCCGCACCTCAGCCCAGCACCCACCCTGACCTCGGGAAGGCCCGGGCTCTAGGCTGAGCAGGACAGAGGCGCTGGCAGGGGAAGCCCCCCAACGGTGTGCCCAGCCGGTGGTGCCCAGGGCCCACACGCTGGCCCCGGGAGCAGCCCTGGTGATCGGAAATGCTCAGGACAGTGGCCCCATAGCTGGAGCCACAGCAACCGCTCAGCCCCGGGCCCCCTCCCAGACGAGCAGCTCGAGGCCCACAGGGCCCCGGATGAGCATCCTTCACCATGGGGCAGCGGAGTCGTAAAGTTGGGGTTCACCCAGTTTGAAATCCATGCGAATACACGACACACTTGGGGGAGGGACCCGTGTCTGACCCAGGTTTCACCCTGCCCCATGCACGGCCTCCAGTGGGTGTCCTGGTCTTGGGCTTGTGACCCTGACCTGTCACCGGCAGGTGAGGAATTTCCCACCATGACACGTGATACTCAAAAGCTGCAGGTTTCGGAGCCTCTGGGGCGCGTTCTGAACCACAGGTGCTTTCCCTGCACCAGGCGGCTTGGGGCCAGTGGCCAGGCCACCCACTCAGGCCTGGGCGCCTGGACCTTCACCAGACCCTGGGGCTGAGCCGCGTGGCCCACGGCTGCTGGCCTCCTGGCTGGACTGGGCCCTCATCCTACAGGGTCCCTCCCTGCAGGTCCCAGGCCCGGGTCACCATCAAGGCGAAGCTGACCTCCTCAGGAGGAGGAGGCACCAGCACCTGGACAGGGAGTCAGGGCTCGGGGTGCAGGTGCAGGGCAGGACCACTGTGCAGGGTAGGAGGCGAGGGGCGCACGGGGTGCGGGTGTGGGCGCGGGCGCACGGGGAAGGAGGACGGAATGTGACTCTGAGGCTGGGACACGTCTGCCAGGCAGGGGGAGGCGCCAGGATCTTCCAGAGGGGCAGGAGCAGGGGCCAGGCCTGGGCCGAGGGGCATGGGAAGGCACGGGGGCTGCAGAAGCCCCCTCTGCTAGGGGCCCTCACTCACAGAAGGAGAGCTGGTCCTTTGGAGGGGACCTGGGCCCTGGGTGCCAGCTGTGCACGTGCCTGATTTTCAAGGTTGCATCAGGATGGGCGGGGCCCGGGGCCCACTGACCTGCAGACAGGGCCGCAGACGTGGCCGCAGACAGGGCCACACCGTCTCACCACACGTGGGGGGACAGGGGGCATGTGCTCTCCAGGCCTCGACCCTTCTCTGTGAGCTGAGGGGACGTTCTGGAGCCTGCTGGGCACCTAGCACACCCTGGCCACTGAGGGCCACCCCTGCCGAGCATGTCCCAGTGGGCAGCATGTGGCCCTGTCCCCATGAGCCCCCAGGAGGGAGCTGAGATGATTTCGGCTCTAATAGTGACAGTGCCCACCCCAGGGCAGAGGACGGGACAGACAGCTCACTGGGAGGGGCTAGTGGCACACGTGTCCACCCATCTCAGCTGGACAAGGGCCCTTGGCCCAGACTCAGGGACATGTGGCTGAGAGGACCTGGGTGAAAACACCAGGCTCGGTGTCCTCGCCTGAAAGTGGGCAGATGGCAGTGGCTCAGTCACGCTCACGCAGCCAGCCACTGGGGACAAGGGCCACTGGACAGGCTGCCGGATGTCAGGCCAACTCCACGCGGGGCGAGCAGACCCGGGGAGGGCTGGGGGGCGGATGCGGTACTCACGGCAGAACCTGAGGAAGTCGGCCTGCAGCTCCTTGCGGGCGCTGAGGAACACCCGGCCCTTCTCGGTGCCCACCACGAAGGCGCTCTCGTCGTGCACGGCCACACAGGCCACCTCGGCGTTCAGCTTGGACAGCGCTGAGCACTGCGGGTGGGGCGGGGGCACAGGAGTCCGCTCAGGCTGCAGGGACCCAGCGCAGGGGAGAGGCCGCCCCTCCACCATCCTCCGTCTTCAAATCCGCAGTGGGGACAAGTGACAGGCCCCCAGAGACTGGCCACAGGGCCGGGAGAAGAGATGCGCCTTCTGCTCCTCCCTCTGAAGTCCTCCTAGACCTAGAGGGGCCTCTTGCCTCAGCCCCAGGGGACCTGGGCTTCCATGTTGGCACACGGGAGGACACAGCCCACTGGGCTCTGCTGGCCCATGTACAGAGCTGGGGACAGAAGCCCACACCTAGAGCTTGAATGAAGACCAGGGGCGGGAAGGAAGCCATCTCTAGACTGGGCCACCTCTGCGGGTCCACCGGCCCCAGAGTTAAGCTGGTAGCTCCTTGGCACAGAGGGTCCCTACAGTCAGATACCAGCATCTCAACAGGAAAACCCTGTCTATAAACCTGTGGTATGCAGTTGGCGCCTGATAAATGCTGCTTTTTCTCTTCCTGTGACTCCAGGCTGTATTCTGCCCTCTCTGAGCTTCAACTTCATCATCCTAAGACCCAGGGGTACAGCTAAGAGATGCCAGAGAGACCTCTTTAACACTTGCCAGCTCCTGGCACAGAAGCTTCTCCCAGGAAAAGGACATTATTCCGTCCTAAACCTCCAGAAGAGACTGTGGCTCATCCCGGGGACGGGACATGAATGGCAAGAGGTGACCTAGGAGGACAAGGGCACGAGGCCCAGGCACCAGCATTCATTCCGAGGCTATGGACTTGATCTGGCTGGACCCTGTGCCCACGCTGAGGCAGGACGGCGCTGAGGGGCACAGGCGCCGGGTGGGCAGGGTGGGCGCTCACCATGGCGTCCAGGGCCGACACCAGGCTGGTGATGATCTCGTCTTTGCGGGCGAAGGCAGAGCTCCAGCGGTCAGGCCCGCAGCCGTTGGCGGGGAGGTCACAGCGCTTCCCCAGCAAGGCCATGGTCACCTGGAGGAGGAGGGGAGAGACGGGACGGTGGGCACCAGGCCCTGGGGGAGGGCATGCAGGGCGGCCACCACCCCAACCCCGGACCCCCAAGGCCGCCTCGACTTCCAGCTGCAGCAGACCAAGGCCTTGCGTGCCTCAGGAATCTGAGCCCTGGACAGCGGCTCACGCACAGGCCTGCACAGTGCAGGCCCAGGACATCACTGGGAGGGGCGTCTCATGGCACCACCAGCCCTGGGCCAAGCCCAGTACCATGCCTGCTCTGCCAGATAAGCCCAAATCCCACCGTTCCATGTGTACACAGCTCTGGCCACGGCCTTGCCCCTGCTCACACACCCTCCATGGCTCCCTACTGCCCCTGAGAGCTCAACTCCTGGTGTTCTGGCTTCCTGGCCAGCACCCCCCCACAGCTTAGGCTGCAGGTCTCTCTGTCCCTAAATACACCAGTGTCCTTCCAAGCTGCCTTCGCAGGTTTGGGTCCCCTGGCCTCAGTCTAACGAAGGCGGGGACAGCCCCACTGCCAGCCTATCTGGCTGGGTGCCCTCTCTGGCCTCTCTGTAGCAAGCCACATGCCCTCAGGGCAAGGCTACTGCCCCTGCCTCTGGGCCTCCATCTACTCCGGGTTGTGGGGCTCCGCCTCAGGGCGTAGGCAGGCAGGGCAGGGCAGAGGCCCCTCTACCAGCCGGGGGGCAGGACTTTGTCCTGTCATTACGGGGCTCCTGGAGGCAGAGGTGCGTGTCCCCATCCTGGTGCCTTCAGACCAGGGGAGGCCTCCCCCACCAGCTGGGTCTCCCCCGGCTCTGCTCTCCCTTTCCTGACCCCGGGAATCAGATGGAGGCCCCACCAGCTGCCCAGGGCAGCTCCTGCCCTGTCCCCAAGGCAAGTGGAAGAGAGCACAGCGGTGACCCAGGGTTTCCCTCCCTGGCCTCAGCCCAGGGCTATGCCTGCTCCCTGGCTGGGGGTCAGTGGCCAGTTCAGGGCAGTGGGCAGGGGACAGGCCTGGAAGGCCCAGGGGTGTGACTCCTGGATACAAGTGGGCAGGCAGGGCACAGCAGGCTGGAGGTCCTCACGTCCTGCTGCCTAGGGAAACAGGCCACCACGGTCCCTCTGGACGATAAGCTCGGCAAGGGCAAAACCAGGTCTGCCTACCCTAGGGCCACCTCAATGCCCCCGTATGTGACAGGCCAAGGTGAATGGTCCCAACCCAGACTGGGAAGCCAGACAGCAGCAGGTGTCAGAGGCCATCGCACACAAGGGGGTAAGAAGTGACACCCCAGTGACAGAAACATCCCGAGGATCTAACTGGGCTTGCAGTGGAGCCGGGCTCCGGCCTCAGCTCTGGTTCAGATCAGCCCTTTGGCTGGGGCTGAAGACTGACCTCGGCAACCGGCCAGCCTGGCATTTGGTCAAAACATGTATTGGAGCCGGATGTGGAGGTACACCCCTTAATCCCAGCAGCTCAGGAGGCCGAGGCAGGAGGATCACCAGTTCAAGGCCAGCCTCAGCAACTTAGCGAGGCCCTAAACAACTCAGTGAGACCCTGTCTCTAAATAAAATATAAAAAAGGGCTGGGGATGTGGCTCAGTGGTTAAGCACCCCTGGGTTGAAACCTCGGCACCAAAATAATAATAATAATTATTATTATAATTACTATTATTGGGGCTGGGGTTGTGGCTCAGTGGTAGAGCGCTCGCCTCGCACTTGTGAGACTCTGGGTTCGATCCTCAGCACCACATAAACATAAATAAGTGAAATAAAGGTATTGTGTCCAACTACAACTAAAAATTAATATTTTTTAAAAATCACTATTATTGTTATAACACACACGCATGCACGCACGCTCTGCTTCTGAATGTTTGCAGACGATGTTTCATCTTAGAACTTGGGGATCTGGGGAATGAAGGGGTGCTGACGGCTGACAGGCTGTAGGTGACAGAAGCCCACAGATGACTTGTGCTAATGGGCCAGGAGGCGGGCCCCAGTCATCTCCTGGGCCAATCTGTGGCATGATGTCCCCCCAGGGGTCTGCTGTGTAGACAGCCCCTGGGACCCTCATGGAGGCAGCGGGCACAGCTGGGAGCTGGCGGCCCTGCTGCTGTCCCCCGCCGCTCAGCGTTCCCTGCCCAGCCTCTGAGCGCCGCTTCCCGCTGCCAAGGCCCAAATCGAATCAGGCCGAGCAGCAGCCCAGACACTGGCCCTGGCCTCCCCCAGCCTCCGGTTGCCCAGACTGCACCGGCTCCTTCTGGCAAAGCCCTAATCCACTTAGAAAGGAACCGGGAGGGAGCAGGAAGGGGGCTGGGCTGGGGCCACCGAGTCCACACCCGCCAGCCGAGTCCACACCCGCCAGCCGGGCACTCGGAGCCCTGGGTGCAGCCGAGCGGGGGCAGTGGGGGGCCCACTCCAGACGCCTGGGCGGCTGGAGCTGGCAGGTAGGTGAGAGGGAGCCCAAGAGACCCGGGCCAGGCGCTGGACCACACCTTCTCCCTCTGCCATTCACCGTGCAGAGGACAGGGGACCATGGGGACAGCGAGCACCAGTCAACGGTGAGGCCAGAGGGAAGGTCCCCGGGAGATGGGGCAGTCACAGAAGGAGATCAGAGCAGAGTCAGAAGAGGCTCCAGAACACGCGGTGGCCACTGGCTCCTGACAGGGCACAAGTGGTCAGCGCACACTCAGGGCCCAGGGTCACCGCTCAGGCGGGACGCAGGGCAACATCCTGACCCCTTTCTTCCTGCCTCCTATCACGACCCTGCTAGCTCAGCCCCAAAAGTACCCCAGTATATCCACCTCCGGCCACGTCCAGTCCTGGCCACCAGCCCCGCGTGTGCAGTGGCCTCCCCTCTTGCTGGTGGGGTCTCCTCCCCAGCCAGGGAGCCTCGCTATAGGCCCCCCACGTTCCTCCCTTGCCCAGACGCTCCTTGTCCCTGCACAAAGACCCAACGCGACACTCCCCTGTGCACAGTGGGCCTGCGGGCACAGCCCTCTGCCTCTCCCTTCTGCCCAGGCCCAAGCCTGTCCAGGTCTAGGGCCTCCCCCGCCGTGGCCAGCTAGGCAGAGGCCGGCCCCTTACCACCCACCCCTCCTGGGACCCTCGACAGAACATGCTGCCATCTGAAGCCACAGCCCATGCGCTTCCTGCCCGGTGTCCCCACAGGAACGTGGGCTCCCCAAGGCCACAGACTGTGTCCGTCCTGCAGGCCGCAGCCTGGCCCGGGTGTCCCCAGGTGCTAAGATACACACGCCTCTAACAGGCGCTCAAGTCCACCATGCCAGGGGAGCCCGGCATCAGCCAGCTGCAGGCAGGGCCTGGCCACCCGTGGGAGCCTGCACCTCGGGAGGCGCGGCCTCTCTGGCGGAGCGGTTTGATGGAGAACGGAGGCTGCGGGGTGCCAGGGCTCTGGGTGGCCCCTCCAGCACACAGTGACCTGGCCATGCTCCAGGTGCTGCCCCAGGACCTGCAGCGCCTGCATCACCTGGCCGCTGGTCTGGGGAGCGTCCTTGCTACAGCACCCTGTTTTAGAGATGAGAGGGGACTCTCCCCAGGCCCCAGCAGCAGACAGTGGGGACACATCCTGTCTGCCTCAAAGTCTGAGGCAGGAGGCCTGTGCTCCCACAATGACCAGCAGAGACCAGAGGGCCACGTGCAGAGCTGACCAGGGTGACCAACTGGCCCTCGGTTGCCCAGGAACAGCCGGGACTTAGCAGAGAGTTCTGTGTCCTCAGTCTCTGGACAGTTGGTCACCAGGCCCCGGCCTTGACACAGGACCAACAGGGCCAGGCGCCCACACACCTCCCTCAGCGGCAAAGAACATGGACAGACAGGGACAGGGAGGACGTGTGTCCATCCTTTGGGTCCAAAACCATGAACTTGCTTCCTAAGGTGAGAGCCGGGCCTGGGCTGCGCAGGCAGGGGGACACGGAGCATGGGAGCAGGCAGGGCCCCTGCACCTGGGGAGATGGGGAGAGGACGCCGCAACTCGGGGCTCAGGCCTGAGTGCGAAGCCCCAAGGGCAGAGCCGGGCAGGTGGATGGAAGTCACCATAAGGTGCTAAGTCCCAGCTGAATCCCGGCTGTGGAGCGGCCCATGACCTGCCCCTCATTTGGCATCCCTACCCACTGTGCCCACCCGCAGGCCAGAGGCTGCCACCACCTGCCTGGTGACCCCCGGGGCCTGCACCACACCCCTGAGGCTCAGAGGTGACACCCCCAACAGCAGGCCCAGGAGGCTGCGTGGTAAGTCCCGGGGACTCTGATGGCAGCCAGGACCTGGATGGTCCTAGGTGCGGGCCTGCGACCCAGGTTCCAAGGCCTCTGCATCCTGCCTGCCCTGCAGGCCGCCAAGGGCTGGGGACCAGCAGGTCCCTGAGCCAAAGACTGGCCGAGAGCTGTGTCCCTGGGAGAGTAGGTGCTGCCCAGACCAAGGGCAGGCCTGTCACCAGGAGAGGGGACACCCACAGTACTGGGCCCCACAGCCCACTCCAGCTGGCCCTGGAGCCCGGCTGAGGGCTAGTAGACTCTCAGCCAAAGGCCCCACAGACAGGAGGTGCCCAATGGGGACCTGAGAGAACCAGGTCAGGTCCCTTTGACCCCACACAACGACACGGCCTCTGCACTGGCTCTGGAAGCCATGAGCAGGTCAGGGGGCTCCGTGCTGCCCGCCCGTCACCCCTGGTCACAGCAGGCGAGGAGGCCCCTGGCAGGGCCACTGCAGGAGGGAGGACTGCCCAGGAGCCCAAGCCCCTCCAGGCACCAGCCCACCCAGCGTCAGGGGTGCCCGGGAGGCCTGGCAGGGCACCTGGGCCGTTGGCCCCACGGGGACAAAGCTCCCTCATTGCTCCCGCCACACTCTTGAACTCTGGCAGTCACCAAGTCCCTATCTTATCAGCTACCAGCCAGGGGACAGAACCCAGTGGTCACCCCGCCTGATCATCAACTGGGTCAGTCTAAGCAGTGAGCTGTAGGGGGGCCAGCAGCAGTGGCTCTGCCCAGCTGGAAGGTGGTGGCCCATGGGAAGCAGCCGGGGCGCCTCCCCTGGCCAGGCCACACCACAATCAGTCACTCAGCACCTGCTGGAGCCTGTACTGGGCCAGGCCCCTTCTGCCCGCTGGAGATCACAGGGTCAGTGTGTTCACAAAGAGTCACAGGGCCTTGGAGAGAGGACGCGGGGAAGCCGCCTGGCACAAAGCTTCGTGTGGAGGACAGAAAGGGGTCACCCACGGATTGAACCCAGGGGCACTGACCACTGGGCCCACCCCCAGCCCTATTCTGTGTTTTATTTAGAGACAGCGTCTCGCTGAGTTGCTTAGGGCCTCACTAAGTAAGTTTCTGAGGCTGGCTTTGAACTTGTGATGCTCCTGCCTCAAGCAACCAAGTCGCTGGGACGACAGGGGCACCCCTGGGCCTGGCAGGTGGCCCGTGTTTTACTCCCACCTTCCATTTACCTACTTTGGGTACTCTGGGTACGTGAAAGGAAGCCCGGGGTCGTCTGCACAGAGCAAAGGAAGAAGCATGACTTGGCCATCCGGGGATAAAGGGGAGGACGTCTGGGGCGATGTCGACAGAAGAAAAGGCGACTCGCGGATGGGGAAAATACTTGCCGATTTTGTATCTGATGAGGATCAACATAAACAGAACCCTAGACGCAACAGCACCACAGCCCACAGCCCACGAAAACCCGGACAGGCAGGTCTCCTGACCTTCAAATGGCCAGCAGACACATGAAAACTGGACATCACTGGCCATTAGCAAAATGCCAATCAAAACTGCAGTGCGACATCGCCTCTCACCGGGTAGGACGGCTCCTATAAAAAAATCACCACACGTGAACGAGAGCTGGAGATGCCATGGAGGGGCCGGAGGCCCAGGCACCGTGGCAGGAGTGGACATGGGCATGGCCACCATGGAGACAGCATCACTGCTCGACACCTCTAAGACAGTCACAGGGACCAGCAGCTCCACATCCACAGTCCACCCAGGACCCAGGATAGGGTTGAGGCCTGCGGCTCAGCGCACAGTGCCAGATGCGGGGCAGCCAGGGTGCCACCGACAGGTGAGCACGTGACAAAACACGCCGGACAGCGGGTGGGGACACTGACTCAGGAAGGGAACCCTGATGCCCGCCACGAGGAACCCCGAGGACACCACCCCGCGAAGTGAACTGGGCCGCATAGGCCACCAGACCCGGGACAGGCCCATAGGACAAGCTCCCGCTGGACCCGGCCCTTGGCTCCAGAACCCGGCTGTGCTTCTGCGGGCCACGCTCAGGGTCCTCCGCGAGGAGCAGCCCGCTAGCCTGAGGGGACACACCCACCGGAGCCTGCACTCGCTCTGGGCCATCCAGAGGCCCCATGAGACTCTACACTAGCCTGTCATCCTGAAGTGGCTTTAGGGGTTCTCTGGCCCTTGGCCCACTGAGTGGTGAGAATTGACTCCCCACTCTTGATGTCGGGCCTCACTGCTCACCCTGAAGCAGCCAAGGAGCTGGGAATGCTCGAGGGTCCCCACTTCCCACCTGCTCAGAGACAGTGGCCACGAGACCCCGGCTGTCCTGACGGAACCGTCCTGGAAATGCCAAAAAAGGGAGAGATGCCCAAGAGGCTCTGGCCGTCTCCCCAGCCCAGGCACCAGGCTAGCGCCTGACGATGTCTCTAACATGACCCCAACCCTGGCCACCCTCCAATGCAGCCACAGGACAGGACTTGGGCAAGACCCACCTGGCCCAGCCCAGTCAACCCCCAGCAGGGAGAGGTTAAGATAGGAGGGGACTGTCATATGCTGTAGCCAGGTCCGGGTGACTTGTCTCGGGGGTCACTGGCACACCCAGTGCAGGCCCGGCAGAGGCCGGGCCCGAGGGGCAGTGCTGGGAGCATGGACAAGCTTGGTGGATGGTCTAGGTGCACGCACACGTGTCCAAGGTGACCAGTGGGGACAGGGCTGAGGTGGGAAGAGAGGACAGGGTCAGCAGGAATCCCCAGCTGCCCTCCTCTCCCAGGCCTTGTCCATCACAGCACAAAGGGTGGCAAATCTGCCCCTAGGAGCGCCTGGTAGATTCAAAAGTGACCTCCGACAAGACACCCCTGTCCTCATCCCTGGGGCCTATAAATGTCACCTTCTAAGGTAAAACTACTTCGGGGGTGACACACTGAAGGACCTTGAGAAGGGAGACACGCGGAAGCCCTGGAGGCCATCACATCTCCCTATGATGGAGAGTGGGGGTGGGGACTGGCAGAAGCGAAGGCCAAGGGCAGACAGACACTTGAAGATGCTGGCCTTGAACCTGCAGGGACGTGGCCACAAGCCCAGAGGCTGGGAAAGCAAAGGGCTGAGTCTCTGCTCAATGGCGGCCCCGCCCACACCCTGATCTGAGCCCGCAGGTGACGCACTGGACTCCAGAACTGTGAAAATACACACGCTGCTCTTGCAAGGCACCACATGCGTGGAATAGGTGGACTGTCCCGACCTGAAAATCCCAAATCTGAAATGCTCCAAGACCAAAAAATGCTCCAAACAAACACACTATGTTTTTTGAGCAGGGACCCTAACGCCACAGCAGAAAATTCCACCCCAGCCCTACGTGATGGGTGGACGCCAACACAGGCATCTGGAGACACCACCTTGGGGCCAGGCACCATGGCACACACCTGTGATCCCACCGGTGGAGGCAGGAGAATCGTGGGTTCAAAGCCAGCCTCAGCAACTAAGCAAGGCCCTAACTCTGAATAAAATATAAGAAGGGCGGTGATGTGGCTTCAGGTTACTTGCCCTGGGTTCAATTCCTGGTACAAATGACAGCAACAAATCACCTTCAGGCCACGTGCATGAGGTGTCCATGAAGCAGAAGCGTAGACTCGGGTCCCCAAGACATGTATATCATGACATTCTGACAAATACCGCAAAATCCATCGAGATGTGAAATCCACGACGTCTGGCCCTAAGCTTTGTGGATAAGGGACACCAGCCTGCACCTGCTACAGCAGCCTCCTGAGGCTCGGAGGGGCCCTCGCTGCCCACGCCCTCCGCCCTGGACATGCAGTCCTCAGCTCAGACCTCTCTCTGCAAGGCTCAGGCCTGGTCTGCTGGAGAACTCCCCAAGCCCTTCGCCACTGGACACTCCAGAAGGGCCTCTGGAGAAGCGGACGTTTCCAGACACCCAGGAAGCACCTCTGACTCGCGTCTCTGCCCTGTGGGCCAGCTGGGGTCGGGGAAGGCAGCAGCCAGCGGAAAAACTAAACCCAGCCCTGCAAAAGGCAAAGCCGCTCACACGCCACCCAAGCACGCCCCCGCCAGCGCTGCCATATGCCTGTTTCTCCTAAAAGCAGCTCGAGAGAACAAACAAAATGACATTTCTCCCCTCCCAGCTGGGGGACATCCTTCCTCCCTGGCAGACCCACCCTCCCCCTGGATACTCATCTCCTGCCCCAGGGGCTCCCCAGTGGGGAAGGTGTCACCCATGGCCCTGAATTCTGGCCACCCCGCATCGTCCACCCACCACTGTAGCTAAGGGAGGACACAGGAGGCCAGGCTCTGTGGACTGACAGCCAGAGGGGGTCTCACACCTGGCTGCAGTGCGGTACGAGGGGATCTGGAGTGTGGTCAAGACACCTGTGTCCCAACCCAGGCCCAGACCCCAAAGGCTGCCCTCCCAGGCCCTTCTCCTCCTGCTAAGCCAGGTCGCCCACTGTGCCTTGGCATATAAAGGCAGGTGCTTGGGGCCTATCCCAGTGCCCAAATTTAACCACTTCCCAAAGCCCACCCGAAACACCCTAGTTGGTTAGTTACCACACTCTTAAAGCCACTAACGCAAGATTTGGGGACTGAACTCTTGCACGAGTGGAGACAAGAACACACTTTCCAACTGTGGTCCGAGGCCCGAGGGTAAAGCCGGGTCTCCAGACTGGATCAGGGCCCTCCAGTTCCCATGGGGGGACTTGGGGAAGGAGAAGCACTGGTCCAGTCCTGGCCACAGAGACAGAGAGCTCCTGGGGAGCTTGTGCCTGGAGAGGGTCTTGGGGTGGCCTCCTCCTGCAGGGACACCCCAACCTGAGAAGAGCCACTGGGGGGGAGGGGTCACCTGCAGAGCAGCAGACCCTGGAGGGACCTGGTCTCTGTGACTCCAGACCAGCCACCTCCAGGCCTCACGCTGCACAGTAGAAGCCCACGTTGCTGAGGCCACGTCCCATGTGGGCTTCCTCCACCTGCAGCCAGAGGCGTCCCACTGAGGCCGCCTGGAGCAACCCCTGCTGGGCTGTGGCTTCGGCTGACTTCACAACAGAAGATCTCCTTCCCAGCCGGTGGCCACAGAGCGACATCCTGTGCGGTGACCGCCCACAGCAAGAATCTAGGGCCCTGAGTGTGCATGGACCCCAGGTGGGCATGGAGCCCCCGGGTAACCTTGTCTCCTCTACAACTGTGCTGGCCGGGTCATTTGGTCACAACTGCCAACCCGTGGATCCCCGGTGTGCGTGGCCCTGAGGCAAACCCTGTGGACACTCAGGCCTCACATAGCCACCTTCTCCCCTTCCCCAACTCCTCGAGGGGCTGGAACACACACAGCCAGGCCCCACATCCACAGATTTTTACCAACTGTGGGTTGAATATTTGAGAAATAAAACCTGCAGCTGAACTGAACAGATTCTTTTCTTGCCATAATTCCCTCAACTATGAGGCATAGCAGCTACTACCATGCCAGTCACATTAAGTCATCCAGAGATACTTAAAGCACACGGGCCATGTGCCTGGGGCCTGGGCAAATCCTGTGCCATTTTACCCACAGGGCTTGAGCCTCCTTGGATTGGGGTGCCTGCCTTGGGGGTGCTGGAACCGAGTCCCCTGGATACCAAAGACTCCTTGCAACCTAGGCATGGCCATGGGACAGCTTCTGGCCAGTGAGACATTCCCAAAGACACGGGCAGAACTTCTCAGAGAGCAGGTGTTGGCGGCTAACCCCTCCGTCTCCTGTCTGGAGGCTGTAGTCCCTTAGATCAGGATGATCAAAGCCACTGCCTGTGACAGAGGGGATGGATGGAAGTGGGGGACTGGTGAGCGCTAGGCAAGTGTCTGTCCCTGAGCTATGTCCCCAGACCCCTCTTGCCATGTTCCTTGGTGAGTCTTTCAAATAACTTCTGCAATAGGATGGGACACAAACACCCTGGAACCGACCAATCCCATAACTCTCAAAGCTCCGACTCCAGGCACGTTTCAAGAATGAGAGAAAGGCCCTGCCTTCCCGGGGCCTCATCCAATGCGCAAGTGCTTTCCTTCCCCCAAACCTTGCCCTGACCGCCTGTGGAATGGGCACCAGCCGGCACCCTCAGGAAGGTCAGACAGCAGTGATGGGTGGATGGGACCCACTTTTATAAGGCCTCAGCTCCGTGCTGCCCAATGAGCTGCCCTGTCCATCAACCTCGCCATTGTGGGAGGTCAGCCCGGGGCCTCATGTTCAGCCGCACCTGCTTCCTCCCACTGAGGTGTCTGCAGAAGGGTGTCCTTCCCTCTGCCACAACCCCACCCACAAAGCCTTGTCCCCTCCAGCCAAGGTGGCCAGCCTCCCACCTGGCACACGTCTAAGGCTGGGAAAGAGGTGACGGTGGGGAGCACTCCAGGATGCAGGATTCCCACAGGCCTCTGGACACCTGCACTCTTCACCACCACGCAGCGTCCACTGCCCAGTTACCAGGTAAGTAGACGCCCTCTACCCACACCTGCCCCAGGCCACACCATGGAGGGACCCTGAAGACATGCTGCGTGGATCGAGCCACTCCCAAAGGCCAAGCAGTGAGACTGCACCAAGAGGAACCCAGACCCCCAGATGGCCCAGGCAGCAACACCCAGGGCTGTCCACGCCCCCTTGGGGGAGAACGGGACTTTGGTCACCTCCCCCAACTTCACCCTCTCTCGACAGGAAGCGGCCTGGAGAGACTGTCGCCCACTTTTCCACAGGAATGGAAGGCGCACTCCGAGAGCGGGGAGCGTGGCAGGCTCTACCTCAGGCCTGGACCAGGGCTGCGCCTGGGGCTCACGTCGTAAATGGACACCATTTTCTCCTTCCACCCCCACTCCCTGCACTCCTCTCCCCCAAAATCACTCCTCACCCCCCACCCCAGGCAGACTTCTCCGTCCTGGGTACCACCCAGCCCAGGAATGAGGTGACCCAGACTTGGAGATGGCACCGGAAGATCTCAGAAATCTCCTGAATTAACAAGTGAGTTACAACTCCAACCAACAACACCCGGAGTGTGGCCTATGAATCACCTCTTTAGAAATACCCGGCCCCTCTGGTGGGCAGAATCCCAGCCTCTGGGACAGGAGTCCCCTGTGCTTCTTCTTTAAAAAAAAAGTGTCTGGAAACTGGGCCCAGAACAAGGTGCCTGCAACTAGTGACCACGGAGATGAGCACCAGCAATGGCTACTGAGCACAGTCACTCGCCTGTTTGCTGATGCCGGCTGCGGCTCACCTCCTCCCCCAGGCCCCCCATTTCATGACGCTGGCTCCCGAGGCCCCATATGAAGGCCAGATTCACTCATGTCAACCTCAAAGAAGTCTGAGGTCAAAGGGCGCGGTGGAGCACACCTGTGATCCCAGCCACTAGAGAGGCTGAGGCAGGAGGATCGCGAGTTCAAAGCCAGCCTCAGCAACAGCAAGCCCTAAGCAACTCAGTGAGACTCTGTGTCTAAATAAAATACAAAATAGGGCTGGGGATGGGGCTCAGCGCCCAAGTTCGCGAGTTCACTTCCCAGTACCCCACCTCAATAAAAGGGCTGGGGATGTGCCTTAGTGGTGAAGCACCCCTGGGTCCAATCCCCAGTACTAAAAAAAAAAAACAGTTTGAAGGCCCAAATGATGCAAAGAAGCAGCGCCCACTGGGATGATCGTCCCAGGATGAACAGATGCTCCCTCCCTGGGGCTGGATGTTGCCCACTTGTCCTCTGCACCTGGAGACACGCACCTGCAGGGTCAAGCAGGCGGAGGTCGGTCAGCTGACTTCTGTCCACCTGGGGAGCTGAGCTTGGGATTTGCGGGGAAGGGAGAGGGAGAGGGTGCTGGGGACCCCATGGGGGCTCACGTGCCCTAGCGCAGCCTCCACCACTGAGCTGCACCCCCATGGCTCCTCTCCTGCTCCCCAGGGGGCTTTCAGGGAAGCAAACTTTATTTCTTGGAAAACGAGCAACAATCCAGACGGGATCCCAACTTTGGCAGCCGCCTGTGTGTCTGCCCCCAACGCATCCCCTCCTACCCTGGCGCCTGGTCAGCTGGAAAAGACATCAGAGGGAGGACCAGCCTCTTGCTCACGCAATAGCACGGCTGAGTGTCGAAACCATGACGAAACACTCCGGGTACGAGGGCACACAGCGCAGAGTTCAAAGACGTCAGAGGCCCTGGCAGCCAGCCCAGCAGGGCGGGGACAGGGGCTTTGGGGAGCTGGGGGTGTTCTTGGTCTGCATGTGACCTGGGGGAGGGGCTGCCCAGTTGTCATAAATGACTTTTTTCTTCTCAACAAAAGTTTGTAGAAGACTCAGGTCCTGAGACACCTCGCCAGGCACCCGAACACAGCACGCTGTCCCTTTCCAACTGTTTGCACACCGGAGGGCCTTGCCTGGAGGCTGCGGGATCTGCTCCAGGACTCCTCAGGCCAGAGTCGAGGGAACGTCTCTCAACACCAGACCCTCACCTATGGCTAAGCACTTGACAGCAGCTCAACCCCAGCCACGCTGCCTAGGCCCTGGGCCAACGCGGTCCACTGTGCAAAGGAATTTGGTGACCTGCTGACATTTGTCAAAAAAGAAAAAAAAATTGTGGGGTTGTTTTTTTTCCCCCAGCACTGGGAATTGAACCTGGGGGGCTCTACTGAGCCACATCCCCAGCCCTTTCTGTATTCTGAGTCAGGGTTTTGCAAAGTTGTCCAGACTGGCCTGTGTCGCTGGGACAACTCAATCCTTGAGTTGCTGGGATTATGCGTCACTCTCACAGGGTTTACATTCAACCACGTCGCCACCCTTGAACCCAAGACTCTCATTCTATGAATTTATCCTGAGAAATGTATCCAAGACGCAAAGACGCAGCACACGGTGAGTCACAGAAGCACTCAGGACACATACAGGCCAGGCCAGAGCAGGCTCCTGATGCCCTGCCCCTGCAGATGGCCTCAGGGACATGCAGAGGGGCCCGGGAGGGAGGGAAGCTGCAGACAGCCTCTCTATGGCCAGATCCGCGCCTGATTGCCATTCCTTTTGCTTTTATGCATTTTATAAAGTCAGTGGTTTGTCCATCACCATTTGGAAAGACGGGACAGGAATCTCGTGCTTTTAAAAACAAATGACGCAACTGGGCTCCCCACCCGGCACAGGAAAAGGGTCCCAAGGCTTGGTCCCGGGCTGGGCGGCAGGCGGGCCCAGGAGCTTCCCAGGGAACCGAGTGGGCAGCAGGGTGGCAGGCCTGGGCCTAGCTGCAGGTCTGGGCCTCCCAGAGGGCCAGCCAGTCAGTCACCCCTCCCAGCTCAGGGCAGCAGGCTGAGCAGGGGACCCAGCTCCCACAGGGGACCTCCTACCCTGCCCAGGCACAGCTGGAGAGCCCTGGGCCATCAGGAGGGGTGTAGCTCCCTGGGCCTGCCCCCCAGGTGGGGAGGCCACCCCTGGGCAGACAGCCCTCCCGGGTCAGGTTTCCCCCCGTTATTTAAAGCCGGCTCCTGGCAGGCAGGGGCAGCCGCCTGGTGACCAGGATGAGCCCTGGCGGCCCTGCCTGGGCCCGCGTGCCCATGGCAACCAGCGTCCTGGCCTTGGAGACAGGCTCCAGGCTGCCTGCGCAGGGCCTCCCGGGCGGGCGGGTGCAGCTCCTGGCAGGGGCCCTGGCTGGGGAACAGGACAAGCCCATGTCCCGGCTAAGGGGTCCTCAGGTCAGGCCCACGGACAGACAAGTCCCCACGGCCACCGCCTCTGCCACACAGGGGATCGCCATGCAGGTGGTAATGTGCCACCAGCTCATGTGGACCAGGACACCTGGTCCTACACAGCTCTGGGACCAACGGTGGGTGCTCCCACCCTCGAGGGACCCCAGGCTGGGAGGGAACAGAACAACAGATGACTGGAATTTAAAAACATGAGGTTAACAGACAGCAGGGTGATGTGCCCGGCCAGCGGTGGTGGCCCAGGGGCCCTCCATGCACTTCACCCCCAGGAGGACGCCTCCTCCAGGGACAGTCCGTGGTGACGCTCCCAGGGCGGGGAAGGGCAGCCAGGCAGGCTGCGCTAGTGGACGTCCCAGCAGGATGCCACCACCTCGGGGGATGCCTCCAAGCCCTGCAGCACCCACCTCTCCTGGACGCCAATGCTGAGCAAGGCTCTGAAGGGGTGCCAAGTGCCTGGCTGCCCAGGAAACCCGACCGCCAGCCTGGGCCGCCCACATGTTGCGGTCGGGCAGAGCAGGGCAGCGGCCTCGGCTAGAGGCTCAGGAGTGGGCGAGGTGGGGACAGGCCCAGCTGAGTGGCTGCAACGTCCAGGGCCGGGAAGGGCAGGCAGGAAGCAGTGGGTGCGGACGGGCCTGGCTGCAGAAGTCAGGCAAAGACCCCAGGAGGCGCTTCGGCAAGGAGCCTCTGAGGGCCTCTGGGCGGGGCGGCCCAGGACCGGTCGGTGGGCGAGGGCAAGCGAGCTTTAGGGCACAAGTGGGGCCGGCCTGCACTCACAGGCAGTGGGCTGGGAAGGAAGAGTGGAGACCTGGTGGGTGGGGGGACCCCAGGCCTCTGGCTTAGATGATCCAGGGGACCCTGGTGCCCGCTGAAGGAGGAGGCTGAGTCTCGGACCACAGGATTCCCGGGACCCTCTGTGACCTGTGCACAAAAGGGCTGGAGGCTTGCGGGGGTCTGGGCTGGAGGGACAAGCTCTGAGACGTGGGGTACAGCAGAGGCCCTGATGTGGATGACCCTGCCCGGGAGGCTGGAGATGGAGAACTCAGGGAACTGAGGCCAAGAAGACACAGGAGACCACAGGGAGGTGGGACTGGGGGTGGCAGGGAGGCAGATCAGAGGGCATCAGGATGGGCGGGGGACAGAGCTCAGCTGGGAGAGCGCTGGCCTCGCGTGCACAAGGCCCTGGTTCAATCCCCAGCACCAAAACAGCGGAGGGCATTAGGAGAGTGGCGGGGGCCAGGCAGCGGCCGGGGGCGGTGGAGGTGGAGCTGCGGGGTCTGGGGAGCAGGGAAAGAGCACAGAGCAACCTCCCAGAGGCCCCTGAGAGCGGGGCTGCATGGGGACAACTGGCCCTGGGCTGCGGGCCGGGCTCCCGGGTCCTGCAGAGGGTCCCCCACCCAAGGCCAGGACTCCCGGTCTCCCCACCTTCTCAAAGGCCCAGACGCTGCGCCACAGAGCCCCTAGGCCACCCCAGGAGGGTCACCAAGGGTCCTCAGCCACAGAGAGCTCTGCATTCGTCCCGTCTGCTGGGGAGGTGCTATGGTCAGATCTGCAATGTCCCCTCAGGCTCATGGGCTGAAGGCTCAGTCCCCAATATGACCATGTTCAGAGATGGGGCGTTGGGAAGTGCCCGATCAGGAGGGCTCCGACAGTCAGTGGATTGACCCATTAGAAGGGCTAACACTCTGCCCTGCAGGAGGGGCAGAGCTGCAGGCAGATAGGGCCAGGGGACAAAGTGCGTCACTGGAGGCGTGTCCTGGGGACTGTATCCATCCCCACTCCCTCCTTGGATTCTTCCCAGCTGCCACCAGCTGCCCACCTTCCTCCACCTGGGCCTCCTGCCGTGATGGTCTGGTCACCTCAGGCCACACAGCCGTGGAGCTGGCCGACCTTGGACCGGACCCTCAACCTGTGCGCCTACACAATCTTGCCCTCTCTGAGCTGTTCACCACGGGCCCTGTCACAGAGGGGAGGCTGGTACAGAAGGTGGCTTGGAGGTCAGACACAAAGGGCCAGTCAGGGCGGTGACCTCGCCTCCCTACCCGGGAGCAGTGTCCACGGCCCTGGGAGCTCCCGGAAGTGCCTGGTCTGCAGTAGGCCCTCTGTCACGCACCTTCAGGAAGAGGCCACAGTGGGAGTAAGGCCACCGCAGTGATTCTGGGTGCTGCCAACATCATGAACCAACTGAGACGGCCAACATCATGAACAAACTGTGACATCCCTGGACAGTGCGACTTCATGGGGCCACCACCATATATTCAGCCGGTCAACTAGAATATCACGTGGCGCACAGCTGAGCACGTGAGCGGGTCCAAGAGCGGACACAGGAGGAAGCGGGCCAAGCCCCAGCACCCCTGGTCCCCACCCTGAAGGCAGGACAAGGGAGACACAGGCTCAAGTGCACCTGCTCTCAGGAGCTGGTCACCCGGGGAGACACTCAGCCCCTCCCTGCCTTGCAGCCCTGGGGCCCAAAGGTGCCAGTGGCTGAGGTGATCCCTGCACGGGGAGGGCCCAGGGCCTCGGAGGACAAGCGCCCCTTATGGAAGTGGCAGTTACAACTGCGTCACCTGGCGTCACCTGCTAAGCTGCACCTCCCCAGGGACTGCCTGGACATGGGCTCTCTTTTCCCCGCCAACAACACATCTGTCCCCAGATGTGGCAGGCTGGCAATGGGCCAGCAGCGAGCCCTGGCCCTGTGCTGTAGGGACACATATTTGCTTTTAGCTTCTGTGGAGCTGGGGACAGAAGGAGGGCCTCAAGGGTGCTGGGCCAACTGGGCCACCGAGCTGGTGCTGTGGCACAGGCCGGGGCCAGGTGGGCAGTGGGGAGGGGCCAGGGGGGCAGCAGCCGGTGGAGGCAGCCCAGAGCCAGGCGAGGCCCCGGGGGTCTCCCGGGACCCCACGCACACGCCAGACGTCAACACTCCTCCTCAGAAGACCCAGGCTGAGCAGCGCCAGGCCCCTCTTGTCGGGGAATGCTGGGCTGTGCGAGCCAGAGCAGGGGTGATCTAATCCCGGGGCGCTGGCTCCCGCCCCACCCACCCAGCTGGCCTCTGCCCAAGCCTCCCAGCAGACGCGGTGGGGGGAGCGGTGCCAGGAGGGGCCGGGCCGGGCCTGGGCTGAGGCAGGCCTGGCTTCCAGCTCCAGACGCCCCCTCAGGCACAGCCAGATGCTGGCCCCCGCTGGCCTCAGTTTCCCCATGTGTGAAATGAGAACTTGGGCTGGGAGTCGTCCAAAGGCCTCCGCAGCCTCTGCCCCAGCTGGGAGGACCACCGGACACCCACACTGCATCCAGCCTCCTGCCCGTCCCCACCCCCCAGATTCTACGGTCACTCTGGGCCTCCAGCCATCCTCTCTCTGCAGTCAATAGGTCCAGCCTCAGCCAAGAACACTGGTGCACACCTGTAATCCCTCCAACTTGGGAGGCTGAGGCAGGAGTGTCGTGAGTTCAAAGCCAGCCTCAGAAACTAAGGAGGCCCTGAGCAACTCGGGGAGAACCTGTCTCAAAATATAAAAAAGGGCGGGGGTGGGTCAATCCCCGGTACCAAAAAATGACAGGTTCAGCCTCTCCTCAAATGCCCTCCTGCACCCCGTCCTCTTCCTTTCCACCAGGCACTCCCCTCCCCGAGCCTGCCCTGAGCCCCTGCCCCTGCGCCCCGCACCCTATGGGATGCCGGGGACCCTAACTAAGTGCAAGCCCTTTCTCTGCCTCTGCTTCACCTGCACCTAGAACCGGGGCATATCAGGCTGGGACCCTGACCTGGGGGAGGAGGAGCTGAATGACACCTGGTCACCCACAGCGTCATCCACTGCTCACGGGGACCAGAGCTCGGGACAGGATGGAGGACTGGATTCAAAGGCCAGATGGAGGTTCAGGAGGGAAACCAGGAGCCGGGCACAGGGCAGGGTTCCCAGGGCCAGGCCAGGTTGGGCGCTGACTGGTGACAAGTCACTGCTACTGTCTGCATGGGGTGTGGCCCGAATCACCTGTGCTAGATGGAGGCCTGGTCCCAAAAGAGTGGCGGTGGGACCCTTAGGAGGTGGGGCCTGGCAGGAGGTCCCTGGGTCCCCTGGGGACAAGCCCTGGGTGGGATTTATGCTGAGTTAGCTCTCAGGAGGGCAGGTTGTCATGGAAGGAGCAAGGCTGGCCCCTCCTTGCTCCCACAGGATCTCTCCTGCCATGACTTCAGCCACCACACTGTGACACAACCAAGGGGCTCTCACCAAACACCAGCATTATGCTCTTGAACCTCCCAAACCGTGACCTCAGTGAACCTCTTTTCTTTATATACCACCCAGTCTCAGATACTTTGTTATAGCAACAGAAAATACAACCGTCTCCCATCATCCACCCCCTTCTCTGGGGCCGGGCAGGACTCTCACCAGCCCACACATTCACACACACTTACAGGCGGGCACACCAAAGCCCAGAGATTCGGCGACCTGCATCTGTGCTGCCCGGCTCCCGAGCAGGCTCTCCTCCCACACACTGGGGTGGAGACAGGTTTGGGCAGATGTCCATCCCCTGGGTACCCGCCCATCTCGCCTGCACACAAACACCGCGGCCCGTTCCCAACAGGCCCCGAGCCCAGGCGTTCCCTTCACACACTCAGTACCCACTGCAGACCCACTGAGGGCCACCAGGCCAGGGAGCCCCCAGGTGAAGTGCATGGAGGGCAGCTCACACCGTCTGGCTTTACAGGGGGACATGAGTGCCCACACAGGCTCCGCACATCCCTCTGCTGGCGCATCTCTCACACCTGAGGCACCCGGGAGGGGACAGATATGGGTCCTGCAAGCTAGCCCACAGCTGGACGGCTGAGGCCCAGCAGGCAGGCGGCCAGCCCACAGGAACACTGGGAGCTGTCCCTGACACCAATGTCAGGCAGCCGCTCACCAACTGTCACCTGGAGAACCCCCAGGGGCCAGGCCCCCGGGCCCTGGGGTAAAGCTACTCTCCCCTTTCCAGGGCTGTGTGAGGCCAGGCCACCTGCTTGCCCTCTCTGGACCCCAGGCTTCAACTCTGGGAAAGACACTGACGAGGCTCTGCCACTCCCTCACAGAGCAGAGGGGAGGGGAGCCAGGCCCTGGTGCAGGGGGCTGACCACCGCCTGTCTGTGCACCCCCTCACTGAAGGACAGGCCCAGCAGGGCCTGGGACCACTTCCTGGACACTACGGTCACATCGAGCCAGTAGGGTCAGTCAGCATCAGCAGGTGCTGTGCTCAGGCAACAGGCATAAATGGAGGTGTGGAAGCTCAGAATCGCTGAGTGGCTTGCCCAAGGTCACACAGCAGGAAGAGTTGGGGCAGCTTCAAACCAAGTCTGCTAGGACCCAGAGTAGGCATATTCCTGGTCCCCGGTGTCCCCTAAACAGAGCCTCAGCACAGTGCCCCATCAGCCCCTCTGTCCGGCCCACTGCCCACGCTGGCCTGGCCCACAGGAGACCGAGCGGCCCCACCTTGGGCTGCTCCGAGCACGCCGTCCCGCCTCCCGGGCTGGAGGGTGAGGGCCTGGCCCCAGGTTGTGGGGAAACCCTGAGGAGACTTCTGGAGGCCCGGTGGGCCCTGGACACCAGCAGGGACCCCAGAGGTATGGAGGTGACACCCAGTCTGAAGCGGGCCACGCGGCAGAAGTGTCCCGCGCTGCCAAGGTCACGGGCTTTCCTGGATCTCGGGTGGGTGGAGGAGGCAGGAGAGGTCCTGGAATGGGCTGGCCATGACCGAGACCCCAGGCTCTGGGTCACTCAGGGCACCCCTGCTTCACCAGCCCCGGGCACAGAAGGGAGTGAGCAGTCACTGCCCCCACCCAACAGGGATCCCTGAGCTGAGCCATGCACACCTGCCACCCCACACCCAGTGCCCCAGAAATCCCCAGCGCCCTCGGCAGCCCCTCCAGGGGGGACGTGACCCTGGGGTGCATGGAGATGCAGGACCCTGAGGGGACAGCACCAAGACTCGCACTGCCCAGGCCAGCGCCTGGGGTCCCTCCCCTGGGAAGCCCTTCCCAGTGGTCAGCCTCACCCAGCAGACCCTGAGGACCTTGCCTGCTGGGCTCCACTGGACAAGAGACAGGGCTGGAGGGACCTGGGGCTCTAAGGAGCAGAATCAGGAACCAGGCGCGATGGCCCAGACCTGGCTCGGGAGGCTGAGGCAGGAGGATCACGAGTTCAAAGCCAGCCTCAGCAACAGCGAGGGGCTAAGCGACTCAGTGAGACCCTGTCTCTAAATAAAATACAAAATAGGGCTGGGGACGTGGCTCAGTGGTTGAGGGCCCCTGAGGTCAATCTCTGGTACCAAAAAAAAAAACAGAGCAGAAGCAGTGCCACGTTCCCAAGCCTGTCCCTGGGGACGAGAACTGGCCACACTCCACAGTGGTGTCATCACACTCTCGTCCTCTCCTCCCTCAGGGCATCTCGGAAGCTCTGTCACTGACTGCACCCCTGTCCCTGTCCAGTCACCACAGTCTGCTCCAGAACCTGCCAGGAGCTGTTCCGCTGCCATGGGCCCCTCCCGCCTCCCGAGGACCAGGCGGCACCTGCAGGAGCACAAGGAGCCCATGCCTGAGCCCCCGCAGGGCTCTGCGAGTCGAGCATCCCAGCCCTGGGCCTTGGTTTCCCCATCGGAAAAAGACAAGAGGCCAACATGTCCTGGGGTCCCTTCCATCTCGACCACTCCTGGCTCAAAAGCACAGAGCAGGCAGGGCGTGGTGGCCTGCCTGAGGATCCCAGCTATTCAGGAGGCTGAGGAGGAGGATGCTGAGCCCAGGAGATGGAGGCCAGCCTGCGCAACACAGTGAGACCCTGTCTCTAAATAAATAATGTTTTAATGTGATTATATTTTAATTAAGAATACTAGTAAATAGGCAAGGTGGGTATGGTGGTACACACCTGCAATTCCAGCAGCTCAGGAGGCTGAGGCAGGAGGACTGCAAGTTTGAGGCCAACCTCAGCAACTCAGGCCCTAAACAACTTAGCAAGGCCCTGTCTTAAAAAATAAAATAGGCTAGCTATGTGGCTCAATGGTTCAATTCCCTGTACCAAAACAGAAAGAAAAAAAGTTGAAAATAGAATAGCCTAATTTGAGGCCAGGCATGGTGGTGCATGCCTGTGATCCCAGTGGCTTGGGAGGCTAAGGCAGGAGGATCACGAGCTCAAAGCCAGCCTCAGCAAAAGAGAGGTGCTAAGCAATTCAGTGAGAACCTGTCTCTAAACAAATACAAAATAGGGCTGGGGATGTGGCTCAGTGGTTACGTGCCCCTGAGTTCAATCCCCAGTGCCCCCCTGCCAAAAAGAAAAGAATACACTAATTTGAAAATGCATTTAGTCAGGTGTGGTGGTGCACGCGCCTGTAATCCCAAAGACTCAGGAGGCTGAGGCAGGAGGATCCAGGTTCCAGGCCAGCCTGGGCAACTTAACAAGATCTTGTCTCAAAAAAACATTTTAGGGGATACCAGGGATAGAACCCAGGGACATTCAACCACTAAACCACACCCCCAGCCCTTTTTATTTTAAGATAGAGTCTCACTAAGTTGCTAGGGCCTTGCTAAATAGCTGAGGCTGGACTTCAACTTGTGATCCTCCTGCCTTAGCCTCCTTAGTTGCTGGGATTACAGGCGAGCACCACCACACCCAGTGACCCTGTCTCAAACTAAAAGTCTTTTAAAAAAAAAGGAAGCTGTAGCTCAGTGGTAGGCGCCCCCAGGTTCAAGTCCCAGTACTAGACATGCGCACACACAATGTGACAGGGCAGGGACTCAAGTCCCTGAAGACACTGCTGAGCCCCATCCCAGCTGCCCACCCCTGGGCTTTTCTTGCAATGAGTAAGCTCCTCTGCCCCAACCTCTGCATAGGCCTGCTATCACCTATGGCAAGGCACCCCCCACTGACCGTGAACCGTCCCCAGGGCCACCCGCGGGGCTGGAAGGGGCTCTGAAAACCAGGGGACTCAGCTGAAGGCCAAGTTTCGCCGGTGGCCCCTGGCCCCTCACCCAGCTGCGCACATCAGGTGTGGGGCTCAGGCCGCGGCTCTGCTTCCCACAGGCCACTCACCAGCTGCTCCTCAAGGAGGGGACCTGAGCTGGGCTGTACCCGGCTCAGGGAGTCACAGAGCCACTGCCACCATCTGATGCCCTGAGTGCCACAGCCAGGCTGGCCAGGCAGCCCGGGGGACGGGGTGAGATGGCAAGGATTGGAATGGAGGGACCCCCACCAAAATCCCTTGTGACCTTGCTTCTGACTCCTGGACGTTCCTCCAGGGCCAGGAGGGGATGCAGGGGGGACAGTGCTGGGGACCTGACCCACGGGGGGGCCACAGCTCTGCCCGTAAAGGTGGCAGGACAAGCATGGCCGAGGGTGCCTGCAACTGGGGCAGCTGGGGGCGCAGCCTGGAGCAGGGACGGGCTGGGGACACTTTCCAGCACTCAGGGACATCCAAGCTGAGGTCTGCAGCAGGAATCAGCCCAGCTGATGGCACAGGACGTCACACAGGGAAAAGCCACGGGGCCGGGATGTGGCCGGCAGAGTGGCCCGTCACGCGGGGAACCCAGGAGAGGTCGCAGCAGGGTCCACGCTGGCTGCACAGAGGGACGGTGCGAGGCCACCCCACGAGACCACCTGGGAAGCTTCTCCCAGAGCTGGGGGAGCTGGTGCTGCCTGGCAGGGAGGCCCCCACCCGGCTAGCGCCACCCCCCAGCTGGTCCCAGGGAACCTCCCATCACTCCTGAGCATGGTGCTCGCAGCACACGCTCCCTGTCCCCACTGTCACCCCCCAGGTGCCCACCCCACCTACTTCCGCTCCCTAAGCCACCCCCATTGCTCCTTGGAAAGCCAGCTCTCAGGGACATCTACAGGGAGATGGAGTCGCAGGCCCCCAACACCAGTCCAGGGGGACGTGGCTCATGGTAGAGCCTGCGCCACACCCGGGTGCCAGCCCTGCACCAAGGACCAAAGCAAAACAAAAACAAAACCAGCCTCGTCCCACTGCCTGGCAGTGCCAGCCCTGGACAGACACTGGCACCCAGTCCAGCACCGGGGCGCAGGGCAGACAGCTCTCCCTGCAAACAGGACCAAGCCCAGCCCCGCCACGGCTCGCAGGTGACGGGCAAGCGCAGAACGGGGACCAGGTGCCCAGCTTCCTTCTCGGGAGTGGAGGCTCCTGAAGGGCTGGTCTCTGAGGTCATCATGTGACAAGTTGAGAAAATGCGCTTAGCTGGGATGGTGGCCAGCTTCTCCCAGCAGAACACGGCGAGCTTCCCAAGTCCCGTGCCACACAGCAGAGCTAACTTAGATGGCTCCCTGAGGCTCAGAGAGGTGAAGTCACTTGCCCGAGGCCACAGTGCAGGCCAGTGGTCAGGCTGGGACTTGAAGTCCCATCTGCCTGCCTTCAAAGGCACTGGTGTCTCCACCCCCCCCCCACTGTGAAGTGGGGAGCCCTGCGGCACTGCCGGGGAGAGCCCTGGCCTAACCCAGGGCAGCCAAGACCTCTCAGAGCATCTCCCACACAGCCACCCAGCGCCTGGACTGAGATCCGACGGGGAGGATGTGGTCTGCCCACCTGCCCGCGCCACACCCCGCTGGCAGCCAGGATGCTCTGGGGAACCGGGGCCGCCCCCTCCTTCCCAGAGGCCCTGCCTCCCTCCCAGCTGGGCCTCACCCCAGAGCCACCACACCTGAAAAACCAGCTCCTGGGTAAACAGAGCCCCAGCAGGCGCCACACAGGACCCCCGGGGGCTGCCAGGACCACCCTGGAGCTGGGTGGGTGGGCAGGCAGGGTCCCACCTGCTCTAGGCCGCCACCCAGGAGCACCCAGGCCCCACGGCACCGGCTGGCAGACCAGAGTCTCTCCAAGCCTCCCGCCGAGTGCCAGTGCCTGGGTGGGTCCCAGGAGGCCAGGCTCTGGGGAGACACGGGGGCAGGGGCAACGTGGGGCGCAGGGCTGAAGTGCCCCTGGGGCCGCCCTGACTCATCGGGAAAGGCCAGGTCCACCTCCTCAGGCCCCAAGTTCAAGCCCCCAAGTCTCGGGGCTGGTGCAACTCAGGGCAGAGCACCCGCCTGCCCACCCCAGCTCCAACCCCAGGACCCCGAAAGCCTACACTCTAGGACACCACGCCAGCCACGCTGTCACCCAGGGGACGGTCTTATGAAGCCAGACACCTGTGGTTTGCCAGAGGGAGATGGACAGCTCTGGTTGGGTCCCCACTGGTGACGCGTACCCAGCAACCCCGCACAGACCCACAACCAGCTGCCACGTCACATGCAGCCAACCCGTGCAGGCTTGAAGTGGCCCTATGAGGGGCTTCTGGGAGCTGCCCACACAGAGGTTCATGGGGACAGCCACTGTTCCTACAGGGCCACCACGGGCAGCAGCTGATCCCAAATGTTTTGTTAACCAAAATTTCACCTGGAGTGCTCTCAGGCGGCTCCTGCGAACACGGTCCTAATTGGCACAAAGGGACCCGGGAAACTGGAGCCCCACGAGGCTTTCTGGTCACCCACGGGCTTAAATTCTCCCAGCTGGGGTTCACGGTTGCCCCACGAACCAAGAGTTCTCTTCCCCGTCTAAAGATGCACAAACCGGGGGCCACGCCTGTAATCCCAATGGCTGGGGACACTGAGGCTGGAGAATCGCGAGTTCAAAGCCAGCCTCAGAACCTATGGAGGCCCTAAGCAACTCACCCTGGGGATGTGGGGGTAAGCGCCCCTGGGTTCCATCCCTGGCACACACATAAAACATGAATGGGGGGGTGAGGACTTAGCCCACCCAAGGTGACCATGCTCCTGCCGCGGGGCAGCCTCCCATCTCCCCAGCCTCCGCCCCACCCTGGAAGCAGCACAGAATCCCCAGCTGCACAGCTGCAGGTGCAGGGACCAGACGCAGGCCAGGGACCCCTGCCCGGGGCAGGGCACAGAGGTGGGCAAGACATCACAGGGCCCTGCCAGGTCCCCACCTGGCACCGCCCCTGCCATCCATTGTTCCAGAGCCCACCTGGACTTCGGAGGCTCCGGGGCGAGGAGGCAGCAGGAAGCTGTAATTTCATCGCGGGGCTCATGGTATGAGTCACCAGAGACGCCGGATGAAATTCCAGCTCTGAGGACCGAGGTGTGCAGCCCTCCCGGTGCAGGGTCAGCTCCCGACAGGGGCTAAGGGTGGGTGCAGGCCGAGGGCCGCCCCCCAGATGGCCCGGCGGTGGAAATGAGGAAGGGGCACCCCTCCTCCTGGGTAGTCCCAGGGGCACAGGGCACAGTCGGCCCGTCTGCTGGGTTTCCACCTAGAGGACAGCGGAGCTGCCTCGCCCCAGACTGGAACAGAACCAGGACCCCATAGAGCCACTGCCAGGGAAGGCGTCGGCCAGGGAGAAGCCAGTCTCCGGGGCCACGTCTGTGATCCCACGTCTATGACACTGGAAATGCAAAACTAGAGGCAGAAGCCACAGAGGAGCAGCGGCAGGGCCTGGGCCAGTGAGGGGACTGACTGCAAAGGGGTCGCCAGGCACAGGGGGCGGGGCAGCTGGCAGGCTGTCCCTCAGACCCAACCACAACCGAATGAGGACACACTCCCAGCGAGACCCAGACCTGGTGCCCTGCAGGTGCCTCACCGGCTGGAGGAGTGACAGGCAGGTGACGGACAGACAGACTCCCTTTTCCTGTGGTTCTGTCCATAGCAAGAAAATACAGCCTGACCCCGCCCCCAGCAAATAGGCCTAACCTCATGCTGCCCTCTAGAAGTTTCCAGAAGGGGTTCCGGCAGGAGAATGTGGGAGGGGAAAGGCCCACGCTGCCCCCAGCTGCTGGCTCCCCTCCCTGCTGAGCACTCGGCATGGCCACTCAGCACCCTGGAGCTACCCAGTACCCAGCACCCAGCCACGACCTGCCACCTGTGGTCTCCCACCCTGACTGCACTCCAGCCCTGCTCTGAGGTGACCCACACACCCAGGCTGCCTGAGCCGGGCAAGTCGGGAAGCACCATCTTCACTTTTAATCCAAGCAAACTGCCCAGACTGGGGTAGGGGTGACAAGTGACATGGACATGGAGGGATGCTGCCAATTCCCGGTGACCACCTGCCACAATGTGGAAGTCCCACCAAACTCACGCTGAAATGTGACCCCACTCTGACCCTCTAAGAGGTGAGCAGCAGATGAGGGCATGAGGGTAGGCCGTGGGTCAGCATTAGTGACTTCATAAGAAGAGGAACAGACCTGGGGAGCACGCTTGCTGTCACCACATGACCTGCCGGGCCACCTCTGGACTCTGTAGAGTCCCCAGCAGATGCAACCCTCTGTCCTGGACCTCAATGCCCTGGACCTGGGTAAACCTTCATTCTTTAACAAGGCCTGGCCTGCAGCATCCAGTTACAGCAACAGCAAAGGTACTAAGACACCTCAATCCACCCAAGGGGACAGGCCCCAAATGCACACCACCCCAGAGGCAGGATCTCCCCACCTTTGAATGGTGGGTGTCAGAGAAACCATCTGCTAGTACTCGGACCTCGGCTTTTGCAAATTTTGATGGAAAAATCATAGTTTGGATTCTAACAGGGTATTTCTGGATACTTCCCTCCTCCCGGCATCTCTCTCTCTTTTTTTGGTACTAGCAGTTGAACCCAGGAGGGCACTACCACTGAGCTATAGCCCCAGTCCTTCTAATTTTTTTAACTTTGAGACAGGCTCTAAATGGCTGAGGCTGGTCTTGAACCTGTGATCCTCCTGCCTCAGCCTCCTAAATCGCTGGGATTACAGGTGAGCACCACTGTGCCCAGCCCACCATTTCTTAATATGCTATTAGGACCACATTGGCACAGAAACCCCTGAAACAAGGGATTCCCAGGTTGGGGATCCCCAAGAGCACCAGAGACTATCCACACTTCACCCTCCAGGTCACCCAGGCCTAATGTTGGGCCCTTGGGTCACAGACTGGAGAAAACCCCAGGAAGTTAGGTGGACCACGGATCAGGCAGCTTGTGGCAGAATGTCCCCAGAGCCTCAGGCGGAGCCCAGACCCCAACTCCAGGCCCAGCTACACCCCAGGGCAGAGGACTTCCGGCCCAGTAAGAACCAGATGACGAGTTCTGGGTATAAGTCCGCCCCCAGTGCTGCATTATCTGTTGCTTACGGAAATCCAAATTTAACCGAGCGTCCTGGACTTTGTCTGCTAAACCAGGCAACGTGAAGCAGGTGGTCCTGAAGGAGGGCAACAGGTGGGCACACAAATAGCTCCAGGTCAGTGGGCCCAGGCCAGGGTCAAGAGGAGGGTGTTGGGAAGGAGGCTCTGCTCAAGACAGCCCTGAGTTGCCCCAGGCCTGCGTGGGGACCCAGCGCAACCTCGCCGCTAACTCACCTCCACGTGGAACTGTGTCCACTTGACACTCTGAACACAGCCCCTGCTGCTCGGCCACTGCGACTTACTTTTCAAGTGGACATGTTTCTCCTCCTCTCCCTGCTCCTCCCTCCCCTCCCCCTCCCCAGTCTCAGGGGAGACAGGTCACCTTCCTCCCATCCTAGGCAGAGCTCTCTGTCCTGAGCACCACCCACCATGGGGACAAAGCCATCCAGACTTGGAGATGGCACCAGAAGGTCTCAGAAATGACCAACTCCCAAACTAACAAGTGAATTACGACTCAGAGGACACAGGGAGTGTAGCCTTTGAGTCACCTCTTTAAAAACTGTTCCCGGTGATGGGCAGAATCCCAGCCTTTGGGACAGGAGTCCCCTGTGCCCCTCCTCTGCCAGCAAAGCAATAAGCCTTGTTTTTCTTTTTCTCAAAACCGTGTCCTCGTTATTGGTTTGCATGGGGGACAAGGACCCAGCTTTCAGCAACACATGGAGCCAGTGCTGAGCCCCTCACTGTTCTCAGCCAGGTCTGACATAACTGAGTGGCCACCCCCGTCAGATGTCCCTGAGATGGAGGACCTGGGCACCTGGTGGGGGGCAAGGCAGGCCAAGGTCCCCCCACCCCGCTCAGGCCTGGACCATCCTCCACATCCTCGAAGCCAGGGAACCTAAGAGCCCATCAGGTCAGAGGGAAGGGAAGGGGACTGAGGCCAGGTCAGTCCTGCAGGAGGGGCAGGATCCAAAGAGCAGGCCAGGGAGGGAGACACAGGACACCCTCCCTCCCCCCCACTCACTGCAGCACCCTCCACCCACCTAGCCCGCCCTCTGCCACACCCTGTGCTGCGCAGGCAACCAGGCTGGGAATCGCCCCAAGAAAGCAGTGGGGTCCAGACCACTCCAGGCCCGGCCAGGGCGCGACCTGCTCCCCCAGACCACTGGAGGGATTCCGGGAGGCTGGCCCTCCTGCTCCACCAGGAACCTTGACACCTACACCCAGAAGCCTCCAACGTCCCCTGTGGCCGACCCCAGGCCCCATCCCACTTTCTCCTGGCCAGCTGTGTTCATGTCCCCCCACCTCAGCTCCAAGGTCCTGCTGGGAATTTCCTTCCAGTTCCCGGAAGTTCCCCTGTCCCACGGGTCCCACTCCCTCCCAGAAGCCCCTCGGTAAACTGAACCCGGCTAGGCATGGGGCCCACACCCCCGCCGGGGGCCAGCTCTGCTCCCAGGTGTTTGTGAATGAACCCGGCAGGTCCTGCTCCCCGGGTGGCCCTGTGGCCTCTGCAGGGCCCATGGAGCTGCCTAGTCCCCAAGAACCTGGCTGTGTCCCTGGCTGCCCAAGGACAGCAGAGTAAGAACAGAGAGGGGCAGGATGGAGGAGGTGCGGGGGGCACAGCCTCAGGCTAAGGTTGTGGGCGAACAGTGGGAAAGAGAAAGTGGCCCCCAGTCCCCGGGAGCGGAAGCTCCTGTTGTGGGGACCCTGCCGCAGAGATGAGAACCCAGGAAGGCAGCAGAGTCCAGGCAGCAGGACATCATCCATTCCTTTCTGCCGTCCAACAGGTGGCTGAGGACCAGACCTCCACCACTGCCCGCACCCGGCGCCACCAGGACAGACGTGAGATCTGAGTGAGATCCATGTTGGGACAGCCTTACTTACGCCTCCACCTGAGCCAGGGGGACCATTTAAGGAAGCCTCCAGCCCCTTCGAAGGGTTGGAGAGCCCCGGAGGTTGAGGACACCGGGCGAGGGCGGCAGTGTGTGTGGAGGCCAGGCTGGGAGGGCGAGGCCGGCAGGGTCCAACGGGCAGGCCAAAGATGGAGCCGGTGGGCAGAGAGAGCCACGCAGGACAAGGGTGACTGTGAGACCAATGAGGGGCTCCAAGGTCACGCTCCAGACACGAATCCCCCCAAGCTGTCACCCACCACATCATGGAGACACAGCTGGGGCCAGACAACCGAGCTGTCACCAAACCTGTTACCCACCCAGCCCTGCAGGCCCTGGCCCCTGCAGAGACTGCAGGATGGCCACCCCCTAGACCCCAGCCTGTGTCCCTGCACCTCCCAGGCAGCTTTCAGGCGCCAAAGCTGTGTCAGAGGCTCCAGGGCTCCCAGGAGACCGCCCCACAGGAACAGATGAAATAATTTGTGATGAACACACTGCAAATACGCAGCCTTCTCCGCACCCAGACGACAGTCTATTAAGTAGGTTAAGCTCACCCAGGAACACGCTGCTTGGGCAGGACCATTCTGCCATCTCCATCCCTAAGTTCTCCCATATTTCAAGTGAGGTGGAAGGAGGAAGGCTGAGTCCCAACCCTTCCTCATTTCCTCCAGCGGGTCCTCTGGGACCCTCGGAGTTGGAACTGATCATTTCTAGGTCATCCTCAGGGCAGATACAAAATGGGGTACGGGCGCAAGGTTCCCACAGCCCGGAAGCAGTTTGGGGATTCTGGTACTCTGTCACCTCTGGGCCAGGCTGGTACCTGCTCAGAAGAGGCCAAAGTCAATCTCACACCCGGGGCCCAAACAGGTGATTCATGATGGCCCCCGCCTGATGGCCTCCATCGTGGCTGCCCTGGTGACCAGCCCCTCCCCACCACCAGCCACCAGCCTCCCACCACTTCCTCCTGCTCCGAATAAATAATCGATGCCTGTGCCCTTTCCCGGTGGGAATGACGCTGCTGAAATAAATGGGCTGCTGTGAGGCACCTCCCAAGCCCCGAGGCCCCAGGCCACTGCCAAGGTCCCAGCAGCCCAGGCTACAGGGCAGCCAAACACACCGGGTAAGCGATGGCCGGAGGGGGCCAGGGTGGCAACGGCCGCCCTTCCCCTCTGCTCTGAGCAGTAAGAGAAGCCCCCACAAATCGCCCGCTCCTCTGGAAGCTGCCCTCCAGGCTCAGGGCATCCCCACACCATCTATCACACTCCCGCTGAGAGCCACGCTGCCCACATGCCCACAGGAAGACCCCCGCATGGCAAGCTCCAGTGCCTCAGCTGTGAGAGGGGCACTGGGCCAACAGGAGAAGTCTAGTCCTGGGAGCCGGGGTCACTGGGCCAGCCCACAGAGCCTCAGTCCCCTCCAGCTCTGCAGGAGGGCAGAAGTCTCAACTGCGGGACCCCCACTTGCCCTGGGCCCAGGGCAGGGCCCGGTCCTTGTCCCTGGCTACTGGTGGCTATCAGGCCACCATTCCCAGGCGCTCAGGGTGGGGGTGGAGGGGCATCAGGCACCCTGGCGCCCCTCCTCCCCCTCCCCGCCCGTGTGCAAGAACTCAGAGACCACCCACAGACCCACTCCCCCAACTTGCAGCACTGGGCCCTTTGTGCCCCCCCCACCGCACGGAGCCCTTTGTGCCCCCCCACACTGTCCTCTAAGTCTCCCCCACCCCCACCGGGTTCGGTGCCGCCACTCGGAAGGCCCCCTCCCCGGGACCCCCGAGGCCCCGCCGAGGCCCCGCCGCCCGCGGCAGCGCGTGCAGGGCGGGCCTGGCCGCGCGGGTGGGGGGCGCGGGCGCGGGGCGCAGGACGGGGGACGGGGGGGGGGGGGCGGACCGCGGCCTTCCCAGCCCCCCATCCCGGCCGCCGCCCCCGCCCCCGCCCCGCGCCCCAGCCGCGGGCAGCCCACTGACCTCATTCGCCAACTGCGGCAGCCTGCGGGCGCCGGCCGGGCACCCCGCGCCGGAGGGCCGGGGGTGGCAGCGGGGCCCCGGCAGGTGGGGGCGGCCGGCCTCGCCTCCCCCGCCGAGGATGACCCGGTCACGTGCCCGCGCCCCCCGCGGACCCCGGCCCGCAGCACCTGGCGGGCGGAGGCCGATCGGGGCGCCCGCCCCCCGCCAAACTTTCTCCTACCTTGGAGGATCCCCAAGCGCTCGGCCCGCGGCGCCCCGGGCCCGGCCCGCGGCCAGGACTCAGCTCCCGCCGCCGAGAGCTCGGAGCGCGGAGGGCGCGGGCGGCCGGCCGGGGGCTGCGGGCCCCCACCCCCGGCGGCTGCGGCGGAGGGCGGGGCGCGGAGCCGAGAGCGGGCGCGGGAGGCTCTTTGTTCTGTAATCCCAGTAAGATTGCCAGCCATTCGCCCCGGCCCTAATCCCAGCCCCGCGCAACACCACCCTCCATTGGCTGCCATTTACATACGGGATTAGCCCGCCCGCCGCCGCCGCCCGCCCGCCGGGCACCGCGGGCAGCTCGGCTGCGCCCGCCCGCGCGGATTAGGACGACGCCGCCGGCCCGGTCGGCGGGTCAAGGTCACCGGCGGCGCCCGAAGCCCCCGGGACCGACCCCAGACCCCCGGGGCCGCCCCGCTGCCCCCTCTGGCCTCGCCCCTGCTATATTCCCATGGCTGGGCCCTGGGCCCTCGGTCAGGCTTTGTCCCCCGGGATGTGCAGGAAGGCAGTAACATGCCCAAGGTCGCAGCAGATCCTAGTGGACCCCGGGTCTCACCTTGACCTTCGGATCCCCCATCCAGGCTTTCCCTTCCCCACCCACACCGGGGGCTACTGAACACGCCTCCCATCACCCCAAAACCTGTGTCCTAACTCATGGCCAGTGACCACGCAGCTCGACACAGCGCCCCGGGGCCTGGCCATGCCTTTGCCGCGATAGGCCACTGTGGGGTCCCCAGCCCCAGAGTGCTCCTGGCCTAGGTGGAGTGGGCCACAGGTAGATGAGAAGCCACCAGGTCCTGTCAGAGCCCGCAGGTTTGCCCGCAGGTGTCCCTGCAGCGCCAAGGGCAGGGTGCTCCGGAACCCAGGTAGCTTAACCTGGGCTCAGCAGGCCTCCCCTGGCCAACCCACAGCCCACCACACTAACAGCTCCTGCAGGAGCCCCAGGCCCAGCCCAGAGGGGCCCTTGGGCCCACACAGAGCACCTGGGATGGGGAGTAAGACCACAGGTGCCAGGGACCCTGGGACAATTCCATGCAGCTCCCTGTGCAGCCCCTTCTGACCCACCTCACGCACTCCGCATGGCCCTCGTTTGGCAGTGAGTGAATTCAAACCCTGGCTCTTCCTCTCACCACCCCTGTGGCCTTGGCCAAGTGAGTTCCCTTCTCTGGGTCTCCACTTCCCTTTCCCACAGCCTCGGGGTCAACCCCAGCGTGAACCCCACAGTAGATAACGCTGATGACAGTCACCGGTGTCAAAAGTTCTGCCAGGTCCTGGACCCTTAAGAGTCTTCACTCTGCAGGGTGGGTACCAGTGGCCTTGCTTTATAATGTAGTCCTCAGCACACAAGGAGCACGAGGGCCACTGCCAGGACTTGTTTCATAGCCCTCCTTTTGCCCCTTGACCTATGGTGTCCCCATTACATCTGTACTGACCCATGAGAAGTCGTAGCCAGGGCGTGGCCTCAGTGGGCCCTACTGGAGGAAGCTGGTCCTGGGAAAGGCTGAGTGGGCCCTTCTGAGCTCCAAGTCCTGGAACCCAGGGCCTGGAGGAGATGAGGCCTAGGAGGGGTGCAGCACCATGGTGGCTCAGTACTGCCCTCTGCAGGCAGAATCCAGAGCCGCAGCTGTGAGCTTGGAGGGAGTGGGTGTCACGTCCTCCAGCCTCTGGACTACCCCAGCCTTCCAGAAGGGCCAAACAGCCACCTGTGCCTGGACATGCTCAAGTAGAGACCAGGGGGCAGTTGGCATAACAGAAGCCCCAGCCTGTCATGTCCAGGCCCTCTCAGCCACCTGCGATCTGGGCATCCCCTCTGGTTGCACTGGGTCTGTGTGCCCGGGGCCAAGCCAGCTGGCCTTTTGGGGCCTCCGCTTCCTCTCATCATTCCTGTAAAGCAGAGCTAAGTAAATTTGCTTTGTGAATTTTCTGTGCAGATTAAATGACACAATACAGGGCGCACACTGGTAATCCCAGCCACCCAGGAGGCTGAGGCAGAAGGATTACAAATTTGAGGCCAGGCTCAGTAGTTTAGTGAGACCCTGTATCAGAATCAAAAATCAGGCAGGCACGGTGGCCCATGCCAGTAATCCCAGCAACCGGCAACTCGGGGAGCTGAGACAGGAGGATGACAAGTGTGAGAGCAGCCTCAGCAACTTAGTGAGACCCTGTCTCAAAAATAAAAAGGCCCGGGGGTGTAGCTCAGTGGTAAAGCACCCCTGGGGTCCACCTCTAGTAGCAAATAATAGTCATAATACAGGAGAAATGTTTAGCATAGGGCACAGTAGCACATAGTAGATGCTCAGAAATTGTTGATTTGTTTTTTTTGGTACAGGGATTAGATTGAACTCCCGGGGTGCTTAACCACGGAGCAACATCCCCAGCCCTTTTTGCTTTTTATTCTGAGACAGGGTGTTGAGAGCCACAGTTGAGTCTGGCATTTTGCCAGAGGGTGTGGTTGAAAGGTGACCCTGCTCCGGGAATAGGGCGGCTCCCTGGGATTAGGGCGGATCCTGCTGGGAATAGGGCGGCTCCGGGATTAAGGCGGATCCTGCTGCCTGCTACTTTGGAGTTCCGGGAGAATTGGCACGCGGAGCCCGGTGGAGGGAGTGTGTTCCCGGGAAGTGTGGGTAGAGTGCCGGTGAGAGTTTGGGAATAAAGAGTTGCTGTTTGAACCTACAAGGCTTTGTGGTGGCTCGGTTATTTGTGCCCAGGCAGACTGTGGCAACAGGGTCTCACTAAATTGCTTAGGGCCTCACTAAATTGCTGAGGCTGGCGTTGAACTTGTGGTCCTCCAGCCTCGGCCTCCCCAGTCACTGGAATCACAGACTTTCCACCTTCCTCTTTCATTCCTTGGTTTCATCTAGAGAGTGAGTCTTGGGTGAAATGGCTCTTGCTAAAGAGGAGGGAATTTAAAGTTCAAGGTCGGGAACATTCACATTTTTATCAAATTCAAGTTCTCCTGAGAAGGGTGGCAACTGCTCACTCAGTTGAAGGGAGTTTGGATGAGAAGTCCGCCCCAGTGACCTCTCCACGCCTACAGGAGCTTTTCCCCAAGCCCCCTGAGCCGAAGAACCCTAATCCCTAGGTTCCAATCACCTGTCCCCTCACGGGCCTGGGGCTCCCTGCAGGTCCTGCCTCATCACCCCCAGGCCTGTCCCTCCCCGGCCACGTGGACGTGGACACTGAGGCTCCTCTCCCTGCCCTCCTGTTCACTATGCCCGCCACAGGCCCCCGTGCCCTGGTTCACCTAAGAGGCACCTAAGCTTCCCGAGGACCCTCCCAGCACTTGGGCCTGGGGGGCCCCAATCACAGATGGAGGTGCAGGACGCTGGTCCTGTGAGAAGATGAGCCTGCACCTGCGCGTCCTGCTGCCCCTCAAGCCAGGACCTCCCAGTCCCCTCCCCTGGCCCTGTATAGAACTGGTCATCAGGCAGAGCTGCCTGAGGGGACTCAGCTCTAGGTCCCCTGGGGTTCGGGTCCCTGACTTCCTGCAAACATCACTTCCTTTCTTGTGATGCTGGACACCCTCTCCTGACTCCTTAGAGGTAAGATCCCAAGGGGAAATGGAGACAGGCAGAGGGACAGCCCCTCATCCCTGACCACGTAGCCCTTCTCTGAACCTCGGGGCCACCCCAGGAAGAGCCGGGGCTGTGCTGCCTTGGATGTGATTAGAAGAGCCGCGGGCAGGGCAGTGACCCTCAGCCTCCGTCCTGCAGGTGGGAAGCTCCAGGTCCAGGGCCAGCAACCCCGGGGAGCAGCGGGGACTCACCTGCCTCTTTTTCCCAACTCCATGGCTCTCTTGTGTTTTCAGGCTTATGATTTTATCTGATAATTACTATTTACCCTTCAAAATGAGACTTGAAAGCTCCGGGTGTAGCTCAATGGTAGCGCTTAGCGTGTGTGACGCTGGGTTCAGTCCCCAGCACCAAAAAGACAAGCCCTTGAAGGCCCCTGGAATCCACAACCGTGTCCCCATTGCTGAGGCCAAGGGGAGGAGGAGGCTCAGGACACAGGAAAATGTCTCAGCAGGATGCAGAAGCACAAGGCTAAGCCACCCAGGGGCTCGGGGCTCCAGGGGCTCCTGCCATCCAGGACGGGCCACCAGCTCAGGTGCGGGTGTGCTGGTGGAGAAGGCCACCTCCGGTTTTGAACCAGGCCTTGCCGCTCGGCCTGGGGACTTGTTTTTGAAAGGGACCTGTTTACTTCTGCTCCCCTCCGCCTTCCTAACTTGGGGAAACAGGATCAGGATCCTTCCCACCCCAGGCAGAGCTCCGTCCTGAGCACCACCCACCACAGGAATGCGGTGATCCAGGCTTGGGGACAGGCACCGCAGGATCTCAGAAATGACCATCTCCAGCTCCCACTGAGAACACCTGCCACCTGCCACATGGCCTTGGAATCCCCTCTTTGAAAGTCCCCTGTTCCCCCTGAGGGGCAGGACCTCTGCCTCTGGGACAGGAGCTCCCTGTGTCTCTCCTTGACTAGCAAAGTAAGAAAAACTTTTTTTTTCCCCAAAAAAACCTTGTCTTGGTTATTGGATTGGCACTGAGGACCAAGACCGAGGTTTGTAACACTGGGAGCCCCGTGTCTGTGCCCCAAATGACCAACCCCAGGAGTGCCATCCCCGGGGCTCAGGGCAGCTTCTCTCACCTCATGCCGGGCCACATCCTCCGAGCTCTTGGTCTCCAGGGCTCCTCCAGGCTGCTCAAATAGCGAAAAGAGCATCCGAAGTGGAGCAGGGGCGCGTGATTGTAAACCCAGCTACTCAGGAGGCTGAGGTAGGAGGAGCTCAAATTTGAGGCCAGCCTCGGCAACTTAGCAAGGCCCTGTCTCTAAATAAAAATACAGAAAAAGGCTGGGGATGTGGCTCAGTAGTTAACCACCCCTGGGTTCAATACCTGGTACCAAAAATAATAATAATAATAATAATAATAATAATAATAATAATAATAATGGAGATATTTTACTTTTTGGGGGAGAGTGGGGGGACTACTGGGATTGAACTCAGGGGCACTGACCACTGAGCCCCACCCCCAGCCCTATTTTGTGTTTTATTTAGAGACAGGGTCTCACTGAGCTGCTTAGCACTTTGCTTTTGCTGAGGCTGGCTTTGAACTTGCAATCCTCCTGCCTCAGCCTCACCAGCCACCGGGATAACGGATGTGCACCACCACGCACAGCTTTACATTATTTTTCTTGCACTTAGTCTTTGAAATCCGCGTCTATGTGACACTCAGGGCGCGTCTCATTTCGACTGGGCAGACTTTAAAGCGCTCATGAGCCACTGATGACCAGAGGCTGCATTTTGGTCAGTGTTAAGTCAGGGCATCATTCCATGACCCTTTTAAACCACATTTTATTTTTCCCAGGAAATTCTCAGATGGAAGCCCAGTGGATTCAAGAGGGAAGCCGTGCACTGCTCTGTGGGGAAGCCAGAGTAAAGCCAACCCCCATGGCTCTTCACCCTCTAGTTCCTCTGAGGGGCCCTATGGACACACACACACACACACACACACACGCACACACATGCGCCCTCAAATTCCCACCATCTCTCATTCCTATCTCAGCGGAGAAACCACGGAAAATACTGAAGCAAATGCTCCCAGAGCTGTGCTCCCTGTAGTCCCAGCTACTTGGGAGGCTGAGGCAGGAGGATCTCTGGAGCCCAGGGGTTTGAGGCCAGCCTGGGCAACATAGCAAGACTCTGTCCCAAATACGACAACGAGCCCGGCGCAGTGGCGCACATCTGTAATCCCAGTGGCTTGGGAGGCTGAGGCAGGAGGATTGTAAATCCAAGTTCAGCCTCAGCAAAGCGAGGCGCTAAGTAACTCAGTGAGACCCTGTCTGTAATTAGAGTCCAAGATGGGGCCTGGGAGGTGGCAGTCCCTCTGAAGACAAACCGGCTGGAGAGGGCTGAGCTTTCTCTTTCTTTTGGGGTGCTGGGGATGGAACCAGGGCCTCAAGCATGTTCTCCACCAACCACCAGGATGCTCCCCAGCCTCTTAGGGTTCTGAGGGGCACCTTCCTGGGAAGAAGGCCCCGTGGCCCCCCGCTGGGAGGGCTCAGGACAAGTGGGTAACCCGGTCAGTGCCCGCACATCCCCACCAGTCACAGGAGGGACCCGTTTGCTGAATCCTGGCACCCGGCTTCTCCTTGGGGTGCAGCAAGCCACATGCCCCTAACACTAGCGGGAACCAGCAGGACTCCATTTTCTAGCAAATACCAGCAGCTGCTCTGCTAAGGGAATCTAGTTAGAAACCAATGAAGATCCAGAACAATATCTGGGCTCCTAAGGAAAAGCAGGCGAGAAAACATCTCAAAGCAGCGTCGTCCCCAGACACGAGGGGGAAAACCCAGGTTGACCCTGGAGTTTGGGGGGGGGCTTTCTGCCCCGTGCCTCTGTCCCTTTGCACGGCCTAGAGAAGAACCTCTCCCCCAGCTCCTCAGGCAATGGGAGGTGCTGGGGGAGAGAGGACGCCTGGCAGCCGCGCTGTGAAGCGTAGCACGGCAAGAAGGGCGTCAGAGTGAGGTCACCCCTTGCCCAGGGCTTGGCACAGGGCAGGGCCAGGCGTGGCATGTGGAAGAGCCCACACCGGAGTCATCTGAGGCCTCCTCCATCTGCATCATTGATGCGGGGAGGTTGGGCCCCCGACCCCTTCACCTGGTGCCTGTGAAGAGCCGGGTCCAGATGCTCCTGAGGGACGTGGTGGCTCAGACATAGGGTGGGGAGAGGCCTGGGGACCAGTTCACTTTAGAACACATCCCCTGATTTTGGATGCACAATCAGATTTGGGGTGCACTGGTTTTCTCGTCCCGGGAGGAACGTTTAAACTGTCACCTCTGTGGTCTCACCACATGCAGCCACACTGGACCAGCCCATGCCGTGTCGATTAGGGCCATGTCCCCTGTGCCGCCAGGCTCCAGGTGCCAGCTCCTCTGTCACAGGCAGCCAGGCCTGGCATCTGGCGGGGCCAGGCGACCTGGGACGTGATCCACGGACGTGCCCCTGTGTCGGGCATCAGGTGGCCCGTCCTGTCCTGGGAGCTCTGGGCCAGCTGTTGGGCTGCGGGGAGGGACCCTGAGCTCTGAAGGCACACAGGGGACCACACTCTGCCCGGGGACGGAGGGGCCTGCCAAGGCCACATGCCTCCAGCCCCTCAGGGATGCGAGCCACTGGGCCACGAGTTCCCCTTCACACTGAAGATCCAGGGCTGGGAGGCCCCGCACCTGCTAAACTGTTTCTGTGTTGCTTTGGAATTTTCTGGAAGTGCAGGACCTCCTGCACGTCCAGCCCCGGGGAGGCGTCCAGCCTTCCAGACCTCTAGTGCCCCGGGAGGGGTCTGGCCCGGCTCAGCCAGGTCTGCCTTTCCATCTGCGGGCTCAGGTGGCCCCCCCACGCAGCGCCCCCACCCGCAATGTCCCAGGTCCCCCGCCAGGTCAGCCCCTGGTCTTCCCGGTCTCAGCCCTCCTGATGGCCCAACCAGCCACCCACACCCGCCCAGGCTCTCAGCCCCGAGGAATTTGATGTTGCCTGAGTTCTTATTTGATCCCTGTGTGACTCACCCATTGCTGTGGCTTGTTGTGGTCTGAGTATGTCCCCAAGGGCTCCTGTGTTGACACGGGGTCCCAGCTGGATGTTTTAGGAGGGTGGAAACTCAATCCAACTGTGGTGTTGAGAAAGGGGACTTTGATAAGTCACAGAGCCAAGTCCCTTCGAGTGAATCCTGATGGCTTTAGGAGAAGAGGGTGGGAGATCTGTAGGTGCACTCCTGGGGGCTCTGGCCAGGAGAAGCTCTGCACTGCCTTGGGACATGAAGGCCATCACCAGATGCAGGCCCCCAAGCCTCCAGAATGGTGAGCTCGATAAACCTTTTTCCTTTATCACATACTAGCCTCAGGTATTTTGTTATAGCAACACAAGGGGGACTGAATCACCCAGGAACTCTAAACCCCATGCGAGGGGAGGGGTGAGTGCTCACAAACCCCTGGATGTTGCCAGTGTCTAGCTCTGAGCCTGGCACACAGCAGGACTCCACCTGGATGGATGGATGGATGGATGGATGGATAAAACAGGCCTTCTCTGTCCACCGTCAGGCTGTGCAGTAGCCTCTTATTTCTGTCTGCCTGTTGCTCTCCAGCAAAGCGTGTGTGGGCCCTGCCTGGGCTGGCCCCTCTCTGTCCCTCTGTGCCCTCTGGGTTCTCTCTATTCTGTCTCTAAGCCAGTGGTCTTCATCCCTGTGTCCACCTCTGGGCTCTCCCCTCTCATCTCTGTTCCCGCGTCTCGTCTCTGGCTCTGTGGGCTTGTCTGAGCCTCTGTGTCTCTCCGTGTTGGTCACTCCGTCCCTCTCCTCGCCCCTCCGTCCCTGTCATCTCTGCCCCCACCCTTGGCTCCCCCGATCCTCCTCCACTGGAATCTCGGGAGCAAGGCTTGGAATGGAGCCGGGGGTCTCTGGGGCTGCAGCTGGGGAGAAACCGTAGATGGATTTGGAACGAGGATCTTGAGGATCTCGAGGATCTCGGTGATAACTGCCCCTTAACAGTTAGTGGGAGGCGGGGTGAGGCTCCTCGAGAGGTGGCCAAGACAGCCCAGGGCCCCGGCAGGGATGCCACTTGGAGTCACAGTAGCCCCTGGCCAGGCTTAGGAGGAGACAAGTGGGAGGTGGTGGGAGGGGAGAGGCGGACCAGGCAGGAGGCTGGCCTCAACCATCGCCCGCCCAGAGCAGTCTCTGCCTCCCGCTCTCCCCGCTGTGCCCGCTCCTGTCTATAATTTATGCTTATGATCAGAATTATCAGCAATAATGGTGACGTGATTGTAATTGCTGGGCTGCCTGGCTCAGTCGGGGCCCTGTTGGTAAATATTATGATAGAGAGAAGCCTGAGGCCACTGCCTCCCAGAGCTCGGGCAGGGTGGGCATGGGAGCACCTTACGTGGGGGGAAGGGGCTGTCCCCTCTCTGATCCCAGCCAGGGCCCCTCACCCCGCTGAGACTTGCTGTCCACAGTTGGGGCATTTCTTTTAACACCCAATAGTCCTCCCTATGTCTAACCTAAGTCATTCCTGCTTTAAGCTCAGGAGGGGCATTCACAAGCCCAACGGCACCTGTCACCCCCATGACAGAGGGCACCCTAAGTTGCATTAGGTGGAGGACTCAGAGACCTTCTGAGGGGCCTGGGAAGGGGCCTAGGGGCAGGACAGGCCACTGCCCCTGGCGCAGCTCTAGGGGCTGGGGGACATCTCCAATATCCAGAGGCTCCCCTTTCTGCCCAGGAGGAGTAGGTTGGGGGCTCGGGTAGGAGCGGCCTAAAAGTGGCCCCTCAAGAGAGCCCCACCAAGGCAAGGGGATCTGGGACAACCTGGGGACCCTCTGGGAGCTGGTCAGGCCCAGAGGAACTGTGCGCGGAGCGGACGAGCTCTTGGCTGCTGACTTGGTGACCTGGAGGGTCCCACACTCCCCTCCCTGTCCCCTTGGGAGAAACATGTGACGCCGAGGAGGAGCTTGAATGGGCGTGTGGCCCAGGACACTGGGGTTGGCGGACACATGAGAAGGAAAAGAAGTCCTTGTGTGGAGGTGTCTCGGGGACACACACAAGGTCAGGAGACCCCAGGGCCCTTCCAGGACGTGTCCAAGTGGAGATGCTGGCTTCGTGGAGCCCTTGTCAACCTGATCTGAGGTTGGTGTTCTGGGGCTCCAAGGTCACGGGCAACAGCAAGAGGCCAGTGGAGACCCAGCAGCTAGACCTGGGGAGAGAGGCCGGGGGAGGGGAGGCTGGGGGTCGGGAGGGGCTGGGTGGGCGCTGCCCTGCAGGGCTGGGCTGTGCCCAGAGGGAGGCATCCACCAGGGCACCCAGCTGGGCACCCACACAGGACACGTGTGTGCTTGCGGCCCAGGGGACAGGGAGGCGCCTTGGGACCCAGGAAGCCAGGATCCTGCCCTCCCCATGAGTCCCACCCCAGACCCCACCTGGCACAGTGAGTTGAGTGTGGGCTGCTGTCAGTTCTCCCCACCACACGGCACAAACTGTGTGGTCACTGGGGCGTCCTCTGCAGTCCCCGAGGCTGAAGGCGGGACCCTTTTAGAGATCTCCGGAGGAAAATACCCAGATAGAACTGGGCGCAGTGGCCCGGCACAGTGTAATCCCAGGGAGGCTGAGGCAGGAGGATCGCAAATTCTAAGCCAGCCTCAGCAATTTAGCAAGGCCCTAAGCAGCTCAGCAAGACCCTGCCTCAAAAGAAAATATTAAAAAGGGCTGGGGACGCGGGTCAGTGGATAAGCACCCCTGGGTTCAATCCCTGGTATCCAAAAGAAGAGAAAATCCCCAGGGTGACAGATTGAGACAGTTCACTCCACTCCAGAGAAGAAGTCAGAGTTGCTGGGCAATTGCTGGCAAATCTTTCCTTCTCTGAACCTCGGTGTTTTTCATTTGTAAAAATGGAAGGTGGCGTTATCCACGATCCTGAGTGAATCCCAGGGAATTTTCCCTTGCTTCATCCTCCATGATGACTGAAAGGGTCACTTATGTCAGACCACAGGAAACCAAGAGATCAAGAGAAACGTGCGTTAACATAGTGGTCAGCGGGGGATCTCAGCTCTGCCCCTGTTGCTGTGTGTCTTTGGGTAAATACCCCCACCCTTCTGTGCAGGTGGCCTGATGATCGGATGGAGGCGGAGAGACTGCCCATTGATAGAAGCTATTGGGAAGGTGAGTGAGTCCCCACAGGCCCTGAGAAATGGTTTGTCCAGGCCACACTGTCCCAAGCCCCGCTAGGCCTGGGCCTCGCTAGGGCCTCTGAGAGCTCAGACCAGGTCTCCCCATACTCTCCATCCTGTCCCCACCAGTGCAGGGGCACCTGACCACTGGGCCACATCCCCAGTCCCCTCCTCCCCCATTTTGTCCTTTAATATTTCCAGCTGTAGATGGACACAGTATCTTTATTTATTGTTTTATGTGGTGCTGAGGATTGAACCCAGTGCCTCACACGTGCCAGGTGAGCCCCCTGTCACTGAGCCCCAGCCCCAGCCCCTTTTTACATTTTATTTAGGGACAGAATCTCCCTGAGGCGCTTAGGGCCTCACTGTTGCTGAGGCTGGCTTTGAACTCGTCATCCTCCTGCCTCAGCCTCCAGAGCTGCTGGGATCACAGTCGAGCACCACAGTGCACCTGGGGGTCCCCGCCTCGTGTTACCTCAGGAACCTGCCCCAGGGAGCCATGGGATGTGCAGGGTGGGCTGGGGCATCTCTGGGGGCCTACCTGAGGTTTGGACGCTGGTGCCCCTTCCACGATTCACACTGAAACTGCGCCCCCCTGTGGTGACACGGAGAGGCACGGCCTTCCTGGAATGTGATTTAAGTCACCAGCGCTCTGCTGTGCCAGGCCAGGACGGGCTGGGTCTGAGGCAGGAGGTTCTGCTCCACCGCCCTGCCAAGAACTGGATGAAGAAGAGGAGGAAGCCCAGGGACGACTTTGCATGCCACCCTGGGTGGGCCGGACCTGGGGCCAGGGCCACCACATCACTGCCGATCAATGTGTGGGGCAAATTGTTCAAATATCAGGAAATCCCCGCAGCTCAGGAGTCTGAGGCAGGAGGATCGCAAGTTCAAAGCCAGCCTCAGCAAAAGGGAGGCCCTAAGCAGCTCAGTGAGCCCCTGTCTCTAAATAAAATACAAAATAGGGCTGGGAGTGTGGCTCAGTGGCCTAGTGCCCCTGGGTACAGTCCCTGGTACTAAAAATTAAAAACAAAAAACAAAAAACCATGAACACGAAGGTGTTTCCTGTTTCCCTTTTTGATGGGGCTGGGCTTAGACGGAGGCCAGCCGCGCTCCACCCACTGAGCTGCACCCCAGCCCGGGCTTTCCCTCTCTGATCTGTCTCTCAACTTGATAGACTGATTTTTGTTTGTTTGTTTGTTTTTCTTCCCCGTTTCGTGTGATTCTTATTCAAGAGACATTTTTGAGATTTTAAATTAGCAGCTTTTTATCACCTCACTCCTAGCGCTTCATCTTTGTGTTGTTCGAGGCCAGTTTCATTTCTTTCTTTGTTTTGCAGCATTGGGGGTTAAAGCCAGGGGCACTGTACACTGACCCGCGTCCCCAGCCCTTTGTAATATCTCATTTTGAGACGAAGTCTCGCTAAGTTACTGAGGCTGACCTTGAACTCCCGATCCTCCCGCCTCAGCCTCCCGAGTTGGTGGGAGTCCAGGTGTCGCCACGGCTCCCGGCTGTGCCTCCTTTCTGCCTCTGAAGCAAGTTCTGTCTGAACAGGGAGCGGGTTGTCAACGGCCCCCTGATATGCGACGTTGGCCGGCCACCGTGGTCCCTGTGCCTCCACAGGGGATGGTTCCAGGAACCCGGGGATGCCACACCTGGGGATGCCCAGTCCCACATAAGTGGCGCCGTGTCTGTGTGGAACCCACGGATACCCCAAATCCTCTCCAGAGGACTCCTCGTACCTGATCCGATGTCAAAGCCACGTCGTCATTGTCCTGTGCTGCTCAGGGGACCATGACAAGGAGAGAGCTCCTGTCCGTCCACAACAGCTGCGACTCCTTTACCACGTATTCTCAGTCCTCGCCTGGCTGCGTCACAGAGGTGGGACCCAGGGACACGGAGGGCCCCCAGCGCTGGCTTTGCATCCCAGCCCCACCCATCAGGAGACTGGGGGACTCTGCCCACCAGGCGGGGCCATCACTCTGAGGGGACGCGGTGTGAGGACGAGGACCTGCAATCTGCTCACACTCCTGTCCTCCTGGACACACACTTGAAGGCCACCATTAACACTTGCATGGTGGCACCAGCGTCTCACACGCGCAGGGTCCTTCTGGGCAGAGCCGCAGGTGGCCCAAGGAGCTGGCCTGCCACAGGGCGCACCTGGCTCACCTCCCTGCATGCCCATCCTGGGCTCAGCCGCAGGCCAGGGGTCAGTCTGAACCTGGGGCCTGGCCCAGACCCCCCCCCCGGGCCCCCAGCCCAAGGCCATCAAGATGACCGGCCCCAGCACCGACTCGCCAGCTCGGGAGTCCACTCAGAGCCTCTTCACTGGCCCGCAGCTCTCTTCTCACCCAGAAGCCAGAGACTCCCCTGCCCTGGTGCCCGCTGCCCAGGAGCTGTGCCAGCCTCCGCGGGCCCTGCCCTGCGTCTCGGCTCCCGGGGTGGTGGCAGGGTGCTGGGGGCTGCCATCAGCAGGCCACAGACACAGTATCCTTCCTCTCCAGCTGCTGCCCCGCCTGGGGACACTGGGGGGAACCTCTAGCATTCCTAGCCTGGCTGTCGCCCTGGCCCTGGCCCTGGTCCGCCTGCCGCCCGTCCTGGGGGGGACATTTTCCTCCCACCCAGTCGGAGCTGTGCCGACACCCTGTCCTCAGGGCCAGCTCTGTGCTCTATTTAGGTCAGGCCTATTTTCATTCTGCTGGGGACGTTGTGGGCTGGGGCCGCCTCCTGGCTGACACAGGGAAGGGCCGGGTGGGTGCTGTCCAGCGGGAGATGGCGCTGCCCAGGGCTATGGGGGTGGATGGCGGAGGCCGGAAGGGGCCTGGCCCCCAAGTCCTGGCCCATCCGGGACCCTTTGCCCTCTCTCTGTCTGGAGAGGACCCCACCCAGCTTAGTCCGGTGAGGAGACGAACTTGGGCTGGATGTCAGGGGACACGGGTGACACGTGGATGAGGCTGGCCCTGCACACCTGGGTCCCTGTGCCTCCCTCCCGGTTAGGAATGCAGGCTGGCCTCCTGGCACTGCCATCTGCTAGCTGCCTTGTTACCAAAAGCTCAGTCCTTGTCCCCAATACCATCCAATAACCAAGACACGGTTTTGAGGGAAAAGAGGTTTTATAGCTTTGCTGGCAAAGAAGAAGCACAGGGGCCTCCTGTCCCAGAGGCTGGGATTCTGCCCCTCGGGGACAGGGGGCTTTTAAAGAGGTGACTCAAAGGCCACACTCCACATGTTCTAGGTCTGAGTCGTAAGTCACTTGTTAGTTTGGGAGATGGTCATTTCTGAGACCTTCTGGTGCCGTCCCCAAGTCTGGATGGCTTTGTCCCCATGGTGGGTGATGCTCAGGACAGAGAGCTCTGCCTAGGATGGGGAGGAAGGTGACCTGTCTCCCCTGAGACGGGGCGGGGGGGTGTGAGGAAGAGGAAGAAACATGTCCGGTTTATGTTTCTTTTGGTACCAGGGATTGAACCCAGGGGCCATCGACCACTGAGCCCCAGCCCCAGCCCTTATTTATTTACTTTTTATTTAGAGACACGGTCTCGGTCTCGCTGAGTTGCTTAGAGCCTCACTAAATTGCTGAGGCTGGCTTTGAACTGGCGATCCTCCTGCCTCAGCCTCCCCCCTGAGTCTCAGGAATTGCGTTGCAATCCACGGCGCCCGGCTAATGTGTCTGTTTTAAAAACAAGTCTCAGTGGCAGATCAGCGAGGGCTGTGTTTGCAGTGTGGAGTGGGCCCTGTTACAGTGTGACTCTCTCCAGCTGCACAACCACTCTGTGCCCACATGTTCCCAGCTGCAAACTGGGCTTGAAAACCGGCCGGTCCCAGGAGGCGGTTGGGAGTGAGCCGAGGTTCAGCGTCTGAGTGGGGTGCACCCCTGCCGGGTCTCCTCCGTGGGGACGAGTGGCCTCCAGTGAGGCTATGGCATGCCGTGGCTAGCTGTCCTTCAGGGTGCCCCACGCTCCCAGCCCCCTCCGCCAGGGCCTCCGCAGAGGCCGGCCTCATTGATATTCTGACCACCGTCACCCTTACCGGACCTGCGCAGCCCGACCCGCGTCTATCTCCAGATCTGGTAATTAATACCCTGGACGGTTTTTATTGGAATCAAGCAGGACCCGCACATGACCGGCGTTTTAATTAATAACCAGCCTGGCTCCTGCTCCCCTCCCACCCCCAACCGACCTTGAGGACAGGCTGGGGGGACAGGGCCCCATCACCCATGCCCGGTGCAGCCCTCTCTGAAGGCCAGTGCCTGGCAGGGACACAGGCAGCCAGCGGTCATGGGCCGTCAAACACCCGGAACATTCTCTGTTGGCCAGGCCCCGGGGGGAAGGCATGTGGCCCCTGCCCTCGGCAGCGGGCAGTCAGGCTGGCCGGACCCAGGGACACATCAGTGCAAGAGCAGGTGCTGCTGAAGTCTCCGGGGACATCGGGGAGGCTGAGGCCGGAGGCACCGGGGTGCTCTGAGCTGGGGCCTGAGTGTCTCATGTCGCCCCCCGGAAGGGTGCAGGGGAGCCTCAGCAGGCTGCATACAGGGGAGCCACCTGGTCTTGCGAGCGGCCTCTAGGTGTCCCCTGTGTGACGGGGTTACACTCCCGGGACTGGAGGGAGCCGGGCTGGGTGCTCCCAGGCTGTCCGAGCCAGGGTTCAGGTCACTCACAGGCCTGGACCCCGGCTCCGCCCTGCCCCAGGGCCCCGGAGCCTGGCACCCCCTCAACACCCAACGCTCTCCTTCCTCTCACCCCACCCCGGGCGCCTTTGCCTTTCCTCATTTCCAAGGTGCCAAAGAACACAGCCCCCCCCCACCAGCTGCCATGGGCAGGGACTTCCAGGAGGCCCGTGGCCTCTCCACCCTCAGTTCCCCTCTGAGTCAAGGTCAGGTGCAACCTCTAAGGAGCCTTGCTCACCTCTGACCCAGAGGCCCTGCAGGGTCCCCTCCCCTCTTTCGTGAGGGTGATGAGGGTGCCGAGCCCATTCCCCAGAAGAGGAAACCGAGGCCCGAGTAAGGCCGGGATTTGGCTTCTGTGGGGAAATGGGACCTGACGCCCACGTCTCTTTCACAGGCGGGGTCTCCTGTGCTCCCTGGGCTCCGGGGACATTTGTGGGGCTACAGGATGAGGGAAGAGGAGGGAGCCCTGCCCCAGGAGGCCCCTCCCTCTGCCCAGGCTCGGCCCACCCTGTGAGACCCGCCTGCTCCTGGACCTGCCCCTCCCTGTTCCTGTTGCCCATTGTGCCTGGACACTGCAGGCCGTCTGTCCGCACAGACACGGGTCTCCTCTGCTGGACTGTGGCTTCCTGAGGGCAGGGGTGGCCACCGGTCAGTGTCAGCCTTGCATTTCCCAGTCCTTCATGGTGCCCACCAGGACCCAGGCAGCAGGACTGTCCCCCAGGGCCCCACGATTGTCCCCCAGGGCCCCACGATTGCAGCATGTGGCAGAACGATACTAAGTCCACGTGCACTGGACACAAAACGGATGCTGACACCAGACACTGATGCTGGCCACCCTTTCTCTGGCTGTGCTGGACACTGATGGGCAGGGCCCTGCTGTTTCCCCAGAGGAGCCCCCAGCCCCCAGCCCAGCCCCCACTGGGCTTCAACCAGGGCTTCTTGGTCCCTGAGCCACACCCTCAGCCCTTTTTATTTGGAAACAGTCTCGCTAAGTTATCCAGACTGGCCTCCTTCTTGAGATCCTCCTGCCTCAGCCTCCAGAACAGCTGGGGTTACGGGTTGCACCTCTGTGCCGGGTCCTGCTCCAGGATTCCCCTGGGTGGTGTGGAGGGGGCAGCTGGTGGACCCATGCTTCCTGGATCCATGTCCCCTGGAGCATCTGCCCCATGTTCAGGGCACAGTGGGACCTGGAGAGAGCAAACCTGAGGGTCCCTCTGGAGTCCAGGTCCCTCGGGGGACAGACACGCCCCGGAATAAACATGGGGTCAGGAAATAGATGCTGAGGACGGCAAGGGACAGGACGTGGAGGGCAAAGACCCAGGGGGGGGGAGGAGGCGTGAGGCCAGGGAGGGGAGGCTGCCCGCGTCTGAGCTGTGTCCAGGAAGAAGCCACCAGGACAGACTCCAGTTCCCAGGAGACAGGAGGTGCCCGGGAGGGGTGGGGACAGCACGCTGTCCAGTTTGACCCTGTGTGGTTATTGGCACGGCCCGAGCTGGAGCCCCTCATGAGGTCTGAAGGGGGGCCGTGGCATTGGGCCCACACAGCCCAGGTGGTTAGGGCCCCGCTCTTGGTCCCCCGAGTCACCTTCAGATAATGGTCTTGCAACTCTGGCTCAGGCCCGAGGCTGAATGCCCAAGGGGACCCTGAACCTGGACAGGGAGCCGGTGACGGAACACCCCACTACCCACCCTCTGACCACCCAGGGATGTCGCTGAGGCACGAGGTCCCCAACCTCTCTGAGGGCCCCTAGCAAGACCCATCCCCAGCCGACCCCAAAATTCAGCTGCTCAGGAACACACTTCTGCCGGCCGTCGTCCCTGCACCCTTCCTTACAGGGGTCCTGGGGACACCTCCCAAGTCACTTGCACCCAAATCCTCAGCCCCTGGTTTGGGGGCCTCCACACAAAGCAGAGTGGTCAGTTCCAAAAGCAACGGGTTTTGTAGGGAGCTGGGGCCCAGGGGGGTCTGGGGTGAGTCAGCCCTGGGGACCCGGGTGGCACCCTCTAGTTCACCTGTGAAGGTCCCCCTGGCTGCTGGCCTGGGACTTGTTTTTAGAAGGGACATGTTTACCTCCCCCTACCTAATCTTGGGGAGATGGGGCACCTGCCCCCCATCCCTCCCCATCCCAGGCAGAGCCGTCCCTCCTGAGTACCCCCACACATAGATCTCAGAAATGTCCCAAGCTAACAGGTGATGACAACTCCAGCCGGGGACACCTGGAAGGCAGCCCTTGAGTCACCTCTTTAGAAGTCCCTGTCCCCTGGCTGGGCCGAATCCCAGTCTCAGGGACAGGAGTCCCCTGTGCTTCTCAAAGCCGTGTCCTCGTGTTGGATTGGCTCAGGGACAAGGACTGAGATCTGGTAACATTAGGAAGGGATCGAGTGAGGCTGGGGACCCCCAGCACCCCCTAGGCCCTGCTCTCGGCCGTCCTCCAGCTCAGGAGCCCTCTGTCCCCCCAAGGGCAAGAAGCAGCCTCCCTTTTCTCCTCCGTCTCTCAAGCCCTGGAGGCCGCCTCTAGAGTTTTCTGCCCGGAACCTGCCCGTGTCCACCGGGCTGCTCGCGAAACAAAGCCTCCCGCTTCCTCTGCAGGATCTCCCTCCTGGCCTCCAGAGTGGCCATGTGACCCAAGGTAGCCAATGATAGCTCTCTCGTACCTGCCCGATCAGGATGATGGATGCAGAGACAAGCCAATCAGAGTCCAAGGCTGCTGTACCTGTCCCCCACCTCCTGGAGAAGGCGTTCTGTGGCTTCAGAGGGTGGCGGAAGAGAAACAGAGGGGTGCAGGCTTGGGGGTCCCTAAAGGCTGCTGCCTCTGTCCAACCCACTTACTGGGGCCGCACTTCCCTGCTTGCCTGCAGTTCTTATTGGGGTGAGTCCCACTTAAGTCAAAGTGAGACTCCACCTCAGCCCATTCCAACTTCCACTTCAGCCTCCCATTGGATACACTGATGTTCAAAGTTAACTCTAGTGGCATATCTGGAACCCCCTTCCTGGGTCCCCTAGTCATGCCCTCTGGTCTGTTGGGTGCATGAAGTTGGGCTTCATATGTTGGATTTTTAACTTTTCTTATTGATTTGTATGAGTTCTTTATATATGATAGACTCCCCCATCCTTTGTTAGTTGTAGGCACTGCAGATATTTTTTTTCCAAAGCAAGATCTATCTTTCACCTTGTTTTAAAATTTTACTAAAGCAATAAAATTTCTTTATTACATGATTCAGATTTTAATTTAATCACATTTGTCCATTTTTCCTCCCCTTTTATATTCATGCTTTCTGCGTCTTAAGAATGACTTTCTTGGGGCTGGGGCTGGGGCTCAGTGGTAGAGCACTTGCCTCACACAGGTGAAGCCCTGGGTTCAGTCCTCAGCACCACATAAAAATAAAAAATAAATAGTATAAAAAGTTATTTTAAAAAGTGCAAAAGAGCAGATGCATTAAAGAAAAATGACTTCCTTCTTTTCAGTCCTGAAGATCAAACTTCTACCACCGAGCTACGTCCTCAGGGATTTTTAGTTTATCTTTGGGGACAGGGTTTTGTGAAGTTGCTGAGGCTGGCCTCAAACTTGTAATCCTCCTGCCTCAGCCCCCGAAAGTCACTGGGATTACAAGCATGTGCCACTGTGCCCAGTTCAATAACAACTTTATATGGTGGACTCTGTTGGTGGCCCAACGTCCATTCTATTCTTCTTCCTTAGTAACACAATGCTGGGTTTTAGTTGGATAGAGTGTCACTAGCCAAAAAATTGTGTTTCAGCCTCTTTTGCAACTCGGTATGGTCTGTAGACTGCCATCTATCTGATGAAATATGAGTCAAAGTATTTGGGGGGTCTGCTGGGGCATTTCTCTCCTTTGTCTTCCTTATTTTGCCAGCTGGAATCTAGATGGGATGGGTGGAGCTCCAGTAGTTGCTTTGGACTTTGAGGTGACCTTACCTGGTAATGATATAATTAGTATGTTAGCGAAGGTTAGGAGCCTAATTCTGGACCTCACTGGGAATCAGTCTTAACAGGTTTCCTGGTTTGGTTTGTTCTTCTCCTACCTCCAGAGCAATGATACCTGAAACAGAAATAGTTTTTTTATTTTTTTTATTTTTTTTAGTTGTAGGTGGACACAGTACCTTTATTTTTATTTATTTATTTTTATGTGGTGCTGAGAATCAAACCACGCTAGGCGAGCGATCTACCACTGAGCCACAACTCCAGCCCCAGAAATAGTTTTAAATAAGAGAAAAGTTGATCTAAACCACTTGTTTGGGGTTTTTCCAATCAGATAGACTTCCCTGTTCTACATTTTCTTTTGCAAGTTTTACAACTTTACTTTTCACACGTAGCCACTTAATTCATCTGGAGTTGGTTTCTGCGTATGTGGGAGGTGGGAATCTATTTTTATTTTTTTCCCATATGGACAGCTAATTGTCCTAGCACCATACATTGAATAGTCCAAAACAAATATAAGGTATTTTGGAATAAATTTACTAAAAGTTGCTGAAGACCTTTATGGTGAGTATTATAAAATTAACTTAGGTGCATTAAATTTTTTAAGAATATTTTTAGTTGTAGATGGACACAATACCTTTATTTTGTTTACTTAGTATTTTTTATGTGGCCCTTGGGATCAAACCCAGTGCCTCGTGCATGCTAGGCAGGTGCTCCACCACTGAGCCACAACCGCAGCCCAGGTGCATTGAATCTTAAGCGTTTAGTAGACCTATAATCCCAGCATCTAGGGAGGCTGAGGCGGGAGGAACCTGAGTTCAAAGCCAGCCTCAGCAACTTAGTGAGGCCCTAAGCAACTCAGCAAGACCCTGTCTCTAAACAAAATATAAAAAAGGGGTTGGGTGGGGCTGGGGATGTGGCTCAGAGGTTAAGTGCCTTTGGGTTCAATTCCCTGCCCCCCGCAAAATAAAATAAAATAAAATGGTCCAGAATAAGAGCACAGGGTGAGGCATCTGTGACCAAAAGCTCTGTCCCTGTCCCCAATGCCAATCAAGGCCAATTAAATAATAAGGACACGGTTTTGAGAACAAGGAAAAAGAAGGTTTATTGCTTTGCTAGCAGAGGAGAAACACAGGGGACTCCTGTCCCAAAGCCTGTGACTCTCCCAATCAGGAGGGACAGGGGCGTTAAGGAATTCTTCAGGGGTCCCATTCCTGTAGGGGCTCCTGGGTCGCCCCATGGGGGTTAGGACTCACTTGTTAATTTGGGAGCCACTCACTTCCCAGGTCCTCAGCAGGCTCTCCTTCCTGTCGTGGGGGTGTTGGGGCAGTTAACTGGGGGGGAGAAGGTGACACGGCTCCCCAGTCTTGTTAGGGAGGGGGAGAGGGGGAGAAGAGCGGAAAAGCATTAAAATAATAATAATAAAAATGAGCCTTAGAGCAATGAGGGGTCTGCTCAGGAGGAGAAGGGACCCCCGTTCCCCTCCACAGGATGTGGCTCCCACAGGCTCTCTAGGATCAAGGGCTCCAAGAGGGGCCTGGGACATCCCACAGGACAGCTTGATGACACGGTCCCCACCTAAAACCCAGAAGCACTTCCCAGAAGAGGGACCTGGGTGTCGTGGGTCTGAGCCTTCTCCCTAGACCTGGTGAGCGGAGAGGCCACCTCATCCAGGCCCCACCCAGGTTCCATCTGCACCCTCCGCAGAAGGCTCACAGGTTTGTTTGACTTTGTTGACAATCGTAAGTGCACCGCCCGCGGGGCCTGCCATCCAGCCAGCCGCTGGACCACAAGTAGAATGTGTTACTGGGCTGGTGGCGCAGCCTGTGATCCCAGGGGCTCAGGAGGCTGATGCAGGAGGATCGCAAGTTCAAGGCCAGCCTCAGCGACTTAGCGAGGCCCTAAGCAACTCAGCAAGACCCTGTCTCAAAATAAAATACAAAAAAAATAGGGCTGGGGATGTGGCTCGGTGGCTGAGTGTCCCTGGGTTCAGTCTCCCCCCCCCACCCCACCCCCGTACCAAACACAAAACAAAAACCAACACAACAGCATATGTCAGGTCCCCAGAGATCTTCTCACGATTACGCAATCACACAAAGAACAGAAAGACTTACCCACTTTTTCAGAGAAGATTCTAGAACTTTCTAGTTTCTTCCGGCCCCCAGGAGGGAAACTACTCGGATCCCCTGGGCATAGATTGTCTCCTACGTTCTGAATGTAAATGGAGATTTCCAGTGCGAATGGCCCTGCCTGGATCTCACTCACAGACCGACGACTTAAAAAAAGAGAAAGTGCCACTTCTTGGCTCCTTACAGCTGGGGTGAGGGGTGGGAGGGGGTGAGACAGGACGGAGAGATGAGCCTTGGGGGTCCTGGTGACAATGCTGCTGACAGTGAGGTGCTGGGGAGGGGCTGGCTGGCTGGAGGCCTGCCGGAGCCCCTCTGGGAGTGACTCTGGTGACCCAAGATGACTCTGCCAGAGCTAGCTGTCGATGGCCTTCTGCCCCATCGGGAGGATCCCTGTGCGTGGGGTTGGTGGCCCTGCGTCCCTGGTAGTCGTGGGACGTGGCAGACCCAGGGTCACAGGCCTGGCCACCCAGCAGCTGGTAGGTCACAACCTGGTGGAGAGCTGGGTGGGGCCTGGCATTTGCCCTCCTGTCCTCCCTCTCCCCCAGGGGACCAGGGGCCTCACCAGGGGCAGGGGCACAGGTGGGGCCTGGGCACAGGTGAAGCCTCCTGCAGGGTCCCCTCTGGGGCCTGCTCCAGCGTAATCTGCCCCATTCCAGTGGCCGAGGGCATCAGAAGAGCAGTCCACAGAGGCCGGGGGGGGGGGGCATGAGCCTGCTTTGCACAGATGCTGGTGGCAGCCCGGGGAAGGTGGCATTGTGGTGGCCTCTGTGTCACTTGGAATGGGGTTCTTGGGGAAAATTGTTGTCAAATTGCAAGGAGCCCCCAGGGCAGCCCGAAGGGTACCTGCAAGGACATCCCGCAGGGGAGGCACCGAGCCCACAGGAGGGTCCCTGGGTTCCCGGAGGCTGTGGAGGAGCCACGGGAGGCAGGAGAGGCAGCAGCGGGTGGGCACTAGCCTGGTGGCCTTGGCCAAGCTGCGTCCATCTGCGCAGCAACCTGGAGGCCTGGCCATAGGGTTGGGGTGGGGATGGGTGAGAAGGGAGGGCTCGGCAAGTGAGGTCGTCACAGGGGAAAGGAAGTAAAAAATGAGGATTCTAAGCTGAGCAGGAAGACAGCCAGCAAGGATTTAAAACCCAGGATTTTCTTTACATTATAAAACAGTTGAGATGAAAGAAAGGAAAGAAAGAAAGGCCTGAGACGTAGGCGAGGCCCAGGCGTAATGAGGCAGGGTCAAGGTCGGCAGAGAAAACGGAAAACCAGGTGGACGGGCTCAAAAGTCACCGTAAGAGATGGAAGCACCAAGCTTTACGATAATGACAAAATAGAGCGAGGAGACGAACGTGAGTCAGGAAGACTGAGATCAAAGCTCCAGCCTGGGACTAAAAGATTAAAAACAGGAGGGTGGGGTCCAGCTGGGTGCAGACGGGCACCCGCTAGACAGTGGGGACCAGACCTTGAGCTGACGTGGAGGCTGAAGATCCTCAGGTCCCTTTTCTTTCTTTTTTTTTGGTTCTGAGGATTGAACCCAGGGGCGCATGACCACTGAGCCACATCCCCAGCCGCTGTATTTTTTGAGACAGGGCCTCACTAAGTTGCTTAGGGCCTCACTAAGTTCTGGCTTTGAACTTGAGATCCTCCTGCCTTAGCCTCCTGAGTCGATGGGATTACAGGAGTGTGACAGAGCCTAGCACATGTGTGTTTATGTGTATGTGTGTGTGCACGTCTGCATGGAGCTGTGTGTGCGCGCACGGGTTGTTTATGTGTACATGTGATGTGTGTCTGTGTGTGCATGTGTTTTATAGGTGTGTAGTTATAAGAGTGTACAGTGTAGGCGTGTGTGTGTGCATGTGTGCATATGCATGTGTGTGTGGTGACGTGGGAAGGCTCTTCTGAGGAGTGAGTGGGGTTGGAGCTGGATCTGAGGAGGGAGCCCAGGTGGCCGGCCAATGCCCAAGGCTGTCAGGAGGGGATTCAGGACAGGAAGTGAGGGGCTGGGTGTGGCTCAGTGGTGGAGACTCTGCCTAGCGACAGTCCCTGGGTTCACAGCCCAGCGGCGCTAACTAAGTGCATAAGTAAGTACATCATGGAAAATCGGTGTGCACGAGCCGCAGGGACGCGGACTTGAAAGGGGGCAGGTGAAGCGGCTGATGGCACATTTCCGGTTCCGGGCTTCTGGGAGAGGCCGTGCCAAGTCGTGGGGGTGCGGGGCTCAGGGGCCGCGGCTGCCCAGAGCCCAGGGTGCTGGCGGCTGGAGAGGCAGTGCTGCCCTCTGCTGGTCACCTCGCACCCCGCGCCCGCGGCGTCCGGAGGAGATTCTGGAAGGCTCCGGGGCTCTGCTCCCCACGGTGCCGCGTCCCGAATTCACTCCGGCTCCCGAGACTCAGGCTTAGGACATTTTCCTGCCACCCCGGAGCGGGAGAGGGGGACGGGGCAGCCCCGCAGTGGTGGGCCAGGCCTGGGACGCGGCCCGGTGGACGGTGGACGCGGGCAGAGTCGGCGACAGGAGCGTCCTCGGGCAGGGGGCTACCGCACGGGGTGACCGGCTGAGCAGGAGTGGGGAGGGGTCAGGTCCTGGCCGCGGTGGCCCTGGACAGGGAACAAATAGCCCCTTTCCAGCTGGCCTCTGCCCCAGGGGTGGGTGGTGGACACAGATGCTCCCACACGCCGAGCCGAGGCCGAGAGGTCCCTGGGGCAGGAGGCTCTGGGGCAGGAGGGGCCATTGGGGTCCCGACTGTGCTCCAGGCCACCTGCCTGGCCCGCCCTCGGCATCCGTGGAGGCCCCGGGACCAGCCGGTGACCGCGCGGAGCGAGGGCCGAGGGCGACACCTGGTGGCCAGACGGGCGCATCACAGGCAGGACCGGCCCCCGGGTGCCAGGGCCCCACCTGCGGCTTCCAGGGCGCGTCCCTCCCAAGGTCCCCCGAGACCTGGACTGGGACGCGAGTGAGAGGCCCGAGCCAGTTCCCGAGCCCCCGCCCTGCTCCATGGGACTGTCACTGCGTCCCAGCAGTCCCGTGCAGTGGCTCTCATTGTCACCTGTACTGAGATGGAGAACAGCCACGTGGCCAAATTCTGGGATTCGGTGAAGCCCCAGGTGAGAGGCTGACTGGATGCCCTGATGGCAGTCTCAGGCTGAGACCTGTCCAGCTCTCCAAGGGCACTGTTGCCATCGCTGGTGGCCATGTCACGGGGACACCCCTCCTCTTGCTTCAGTCCATGTAGCTGCCACCACTGGGCTCTGATTTTAGTTCCATTGATTGATTGATTGATTGACAGTACTGGGGACTTTTCCCGCCCATGTGCCCAAGTGGGTGGCAGCCCTGTAGCTTGGCTTTGGTAGGAGTCTGGGTTCCAATTTGCCACCTGGCCAAGGCCACACTCTCTGAGCCCCAGGGTAGCCTTGAAGTCCTAACCCTTCGGACATCTGACACTAGCAGATACCCCAGGGCAGTGGCTTGAGGGCACGTTGCCACTCTACACCCCAGATTTCCCTCCCTTCTGCTGGTTGAGGTATCTCCTCTACTTTCCTTCAAACTCTGCTGTGTGCTTAAAACCTGCTCAGTTGTCCCTCTGTATTAGAGGGGACTGGTTCCAGGACTCCCTGCTCCTGTCGTGGATCCCCAAACTGAAAGATGCGAGTTCCTTATATAAAATGAGCGAGTTCCTTATATAAAATGATCCTCTCTCTCTAATATTTTTAGTTGTAGGTGATCCAGGCACCATGGTGTATGCTTGTAATCCCTGCAGCTGGGGAGGCTGAGGCAGGAGGATCATGAGTTCAAAGCCAGCCTCAGCAATAGTGAGGTGCTAAGCAGCTCCGTGAGACCCTGTCTCTAAATAAAATACAAAATAGGGCTGGGGATGTGGCTCAGTGGTCGAATGCCCCTGAGTTCAATCCCCAATACCCCCCAAAAATAAAATAAGGTAAATATTTTTAGTTGTAGATGGACACAATACATTTCTTTATTTATTTACTTACGTGGTGCTGAGGATAGAACCCAAGGCCTCGCACGTGCTAGGGAGGGGCTCTACCACCCAGGCACAACCCCAACCCTCTTTCTTTCTTCCCCATTCCTTTTTATTTATTTATTTATTTAGTGGTGCTGGGGATTGAACCCAGGGCCTTGGGCATGTGAGGCAAGCACTCAACCGAGCTATATTCCCAGCCCATCTTTTTTATTTTTTTGAGACAGGGTCTCACTGAGTTGCTTAGGACCTTGCTAAGTTCCTGAGGTTGGCCTTGAACTTGCGATCCTCCTGCTTCGGCCTCTCCAGTTTCTGGGATCACAGGCGTGTACCCCGGCGCCCAGCCATATGGGTACTTAATGGACGCCCAGTAGCACAGTGAACTACAGCACTGAACTCCTGGGTTCCCACATCTGCAGTAGCTGGACCTACAGGCACATGTCCCTGTGTCCACTTGTATGAGTCTTCATTGATATATGTTACTGAATAAATAAACAAATGGGTGAGGAGAGAGAAATCTTCCTTACAGAAGAGCTCTAGTTAATGCGTGTCAGTGAGGCATGGTGGGGCATACCCACAACCCGGAGACTCAGGAAGCTGACGCAGGAGGATGGAAACTTTGAGACCGGCCTGGGAGACTTAGTAGGACCCTGTCTCAAAATAAAAAAATAAAAGGGACTGGGGTGCACACCTGTAATCCCAGCTCGGGAGGCTGAGGCAGGAGGATGGAAAGTTCAAAGCCAGCCTCAGTAACTTAGGGAGGCCATGTCTCTAAATAAAAATGAAAAATGGTCTGGGGATGTGGCTAAGGGGTTAAGCGCCCCTGGACTCAATCCCCAGTACCAGTAAGTAAATAGGGCTGGGGCGTGGCTCAGTGGTAGAGTATGTGGTAGCATACTTGCCTAGCATAAGAGAGGCCCTGGGTTCCATCCCCAGCATGGGGGCGGGAAACAGAGCCAGATAAAGAAATCACTATTAGTACCGTATTAATTGCTGCTGGACTGTTGCATTATGGATATTTAAGTCAGTGTGAAAATTTAAAGGAAAAGCTGGATATCTGCCTGACCTCAAAGTATCAGCTCCAGGATTTGTATGAATTATGAAGTAGCAAAGAGTACTCTCTTTTATTTGGATTTTTTTGCGGTACTGGGGATTGGGCTCAGGGCTCCCACATGTGGGCAGGTGCTCGGCCCCAGAGCCGCACCCCAGGTCCTGGAAAGTGTGATCTGATGGTGGAGGGCCCCAGCACACATCGCCTTGAGCCGGGGCCATCTGAGAGCGCCACCAGCCATGACAAGTCCTGCACTGCCCCAGGGGCCCATCATCTCTGCAGGGTCCTCCGATGACGCACAACCTCAGGTAATCAGGAGAAAATGCCAGGCAACCCCAAAGGGAGGGACATTTGTCCAAAGAGCTCTTCAGTGGTCACCGGATGTGTCAAGGCAGGAAAGACAGAGGGCTGAGAAACTGTCATGGGCTGAAGGAGACGAGAGGGATAAGTGAACATGGGATCCTGGGGCAGAAGGACACTTTCTACCCATGAACTTGTGAAATCAAGTCAAGCCACACATGAGCTAACGGCATCGTGCCCACATGCATTTTCTTGTTGGATCTTTGTCCTGTGGTTGGGCAAGAAGTGGCCAAAGGGGATGGGATGCCACTCTTATCACAAGTCCTCTGTGAACCTTAAGCAGGCTCGAAATAATAAAAAAAGTTTCTGGGTGAGAGGTGCATGCCTATGATCCCAGCTACCTGGAGTCTGAGGCAGGAGGATGGCAAGTTGGAGGCCAGCCTCCGTAGCTTAGTGAGATCCTGTGTCAAAATAAAAAATAAAGACGTCTGAGTGGGTGTAGCTCAGTGGTACAGTCAACGCAGGGTGGTGTGGAGATGCCTTCTGTAGGCAGAGCAGCCCTCTGAACCCAGACTAGACCCTGGGGACATGCTCACCCCCAACTGGGACCTCAGGACAGGGACCCCTGTGACCAGAGAGGGCTGTCTGAGCTCCTGGGGCTCCTCCTGCACCCAGGGAGTCAGCCCCCCACTGACCTGACCCCTACATTGGACCCTCAAGTGTCCCCAAGATAGACCTGGGCCGGAGCTCTCCGCAGGGCGGTGTTGTCTGGGACACAGCCCCAGCCCCGAGGTCACAGCTTCTTGGCTTGGCCAGGGCTCCGTGCTCCCCACCATCACCCATCCTCAAGGGCCCCCCATCTTCTCTCAGCTTCCTTCCTTCCACCTGCACCTGCTGGTGCCAAGCCCTGGGCAGGAGACTTGAGCCCCACGTCATCTGGCCAGTGCACCCCAGCCCCGGGGCAGTGAGTCCACCTGGGCTCCAGCCACATACACTTTCTCTCGCACCCCGGGCTCTGTTGGAGCGGCTAGGTCCCCTGTCCCATGGTCCCCGCTTGCTCCTCCTCCTTCCTCCCCTCACCAGCGCCCTCTTCTCCACAGCTGGGAAGCCACATGCCTGTCCTCCATGGTGTGAGTGGGCTCGCCCTCTCCTGGGACCCCACATCCTGGCAAGGAGTTCCCACTGAAGGTCAAACTAAACGGGCTGGGACACACCTTACACAGGGAAGGGTGACCTCTTAGCCTCCTGTGCTGTGGGTCAGGTGAAAAGGAGCCGGGGGTCCCAGTGGTGTTTGATGTCTGGGGGAGGAAAGGACCTCTGGCAGACTCTGAGGGCCACACCAGCTGGGCTGGTGAGGTAAGTTCTGGATGCGGAAGGCCACTCCTATTCTGAGCACAGAATCTCAAAGGCCAGGGTGGTGTTTGGAGCTCTCTGGGATCTGTCTCTTGAGAGAGAAGGTGATGACTGTTCCCCATGGGGTGTCACCTCAGAAGCCTCTGCACCCTTTATTCTGGGCAGTGCCGGGGCTGGCCTCAGCCTCTCTAGCAGTGTCCCTGCTTTGGCTTCTGGTTGGGGTCAGCCAAAGGAGTGCTATCAATGAAGGCGGAAGGGGTGGGTGTCTGTTCCCCCAGCTCCTTTGCTTTGCCTTTGGGGGAAGGAACAGCCCCTCAGGGACTGTTGTGACTCCCCTGTCCCTTCCTCTGACCCTCCAGGCCCCTTTTCACACAGCACATGACCGGGTTCCGGTGCTCAGCTGTTCACCTCAGGAGCCTTGCTCAGTCTCCGGTGCAGGCAACCTCCCTGCAGCAGGAGCAGCGGGCAAAGCTGCAGGAGGGGAGCCCTGGCTGCTCTCTGGCTCAGAGGCCACTTACCCACCGAGCTGTGAGCACCCTGGGCACCCAGGAGCCGGGGGAGCCTGCGTTGCCGTGGGGGGGACCTGCTTCTCCGGACCCACAGAGCAGCTTCAAGTGCAAACCCAGCCAGAAGCCTGGGGTCTTTGGTCTGTCTGGCAGCCTTGGGGGTCCTGGCCCTGGCTGTCCCGTCGGTGCTCCTCTGTCCACTCCCACCCAGGTTCCCCTCTTCCCAAGTCCTCCAGGACTCCTGAGCCCCGGCTCCTGCGAGGCAGCCAGGCTGGGCTGGCACCGAGTCCTGGCCCACAGTGCCCAGCACCGAGGGAGGCTCCGGGGGTGCCCAGGAAGCCGCGGGGAGAAGCAGACAGCGCAGGGTGCTGCACCTCGGTCACAAGCTTTATTGTCCCGAGCACAGAGGTGCCACACTTCCACAATTCCACTGGGGGGGGGGGCGGGGAGGCTGAGGGGCGTGGCCGGGCCACACTGGGGCCACCAGGGGAGGCCGGGGTTCCCGGGTGGCTTCTCGCACACCTGCTACCTGCAGCCCCCGGCCCTGGTCCCTCGGGTCCCTGCTGCGGCCGAGCTGCCTGGTTTCGCAGGACGGGTGCGTTGGCCCGGATCAGCCGGAAGCATCGCATGGAGGCGGCTGTCGCTGCTACGCGCAAGAAGCTGCGGGGCGTCAGGAGAGGACACCGGGAGGGGACGCCGGGCCATCGCCCTGCGGGCTGGGCTGCGTTGGGGCAAGAACGGGGGTGGCCCTGCCGGGACCTGTGTGCTCGCAAGGGCGCCGGGGCTGTCCCTGGGCCTCGCGCGCCAGGTCTGCGCGTTGTCCTCCGCGCAGGCTGGGCACAGGACAGCAGCCACCAGGGCTGTCACCAGGACGGGCGGGCACGGCCGGGCAGCAGGCAACTCGGGAGGCTGAAGGGGCAGCCGTCGCACTCTGAGGCGCCTGCGAGGGACACACACCCCTGACCGTGGATACAAGTGCCCTCGGGGCAGCCCTGCCATCCTGGAGCCCGGGCATGTGCCTCTGCTGGCCGAGTGTGGCCAGCTGACAATGCCTGGCCACGTGGCGGAGTGTGGTGCACTCCAGGGCGCAGAGGGCACACCCGGGAGGCCCGGTCCAAACAGCTGGGCGCCAGGGACGTGTGTTCCGACCCTGTCAGGGCAGGCCTGGCTTACAGGAGGTCCCTGTGGGCGCGGAGGGGCCGCAAGCATTCCCAGTACTGCAGCTGGTAGCCTTGCTGAGCGTCTGTGGGCAGCAGCTGGGGGCACATGTTGGTGAGGTTCTCGGGGAGGAAGGACCCTGTCCCAACACCTTGAACCTGGGCCCTGCTGGGCAGAAGGCGGGGAACCGGTACCACTGTGTGAAGGCGGTGCTGGGCGTAGGGACAAGAAGCCCCAGGTCCAGCCTTGGCCTAGAAGGGGGCAGAAAAGGGTCCTGCACCGGCTCCTGGAGACCAGGTGTCCCTCCTCGGTGCCCTCAAGGGGAAGCTGGGCCCTGCTCTGGCCCCAGGAAAAGGGCAGGAAGCACCCGGGGCACCCAGAGGGGCCTTAGGCAAGCTCGCCCTGCGGGGAGCAGCCCGGCCCAGTCACCGGGCCTCCTAACCAAACTCCCGATGCCGCCGGGCAGTGCCACTCCACGGAAGGCGGCTGGAGGAGCCTCCGGGCCCGGCGGGGTTCGGGCGGGGGATTGTCCACGGCTGAGTCTGGCATTGGTACAAACACTGTCTTGTCTCCAAGTTGACAGTCCTGACCCTGCTGGGAGGGGATGCCACCCTGTAGCCTGGCAGGGCTCTGGCGTACACTGGGCTGCTCCACCGTGTCCCTCAGTGTCAGTGCTTGTCCTAGAGGGAAGCAAAGGTTTGATCAGTGAATCTTCAAGACCTTTGAGGGATACACAGGTAGCAAGAGGGTCAGAAAGAAAAGGGGGCAGGGCAGGAGAGTGTGCTGGGTAGGGAACAGCATGTGCCAAGACCCTGAGGTAGAAGAAGCCTGGGTTTTATAAGGAGCCCTAAGGCCTATGTGGAGCTGGACTGCAAGAAACGTAAGCCGGAGACTCCAAGCCTGAGTTTCTTTTTTTCGGTCCTGGGGATTGAACCCACGATGCTTAGCCACCAAGCCATAGCCCAGTTCTTCTAATTTTGCAACAGGGTCTCACTAAGTTGCGCAGGCGGGCCTCGGCCTTGCAATCTTCCTGCCTCAGCCTCCTGAGCCACTGGGATTACAGGCGTGTGCCACTGAACCTGGCTCAGTTTCTCAATCTGACCCCTGAGCCTTGCAGGGGTCCTGAGAGGACAAAGCCTTCGGAGGTGTAGACATCAACTCCAGGGCCCTGGTTGCCAAGGCAACAAGCCGACCCAGCCCTGCCTCTGCGCTGGCCTCAGCACCTGACCAGGGCACCAACTCCTGTCCCTCCCACAGGCCAGGACCCCGTAGTCTGCTCCAAAGCTTCTCCTGTGCCTAGTGACCAGCTGTGGTCTGGGGACTCCAGTGTCGGAAGTGGAAGGACAAGGAGCAAGCCCGCCCCCTGCCCTGCTTCAGCTGCCCAGGGGACACAGTGGCCAGGGACAGAGCTGCTCCCAGACAGTTTCTTGTGACACTGTGGGCGAACACTGCACTAACCGTGGGGGCATGGAGCGTGGTGGCCACCCAGCACCTCTTAGAAACAACTCTGCCCAGGGTGGGGCGCAGTGGCACCCGCCTGTGATCCTAGCTGCTCAGGAGACTGAGGTAGGAGGATTGAGAATTTAAGACCAGCCTCAGCAAATCAGCAAGGCCCTTAGCAAGTCGGGGAGGCCCTGTCTCAAAATAAAAAATGAAAAGGGCTGGGGTGTGGCTCAGTGGCACAGCGCCCTGGCTTCAATCCCTACACCAAACCCAAGACCAAGCAAAATAAAAAACAGAAAAGGGCAGAGGGTGTTCTGTAAGACATCAATGACATAAAGATCAAAGAGAAATGGAGGAAGCGTCCAGACCGAGGAGGCCAAGGAGACAGGACACTGAGGGCAGGAAGCCGGCTTCCGGCTCGGCGGGACCCTGCGCTGGGAGGAAAGGGCACAGCCAACCCCTGCTCCTGAGGACATCAACACGGGAGCACAGAGCCCCAGGAAGACCGGGTGTGGACAGTGGCGTGGCGACCGGACCTGGGGCTACTGTCCTTTACAAAACCTGGCCCTTTTCTCAGGACTTGTGAGGCAAGTGTTCGGCCAAAGTTTCAGAAAAGTTACATTGTCTGACGTCACCCAGGCGGAGAGCAGGAGGAAGGGGAAGCAGGCGGTTCCCAGGCCGTGTCCATGCTGGCCCCGCTCTGTCAGGTTTCAAATTCTTTCAAAATAAGTGAGCACACGCTGGCCCGGCCCTGCCTCTGCGCCCAGCATGCCAGCGAGCCCGTGGCGGAGGGAGGTTGGGCTCAGGCAGGTCCCCAGGAGGAGGGACGGATGAGCGGAACCACAGGCTCCTGGCGCCTCTGAGGACACCACCACTGAACCACTGACTGTCCACCAGTCGCTCAGGACACGAGCCCAGCTGTCAGCACCAGCTGCATGAAGCCCACCGACCCAGATGGGGTCTCGTCACGGTCCTCTTGGGCTTGGAACACCACCCAGCCCTTCGGCACTCCTCCAGGGGGCCGTTTTGAACAGCAAAACCGCCAACAAAAAGCTCAAAATACGGAAATGTGGCACTAAACAGAGCCATGGAAAGGACAAGGTGACCAAAAGATGATCGTGCCTTGGCAACCTCAGGTGGGAGGGTGCACACCAAGTGTTTTATCTTTAATTTTTTTGGTACCACGGATTGAACCCAAGGGCACGCTACCACTGAGCCCATCCCCAGCCCTTTAAAAAAAATCTTTTATTTAGAGACAGGGTCTCGCTGAGTTGCTTAGCAACTCGTTAAGTTGCGAAGGCTGGCTTTGAACTTGCCATCCTCCTGCCTCAGCCTCCCGAGCCACTGGGATTACAGGCATGCACCACAGTCCTGGCCTCTATTATCTTTATTTTTTGAGGCACTGGGATGGACCTGGGGCCTGGAGCATGCTAGGCAAACACTCTGCCACGGAGCCATACCCCTAGCCCAGGTCAGTTTGTCTGTCCTCTCTGCGCATGACTGGGAGGGACCCCACGTGCCAAGAGCACTGACTGTGGGATCATAAACACACCTTAGCAAACAGGCGCATCTGCAAACAGGGAATCTTCAAATAAGAAGGTGGACTGTGTAAGCACACACACATCCGTGCACACACACTTGGGAAAGTTCAGGAGGAACATACTTTAAATGCTGAGCTTGGGCCGGGTGCAGTGGGGCACCCCTGTAATCCCAGCGGCTCAGGAGGCTGAGGCAGGACCGTGAGTTCAAGACCAGCCTCAGCAATTTAGCAAGGCCCTAAGCAACTCAGTGAGACCCAGTCTCTAAATATAAAAAAGGGGCTGTGGATATGGCTCAGTGGTTAAGTCCCCTGGGTTCAATCCCCAGTACAAAAAAAAAAAAGCTTGGTCCCCTTGGTCCCTGCCCCCAGAAGGCCTACTGGTCGTATATTATTATTTATACACTTGTTGGTTTCTTCCAGAAAGTCCCCCAGAGGTGTGTATCACTTTGCAATAAGCACTTTTTTGTAAAAAGGAAATAAGACTCCCAAAGCAGGGGGACCCAGTTAGCAGCAGGGGGACCCAGTTAGCAACAGGGGCCTGTGCCCTCCCTGAATGCCTGTTCCGCCACAAAGCATGCTTGTCCCGTGTGTTCTGGTGGCTTCCAGGGATTCTACCCCAGGCCTGCGTGCGTAGAGGTGCCAGGCGCCCTTACCTCTGGTTTCTGGCCTTTGTCCTGCTGGTGGAGGCCGTTGGCAGAACCGGAATTGCTGAGGGTCTGCAAGAGGCGCGGGGCTGAGCAGGGGCGCCCGGCCGCAGTCCCAGGCGCACCCACCAGGTGGCGCGCTGTCGCCGGCCTAGACCCCGGCGGGACCCCGAGCCCAGCTCCCGCCCGGCCGCCCCCGCCCCTCCCCCGGGCCGCCGCGCCCCGCACCCCACACCTGCGCCTTCTCGGGGCAGCTCCTCATGGCTTCCATCAGCTTCTCCACCTGCTGGGCCTGGTCCAGTGCGTCCCGCAGCGCGTCCTCCGTGCTCACCAGCTGGTGCTGCAGCCGCAGCAGCTCAGGCGCCGAGGCGGGGTCGATGAGCGAGTAGCGCCTCTGCTCCGACAGCGCCTTGTCCTTGTCCTGCAGCGGGAGGGCATGAGTGGGTGCAGCAGGGGACTCTCCCCCTCACCCCTGGGTGCAGGCCTGGGAGGTGCCCATGTCCCTCGGGTGCCCTTCCTCCCTCTGGTCCCCGGCCCCAGTTCCCAGCTCTGACGCACGCTCCACCTTCTCTAGGGCCCCAACTCCAGCGCGCCCCATCCTTCCCTTCCACCTGACCCCCGGCACTGACCACGGGACCATGGCCTCTTCTCATCGGCCCATGTGACCCATGCCTCCCCACTGTGACCTCCATCACTCTCAGCTTCCACCACCAAGGTCCGCCCAGATGCACCCACAGGAGGCCAGGATGCTCTCAACCTCTGGCCATGCCCGCTCTGTTCGCAGGCTTCTAACCACCCATCAGGTCCTTCCCTGCTGGGCACAGTGCAGGGTGATGACAGGAGGCTGCCCTGGAGTGGGGGCGCCAGTGTGCCTGGGCCCCGGGAGGCGAGTCTGTGCTCAGCACGCCACCTGCCACATGGCCGTGTGTGTGTGTGTGTGTGTGTGTGTGTGTGTGAGGGGGGGGGATTCCCCAGGCCACGTCTACCCAAGGTGTCTACCCAAGGTGGTGGGCCCGAGGGTGAGGGGTGGGCTGGTCTCCTATATCCCTCGGGGACTCAGAGCCAGGAGGACCACTGAAGGCTGCTGGTCAGACATGGTGGGACTTGAAGGTGGGCAGGGTGGCTGGGCCTAGGGCTGCCCATGCTGACGCCATCAGGTGGCGCCAGAGGGCTGTGGCCGGCTCCCAGCTGTGGGTGGCTATGCCTGACCCTCCTTTCTTCAAGCCTGAGAAGCCCCAGGGCTGGGTCCCCTTTTCTTCCATCTCCCCTACAGTGTGGCAGAGCCCCGGTGGCTGGAGGGCATGGGGGGCTTCAGATCAGCTGCCCTGTCAGAAGCTTGTCCTCCAGACCCCACCAGGGGACTGACCACAGGCTTGTCAGGTGTTGACCATGGAGGTGGGCATGGTTCTACCCTGGGCTGTCCCACCCCCCACATGGGGACTCGGTTGAGGCCAGGTTCCCCTTGGTGCACATGGATGTGACAGTTTGGATGTGAGCATGCAGTTTGGCTAAAGCGTCTGTGTTAAAATAGCCGTGTTGTGACAGCTGGGACCTAGCCAGTCCCTCCAGGTTTTCTGGGACTTGCTGGGTGGGGACTGTGGCTGGGGGAGGTGGGTCACTGGGAGCTGCCCAGGAGGGCTCCCTTCCCAATCTGCTCCCTGGCTGCTGGGAGCAGGGCAGCGCTGCCCCTCCGCGCCCTCCCGCCGTGATGCTCTGCTTCCCTGAGCCCCAGCCCTGGAGCAGGCCAGCGGTGGACGAAGACCTCTGAAACCAGGAGCCCCAGGTCAACTCTTCCTCCTCGAGGCTGACCCTGTCAGGTGTTCTGGTCACAGAGATGAAAAGCTGACCAGACAACAAGAAGGAATCTCAGGGCCCCAGAAGCTCTCGGCTGAAGGAGACTGAGGCCGCCTCTCCTTCTGAGATGGACGTGTGTGCGTGGATCCTCAGCAAGGAGCTCTGGTTCCAGGCTGATTACCTCCCTGCACGGGGAGCTCACCACCTCTGCCAGCCCTGGGCCTCTTCACAGGTCAGATGCACCCAGCCAGGTGCAAGGTCTCCCATAGGGGCTGCCCAGTCCCTCCACAGGCCCTGCTGCTGACCCTGCCTGTGACTTTCCAAACCTCACTGTGACTTTTTTAAACCTCACCAGAGGTCACCAGGCTCCACAGCCCGGCAGCAGGGCAGCCCTACCCCACCCTGCTGCCCACTGTGCCCACGTACCAGCCCGGTCAGCTTCTCACGAAGGCCCCGGATGTCCTCCTTGAGTTTCTGCTCCTTGATCCGCCACTCAGCCTTGTGCACCTCGCGGCTCAGGTCCCTCTCGGGCCCCGGGGAGTGGCGGCTGGCCTCCAGCAGCAGCACCCGCAGCTCGTTTAGGCTCCTGGGTGGGGTGAGAGCACAGAGCAGTCGTCAGCTCCCCCTCTGCCATGGGCTGAGCGCTGGAGACCCACCACCCTTGGGGGCACCAGCTGCATGGGGGCCAGGACCTGGGCATGGCAAGGTCAAGAGGACTTGGCCATTCCTGCAATGTTTTTTTTTTTTTTTTTTTTAAAGAGAGAGAATTTTTTTTAATATTTATTTTTTAGTTTTCAGCGGACACAACATCTTTGCTTGTATGTGGTGCTGACGATCGAACCAGGGCCGCATGCATGCCAGGCGAGCGCGCTACCGCTTGAGCCACATCCCCAGCCCCTCCTGCAATGTTTTAAAAGTTACTTTTGAAATCGTTTTGTAGTAGATGGACACATAACCTGTATTTCACTTATTTATGTGGTGCTGAGGATGGAACCCAGTGCCCCACACATGTGAGGCAAGGGTTTTGCCACTGAGCCCCAGCCCCCACCCTAAGTTATTTTGAAAAAGCAAGTGAGAGAGAGAGAGAGAGAGAGAGAGAGAGAGAGAGAGAGAGAGAGAGAGAGAAAGGTCTGGGGTGTGGCTCAGGGGTGGGCAGCTTGTCCAGTATGCATGAGGCTCTAGGCTCCAACCCAGCACAGGGGAGGGGGAGAGGGAGGGGGAGGGGAGGGGGAGAGGGAGAGGGAGGGGGAGGGGGAAGAGGAGAGGGAGGGGAAGGGGAAAGGGAGAGGAAGAGGAGAGGGAGGAGAAGGGGAGAGGGAGGGGGAGGGGAGGGGGAGGGGAGAGGGAGGGGGAGGGGAGAGGGAGGGGGAGGGGAGGGGGAGGGGAGAGGGAGGGGGAGGGGAGAGGGAGGGGGAGGGGAGGGGAGAGGGAGGGGGAGGGGAGGGGAGAGGGAGGGGGAGGGGAGAGGGGGAGGGAGGGGGAGGGGAAGGGAGAGAAAGGGAACATATTTAAGTTAAAAAAAATTAGAAAGTTAAACATTCATTTCTGAGAAGATCCCAGGTGGCAAGGTGTTTTAAATGCCTGATGTCAAATAAGCTTAATACTCCATGTCAACGCTTGGTCAACTAGCAGGAGCTGCTTGGCATACTTGGGGGGGGTTCCCAGGCCACACAGGGGTTCTGCAGACAAGTGCAGTGATGGATCAGCAATGCCTGCCACAGGCAGTGCCAACTCCCCAGCCCTTTCCCTTGTAGCCACGGATGAGCAGTGCCCGCCATAGGTCAGGATGCCGATGCCCTCCTGAGCCTGCTCCCTCGCCTGCATATACCAGGGAGGGGGGGAACTCCATTACTGGTTAGCCACGTGTAGTTAAGAACAAAGCAGAAGCAGCAGGCACTGCCCCTTTCCCTTCCCTCCTCCTTTCCTCTGAATGTGATGGCTGGAGCTTCAGCTGCCACACTGCACTATGAGAGATAGATGAGGTGAACTGTAAATGTGTTGGCACTGAGTTCTTTTTTGGGGAGGGACTGAACCCAGGGGTGCTCTACCATTGAGCTTCATCCTCAGCCCCTCCTTTTTTGGGTGCCAGGGATTAAACTCAGGGGCATTCAACCACAGAGCCACATCCTCCCAGCCCTATTTTGTATTTTATTTAGAGACAGTGTCTTACTGAGTTGCCTCATCATTGCTGAGGCTGGCTTTGAACTCGTGATTCTCCGGTCTCAGCATGTGCCACTGTACCCAGCCATCGTCAGCCCCTTCTTAATTTTTTTTTTTTGATACAGGGTCTCCCTAAATTGCTGAAGCTGGCCTTAAACGTGGACCCTCCTGCCTCAATCTCCTGAGTTGCTGGATTACAGGCGTGGGCAGCACTGACATCTTGAGCTCCTAAACCAATTGCCAGTCACAGCCACCTCCAGATTTCTTATTATATGAGGAAGGAAAAACTCTCCCAGTCCAATCTGCTGCTCACTAGATGGTGCATCACAGTGACCAAAGCAGCCTGATCTCTGCCACATCTGAAGCACCACAGGGGTGTGGAGGAGCCCTCTGTGGCCTCTAGCGATCAAGAAAGGTTTCCCTGGGCGCACACCTGGGATTCAAGCAGCTCAGGAGGCTGAGGCACAAGGATCGCAAGTTCAAAGCCAGCCCTAGCAACCTAGTGAGGCCCTGAGCAACTCAGTGAGACCCTGCCTCAAAATAAAATTAAAAGGGCTGGGGTGTGGCTCCATGGTTAAGCACCCCTGGGTTCAATCTCTGGTATTGAAAGAAAAAGGGGCTTCAGAAAAGCGTTGGAGTCTGACTGGAGCCTAGGGGACTGCCTAGCCTTCATGAAATGACCCAAAGGAAGGAGGCTTTCCAGAAGGCTGTACTTTGTGCGGGGTGAGGCCAGGGAGGAAAACCCTAACCCTGACCGAGCTGAGGCCGGTCAGCTTTTGAGAGTCCCTGGGCTCCATCCCTGGCATTATAAAAACATCCCCCAAACAAAATCCCCCAACGGAGCAATGATACAACGGGTTAAAAACTCCAAGGAGCTCTACTGGGACTCAGGGGCAGGGAGCGTCCCCGTGGCCAGGACAGTCCAGGAAGACTCCTCGGAGAGGTGCCAGGGCTGGGCACCCGGCCTGACATCTCCAGGAGGACAGAGGGGAGGGGAGCGGCGCACCGCGGCCCCGAGAGGACTGCCGCCTGCAGAGGGCGCTGTCGCTCCGCGGGTTTCTGTGCTCAGGCGCCGCCCGTCTGCGCAGCAGCCCCGCGGGAGGAGTCAGCATCCTACAGAGGATGCTTGTGGCTCCTCCGAGAAAGCAGAGGCTGCCGGCTGCAGAATCCCACCCATGAAAGTAACAAAGGCGGTGGGGTGGGAACAGATCTGTCAGCCGGGCGTCCGCAGGCCTCCCAATTTCAAAGGGAATCGGATTTTATAGGACATCTTCTGGTTTCTTAGGTGCTAATCTAGTTATTCACTAAAAAAAAAAAAAAAAATCAAGCCCAGCGATTCTCAAAGTATAGTCTGGGGAACCCCAAGGGGATCTCCAAGGCCAAAACTATTTTCATAATAAAAACAGAACTATTTTCATTGTCACTGAGCATACCATGGGTTTTCCCAGAGCTACAGGGCAAGCTGGTGATCGTCTGGAAAAAATATTATAAATACTCCAAATACATATGTCAGGGCAGATTTTCATTAATCTACTTCAGCAGAAACGACCAACTGCAAAGAACAAATGTAGAAGATATCAGAATCTGGCTGTCTTCCTCCAAGACACTTGCAAAATCACGAGAAGACCCCAACCTGCTCAGTGAACATTTTGTGTGTGTGTGTTTTGGAAATATTTATTTTTTTACCAGAAGCATTTTCATATTACATGCCGTTGGTTTATCATGCAATGGATTAAGAAATATCTTTAGCCTGAGAGGTGGCACATGCCTGTAACCCCAGTGGCTTGGAAGGCTGAGGCAGGAGGATCCTGAGTTCAAAGCCAGCCTCAGCAAAAGGGAGGTGTTAAGCAACTCAGTGAAACCCTGTCTCTAAATCGAATACCAAATAGAGCTGGGGATGTGGCTCCATGGTTGAGTGTCCCTGAGCTCAATCCCTGGTACCAAAAATAATAATAATGATAACAATAATAACCGTTAGCCTGCGTGGTGGTGCACATCCCAGTGGCTCAGGAGGGAGGCTGAAGTAGGAGAATTGCAAGTTCAAGGCCAGCCTCAGCAACTTAACAAGACCCTGCCTCAAAATAAGAACTAAAAAGGGTTGGGGATATGGCTCAGTGGTTAAGTGCCCCTTGGTTCAATCCCTGGTTCAAACAAAACAAAACAAAAAAAAAGAAAAGAAAAAAAATTTAAATTTCTCAGTTTTAATTTCTAATATGGTAAATAGGTAAATAAACAAAAGCTTCTTGGGGCTGGGGTTGTGGCTCAGTGGTAGAGTGCTTGCCTAGCATGCACGAGGCACTGGGTTCGATCCTCAGCATCACATAAATGTAAAATAAAGATATTGTGTCCACCTAAAACTTAAGAATAAATATTAAAAAAAAAAAAAAAGCTTCTTGAGGGAAACTTGATTTTTTTTTCTTTTTTGTACTGAGGATTCAACCCAGGGGCACTGAACCACATCTCCAGCCCTTTTTATATTTTATTTAGAGACTGAGTCTTGCTAAGTTGCTGAGGCTGGCTTTGAACTTGAGATCGTCCTGCCTCAGCTTCCAGAGCTGCTGGGAATACAGGCGTGCCCCACACGCCTGGTGCCAAATTGGTGATTTTTAAGAGTTTAAAAGGGTCCCTGAGAACAAAAAGTGGGGGAGCTCATCATTCCTAAGCTAAGCGTGGAGATCTGCGTTGAGAAGGGTTCTGAGGCTTCGTGGTGCCAGCAGCTCTGGTGACCAGCCTCCTGCCCGCGGGCCATCCCTCCTTGCCTCTAGAGAAGACTGGTGAACGCAGGGTGGAGCGAGGGACAGGCCAGAGGATGGTCACCAGCAGGAAGGCGGCAGACTCACCGCTCCTTGCGCAGCAGCTCCTGGCTGATGAGGACTAGCTGGCCCGAGGCGTCGTGGGTCTTCCGGGACAGGGCCTCCAGCTCGGCCTCCAGACGCCGCTTCTCCTTTAGGACGGCATCCATCTTCTTCTCCCCCGACTTACACTTGTTCTCCAGCGCTGGGGGTGGCCGGCAGGGAAAGGAGGCAGAGGGTTGGGATGGCCTGGGAACGCCCCCAGGGCCCCGGCTGGGCACGGAGCTGGCCTTCCCAGGGACACGCTCCACCAAGGTGAGTCAAAAACTCAGGGGTCTCTGTGGCCCTAGAGAAGCAGGCGGCAAGGGGCCCAGGAGGAGCGACACCAAGCAGACCAAACCCCAAAGCACAGCAGCCCGGGCCTGGGGCGGGGGCAGCGGGCCACCCTCCCAAGAGGACATGGCTATGGCCACTGCTGGGACAAGGAGAGGCTGCCTTGGCCCTGGCCTGCAGGAGTCTGAGGTCCACTGACCTTTGCCGGGACCCATTAGGCCACGTGAGCGTGACGGGGACTGGAGAGAAGAGGGGGTGGGAACCATTTCCCAGGAGGGGCGCCGTCACAGGGCCACCACCACCACTGGCGTTCTGGTGGACGAGAAGCAGGGCCAGCTTGTCACGCAAATCACCCATCCAGTCCCCCGCCTCTCCCCAGGTGCCCCGTGCGCCTGGCTCTTGGCCACAGCCTGCGTCCTTTCCCCCAACTGGGACTACTCCTGAAATTTCTATCGAGGGTGACACTGAATCCAGGTGACTGTGAGAAGCCCGAGGCCTCAAGACCAGAGAGAGAGAACTCGGGCAGGACTCGGGACAGAGGGCTGGCTCTGGGGACAGAAGCCATCTGCGGGTCCCGGATTCTACTTCTTGCCCACTTGCTGTTGCCCAGGGGCCTGTCCAGGGAGGGGGAACTGGCCCCACTGCTACCTTCTCAGCCCAGAGTGTGGGGACACCAGCCAGCCACCACCCACTGCATGCTCCAGAGCCTGCGGCTCGCACAGCCCCAGGGAGGCCCGCGTCTGCCCTGTGGGAGGAGACTTACCACTTACTTGGGCCCTGAGCACCTCGGTCTGGGACGTCAAGGCTGCCACTTCTTTGTCCCTCTTGTTCAGCTTGTCCTGCAGGCCTAGGGACAGACAAGACGCCATCAAAGCTCCAGAGCCAACGGTGCGGGCCAGTGGGCAGTCCTCCCACAGGGATCCAAAAGCAAGGGTCCAAATCCTCCTGAGAGCGGCCCTTTCTCTAAGAAGCCCACCCCGAGGAAGAGGGTCCCACACTGTGGTCCTGGGCAACTGGACTCTCCTCAGGAAACCCAAAACAGCGGCCGGTCAGCGGTCATGAGGATGCCACACTGGCCAGCTTGGAAGCCACCAGGTAGGTGCTCGGAAATAGTGTGACTCTCCCTGATTCCACAATCACTGGGCAAAATAAAGGCGAGCAGAGCCGAGAGGCCCGGTCCCACCGGCCCAGCCGCCACTCACCCTCCACAGTCTCCTTCATCCGGATTTTCTCCTCTGAAAGGTCATTGGACTCGATCATCTGAAAGGAGAGGCCTGTAAGGGGCGCCCTGGCCGCCACCTTAGCCGCTGGATGTCTGCAGGCCTCGCCCCTCGACAGGCGGCCCAAGGGAGGGATGAGCGCCTGAGCAGGGCCCAGGCAGCAGACTCCTGGGTCCCACCTCTCTGGAGACGCCTCTGTGGGAACACCGAGGACCCTGTCCTCTGTTGGGAACATCTGCATTGGACAGACGTCTTTCTCCCTGGGACACCTAGAGATCTGTCCTGGGCACCTGCTGCCAGCACCTCTGCCAGAGTCAGTGTGGCTGGGCTTGGTCTCCCACCCGTAAAACAAGCCCTGAGAGCCCTGGGCACCATGTGCCACATGCCCAGGGCCAGCTCTTGGAGGGGTGACAGTGCATGTCCATTCCTTCCTCTCTAACACTTCTGTTTAGTAATAAACTCAGAAGCCAAAGAAGAAAAAATTGATTAAAGAAAAGAAACCATCAACTTGACAAATACTGCCATAGGTCAGAAGACACCCACAGGCTGCCCGTCACCTGCTCCCACTGGATGTCCTAGGCCAGAAGGCCAGAGTCTAAGACTGCAGATGAGTTATCACAGGGTGGGGCAGGCAGTCACCTCCCTTACCCTGCCTCTCATTCTTCTCTTCATACATCCTAAGCCCCATTCTAGTCTCCATGAGTTGTGATTGACTAAGACCCCTTGATCTTTGTTTGTTTTGAGTACTGGGGATTGAACTCAGGGGCACTCAACCACTGAGCCACGCATCCCCAGCCTATTTTGTATTTTTATTTTAGAGACAGGGTCTCCCTGATTGCGTAGCGCCTCCCTTTTGCTGAGGCTGACTTTGAACTCACAATTCTCCTGTCTCAGCTTCCTGAGCCACTGAATTACAGGTGTGTGTCACGGAGCCCGGCCAGCTCCCTTGAGTTTAATGCATAAACATTTCAGTCAAGATGAGGCACACACTAAAAGGATAATTTTTTTTAAAATTCCTGTCCACACTTATAATGAGACCAAAAAGAAAAACAAATCCAGTTGTCTCTGGAGCTAAAATTCTTTTGTTTTTGGTACTGGGGATTGAACCCAGGGGAACTTAACCCCTGAGCCACATCCCTAGCACTGTTTTGTATTTTATTCAGAGACAGGGTCTCACTGAGTTGCTTATAAATTGCTGAGGCTGGCTTTGAACTCGAGATCCCCCGGCCTCAACCTTCAGGGCTGCTGGGATCACAGATGTGCGCTACTGGGCCTGGCTAAAACCTAAACTTCTGAATCTTGGGGCACACGGCGTCCAGATGGGAGGATCTGTCCTGAGGCTGCCACCCTCTCCGCAGCCAGGAGCCACTGTGACTGAGGGGTTTGGGGCAAGAGGCAGGGCATCCTCAGCCTCTGTCCTCCAGCTCTGAGGGACCACAACAGCCAAAACCTCCCTGCAAGGGGATCCAGGTCAGGGGTTGCGGGCTCTGTCCACCTGCCCCAAGTGGCCCATCTGGCCCATGCACCCATCAGCTAGCCAGAGCTGCCGCCTCCTCTTCCCCCCAGGGTCCTGGGAGAGCAACTGCTCGAAATGGTCCCTCCTGGGAGAAAGGGGCAGGGAGGCCCTGCAGGGGACGGCAAGGCACCAGCAGGAAGGTCTCCTCTGACAGGAGAAGGAAGCCGCACTTGGGCTGCAGAAAACTGATCCCAATGCTTAATTCTCAGAAAGCTCGAGCTCCCCCAGGGATGGGGAGCCGGCACCCCCGTCAGCTCTACTGCCCTCGGGGTCTGGCATCTCCACCATGGCCGGGCAGGGCACCTGGGAAGGGGACTCGCTCTTGAGCCACTGCTCACCGTGATGGGAGCAATGCTGACCTCTGGGGAGTTAGGGTGAAATGGGACAATTCAGGGCCCAGCACGGAGGTGCCCAGAGGCACTCAGAGGCTCTTGCAGCCCTGCTGGGGTAGACAGAGTCCCCCCATGGTCCCTAGGTACTGTGCCAGGCTCAGTGGCAGGGGAAGGGCCAGACATTTAGGGGATTTCTAAAATTGAATATTGGTGCAGTGGCCTAAGGCCACCACTCTCCAGCCTCAGACCCCACCTCAGGGCCCCTGCACTGGAACAGTGGCTGGTCACTGTGGCTGAGCCTCTTCAGGGTAACCCCCTGCACCCTGTGGGTGCTTGCTGGGCTGGGGGCCCCCCGCGGGTGCACCTGCCCTGGGCGCTATGCTGTGGGCGTAGGGGCACCTCAATGAGAAACCAGTGGCCCCCAAGCCTCTCTCCAGCCTGCTCTGAGGGGGCCCCGTGGGTTCAGCCCGGCCACTGGCATCCCACCGTCCCCTCCTCTGAGCCAGGTGCCCGCGATCCCCTTGGGCACGCGCCCGGGCAGGAGCACGCTCTCTATGGACCCGCCCAGGCCCAGCCGCGCCTACGTGGGTGTGCTGGGCCGCGCACAGGGACTCCACGGCCTGCAGCCGGTTCTCAGCCACCAGCAGCTTCTCCCGCAGCCGCTCGGCCTCCTGCTTGCTCTGCGCCTCTGCCCGCTGCAGCAGCTCGTGGTCCAGCATCTTCTTCTCGGCCAGGGAGATCTGCTCCTTGAGGAACTCGATGGCCTGCGCCTGCCCGCGGTACTCGGCGTCCAGCCTCTCCAGCTCCTGCACGCGCAGCTGGGCATCGCGGCACTGGTCCTGTGCCTCCTGCAGCTCCAGCCGGTGCTGGCCGGCCTGTGCCTCCAGCTGCGCCCGCCAGTGCTGCTGCAGCCCGGCCAGCTCCTCCTGGGCCTCCTGCAGCCGCTGGCGCAGGCCCTCCTTCTCCTTCACGTGCACGGCTGTCTCCAGGTCGTGCTTGGCCCGCAGGTTGCCCAGCTCCAGCTGGTGCTCCATCTTGATCCCCTCCATCACCGCCTTCAGCTCGCCGAGCTCCTTCTGCTGCGCCCCGGGGCCCGAGTTGAGCGTGGCCTTGAGGTCCTCCAGGGACTTCTGGTGGTCGGAGGCCAGCGAGTCCAGCTTGGATTTCCAGTTGTCCATGAGCCCCATGTTCTCGCTGGTGGCCTGCCGGACCTTGTCCTTGAGGTCGGCCACCTCCTGTGCGTACCGTTCGTTGGCAGCTCGGAGCTTCTCCACCTCGGCCTGATAGGCCTTTAGGGCCTTCTCGTACTTGTCACGCAGCAGGCCACTCTCCCGCTGGCGCTCCTTGCTGGCCGACAGCAGCCGTTCCCGCAGGCGCAGAGTCTCGGCAGCCTCGGGGTGGTCAGGGGGTGGGGGCCCTGAGTGCAGGAGGCACTGCTGGAGCTCCTGGATCTCGCCGCATCGGAGGGTCAGCTCCTCCTCCAGCTGCAGCACCCGGGACTTCTCGGCCACCGTGGTCAGCTACCGGGAGAGAGGGAGATGGGTCAGAGGGCTGGGACAGCAGGAGAGGGGAAGTGGCCCACTCCCACTTGGTGCTGGCTGTACCCCAACCATGAGGTCAGCCGCATGATGGGGGTGCCCCTGATGCCCAACCGGCTTGGGACAAACTGGTGGGTAAGAAGAACCACTTCTTTAAGGTGACAGCTTTGTTGATCTAAGGTCACCACTTTTAAATTTTTTGGAGGGATTGTACACTGAATCCAGGGGTACTTTTCCACTGAGTCACATCCCTAGTCCTTTTTTTTCTCCTAAATTTTGAGACAGGGTCTCCCCAAGTTGCTTAGGGCAAGTTGCTGAAGCTGGCCTGGAACTTGTGATCCTCCTGCCTCAGCCTCCTGAGTCTCCAGGATTACAGGCGTGTACCACTGCACAAGTTACTAATGTTATTTTTAAAGGGCAGAGACCAGAGGCCAGAGGCCAGAGTGAGTTTTGCATTGTCTCACTGGAGAGAGATCAGCCTAGGCCAGAATGGGTCAACTCACAGAGGGCCTGGCTGAAGATAGTGGTCAAGGGCGGCTGACTTTCAAATCTTCAGCAGAACAGAACTGAGGATTCCAGACCCATCAGGGCTCCAACCTCCAAAACCCCTACCTGGTTGCCTCAGATCTGGAGGGTTGGGGATTGCACAGGGGGGTTCTACCACTGAGCTACACCGCAGCCTCTTTATTCTTTTAGACAGGGCTTCACTAAGTTGCAGGGGCTGGCCTCCAACTTGTGATCCTTCTGCCTCAGCCACTCAGGAATGGCTAGGATATCAGGTGTGCACCATCACACAACCTATTTTGAAGATTCAAATCTTTTACAAACTTCAAAGCTTTTGTTCGTGAAGGTCTTTTGGTTCAATAAACCTGTTTTCATTGTGTTAGCTGATGACAAGATCAGGTGCCTCCCGTGGAGGCTCCAACCCGCCCACTATTGCAGGTGGGTTTCTGCACACAGCCTCCCTGCATACGGATGAGCACATGTGGCCACAGGGCCATGGCCAGCGAGTGCCACCAGACACCTGGGACTCTCCAACATCACACAAGAGCACCCATCCAGGGCTGTGCTGTGCCAACCCTCGTGCTGTGCAGAAGGTGTCTTCCTGTCACCGCTGTCGGCTGGGTCGGCCCGAAAAGGGTGCTGGCCTCAGTGTATGCACAGTGGCCATGCATGGGCCAGCCAGGCCTGGAGTGTGACATAGAACCATACCCTGGTGATTCAGGGAACTCGCCTTCCAGTAGCACTTTCCTGGGGCTCCCCGTTGCACCCCCTAGGGACCCACTTCCCCAACGCCCTGTCACTTCTCAGCCCAGCTCCGTCGGGCCAGGCCTTCCTGCCACTGAGGCTAGCAACACGGGGGCCTGTGGCTCCCGGGCCTGACCACATCCAGGAGGCCCATCTCCCAACGTGCCCACACCCTGGGCGAGGCACAGGGTGGCTCACAGGGCCATCCCAGTGGCCTGGGTCCTGAGCCAGGAGATGTCCCCTCCAGTGAGCAGACGTAGCCGTGGAGCCTGAGCACACTTCTAAATCCTCCTTCCCTCGGAAAAAGGGAGCCCAAAGGAGAAGGCAGTGGGACAGCAGCAAGGACAGCAAGGGGCACAACAGAGAAGCCAGGGGCCTCCAGGCGGGGCTGGCGGCGAGCGGTGGCGGCGTTACCCGGTTGTCCGCTAACTCTCGGAGCAGCCGCTCTGCCTGCGCCTTCTCCAGTAGCAGGCTCTGCTCCAGCTCCCCAATGCGCGCGTGCTCCAGCTGCGTCTGGGTCTGCTCCGCCCGGGGACGGGGGAGGCGGGCGCAGGGGGCGGGGAAGAGGAAGCCGGAGAGAGAGAGGGGGAGAGAGAGAGAGAGGAGGCGTCATCTTCTGTGCACAAGACAGAGCAGGTCGAGGAGCCAGAATTGCTCAGGGATAGAGGCCTGCGGAGCGGGGTGCAAGAGCCCCCCCCCAGCAGGGGGCCTGTCTGGGTGGTTTTTGGGTGGGAGAGTTACCCTTGATTGAACCCAGAGGTGCTTAACCACTGAGCCACGTCCCCTGTCCTTTTTATATTTTAGAGACAGGCTCTCCCTAAATTGCTAAGGGCCTCGCTAAATTGCTGAGGTTGGCCTTGAACTTTGGATCCTCCTGCCTGTCACCCCTGGGGCCGCCCTGGGATTTTCAGGACTCCAATGTCTGCTCCGGGGAGGGTCCCTCCTTCTCCCTGCTGCCCCTCAGGGAGCCTGTGGGCTGGGACTCATTTTGGGAACAGGGTTGGGCACACAGGAGGCCTTTAGGAGGAGGAGGAAATATGTGGTCCCAGGAGTGACAGGTCCCCAGGCCAGTGCTGACAGAAAGCAGCGGATTGGGCAGATTGCAAAGATAAACTCACATGCACCACCCTGGTTCTCCAGCCTGAGCTCTGGGTGGCGCTGGGACGTGCCTCCCACCGCCTGCCTGGTCGCTGACCACCCCCCCCCCGGGGGGTGGGCATGGAGGACGCCTGGTCTCCAGGAAGCACAAGAGCACTTCTGTCCCCACTACACAACACCCGCTTTATCCGCTAACAAAGCCTGGCATTCTCAGGGCGCCACGATGGCATTTGATTGCCCGTGGAGGACCCTGGTGGGGAGGCAGGGAGCAGAGGGCTCTCGCCCTCGGTACCCTGGGGAACCAGTTTGAAAACCAGGCTCATCTCCCAGGAGACAAAAGTAGCACCAAGTCACAGGCGCCTCCACGAAACAGCACGCATGCGCCAACAGCGGAGACCCTCCGCCCCGAAACAGCCCTCCATGCTGGTGGGGCTGCGTCCGCAGACCCCACTAGCCCCTAGTTGAAAATAATTTCCTTCCCCCTTTTTTTTGGTCCTGGGGAATCTAAGGGTGCCTCACCACTGAGCTGCATCCCCTTTTTTATTGATATATTTTTGTTTTGAGAAAGGGCCTTGCTAAGTTGTGAGCCTGACCTCAAACTTGTGATCCTCCTGAGCTGCTGGGATCACAAGCACACTCCACCAGCCTGATGAGAATATTTCTTACAAACTGAACCTGGGCTGGGTGCGGTGGCGCACACACCTGTAATCCCAGCACTTGGGAGGCTGAGGCAGGAGGGTTGCAAATTCAAGGCCAGCCTCAAAACTTAGCAAGATCCTGTCTCAAAATAAAAACCACAAAAGGCTAGGGACTTGGCTCTGTGGCCAGGGGCCCTGACTCCACTGTCTGGTACCCAAAACAAAACACCCTCAGTCTGTACTGAGCCCATACAGACTTTGTTCCATGTCATCATTCCCCAGGAAGACAACTGTTTACCCAGCATCTGAGTGCCCCTGATGGTTATCTAGAGGTGACTGCAAGGACCTGGCAGGGGATGCAGGGTCTATGCAAATACTGCGCCATTCGCACAAGGGCTGAACATATGACACTCTTAGTGTTTCTGGGGTCCTGGAGCCAGCCACTCCCTGGACACTGAGGGGTGACTGCACTTCCCTTGCAACGCATAAACAGCGATGGAGATGTTCAGACGCCCTGGCTCATCATCTTGTTTTCTGAATTTCCCTCAAGGAATAACAAGAGCCCCATCCAGCTGAACGGTGTCAGTTTGGGAGGGGAGGGGCTGCTCCAGGGAGGGCCAGGGCTCGCAGCCACCAGCAGCTTCAGCAGGGCGGGGTCCAGAGCCAAGACGGCCACATCCCCAAGCGGGCACTGCAACGGTTTAGATGTGTGGTGTCCCCCTGAAGCTCACATGTGGGACAAGGCAAGGTTTGGAGGTGAAGTGAGGGGCTCTGAATTAGTCCCCAGGTGGGGAGTAGCTGGGGGGTACCTGGAGGCCGGCGGGGTGTGGCCAGGGGAGGTGGGCACTGGGGACGAGCCTTTGGGGTAGATATTTTGTCTCTCTGCTTCCTAGTCACCACGTGAGCTGCTTTGCTCCCCACACCCTCTGCCAAGATGTCCTGCCTCACCCTGAGCCCCAAGAATGGAGCCGACTGTCTGTGGGCTGGGTCCTCAAAAATCATGAGCCCCCAAATAAACCTTTCCCCTCTCTATTGGCGCTGGCAGTCAGCAGTGAAACTCTGACCAGCGCAGGCGCTCGCTGGAGTCCTCAGCTCCTGCACCCGTGCACAGCAGCCAGGGTCTCCTGCAGCGGGAAGGGCAGGCTGCCCGCTGCCCTGCCCCAGCTCAAGTCCTGGCAGAGCTCTGCCAACAGCCCTTCCTCGTTCCCTCAAGCGGCGTCCACCCCACCACCTGGGGACAGCTCTCTGGTAGTCCAGGGTTTGCTTCATGAGTGAGCTAGGAAGGGCCCCTGAAGGACAGAGGCCCAGGGCTTCCCTTGGTCTCCTGTGAATGACAGGCCACTCAGAAGCACCAGGTGCTACCAGAGGGCATCACAGCCGGGGTGACTCACAGCAGACCCCCAGTGCTGTCAGGCCTAAAGCTGTGACATCCAGGGCAAGGCATGGACCCCAAACTTGTTCTCAGCTTGTGACACAGGAAGCCCACCGGAGGACAAACGTGCTCCTCACCACGTCCTGGCCTCAGAGACACAGAGGTGAAAAGCTGGACCAGGTGCCACCCTCGAGGGGCAGAGATCCTGGGGAAGGATGCCAATGATGAATGCAGAGAGAAGGTCATTCTGGGAGAGACCTGGGCAGTGGGCAGAGGGAACCTGCGGTGGGCCTGGGAGAGGAGTCTACTTAAGGCAGGGTGCGGGTCAGGGGCTTCAGAGGACCCAGCACAGGCAGAGGCACGTTAGGGCACACAGGAGCCACCAGGCCTGAGAGACCAGGAGGGGCTGCATCTGAGGGTCTTCTCCCGGCCACTCCAGAGCCTGGCGTTACCTGCAGGTGTGGGCAGGGAAGGGGCAGGACCTGGGGGCCACAGGGAAGCTTTGGTCATAGGGTGAGTGGGATGTGATGGGGTGGGGTGGGGGCTGAAGCTGGATCAGCCACGAGTTGGCACCTGGAGGAGCCGGTGATGGGACCTGGGAGCTCGTGACATTGTCCTCTCTGCTGCTGAACAGCTTTAAAATTTTCCACTATTAAAAATTTTACAAGATAATTTTAAAAAGGCTACGGTGGCTTTGTCTGGGGGAGCAAGGGTAAGGACCGGGGTGGGTGTGGGCTGCTGCCGTATCCCAGGGGGACAGCTGTGGGGACAGAGGTGACCTGGGCACCAAGGTCAAGGCACTTGTTTTGGAGCGATGAGGGGGCAAGAAGATGGGAATGGCTGGGGGTGCTTGGGCAAGGCAGGGACAGGAAGCCAGAGCCTGTGGGGACAGGTCCCCCTGCCCAGAATCTCAGACGGGGCCTTGTTCGGAACAGGGTCTCCGTTCTTGTCATGACTGAGATCAGCTTGGACTGGGGTGGACCCTGAGCCCCAACCCCATGACTGGTGTCCTGGAGGAAGGCCACGCGTCAGTCATGGGAGAGCTGCCAGCAGGACGGGTGGGGGCTGGCCAGGCGCGGGCAGCTGGCAGACACCAGGAGGGTGCGCCCAGGCCTTCCACAGCATCCTTCCGCTGGGGACCAGCCGCGCCCAGCACCGCCAGGTTAGGCTTCTGGCCTCCAGAACTGGGAGGCTGGAGTGGGTGCCACTTTCAGTCGCTCGGCTGGGGAAATTTGCAGCCCAGGGAATCCTGGTGGCAATGTCACAAGGGCATGCCAGGAGGGCGCCACAGGGTCGCTGAGGCCCTGCCTAGACCAGAGGCCAAAGGCCCAAGTCTGCACTCGGAGGTCAGGGGGTGGAAGGCCAGCAAGAAGGCCAGGAAGTGGGAATGGGGACATGGGCTGTCACTGGGGGAGGGGACAGAAGGGGAACCGCTCTCAGGGGCAACTCCCTCGCTGTGAGCACTAACAGAGAGGTGGGGTGACACAGCCGGAGGGGGCCCAGCGGGCGCCTGGTTTTTAATTTTGACTCTTAAGATGGGTGGGGATGAGGAGACTCGGGGTCAATTTGCTTTCTGGTTGTCACGAATATGGTCACAATTCAATTTATACATACAAACGTCACCATGGGATGCGACAGCCCTTCCCCAGGAACTGGCCATCACTGCCTGTCCTGCGCCTGCCCGGCCTCTCCCGGCCAGGCCGCACTGCATCTGAGGTGGGCCCCTGATCAAAGCCCACCCACCCACTGGCTGGCCTGGGGCCAATCAGATTCTCCTGTGAGAGTAAGGGGGGGGGGGTGATGGGTGGCACTCGCAGGCTGGAGCTGGTGGGTGGAGGGGGGACAGTGAGCCAGGAAGGCAGACAGGCCCAACTCAGGAGAAGAGGGAGGCTCTGCTGGGGGGCTCGGCTCCTGGCAGATCTGGCTCCCGGTCTCTGCCCCGCCTGTCCTTGCAGGGCATGGATTCCCCGTATCCCTGGGGACTGGCACTGGCTGGGGAACGGGAGCTCTGTTCTAGCGACCCCAGCTGCTTTCCCACAACCCAGCCCAGCCCCTGTAGGGGGACAGCTGCCCGTGAGAAAAACTGGCCAAATGTTTGGCTCTGAGGGACACAGGTGTCAAAACGGCCTGATGCCACCTCAAGCCATGCAGACCTGCTGACAGAGGCCACTGGCAGAGACTCTACGCAGGGTGCACGTCCCCCTCCCATTGCCCAGTCGGGATGGCCCAGGGACAGGATCCCAGTGCAGTTTTGCTGGTGGGGAACTGGAGGTCAGGGGTCTTCGCGTGGCTCTCGAGGTCAGAAACTGTGATTTCTGATTTGAGCTCAAAGCTCACTGCTGAAGCAGTATGATAGGGTTCCCAGAGTGTGGCCCCCGGACGGCACCATCACGTGGGGGAAGGCAGCTTCTGGGGTCCCAGGCCTGCCAGGGATGGCCCAGCCTGCCCTCTAGGACACAGGCTCAGGGACTCAGGGACCCTGAGGGACTCGGCCTCCTTCCTTTACAGAGCAGGAAACAGGCCCAGGAGAGGGAATAGCCAGAACCAGAGAGGGGAAGGGAGTGATCTCGCTGTCCCCATTCCATCTGCCAGCTCTGGGAGCTCTGTCCCTTGTCACATCCCAGGAGGCAGAAGGTGCTCTGGCCCCTTCAACTGTGGCCCCAGGAGCCCTGTGGTCTCTGAGTGGTCTGGGGAGGCTCCAGGGCCACATCCATTGGCCAACTGACCTGAGTAGCCCCCCCCTGGACCCGACGGGTGGGTGTGACTGCAGAGGGAAGGGCGCCTAGAGCCAGGAGTGAGGGTGACAGCTGGAGGCCCAGCGCCCAGGACAGTGAGGGTCGGGGCCGAGTCCTGCTGGCTCAACTCGGCATGTCCCTCTGCCTTTCTGAGCCTCAGTTCTCTGTGCCTTCGGAGACCCCACGAGCTTCCAGCCAGACAGCACCTGGAGTCCCAGGTGAACCGACGGCCCAAGGGACAACTCTGGGGCTATTGCCCAACGGGAAGGGACAGGAAGTGCACTACTTCATTCTCAGGCCCAGCTGGTGTCCTCACTGCCCTGATCCATCCTGTCCCCCACCTCAGCCACCAACACAGGCTCCTGTGGGGTTCTGACAGAGCCATTCCCACCTCCGCTCTACTCGGATGTTTCCTGGTGGCCTCTCCCGCTCTTCCAGGTGTGACCCCTCCTCCCTGTTCCCGTTGCGACCCCCCAGCCTCATCCCAAGGAGGCCCACAGTGCTGCCAGCACAAGCCGGCAAGCCCCCCAGCGGGATGCTGCTGGGTCAGCTCAGGGAGGGCCCGAGCCTTACCTCCAAGTCCCCCTTGGTGATGGACTCCTCCTCTACCCGGAACTGCAGGTCCTCCACCTTCCTGCAGGGGGGAGAGAGGGGACTGACTGCCTGGCCTGGAGGAGGGCTGCACCAGGTCAATGGCGGCAAGAAAGGCGAGGTCCGAGCCCAGACCACGCGGAGGGACCGTCCCCAGGAGCAGAGCTCTCTGGAGGCCTCCAGATCTCCCAGCCCACCCTGCACTCTGAGCAGGACCTTCCTTTCTCCTGGGGTGGCTGGGGGGAGAGAGGATGGTGGACTAGTAATGGAGTCACCACCATGTTAGTGAGGGCTCCGCACGGAGCAGATGCTGCCAAGTGGACCAATCTGTGAGCTGGGAGGAAGGACAGAGGGTCAGAGAGGGCAAGTTGCCTGCCCAAGGTCACCCAGCAAGCACAAGCCAATGCTGGCCCCTAGTGGACACAATTTCTGCAATGCCTTACAGAACTGCTTTCGATGATCAGCTTCAGTACCATTGCCATGGGAGCCAGATGTGTGGGCTTCGATGACAATGGCCTCTGATGACCGTCTCAGCAGATAGAAATAAACCCTCGTTTCTGGGAGTCAGACAGAAACAGCAGCCTGAGGAGCCCAGGCCCTGGCTGAAGGCCCCAAACACAGATGCAAGTGCGGGCTTGGGCCGGGGCACGGTGGGGGGCTGGAGGGTGGGAGGGGGAGAGGCTCTGGGACCAGGCGAACCTGCCCACATCACTCCGCCTCCCTCCTCGGGCTGGGCTGGTGGGAGGCACAAACATCTGACTTTGCAGGGTTTGTTGGTACCGTGACCCCCTGGCCAGGAGCTTTCCTGGGAGGAGGGGACGTATGCCCCATCCTTGGAGCTGCCTCAGAAAGAGACGGGATGTCCCCACGGCCCCTGTGGTGGGGCAGGAAACAGCAGCACCCCCTAGGTGCGCACCGGGTCTGCTTTCCGCCTGCGATATGGCAGCCCCCAGGCTCATCCTAAGAGGGGACAGTGCTTGGCTGGCACCACGCAAGGCGTCCCGTGTCCTTCTGCTGCCGTCTCTGGGCCTCAGCTTCCTGGCATGTGAAGTGGGGACCAAGCCCCAGGATAGGAGCTAGAAGCTCTGTGCAGGGGACCTGGCCCAGGGGCTCAGTGGCAGCCATGTGGGGCCCTGACCCCAGTCTTGGCTCCCAGGAGGGCCAGGCTGGTCTCCTGTGATGTGCCACTGGCCGGTGGGAACGTGCAGTCTACAGCGCGCAGACACAGCATCCATCTGTGCCTGGACTCTGCGGGAGCTCTGCTCCCGTCACCCAGTGTCCCCACTCAACAGGCAGGTGACCAAGGCCCAGGGATCAGGCTCTAGTCCAGGTGACAGTGCTGGGGTGGCAGAGCAGGACTGGAGCTGGGGCCGGGCCCCGCGTACCTCCGCTCCTCCTCCAGCTGGTTGGACAGGTCCACCTTCTCCTTCCGCACGCTCTCCACCAGCAGCCGAGCCCGCTGCAGCTTCTCCTCTGCCTCTGCAACATACTGGCCCGAGCAAGGGCCACGGCAGGGTCAGGGCCAGGCCCCCGGGGCGGGCATGGGGTCCAGCAGGGGCCGAGGCAGGGCAAGGAGGGCGAGGGCATGCCTGGATGCCCCGCAGCCCCTGCTCCCCGGGCAGGCGCAGCTGGGCGGGCTGACGCCCAGAGACCCAGCAGGAATGGCAGAGGAGGCCCCGCCCAGGGGACTGCCAGATGCATGAGGTTGGCCCAAGACCGTGGCCCAGTTCCTCCCACTTCCCAGCCACCAGGCGGAGGCCCCCACAGGCTTTTTAACTGAAGGGGGCTGCCCACGCTGGGCAGGCGCCACATCCCTAGCCTCGGTGAACCTGGCTTTCGTGATCTGGGCGTGGGGGCTGTCACTCAGAGACATCAAGGGATGAGACAGCAGCGGCCCCAAGCTTGGGGCAAGGGCCCTGCCCCGAAACCCAACCCCAGATGTGCTCAAGAGCATGACACGCAGACGGCTATGTCCCCAAGACGTCCCGGTGGTATTATATAGAAGAGAAAGACTAGAAAGTGTAAATGACAGCAGGGGTTGGCCACGTCACAAGGACACAGGTCACGATGATGGCCACACAGCCACTAACTTAGTGAAGGATTTTCATGACCTAGAAAAGCTCGCACTCCCGCAGGACAGGCGGCTCCGTGGCTGGGCTCCCAGAAGGGCCCGGGGAGGCCACTGGGCGGCTGCGGGTCTGGAAAGTGGGGCGAGCGCGCTGCTGGTGCACGCTGGGTATTTCTCTGCGTGTGAGTGGCACTGGGGACTGGCAGGAGGGGTCTTGGTGGACCTGGGGGCCCCGTGGCTTGGCGCCCACCTGCTCATGCTGAGCCTTGAGCAGGGCGATCTCCTTCTCCACCTCGCAGATGTGGCTGGTGGCCTTGGCCACCTCGGCCCGCTCCAGGTCCCGCTCGGCCAGCAGCTGCTCGATGTGCTGCTGCTTCTCCTTCAGCGCCTCCTGCAGCGCCGTGGTGCCCGAGATCTTGCGGGCGTAGCGTGAGGAGGTCTCCGTGAGCTGTGGGGGTGCAGGTGGGACTCAGGGACCGCGGCACCAAGGTGCCTGGACCCTGGGGCCTGCTCTCTCCTGGCCAGTGCCTGGACACCCCAAGGCACACCGTGACGACGTGGTTCAGGGAACTCCGGGCCGGTTCCTCCCAGACCCCGAGGGGCCCTGCGCCCAGGCCGGACGGAACAGGGTCCCGTGCCCACTCCTGGAGCAGCCTCCTCTCCACCACACGGGGCTTCCACCAGCCTCTCTGAACCCTGCACGGACCCTCCGTCCCCCCAGGAAAGGCATGGGCGACCACTGCGGCAGGACACAGGAGCAATGAATGGAAATGGCTCCGTCACTCCCAGGAAACACGGGCACCTCCGTGTTTGTTCAAAACCCCAGACTGTGGGACACTGGGAGCCGGGGCAAGCAGAGGGCAGACTGGGACACCGGGTCCCACCCTCTCCAAGGCCCCCTCACCAGGCCACTGCGGCTGGGCCGGCCCCCGACGGAGGAGGCCACAGAGCTGACGGAGCTGATGGAAGAGCTGCTGGGGCTATGGGTCAGTGCAGAGACGCCCATGGCCATGCGCTTGGTCTTCTTGGCCTTGGCCGGGCTGGTGGATGGGAAGCCGATGCGGAGGACCTTGTGGATGGGCGCGAAGAGACCAAACTTGGGTGGGCACTGGAAGTACCTAGGAAGCAGGGGAGACCCAAGCTGCCACCGCGGCCCCACAGCCGGGTACCACCTCACCTCCCACCTCTTCTAAGCCCAGCAGAGACGGGCACCTGTCTCTGGCCACCCGCACCTGGGCAGAGCCCTCCAGACAGAGGACAGGATTCTCAGAGGAATGGGGGTGACCAGGGCCCCAGGGTCCCTGCAGCTGCGAACACCTGCTTTTGGGGGGTGGGGAGACACCAGTCATAGGACTCAAGTGCCCATCCCTTTACGGGGATGTTCATCTCACCTCCCCAGTGTTGTCTACATTCACAAACGAGGACATTAGGCTCAGAGAGGTCAAGAGACTGGCTCACCATCACACAGCTGTTTGGTGGCATGTTGGGGTACAAAGTCCCCAAACTTGGCTCCCAAAGGACCCCCAGCCATGGCTGCAGCCCTGTTCTCACAGATGTCCCTAATCACCCCCAGATCAAGGAGTCCCATGAGCTCTCTGTCCAGGAGTCCCCCAAACAGAGAAGCAAAAGCCAGCAGAGGACACCTTGGGCTGGGCCAGGCAGGGGCGGCTGCCTGGCAGCTCCTGAGTTGAGAGCGGATGAGAGACACCCACCCCCAAACAGGAAGGCAGACGTTGTCATGGAAACCGTGGACTCTTCTGTTCCCAAAGCCACTCCAGTCCTAGGCGGCACACCGGACCACAAGGTCCCACCAGGTGCTCACGCGCTGGGGGGCTGCCACTGTCCCACCCCCTGGCCAGCAACCCACCTTCATGCCAAGTAAAGGGCGCTCCAGCTCAGGGCCCACCTCGCTCCCAGCCCACCCAGTCCCTGTTGCCCCCTCCAACAGTCCTGGGGAAGCCCCGAGTACCTGGTGCCTGCCACAGCCCCGTCATTCTTCCCAAGGGGCTCATCCAGTTCCACGCCACACCACTCGCCCTTGGCAAAGTCTGTCTCCCCCACATACCGCACCACACCAGTCTTCGTCCCACCAACCTGTTGGCACACAGAGAGATGGGTCTGGAGGACGAGGCAGGCACCATGGAGACAGTGTGCGCACCTGGACTTATCCCATATGGGCAGGGGGCACACGAGGAAGAGGAGGCTCACGAACAGCTGGGAGGGACGCAGGTTCCAGTGCCTCCCAGTCTGACCCATGCGAGAGCACAAACAGGCTGGGGAGGGACATGTATCTGCACTCAAATGCAGCCACCGACAAGCTGTGTGAGCCTCACCAACATCTCTGAGCCTCACCACCTTCATCCATAAGGACTTTTGTGAAAATTAAGTACTGTAGATAGAGTCGGATACTAGAAACGCATCACAGGTAGCCCTGAAAAGCAGTTTGAAGGGTGGTGTGGGGACCCTGCCAGGGAGGAAGTTACTGTTAACAGATCCAGAGTTTCTGTTTTGCAAGATGAGAAAATTCCACGGGTTTGCTGTGCAGCAACGTTGAGTGTGTTTAATGCTGCTGGCCTGTGCATTTGGGGCTGGGACGGTTGATCCTATGTCATGTGGTCTTTACCACAGTGGAAAAAAAAAAAAAAAATCACAGGAGAGGATAATAAGAAAGGTGGCTCGGGAGGCTGAGGCAAGTTCAAAGCCAGCCTCAGCAAAAGCAAGGCACTGAGCAACTTAGTGAGACCCCATCTCTAAATAAAATACAAAAGAGGGCTGGGGATGGGGCTCGGGGGTTTAATCGCCCCTGGGTTCAACCCTTGGTACCAAAAAAAAAAAAAAAAAAAAGAAATGTGGACATTACCGTAGCAGTTGTTTTAAAATTCCAAAGTCCCAGCTGCACTTGTGAGTATCTGAGTCAAATACCTGCAGAGCCATCAGGAAAGCCCCAGTTTCTCTCCTCTCCCCAGAAACAATCGCTTGGAACAGGGGTGGGGGTGGGTGGTGGTGACGGGACACCACTCTCCCATTGACCTCCCTGTCTCTGAGCAGCATGCTGACGACCTCAAGGTTTTGATTTTTACTGTCTCAGCTGATACAAAGCTGGGGTGACATTCTGACTGCATCCCCTTCACTTGTGCCTTGGTTTCTGCAGGGCTGGGGCTGGAGTCCCGGGCCTCGAGCGTGTGAGGCGGAGGCGCCACCTCTGAGGCCCACTACCCTCGCTCTGAAGTGCAGCTGGATGGACCCTATAGAATCTCCGAGTCCCCCGCTGTCCAGGGTCCCTTGCAACTCTCAAAGCCACATGCAGTCCCAGCCCGTATGTGGGAGCACCTGTCCACCCAGGAGCCCCGCGGCATGTCTATGTCCCAGGTTCTGTGGCTTCTCCTTCCCCCTGCGGGCTGCTGTCCTGGCTGCCCAGGGGCCAGGCACCTGCCGACCATGGGGCGCTGCTCCAGTCCTTCCCGACCCCAGCCTCCCTCCCCGGGACCCCTCCTTCTGCAACCCCAGCCCCTGCGCCCTCAGCGAGCGCGAGTTCCTGCTGGTCCTCTCTGCCCTTGCCCCTCCCTTTTTGCCCTCCTTTCTCAGACATCTCCGACACCTCCACGGGGCTTATTTCTGCACTCACGTCTTTCATCTCCAGAGCGCCTTGGCTCACCCAATAGGAGTCCCTGTGAACATTCACACCATATGAATATTCATGAGCACGAATATGCATGTTGAGTGGCACCGTGTTTGGCTCATGCCTGCATCACCTTCTCTTGTTCTCATTTTCCCTGGAGAAGCTTCTTGTCATCTCCACCATGGAGGGCACAGCTTGGGCCACCAGTGTCAGCGGGTGAGAGAGGAGGAGACCGGCTGGGGACAGGACTCCGCCTCCAGAGCAGAAGTGTTCCCCTTACCCTCCTTCCTCAGCCCACACTGCCTGGATCCCCTCACCCGAAGGTTGTCTTGGACCCCCTTCTGGGGCCAAGTGTCCATCCCACAGAGGGATGGAGGAACAGCCACCAGGGTCAGGGCGGGGACTAAAGATTTTTCAACCAAGCCAGGCATGGTGGCTCGTGACTGTAATCCCAGCAACTTCAGAGGCTGAGGCAGGAGGATTGTAAGCTGGAGGCCAGCCTCAGTAATTTATCAAGACATTGTCTCAAAATAAAAAATAAAAATAAAAAAGGGCTGGGGATGGCTGGGGTCATGGCTCAGCAGTAGAGCGCTCGCCTCGCACATGCGAGAGACCCTGGGTTCGATCCTCAGCACCACATAAAAAAATAAGTAAGTGAAATAAAGGTATTGTGTCCAACTACAACTAAAAAAAATAAATATTTTTTAAAAGGGCTGGGGTGTACCTCATAGTAGAGCCTCCCTGGTTCAACCCCCAGTTTCATTAAAATAAAAAAAGGCAGCCGTGACTTTGCCTGGCCCTGAAGGTCACACAGTGGGAATAACGCAGCACATCGGCTGTTCAGGCGGCTGTCACTTACCAATACATGTGATGGCCTTTCTAGGCCAAATGGCTTATTTCTTCCCATTGCCGAAAAACGTTCCGATGGCAGATGTGCCACCGCCCAAGGCCACACAAGGTCCTCCCAGTGGCGAGGCTGAGTTGTGACCATTGGGAACCTGCTGCTTTGAGCAGCGGTGGTGGGTTGTATGGCTTCCAGCTCACCTGGGTGAACACCAGGGGGGTGACAGCTGGGTCACACAAAGACATGTTTACTTTTATTAGAAACGGCCAACTGTCCTGAGTGGGAGTGACAGTCGTGTGGCTCCCGGCCACCCCAGGAGCGGTGTCATCGGTGTCTGGGCCTCGCCCCCACACAGGCCGGCTCTGCACCCTGCAGAGTGGACACCCCTCACTGGGATCCGCTCCTGTCTCCACCCAGAGTCCCAGGAATGTCCGCTCCAAGGCAGGCTTTGCTGAGTGAATAAAAGAGGTGGCCGCCACTGCCCCTTCCTGTGCCCCGCAGGCTGTTATTCAGGGCCAGGCCACCGTCCCTGTGTGACAGTGGACAGGCCCAAGGTGACAAGGCACAGCGTGCTGGACACAGTGCCCGGGTCGGGGCTCGCTCCCAAGGGCAGACTGCAGCCTCGGTGGGCTGGGAGCCCGAGTGCCAGCCCCTGGCGGACCAGCCCTGCTGCTGGGCCAGCTGGACGGTCCTCCCCGTGTGCCCAGCCTCTGGGCACTGGATACCCGACACAGAGAAGTGTCCACTCCCTGCAGGGAGCAGGGACCCAAGGCTGGTCAGTAGCATGCAGAGCCTGAGCTTCCCACTCCACAGGGGTGAGGAACCCGCAGGGGGTCACGCATCCTGCCTCCCCTGGGACCTGCCCTGCAGCCGGCTGGCTCTTGACCTCGGATCCCGAACCCACACTGGGCAGCAGGGAACCTGCCTCTCAGGTTTTCTGCAGTCTCCACTGTGAACAGGCGAAGCCCAGCGCCACCAGGGCCTCCCAGGCCAGCCTCGGGGTGTGCTCCTGCCCCGAGGCTCCTTGCTCCCTGCTCAGACCCCTGCTCCTCTCCAGCTTCTCTGGTCTCTCTGGCCACTGGTCAAGAAGCTCCTGGGGCTGGGGACATGGCTCAGTTGGTGCAGCGCTTGCCTCACATGCACAAGGCCCTGGGTTCACTCCCCAGCAACCCAAAAAAAGAAGTGTATGTCCCTGTCACCTGGTTATACCCAGCTGCAGACCATGTCTTAAAGCTCTGGTCCTTAAGGAGGCCCTACTGGGGAAGTGGGGTGCAGTTCTTCCAGGTCCTGGAGGTGTGCCCTTGAGGGGGGCTGGGGGACCCCAGCTCTTCCTCTTCCTCTTTGCTCCCTGGCTATGAGGTGAGTGGTTGGGCCCCACCGTCCCCCAGCCATGACGTGCCACTCCATGCCCAAAGACACAGGTTAATCAATCACGGACTGCAGCCCCCAAGGCCCTGAGCTGAAATAAACCCTTTTTCTTTGTAAGTTAGCTGCTTGGGTATTCGCTACAACCACGGACCGCTCTCAGCATGCCGGCCACTCCCCAGGCTCAGCCCTAACAACGTCCCCCAGGAAGCCCCCCAGGCCAGGCCTCTGAGCCACCGGGACTGCTGCTTCAGGACCTGCAGCCGAGTCTGTGGGGAGATAACCAGGTCTGTGACACCATCTCCCCTCCCCTGCAGGCTCACCACAGGGCCACCCCAGGAGAAGCTCCCGAGGGACAGCCAGCCCTGAGGCAGCCGAGGGGGGCATGGGGCTCAGAGAGAGGTGGGCCTCAGGCTGGTCTGAATCAGGCTCTGTGCCATCACCAGACAGGTCACTCAACTTCTCCAGTCATGGAAAGCAGGGGACAAAGCTACTTCACAGCACCAGCCCGAGGGTCCAACTGGCCCTAGGCACATACACTTCCTCTCCCTCCCCTACCCCAAAGGCTGTTCCCAGAAGCCTCTGGGAGAAACCTTGGTTTGGGGGAGCAGGAGGAGCAGGGTCTACAGGGCAAAGAGAGGGGCCCAGACAGCCATACCCTTGGGGACCCCACTCTGGGGTCTTGGGCTCCAGGTGAGCCCCGCTCTCCCCAGTCAAATGCCTCCCATCGGCTGTTCATGCCAGGCCACCTTCAGGGACCTCCCTGTGTGTTGTCCCCTTCGCAACACTGTGGTCCTGGGAGGGCAGAGACAGCTGGGACACATCAGGTGAGGCTCTGTCCTGTTCATCTTGGTACCCCCCTCAGTCTGGCCATAGCAGGTACCCAGGAAATACTGCCATGTTCAGAGTATAGAAGGACAGATCCAGATTCCAAAGGAACTGGGGGCCACTGTCCACTTTCTAACATTTGGGACCACCAGAGAAGAGGGACCCCTGGAAGGAAGCCTTCAGTGACCCAATTCTCCCGGCGTCAACAACACTGGTCACTCAGGTTATAGCTGACTGGGCGTGGGTACCACCTGGCCCTGGGCAGGGACTGGGAGCACTGGTGCCCAGCCTTCTCCAGGGCACGTCTGGTGCAGCCATGTTGGCAGGCTGGATAAACGGATGTCAAAGATGGCCAGTATTTATGGAGCATTTGAGTAAAAATCAGTGACCGTGTGAAGGCAGGACAGTAGTAACACATTTCAACCTTCCAGTCAGGTGCTATTAAAGTTGCCATTGTGTAGATGGGAAGGCTGAGGCTCAGAGAGGTTCAGATGCTCACTGAGGTTCACACAGCAAGTCTCCAGAGCCTACTTCACCTGGCTCCCTTGTCCCTTGGTTTGGTGCTGATGAGGACATGCCCAATTGTGGACCCCCTGTAAGTCCCCCAGTCCCCTCCCTGCAGCTTGCCTCTCTGGGTGCCACCTGCACTCACCAGCACACGGTCTCCCAGGCGTAGGTCCTTGTCGCCCCGCTTCACAGAGCCGCTGTCCGAGAGGTTGGAGCCTGACTCGTTGCCGGTCTTGACAGAGCTGTTGAGGACGCTCTCCCGCAGCGGGATGACACGGCTGGTCAGCGGGGGCGTGGCCGTGCCGGAATGCAGCGACAGATTCTGCGCGGTGAGCGACTCCACCGAGTGGGCATCGCTGCCCGAGCCCTCGGCCGTGGGCTGCCGGGTCAGCTTGGAGGGCCGCGTGAAGATGCCCTGCAGCGCCGGGCACTCGAAGTAGCGCACTCCGCCCACAGCGCCGTCGTTCTTGCCCACGGGGTCGTCCAGCACCACGCCCGCCCACTGGCCGGGCGCGAACTGCGTCTCGCCCAGGTACTGCACGACGCCGGGCTTCACGCCGTTCACCCACACGCGCTCGCCCACCACCAGGTCCCCCAGGAAGTCGTCACCCACTTCGGCCGCCTTGGAGCTGGGCTTCTCGGGGGCTGCGGCGGAGGACGGTGAGCCCGAGGCCTGCTTGTGCAGTGGGGAGCCTGTAGACAGGGGGGCTCAGGGTTAGGACCAAGCCTGGCTGGGGCACATGAGCCCAGTGAGCAACAGCATGGCCCTGGGCACCCCCTGGGCACTCCCCACCCTCCCAGCCCTTCTGGAAGGTCTCAGCGCTAAGAAGGGCTTCCTGGTAAGCAAGGTCACTTCCACTGCCCAAGGTCACTCAAGATTCATAGACCCATCCTAGGGGATGCCAAGCTGCCACCTCCCCACTAGAGGATTCAGGCCTCAGCTCCTAATCTGGACCCAGATGTTAAGGGAGTGGTCTGTGTCCTCCTCCTTGTCTCAGAGGATTCCAGAACCCACTGCAGGTTCCCAACCTGCTCCTCTGCAGCCTCAGAGCGTCTACCACCAAACTCCCTCCCCACCTCCTCCAGCAGCAGCCCCAGCCCAGGGCCAGGCTCAGACTGTGCCAGGGGTAGCAGGCACCTAACTCGCTCCCTTCTTGGGGCTGAACCCCGGGCTCTGGTCTGAACTGGTGTTGAGGGTCCCCTGGGCCAGCCACTGGGCTCAGAGAGGCAAGGGCCTTGCTCAAGGACATACAGCAGCAATGGGGCTCCAAGGGAGGACGTCTGCTGCCAGGCCTGGGCTGGGTGTGCTGCGGCAGGATAGGGAGCAGCTCACTCAAGGTCACCCACAGAAAGGGCTTGAGCTGTGCTCTGGGTGTGCCTGGCTGGCTCCACTCTGAGCCGCCTGAGGGTTGGGTCCTACGCAGCCTCCTATGCCAACCATCACCCTCTGAGCCACTCCCTGTCCCCAGCCCAGGGTGAGGCTGCCCCCACCATGCCACCGAGTCAAGCATCAGGGGAGAGTTCACAGGCAGATGGGCCTTGGTTTGCGGCTGGGGGCAGAGTACCGCCAGGCCCCCCCAGAGCTGCCCATTTCCAGTCCTTCCCACGGCCAGCCAGAGAAGGGCCAGAGGACAGCGGCTAACACCACCAGAGTACAGCCTGGCCAGGTACTCTCAGGAGCCAGGAAGCCACTGTCCTGTAGGGCTGCAGCAGAAGTATAGGGGAGAGCAGGGTGGGCTCTCTGCCACCAACGCAGCCACCCTGAGCCTGGGCGGTCACCACGGAGCCCTGCCCAGGGGAAGGTGCATCCTGCGTGAGAGCCGGGCTCTTGGGGGTCCAAAGAGCTTCCCTGCACTGGGACGACCACAGGCCTCAGACACCCATCCAGGCTCTGCGCGGGGAGTCTCCCCTCGTCCTCTGCCCCATTTACAGGTGAGACAACGGAGGCTCAGAGCTACCAGGTGCTTCACCATGGCTCCCAGATGGTGGGCAGCAGAGCCGAGCTCCAGCCAAAGGCCTCTGGCTCTTGGTGCCGGCACTTGGGTTCATCCAACAGGGTGTATCAGCACCCGCCATGTGGCCATGGTCACCCCAGAACTTGGATTCCCCTGAGGGATCGGGTCCCAGAGTCTGAGCGAACCCTGCGGCTCTCTACAGAGGAATGGTGTCTAACCCTCCAGCTCAAGGACCCCTGGGTCTTGCTTAAAGGGAAGCTCTGGGTGGGATCCTGGGCTGCGGAGCCCAAGACTCTCCTCTCCCACAATGACTCCAGGAGGCGGGTCCCCGTAGCTGAGGGAGCTGGCCTCAGGGCCCACGGACCTGCAGTCGGGTGCTCTCCCCGTCTCTCTGTCTGCTACAGGCTTTTCCTGGGAGACAGGCGTAAAGTGCTAGGCCACACAAGGGGGTTTCTACGAGAATGATTCATACTCCACCTCAGGGACTAAGACTTGGTCTGGGGGACAGGTCTCTGAGGACAGAATCCAGGGGGGCCCCAGCCCAGTCCTTTTGAAATTTTGAGAAAGGGTCTTGCTAAAGTTGCCCAAGTGGACTCGGCTTTGCAGTCCTGCCTCAGCCTCCGGGGCCGCTGGCACTGCAGGCTTGAGCCACTGCACCTGAAAGGCCCAGGAGGTACAAGAAGGGCTTCCAGGCAGGCTCTGGTGACCTCGGGCAAACTGTTAGAGCCCTCGTGTAGAGCGATGGGCCCTCTGCAGGGTTCCTGGGACGTGAGTCGAGATCCTGCGGCTCAGAGACCTTGGCTGGTTCTGTGCCTGTACGCTGAGCTCCTGGGAGGCCTGCCCTGCTCTGTAACAAGCAGCCTGCATCAGGGACAGGCAGGCCACACATGCTCACAGGCCATGGCCTGCCAGGCTCCCATGCCCCTTGGCTTCCACCAGGTCTAATGGCCCCCTATTAGGGGAGAAGCAGCCTTGAAGGAGAAAACTGCACACACCGTGATGCTCCAGCTCCCAGACCCTCCTGACGTCACCCAAGGACCTGTGGGTTTTGCCGCCGTCATCGACAAGGGTCAGCGCTATGATTACTGAAACGGCAGCTGCCACTTAGAGTGAACAGGGCGCCTTGAGTTCGCCACATTTGTACCTTGCAGATAGGAAATGGGGCAGGGAATGTGCTGAGGTCCCCGGGCCAAAGAGGGCAATCTGGTCAGGCTCCAGAGCCGTCCCCCTGGAGCACACGGGCAGCTGAACCTGGCAGGTGGCAGCCCCTTCCTATCTGTTTCTGGACACTTGCTGTGACAGATCACCAGAGCCCGGCAGGGCCGTCTCTACCTGCCGCCTTTGCTTAGGGCACAGAGGGGGCTTCCTGGGGCTCCGCAGACCCAGGGGACTATTCTTAGTAAGAAGCAGCCTGCTCAGCTGTCCCTGTTCCCAGCTGTCCTACCCAGGGGACCCTCAGGTAATCTCTCCCTGACCCCCGCCCCCTCCAGGGGTCCCAGGCCCATCCACCAGTTGTTTCAACAGCTGCTAAAATCCAGGTCTCAAGCCGGAGGCGCCTGAGCCTAGCCATCTGCTTCTTTCCCCTCTGCAGTAGTCACAGGCTGCCCGCCTAAAGGCCACACCCTCCTCAAGTTCCCCTTCAGCTGCCTGAGGTTGGGGACAACAAAGAAATCCCCCTGGAAGCCCCCATCTCCCCAAAGAGTCCTTGGAGTCATCCTCCCCATGTCCGTGCCTCAGTTTCCCCAGGAGTCCATAAAGGGCGAGGGGCCTGTGGGTGCTAAGCTGTGAAACTCGGCTGGGGGAGGCCTCGCTCAGCCCACACCCCCTCCCAGGTGAGCCCCTGGAAGCTCCCTGAGGGCAGGGCCTGGGCCTTAGGACCCCTGAGTCCACCACTGCCCAGAGCAGCAGGGCCCAGCAAGTACTGTGCCCAGCCTCAGCCAGCACCCACTGGGTGCCTGATACTGCGCCGGCCACTGGGGACCACAGGCGTGGCCGAGAGAGGACCAGCAAGGGGTGGGAGCAGAGGTGGGACACACGGGAACCAGCAGGTCCCATGCCACGTCCCAGGCAGAGCCAAGAAACGGACCGAGAGCGTGGGGGTCTGGCATGGGAAGAGAAGGACTCGGCCTCGAGTGGTCTCCTATGATCTCTTGCCCCAGAAGTCACGGAACCAGCGGCCACCTCACCCTCTCAGAGGGGGCTGACCCGATTGTCCTTTCTAGAGGCCATCAACCCCCAGCCCCCTCTAACAGGAGCGGAAATCTTGGGTCTCTCCTGCACCCTGCGCGACCAGCTCGGACCCCCCCACACCCAGAAGGGGGCTCCCAGCCCCCTGGCTCCCGGGGAACTGGGCGCTGCCTCCCTGGGAGCCGAGGGGCTGGCAGCCCCCTTCTGGGCGTGGAGGGGTCGGCCCTGAGCTGGTCACGCAGGGTGCTAGAGAGAGATCAAGCTCTCCGCACCACCGCAGCCAGCAGTTGGTCATTCACTAAATTCACACCATCTATTTCTTCTTCTGTGTGTGGTGCTGGGGACGCACCCAGGCTCTCACACATGCCACCACCGAGCTGTGCCCCCAGCCTGGTTTTTAAACAATGTCTCTATTACCTGACTTGCAAAACTCCTGAAAGTTCACAATTGGTTCTCAGGAGCCAGCTGGGCCAGTTCCCCTGGATGCAAGGCCCACCTAAGACCCACCTCCCTACAATGCACATGGGAGGAGGAGAAAGAGAAGCCACAGGTCCTGACCTGCCCCACCCCTGTCCAGGGAGTGAGCAGGGCTGGGACCCCCTCTCACGCTGTGCCCACTCCATGATCTAACTCACGCCCTGGCAGCCCTGGAAACTGCCCACACACTACCCTGTTACTCCCTTAAGCCGTTCATAAATCCTTGGGGTCCGCCCTGAGCTGGTCGCACAGGGTACAGGAGAGACCAAGCTTTCTGCTCCTGTTAGAGGGGGCTGGGGGTTGATGGCCTCTAGAAAGGACAATCGGTACAGGACGTGTAGGCCAAGCTGGTTCCCAATAGCTCTGCCCAGCCCAGACCGCGTTCCTGTCCTGTCCAGACCTGCCCAACCAGCAGCCGCGTGCTGCCAGATGTCCCCCAAGGCCTCAAACAACATTCTGATCCAGAGAGACCTCCCCAAGAGCCCGTCTCAGGAGGCCCCAGCCTGCCTTTCACTGGGCCACACCCATCCCCTGGCTGTGCCTCCCTCTCCCAGCCTGCCACTGACCAGGACCCTGAAGTTCAGAACAGCTCCAAAGGCCACACTGCCTCCTGGGTCTCAGACGATCGGAAGGGTCTCGCCCCTGCGCCATCAGAGCAGAAACCCAACCCGTCTCCAGAGCCCCAGCTCATTTCAACGTTGGGGCTGCTTTGCTTCCTCCCTCCCTCCCTCCCTCCCTCCTTCCTTCCTTCCCTCCCTCCTTCCTTCCTTCCTCCCTTCCCCCCTCCTTCCTCCTTCCTCCCTTCCCTCCCTCCTTCCTTCCTTCCCTTCCTCCCTCCCTCCATCCCTCCTTCCCTCCTTCCTTCCTTCCCTCCCTCCTTCCTTCCTTCCTCCCTTCCCCCCTCCTTCCTCCTTCCTTCCTTCCTTCCCTCCCTCCTTCCTTCCTTCCCTCCCTCCTTCCTTCCTTCCCTCCCTCCTTCCTTCCTTCCCTCCCTCTATCCCTCCCTCCTTCCTTCCTTCCCTCCCTCCTTCCTTCCTTCCTCCCTTCCCCCCTCCTCCCTCCTTCCTTCCTTCCTCCCTTCCCCCCTCCTTCCTCCTTCCTCCCTCCCTCCATCCCTCCTTCCTTCCTTCCTTCCTGTGCTGGGGATAAAACCCAGGGCCTCACACAGGCCCCAGAGCCCTGGACCGCTAAAGCCACCCCAGCGGGCCCGGGGTCATTCCTGCTGACCTCTGACCTTTACCCAGAGCCCACGGAATAAAAATATTGAAACGGATAAAGCACAATCCAGGTAAAATATAATATTCTTAGGAGAAAAAAATAAAAGCAAGGGACTGTCATCCTTGACCCACTTCCCAAGGGAATGATTCAGAAAGTATAAAAACCCTTCTGACGTTCACAAAACTAAAAAGCCAGAATCCTAGCACCCCCAGATAGAGGGGCAGGTCCCTAAGCCTCAGTGTCACTCAGACCAGCAAGCAGCCCTTAGAAGCCATTTCTCCAGGTCACATGGAGATGCACTGGTCACATGCTGCCTGGTGGGAAAGTCGCTCTAGCGAGAGCCCCACATGGACACCCGGCACAGATGCAGGGGGAGGGAGCAAGGGATTAGGGAGCAGGGGACACAGGGATCGATTAAGAACCACGAGGGCCCTTGCAGGGACCCGTGAAAAGAGCATGTCATGATCCAGGAGCACGGAGAACTCCATCCTCCACCCTGATAGCCTCAGAAGGGAACAAGGGTCCCAGGCCAGGACCTGGACCCTCGGGGAGGTGGCCCCCGCCCTAACTGCTCCACAGGACACAGTTCCACAGGCTGTGACTAGATATCATGAAAAAAAATTAACCTTTAAGTTCAAATAAGCTTGGGAAACAGCATCTTCAACACAGCTAAAGGGGCTCAAGGTGTTCTCCGCTGGACCCCTGGAGCCTTTAATGCATTCAAAAGCACCCTGGCCACACACGGGGACTGGGAGTAAGGGGAGCACCGGTCACCATCCACACCAGGACCCTCTGGAAACGGGAAGTAGTTGTAATAGAGGTAACACCTTTGTAGTCCCAGTGGCTTGGGAGGCTGAGGCAGGAGGATCATGAGTTCAAGGCCAGCCTCAGCAACGGTGAGGCCCTAAGCAACTCAGTGAGACTCTGTCTCTAAATAAAATAGAAAATAGGGCTGGGGATGTGGCTCAGTGGTTAAGTGCCCCTGAGTTCAATCCCTGGTACCAAAAAAAAAAAAAAAAAAAATAGAGATAATGCCAAGGGCACAGGCACCAAGCAGGAGTGTTCCAGGTGGAGCAGGTCCCCGGCTCTTGGCATCACCTAAGAAATCTCAGCTCCGGACTGCCCTTGTCCCTGTCGCCCATGGCACCTCTCCCCCTCCCACCCCACGGGGCTCCGTCCTCCCGGGGATCACAGCGTGCCTGCCGGGCTGCCTGGTGTAAATCTGTGCCCACCTTAGGCACACGCCTGGGAGATGGACCCACACAGACTCCCCTGCATGCCCCAGCTGAGATGCAGCTGGTCCCCACCCCACATGCCCTCTGTGGTGGCCCCAACTCTGCGGTGGCCCCGACTAAGGAACACACATAAATTCCCACGAGACCCAGAGAGCTTCCTGCTCAAAGCCCCTCCTCTCCCCAGAGGTCACCGGGCAAAGGAGGCAGCCCACAGGGAGCGCCCCTTGCCACAGGGAGCGCCTGCTGGCAGCATCCGCCAGACTTGGGAGGACTGAGTCTGTCCCTCCTGGGCCACCCTGGCTGAGGCAGGGACCCTCCGAAGGTCAGCCATCCGCTGTGGCATCCATCCAGCAACACCGCCACTATGCCACCGTCCCTAAGAAGGGACCTCAGACCACCCACAGGGGTGGCCGACTCCACAATTGCTCAGCATCCTGTCTGAGCCCACGGAGCTCAAAGCCCCCCCCGTCCCCACTGCTCCCAACCTGGTGGACAGCGCTCCCACCCGGGAACCTCGGGAACCAGGAGAGGGTGATGTGGTGGCTTACCCCGGAAAGAACAAAGCCAGCTCCCCATGGAGGAGCCGTGCAGCCGCTGGGCCACCGGGCAGCAGGCGCTGGCCCCCGCTGCCCACTCTGATCAATAGTGGACGACGTCAGGAACGTCAGGCGGCCCTGCCCCCGGCACAGCCCCGGAAGAGCTCAGCTTGGCTCCCCCATCCTGAAGCCATTAGAAAGTTTAGGATGTGGTTAGGGGAGGGGGCGGAGGAGCTGGCCTTGAAGGGAGCGGCTGACCTTGGCAGCCTGCTGGTACCCTTGAAACCACATCCCACCAGGGGTGGCTCGAGAAGGGGCCTGGGAACGGCAGGGACAGACATCTCCCTGCAGACTGGGGCCCGCTGCCATACCTGTGGGCCCTTCGCCAGCTCCATGTCCACAGCACCCACAGGCGCAGGGGCCTGCAAGCTCAGGGTGCCAGGACAGGAAGGCTGTGGAGCCGCCCCGTGTGATGGAGCAAGAGCCCCACCCTCAGGGCCAAGTCTGTCTGTCACGACTCACACACTTGACTTCCACCTCCATGTCTCCAGCGTGAGGCAAGGCCACACTGGGGACAGTAGTGACCAACATTACAAGGACACATGCTCCTCTCATCCCCACCTGCTGGCCACAGGAGCAGAGTGTCTGCAGTTGCGACTGGCCTCGGGCCCCAGGCAGCCCCTGGTGGGAGGCGGCCAGTGTCAGCTCTAGACCAGGGCTGGACCAGGAGTCTCAGCTCCGACCCCACACCCTTGGCCCTGTCACCTGGGCAATTTGACAGAGTGCTCCAAGACCGTGTCTTGTCCTCGTTTTATTGTTAACTTTTCTTGTTGCCCAGGTGCGGCTGCAATTCCTAGGCTGGAGCAACCTCCTGCCTCAGCCTCCCGAGCAGCTGGACGGCAGGCCAGTCATCTTGTCTTTACCGTGAAGAGAGGGGCGGGCCTGGGAGCGCACACCTCTGACCCCAGCTGCTCAGGAGGCTGAGGCAGGAGGATGGCAAGTTCAAGGCCAGCCTGGGCAACTCAGGAAGGCCCCCGTCAAAATAAAAAGGCCTGGGGGGACATGGTCCAGTGTAAAGTGCCCCTGAGTGTGACCCCCAGTGTTGCTACAAATAAATAAAAACAAATTTAGAGAAGGTGACACCGGGGTTGTTCATGAGGAAGAGCTGCCTAACCACCCCCACAGAGCTTGTGCCAGGTGGGTGACAAACACTGTCCTTCACAGGTGAGCATCTCTGGGGTGGGGCCACAGCACAGGGACTGGAGAGCCCTTCGAGGACCCGCCCGCCCAGTGGGCGCCTCAAGCACAGAGCGAGCACAGTGGTGGCTTGTGCCTGCCCGCTCCACTCGGCCGCCCCGGGGTCCTCGGCCAGGTCCCCAGAGCCCTTCTTATTAGGGCCAGGAGGGATACCTTGGCCACTGCAGCCCAGCTGCCCCTGCCTGAGGTTTAGTACCAGGCCCAGAAAAGGCATAGACCTGTGGTTCAAGGGGAGGCCACGCCCTGCAGCAGCCTCTAGCTGCAGCCTCCAGGCTGAGCCCCGCCTCCCACCCCAGGCCCACAACAAACTGCAAGCGCCTGGGCACCAGTGTCCTTGCCTGGGCAAGCCTGCCCTGACTGCCTCTGGGCAGTCTCGGATACCTGTCCTGTCCTCCCTGCTCCCGCAGGTGCTCCCAGACGCCCTCCCTCCTGGGCCCTCTCACCCTCCCACACCCTGCTATTCCTGCAGCCTTGGCTCTGGGGACCTGCAGGACCCTCCCAGCTCCATGGGGTGGGCAGGGGCAGCCGCCAGGCCGCATCCCTTGCCAGACTCTCTGCCCAGGGACTGAGCTCATGCTTTGGGAGGCAGCCGAGCACTGATTCCCAGAGCACATGCCAACTGACACGCCAGCCCCCAGCCACTGCCAGTGCCCTCGTGCACGGTGCCAGCCTCGGACAGGGGGTGGGCACCCTAGAATTATAGAGAGCAGTTCTGCAGGCGAGTGAGGGAGGCTGAGAGGCCAACGGGGAGGAAGGGACTGTCCTCACCTGGCACTCCCATCTGCCCCTCCCCCAGGACTCCTCGAGACCCTGGAATAGGACAAGGCAGGTCTGTGGTAGCCGGGATCCCCTGCCCCACACCCAGGTTTTGCTCCCAGCTCACTGCCCCGAGCCTGGGTGGATTCGCCTGGGTGTCTGAATCCACCCGCTAAGGCAGCAGCCAGCCCCAGGGGGGAGGCAGGCACTGGGCGTCACCAATGGCCACAGGAGGGACAGGCACACCTTCCTTTGTCTCTAGAACTGCCCAGCAGGAAGCAGACCCAGGGTCCCCCAGCTCCTGCCCCCAGGGGCTTCCAGACCGCAGGGCCTGAGATTAGGGAGCAACCAGGGGTCACACTGCAGTCCTAAATTGATGTCACCATCACTCAGCACAGAGGCAGAGGCACAGCTGACTGGGAAGGAAGATGAACTCAGCTCATGTTTATCATCAGAAAAAAGCAAATACACAGCAGCTACCCTCTGGCAGGAAGGCAAAGGCCAAGGTCAGGTGACAAAGGCTACCAGGGCAGGGGTCTTCTGGAGAAGATTGGCTGGGAGCAGAGGCTAGCCCCGAAGGACAGTGGGGCTTCTGGAGGGAGGGACTGAGGCTGGAGCACTCAACCTGGCTGTGCCCATGGCCCTAGTGACCTAGGCAGGTGCCAGACCTCCGTGGGCCTTCTTTCCCCTCTCAGAGCAGGGCCATGGGTGTGCCCACCTCCCCAAGGGGGTAGCACAGAGAGGGCTGTTCAAAGCCTGCTCAGTAGTTAATTAAAAGGATCACAGATAGACATAAAGAAGAACTTGCAGTGATCCACTGGCCCCCAGGTTGGTCACACAGCAGCCTGTGTTCCCAGAAAAACCCCCTTCCCCACACAGCTCCCTGCCCGCCCTTGATCCCACGCACCTTCCTTGGAGCCAGTGGCCGCTGCCGCCGCCGCCGCAGAGGCCGAGGCTGACCCAGAGGACGTCCTGCCCATGGGGCTGGAATGCTTTCCCCCGCGGCCAGGGGGCTTCAGGCCACTGGGTTTCTGCATGGTGGAGCCACTCGGAGGGTGGATGAGGGTGGGCGCAGGTCACGTTCTCTCTGCCATCCTCTCTTCCTCACCTGCCTGCGGGTAGGAAACAAGAAGCTGCATCGTAACCATGGTAGGCACTCACAGGCGCGGGCCCCGCCAGGGCTCGTCCACCGCAAACACGGCCACGCCTGTCTCCCGGAGCCAGGTGGTGGCAGCCCCATAGCTCCAAATGCTGACAGGCACCCTCACAGGACTCTGGCACCCCCACCCTGTGCACAGGGACCATCGCCACACCAATTCTAGGTGGGGAGACAAAGGCACAGAGACGCAGCAGACGGGGGCCCAGGTCACACAGCATGGCGGTGGGTCCAGGTTGGAAAGCAAAGCTAACCCGTCAGGATCTGCAGGAAGGGCTGCATCAAGCCCAGGAGGGCCGAGCTGAGTGACCTCCCCCAGGCTGGGTATGGCTCTCCCTAGTCAGGCAACCCCAGGGGGGCACGTTCCCAAGGCCCCAGGCCCTGCAGGACCCCCCAGCGTTTCATGTCCCTTCTGAGGTGGCCTGGACCAGGCAGCACCTGATTCCCGCCATTAGCCTGTTCCTCCACCTTGCTTTTTGGCTCATGGTCCTGCTCCCACTGCCCATGCATTCCAGGCTGGGGACACACAGAGGAGGCTGTAGGCCACCTGCCTCACCCCACACCAGGCGGGGCCTGCCCTCTGGGTACCTCTCCACCATTACAGCTCCACAGTGCCCTGTGACAGAGACACGGGGACAGTTCAGCAGGTGGAGGGACACCTCAGCAGGCGGGGGGACACCTCAGCAGGCGGGGGGACACCTCAGCAGGCAGGGGGACACCTCAGCAGGCAGGGGCACCAGCATTCTACAAGGGGGCTCCTGGCGGGGCAGAGCTCCAGGCTCCCAGGAGACCTAGGATCGCCTGGGAATGGTTCTTAACTCCACCGTCATGCACAGGGTCCAGGGGCCGTGGGGTGCACGAGCCTTGGGCAGGGAGGGCTGGTGGGGCTCACTGTGGCCATGTCCATCCCACCCAGTCCTGGGGAGCACTGTGCAATGGGGACAGGTGGAGGGGAGAGCACCGTGGCCTTGGGACCGGGGACAGGCAGTCTAGGCACCTTGCTCTGAGGCCATGGGGATGTCACACCCAGCAACATTCTTGTCCCACCCCTGGTGGCAGAACATCATTCCCCTCTGAAGAATTCGACAATTTCCGTGGATGATCCTGCTCCCGCTCCTGCAGTGGAAACGTGGCCCAGGCCCGGCCATCCCAGCCCCTGCACTTGGCTGAAGGAAGAGCATGCATCCAGGGAACATCAGGTCCGGATCTGCTGGGTCCTTTAGAAGTGGTGCGCTCCCTGCTCTGAGGCCACCTGGGTGTGTGGTGGACGCCAGGGATGTCACCTAGGTGCCATCCCGTTACCTCGTGGAAGAGCCTGCCCCAGCCTGCTCACCAGGAAAGCAGAGCCGAGCCCCTTGGTCCGGAGAGCCTGGATCCAGCCGAGCCTGCAGCTGGCCACGAGAGCTCTTCCCCATGCCAGCTCACACACCCCCACGCTAGCTCACACCTTCACCAGCTCACACCCCCCATGCACACGTGCACTGCTTCACTTTTTTTTTTTCCTAAAACTATCTGAGGGACACTGTCACTTGCAACCAAAAGAGATCTGAGTGCTGGAAGCCAACCTGCACAGCAGGAATATGCAAAGAGGAGTCCTCACAATTGGCTTAGGCCAGCAAAATGTGTCCTGGCACAGCCAGGGGAGGGGACACTAAAACCAACATTCCAAGTCCCTGGTGCGCTGGGGATTCTGGAGGCCGGGAGCCACTTGGTCGGGCCGGGGGACCGGGGGCTGCTCCCTCGCTGTCACTGAACCAGCAGCAAGAGCCTGCAAGGTGGCCTCTGGTGACAGTGGATGTCACCGGGTCTTCTTTACCAGGCCGTCCTTGGTCCTGACCCAGAAGCCTGGCACAAACGGTGAGTGATTGAGTAAACGAGGTGGTCCAGCGGGTGGGGCCAGGATACCTTCACCTCCTCAGAACCCTCACAGTGACCAGCCCAAGTGGCCACCCAACCCGGCCACTCTTAGGGCAACCATTCTGGCCTCCCCGCTAGCCAGCATGCACCCGGGAGCGAGGACTAGGTGAGAACTGTGTCCCTGGCATTGGAGGCTGCCCAGTCCCTTGCTGCCGACGCCCCGGACGTCCTCACCACCAGCTTGACACTTCCCACCTCCAGGTCCCGGGGGGCCTCTCCTCCGCCTGCCTCACTTCACCTACTGGACACCTACACGCCGCCCCCTCGAGGGAGGCTGCCAGCAACCTGGCCCTGGAGACCTGGGACTGCTCGCCTGGGGGGTCCTCTGTGCATGGAGCCTCCTGGGAATCTGCGGGTGAGCCCAGGCTGGTCAGCGTCTGTCCCCTGAGAACACAGCCAGAGACAGCAATCCAGAAACCCTACATGGGGACACACCTGAAGTGACACAGAGGGCACAAGTCCCCAGGGACAGCTCCCACAGGTGCCCTCCTGGACCACAGCGATGCCTGTGAGCCTGCTGCAGGCCAGGGGTTCACTGGATGTGGCCTTAGTCCCCTTGGTCCCCTGGCGAGAGGTAGTGTGGCCTTCTTATAAGGGGAACACCAGAGGCTCAGCAAAGTTCAAGACTCACTCAAAGTCACCGCCAGCCACTCTGTGCTGGAATCGGACCCAGGATTGGCCCCTCCCTGCCTCCCAGCCTCCCAGCAGGGCCCTGGAACAGCATTTATGAGACCCCTGTCCTCTGGGGACAATGTCTGCCCACTTACTGAGGCTCACAAAGGAGACCAGGGAGCTGGCCGGAGGACCAAAGGGAGGACCAAGGGGGCATTCAGTCATGGGCGACCAGCAGGGGCAGGAGAGGGAGCAAGGGGGAGTAGCCTGGCCCAGGGACACAGGGAGGGGGAGGGAGAGGCTCATGGTGGCGGGAGGGGGGAGGGGCTGTGTGACTCAGCCTCGCTCATGGGACACAGGAAGCCAGCCGAGATGCTTGGGAAACATGGTGATAAACTGGCCTCTGGCCACACTGTGGCTGGGGCTGGCGGGGGAGCCAGATGGGAGGAGGGCTCCCACCCAGTCAGGAGCCCAGCTGCACCCCCTGTGCGTGGGGAACAGCGCAGAAGACTGAGGAGGGGACACACCCGGGAGCCCCAGGCACAGCCTCAACTCTCCCACCTCATCAGGATCCTCCAGGGACCAGGCTCAGCTGGGATGGGCTGGCCGGGTGGGTGACCTGAGATGGACAGGCCCTCTGTGCCACCGTCAGTGCCTTTTTCCACAGACAAACCGGCCGCACTGCAGGGTTCCCATTTCAGCGCCTGACAGTGGCCCAGCCCTGGTGGGGACGAGGCCATGGACTCTTGGCAGGGGGTGTCAGGTGGGGCAGCAGGAGCCGGGGACCAGGAGAAGGGTGCCCTTCCAGACCTGCCGCTGAGCCCCAGCCACTGCTCGCAGGTGGGCGTCTGGGCCAGGAGACCAGCGCGTGGCACAGACACTGCTGTTGGCTGAGGCTGGGCTGTGCCCACGCTCCCCCAAGCCACTGCCCATCCCTCCTACATCTGGCCCAGCAGTTCACGGTACCCAGACCCACAGCACCCCGAGGGGGACTCAGTGCTGCCCCTGACCACTTGCTGCAAGTCCCAAGCCTTCCTGGCACTGCAGAGGGACAAGAGCCCAGGGCAGGGGTCCCGGAAGGATAGAAGGCCTGGGGCCCCACAGGGGGAGCTGGAAGAAGCACAGACCACACTCGGCCAGCCAGCCAGGCAGCCAGGAGGTCAGGGTGGTGAGGCTGGGAGTGGGCACCAGAGACTGGGAGGGCCAGCGGGGTCTGGTGGCCACCCCACAGCATTGTGCTGGGGGAGCTGGGAGCTAGGGAAGTACCTCAGGCCAGAGAAGTGCCTCTGGGAGAGACAGAGAGGAGAGAGAGAGAGGGGGAGGGAGAGGGAGAGGGGAGAGAGAGAGAAAGGAGAGAGAGGAGAGAGAGAGAAGAGAGTGGAGAGAGAGGGAGAGAGGGAGGGAGGGAGAGAGAGAGAGAAAGGAGAGAGAGGAGAGAGAAGAGTGAAAGAGTGGAGAGAGAGAGAGGGAGGGAGGGGAGGAGGGAAGGGAGAGAGAGGGAGAGAGGGAGGGGGAAGAGAGAGAGAGGAAGGGAGGGGGGAGAGAGAGAGAGAGAGAGAGAGAGAGAGAGAGAGAAGGGAAGGGAAGGAAGAAAGGGAAGGGAGGAAGGAAGGAAGGAACAAAGGAAGGAAGAGAACAGAACCCAGTGGGCCTGGAACGGGAGGACAGCCCCCCACTCCTGCACACCCACCAGAGGAGGGAAAGCCCCAGACACCATGCACCCCTGGGTGCCGACACCAGGCCCAGATTCCCCAAGCCAACAGAGAGTCCCCTGGCTGGGCCTGATGCGGCCCCCAACCCCCATCTGCATTGGAAACCCAATGACGGCAGTCCCCGGGTGCAGCAGGACCGCTCAGAGCGGGCACCTCCTGCCCATCCCTCCAGCTTGGAAGGAGGCTCACTTTGATGGAGGCTCAGGGAACTTGAGAGGCAGACCTGGGTCACCCAGGGGTGAACCCAGCTCCCCACGTCCTCCCAGCACAGGGCAAGTGAAGGGCAGGGCAGGGACGTGCCCCTCCTCAGGAGTCCTGGAAGCCTTTAGGCAGACACCCAAGCTCTGAGCCTCACATCATCTACGCCTCGGCCCGAGAGCCAGGGAGAGGGCGCAGTCTGCCCGAGCCCCACGCCCACCCTCTGCTCTCACCTGGTCACTAACGCCTGGCAGGAGGCTGGAGCCAGCCCTGGCAGTGCGTGCCCAGCACACACAGCTGCCAGCCACAGTACGGGCACAGAAGAGCCCAGGAAGAGCAGGGCTGGGACGGCCCCAAGCGAGGTCCCCAGTCATCCTGAGAGCACCAAGAGGCCGGTGGCCATGGAGATGAGGGGGGCAGCTGGGATCCAGGATGGGGAGGGGCCTGTTCACACCTCCAAGCAGAGCTGGGGCTGGAACCCGGCTGCAGGGGGTGCGGCTTCAAGGAGAGGAGGGGGTGCAGCTGGCAAGATGGTGGCAGGGCAGGCAGGCCACAGGGAAGTGAGGACAGCAAGTGCAGGGGGACAGGCCATGGCAAGTGCCCCCAGGCTCATAACCTCTCTGGCACCTGAGGCTGAGCCAAGTGGGCGCCTGGGTTCTGGCCCCAACCTACATCCCCCCATCTCTGGACGCAGGGGCCAAGTTTCCATTTGTAAAGAAGCCAACTGCCTGGCCCTGCCAACAGCCTGGGGAGACTGCAGAGCCCTGGGAATGGCCAGTCTGTCCGTCTTGCCTGAGCCGGGACACACATACACACACACACACACACACACACACAAACACAGTTGGCATTCTCAAAATCAGGGCACAGACGTGGCCCCGAGCCAGGGCCAGCTGTGTGGCCACCCACAGCTAAATGGCTGGAGCCCCCTCCTCAGGCCCACCATACGAGGCAGGCGGCAGCCTGATCTGCTGGCTTGGCTCCCCACCAGGCCAGGGAGAAGGGCCAGGGATCAACCACAGCCCAAGCCACCCTTGGACCCCCTTTTATTCCTATTTCACAGAATGAGAAACTGAGGCCTACCGTAGAGAAGTAAGGCACCAGAGCACAAAGCAGGTGACCAGGACAGCAAGACTCTGCTGTCCAAACGGAGAGAAGCTGTGCTGGGCAGGAGGGCCAGGGGCCCCGAGGATAGGGCAGACCAGGCCCCAGCATCCTCTCTGCCTGGAGGGTGATGACCCAGTCCAGGCGGCTGTAGAAGGTGGCCCAACTCCTGGTCTCCCCGCAGTCAGATCTGCACAAGAACTGACATCACCCCAGCACAGGACAGGATGGCATTCACAATGCTTGAGCTGGGCCAACCAGAGGACAGCGGGCACGCACCACCCTCCTCCTGCCAGATGCCCACGCACACCCACCACTTGGCCTCCTATGTACACGCCCTTCTTCCCGCCCGCAGCCATCTTGGGCCTCTCAGGGAGAGCAGCAAGTGCCCCCCCCTTGGGCATCTTGTTCCTTGCGGGCTCTCAGGACCAAGGACAGCACCTGGCACAGCTCAGAGAGCTCAGGAACATGCCCGCAGCCACACAATGGGACGCCCGGGGCAGCTGCTCACATCCTGGCTCTGGGGAGGGGACAGGAGCACCTCAATGTCCCAACCGACTTGCACCCTGCTAGGGAACCCGACCCTGGTGCTTGCCAGGGGCAGGTCCCACCATGGAGGAGGCAGGCGGGGTGGCCGTGGCAGGGTGGCCCGTGGCTGGGGGGGCAGAGGTGGCCCCCAGGGTACTCCTGCTGCAGTGGGCACAGTTGTCCTGAGAGGCTCTCCTGGGCTCACCCTCCACACAGGGACATCCCCAGAGCCCAGAACAAGCCTGCTGATGACACAGGTGCCAAGAGGGAACAAGACATCAAACCAGGAACCCAGACACCTGGGCCAGAGGTTGCCCACTGCCTACTGCCCACCAGACAGGGCCACAATGCTGCCACCCCCCGCGGAATGACAGATGTCACTCTCAGGGCCAGATTAGTTTGCTAAGGCTGCTGTGACAAGGTGCCATCGACCGGGTGGGACACTGAATGGCAGAGGTGCCCTGCTCAAGTCCTGGAGCCGGGGAGTCTGAGGTTGGGGGCTGCCTGGAGCCTTTCTTTTTCTTTCTAGCAGCGCTGGGTTTTGAACCCAGGGCCTGGTGCGCGCTGGGTGAGAGCTCGCCACTGAGCCACGCATGCCCCAGTGCGCGTATAGACCAGGTAGGCACAGGTGTGTTAGTATGTGTCTACAAATACCTAAAAGAACACACTTACACACGCGTGTGCACACACACACACACACACACACACACCCCTTCTGTTTTTGAGATGGGTCTTGCCCTGTTGCCCAGGTTGGCCGTGAACTCCTGGGCTCAAGCAATCCTCCTGCCTCAGCCTCCCCACCAGTAGCGGGGACTACTGTAGGTGACACCATGCCCAGCTGGGTGGGTTGGCTCCTTGTGACACCTCTCCTTGGCATACAGATGGCTGTCCTCCCGCGGGTCCCTGCATGTCCCTCTGCACATGTCCACGTCCAAACTTCCTCTTCTTACAAGAGCACTGGTGGTAGTGGACGAGGGCCCCCGCCACCTCCCTTGACCTCCATGACCTCAGTGAAGACCCCATTCTTAAACAAGGTCACATTCTGAGGGTCCAGGGGTTAGGAATCCCCATAGAAGTTTTGGGGTGGACATAATTCAACCCTTAAGAGGCACCAAAAGCCACTTAGATATAACCACAGTCTGCCGCTCTCCAAAGGCCACAGTTGTAAAAAGAAACAAAGTCCATCCACAGGGGCAGCGTGAGCCTGGTGCTGGGTCTAGACAGGTGGAGGGGCAGGGCAGTGACAAGTGTCCAGAGCTGCCAGGGACAGGAGCTGCACTCTCTGGCCTTCTCTGTTTTCATCCACACACAGGGGGTGACAAGGCACCACTGCCCTTGGTCTCATAGGGTCTTAACAAGATTCTGTCTAAATTGGTCCAGCAGACAGAGTGGGTGGCGGGGACCACCCTCCCTCCACCCCCACCACCGAAGAACCATCAAGATATCGTCACCCGCCTGTCATCCCAGCAACTCGGGAGGCTGAGGCAGGAGGATCACAAGTTCAAGGTCAGCCTCCACAAATTAGTGAGGGTCTGAGCAACTTAGTGACACCCTGTCCAAAAAAATTAAAAAAGGGCTGGGGATGTGGCTCAATGCTAAGAAGCCCCTGGGTTTAATCCCTGGCACTAAAAAATAAAAAACAAAACAACATCCCGGCCAGGGACGCAACTCCTTGGTGGAGCGCTGGCCTAGCCCGGTGAGGCCCAGTGCTGCAAAGAGAAAGCAAAAATCGCCATCTGGCCACGTCACGTAGTTCTATTATGCGCACGTAGAAATATGTGACAATGACTCCCGCCATTACGTACAAGCAGGATTCACCAGTAAAATCACAGGAGAAAGAAAACATCGACTGGAGCCCGGCGAGCACCCTCGGCCCCACCCCAGGCTGGCCACCACGGGGGACAAAGGGTCAGCTGATGTTCACCCACAGGGCAGCACCTGCCCCTTCACTATGTTGGACCCAGAACCCGCGTAGGTGTTCGTGGTGCTGGGGGTCCCCGTGCAGTGACCCCTGCTGTGTGAGCCGCTCCAGCCTGTGCCGGCCAGGACGGCCACCGCTCTGCGGCTCTGATGAATATCGACTCGCTCTCACCAGCCCATGAAGACACCTGAGCGCTGCTTACCAATGGGGACACGGAGGCACAAAGCGACGGTTCCACAACTAACCAACAGCTCCTCGGGGCTTGCACTCATGCCCTCTGGCCGTGGAGCAGGTGCCCTGAGTCACACTGTCCTGACATCCTCAAGTCCAAAACCAACTCTCCTCCTGGAGCTCAGGGTGAGACAACCAGGGCAGAGCTTCAGACTGGAGGCCAAGAGGGCACCTGCTGTGTGGAGCCCTGCAGCGCCTCTGCCCACTGGCCCTGGCCCTCGCCCGCCCCAGCTGTGTGTCCTGTGCACCTTCCATTGGGTGCCCGGCCTCCAGGGGCTCTCCATTGCTCCTGCAGACGCCCGTCTCTCCTTGCTCTGCAGGAAGTGCCTCTCCCCTCCAGCCCTTGGCACGTGCCCTCTGCAAATGGAACACGGGCTGCCTGGGGCAGGTGGGTACACCCAGAGCCATGCACACCCAGCCTCGTGCCCTCCGTGTGGGAATGGGGGCGGCGCCCACCTCCAGGAGAGACCCTTCATGGAGGAGCATAAACCCGGCTCCTGCAATTGCCACCGAGGACCCCAAGCAGGAAGATTAACCGGATCAAAAGGTACTGCCAGCCACCATCCCCTCTAGTCCCCCTCTACTTGCATTCCGGACCCTCTGGGGCTGTACTCAGGACCACAGAGCCGCCATCCCTCTGTCCTATCCACTGTCCCTCGCTTGGGCATTAATGTTAAGTACGGTGACATGAAATGCCACTTCCACAAGAGGAAGTCACTCCAAACTCTGAGCTCCCTCGGTTCTGGCTGCTGGAGCACTCAGAGTCAAGTCACCTCCAAAGGACAGCAGAAGTGTCCTCCGGCTTCGTCAGATTTGGGCGACCCTGGGTTTCCTTGGCCCTGATTTTCTTTAATCTCGTTCCACCACATTTAGCACAGTGAATCATCTGAGTCCTTTCTGGAATCGGAGGAACCTTTCAGAGATGTGTCCCCTCCTCTCTGTCCCCTCCCAGGGGAGGAAAGAAGCTGAGTGTGAGCCAAGTAGTGAAGCAGGAAATAGCTCGCGCTTCACACAGGGAACAGCCTGAGCAGGAGAGGGACGGAGGTGGAAAGTCCAAGGACACAAAGTGCCACTCCTCCTGCCATGTGGCTGCACCTGTCTCGGGAGTTCCTCGGGAGTTCTGGAGGGCGGGTGGAGCCCAGCGCTCACACTGCGCCCTGCTGGGGAGCTCCTGCGGCCCCTCCCTGAGGGCCTCCCAGGGCTACCTGGGACTCAGCGCTGCATATGGAGGTGGCCGGGCAGGCGGCAGGCTGGACTAGAGCAGCCCAGGACTGCCCAGGGCACTCGAGGAGCTGGAAACTCAGGCCCTCCCTGGAAGCCGGATCTTCCGCCCTCCCATCCCCAAAGGCAAGGAAGGCAAAGAAGGGAGGGAGTGGGAGGGAGGGTCACCTCCCAGGCCGCAGCTGCAGTCGGGAGTGTGACCCCAGCCAAGGAAGCAGAGATGCTACACTAGAGGGAAGCCGCTGCATGGGGCCCTAAACTTGGACCTTGTTGACAGTAACCACCTGCCTGGCCCCTCTGCTTGTGCAGGGAGACGGTCACTAGCCTTCTGAAGCACCCTCCCTGGAGGCAGGACTTCCGGGTTTCCGTTGTGGTGACCCTGATCGTGCAGCCCAGAGAAAAAGGAGGAGTGGGATGGTGCTGGGACGGCTGGGGCCCAGGTCCACGCTGGCAGCCTCACCCCACTCTCCAGGTCATGGAGGGAGAGTCTCCCCTTGTCCCAGGCCAGGGCTGGGGCAGGACAGGCAGTTTGGGCCACCTCGTCTATTCCCCACCCCACTCCAATCAGAGCAGAGCACTCGGGTCCCCCACAAGTCGCACTGCGGAGGGTGGACACCCACACTCTGTGTCCTATAGTAAATAGCTGATGGACCATGGGTCTGCCTCTGCCATCAAACTGTGAGCCCCCAGGGACAGCGATGCCACAATCCTCAGGTCCTCACCCAGCACACACAGGTACCCCAACTGCAGCTGACCATTACACCAAGTGTGCCCAGCTCCGCGTCCTACTCCCAGCCCCAGAGACCATGTGGCCTGTCCCTACCCCGCCGGCAGCTGAGCAGATGGGGGACGGCCCCTTATACAGGCTGGGACATCAGTCAGGGTCTGTCTCCCTCTCCCTCTGTCTCTTAGGGAGCGCCATTCGGGGACCCAGGGACTGCAGCTGAAGCCCTCATCCAGGACGGCCACCGGGGACCAGGCCAGGCTCACACTCAGGAGCCAGGAGGGCCAAATGCAGGGAGCAACAGCAGAGACCAGAGACGGACAGATGCACCCCGAGAGGCTGAGAAAATGAAACAACAGTCCAGAGACAGGGAAGGGGGGGCTTCCAGGGCCCGGGGCCAGCTGCCCAGGACTGCCCTCTGCCCAAGGTCCCGTTCCCTGCTCTTAACTCCCTTTCACTTAACCTAATTGAAGGACACTTCCTTTCCCTGAGACAAAATAATCCCAAAGCCGGGACATCACAGGGTGCCCCCCAACCGCAGACCATGTCCACCACTCACAGTTTATAAAGAGCCAGGTGGCCTTGGACGAGGCTCGTCGCCGGGGTCTGGCCAGCGTGGGAATGAAGGGAGAAGAACCCCAAATGGAGGGAGCCGGGAGCCCGTTTAGACTTTGTTACTGAGCAGGGGGAAGGAGGTGTGGGAGCAAGGCGTGACCACAACTGTGCTGTAGGGAAGTGAACTCAGGCAGGAGGCAGCACACTCCAAGCACACAGTAGGTGCTTAGCAAATGCAGAGGGTAAACACAGCAACCTCTCTGCACCAAGATGTCCTTGCCTGTAAAACGTGGACAGCGTTGTTAAAATGCCCACAAGTGACCGTGTGCGTTTGAGGCACTCCCAGCAGCTCCAGGCAGAGCGGCCACCTCCTCGCACTTTTTTTGTTTAACCTGCACAAAGGTGGAAGTGGTTGTCCCAAGAACCCCTGGGCAGGGGCCCAGGGGAACACCAACACAGCTTCTGTTGATGTGGCAGGGTCAGGGACCTGGGGGACCCCACAACAGGCAAGTCTGCCAGGGGCTGTGGGCTTTCCCACGGCCAAGGGAGGAGGTCACAGTGAGGGAGGACAGCAGGCCTGGGCAGCACAAGCAGCAGGGCCGCTGCAGGTGGGCAGGACAGCCCAGGCAGCGGGTGCCTCTCTCCCCAGTGGAGGCTGCAGAGCCACAGCCAGCACAGTAATGACACACACTCTGTCACAGGGCAAACAAGTCGCTCAATAACTCAAAAGACAGATACTGAAGTATCAGGTTTACAAACGGGAAATCGGGCACAGAGAGACATAGTGACTTGCCCAAGGTCACACAGCTGCTAAGCAGGGCAGGCTCAGTCTCCGAACCCAGGCTTAGTCTCAGAAGCCTAGAGCGCGGCCGAGGTGCTGGGAAGGTATCAGTGCCCCTGCAGGCAGATCCCCTTGCTGGGATTTCAGGTGCAAACTTCTAGCTACTCTCTTCCTGGCAGACGCTGCCAACTGCCTGGGCTGGCAGGTGTGTTTTTTGGGGGGTCCTCTCAGGCCCCTCCACCTGGCTTTTCTGCCTTTGGGGTGCCTGTCTCCATCCTCCTTGTCTGTCCGGGAGCCTGCACACCAACATCACTTCCAAGCCAGGCACTGCAGACACAGATGCATCCTGTGCTCGTAGGCACCTACTGTATGCAGGCAGGTACCTGAGAGACTTCCTCTGACAGCAACCCCTCTCCTCAGCAGGGTCTCCCCAGCCTTGAAACCCATGCTCCAGGCACCTAAATCCTTGGCTGCCCCTCTAAAGTGACTAGACCCCCTACCTCCTTTCCTGACCTCAAGCCTTGGCCTGAGCTATTTCCCCAGCAACAAGCCCCCTCAGCGTCCTCGCAGGAAGCTCCATCAGGCTCCTGGTCCCCCCAACACAGTCCACTGGTCCCTCCCTCCTCTATGCCCCAGACTCCCCACCAATGCAACCATCAGGCACAGCTGTGCTGTGCTCCTGGGGAGCAGCCAGGCTGGGGTCCTGAGTACCTGGCAGCCCCTGGCAGTGCTAGACCGGGTGGCAGCGGGTGGGTGAATGAAGAGCTCCTTGTTTACATTTACAACTCAGGGAAGGAGGCCTCTGGCACACAGCGCCCACGTGGTGCTCCCCACACACCCCAACACAGCCCAGGTCGCCCATCCCACCAGCCTCTCTGGGGCATCTTACAGGCTGGGGGAGACCCCCTCATCACCGGCTCCAGTGTCTTACCCAGGCCCACATCCCCAACTCAACCAGAACCGAGAAGCGGGATCTCAGGTTTGGGAAAGCGCTGATTGTGTCACTCCCCCCAAGCTGTCCCTCTGTCCGACTTTTCTGGGGTGGGGCTCGGCCTGCGTGGCAGTGCCCAGTGGGCACTGGCAGGACACAGGCTCCGCCTGAAAGGTCCACGCGGGCGGGCCCAGGAGGCCCAGCCAAGCATCCTCCGCCACTGCCCCTCCCTGGGGGGAGGGCAAAAAATCTGCTGCCTCACCAGCCACCAGCGTCAGCTTTGAGGGGAAGCCCCTGCGGAAAACCGCCCGCCCGGATCTCCCCTCCCCACGCTCGGCCTCGCACTTCAGCCAAGTTTTGCAAAGGCCATCGGCCGGGACCCCAGGCGGCGGGGCGGGGGCTCGCGGTGCTCCCAGACCCCGGGTTTGGAGACGCGGCTGGATGGCCGCGCCCACCAGGCTGCGCCCGGGCTCGGGAGCCGAGCACCTGCAGGCGTCCAGCCTCCTGACCCTGCCCTCGGAGACAGGGCGGAAGGGCCCCCCCCAGCCCCCGGCAGATGCGCCGGACCCCAGTCCGTGGGTGGGGACACGGACGGCGCCGCGATGCCTTCGCCACGGGAACCCGCAGCCCAGGATGCGTCCCCAGCCCCGCAGGCGGCTGGGAAGTGGGGTGCACCGGTCCAGCTCCCCCACGCCCACCGGCCGTCCCGGCCCTTCCGCCAGCCCACGCCGACAATGCCCCGGCCGCCGCCCGGCCTCCAGGCAGGCCGGGGCTGCCGCCGCCCCCCGCGTCTCCGTCCTTTGTTGCCCGCGACCCCCGCCCGCGGCCCCTCGGGCGGCTCCTACCTTCGCCCTCTGCAGCAGCTCGTCGGCGGGCCCGGCGCCCCGGCCTCGTCCCCCGGCCCCGGGGTTCAGGGACGAGGATGCTGCGGCCCCTCCCTGCGCGTGCTGCCCGCCGGGGACCGCCCGTCCTGGAGCCCGGGTCGGCGCTGCGCGCTCCGGGCTTGTCTCGCGCCCCGTCTGCGGGCCGGCGGCCGCGGGAAGGCGGGAGGCGCGCCCCGAGCAGCCCGGCCGCTGCCTGCGCGCCCCGCGGCCGAGCCGAGCCGAGCCGAGCGCCGGCGGAGCGAGCGGCCGGGCTCCGGGAGGGAACAAAAGGGGCCGGCGCTGGGGCGGGCGCGGGAGGGCGGGGCCTGGCGCCGCGGGGGTCAGACGCGCGCGCGCGGCATCGCGGTTCTCGGGCCGCGGCGCGGCGCGGCAAGAGGGCGGGCGGGCGGAAAACGCGCGGGCTCCCGCCCCCCCCCCCGCAGCTGTCATTTGCCGGGCGTCGGGGGATCGCCCACACCCACCTAAGCTGGGGACACCTACAGGCGCTCAAGCCGTGCTTGGCGAGACAGCATCCTTCAGCCCTGCTCTACTTACAAGATGTCCCAGACCACAGGCAGAGTCAGAAGCTCGGGACGCGACGATGGGGGCGGGGGTGCGTCCTGGAGTTTCTGGAAGGCTTCACAGAGGAGGTGACTTGGACTACACAGAAGGGGTGCAGAGGACATTGTGAAGCCGAGATGAGACCATCAGGTCTCGTTTTGAGGCCAAAGCCATGTATGGAGCCGCGACATGGCCTCAGGGTGACTGGTCCCCAAGCGCCTTGGAAAAAGTGGTCTCCGACAGGCAGATGCACTCCGCACCTAGGCGCCAGGACAGATCTGTCTCCTGCGGAATCAGAGGAGTTGACACTGCTGCCTGGGTCCTTGCCTGGGTGAGGAGAGACCACGTGGCATCTCGGGGACCAGGAAAGGAAGGAAGGAAGGAACGCACTAACTACCACCCCTCAGCTGGCCAGCATTCCACCATCTGGGAAATCAGTTCACCTCTCACCCATTTTCCCCATCTGTACATTGAGGAGAGTGTTTCAGTACAATTCAGCAAAAGTGTGATGTTATAATGATGGTGGCTGGGTACTGGGCCAGCCCTGAGGAGGCCCCCAGCTGGTGGGAGGAACTGGACCCAGAGACTGAGACAGGAGATGCGGAGTGAGCCCAGGGGAGACGGAGGGGATTTCCACCTGCAAGAAAGGGAGGGAGTGTAAGGTAGAAAGTGTGGCATTTAAGAAACAGGGAGCTATGGTCCAGCGGTGAGAATCCACTCCTTCACCTGCTGGCCTCTGGGCCAGTCACTGAGCCTCTGTGTGCCTCAGTTTCCTTATCTATGAAATGGGGCTAATGACACACTGACAGCCTCCTGTGACTGTTGTTGAGACTGAGTATACTGATCAAAGTGAGGTGCTTAGAACAAATCGTGCCTGGTATGTAGTTTGCCACCAAGAAATGTGAACTTGGGCCAGACTCAGGGGTGCATGCCTGTGATCCCAGCTATTCAGGAGGGGCCGCGGGGGGGGGGGCGGGTTGCGGGCAACAAAGGACGGAGACGCGGGGGCAGGAGGATTACAAGTTGGAGGCCAGCCTGGGCAACTTATCCAGACCCTGTCTCAAAATAAAAGACTGAAAGGGCTGGGGATGTAGCTCACTGGTAAAGTGCCCCTGAGTTGAATCCCTAGAACCAAAATAATAATAATAATTAAAATATTTTAAAATAAAAAGAACTAGGGATATAGTTCAGTGGTAGAGTGCCCCTGGGTTCAATCCTCAGTGTGGAAAAGGAAAGAAGGAGGGAGTGAGGGAGAAGGAACAAAGGAAAGAAGGGAATGTGAACTTTGATAATAATTTTTAATAATTAAAAATGAAAAAATTGAAGGCTGGGGATGTAGCTCGGTGGTAGAACACCACTCAGCATGCGTGAGTCCCTGACTTCAGTCCCTGCTAACATTTGGGGGCGGGAATCCCACATTGAACTCAGGGCACTCGACCACTGAGCCATATCCTCAGCCCTGTTTTGAATTTTATTAGAGATGGGATCTCACTGAATTGTTGAGGCTGTCTTTGAACTCACACTCCTCCTGCCTCAGCCTCCCAAGCTGCTGGGATTCCAGGCATATGCCACCACACCCTGTACTGCCAACATTTAAAAAAAAATTTTTTTTTAAATAAAGGAAAATTAGAAATAAAAGGTTGTAAGTCATCTGCCTAGAGGTGGTGAAAATATTTATGAGAGAATTTAATAAGTCAAGGATGCATTTAATTTAATGCATAATTTACCCTTAACCACCCTCCAATTTTTTACATGATTGTAAAACTAACAAGTTTATAGAGGAAATAATGGATAAATAAAAATAGTTAATTCAAATAAAGTCAAGCAAAGAGTAAGAAAGAAATGTTACTTAAGTAAAAAAGCAGGGAGAATAAAATGGTTGAAATCGTCTCAAACCTATCCTAACTATATTACCCTAAAGGTACCAAATATTCATTTATTTTTAATTTTTTATAACCTTATATTCTATTATTATTATTTCTTTATGTGGTGCTGAGGATGGGACCCAGTGCCTCACACATGCTAGGCAAGTGCTTTACCACTGGGCCCCAACCCCAGCCCATGTTCATTTATTTTGAAGAGTAAAGTGACCTCTCTTGTTGGATTAGTGGGGAATTCTATTGAGCATTCTTTTATTGTTAAGCATATAAGTTTCTAGTTTTTCCTTCCTGAAACCATGTTGTATGAAAATCTAAGCAGATTGCAACTTCTATTTTCATATCTGTAAAGCATATTTTAAAATGTCTAAGCCTGGGGGAAATGGAAAATGTAGACTGAGACAGGCACAGTGGCGCACGCCTGTCATCCCAGCAGCTCAAGAGGCTGAGGCAGGAGGATGGCAAGTTCAAAGCCAGCCTCAGCAACTTAGCAAAACCCTGGCTCAAAATAAAATATACAAACGGGCTGGCGATGTGGCTCAGGGGTAAAGCTCTGGCCCTGGGGTCAATCGCCGGCACAGAAAGAGACTGGATTTTCCTCTGTGGTTTCTGACTGGGACTTCCCTCTCTTTGGAGAGGAGGAAGCACAAAAATTAGAGGGTAGGAATTTTTCTGGTTACTTCCTCCCCAGATGCTGCAGAAGCCTCACCTCCGTGGGCCTTGGCGAGTGTTGGGATGAGAGCCCAGGAGGGCTGCTGGGATGGCGGCGAGCTGTCCTGGCAGCCGAAGCCACTGGGGCTCTACAGGAGGCCATCTAGAATGTTCTTCTGGCCCCTCACGTGGGGCAGCCTGAGAGGCAGACCCTAAAAGACCAGCTGATGGCGGGAGGGGTGGCTGGACACAGGCTAGAGGCTGTGGGACCTGGACGCGGAGGGAGGGGGTCTCACCCATTCAGGTCTGAAGGTCAGGGCCCCGCACCCTGTGGGGGTCTGAAACCCCGGAAAGACGCAGAAGGCTCATGGCCATGTGCACACGGGGACAGTCACTTTACAGATGGGCTCAGGGGTGTCCTAGGGCCCTGGAAGCCCCCCTGGTCTGCACACCCAAGTTCTATAGAGGAGGGGATTCAGAAAGGACACGGGGTGTGGGGCAGAGGGGACAGTGGGATTCGTCCACACAGAGGAGCTTGCTCCAGATGGACAGCCTCTTTGGCTCTGGCCACCTCTGGAAGCAGGGAGAGTCCACAGCTCCCAGGACATCAGCCCTTCAGGATGAACTAAATGCTTCCTGGGCTCCAACGACACCCTCATGTAGTCCTGGCCTGTCCTTGCACAGGTGGGGAAACTCAGGTCTGAAGAGGGGCGGGTACTGGCCCTGGTCACACAGGTCCTGCTGTGAGGCAGCTGAGCCCACCTGTCCCTGCCCAGCAGGTTCAGCAGGCCCCCTCCCTCACCGGGAGCCCCCAGAGTGATTCAGAGCAACACCGTGCCCTCAGGCAGCACACTGGTTTCCTGCGGTCCCAGAGGCCCACAAGCCTTATCTAGCCGGTAGTAGGTGGAGCCTCAAAAGGGCCACTTATCGAAGAGCAGGATCTTTGGCCCTGGCTGCTGGCTGCTGGTTCTTGGTGAGAGAGGATTGATTGGCTTCTCTCCTGCTGGAGTTTGGATCTGGAGTTTTCTACTTCTTCCAATAGCCAGAGGGAATGGGGAATGCCTTGAGATGTGGTGGACGGAGTTAGGTCTGGCTCCTATGGGGGCCCCAGAGATGGGGCAGGAGAGCCGGGGGGCCAGGGGGAGGGCTGGATGGGGTTCTCCCCGCAGACCTCTCCCCAGGCTTTTGTCTCAGCTGAAGCGCTGACCTGCCCTTGTCTTGCCCAGTGGGCTTTGGCCTGCACGAGAGGGGGGTTTCATGGGCGGCTGGCTTCATTGTGACCAGGGGCCAGGGCAGAACTCCCAGGGCACCACAGGGGGTGGGGGCAGCTGCGGGAGAGGCCTGGGTCACTCCCAGGTGGCTGATGCACTTTTTGATATTCACTTAGATCCAGGAGGACCTGGGCACATGGAACCCGGCCCCCGCGCATGCTAAGCACGTGCTCCCCGTTGAGCACGCTGCAGCCCCTTGGTGGAACACTTTGCAGACTCTGAGTCGCTTTTTACAGGGAATCAGTGACAGCACAGAAACACCTATGTGTTTAGATCCCAGAGAACCTGTGACCTCAAACTGCAGGTCTCGGACCGCAGAGGGGAAACCAGAACCGCAGCAGCTCTTGGGGGGACAACCGGAGGGACTGTTTTCTCTCCCTCTTTGCTTTTCCTGTAACAGGAATGTGTCACTTGAAGGACAAATCAAAGGAACTTGAGTCTAAACCGGGTGCTGTGGAAATGGGGGTTTGGATGTGGCCCTGGCCTCTCTGCCTGCCTGAGCAGAGGTGGCCCTGGGTGGCATCGGCTGGGCGGGGCGTCGCCATGGAGACATCTGCTGAGCTGGTGGCTACACCCCTGCTTTCAAACACAGGGCCTTGGCCTGAACCCAGTGCTCTGCCCACCAGGAAGCCCTGGCGCCTCCCTCCAGTTGGTACAGCCCGGGAGGAGGGAGCAGCCACCAGGACCCGGAGGCAGCCCTGCGGCTGGGCCTTGTGGGGGATTCTCCCAGCCAGGGCTCCTGAGGTCTTGGGGGGCTCTTCCTTGCAGCCTCCTGGGTTTCCTGGAGGTCAGTAGAAGGGAAGGCCTCCCTCCCCGAGGGAACAAGAGCTGGCATTTCTGTGGGCACTTGTCTCAGAGCCTCAGAGGATGGCTGCAGAGGCCTCCCACCCGGATCCCACAGCCTCCAAGGTGCCTGGTGTGAAGGGTGGAGCGTTCACACCAACCTAGACATGGCATCATAGCAAAAAGGAATTTGAGGACAGGTACCAGTCGCAGATGGAATTTGTTGAGAGAAAGAAACCAATGCTGCACAGGGACAGGAGTGGGCTGAGGTCAGTTCGGCTAGGGCCTCTGGGCTGGGAGCATCGTCTGTACACAGGGCACCATCTGAGAGCACGTGTCCTCGGTTATGTGGGTAACTGGTACATGACGGTCACCAGGATGGGGACTTTTACTGACGTATGGGTCATTTCTGGGATGGGTTATTTTCTTCCTTTGTTTCTGGAGCGTTCTGCTTTGTGAACACAGTTCTACCTCGGCGCACCTGTGAATAAGGTCTAATAACTGACTCAATAGTATTGTTGGTGACCATGGTATGCAATAGTGACTTCATTTTTTTTTCCAGTACTGGGGATCGAACCCAGGGGTGCACTACCACTGAGCTAAATTCCCAGCCCTCTTTTTTTCTTTTTTTTCCAGACAGGTTTTACTAAGTTGCTTAATCTGGCCTTCAGTTAGGATCCTCCTGCCTCAGCCTCCTGAACCATTCGGTTTCCAGGCAGTTGCCACCAGGCCTGGCTAAATCTGGACTTGCAACCCACTTGAAATCTGGACTTTAAACCATGGCCACTGTTGCAGGTCTGGTTTCTCTCTACCCCACCTCACTGCGGTAGACTTGAAATGACTGACAGATGACAGGTAATACCTGGTACAGGGTCAATGCCAGGAGGATGGTCCTCATACTGTGTTTTTCAGGGAACAATGTGTTCGGTGCAGATGCAACTTTCCATTTGTGACAGGTTGAGCAGGGTCGCAGAGGCCTGGAGTTTTTACAAGCCACACTGCAAGCTAAGAGCCTCGCGTGGATTGTGGAGATAAACAAAGGCCTGGTGATTCTGAGCTTGCCGTCGCACGGGGCTCTGCCACCATGGAGACCCACAGGCAAGCAGGGACTGTGGGAACTTTAGGGTAGAAGAAGTTGACCAGCCCGACTGGAGGCTGCTGCTGGAGAAGGCTGAGGCCGGGTTGGTTGGCGTCATTGGTGAGGGGACTATACTTACGTTATCAGGTTGATCCTCAACTGGAAGTAGAGGCAAAAATTAGGGAACCTCGTGGTCAGTGATCAAGTCCTGGCCCTTGGGGCTCCTACAGAGGTCATCCTTTGGCCTCCTGGATTGGTTGTTACCGACAGCTCCTCACAGTTCTCTTTTATCTGTGGTCCAGCCATTGTCCGTTTGTCCAGTGTGCCCGGGCTCTTAGTATGTGTTACGGTTTGGATGTGAGGTGCCCCCAAAGGCTCCTGTGTCAATGCAGGAATGTTGTGAGGTACAATGATTGGGCTGTGAGGGCCGTGACCTCCTCAGCCCACTCCAGCTGAAACGGACTGACCGGGGGGTGGGTAACTGTAGACAGGGGGGATGTGGCTGGAGGAGGTGGGTCACTCCGAGCTGCCCTGGATGGTACAAATGCCCTGCGGCCCCCTCCTCTCTCCCCTCTGCTCCCTGGCTGCCATGAACAAGGCCGCCTTCCTCTGCCATGCCCTGCCACCATGATGCTCTGCTCACCTGGGCCCAGAGCAGTGGAGTTGGCTGTCTATGGACTGAAGCCTCTGAAACTGTGGGCCCCAGATAAATTTTTCCTCCTCTACATTGTTCTTGTCAGGTGTTGGGTTGGCAATGAAAAGCTGACTAAGCCAGGTGCACCGGTTCACACCCAGTGACTCAGGAGGCTGAGGCAGGAGGACTGCAAGTTTGAGGCCAACCCTGGCAACTTAGCCAGATCCTGTCTCAAAATGAATAATAAAAAAGGGCTGAGGATGTATCTCAAGCCCCAGTACCGAGAGAGAGAGAGAGAGAGAGAGAGAGAGAGAGAGAGAGAGAAGTTGAATAACTATATTTATTAATTCATCTGGGCCCTGCCATGGTGAACGTGAATTGTCAACTTGACTGGATTAAGAGATGATGGTTAAAAGGGTTATGGGTGTGTCGAGGAGGGTGTGTCTAGGAATGATTGGCATGTGGGATAGCCAACTAAAATGGAGACCCTCCCTAAGCATGGCAGCACTGACCAATAGGATGGTGGCTTGGATGGATTAAAAGTGGACAGATCAAGGAGGACGCAACAGCAGCTGCAGGTGCAAGCTCCATTCTTCCTGAAGGCTTCTTGATTGCTGCTGCGACCCTCTGAGGACATCCGCCTCTCGCTTCTTCATCTTCCAGGGCAGATCCTCCAGGAGCCTTTGGTCAGGGACTAGGGCAGCACCGTTGACCCCTCTCATTCTGGGACTTCAGCCTCTTGGACTGCGCAGCTACGGGTTCTCCCAGCTCTCCGCCTGCAGACGGCCAGTGGGGACTGTCCACCCTGCGACAAGGGCCCATCGCACACTGCATGCCTTGTTCTTCAGACACCAGCACTTTCTCCACACCTGAGATGCAGAAGCTGGTCATTGTCACCACACTCTGGGAGGCTCTGTCCACCGTACAGAGGCAGCCACATTCACATAGCAGGCGGGTGGCAGCGCCACAGGGGGCCCATCGCTGCAGGAGGGGGCCAGCAGCTGGGAGAATCCCCCACAAGGCCCAGCCGCTGAGTGGGCTTCTTCAATGGGGGACCTTGGAATTTGGGGAAGGTGGAGCAAAGACGCCCCCTCTGTGGTGGACAGCGCCCCCTGCTGCCGTGGAAACGCCCCTTAGGTGCCCACAGCCCCTCTAGGGCCACATCTTCCTGGGTCCTGGGCAGGGCTGTGGGCTCCCTGCCTCCTCCTGCCAAGAGAAGTCTTTGGAAGGTGCTGGCTGCAGTCCCGTCCGGCCATTCTCCGCAGCTGCTGCTCCTCCTGGACCCCTCCCCTCTGAGTCCCTCATCTGCACATCTGTGCGTGCGTCACTTGGCTAAGGCAGTGACACAGCCTGGACACTTGTTGACTCTGAGTCCCCATGAGCCTATGTTTTTCTTTTTTCTTTCTTTCTTTCTTTTTTTTTAAAGAGAGAGTGAGAGAGGGTGGGGGAGAGAGAAAGAGAATTTTTAATATTTATTTTTCAGTTTTCGTCGGACACAACATCTTTGTTTGTATGTGGTGCTGAGGATCGAACCCGGGCCGCACGCATGCCAGGCGAGCGCACTACCGCTTGAGCCACATCCCCAGCCCCGAGCCTATGTTTTTCTTTTTTGCAGGGCTGGGGACGGAACTGGGACCTCATACTTGCTGGCAAGTGCCCTTCTGCTGAGCTAAGCCCCCGCCTTCTGTGAGCCCTTTGCCTAGGGACAGGGCCCTAGGCCATGCAGGGCTAATCCTCCCACTGTCCCCTGCTCCCTCCACAAGACTGCACAGGCCTAAGGGGACACCTCTTTGCAGCTTTTGGGTCTTCTCGAGAAGCCACACCAATGAGGTCTCCCAATTCTAGGGACTGATGGGAGGTCACCCAGAAATGTGGTTCCACCCAGAAAAGATGCTAGAAAAAAATAAGTGCTGTCACGGCGGTGTCCTAACAGAAAGGACCTGTGAGTCCAGGGACAGCCAGAGAGTCCTTGTGAAATGGAGGCGCGTCCTGTGCAGTGAACTTGGCTCCGTGGACAACGTGTTCCATTTCCGCGGGGGCTGGTGGGAGGGACATGTGGTCAGGGTTGTTCCTCTGGCCTGGAGGCCTCGGGGTGGTGACGTCCCTGGACCCAACCCCTCTGGTGCTCTTGGCCACCTGGACTCCTGATGGAACTGCACTGCCCCGAATGGCTCTTCTTGGTCACACCCTTCCGGCCCCCTGAGCCTTGGATGTCGCCACGCCACGGTGTCTGTGGCCAGCTGTTTGGGAAGCAGCCAGGAGTTTCCTGGCCCAACCTCTGCTGCTGTTCAGCAGGCACTGTACAGTTCCATCAGGCAGATCACCCTCAGGGGGGCTGTCCAGCCTCTTCAAAACAGAAGCCTCCTGTGCCGAACCCCTGGGCCTCGCCGTTTGTAACTGCCCCTGCATCCCACAGATGTGCACAGCCTGCAAAAGCTAGAGTTCACGCTCAAACTACTGTCCCAGCAACAAAGCCCCTTTTGTGACTTTTATTTAAACAGGGTCTCACTATGTGGCCCAGACTGGCCTTGAATTTCTAGTGATCCTCTGGCCTCAGCCTCCTGAGTAGCTGGGGCCACAGGCCAATTCCATCCCACCTGCCTCTTATGGCTTTTAAGTCTTCTAGCTCCTTCTGCCCAGGGTGACTCCAAAATTGCTTTAAACCAATGTAGGCACAGACAGGAGCCCTGAGGGAAATAGGGGCAAGGTCCCTGGAGCCTGCTTGCTTCTTTCTTGCTTGCTCTACCACTAAGTGACAACCCCCTCCCCTTTTAATTATTTCAATTTGAGACAGTGTCTCACTAAGTCAGCTGCCCAGGCTGACCTCGAACTTGCAATCCTCTTGTCTCAGTCTCTGATTACAGTTGTGCACCACCACACACCTCCACAGCCAGGTCTAATTCTCTTTCTTTCTTTTTTTTTAATTTTCTTTTTTATTTTTTGGTACTTGGGATTGAACTCAGGAGCACTTAACCCCTGAGCAACACCCCCAGCCCTTTTTATTTCGTTTAGAAACAGGATCACACTGAGTTGCTTAGGGCCTCGCTAAGTTGCTGAGGCTGACCTTGAACTTCAATCCTCCTGCCCCAGCCTCCCAAGCCGCTGGGGTGTGCTACTAGGTCTATTTATTTATTTAGTTAGTTAGTTAGTTCTAATCAGTTATAGAGGACAGCAGAATGCTCTTTGATTCACTGTATACAAATGGAGCAGAATTTTTCATTTCTCTGGTTGAACCCAAAGTAGGTCTAATTCTTGATATGTGGAGCTGGTGGCTTCCTGGAGGAGGTGACTCCCTGGAGTGTCTCTAAACAGGCGTGCAGCAGGCTGAGAGCAAGGGTGAGAAGAACCTCAGAGAGCTGGGGGGCTGGAGCCCCGGGCACTGGCCCTGCCGAGGGAGTGGAAAGGCAGCAGGTCCTGCTTTGGGGGGCCTCCCATGACGGCCAGGTGCAAATGGCTTTTCCTGCGGGGGACAGGGAGCTCTGACAGGCTCTAGGCAGGGGAGGGACGTGAACTTTAGCCCTCAGCCTGACTCCCCGGCCTTGTGGGGAGCATGTGCTGACGAGGGGAGGGGGCAGGTGGTCACCGTCCAGCCTGCACTGGGACAGTGGCCTCAGAGCCCGGGAGGGAGTGGGCTGAGAAGGGACAAGCCATGCAGGACGGGAGCCCCGCATTCTGGGTACCCATCTGCTGTCTGTGGGACGCAGCTCCTGAAGCCTGAGGTTGGGTTGAAAGGAGGACCTCAGCTGTCCACCTAAGGAGCTCCTGGTGGCCCAGGCTGGCAGGGACAGGGACAAAGACACACTGGTGCCCCAGGCCTCCCAGGCCACTGCGCGCATGCTGGATCCCCGCGTGGTCTTGAGGGGACACAGTGCTAGTCTCATTCTCCATGGAGAGGGCTCCAGAGCCTTCGAGAACCGAGGCTAGGAGCAGAGGAAAGCCAGAGGGAGGGGTGGGCCCAAGGGCCCCGATCACGAGGCCTACCTGGTCCCCCTACCCCTGGGGGACCAAGGGCCACTTTGGCCCAAACCCTCCTCAGGGCCCAGCAAAACCCGCAACCACTCCTTGCCATGGATTGACCAGGTTAGACCACACTAGACAGAGAGGTCTCTGGGCTAGCCCCACAGACCTACTGCAGGAAACAGGCCCAGCTGATGAGGCTGTCCTGCTCACATCCTGCCACCTGGCTTTCCTAAGTGGAAGAGAGCGCAAGAGAGGCCAAGGGACCCCAAGCTGCACATCAACACCGCCTGTGTCCTCTGTTTCAAGGCCCAGGCTCTGGCAGAACCAGCAGCCATTACACATTAATTCATGATTGCACGTTAATTTGCCCCGTGGATTTCTGGAGCTATTTGGTCAAATTCCAGGTGTTATGGACTGAACTGTGTCCCTACTCCCCTGCAATTAACTTCTCAAAGCCCTAATTCCCATGCGACTGTACTTGAAGGTAGAACCTTTTTTTGTTTTTGTTTTGTTTGTGGTACTGGGGATCGAACCCGGGGTGCTCTGCCCCTGAGCCACATCCCCAGCCCTTTTTCATTTTTTTTTTTTAATTTTTTTTAATATTTATTTTTTAGTTCTCGGCGGACACAACATCTTTGTTGGTATGTGGTGCTGAGGCTCGAACCTGGGCCGCACGCATGCCAGGCGAGCGCGCTACCGCTTGAGCCACATCCCCAGCCCCCTTTTTTCATTTTTTATTTGGAGACAGTCTTACTATAGTGCCCAGGCGGGCCTCAAACTCGTGATCCTCCCGCCTCAGCCTCCTGAATCACTGGGATTACAGATGTTCACCCAAGCACCCAGAGAGAAAGAATCCCGTGACTCAGGAGGCTGAGGCAGGAGAATCCCAAGTTCAAGACCAGCCTGGGTAACTTAGTGAGACACTGTCTTGAAAATAAAATTTATGAAGGGCACCCTGTGAAAAGCTCAGCGCGATCCTCCTGCTGGACTGAGGAGGGCCCGCAGGGGGCTGCGTGGATCAGGACTCCGCACATCACTAAGGACACCCAACAGCAGCTACCACAGCACCTGCGTCTGCAGCGCAGGGTGTGCAGAGACACACCCCCCCCCAGATCTCTGCCCACAGCGTTGCTGCCTGAGGCCCAGGGATGAAAGCTGGTCCTGGTCCAGTCTCTCTCCTGCTGCCACACCTAAGAAAGGGTGGGGGACAGTCTGCTGGCTGGAATCTGACACCCCCTGGACCTTTAGCCCTGGGTTTGGGGTCAGCACACCACACTAGCCCTGGTCCCATCCCGGAGGCCCCTAGAAATACTGACAGCCAAGTCAAATGGGACGGGAACTCTTGTTCAGGAGAGGATGGGGGTGAGGGTCTCTAGGGAAGGTTGGGAGTGGGGCAGAATCCTGGGCTCTGTCCCCAACTCTTTTGAGTGGCTTTGGACAGGTTCCTCCCTCTCCCTGACCATCCTTGTCCTTGATTCATAAAGTTGAGGATGGGGTCCTGCATTTGCTTGGTAAACTGCTTTGGATTCAGATTATAAAATATTATGCATATAACACAGCCAGGCGAGGTGGCACACACCTGTAATCCCAGCAATTCAGGAGGCTGAGGCAGGAGGATAGCAAGTTTGAGTTCAGCCTCAGCAACTTAGCAAGACTCTTCCTCAAAACAAAAATGTAAAATATGATGTTGGCGTAGTTCAGTGTAGTGTGCTTGCCAGGCATGCACGAGGCCTGGGGTTTGATCTGCAGTATTGCAAAATAAATGAATAAATAAATAAACAAAAGCCAAAACCTTCTCTGTGCAAGTGGCCTGCCTCAGGCATTGTGTTGCAGCTACGCAAGCCGGACCACCACGGGTTACTTCCGCTTTGGCTTGGGCTTCTGGTGTTCTGGTTTTGCTGTTGGCAGGAGGGTCATCTCAAGGTCCCAGAGAACATGTGCCTTCCCTGATAATTCCACAGTGTTTCCCAAGTGGTGTTCTGGTTGACATTCTTGGAACAGAACGTGAGCTCCTTTCTCTAGAATCCATGACACTTTGCAGATCTTTTCATTTGTTCTGGTCTAAAGTGCCAAGGTTATGGGCTGGGGATATGGCTCAAGCGGTAATGCGCTTGCCTGGCACTGGGTTCAATCCTCAGCACCACATAAAGGTGGAATAAAGATGTTGTGTCCACCAAAAACTGAAGGATGAATATTGAAAAATTCTCTATCTTAAAAAAATAAAATAAAATAAAATAAATAAATAAAGTGCCAAGGTTGGCCTCAAAGTTATGATCCTCCTGCCTCAGCCTCCCCTGGCTGGGAATACAAGGTGTGTGCCACTGTGCCCAGCAGTTTCTAGGAATATTTATTCCTCCATTAGTTAGAAGAGTCACCAATAACATCCCTGGCATGAGGCTGATCAATTTTACTTTGTTTATTGTGTCCCTGGATGGACAGACATTTTTAATTTTAAGTGTAGTTAAATTTACCATCTTTTCCTTCATCGTCACAGTCTCTGGGGCCTTGTTGAAATCAGAAGTTTCCAGTGGATTTTTAGCACCATGTCTCTGTGTTCAAAAAAACCCTGCAAATGGATCCAAATAGAATGCCCACCCAGCTGCAGGAAATTCCTTCCTCAAGGGACATTTCTTGGCCAGAGCTGGAGAAGCAGCTCAGTGCTAGAGAATCTTAGCTCGCATGAAGCCACAGTTCAATCCCCAGTTTGCCATTAAAAAGGGGGGAAAAAAAAGAAAAAAAAATTAGGCAAAGTATCATAAATCAAAGACCCAATATTTAAGTAATTATTAAACCTTTTTTTTTCTTGTTTGTTTTTGGTGGTGCTGGGGATTGAACCCAGGGCTTTGTGCAATAAGGCAGGCACTCTACCAACTGAGCTATATTCCCAGCCCAAGTGATTAAACCTTCATTGCAATAATAACAAAATTCAGAAGAATAAAAACAAAAGAAAGATATTACTGCAGGCTGTGGCACAGGCCTGTAATCCCAGCAACTCAGGAGGCTGAGGCAGGAGGATCACAAGTTGGAGACCAGCTTCAGTCACTTAGGGAGACCCTGCCTCACAAAGGGCTGGGGTGTGGCTCAGTGAGACAGCACCCCCACTGGCCCTCCTCACCCCCCCAAAACAAACATCAACTAAAGAAGGAGATTACTGTCCTGCCAGAGCCACAAGAGGTTGCCCAGTGGGCTGGGGTTGTGGCTCAGTGGTAGAGCGCTTGCCTAACATGCATGAGGCACTGGGTTCAATCCTCAGCACCACATAAAAATAATAAAAGATATTGTGTCCACCTAAAAACTAAAAAATATTTTTTAAAAAAAGAGGTTGCCCAGTGCACACCTGGCCACCCCAGAGGCTAGCCACCAGCGGACTGTTTCTTCTTCTGCCACTTTTGTCCAGATAAAATTAAGTTTGTGGATTTTACAAAATCATTCTTTCATCTGCCGAGTGATTTCTTTTTTTTATAATTAAAATTTTTCAATATAGGTGGAAACAATACCTTTATTTTTATGTGATGCTGAGGGTCCAACCCAGTGCCTCACGCATGCCAGGCAAGTGCTCTCTGAGCCACAACCCAGCTGCAGAGTGATTTCTGAACACAGTCATCCTTTGGTATCAATGGGGGATTAAGTCCCCTTCAGATCTGAAATCTGAGGGTGCTCAGATCCCCTATTTTTTTTTTGTGGTGCTGGGATTGAACCCAGGGCCTTGTGCATTCGAGGCGAGCACTCTACCAGCTGAGCTACATCCCAGCCCCAGATGCCCTATATTTAACGGTATAGTATCTGCATAGACTGATGTACCTCCTGCTGTGTACTTTAGTCTCTAACCTAAAATCCTTAATGAAATGTAAAATGCAGTTGTTATACTGCATGTTTTTTGCATTGCTTTTCTCTTTTTTCCCCCCAAATATTTTAAACCTGCAGTAGGTTGAATCTGAGGTTGGGTGAACCCACAGATACAGAGAGTTGGTGGTAAATAAGTTAGTGGTCAATAAGCTCTGCTCAGGCACTTTAAAATATAGATTTGTCACCAGATGCAGTGGCACATGCCTGTCATCTCAGTGACTTAGGAGGCTGAGGCAGGAGGATCCCAAATCTGTGGCCAGCCTCAGCAACTTAGCAAGCCTCTGTCTCAAAATAAAAAATCAAAAGGACTGGGGATGTGGCTCAGTGGTAGAGCACCCTGGATTCAATCTCCACTCACACACACATATAGTGTGTATGTGTGTGTGTGTGTGTGTGCGCGCATACACACACGTGCACATACGTTAGTCTTTTGTGTTTTCTTTTTTTTTAAAGCAGGAGCAGGAACACACAATGTACTGCATGCCTAAGGCCTGGAGCACTAGAATCCTAGGTTTATTTTTAATTGAAGCTCACAGAAAGTGATTTAGACGAGACACGTGCTTTAAATAACAAACTGTAAGTGCCATAAAGCTAGGACCTTGGGATGCCATGGCACTGTGGAACATTTGGGCTAGTGCCGCAGTCTGGCAGGGCACAATTCAGGAGCCACTTGTCAAGCAGGAACAAACTTTATTTTTAGAACACACACACTGCCCCAGCTAGCTCTCCAGGAATTCCCTCAGAGCCCAACTGCCACCACCGGCTCTTCCAGCGAGCCTCCCAACCCCCCACCCCTCCCGCTCTTGAGGCCGATTTGCTGGGTCACATGGGCGGAGCCAAAAGAGTCCCCCAATGAGCAGCTCCGTGGTCTGAAAGGGCGGGAAACAGCCCAATGAGCATCACCACAGAGGAGCCAATCAGCTGGCAGCTGGAAGTTTGCTGGGGCCACAGTGAGCCAATCAGCTGGAAGTTTGCTGGGGCCCCTTCGGCTATGGCTCTCAACATCTCCCCCTCTCTGTTTAAACAACAAGCATGTGGCTTAGGGACCATGCCTGCCTTAGGTTGTCCAATACTACATATGGCCCTTACCTGTCATCAGATGAGCTGACCTCAAGGCGTCAGCCTCCTGTCTTAGGTTGGTACCATTGCAATTGGATCTTACTCGTCATTGACTACTGGTCCAGCATACAGCCACACCTGTGGATAGGCCTTTGTACCAGTGGGGGGTGAGGTTCTTTGCCTCACCTCTGTTGGCCCCCAAATTTTAGCTGAACGACCATCACAAGCAGAAGGGAGGAGGATATACCAAGCCAATTGATGGCTCCTTTTGGAAAGTTTGTACCACTGATGACACCATCAGCAAAAATACCTCAGCACTACCACAAGTTGCTGCACCAACAGATAGTTCACAATGCATACAAGTAATACATAGTCGAGGCAAGTTCTGCAAGCAGTTCAGTGATAGCTATTGCAGAAGCTGTAGTTTGGTTTTATCTTTGTCTTCACCAGCACTGGGATGAAGATAGGAATTCTGGCAATAATGACTAAAGAAAAAATTATGTAACATCCAGCAGGCACTAAAAGAAAACAATTTTCTGAACAATTTACATTATCCTGAACAGAATTATTAAATATAATGAAAAGGAAAGGTGAAAGTAAACAAACAGATCTGTTAACCTCCTTTTTTGTTCACATATTAAAACAATCCTCAACAGATGTTTACCCAATTTAAATTAAACCATTTAAATCACGTGAATAAGAAAAAAAATATTTGGATCCATTTTTTCATGAGCGCTCGTCATATATGATATATGGACATATGCACATACAAACATACAACACAAAACACAAGTGTGCACACATAATATAATACATACAACACATAACATAATAGTAAAGGCCTTGAAACTTTTTATAGGTGAAATCTCCATTGCAATGTTTAAAAACTCCATAGTCAAAAAATAGAACTGATGGAGCTGGGGATGTGGCTCAAGCGGTAGCGCGCTCACCTGGCATGCGTGCGGCCCGGGTTCGATCCTCAGCACCACATACAAACAAAGATGTTGTGTCCGCCGAGAACTAAAAAATAAATATTAAAAAATTCTCTCTCTCTCTCTCTCACTCACTCTCTCTTTTAAAAAAAAATAGAACTGATCAGCAAAACATTAACCTAGGTCTGTATGAGCTCAAAAAACAAAATAGAATTTTATGATGTGGGAAAGGGCAATAATAAAATAGATATTGAAAAAAAAATCCTGGTTTCATTAGCCTCCAGGAGTGGGAGAACCACTGTCACAGACGTAAGGATAGCCAAACTGGAGTTCTGGATATCAGCTGTTATGTATTTGAGCCAAATCATCTTCTTTTTTGGTCTGTAGAAATCACTTTAGTTAATCTCTCTGGAATCCAAATTGGCTGCTGTTCTCCATGTGGAAAAACAAAAACAGACCCCCGACTCCAGACAATCACTGGGTTAGGACCTTAGTTAATCTCTCTGGAATCCAAATCGGCTGCTGTTCTCCCTGTGGAAACACACAAACCGACCCCCAACTCCAGACAATCACTGAATCAGGACCTTTCCATTGTCCTGTTAGAATATTCTTCCAAAGTACCTTAGGCTCATGTACATTTTTTGGACACATATGCCTTTCCACAGCACTAAGCCCTGATGAATCCAAATTTTAAAAAGTTTAGAGTAAAAAGGGTTATGTTAAGTTTATCTTTGGGGAATATATACCCCTTCCCAATTCCCCCTTTTTGCTTTAATAAGTACATTTTAATAGTTTGATGAGCTCTTTCAACTATGCCTTGTCCTTGTGGATTGTATGGGATTCCTGTTATATGAGTAACGCCAAATGATGAGCAAAATTGTTTGAAAGAGGTAGAAGTATAACCAGGGGTATTATCTGTTTTTAACTCTTTTGGAACGCCCTCAGTGGCAAAATTTTGTAAGCAATGAGCTATAATATCTTTAGTTTTTTCTCCAGCATGAAGGGAGCCCATCAAAAATTCGGAAGAAGTATCAACTGTAACATGCAAATATTTTAATTTTCCAAATTCTGGCAAGTGTGTGACGTCCATCTGCCAAATATGGATAGGTATCAGTCCTCTAGGATTGACTCCAAGATTAACTTGTGGTAAAAAAGTCACACAATTTTGACATTGTTTTATTATTTGTCTAGCTTGTTCCTTATTTTAAAACGCTTTTGTAAAGTCTAATGGCCTCCTTGTACCACCGATTTGCTTGCTCAAAGGCTAGCTGTTTAATTAATGGCATTGCTTGTTCTGTGTCCCCAAAAACTCTGGTAGCTGTTTGAATAAGCCTATCTACAAATTCAGAGCAAGGTTCATTAGCTCCTTGTATTACCTTAGATAATTGACCTTGTAAATCTCCATGTCCTTGTAAAGTCTTCCATGCCCTAACCACATCTACAGCAATTTGTGAGATTATGGCAGGATCATATGCAATTTGTTGCTGCTGACCCTCATAAGGTCCCTTTCCTAACAACATATCTAGATTTCTCTGAGGATAACCGGCTGCTGCATTTCGCCTAGCGTCTCCGTGCAAAATTCCTCATTGGCAACCTTCCATAACAGGTATTGTCCTCCATTTAGCACAGCTTTACACATACTAGTCCAATCTGCTGGCATCATGTTCAAGTTGGTAATGGATTCGACCAAGCTTATAGTGAAGGGTGCTTGAGGACCATAGGTTGTTACAGCCTCTTTTAGCTGCTTCACTGTTTTGAATCTAAAGCATGGTGAATTCGCTGCCCTCCTGCCTGCTCAAATACAGGGCATGCTAATCTTTGAGGTCCTGTCTCAGGATCCCATCTATCAACTACGGGGGTTGGGGGCCTCCCAGCATATGGAGGTGGAGCTGTTAGTTGGACACTTGCGCCCTCTGGTGATAGAAAGGTGTTAGTAACAGCCTCCTGTTGTAACTTCTCCCCTGATGGCTTTTCCTCTTTTAAATTTTCTTCCTCTGACTAGCTCGAGAGGACCTTCTCTTTTACTGGAATCAATATGTCTTCTCCTTCCTCTACCATTGTCTGAACTAAACGCTTTGGACTAAGCAAACAAGATACCAATGTCCACAATGGCAATGTGCCAACTGGCAGAGTCCCTGGGCTTTTCTTTTCTATTCTTTTTAAATCTCCACCATGATGGTTCCATTGTGATATATTTAACAACTCCTCTTTAAAAAGCCATGGGCTACATTTTTGTATTGTATCAACGTATGCCCTGACTGCTCTTGAGTTTACTGAGATGCCTCCTTCCTCTAACAATTTACTTAACACTCTTTCAGTTTGTTTTTTTACTAATTTCTTATCCCATATTTCTACTATAACACAACCCAACAAGATAACGCCAAACAAAACCGAAACAGAATGAAACAAAAATGGAACAAAAATTCATTATATCAGCCTTTCTATCCTCCTGAAATGTCCATCCGTCCTTTCTCTTTATCTGTTCCTCAGTCGCAAATAGTTTTTCCTCAGATGTGAGCGTTTTTTTCTTCTGTGTCACGCATCTCCAAGGACAGGCAACTTAAAACAAAAGGGAAATAAAAGGAAAGAAGAATCTTAAAACGGCTACCCATCCTCTTGCCCTGCCCTCAGGGGCGAGCAGTTTACCTTATCACTTACCCTCAGTTGTTCACCTTGCGGGACACCAAATGCCTCAGTCTGGTTGGGCATAATTCAGGAGCCACTTGTCAAGCAGGGAGGAACTTTATTTTTAGAACACATGTGCACCACATAAGCTCTTCAGGAATTCCCTCAGAGTCCAACTGCCACCACCGGCTCTTCCAGCGAGCCTCCCAACCCCCCACCCCTCCAGTTCTTGAGGCCAATTGGCTGGGTCGTGTGGGTGGAGCCAAAAGAGTCCCCCAATGAGCAGCTCCATGGTCTGAAAGGGCGGGAAACAGCCCAATGAGCATCACCGCAGAGGAGCCAATCAGCTGGCAGCTGGAAGTTTACTGGGGGCACGGTGAGCCAATCAGCTGGAAGTTTGCTGGGGCTCCTTCGGCTGTGGCTCTCAACAGGCCAGCTTCCTCATTTTCATCATAGGGGACTAAGGGCCACCTGTGGCCACCTTGAAATGGAAGAAACCACTCTGGGATAATGGAAGCTTCCTGGAAACCAGGGCCCGTGGTAAGTGAAGCCCAGCCACTTAGGTGGGCTTCATGGCTCATGTCCGGGTGTAATGGACTGTGAAACGGACCCTCTTGCAGGGCAGCAGTGGCCAGCTCAGCCCCTCACTCCTTGGGGGGGGGGCGCCTGACCACTGCCCTCTGGCAGTGGACGTGCTTGGGGCCTGGTCATCCTGGCCTCCCAGCAGCGCCCCCTGCAGGCAGAGCTCTGTTCCATCTGACTCACATTCTGTTAAAATCTAGATTTGTCTTCCTGCTGGGTGACTCTGGGTACAAGGCTGGCGCCTCTGTGTGTGGGGCAGGATGGAGAGGGCTTGGGCCCGTGGGTCAGAGGACACCAGGACTGGGATAGAAGCCATGTGTCCTGTCTCCCCAGGAAGCGTCTCCCGTGGCTGCACCTGGCTCTCTGGAGGACTCCTTCCTGTACCCAGCAAGCCACCACTGAGCCAGGCTGAGGCCACAGACATGGGTAGCCCTCACCTGCTGTCTCCGCCTATTTTTAGCTCAGGAAGGAAATGGGGAGACACTTGAGACCCAGGCAAGGGTACTTCCTGGGAAAGCAGGCCCTGGGGAGGTCCTGCAGGTCATTTCAAAGAGAAGGCTTTAGGGTGAGGTGAGAGCCTTCAGGGAACCTCAGCCTCCATGGGAGCCCTGGTGCCATCTGCCATCTGTGCCACCTAGAAGAGCCTTCCCTGTGCAATTCGGTTTCCCTTTGTATAAAATGCGGCTATGATTGCACTCACCTTTTAGGGACATTGGGGGAACAAACTAGATAACCCCTTCTCTAGAGTTCTGCATACCACAAGTACCATTGAAGCCAGATTTAAAGTTAGGTAGTCAGTGTAGTTAGGTAAATCGGGTCTAATATCAAGTAAGATCTAAAATGGAGGCCATGTTGAATGAATTCCGGGAAAGCAGGACAACTCATGGAATGTTAATGAAGTCCCAAGAAAAGCCCTAGGCCCAAAGTCCATCCCAAAGGAATGTTAATGGAGTCCAGGAAATAGCCCCCAACAGATTTGGAGATAGCCCATCCCAAAGAAGTGTTAATGAAGTACTTCCTGCCCAGATTACTTCTTTGGCCCACCTGTGTCCCACCCCTCGGGCCTTCCAACCTACCTTCCATCACTGAAAGAACTATAAAAAGGGGAAACAACCGCACTTCCACGGATTCCACCTCTTGGGTCCCCTTCTTCCTCTGGGAAAAGTCTTTTCTGCTGTCCTTTAATAAACTTCTAGTTTCCACTCTGACCTTGCCTCGGCGTGCTTCTCTGGTGTTATTCTTCAACATTGGGGAAGCAAGGACTTGTCACTGGTCAACAGCAGTAACACCATCCACCCCCCATCTGTATTTCACTTTGTGGTTTCAGTTACCCACAGTCAACTGTGGCCCAGAAATATTAAATGGAAAATTTCTAGAGATAAATAATTCATAAGTTTTCAATTTGTTCTGTGCTAAGTAGCATGATGAAACCCCACACTGTTCCCCTCCACCTGGCCCGGGATGTAAAGCATTCCGTTGGTCCAGTGTTTCCCCACTGTATATGCTACCTTCTTGTTAGTCACATGGTACCCAGCCCAGCTATCAAATCCACTGTCCTGGTGCTTCTATTTTTTTTTTAATTTTTTTTTATTGTTGGTTGTTCAAAACATTACAAATTTCTTGATATATCATATTTCACACTTTGATTCAAGTGGGTTATGAACTCCCATTTTTACCCCATATACAGATTGCAGAATCACATCAGTTACACATCCATTGATTTACATATTGCCATACTAGTGTCTGTTGTGTTCTGCTGCCTTTCCTATCCTCTGCTATCCCCCCTCCCCTCCCCTCCCCTCCCCTCTTCTCTCTCTACCCCCTCTACTGTCATTCATTTCTCCCCCTTGTATTATTTTTCCCTTTCCCCTCACTTCCTCTTGTATGTACTTTTGTATAACCCTGAGGGTCTCCTTCCATTTCCATGCAATTTCTCTTCTCTCTCCCTTTCCCTCCCACCTCTCATCCCTGTTTAATGTTAATCTTCTTCTCCTGCTCTTCATCCCTACTCTGTTCTTAGTTACTCTCCTTATATCAAAGAAGACATTTGGCATTTGTTTGGTGCTTCTATTTTATTATTAGTTATTACTGCTGATCTCTTGCTGTGTCTGACTTATAAGTTAAACTTTATCATAGATATGTATTGTAGCGGGGGAAAATAGCATGTGTAGGGTTCTGTAACTATCTACAGTTCCAGGGATCCACTGGGGTCTTGGAATGCATCTTTGAGGATGAAAGGAAATAACTGAAATTCTATAGGAAGCAGTAATCATCACTGTCACAGAGGGAGGGTGGTCAGGGACATTTTTATACCAGAGGCTAGAAATGAGGATAGGTAACCACAGGACAGAGTCCCTGGGAGAGAATGACACGGCCAGACCGGCTCCCATCAGTCCTTTTGGTGCATAAATCTGCGGTTCATGCCTCCCCCGCAGTCCTAAGACGCTCTCCCAATCCCCAACCATGTTGTTGCCCCATTAGCACGGTGGCCCCTGGCCTCCCACCTTCTTGCTTCCCTCCATGACGACCTCAGGCCCACCGCCCCCTCCCCCCAGGGGGAGGGCACACACACACACACACACAAACACAGCCTGGTCCATAGCAGGACTGATTCTAGCACATTCCCAGATGGTCCTCTAAGCTGGGAATGTTTAACTTCCTGTTTTGTTTTTCATCCGCAATTCTGAACCAGAACTTTTATTTCCCATAAAAAGAAAAAAAAATGAGATTCTCGGGTTACAGACTCTTTGAAGGAGGGAAATTGGAACACTTTATTTGGCTTAAAATTAAAATGAGGGCTGGGGTTGTGGCTCGGTGGCAGAGTGCTTGCCTAGCATGCCTGAGGCACTGGATTCAATCCCCAGCACCACATAAAAATGAATAAATGAAATAAAGGTATTGTGTCCACCTGTTACCGCTGTTGACTTTGCTTCCCCAATGTTGAAGAATAACACCAGAGAAGCACGCCGAGGCAAGGTCAGAGTGGAAATTAGAAGTTTATTAAAGGACAGCAGAAAAGACTTCTCCTGGAGGAAGAAGGGGACCCAAGAGGTGGAATCCGTGGAAGTGCGGTTGTTTCCCCTTTTTATAGTTCTTTCAGTGATGGAAGGTAGGTTGGAAGGCCCGAGGGGTGGGACACAGGTGGGCCAAAGAAGTAATCTGGGCAGGAAGGACTTCATTAACACTTCTTTGGGATGGGCTATCTTCCAATCTGCTGGGGCTGTTCATTAACCTTTCTTTGGGATGGACTTTGGGCCTAGGGCTTCTCTTGGGACTTCATTAACATTTAAAGAGTTGCTCAACTTTCCGGAATTCGGAAATTCGTTCTCAACACGGCCTCCATTTTAGATTTCACTGGATATTAGACCCGATTTACCTAACTACACTGACTGCCTAATTTTAAATCTGGCTTCAACCTTAGGCAAGCCCTTTGCCCTCTGAGCCTCAGTTTCCTAACCTTTAAATGAGGGCACTGAGCATGTCCCTCTTCAGGGCTGGGAAATGCTCCACCTGGATTATAACACTTTAGAAGGATAAATGAAAGAAAGCCTGCATTTCTCAGGAAACAGATGTATAAATAAAGCTTAGTGGTTTTGTTCCAGGAAACCCCTGCAGTATCAGGAAAAATAAAAAAAGATAAGAAAAAAAATTCCCGCCTCTGGTCACCTTGACTGGCCAATTACAATTTTCTCCAAACACCACGCGGGAGGCCACGGCAACCCAAACATTAAACTGCCTGCAGTCCCTGCCGGCCGGCGGGGGTTTCTTCCCTTCTAGGCTGGGCCTAGAGACTCATATTTTATTCATGAAAATCGAGGCCCTGGGAGGCCTGGGGATAAACAGGATGTAAATATTTGCGGGTGGTGTGTGGGGGGGGCGATGATATTTGAGCAGAGGTCTTCCAACGTGGGGACGTCCAGGACAATGCTCACTTGGGGACCCGCCCACCTGCATCCGTGCTGTAGGGTGAGGGTGGGGGCCCGTGCAGGCTGCACCCCTGATTGGAGAGGGGTTTGGGATGCCGGTGCCCTTGAGGGGAGCAGGGAGGTACTGTGGGACCCCTTGCATTCCTTCCCCTGATCCAGGGGTCTCCCCTGCCCCCTCCCCCAGCCTCGGATTTGGGATTGGCTTCCTGTCACTTGGAAAAGTGTCCCTACGCTTCTGCAGCCCCCATCTGCCTCTGTGCACCAGGCACCCTTTATCTCAGCTGCCCCCAGTTGCCGGGGTCCCGGTTGCTAGGAGGTTGTGACCCTAACCCTGCAGGGCCTGGGCTGGGCTCCAAGACTCCTCCAGGTCTTTGCATGGACTCCACTCTCTCTGGGCACCTTGGCTGCTCAGCCATCAGCCTGGCCCAGGCGTCACTTCCTTCCTCCAAGAAGCTGTCCCCTGTAAACCTGGGTTCAGAATCCCCTGCATCCCCACAGCCCCCCAGAGCCTGAGATCCCCACATGTTTTAGCATGCACTTCGCGGTACAGACAGCCCCACAGGATCCAGACTTTTCTGTCCTGTTCTCTCAATAAGTACTTGTTGAACAAGTGGATGGGTGGCTGGTTGGGCGTCCCTGGCCCACTCTGATTGGCCACCACCTCTAGAGGCACATTGTGTATGGATTCCACCTGGGCCCAGGAGCTCAGATCTCGGCCTGTGTGCTCTTCCCAGGCCCAAGACAGTTCCTGGAGAGTGGGAGTGGCAGTCTGCTTGGGACCCGGAAGGCAGCTAGGATTTTCACAATTACACCCTGCACCCAGCAGCCTCAGGTATGAGGAGAGCATTCCTGTCTGTGACGCGCCTTGGAATTGACACCCTCAGGGCTTCCGAAGAATGAAGAATGAGGTGAGCTGTTTGTGCACACGTGTGGACTCACAGGACTAGGCTTTTGAAACGCTCCCAATATGGCATGATGAATCCCACTCTTATGTTTAATTCTAACACACCAATACAAACAGATAAATAAATTTAAATGGAATCAAATGCTTACAATGCCTTTTCTAGGTAATCTCACTAAGGGGTTTTTGGGATTAGGGAAAACACCAACTATTCCCTCCCAAATTGGAGTAACAGCTGGCCAGATTGGACCCAGGTGCATCACCCCATATAGGGTGGATGTGGTGCTGGAAGGGTGGTGTGACCTCACCTTGAGAAATCAGGAGATCTCTGTTGAAAAGGAATGTCACACAACTCAGGTGAGGTGTCCTCTTTTTAGAGTGTAGTCCCTCAGCCAGGTGCAGTACACCTATAATCTCGGTGATTTGGGAAGCTGGGGCAGGAGAATGGCAAGTTTGAGGCCAGACTCAGCAACTTAGCGAGGCCCTAAGCAACTTAGTGAGACCCTGTTCTCAAAAATTAAAAGGGGCTGGGGATGTGGCTCAGTGGTTAAGCACCCTGGATTCAATCCCTAGTACAAAAAAAAAAATATATATATATATATATGTATGTATATATATATAATTTATATATAAATAAAAATATGTTTTATATATAAAATATTTATGTATAAATAAATATATATATTTTTTTTTCAATATCAAGCTTCCTTGCTTAAAATGGGTTCTCTCTTCTGTGCTCATATATGAATGCACGACCACTGTAATGTCACATTATAGACACCACAAGAATGGGAAGTCATATTCCATACATGTATAATAGCTCAATTACATTCTATGTCATGTATAACTAAAAAGAACAAATTTAAATTTTTTTAAAAGTATTTATTTTTTAGTTGTAGTTGGACACGATACCTTTGTTTTATTTATTTTTATGTGATGCTGAGGATCGAACCCAGGGCCTCGCACATGCTAGGTGAGCACTCTACCGCTGAGTCACAACCCCAGCCCCTAAATTTTTTTTTAAACAATAAAATTTTTTAAAAGAAAAAAAAAAGCACTCTCTCCTCTAGCCACTGAACCACTCCATGCCCCAGAGAACCCAAAAGGAAGCAAAAATTGACCAGGGAGCTACCTTAGAGCTGCCTTAGGGCATGCCCTGGCACTTGGGGTCTTGCTGGGAGTCCCCAATCCCCTTCCCATGGCCCTGAAACACAGCAGGGTTCCCCAGGCCAGGGCCCCCAGAGCTGTTACATCAGAACCTTGGTGCAGCCCTGTGTACCTGGTTCCAGCTACAGGAGAGGCTGGGGTGGGATGATCCCTTAGAGGACCCAGGGCTTCAAGGCCAGCCTGAGCAGCACAGACCCCATCCTCAAACTAACCAACCAACCTGAGGTGTGGCTCAGTGTTAGAGCTCATACTTAGCACGTGTGAGGCCCTGGGTTTAAGCCCCCACACCAAATAAATAAAAGTTTAAAAAATCAGAACCTGCGGGGTGGAACATTGGCCTTAGTCTATGTGACACTCAGCTGGGAGCCCATGGCTGGACACACACTCCCTGGGATTCTGTACTCCAAGGAGCTTCCAGTGACGCCCATCTGCCCATCTGCTGATCCCCAGCCTGCATGTGATGTGCCAAAGATTAGAATATTTTTTTACCTGTAATGTTCACAAGTAATTCCTGCCCAAGGAAGTGCACAGAGGGGGCCACCATGGATTGGATTTCCTGTCTCCCCCGCCCCTGCCCCTCCACGCCCCCCTCCTCCTGAGGGCCTGCTCAGGGAGGACTTATAATTTCTAATGTATGTAATTAGGGTTATATGCTTTTTTTGGCGGGGAGAGGGGAGGTTTATAGCTTTGCTGGCAAAGAAGCAGCACAGGAGCCTCCTGTCCCAGAGGCTGGGATTCTGCCCTTCAGCAGGAACAGGGGGCTTTTAAGAGGTGACTCAAAGGCCACACTCCAACGTGTTCTCTGTCTGGAGTCGTATGTCACATGTTAGTTTGGGAGATGGTCATTTCTGAGACCTTCTGGTGCCATCCCCAAGTCTGGATGGCTTTGTTCCCATGGTGGGTGGTGCTCAGGACAGAGAGCTCTGCCTTGGATGGGGAGGAAGGTGACCTGTCTCCCCTGAGACTGGGGACAGGGAGGTTAGGGAGGATCAGGGAGAGGAGGAGAAAGAAGTGCGTCCTTTTTTTTTTAAAGAGAGAGGAGAGAGAGATGGGGAGAGAGAGATGGGGAGAGAGAGAGAGAATTTTTTTTTTTTTAAAGAAAGAGTGAGAGAGAGTGAGAAAGAGGGAGAGAGAGAGAATTTTTTTTAATATTTATTTCTTTTAGTTATTGTCGGACACAACATCTTTGTTTGTATGTGGTGCTGAGGATCGAACCCGGGCCGCACGCATGCCAGCCGAGCGCGCTACCACTTGAGCCACATCCCCAGCCCCAGAAGTGCGTCCTTTTAAAAATCAGTTGCAGTGGCAGAGAAGCAATGGCTGTGTTCAGAGCATAAAGAGGACACTGTCATGTTCCCCACTGTCAATCTCTATATTCTATTTATGTTGAAAAATGGGCGATGACATCTCCAAGCTGCTTCCTGCTGAAAGAGGGGGAGGTTGGGGGAGGTGACCCAAGTCCTTGTTTTCCACCAGGAGGGATGTGGACAGCTAAGGGCATTCAGCATCAGTCCAGAGGTCCCCAGAGGCAGATGGCAGGTGACTGGACAAGGCCTGCGTAGGCCGGGCTCATGCTTGGGGAGGCTCTGCCAGCTGGGAAAGACCACCTTGCTTTGGAGCATCTGTCTTGCGTCAAGTCAGCCCTAGTCCACATACCGCAGAGTTTGTGGTGGCTTGTTTTGAAAAGTCAAGGCCAGTGCTCTGGGCTAGATGCTTTTTTTTCTGTGACTTTTTATTTATTCATTTTTGCAGTGCTGGGGATGAGCCCAGGATCTTGCCCGTGCTGCACAGGCACCTTACCACTGGCTACCCACTGGCTCCAGTGTGACAGGTGGCTCCCCAACAGGGCTTTGTTTATAGTTTGTATAGAAAGGAAACATGGATAGACGGATGGGTCACAAAAAAGAAATACAAAAGGCCCACGCACATAATTAATTGTGCTTATCAAGAAAATAAAAATTAGCTGGGCGTGGTGGTGCCTGCCTGTCATCCCAGTGACTCAGGAGGCAGGGGCAGGAGGATCCCAAGCTTAAGGATAGCTTCGGCAACTTAGCAAGGTCCTTAGCAACTCAGCGAGACCCTCTCTCTAAATAAAATATAAAAAGAGGCTGAGGGCGTGAGGCTCCCTGGTTAAGTGCCCCTGGGTTCAATTCCCAGTACCAAAAACAAAGTGTAGGGCTGGGGTTGTGGCTCAGTGGTAGAGCACTCCCCTAGCATGCCCAAAGCCGTGGGTTCGATCCTCAGCACCACATAAAAATAAATAAAATAAAGATATTGTATCCAACTACAAAAAAATATTTTTTTAAAAGTGTAAATAGCAATTATATGTACACACATGTGATAATATTACATGTACTGTGTACATTACATCACACACACAAGGTACATATGTTTGCATAGCAGGTTGGCAAACAAATAAATATGCACCCCTGTCCCTTGTCCAGCACTGGTGGGGGAATAAATGGGACATGGGGCCAGGGCAGGCAGGCTGGCTGAGGACAGGAAGAAGGGAATGAGTCAACAGACCAAAAAGAGAAGTCAAGTTTCCGCCAGCTTTGCACCCCGCCCCCAGCCCGAACAGCGGCAGGGGCAGTCAGCCCACCCACCCACAGGCTCTGGGTCATCCACTGCCACGTGGCCTCTGGGTGACACTAAGGCATTTGGAAAATTTGTTCTTTTAAAAAGGATTATTAAAGAGGGCCAGGAAGTGTGAGTGAGGCCTTTCTCAGAGTTTCCAGATTGTTACAGTCGAACAAAGCGGCGAAGAGGAAGACCTTGGCATGTCTTCTCGCCACAGGCTCCCTGCTCCAGGAGGTGATCTAAGAAGCGCTCCTGTGGCTTACATGGAAAGCAGGACAGGTGCCCTCTGAAATCGCCAGCCTTCACTGCTTTAAAATGCCACCTTGGAAGCAAAGTGTCTTTTAAAAGATGCATCTGAAGATGGGGCTGGCCCTTCCCTGTCCTGCAAAATGCAGGGCTCCTGCAGATAAGAGGTGCTGAGGCCATTGAAATGGAACAACAAGGGGCTGGGGCTAGGGCTCAGCAGCAGAGTGCTTGCCTTGCTGTATGGGGCCCTGGGTTCCATCCTCAGCACCACATAAAAATAAATAAATAGAATAAGGGAATTGTGTCCATCTACAACTAATATATACATATTTTGGTTTTTTTATGGAAAAACAAGCCAGGGGAGGTGGCACATGCCTGTTATCCCAGCCACTCAGGTGGCTGAGGCAGGAGGATCCAAAGTTCAAAGCCAGCCTCAGAAATTTAGTGAGGCCCTAAGCAATTCAGGGAGACCCTTACTCTAAATAAAATATTTTTTAAAAGGGCTGGGGACATGGTTCAGTGGTTAAGTGCCCCTGGGTTCCATCCTCAGCATCATGTAGGGTGCGGCTCAGTGGTGGGGCACTTGCCCTATCAGGCATCCCCCTGGGTTCCATCCCCAGCACCACATTAAAAAAAAAACAAAAAACCCAAACCACAGAGCAAGAAGGTTTGCTTTACTTTATCACATGTGTGCTCCTGCAGTGCCCTGATTAGTCACCCACTCAGCAGACCTCTGCTGATGTTTGCTGAGGCCCAAGCACTGTTCAAGACCTTCAGCAAGAGCAGCGGCCAAGACGAATAAAACCCTTATTGTCTCGGAACTTCTGTGTTAGTGGGGACGCACACCACACATACAAACATATTTACCTGCTATGGGTGCATCTTATAGAGAAAAGAAAAGGTAGACAGGAACACAATGGCTGGCAGGGAATAGGGGAATCTCAATGAGCCAAGTCCTGAGTGGGACCAGGGCACAAGCCACATGGACATCACAGGAAAGGACATTCTAGAGTGAGGGGACAATGCATGCAAAGGCCCTGAGGTAGCTTAGAGCGAGCAGGCCTGTGTGGCTGGAATGGAGAATGTGAGGGTAGGGGAGCTGGAACTGGAGGCCAGGGAGATGCTGTGTGGAGGCCAGACCTTAGGGGCCTCGTGGGGCCTGGGCTTTTGCTCTACCTTGACCCTGAATTTTTCTTTTAGGATTTATCAAAATCAGTTCTGCAAAACGTCATCCTAACAACACTTATTAAGTTGAAGGTGTCTGTCCCTGGGGTCCAGCAACTCCATTTCCAGGCATCTGCCCTACATTTACTATCTAAGAAGCACAGTGGACCCCAGCACAGGACACAGGCTCATCCATTCATTCAGCAAGTGAGCAGGAGGTGACAATTCATAGAACTTACACTCTAGAAGAAGAAATACACCTACACACGTGTGTCAGAGACAGTGATAGTGAAATGATGCAATTTGTAGAAAATCTGAGTACATCATAGGGATGGATCATCTGCCTCAAAGTACAAAACATACAAAACATCTAGCCCTAGCCCTCCACAGAGACTCAGGAGGCTGAAACAGGAGGATCACAAGTTCGAGGCCAGTCTCAGCAACTTAGAGAGGACCTAAGCAACTCAGCAAGACCCTGTCTCTAAATAAAATATAAAGAGGGCTAGGGATGTGGCTCAGTGGTTAAGTGCCCTGGGTTCAATCCCTGATACCAATAAAGAAACAAAAAGAAACATGCAACCCTGGGCTTGACCTCCTGGTGACATCCAGACCCCACCTCACACTCCCCAGGAGACCTCAGGGACCAGAGTTTGACCTCCTTGTGCTCAGTTTCCTCTTTCTTTTGGCACCGAGGATTGAGCTCAGGGGCACTTGACCATTGATTCCCTCCCCAGCCCTATTTTGTAGTTTGTTTAGAGACAGGGTCTCACTGAGTTGCTTAGCACCTTGCTGTTGCTGAGGCTGGCTTTGCATTCGTCATCCTCCTGCCTCAGCCTCCGGAGCTGCTGGGATTACAGGCATGCCCACCGCACCTGGCTCAGTTCCTTTTCTGTAAAGTGCAGGTGGAAAACGGAAGAGGAGCCAACTGGCTGGAGAGCTTCAGTGGTATCCAGGAGGCATTACCTCTTGGTTGTTGGTTTTGTTTTTTTGTTTGGTACCTTGGATTGAGCCCAGGGTGCTTAACCACTGAGCCACATTCCAGCCCTTTTATTATTTTATTTTGAGACAGGGCCTCACTAAGTTGCAGAGGCTGGCCTCAAACATGCAATCCTCCTGCCTCAGCCTCCTGAGACACAGAGATGACAGGCGTGCACAACCATACCCAGCCACCTCTTTTTTTAAAAAAAGGAAGCAAAATTTTGCAGGATCTTGTTGGTAAGGCGCAAGAGTGTTGGTGTGACTCTCAGGAGGCCTGAAAAGTCTCATAACTGTAAACTCAGAGACTAGGTGATCTAGCAGGGCGTGGTGGTGCTTGCCTGTAGTCCCAGCCACCTGGGAGGCTGAGGCAGAATGGCAGGGGCCCAGGAGTGCCATGCTAGCCCGCAGCACAATGAGACCCCCTTTCAATCAGACAACATCCCACAGCAAACACAAACTTGTCCACACATAGTTCCTCCTTGCTTCCCCCAGGCCACTTGCCACCGGAAGGAGAGTGATCTAAAATACAAACTGGGTCAGTGCCTCTGGCCTGACACCCTCAGGGGCATCTGGATGCTCTTAACAGGCCATGGCGACCTTGCTGGCCCCCAATGGCCCCCTCTCTTGATCCCCATCTGCCCTCCCCAGTGATCTAGCCATGATGTGCTCCAGGACCCTCTCGCTGAACGATCACTTCATTCATTGATTTGTTGGTGCCTTCAGGAGACAGGCAGCTCCCTGACACTGGGCCAGGTGTGACAAGGACCCAGGGCACAAAGGTGCACAGGACCAAGAAAGTTCCGCCAACCAGGGAGAAGGCCACCGTAAACAAGGTCTAGATCATTATCGACTGGGGCAGGTACAGTGAAGGAGAAGCCAGGGTCACGGGCAGGAGCAGGGCAGGCCGAGGCTAGCAGGCCTTCCAGGCAAGCCACCAAATTCCAGATGTGCAGTTCAGATCTCAGGTGGGCGGCCCTCCCCACAAAGCCTTTCCCACCCTCCTCAGCAGGGCTGTTGACTATTGCTGACACTAACAAACAGCCAGTCCCTTTTCTAACTCTTAGATAATTAGAATTAAACAAAAATCTGGTTGCTGCTTGGACTGGCTGTCCCTCCCTACAATGGCAGTGGCCACTTGGCCAGAATGTGTTAAAAGGCAGAGAGCAAGACCCAGGCTAAGCGATTTTTAACCAGCTTCTAAGTGCCATAACCCTGATCAAAGCAAAACTCAGGCGCAGTTTACCCAGATAAGAAGTCCTTGTACTGCAGTTATATTTAGGAAATACGATTTTTCACTTCATGACGAACCTTTAATATTGAAAATGCGAATGAGAATACTAGAAAACTTAAGGACATGGGACACTGTTTAGGGGAAACGTTTTATTTTATTTTATTTTTGATACTAGGGATCTAACCCAGGGGTGCTTAACCACTGAGCCACACCCCAGCCTTTTTTCTGTGTTATTTAGAAACAGGGTCTTGCTAAATTACTTAGGGCCTTGCTAAGTTGTTGAGGCTGGTTTTGAACTCATTATCCTCCTGCCTTGGCCTCCTGAGCCCCTGAGATTTCAGGCGTGCACCACTGCACACAATTAGTATCACCATTTGAAAAGAAAATTAGCTCAAAATCATAAAAAACTAGATAACAAATTTAAAACTCCAGGGGCTAGGGATGTGGCTCAAGCGGTAGCGCGCTCGCCTGGCATGCGTGCGGCCCAGGTTCGATCCTCAGCACCACATACAAAGATGTTGTGCCCGCCGATAACTAAAAGAAAATAAATATTAAAAAAAAAAAAATTTAAAACTCCAATGTACACAAGGCCAGCAGCCAACCGGCTTGGTGTCTGGGCCAGAGGAGGCTGCAGTGGGCAGGAAGCAGGGGAGTCTGGTAGCCCTGGGTTTGGGACGTCAACAGATTTTTAGCCCTGAATTCTGCAACATCACCCAGGAAGGGGGCGATACTCTAATGGTGAAAGTTAAAGTGTCATTTTAACCAAGATCTGCTGCCTGTCCTATTTGAAAATATTACTGGGCCAGGCACTGTGGGGCACACCTGTAATCCCAGTGGCTTGGGAGGCTAAGGCAGGAGGATTGTAAGCGAGTTCAAAGCCAGCCTCAGCAACTTAGTGAGACTCTGTATCTCAATAAAATATAAAAGGGACTGGGAATGTGGCTCAGTGGCTGAGCATCCCTGGGTTCAATCCCCAGTACAAAAAAAATTATTGGAAGTTCTGGTTTAGGCTGAGGGCTCTGTTTTTCAACCCCAACTCCTATCACCCTCTTCCCCTTTTTGTCTGCTTTGCCCTCTGGTGATGAGAGCCTGGGAGCCCAGCTTCGGGGTGATTTCACAAGAGTTGTGGTCTCCCAACACTCCTGGGTCCCCAATATTGCTGCCCTGTGGCCCTGGGGGAGTGGCTGAAGTCTTCAGCTCCCATCTCTGTCTGGGCCCAAGTCCAGGAAGTGGGGAGGCTCAGTCTAGGGAAGAGAGGAATGTCCTGAGAGTGCAGTTCTGCCCCAGAGGTCACCTCCTCCCCAGGCTCTCCTAGCATTCCAACACATCAGGGATAGGCTCTGAGTCCCCGCAGCTCTAGGGGGCCTCTTGTGGAGCAGGGGCTTTGGAGAAGAGCCATGAAAGGAGAAGGAAGTACACACCATTTTTTTTGGGGGGGTACTGGGGATTGAACCCCCGGGGTGCTTAACCACTGAGCCACATCCCTGCCCTCCTCCCTTTTATTTAGAGATAGTGCCCTTGATAAGCTGCTGACACTGGCTCTGGACTTTCATTCTCCTGCCTCGACCTCCCTAAACACCATTTTCTGCAGACTGAAAGTGTGTTATGTGGTGGGAAGAGAACGTGTGACAGCTGATTTATAAGGGAAATATGAATATTGCTACATGGGAACCACCCCAAGGACAAACCACAAAGAGGAATTTTAAGCAATGTTTACATTTAAGAAAAATGTGTATTCCCCCCCCCCCCCCAGAATGGCGAATGGAGACTTTAAAGCCATCCAAGACAGCTCTGTCAGTTGAAAGGGGAATATTCGGGAGAGAGTCTTCGTCAAGCCTTCTTCTTTTTTTTTTTTTTAATTTTTTTAGTTGTTGAGTGACCTTTATTTATTTACTTATATGTGGTGCTGAGGATCAAACCCAGTGCCTCGCTTGTGCCAGGTGAGCACTCCACCGCTGAGCCACAACCCCAGCCTCAAGCTTTATTCTCTAATCATAAAAAAGAGAAAACAGTTGGGGCTGGGGACATAGCACAGTTGGTAGAGCGCTTGCCTCACAGGCACAAGGCCTTGGGTTCAGTCCCCAGAAACAAGCTGAGAGTCCTGGATCTAGAGACCTGAATAATTACTGTCATTAAAAAAATGCTCCAGAATGTGAGTCATTTGAGGTGTCTGTCCAACTGGCAAAAAATGTGAACAGAATGAAGAAGCACATTGTTCCCCCACACCTGGGAGGACACAAAGGGAAGCTGTGCCAACCTCTTGCCAGGCTGTGCCTGCTGCATATAGAGGAGCAGACAGGGTCCAGGGTCTGTGGCCCGTCTTCCAGGAGCCACACAGCTTGGAAAGATGAAGCACCGATTTAGGCGTGAAAACGTATAACAGCAGCCATGTTCTCTCCAATACACTCTAGAATAAACGGACATTTCTTGGCAGGGGTAGAGGGAGAAAACTCAAAAAAAGGGGTAAAAATAGAAAAAGATCTGCAGTACAGATTCTGGAACCCATCATTATTTGAATGACTAATCAGCTGTCTGTGAGAGAAGGTCAGCTACCTCTATACATGAGAATTCTGAGGATGGGGATGTGATCTGTCCTCTCTGGTCAAAGCGACCCAGTTCCTCCCTGACCCAGTTCCTCCCTGTAGATCTAGTTTATGGAAACATAGTTCTCATTGATCACTAAGGACACTGAACATTCAGGGCTCTCCAGGCCTGTGCTAAGCACTGCGCGTCAACAGGTCCCATCCTTGCTTCAATTCAGAAACTAACATTCCCTCATTTTCACAGGTGTGAACCCAGGGTCGCAGGTATGCTGGGCAAGTGCTCTCCTACGGAGTCACTCCTAGGACAACTAGTACTAATTTTTATCAGGAAATTACGATGCAGCCAGGTGACTCGGGAGGTTGTGGCAGGAAGATCCCAAGTTCTAGCCAAGTTCGAGGCTAGTCTCAGCAAATTAGCAAGAGCCTCAGAAATTTGGAGACACTTTTTCAAAATAAAAGGACTGAAGATGTAGCTCAGTGGTAGGGTGTCCCAGGGTTCAATCTCCAGGGCCTCCCTCTCTGCAAAAAAAAAAAAAAAAAAAAGACAAAAATCACATACAACATGCTAAGTGCAATAAAACAGAATTTTACACCAAGAGCTTTGGCGCCGTGGTGGGGAATGAATGCTGGCTCCAACACTTACAGCCCAAATGACAATGGACAAATTAACTACTGCCAATCTGGATGCTGGTCTGCCAGCTGGGCATAACACGAGCACCCACCCAGCATCTACGGCACAGCAAGGGCGCAGTGACAGTCACTTTCATCATCGTTCATTATCGTTCCTGTGACATTTGAGCTACGGTAGAAATCAACCCCGAAGAACTGTGCATGCGAAGCGTCCGCTTCTCGGGAGTGACCGCCGAGCCCTCTGCGGAGCAGTCTCTCGCTGCGGACAGGCGGTGCGGGCTCCCACCTCGCGGCCGGGCGGGAACCGCGGAGAACCAGCGTCCGGCGCAAACGCAGCCGCGGCGCAGACGCCACCTCCGGGAGCTGCCCGCGGCCGCGCTCCAGCCTCCCGGCGCCGGACGCCCGCGCCCTCCCGTCCGCGTGCCGGGCGGCGGTCGGGCAGCGCCGCCCACAGGGCCTCGCAGGCGCTGGGAAGACGCTCTGGGCCCGCGGCGCGGCGTCTCGCGCCTAGTCACGCGGTTGTCAGTTCGCGGAGCGACCTGCCTTCCCTGAAGGCGGCGCGGGCGGAGCTTGGCATCCGGGGCTCAGCATCCGGGGCTCCCGGGCAGGCGCCGGGTCTCCCATCGCAACTACGGCCTCTAGCGGTCGGCGCGCCGGCGGGCCTGAGCCGTCTGCGCAGGCGCGGAGACAGTGGCGCCCGCATCCCCTGGGGAAGGGGGTGGGCGTGCGTGGTGACGTCAGGAGACGGGGTCTCGGGCGGCGCGAAGTGGAGGCGCGAGAATGGAGGCGCAGCCTGGCGGCAGTGGTGCAGCAGACCGCGGGGCCGAGGACTCTGCGCCTGGCCCCAGCAAGGCCTCTGGCGGCTCCGGCCACTACGAGCTGCCGTGGTGAGGGCCCAGGGCGTAGATAATGGGCTCATATGGACGTGAGGATGGGCGAAGAGCGGGCCGTGCCCCGGGGGAACACGATGGGGGACCCGGGCTGGTCCTGGGGACCCTTGGGGAGCCGGAGGGCCGGGGGCCGGCGAAGGGATTGTGGTTTGCAGAAGGCGAGGGACACGGGTCTCCGAGCCCACTCGGGGTCTGCAGTGGCCGGTCCTGCACAGCAGTGCTAAGGACAGTCAGGACTACCCGGGTGATCACCCACTTTTTTGTTTTCTTAGTCGCAGTTTTTTTGTTTTTGTTTTAATATTGGTTGCATGTTGACAACGAGGGTACTCTGATTGCGTATTAGGGTCGGTTAATGGTACTGTGAAAGTTAGCTTTACCCATCTTCTTTCTACCTGTTAATACGGCCACCAGAAAACTTTACACACATGGCCCACGTTCTGTTCCTCTTGCACAGCGCTGTCCAAGATGCCTGAGAGACTCGGGAAGGGCACATCCACTGCTGTCAAGGAGCTCACAGTTGACAGAGAGGCAAAGCGAATAGACAGACAAGGGCAGGCTGGGGGTGCAGCTCACCTTCACTGGCTGGGTCAGGCCCTGGGTTCAGTCCCAAGCACCGATAAATAAATAAACCAATAAACAGACCAGTAAATGCACTGTGTGTTTGATAAGACAGATGCTCCAAGGGAGAAATCAGTAGCTCTGGTGGTCAGGAAGGCCTCTGAGGAGGCTCTGACAGGTGAACAGGTTGTGTGCTGGAGGAGCTTCCAGCAGGGGCAGCCTGCAGAAAAGTGGACTTGCCCTTCAGGGAACAGGTCCAGGTCTGCTCCTGATGCACCCAGGACTAATTCTCTCCCTCCTCTGGGACTCCACAGCCCTTGGTTTATGTAACCAGACTGGCACTGTAGTGGGCTCTGCTAAGCTCTGTCTCCCTGTTGGTGGTGAAGTCTTGGGGGCAGGAACATGTCCTGCTCATCCCTGTGTCTTCTGCTTTCCTCTTGTTGAGCCCCTACCTAACTCCTTCACAGTGCTTGGCCCCTGGAAGAGGCGGAGTCTAGAGAATGAGTGGGTGGGAGCAGGTGCTCTCCAGCTGGCCTCTGAGAATAGCTGTCTCTGGAGCTGGAGTAGACCCTCCTTACCTGTACAGGGTGCAACGACAAAGTTTAGTAATGGGCAGGCTGGGGTGTAGCTTGGTGGTAGGGTGCTTGGGGAGCCCGCATAAGGGCCTGCACTTGATCACCAACACCTCATTAAAAAACAACAAACAAAAAATATACAATGGCAAAGGAGGGGTCCTGATGGTTAAATTGTTACAAATACACTGCCACACCTATGCTCAGAGCTGGGGCAAGGCATTTTCTTTCCTCACATGGTTTGCTTGTTTATTTCTTGTGGTTCCCAGGGGTCCTCTACCACAGAGCTCTAGCCCCAGCCCTTTCTTATTTTTATTTTGAGATAGGGTCTCACACAGTTGCTCAGGCTGGCCTTGAACTTGCCATCCTCCTGCATCAGCCTCCTGAGTCGCTGGGATTACAGATGTGGGCCATTCAGCCCTGGCATAGCTTCTTATTTAAAAGGCCAGTGGTGTGAATAGGCCACTTTCCTGTCCACTTCACAGGCTCATGGGATGACAGGGTGGCCTTGGTTTCCATCTAGCCGTCATGGCTGTGTGTATGGCACCTACCTGTGGAAACTGGCAGGTAAGGGATGAGAGAGTTCCAGGTGCGCTACATCTGTCAGACCTGACGATGTCGGGCTGCATGTGCAGACCGTGTCACCTTGCACTGTCACGTTGCTCCATGTAGTTGGTGCTGGCCCCTGTCCAGCTGTAGCGTGTTTCTCTGCCTTGATGGGCGTGGGCTGTGGTGGACGGACCATCTTCATGCACTTCACTTTTCAAACGAAACTTGGACACCTCACTAAATGAAACTTGTGTCCATTGGCTGTGGTTATTTCTTTGGTAGTGGTGATTGGCCCAGGGTGCTCTACCACTGAGCTACATCATCAGCCCGTTTTCATTTTTGAGACAGGTTCTTGCTCAGTTGTTAAGGTTCTTGCTAAATTGTTGAGGCAGGGATTGAATTTGTGATCCTCCTGCCTTAGCCTCCAGAGTTGCTGGGATTATAGGTATGTACCATGTTGCCTGTTCCTTTTAATGATTTCTTTTGGGTTGCATGAAGATAACCTTGTCGGTATTTTTATACATTTTCTTAAAAACAGGGTTGAAAAATACAGGCCAATAAAGCTGAATGAAATTGTTGGGAATGAAGACACTGTGAGCCGGCTAGAGGTGAGTGGCTTTTAAAAAATGCTGTCTTTTGATGTCCTTCTTTGACAAGCTCAAAACATTTAGAGGAAGACGGTCAACTCAGTGAGGGAAAAGTAGACCAGGAATCCAGAAGAATCAAGGGATAGAAGACATTCAATCTGAGGGACACTGGAAGCTCTGGTGGCAACCATCAGTGGTTTTAAAGGACTGGCTTTTCAGAAGTTTCAGACTTGATCTTATCCATCTCTAGCAGAAGAGCCAAACTTTTTCTGTAATGCCAGATAATATCTTCAGCATTGAGTCCCCAGCACCCTCGTAACAAAACAAAACGAAATAACAATGCTTTAAAAATGTGAAAACCAGGGCTGGGACTGGGGCTCAGTGGTAGAGCGCTTGCCTAGCAGGCGTGAGGCACTGGGTTTGATTCTCAGCACCACATACCAATAAATTAAAGTCCCTTGACAACTAAAAAAAATATTTTTAAAAAAAAGTGAAAACCATTCTTAGCCAGGAGACTTACAAAAACAGACTTCGTGGATTTGTCCACCTTCACCCCCAACTGGCTATCCTTTGCCAGCCCTCTGCCTGGAGGAGCTAGATGGCTAAGTGACAAGGCAGCCTCCTTCAGGACGACACAAGGAAGAACATGCAGAACCATTTGGCCGTAGAGCAGGCTTTGAATTCTCAGCCTTGGAGGTCTTTCTGTGCAATCTAGAAGCCCAGCTGCTTGAGAAATGACAGAGATCGTCTCTACAGTAAGCGGGGGCTTAACTATCAGGTTTATTTTGATTTATTAATTTTACAAATACTTGAAGCCAGGCACAGTGGTGAGTGCCTATAATCCAGCAGATCTGGAGGCTGAAGTTCAAGGCCAGCCTTAGCAACTTAGAAAGGCCCTAAGCAACCTAGCAAGACCCTATCTCGGAAAATTAAAAAAGGCTGGGGATGTGGCTCAGTGGTGGACTGCTTGCTCAGCATGCGTGAGGCCCTGGGTTCAAGCCGCAGTACTGCAGCTACAATAAAAAACGTTTGGGCTTCAGGCCGAGGGAGCTTAGTGGGGAGCACCTGCTTGGCATGTAGAGGCCCTGGATTCTGTTCCCCAACACTGAAAAAGAAGGTGAGGACAGGAAGGAGTCACCCCAAGGTTTCAGTTAGGTAAAATTGGGGTTTGAATGGGTTGGTGGCTGGGCTTTGCTATACTGCAGATTGAACCCAGAGCTTGTGCGTGGCAGGCAAGGGTTCTGCCACTGAGCTGTGTTCCCCAGCCTTTATTTTCCTTTGGTCTTAGTTTGAGACGAGACCTCCTTAAATTGCCCTGGTGGTCTCGAATTGGCCATCCTTCTGCCTCAGCTTTGGAGAAGCTGGGATTCCAGGTGTGAGCCAATGCGCTTGGCAAAGCTTTCAGTGGTTGTGTAGTTTAGAAAAATAATTGTACTTACAGCACGAAAAATGAGTTGGCCTGGGGCAGAAGGAGAAGCAGGAGACAGTGACCCTCCTCCAGGAGGGGACAGCGGGGGCCACAGCGGGAGAGGAGCTGGGGTACAGGAGGGAAGGCAGGCCGCAGAGCTGTGGTGACGGTGCCGTGAGGCCAAGGGCGAGTGTGGCCTCCAAGCCCATCCAGGTCCCATCCTGGATTGGCCTGGAGGGCTGGAGAGTCCGTGGGAGAAGAAGCACAGGCTGGGCTTCAAGTTTGTAGGGCTGATGAGTTCCGTTTTGAATGGGCTGAGGTGCAAGTCCCACGAGCCATCCTCCTGGAGAGGTGAGTCACGCGTGTTTCACCACATGGGTCTGTGTGCTGGGAGACTCGGCCCCTGGGCCTACGGGTTAAGTGTTTTTTTTTTTCTTTTTTCTTTTTAAATATCTTTATTTTTCTGTGGTGCTAAGGGTTGAGCCCAGTACCTCACAGGTGCAAGGCAGGCGCTCTACCACTGAGCCCCAGTCCCAGCCCTTTTTAGTTTTCATTTTGAGACATGGTCTTGCTAAGTTGCTGAGGCTGACCTCCAACTTGCAGTCCTCCTGCCTTAGTCTCCCAAGCTGATGGGATTACAGGCTTGTGCCACTGTGCCCAGCTTGGATTAGCCAATTCTAATCAGCCTCTTTCCCGCAGGTCTTTGCGAGAGAAGGGAATCTGCCCAATATCATCATTGCGGTGAGTGCCCTGCTCTGGTGCTGCCCACGGAGTGCCTCTGCACTCTGTCCTTCCTCCCCAGAAAGGCCCTGGGCCATTTCGGTCCTGTTATGGGGAGGCCTGTGGGTCGCTTGCTGTACTGTGCGGTTGTGTGCCGAGGGTGGGGCAGGGTGGGAGTTGGGGGTGGCAGTGGCCCAGGAGCACCCTGGGGGCGTTCTGGTGGCCTGAAGCTCTGACACGAGCCCTCATTCCCAGGGTCCCCCGGGAACTGGCAAAACTACCAGCATCCTGTGTCTGGCCCGCGCTCTGCTGGGCCCTGCGCTGAAGGACGCTGTCCTGGAACTCAACGCCTCCAATGACAGGTGGGCCTGGGCTGGGTGTGGGGTGGGGATGGCGGTGGGGTCCGCCTTCGCAGTTCCGGCTGCGCCTCAGCTCGCTGCCCAGCCCTGTGCTTCTGGTGCCCACCTGTCCAAGTGCCGACTGAGAGTCTTGCTGTTTTCCTTTGTGTTTTGGTGGGAAGTTTTGAAAAATCATTTTAAATTGTGGTGAAGTAGACATAACGCGAAAATGGCCACCATCACCCCATGCTCGGCGTGCACCAGGCAGGGCCAAGCATGTCCCCAGGATTGCACTCCCTGCAGGTGGCGGCTGGCAGAGCTGGAGCCCTGTGCCAGAACCAGCCTGCTCCCCGCCAAGCCCCGCTGCCTGGCTGCCTGCTAGAGCCCACAGGTCTGAGGAGTGGAGGAGCCGCGCCACCGTCCCTGGTCCCTGCTTGGTCAGGCCATGTGGCCGGAGCACCAGTGAGCTTGCCGCCCTCCTCTTGGCTGGGGAATGCCTGCCCCGCGTGTGTCCTTCCAAGTTGTGTTTATTGTCTCTGAAAAGGACAAGAGCTGCCTCTGTCCTTTGGCAATGGCAAGTGGCGGCTCTGTGACCCTGGGGGACAAGCATCTCTTCAAGTCCCTACCTTTGATTCTATGGGGAAAGGGTTGACACCCAGAGTGGACCTGCCTCGTCCTGTGGCTTGTTCGGTTTTGGTGGTTGAGCGGCCGCCTTGCTCTACCAGGTGGCTGTTCACACCCCCGCCAGCTGTGCACAGGGTCCCCATGTCCCCACGTCCTCACCAACACTGGGTATATCTGTTTAGGGTTTGCTCCGTCCTCTCAATGGTGGGCATCTGTTCCCTTCCTGTCACCTGTAGGGACACACCCGCTGCCAGCTCTCAGTCATCACACACCATACCACACAAGTGCTGGGCGGGAGCATCATAAAGACAGGGAACACTGGCGTAGTCAGCTTTCGTGCTACTGTGACCAAAGATGCCACAAGAATCGTAGGAGAGGGAAAGTCCACCTGGGGCTCTCGAGCCATAGACGGCTGACTCCATCACTCTGGGCCCAGGTGGGGCGGAGCATCATGGTGGGCGGGCCCAGGGGAAGAGAGCAGCTCTGGACATGGCTGCCAGGAAGCAGAGAGAGCTCCACCCACCAGGTACAAAATGAGTCCCAAAGGCACATCCGGCCCCCAGTGAGCCACCTCCTCCAGCCATTCCCCAGCTGCCCACAGTCACCACCCAGCAGATCAGGTCACAGCTCTCTCATCCCCTCCCTCCACCTCTGATCCCTCTAGTGCTGTGTCACTGTTAGCTCCTGGGGGACACCTTGGGTCTAGCCCACAGCCAGCACACTGGTCAGCAGACTGTGAGTGCTGATTCATGGGCGTCCTGAGGACAGAGGAGGACTATCGTATGGGTGAGCAAGATGCGGTGTCCAGGGGGTGGTGTGACCAGGTCCTTCCTGTCCTGTGTCCACAGAGATGGAAAGAGATTTGTTTTTTCTCTTTAGAAATACATTGTTTGGGGCTGGGGACGTTGTTCATGGCTGGGGACAGAGCACTGTTGGTCGAGCGCCTGCCTTGTGTGCACAGGGCCCTGGGTTCAGTCCCCAGCACCACACAAAAAGGAAAAAAGAAACATGCTGTCCAGCCTTGATTGAGTTACTGGAGTCACGGCCTGAGGTGGGGCCACCCGTCAGTGTCACACCAGTGGCATCCCTGGTGCTGCAGCCAGGGTCTGGGCAGCCTTTGGTGATTATCTGACCGTTATGAAAACTGCTCATTTTTCCCTTTGCTGAGGTGAACAAGGCCTCAGTGTGCTGTTCTGGTGGCCAGGGCCTTGCTCACCCGGCACACCCCACCCATGAGCCCGGGCCCGGGCAGTGGCCATGGAAATTCTCAGCCATGGTCCACGAAACCTCCCGGACCGCGAAGATGGCAGTCTAGGGCTGGGTGTGGCTCGGTGGCCTAGGTGGCCTGGTGTGTTTGAACCCTGATTCCGTTCTAGCACCACAGTACAGGCTGGCCCAGCCCCTCCCGCACCGGGAGCAGGCCCTGCGGGGCGAGCACCGCCGGCGTCCTTCCCCGCAGTGTCCTCGGCCACCCTGGCCTCCTTCAGCACAGTTGGGAATAAGCGATGGAGCAGTCCCTGGCATGACGGGTGGCCAGCTGCTGCGCCAGGGCACAGGAGGAGTGAGCACTGAGACCCAAAGGGACCCTCGGCTGTGAAGGGCCCCGGGGTCCCGGTGGTGGTTCAGGATAAAATGAGTTTTATTCTGTCCAAAAGTCAGGACATGGTGGTTTTGGTCCTTGGAAGCCCTGCAGGGGAGAAGAGAAGCCCTGAAATATCAGTCCTCCTGAATCGTGAGAATTAACCCAAAAAGAAATTAAAAAACTAAAATTGAGTCCTGTAGTCCCTGGTGGTTGAGAAGGTTTCAGAGTCCCTGTGAAGGGGACTGAATTTGCCTCAAAAGGTGACTTACAATTCTGGTTTATTGTTCCAGGGGCATCGACGTTGTGAGGAATAAAATCAAGATGTTTGCTCAACAGAAGGTCACCCTTCCCAAAGGCCGGCACAAGATCATCATCCTGGACGAGGCAGACAGGTGTGCACCTGGCCGAGGCTCCTGCTGGGCTTTGTTAGAACAGGAGAAGAATCACCTTTGTGGGGACTGGGGACATACTGCAGTTGGTAGAGCGCCTGCCTCACATGCACGAGGCTCTGGGTTCAACCCCCAGCAGCACACACACAAGAAAGAACCACCTTTGAGGTGGGTTTGCTTACCACATCTCAGACAGCAGTTGGCCAGGGGCCTCAGACCTTGGCTTTGTAGCTAACTTAAAGCCATTGGTCTAAAAGCCGGGCATGGTGACAAACACCTGTGATCCCAACAGCTCAGGAGGCTGAGGCAGGACGATCTTGAGTTCAAAGCCAGACTCAGCAAAAAGCCAGGTGCTAAGCAACTCAGTGAGACCCTGTCTCTAAATAAAATACAAAACAGGGCTGGGGATGTGGCTTAGTGGTGGAGTACCCCTGAGTTCAATCCCTGGTACCTCCACCCCCCAAAAAATGTCATCATCACCATGCATTATTTCTTTTTCTGCACTTTTATTTTCACTAGTCGAATATCTCTCATTTGTGGGTCCTACATCTTCCTTTTAACGTTATAAGCCATGATCCACACCCTTAGAATCTTTTTTGTTTGTTTGTTTTTAGTACCAGGGATTGAACTCAGTGGCTCTTGACCACTGAGCCACATCCTCAGCTCTGCTTGTGTTTTATTTAAGACAAGGTCTCACTGAGTGGGTTTAGGGCCTCGCCATTGCAGAGACTGGCTTTGAATTTGTGATCCTTCTGCCTCAGCCTCCCAAGCCACTGGGATGACAGGCGTGTGCCACCGGGTCTTGCCCATCATTATAATCTCATTATGGATGTGTTTTGTTGTCGTTCTGTTTTGTTCTTTTTTTTTTTAATTTTTTTTTTAGTTGTAGTTGGACACAATACCTTTATTTTATTTATTTACTTTTACGTGGTGCTGAGGATTGAACCCAGAGCCTCACATGGGCTAGGTGAGTGCTCTACTACTGAGCCACAACCCCAGCCCTTGTTTGTTCTTGTTTTTGAGACAAGGTCTTTCTGTGTTGTCCAGGCTGGCCTCATTTCCTGGGCTCGGTGATCCTCCTGCCTCAGCCTCCTGAGTAGCTGGTACTGTGTATGTGCACCACTGTGCCAGCTGCCAGTTGCAAACAGATTTTTTATTTTTTTTATTTAACTTTTAAATTTGTTTTTAATATTTTTAGTTGTAGCTGGACACAATATTTATTTATTTACTGTCATGCTGAGAGTTGAACCCAGTGCCTCACATATGCTAAGGCAAGCGCTCTACCACAGAGCCACAATCTCAGCCCTATTTTTTATTTTTTGCGGTACTGGGGCTGAACCCAGGGCCTCATACATGCTACTGCTGAGCTACACCGCCAGCCCTTTGCATTTTATTTTGAGACAGAGTCTCACTAAGCTGCCCACGCTAGCCTTGAACTTATGATCCTCCTGCCTCAGCTTCCTGAATAGCTAGGATTTCAGGCATGAGCCACCACGTCCAGCCATGGTTTTGAATCGTCATGTCATATTCTATGGTGTGGATAGATGCTAACCATTTCACTGTCTAGAGTACTAATGACAGATAACACCTATTAACACTTGGGTGTTAATTTACATTACGCTGGGCCTTGCTAATCACTGCACACAGCAGTATCTCATTTAATTGACAACCTCTGAAGTAGGCAGCCTCATTATCTCCGACCTGTAAGTGGTAACACTGAGGCTGGGAAGATCTGCCTGAGTCCCAGGTCCAGCAAGTGATGGACGCAGGGCCTCTGCACTGAGGCCTGTGTGTAGCCTGCCCTCCTGAGGCCCAGACAGATCCTGGGCAGGCATGGCGGCAGCAGCCCTGGAGACAGTGGCCTCATGCGTTCACCAGGGCACTATTTCTGGTGCTGCAGGCGCCGGGTGCCATCTGACCCGGAGAGTGGCTCGTGGGCTTTCCCACTGGGGGGGTGGCCTGGTGCTGGAGACCCCTGCCCAGGGCCGGGGTGTGTGGTGCGTGCTGAACTGTTGTGGGGAGCCTGTGGCCTGGGCCCGAGCCCAGGTGTGACTTCCTCCTCGTGTGTCCCCTCCCAGCATGACGGATGGAGCCCAGCAGGCCTTGAGGAGGACCATGGAGATCTACTCCAAGACCACGCGCTTCGCTCTGGCCTGTAACGCCTCCGACAAGATCATCGGTGAGCTGAGCCTGCGTGGCCGGGCCTGCGGCTGGTTCCCTGGGCAGACTCAGGCCCTGGTGTGGGGCGAGCTCTGCCCCGCAGGCTGCACCCCTGCTCTGGCCGGGCTTCAAGCAGCAGAGAGGCCTTCTTGCCCGCCAGGCCCAGCCGCCGTGGGATCTTCACAGCCAGCTCCCCTGGATGTCCTCAGAACTGAGAAGTGACGCGTCCATCACGTACGCGTGACATTTTGAAATGCAGTCAGGCCTTAGGTGGAGCTTACGTGACTCTTTGTGGCGACGCTGTCAGCTTCACTTCCTGTTCTGTGGCCGAGCTGGGGACTGAACGCGGGTCCTCACAGGCCAAGCAGCGCTCTCTGGCCGAGCCACACCCGGCCTTCAGCTTCACTTGATTTATGTATTTTTTGTGGAGCTGGAGATTAAACCTGAGGACTCCAGCATTGGAGGCGAGCACTCTGTCGCGGAGCTGCGCCTCTAGCTCCTTAGCTTCTCTTTGTAGAGGAGAAAGCAGGCTCAGAGGGGCTGAGTAGTTTGCCCAGTCACACAGCACAGAGGAGAGCTGGGGTTGAGCCCCTGCTCCGTCTGCTGTCCTCTCCCGCTTCTGCGTGTGTGCGAGGTATGGGATCAAACCCAGGGTCCCGCGTGTGCTGGACAAGCACTGGGCCACATCCCCTGCCCTTTTTATTTTGAGACAGGGTCTCACTAAGTTGCTTAGGGCCTCCCTACATTGCTGAGGCTGGCCTTGAACTTGAGATCCTCCCGCCTCAGCCTCTCAGCTGCTGGATCGCAGGCGTGTGGCACTGCGCCCAACTTTGCCCTGGATTCTTAACACTCGATCCTGTCTCTGACCTCAGCGTCCGCCTGCCCCCTTGCTCAGGGCCTTTCAGTTGCCGCAGCTCCAGTGGGTGACCTCAGCGTCTGCCCTGCCCCCTCGCTCCTGGGCCTTTTGCAGTTGGGGGGGGGGCGGGGGGGGGGTGTTCACTTCCTCCCCTTTATGCTGCAGGCTTCACGCTCAGCCGGTGTCCTCAGGGCTCTCTTGTCCCGTACCTGTCTCACTTCTGCCCTGCTGATCCCCAGCCATGGGAACTCACCTGGCACTCCCTTCTCCACCCAGGCCGTGCGTGCAGCTGCGTCCAAGCCTGCCGGCAGTGCCTGGGATTGGGGCTCAGCCCAGGATCAGGGCTCCCAGCCCCGGCGCCCAGTGCTGCTGGGATGCTCTGTTCTCCCACCTCCCATGGGGCTCAGAGATGCGGGAGCAGGTCTGAGTGTGGAGGTGTCTCCCTGACGTTGTGGGGACCGGCCTCTGGGGGCAGGACCACCCCTCCGTGCAGCTGCAGCGGCCTGTGCTGCCGAGCTCGCTGGGCGCTGGGCAGCTGCATTGGTGGTTGGGAAAGGCTCTGGCCTCCCCTTCCCGGAGACTGATCTCCGATACATTCGCATTCAGACTGTTTGATCATTGTTTCTTTCTTTTTTTTTTTTTGGCGGTGCTGGGGATGGAGCCCAGGGCCTGAGCCTCTAGGCACTCCTTGTGCGACTGGGCTGCAGCCCCTGCCCCCGTGACTTTTCATTTTCAAGAGGGGTATACAGACATTTGGGTTTTTGCCTCAGAGGAAATGGTCCATGGTCCGGCTGCTGCAGAGCTTGGGGGGCTGGGGGCGGCACCAGGGATTGGATTCAGGGGGTCTCAACCACTGAGCCACATCCCCAGCCCTATTTTGTATTTTATTTAGAGTCAGGGTCTCACTGAGTTGCTTAGCACCTTGCTGTTGCTGAGGCTGGCTTTGCACTCACGATCCTCCTGTCTCAGCCTCCCAACCCGTGGTGCTTTCTTTAAGGAAGGCCATGCCTGCTTGATTCCTCGTCTTTTTTAAATTTCTGCGAATTAAGGTTATGGTACATCTTAAAAGAAAAATCCCACAGAGGGAAGACCCAGTTAAAAGAGGCTTATTTCTTTTTCTTTATTTTATTTACTTATTTTTATGTGGTGCTGAGGATTGAACCCAGCGTCTCACAAGTGCTAGGCGAGCGCTCTACAGCTCAGCCCCAGCCCCAGCCCCAAAGAGGCTCATCTTAAGAGAGAGAAAGAGCTCTATCAAAGGAAACTTCTAGAGTAGCTTGAATATTAATTGCTTTTTTTTTTTTTTACATGTTTGGTGGTGGTGGTGGGGATCAAACCCAAGGGCATTCTACCCCTGAGCCACGCCCCAGCCCTTCTCATTTTATTTTAAGATGGGTTTGCTAAGTTGCCAAGGCTGGCCTCAAGCGAGCCTCCTGCTTCAGCCTCCTTGTCTCAGGGGTCACAGGCGCACATCACCACACCTGGCCTTAGGCTTTCTCGAAGGTCTCACCCCATCTGCAGCTGGTCGCATTTTATGTACAGACCCCATGGTGGAGGCCACCTGCCTGCTGTGGATGGACGTGGTAGAGCGGAGCTGCCCCAGCACTTCTGCCCCCACAGGCCACTCCCCAGCCGGACGAGCCAAGTCCCCCCATGTTCTCCTTCCAGTGCTCACGTCCCCTCTGTCCTGGTGCAAGTCAAATCTGAGGGTCTCCCGGTGCAGTGGCCTCCCCAACCCCTGTTGCCCCCAGCCCAGGCCGGGGCTCCCTCCTTCCTTTCGACCTGGTGTTGTGGCCCAGGCTTCTACCCCGGTGGCTGCCAGGGTGGCCCTGGAGCTGCTGGGACCCTCTGCCCCGCTCACCTTCCCATTGCTGCTCAGCGGTGGCCTGGCACGAGGTGTGTCTGCCCCAGCCTTGGCCCCTCCCCAGCTCCTGTCCCCTGCCCTGGGCTGTGCGGGTCCCTCGTCCAGCCTGGGGCCCTTAGCCTGGGGCACAGCTCTGCTGAAGCACCGTCTCCAGGCTGTTCCAGCCTCCGCGGCTCCAGAGCCCGCGCTGAGGGAGGCCATGGGCGCATCCTGCACCCACAGAGCAGCAGGGTGCGTGACCTGGGGTGTGAGGACCTTGAGGGGCGCTTCAGACTGGAGATCGGGTTGGCCAGTGTTACGCCACGTGTGGGAGCCGGTGTGGGAGTGCTGTGTGAGGTGGTTGTGACTTGATGGGACAGACTGGGAAAGGGGACATCGTCAGTGGGAAGAGCCCTCAGGGAGGGAGGTGGGGCGAAGAGCGAGGGGCCAGCGGGAGGTCAGGTGCAGGGTGAGAGGCAGAGAGTTGGCCTTGGGGACTGGTGAAGCTTGTCCTTGGCAGAAGCGCAGGGGTCGGGGGACCTTGCTGGTGTGGACAGGTGGGTGGCCCCGTGTCAGCCTAACACGCAGGACAGGCAGAGCTGCAGGGGGCAGCGCTCATCTCCCGCCCTCGGCCCTGCCACGCAGAGGCTGCGTGGTGTCCGCTGCCACCCCCGCCTGGCCGAGCTGCAGGCCACCTGGGGGCCTGACTCTGGAGGCTGCTGGGTGGCTGGCACTGGCCTGTGGGGCTTGTGGCATGTGGACTGTCTCGGAGGCCGGCTGCCCCTGTGGGAGGCTGAGCTGGACACGGTTGTGCTGCTCAGTGGACACTGGCGGCTCTGCCTGGCCTCCCTGTTGCTCCTGCACACCCACCAGCCGGCAGCAGGGAAGGCGCAGCTGTCCTTGTGACCGCAGTCCTCAGGTGGTGCTGGCCTTTGCCGGGCCTCACCCTCCCCTCCCTGTCTCCGCCCAGAGCCCATCCAGTCGCGCTGTGCGGTGCTCCGCTACACCAAGCTCACGGATGCCCAGGTGCTGGCCAGGCTCATGAGTGTCCTGGAGAAGGAGGAGGTGCGGTACACGGACGACGGCCTGGAGGCCATCATCTTCACTGCCCAGGGGGACATGCGGCAGGTGTGTGGGCGCCGGGCTGGAGGGCGGGCGCCGCCTCAGACTGCAGGAGGGGAGGCGGGAGGTCACCGTGCCACACTTCTGTCCCCCACAGGCTCTGAACAACCTGCAGTCCACCTTCTCGGGGTTTGGCTTCATCAATAGTGAGAACGTGTTTAAGGTACGGGACCCCGGCAGTCCTCACCCGCGCTCAGGAAGGGACAGATGCCTGGCCTGGGACGCGGGGCTGGCCTCGGCCTCTGCTGAGGAGGACCCCGGGGCACATGCACGCCTTGCTCTCCTGTGACCTCCTTGTCACTAAGTCCTCCCCGTCCTGGGAGGCAGGAGGAGCTGGACGTGTCCCATGGATGGGAATCTATGAGCCCTGGGTCAGGGAAGCTGCTCTGTTTGGGGACTTCTTTGGTGGCGACAGGGATGTTCCCAGAGCTCCTTCTGTTGCTGGAGACTTTGGTGTAAACAGCGAGGGCCTCCTGACGCCTCTCTGGTTTGGCAGGTCTGCGACGAGCCGCATCCGCTGCTGGTGAAGGAGATGATCCAGCACTGCGTGCACGGCGACATCGACGAGGCCTACAAGGTGCGCCCACCCCAAGGCTTGGCTTCTCCTGGGCCCCAGGCTGGAGTGCTCTGTAGACCAGGGCCCCATGGTCCCTCGGGGCCAGTCCTTCGCCCACACTGCACTGGCTGGTCAGCCTGGGGTTGAAAGTGTGTCTTTCGGCTTTAATGACATCCTCCCGTGGGGAAATCTGTCACCCAGAGTCACCAGCCCAGCACCTTCCCCAGGGATACCATCTTCCCCAGGGACAGGGGGACCTGTGTCCCTCATCCTCCTGGGGAGCATGAAGATGGGCACTGTGGGGCTGAGCCATCCCCGTCAGCCAGGAGGGGCCTTATCTATCAGGGCCTGGTCCCGTGGGCAGAGTCTGTGGGCACACTTGGGGTCCGGGTGACCTGTAGCTGCCCGCCGGGCCATGGTGGGACTCAGGCACTGGTCTGGCCACAGGATTCCCTTTCTAGGCCCAGCACACGCAGTGGAGCGTGCCTCGGCTTGGGCAGCTTGGTGGGAAGGTGGAGCACCAATCGGGGGCTGAGGTGCGCGCCCTGGCTGGGCCTGAGGAGCCTCCGGATCTGTGGACGCAGAGCAGCCCACCTCGGGTTTGCCCCAAGACATAAAGGCAGCGGCTGTCTCCAGGCCCTGGTTTGCGTGCAGGAGGCAGGAGGCTGGGACTCCCAGGTTGCTGCCCGGCAGGCTTGGTTCTGCCCTAGGTTCACCCATCAGCAGGAGCTGGTACAGTGTCGCAGGCTCCCGGCAGCCATGACGTGGCCAGGTGGTGGACCTGGTGGTGGACTGTCTTGCAGTACCTTCTTGGCGGCAGGGAACTGAGTTAAAGTGGCTCCTGGGATCAGGGTGTGGTCAGCCTGAGGCCCGTGAGGCCCCCAGCATCCCCGTGGGGACAGGTGGTTCTCGGAACCTTGTGGGCTGTCTGGCCCGTGGCCTGCCCCAGCCCTGTGCTGGCCTGACTGGCGTGGGTTTGCCCGGCTCCCAGGTACCTGGCCGTGGACAGGGCTCTGACCTTGCTGTGTTCCGTCTAGATCCTGGCCCACCTGTGGCATCTGGGCTATTCGCCAGAGGATGTCATCGGCAACATCTTTCGAGTGTGTAAAACTTTCCAAATGGCCGAGTACTTGAAGCTGGAGTTTATCAAGGTTGGTCAGAGGGCAGAAATGCCTCAAAGATACGCGCAGCGTTCAAGTTTCTTTGTTGTTTCAGGACTGATGTCGCAGAGATGTCTGTTGTGTCCCCTGACACGGTGGGAGAGAGGGTGGCTGGCTATCTAGGGGTGGGGCAGTCATCTCGTTGGTTTTGCAGTCAGCGACCTGGGCACCCTCAGGTGGCTCTCTGCATCCCAGGTCTCACTGAGTGAGTGGCAGTGGGAGGGTTGACCCGTTGAGTGCAGTGCTTGGGACACTCCCCAGGCCTTGCGCGTGCTAGGCAAGGCCCTGCCGCTGAGCTGTCCCTGGCCCTTTGTGTCTTAAGGTTGGGTGGATGGAGATGTCTTTCATGTAGAGGACGGTTCAGTCCTTTAGATATTATGGTGACGGACAGGCACGTAAACACGACTGCCATTCCCGTCAGAAAAATCCATATGCCCCTCTGAAGTCACTTCCTTCTACACAGCCTAGAAACCCCCATGTCTTCTGTTTTGGAGACAGAAACTTCCAGAATGTCATGCAAATGGGATCTTGCAGAGCCTTCTCACAAGTCTGGCTTCTGCACTCAGCGTCGCCTGTGGGTTCACTGAGCTGAGGCCCAAGGGCAGCCCAACCCTCTCTGTTCTGAGTGTGTTCTGCCCCTTGAGTGTGCCCCCGCTGTCCGTCACCAGGCGAGGGACACTTGGGTTGCTGTGGACAAAGCCACCTGGAGGGTTTGCAGAGTGGATGCCATGTTGTCGTGTCTCTTGGATAGACCCCGGGTGCAGCTACGTGTCCAGTGGGACACAGGTCAGAGACCACCAGGCTGGGGCTGCAGCTCATGGGCACGGGGAGGTGTCATCCTCCTGCCAGTGGGGCCGCCTGTGGGTGGGCTGTGGAACCTCACCAGGCTCAGGTACACGTTGTCCAGCACACTCGCAGGTGCTTAGTGGCCATCTGTGGTCTCTGACAAAGCATCGTGCACATCTACCCATTTTTGAGTTTTTTTGTAAATAACTTTATTCTTATGTGGTGCTGAGGTTGGAACCTGTGCCCCCACGTGCCAGGCAAGCGCTCTGCCACTGAGCCGGCTCAGCACGTTGCTGGGTTGGAGGGTTCTTTGCACGTCCTGGGTGAGAGTCCTCCCTCAGAGAGTCACATAGAGAACTTATGAATCTCCTAGCTTGGCTTTTCTTTTTCTTTTCTCCTTTTTTAAAATTTTCTTAACTGGGGCTGATGTGGCTCAGCGGTAGAGCGCTCGCCTAGCATGTGCAAGGTGCTGGATTTGATCCTCAGTACCCCCTAAAAATAAATAAAGTATCATGTAAAAAAAAATGTTTTTCTTAACAGTATTTTTCAAAGAAATATTTTTCATCCTTTTGGAAGTAAATTGAGCTTGAGTTGCACATGACCCACGACACCCTTGCCTCCCTCCCGGCTGGAGCAGGCTGTGAGCTCAGGCTAACAGCAAACCCTCCCTGTCTGTTAACCTGACTGGAATTGGGCTTGTTTTTCAGGAAATTGGATACACGCACATGAAAGTCACCGAAGGCGTGAACTCCCTCCTGCAGATGGCGGGGCTCCTGGCCAGGCTGTGTCAGAAGACAATAGCCCCTGTGGCCAGTTAGTGCATCCAGGCTGCAGTTTGAAGAGGCCTTGCCCTTGCAACGCTGGGGTCTCCACCTTCCGACGGGGAGATGCCCCACGATGGCGCTGGGCCTCCGACTGAGCTCACCTGCTCCCATGTTCCCTGACCACTTCTGCAGGAGCGCCAGGCCCCGGATGTGTGGGCAGCGGGAGGGCCCTGACCCCTGTCCCGCTGGCCGGTGCTAATAAAGCCTTCCTGTATCTGCTGCGTTTGACTCCCGGGGCCTCCCGGAAAACCAGCCCCCTCTGTGTGCCCCGGCACCCCCCAGGTGGAAAGGCCACTTAGGTCACGGGCTGGACCAGCTAATCTCCGTTTTCTAGAAGCTGGAAGGGCCCAGGTCAGTGGGTGAGGGCGGGTTTGCTGTGGTTTCCTGCAAAATTAAGACTTCTCGGAACAGCGGGGGTGCACTCTCCAGACAAGGGGTGGGCTGGGGGGCCTCTTGCCCCCACTGCAAAGCCTGATTCCACCAAAGCTCCGCTAAGTGGGTGAGGGATGATGAGATGGAGAGGGGAGGGGAGAGGAGGAGAGGGGAGGGGAGGGGAGAGGGCTTGGAGGGCTGGGTCATCCAGCGGAAGGCCTAGACCAGAGAGCTCGCCCTGTGGCCTTTCCTGTGTGGTGATGTGTGCTCTCCTGTGGGCTTCAGGATACTGTAGGCTGCCACTGTGTCTGAACAGGCACTGTTTTCCTTTGTGTGTGTATGGTCGCATGCAGTGCTATGGTTGAACCCAGGGCCTTCCATGTGCTTAATTATGGAAATTTTCAGTTGTATATAGAAGTAAAGAGAGCTGGGCACAGGGCTGCACACCGCGGTGTGATCCCAGCAACTTAGGAGGCTGAGGCAAGAGGCTCGTGAGTTCAAAGCCAGTCCCAGCAGCTCAGCAAGGTGCAAAACAACTCAGCAAGACCCTGTCTGCAGAAATAAAAAGGGCTGGGGATGTGGCTCCCTGGTATCAAAAAAGAATAAAAGAGACTGCCTTGTGACTCTTGCCATGTTCATGCTCATTGTCCTGCCCGAGCACTGCTGTTGACACATGCCAGGCTCCTTGTGTCCCCTGCCCTCTCCCCGGTGATTTTGGAGCAAATCCCAGGCATTGTTTGTGCGTTGGTTTGGATGGTCCTGGGATTGAACCTGGAGGTGCTCGACCTCTGAGCTACAGCCAAGCCCTTTGTATTTGAGAAAGGGTTTCACTAAGATGCCCAGGCTGGCCTCCAGCTTGGGATCCTCCTGCCTCAGCCTCCCTCTCATTTCTTCTGAGTCAGATGCAACTTTCATTCAGGTTTTTCCCAGAGAGAGAAGCAGGCGTCGGAGAACTGCTGCTCCTGAGCCGCAGAGGTTTATTGGGGGGATTCAGTGGAGGGGACACACTTTGTTCCACAGGTGGCATTTGTGGCCTGTGAGAAGATCCCTTTTTAGCTCTTCAGCTCAGCCAAGGAGCAGAGGGCTCCGGAGGGTTCCAGGGCGTCCATTCTGACCACCAGGCTCCCAGCTCCCATGCAAGCCCTCCCTTTTTTGTTTAAATGAGACAGTTGCAGAGGCTGGCCTTGAACTTGAGAGCTTCCTGCCTCACCCCCCCCCCACAGCTCTGATCCCGGGTGTGCCAGCCCTGTGCCCCACCACAGGCACTGTGTCCCAGCAGAGAGCAACTCGTCAACGGAACTCCACACTGGCTTCATCTCTCCCCTGAGTGAACAGAAGCCCAGAGCGAAGAGAAGCCCCACTAAAGGGCAGAGGGGAGGGGGCGCCCTCACTGGAGAGAAGCCACCTGTGGTCAGAATGTCAGTATGTCCCCTCTGGGTGAGTTAACTGCAGGCCTGTGGTCACAGCAAGTCACAGAAGCCACATGAGTAAGCAACTTGGGATCCAAATCCAGAGCAGAAAGGACGCGGAGGCCAGTGTTGCATGGTGTTAGATACGGTGCCGTCACCCTGCGTCCCTGGCGCTGTCACTCAGGAGCCAGGTGGCAGCAGGCCTGCCCCGAGGAGGTCCCAGTTGGGAGAGGGCACCGGGCTGGGGCTGCAGCTCTGGCTATTTACATACAATTGTTCCCCACGGACAGCAGGTCCTCAGGGGCATCTGTGGGTCCTCTCCAGGGGTAGCCCTGGCAGGGACCCAAAAGTGGAGCAGCACTGGAAAGTGGCCCTTGAAGGACAGCAGACACGTCCGTGGTCTGGGGCTCCCTGGGCTCCTGCAGTGCATAGGGAGAGAGTGTCACACAGGAAGGGCGTGGCTCAGCTGGTGCCTGTTCCTCTGGAACCACGGCAGGTCCAGGCTCAGCTTTCAGGTGCCCCTGCAGTCTGGCCTTCCCTGGGTCCTGCCAGGATTTTTTTTTGGAGGGGGGAGTACTGGGGACTGAACCCAGGGGTGCTTAGCCACTGATCCCCATCCTCAGCCCTTTTTTATATTTAATTTGGAGACAGGGCCTCACTGAGTTGCTTAGGGCCTAAGTTGCTGAGGCTGGCTTTGAACTCGCGAACCTCCTGCCTCAGCCTCCCAAGCCGCTGGGATTACAGGCGTGTGCCCCTGCAGCTGGCTGGCACCTGGGCTTTAAGTTCGAGTCCCACCTGTGCTGGTGGTGGATGGGGCACGTGGCCTTCACGTGCACAGGACTGTCCTGTGCTTTCCTCTGCACAGGAAGGACCTCCCCCATCTACCCTGGGCCAGTGGAACTCTCCTGCCTGGACTGGGGCACCCCAGGTTGGCTCTGCTGTCCCTGCTCTCCTCTGCCAGCTGTATCAGGATGCAGAGCCTCCACCAGCCTCTGCCTGACCCCAAGCCACACCTCCCAGAGGTGGTATCTGTCAGCAAAGGACATGCTGTCATGTCATCTTCTTTTTTGGGTCCCTGTTAGGGATACCCCTGGAGGGGACACCCAGACGCCCCCTGAGAACCTCCAGCCCTGTTCCCTTTCTCTGCCTCTCAAGTGAAACTTCTGGAATGATTGCCATTCGTGGTCTCTTAAAACAGGTATCCCCCCATGTCACCAAAACAGCCCTTGTCACCAACATGCGGCACTCAGCTCTGTCATCTTCTCACCTCCCCTGTGCCTGGCTGCCCCCTCCCTGAGCACTGTCACCCTCAGGGCCCCGGAAGCTGCCTCTGCAGCTGCTTTAACCATCACCTTCTGCCTGGGTCCCCATCTGCCTTCCTTCCCTTGGTGACTCTCTGCCAGTCATCTGGCTTTCAGAGCCACCTATGCAGTGACAGTCCCCAAGGCTGTCCAGGCCCAGCTCCTGGCCTGCCCACTCCATGTTGCCTCAACGGGCACCTTGGACTTGGGTGCAGAGGCTCCTGGCCTTCCCCACAGACCCGCTCCCTGGCACCCAGGGGGCCGGCAGTGGCCTCCCTCCCGCTCAGGCCGACCCTGCAGCCCTGACCCTCGGGCCCAAGGCAGCCCTGTTGGGTTCTTCCAGGCTCCACCTGCTGCTGTCCCTGCGTCTACCAGGCCTCAGCTGGACTCGCAGCACAACCCGCTGGCTCTGCCCGGCCCTCCGCCTCCCAGGCACCTCCCTGCCCGGCTCCTCCACCTTCTTGCACCTGCCCCCAGACTTGGGGCATCTGGGGTTGGCCCTGCTGTCCCTGCTATCCTCTGGAGAGCGGGCAAGGCCCCTCGGGCTGCAGTGCCCCTGGCTGCAGACCCTGTGCCACCAACCTGTCACCTGGGCTTGCAGCTGAGAGGTTCCCTGGGCCCACAGGAGAGGGCAGGGCACCGGGTGGGCTGGACAGAAGACAGCTGGGGACAGGGTCCCCCATTCTCCTGAGCACCCACAGACACGGACCATGGCCCCCGCAGGGCTCCTCCAAGCTGTGGGCCCTTCCCTCAGAGCCAGGCGGGCCCCAGAAAGCTAGGGGGTGCCGTACCTTCCTTCCCGTCTCCCCTAGGCCTCCCCAGTCATGGTCACGTCCCCATTCACATAGTCGGGCTCCCCGGCATCCTCCTCTGGGCTTCCTGCTGGACAGGGATGTCCTGCTATAAGGCCTTGCTCTGTGGATGGGGACAGGTGGCTGTGGGAGGGTTCACACCACACACTACCACTGTCCCCAGCTGGGTGCCCAGTCTCAGACCCCAGACCCCACAAAGTGGCCTGCAGGAGACGTCACACTGGAGGGGACTCGCAGCATGCATCTGTCTGTCACCAAGGCTCTCCAGAGTCCCTCGGAGACCAGGCATGCTGCTGGATGGGCAGCCGGCCCAGGAGGGGAGTCCAGGCAGGACCAAGGCCTCTGGGGCTGCTGTGTGCTGGAGGCTCTGCTGTGGAACGGGGGGTGTGGCCGCAGGGAGGCCCACCCCGTCCACCCTCGCAGGCCAGTCCCCAGCCTGCTCAAGATGCACCCTGGGCCTCTGTCCCGGGCCACATACCCACGGCCCTCCTGGATTCCCGCCACTGATGAATGGATGCTGAGTTCTGATAATCCTCAGTCTCCTCGCTGCTCACAGGGACACAGGGATAACCTGCAGGAGGGCCCGTGAGGGGCAGGCCTCCCTTCACAGAGGCCTCCTGTGCTGGGAGCCCACCCAGGGAGGGATCCCCCTGCTCCCTCCCCCGAGGCACAGGAGCTCATGGGCCTCCTTGAAGGAAACGGGGGCACCCAAGGCACCAGAGATGGATAGATGGCAGCCCCCCAGCAGCAGGGACCTCAGCCCCGGCCAGGCAGGGCCTGGCCGAGGACTCACCCTGCCCTGGCCCAGCCCTTGGGGTGGGGCAGCCTCACCTGACTCCAGGGCTCTGGGCTTGCAGATGAGGACGTTCTCGTAGGAGGTGGCATCGTCGTCATCTGCCAGAGAGGGCAGGCATGTGGCCTGTCAGGCGGGTCTCCTCCCCCCTGTGCCAGTGTCTGCTGGGGCCCCAGGACATCAGGCGTCCTCCCTGTCTCCCGAGGTCACAGCCAGATGCACGGGGAGGGCTGAGAGTAGGGGCTGCAGCTGGAGGGGGGCCAGGGGGGCGGGAGGGGGGCAGCAGGGCCTGGCTGCTGGAGGGGCTGGACCCTTCTGATAGGGTGGGACAGGCCGAGGTCATTGGGCTTGGGGACCAAGGCTGGTGTGGCGACCCAGCCTGCACTGGGAGGCTTCTGGCCTCTGCCTCTCCCAGCGTCCATTTGTGGTGAATGGACACCGAGAAACAAGCCCCCCCAACCTCAGAAGTGTGTAGGGGACCCCACATTGGCATGGGCGAGCGTCCTGTTGGGGGCCCTCGGTGCTCACCAGGTGCCCCCGGCCCTGGGAGTTGGGAAGCCAGGCTGCTCGCCCCCTCCCTGGCTCCCTGCTGCTCCCCACCATGGCTCTCCCCTGCCCCCGCTCTGCCCACATCCCCACCCTCTGTGGCTGCCCCATCTCCCCAGCAGCCTCTGCACATCTCCAGATCCACTCCAGCCTCCTCCCTGTCCTTCCCTTCCCCTGCCCTGCCCTGGACCGTGGCCTCTGAGGTCAAGTGCCCACCCCACTGCACCCACCGCCCTTCACCTAACCTTCTGGGGACTTCGTAGAGCACCCCCAGTTGTAGTAGTCTGCGGCAATGGGGTCTCTGGCCAAGAAAACAGACGCAGCACAGGTTGTAGGGTGACCCCACGGGGGACAGTGGGGCTGGGGCAGCTCTGGCCATCACTCCCCTAGGAACCCCGGATCCCTCCCTCCCCTTTTCCTGAGCACCTGCGTCACCCTGGGGCCTGAGGGGTGGCAGCCAGGCTACAGGCACCTTGCTAGGCCCTTGGCAAGTCCCCACCTGCCCGGGCTACAGTTTGCACATTGGTGACATGAAGAGGCACCTGAGGGCCCTCCTCTCCCACAGTCACCTGAACGGAGACAGTGCCCTCCAGCCCTGCCCAGAGCTTCCTCCACTGTAGAAGAAGTTCACGGTTCACAGGCAAGGAAGGTGGGGGGCAGTGGCAGGGGGACAGGGGAGGCGTGGCCAGGGCAGGGGAGGCCACTCACATGTAGGCTGCATCCGAGTCCCCACCGTCCCCTGGAGAGGAGCAGAGAGTCAGGCCTGAGCCCCAGGCTGGGCACCCCCCGCCCCCAGCCAGCCACCCACCTTTGCTGAAGTTCTGGTACCTGGGGGACACGGGATCTGGAAGAAAGGCCAGGCTGTCCTCCCCTGCTGACCTTGCCCCTGCCCAACTGGTCATCCCCGTGCTCACACCTGGCACTGCTCTGTCCCCTGTGCCATCAGCCCCAACCCCAGCTCCAGTGCCTCCTGGGAAGGCGGCCCTGGTCAGCAGGACTCCTGCACAGGAGGGTCCCAGGAGGGACCGCCTGGCCCAAGGCCCTCGCTGGGCTCCCCTCTCCCCACTCTGCTGTCACTCACCGTCCAAGGGGCTGGAGAAGTGCAGCAGCTTATCATTCCTGCAGGGATGGGACAGGCGGGGGCTGGGGGAGGCACTGGGGGAGGCCGGGCCTTCCGGGGGTCTGGAGGCCACAGCCCCACAGCCCTGGGTGAAGCCCTCAGAGTCCAGCCCTGGGGCTCTGGGGCCTGGGAAGGGAGTGAGGTCTGGGCCTAGCAGCAGCCAAGTGGGGACCCCCAGGGCTGCAGGAGCCCAGGGCTTGTGACAGGAAGCCTGCCCTACCTTGCAGGTGCCATGTCAGGGTTCATGCCCGTCGGTGGCCCTGGCCAGGGCTGCCTGACCACTGCAAAAGGCAAAGAGGTGTCGGCCAGGCCCCCTGGTGTGTGTCCAGGCCACGCCCAGCCTCCACCCCGGGACTCCTGCGCCCAGGGACTCACAGGAATACGTGCGCGCCACTGCAAAGCTCTGCCGGTTCTCCTGCCTGGAAAGGTGGGGAGCTGGCTGAGCGGGCTTGGCCTCCCACAGCCCAGGGACACAGGGACAGATCGGGAGGGGACACAGAGCGCAGGGTTGGGAGCTCCACAATGGGCGGGGGCTGCTGCCCCCCAGGCCTCAGACCAGGGTCCTCCTGCCTCCACCAGCAGGCCACGCCCCTCCCACTGGGCCCCCTTCCCACGGCCTTGGATGGAAACCAGCCACCAGCCAGACCAGTCCCCCAACAGGGCCTCCACCTAGCCACATCCTGCTGGGCCCCAGGGCCCAGAGATGGGGAGGGGTGTCTGGCAGGGCTGTGGAGGCCGCCCTAGGCTTCTAGGGCCTCAGGGTTGGGCTGCTCAGGGACTCGTCAGTGACCAGGGGAAGTGATTTCAGCCACAGTGACCAAGAGCCTGACCCCTGCCTGATGCCCTAGGAATGTTTGTCCTCCCCAAGACGATGTCCCCCCTGGGCATGTTCAAAGCTGCCATTTACTCCTCAATAACTGGTGAGCCACATCAAAGCTCAGCTGACAACCAGGCACCCCACCACCACAGGGCTCCCCATTTCCTTTGCAGAACGCTGATTTTGTTTAGGGGGCCATGAGCCCATCTAGAAGACTGTTTGCCAGCCTTTCTCACACCTAGGTGTAGCCATGATTAATCTCCGGGCAACAAGGTACCCTTACACAGAGCACTTCCAGCTGGGGTCCACCCTTTTTATCTTTATCCCTTCTTTATTCCTACTGCTTAGAATGCAGACATGAGGGACGGAGCTCCAGCTGCCACCTTGGACCATAAAGCACCCTTGAAAATGGTTGCTGCCCTTACAGATGAGCCAGTTATCTATTCAAGCAGGTTTCAGGACTCCTTCCCTGAACCAGAATGGCTACCTGGTCCAGACTACCCGGAGCCAAATCAGGGAGGCCTGATTTAGGAGGGATGTCCTAAAGCCACATGACAATCTGGCATAGTTTCCTAGAGAGGGACTGGGGAGCTGGGCCTGGTGACAGTTGCTTTGGGCAGTCCTGCAGGACTGACCCAAGGGAGGTGAGAGAGGAGGGCAGGGGAAGGTGCTCCAGGGAGGGGACAGTCCAGGAGTCCCACCCCCACCACGAGGACATTTAGCCTCTGGCCCTGGCCATCTACAGCTCTGGGATCCACTGGGGACGGAGACCATCAGGGGCTGAGGGGGCAGGGTGGAAGAAGGAAGGGGCTTGGGGGCCACAGGGGAATCTGCAAACACATGGCTCAGAAATCAAGTGTCCACAAGAGCCCAGACAGGCCTGGCCCTGCCCTGGGTGGGCAGGAGGGGGGATTCTATTTCCACACCTCACTGTGGTTTTTCAGTTGCAAAGGGAAATGAGGAAGTGTGTGTGCGTGCCCCCCCGGGTGTGCCCATGAGTGTCGTGATGCTGTGTCGGGCTGTGCGTGTCCCTGAGTGTGGTCTGTGGTCACTCTTACTCAATCACAGGGACACTGAAGGCTACTGCCCAGGGTTGTTCTTGGGTCTCAGTCCCACTCTGGTTCTGTCACATCCAGCAGGCAGCCCCATGGGGCCTTCTCTCCCAATCCTGCCCCCTCCTGGGCCTTCCTTGATCCCCCAAGGGTCATAGCCATACCCCTTCCTGAGCCCCTTGAGCATTTCCAGGGGGCCTGGGACTTTGCTCACTTCCTGTGCCCAGCTCTCCCGGGGGCCATGGCCTGTGAGGCTGGGCTCCCCTCTGCCCAGCCCAGTGAGAGCTGCTGGGCTGAGGTCAGAGTGAGGCGAGGACAGGTGGCCTGGGCCTCTGAAGCTGGAGGTGGCTGGTCCTGCCCCAAGCCTTCCCTGATCCAGGCTGGGGTGGGGCCTGGACAGCCCCTGGGCCCTCTCTTCCCCTGCCCTGACTCTGGGGACCCTCTGGAGCCCGCCCCGGGGTGGGGTGGGGCAGGGAGGAGCGGGGCGGGTGGGTGCCCACAGGGAGGCCACTCACAGGCTCCTCTGCTGGTAGATCTTCTCGGCCTTCTTCAGCCCTGCGGGAGAGGTGGGGTACTGAGCCCCAGGGACAGGTCTGCGGCCCCTCCTCTCACGTCTCCCGTGCCCTCTGCAGGACTCAGGCAGGACTCGGGGCCCAGCCAGCCATGCTGTGGGCCGCCGGATGTCAGGAGAGGAGGGCGCAGTGCCGGGCACCCCAGGCACCCCAGCCACCCTCCCGGTACAGAGTGACTTGCCCCCCCAGAGACCACCCTTGACCCCTCAAATCCAAAGCCCCCGTGAAGCAGACCTGTGGTCCTCAGAGGGCAGCTTTGCGGCCAAGCCAGCTCTTGGCCTGGGAGGTCTCTGGGACATTCTCACTGTCCCCATCCCCTTACCTGGGCGCGAGCAGCGCACACACAGCCCGGCCGCGGTCCCCAGCAGCAGCAGCAGCGCAGCCCCCAGCCACAGCAGCTCGGTCCCGGTGCTCATGTCCGCCCTGGTGACCCACCGGCGCCTGCAACAGGCCCTGAGTCAGGCCGGCCCCCGCTCAGGCTCCTGGCCCCACTGGGCCTGGACAGCCCTCATTGGAGGCCACAGCGTCTTCCCTCCCTGCTCCCGGGACTGATGGGCCGCTGTTCTCCATGGGACCAGCCCCCAGGCCCTGCCACTGTCACCATGGTGTGAGCTGGGGACCGAGCCCATTAATGGATGCAAGCACACCTGCGTGCAGCCCAAAGCCACTGTCCCTGCCCAGCCAGCCCCGAGGGACAGGTCACCCCGATTCACAGATGGAGAAACCCAGGCTGGGGTGACCACTCGTGGCTACCCTGGCCCCAACCCGGGCTCAGCTGGCCACGACCTGCCACGTGTCCTGGGCTCCATGGGACCCGGGGTCTGAGGTCCCTCCTCCCACCTCTGAGAGCCCAGGTGCCCACCCGACACCCCCACACTGGCGCCCGGGGCCACCTCTGCCTCCCAGGACCTGAGAATGGCACTTCCTCCCGCGAGCACCTGTGATCCTGAGTCCCGCCCCCCCAGCCAGGAGGGAGGTCAGGAAGGGGCCCCCAGGGGAGGGAACAGCTGCCCACAGCATCTGGCAGTGGGCTGCACTGGGGTGGCAGGGGTGGAGGGAGGACAGTCGGGGTGAGGAGCTGGCAGAGGGCTGCCACACAATCCGTGACCCTCCCTGCCTCTGGGCCTTGGTGTGCATGCCACATGGGGAATGAACTATAATGGCACTTGGCACTGGCAGGGACACAGGGGGGCTGAGCCACTCTGTGCCCACCAGTTCTCCCCACCTCATCCCCAGGGGAGGGCTTGGAGTGGGCACAGGATGGAAGAGGGCTCTGTGCCACCCGCCTGCTGCCCCAGGCTGGGGCTGGGGACTAGAGCTGTCCCCTTGTTCATTCTCTGTGCTTCCGGGGTGATGGTGGCAAAGATGAGGAATCTCCATGCAGCCCTGAGCCATAGGGGGGCCGTCACGATGGCCTCCTCACCCGCCCCAAGGCCATGTGAGTCAGTGAGCACAAGTGGACCCGCAGACCTGTGACCAGCAGAAGCCGCGTCACCCGGGACGGTGCCCAGGGGAGCTCGGCTCCCCTGCCCTGGCCTGCTGTGCCTTGACACCCCTCCACCTGGGCAGCCGGGGCCACCTCTTCTCCAGCTGTGTGAAGCGGGAGCACCTAGCCTTGGGGAGGACTCCTGGGACCAAATCCCGCCTGTGCCCAGAGCCTCCAGGCCTCTGTTTCCTATCTACAAAATGGGGATCAGCCCCAGGCCTACCCATGTTGCTGCTGGCCGGGCCAGCTCGGGTCCCTCTTACTTCTGGTTGCCTGGCTTGCCCTCCCCTGCTGACCCCAGTCATCTTTGTCCTTTGGTTAGGACAGTGACTCTTTCTACATCCTAAGACTCGGACACAGGCACGTTGGTGGGCTGGGGGCCCCGCACCAGAGGGACAGAGGGCACACCACAGGGAACAGTCTGCTTAAGACCCCAGGAGTTGACCTGATCTCTGCTGCTGCCCTCCAGGTACCTCAGGCCTTCCCAGGGAAGATGGCCTTCCGCCACCAGAGCTGACTGTCCTGGGTGGGCACAACTGTGGAGTGCCCTCAGCCCTGGGCGAGGGACAGGTCAGGCCTGGTCCATGTCCTCTCACCTATTGGACAGGGGAGATAACGACACTTGCCCCTCAGGTCTGTCCTGAGGCCCGGCTTGGACTTGTGACAATGCATGTGGTGCAGGGCTGGACCTTGGCGGCTGTGACCACTGGGACTTTTGTCACCACTGTGGTTCCCAAGGACTGTGGTGTGAGATGCCACAAAGCTGAGGGTGGCCTGCAGCAAACGCTGTGGGCAGCTGTGCTGGAGCCTGCCTGCCTGGCTGCCCGCAGACACGGAGGTCGGAGCTTTCCCCCACAGCCATGAGGGTGAAGGGCCAGGGGCCTGGGGAGGGACAGGGCCAACGCCTGGGGCACCCGCCTGATCCGAGACTGTTCCCCAGGGAGGCTCCTCCTTAGGGGAGCAGCAGGGCCAGAGGGTGCTGTGTCCAAGGAGGCAGAGGCCGGGTGCAAGCCCAGGGCCGGGGGCTTTGCATGCCCCTCCCTCCCGGTCCCCCTGTGCCCCAGGCTGACACTCCACCCTGTCCCTCGGCCTCCCACTGCCGTCCAGGTTTCCAGAGCAGGTGGTGGCAGGCAGCAGGCTGGGCCCCTGGGGCCCCCCTGGCAGCCCTAAAAGCCCCAAGGGGCCAGGTGGGGCTGGGCGGGGTTGGCCTTGGCTCTGGAGGCCAAAATAGCGCAGAGGGGGAAGTGGGCAGTTTTCATATGAGCAGGGTTTGCTGACAGCGGCTGTGGGAAAGCGCTGGGTGGCGGCACCAAGGCCCCCAACCCGGAAGGGCCTCACACACCATCCGTCCAGTCGCCCAGCCTGCTCCACGTGCTGGGGACAGGGACTCGGGCCCAAGGGCCAGGGCAGTATGAGAGGTGGCACCCGAACTCCAGGCTCTGGGCCGGCGTGATCACGGGCGCTGCCCTGGGGTCTGTCTCTTGGTCCAAATAAGCCTGGGTCTCCAATGAGGCTGGGGAGAGTCCTCTGCAGGGGAGGCCGTCCGCCCAGGTAGGGGCAGGGGGAGGAGGGGTGGACAGGCCCGGCAGCCCTTGTCCCAGAGGCTGCGATGGTGGTGACGGCAGGGTGGCTGAGAGGCTGGCCAGCCACAGCCTCCTGTCAACAATGTTGGAACAAAGAGGCCTCCAGCCCCACCATGGCTGTCCCCTCCAGCCCACCACGGCTGTCCCCTCCAGCCCACCACGGCTGTCCCCTCCAGCCCACCACAGCTGTCCCCTCCAGCCCCTGGCTGAGCTGCAGGAGGGTGGGCCTGGCACACTTGCCTGGAGTCCCACAGCAGAGATAGTCCCACTTCTGGACAGTGACGGAGCCACCCTGGGGGCTCTCAGGGCCATGCTGGGCTGGGCTGGCGGGGGCAGGAAAGGGGCCAGAGCCACAGGGACAGCTGCTGAGGGCCCTGGCCACAAGTGCCAGCGTAGGAGGCGCCAGGAGTCCCTGCCTGTTCCCACCCACCCAGTGGCCACCAACTGCTCCTCTGGGGTTGGGGACAGCCTCGGGGCCTCTGCCTCAGCCAGGCTCCAGGCACCCTGGGAAACACTTACCTGAGAGTCAGGACGCCTCACTGCGGCCACCCCATCCTGTGCCCACACATGCACCCGCACACCTGCCCGAACTGCCGCCAACGCCACAGACTGGCGGGCAGCAGGCGAGGTGACGGGCTTCCTGTCAGCCACTGAGTCATGCTCACATCCGCTGCTCGCCGGACAGGCTCAGCTATTGACAGAAAGGGAGGGACAGAGGGCACAGCACAGGGAACAGAAAGACGCGGACACACATGGGCAAACACGTAAAGACCCACCGTCACACCCAGAGAGGAGACGCACCACGGGACGGGGACAAAGAAGGAAAGCTAGATGATGGTGGAGACAGGGAGCAGGCTCAGACACCACCACACACACGCAGGGACACGGGACGCTGGGGACCGGGTGGAGAGATGTGTGGCACATGCATACCAGGGTGGAGCAGATGAGGACATGTGTGCAGAGGACGGAGAGCCACGGGTGGCAAAGGAAGGCCAGGCCTGGCGCAGGCGGTTGGCAAGGACCTGCAGCTGCCCTGGATGAGGTGACCGACCTCTGTGCCCAGCGGCCCTGGTGGGGGCCACAAGAGCACATCCTCTGGAGTTGCCAGTGGCCCGGCCATCCAACCACCCAAGCCCCTGTGGCCTGGAGGGGACTGAGCCAGAGCTGGCGGTGGCTTGCAGCCAACACTGTGGGCAACTTGGCCCAGCCTGCCCACCTGGCCACCTCCAGGGAACAGGACCTCAGCTTCCCCGCAGGGCCCCGTGGGGACGCAGGGCCTGAAGGAGGGTGGATGCCTGCGTGCCCCCCCAGGTGGGTTCAGCGGCGCATTCCCCAGGGACGGCCTCTTATTGGTGGGATTCACTCGTGCGCGGCACCCCGTGTGCCAGACACCAGGGCACGAGACAGGGAGTCCCAACCCACAGCAAGTTTGGCGTCTCAGAATCCAGGCCCCCAGCCCTGGGACACCACTAGGGTCTCTCAGCCTGGGTTTTGCCGTCATCCTGTCCAGGACAGTGCTGATGGGCAGTAAGACCTGCCTCTGCTGCCACCCTGTGGGGGAGGAGGGTAGCACAAGTCCAGGCCCTGGCTCAGGGAGACCCTTGGGCGCTGGCTCAGGAGTTGCCCTGTCCCACCCATGGGACAGACTGAAGCCAGCACCATTGACTCCCAGTTGGTTCCAGGGTAAGACCAGCAGCCCTGTTCCATGGGCATCACCATGTGCACTGGGCTCAGACATCTTTCCACAGTGACACCCAGGGCAAGCTGGGGCGCCAGGCCAGTCCTCCCACTGGGACCATTGATCTGGCATCCACATACTTGAGGACATCCTGCATTGGTTCTCCCATCCCTGGACCGTGTGCCTGGCTGGGTCACCTCTGGCAGGGGCAGAGGAGTGACCCCAAGTGCTGAGGCCCACCATGGCTGGGGTTCTCCCTGGGCCCACTGGTTCCCAAGCCCAGTGGTGGTGGTGGTGCCTGCCAAGACGGTTCTAGGTTGGCCCCGCGTGGAGCCCCCACCTGGGCACTGCCACACTCCCCAGAGGCTGTGCGTAGGTTCTTTGCTTCGTGCAGGGGAAGGGACCCGGGGCCTCCCCATGCCAGCTCTCTGCCTCTGGGCTGCCAGGCCCTTCTCTAAGTTCCACACCTCACCTGCCATCCAGTGTCAGAGAACAAAACCTCCAGAAGAAACCAGAGGCTCGCTTTCAGCTGTAGAACGTCAGGAGCATCTTCCTAGTGGAGTCCTTTGTTATTTAACAGTCTGGGTGCACCCGCCTCTGGCCAGAGAGGCCCAGCACCACTAGAAAGCCTTGATATACTTAAAATGTATTCAACACAAAATTTATGGGTTTTTGTGGTTTTGGTGGTGCTGGGAATCAAACTCAGGGCTCACACGGGCCAATACCACCACAGCCCCTCAGTCATTTAAAGTGTGATCAGAGGCACAGATGACCTCAAATGCTGCCCACTCTTTTTTGTTTCTCTGTACCGGTGCTTGAACCCAGGGGTGCTTTACCACTAAGCAACATCCACAGCCTTTATTTGTTCTCTTAATTGAGAAAGGATCTAAGTTGCTGACTCTGGCCTTGAACTTGCAATTCTCCTACCCATCTCCCCAGTTGCTGGGATTACTGGCGTGTGTACTACGTGTGGCCCTCAAACCCTTTCATCACCCTGAATGGATGATGATTTGGCTCTCAACTCACAGCTCGGTAGCTGTGCTATGCACATGTGCTGGAAAAGATGACTCCATAGTACAACCTCTCAGCGAGAGCCAGGAATCTTCCAGGGTCAGAACTTTCACAAAGGCTGGTAGAAACTGTCAGTTTTCTTTTTTCTTTAGAGAATTTTAATATTTATATTTTAGTTTTCGGCGGACACAACATCTTTATTTGTACGTGGTGCTGAGGATCGAACCCGGGCCGCACGCATGCCAGGCGAGCGCGCTACCGCTTGAGCCACCTCCCCAGCCCCAACTGTCAGTTTTCTTGAGGAAAACATACTTCATGCCCACTGTGAACTGAATCTAGAACATTCCCTTATGTTCCAGATGCATTCTCTTCTCTTTTTGATCTTATTCTTTGGGTGTACTTAAACTTAGTTACACAGACATGTAACATGTTGTGCTTAGGCATTTGGAATTTCCCCTCCTGCGGCACTGCCACCGGCCACCCAGAGTCACGTAGCTACAGGTCAGTCCCCTAACTGCGGCACAACTATCCAATATCTGAATATAGTTTCTGTCTCAAATGGACATCAAATTTAGGTGTGGGGTGTGTGCCTGTCACCCAAGCCATTCAGGAGGTTGAGGCAGGAGCACCCCAGGGTGAGGCCAGCCTGGGCAACTCAGTGATGACTGGTCTCATGGCAGGGCTGCAGCGCAGCGGTACTGGGCTTAACCCCAGCACTGCACAAAACCAAGCAAAACGAATCCACAGCAAGTTGGCTGCAGGCATTTTAGCTGCTGGGGAGGCAGCCTGGGTCAGAGAGTATGGGACAGTCCCATTTGCAAGTCAAAAGCCGAATTCCAGCCAACCCCTGGCCCTGGCATAGCTGTTACCAGTTTGTACCCACCTCCAAGAGGCCAGCAATGGAGGCTTTCTTCTTTGTGGGCCTGGGGTCTGACCCTTGGGGCATTTTACTGCCAAGCTACACCCCTTAGACCTAGTTTCAGACAGGGTCCCACTGAGTTGCCCAGGTGTGCACTGCTGTGCCAGCTTGTGGCCTGGGGAGGGACCCGGGGCCTGAGGAGGCCTGAGCTGTGCTCCCCCACTCACAACCCACAAAGGGATTGGACTGCAGAGGAGTGACCCAGGGGCGGGTCAGGTCCTCCAGGGACCCCCCCAAATCCACCTGGAACGTGTGTGCCTGCCTGCTCCCTGGCTCATCCACCCCTCTTTGGAAGATCAGAAATACCAGCCCAGGGCAGTCTATGCTGAGCACCATGCCCACAGCTTCCACCCCCAGAGTCCTGGTGCCCCGCGGTGTCGCGGGAGGACCTAGGATTTCTTTTACAAGCAGCTACTATTAAAACACACACACTCACACACACCCTAAGCATTTGCTTTTTTCCATCTTGGGAAAAGCTGTTTACCTAACAAAAAGCTACCACCAGGCCTGGAAGGTTTGCCAGTTGAGGAAATTACATTTTAAGGAAAGGGAAAAAAGGGGCGGGGGAGACTGGCATCATTTCTAGCTTTTAAAAATAAATTCACTAGCCCTGTACCTTACATGACAGTGCGCTCTCCTAAACCTGGATGGTGCCTCCCAAATCTAAAACTGCTAATTTCACAAGCAGCTTTAAAAAAAAACTCAAAAAAGTAAAGACAAGCATTAAATATTACGTAAGGTTTTCTTTTATTTAAAAGATCATTCACAAAATACCATATCCATAGATTTACTTTCTGTCATATAACTGAATGTGTTAAGTGTTTGGAATTCCACTCTTTTCTTACATTTAAAAGTCAACTGGACTGCCCATTAATGAGTTTGCTTTCTTCTTTTATCTTTTCCACACTGAGGATGTAAGTAGGTCATCTGAGAGCATCAGGTTGGTACAACCGCACAATGCATGTCTTTCTTAAGGTAAGTACTGTGTTACACAAATGGTTCTTATCTCAGAAGCGGAGAGGATGACAGGCGGAAGGTAGGAGAGAGAGTTCTGTAAATTGCTGAGACCTGGTCATGGGTACAAGGAGCCAGGATGACAGCTAGCCAGGAACTGCCACCAAAGCACACCACGTGAGCAGGCCGGGCTGCCCCTTGGCCCCCAGCAGTCCTGGCCTCTCTTCCCTAGGGCTCGAGGAGCTAACTAGTATCCCACCTGCTCACACAGTGGTGTTCAAGCATAAATGCCACTGCCTAATGCCACACCCCCAGGGGAGGGCTGAACACTGTACCCAGGAGCAACAGACTGTCCCACAGATGAGAACACACCCAGACATGTGTAGCCAACCAAAGACGCGGCGGCTCTTGACAGCTCTGCATGTAAGACTTTCAATTCATCAAGTGAAACAGTCAAGTGCTGGCCGGGCTCTAGGCCCACTTTCACGGCGAATTCATGGGGGAGTGGGAAGCAGCCTCTGTGTTGCTTGTGCTGGGGAACAGAGACACGAGGGGATGCACAGCACAGACGACAGGGGGACAGGAGGAGCTGCGTTGGCCTGGCCGCACTGGCCAGCACCACCCCTCAGCCCCATGGCGCCCCCGCCTGGAGGGAGCAGTGCAGCCGAGCTGTCAGCACTACACCCAGTAGAGCCCAGAGCCTCAAGCACCTGGGGGTGGAGGGAGGACTCTGGACACTCCTGGAAGAGCGGCAGCAGAACCCGGAGCACAGTACTGCTGGTCACTGTGTGCCTGCCCGACGCCCGCTATTCCTCCCTCCAAGGCTTCCGGAGATGAGCCCATTTGGCCCAGACAGTCCTCCAGGGGGGGCGCTGTCAGGGACCCCTCTAAATAGCAGCAGGAAGCAACCTGCAGGGATCGACAGGTGTTTTTCCTTGTTTTAAAACAAGGGTCAATTTTGTCTACTGATCACAGATCGATACAAACTGAGATGCGGCTGGTGGAGCTGCTGCACCTCGGCTGCTTCTGGAAGCCACAGCAACAGAACTCAGCATGCAGGGCAGGAGAAGCACTGAGAAAAACCAAGGGAACACCTGGAGTCTGGCCAGTGCCAAAGTAAAACGAGGAAGTGAGGGGACAGCGGAGCAGCCCCTTGGCCGAGGCTCCCACACGGCGCTGCGTCACCCCGCAGACCCCGCGTGCTGTACGGAGAACAAGGAGCAAGGGGGGAGGACAGAGGAGAACGAGGAGGAAAGGACGGGGAGAAGAAGCACCTAACAGGCACTAGAGACAGAGCGAAGCCAAGAATGTACTAAAAACCACTTGTTAACAGCTGACATGCAGTCACAAGCTCTGTGTTTCCGTTGTAAGAAAGGAGGACAATGTCAGGCGCAGGAATGGTGACTGCAGGGCGGCCGGTCCAGGGCCACCAGGCTGTGGTCTTGCTCTAACTCCCCCACACCCCCATTCCCTCCCAACCGTGAGCTCATTCTTGCTCCTTGTGAACGACTTCCTCTCTGGGCCTGGCTCCCCCGAAGATGGCGGAGTTGGGATTGGCTACTTGATTGAGGGGCGTTGCCACTGTCCGAGGTTTGAGCTGGAGTCGCGGTCTCTGTGCTCTTTCCTCTGGGGGAGAGAAGAGGTGGTTTATGCAGAATGGGCTCCATCCCACCTCCGGGTGCGTGCTCAGCCACCCAGCCCGTCTCCCAAAATTGACAGCCTCTGTACAGAACTGAATTCTGTCGCCAGACAGTCTACGGGAGGCAAACGCACTATTTAGGACAAAAGGGTGACCCAGGCAACAACTGCGTGAAGACAGTCGGTGTGCATGCAGACGGCTCGTCGTACCTTCTGTTGGTTCTCTGAAGTCCATGTTGGACCCGCGGAGGGGAGGGCCATCTCTGAAGCGGCTTCCCATCGGAGGGCCAGCTCGCCGGTCACCAGGGCGACTGCCTCCCCTGCTTCCTAAGAAGTCATCCCTGAAGCCTGAGGAGAGACAGGACACGAGTGACGTCACACTGCTGCCTCGAGGGCAGGTGTACAGTGTGCGCGAACAGACTCTAATGTCTGATTCATTGGTTTGTCCAGTATTTGAAGATTTTCCAAAATAAAGAATATTGAAAACAAGTACAAATGACAAGTTAAGAGACTTAAAATAAAACAAGACCCAGACTCACAGAGAATAAAATGAGCTCTTTAAATTCTCAGTCTGAAAGAAAAGTAGAAAAATAGCATGAGACTACAGCAGGTCTTGGTCTGGTTTGTAGTTATTTAAAAAGACAAACCCAAAATTTAAAAGCTAAATGCTTTAGGACACAAAAATCATACACGAAGACAAAAATACTAAGTCTCTGGATGATCCATCCCATTTCCCTATTTCTGCTACAATATGGCGTGGACTGTTCTAGAAGGAAAGCACCTGTGTGGTAGTAAGGAAAGGCCATCCGAGGAGGCTCCTCACTCCGAGGGGCATTGGAGCCCCTCCCCTGGTGCTTGTCAGTATCCTCCCTTCATACCTGAGTGAGTGGGGGCTGCAGCTCAGTGTTCTAAGGAACTCATTTTTAAGGCCCCCGACATATTCTACATACGAACAATTCTCGCTATCCAGATTAATTTGCTAGAATTTATGTCTATCCCCAAATCAAACTGGCAGCACTTGGAGGGCATGGTGATGCACGCCTGTGATCCCATCGACCGGGGAGGTTGAGGCAGGAGAACCACAAGTTTAAAACCAGCCTCAGCAATTTGGTGAGACCCTGTTTCAAAATAAAGAATAAAGTGGAAGTGGTGATCTCAAGGTTTAAAACAGCCCAAGCAGTGCAGCACTGCCTAGTGTCCCAGGGGCAGGGAGGCCACGATGGGCTTCAGACAGGCCATTCAGGTTTGGATACCACAGGTGTGACAGAGCTCTGGTGCGATGAGTGCAGCAATGCTACATGGTCGAGTGCTCTGAACAGAGCACACAGAGACAAGGCTGGGCACTGCCTAGGACGCAGGGACCGAGGCTCAGGGGACCCAACCCTGCACTTATGGAAGGAGTCCTGGTTCGGTCCGGGCTGTTTCAGTGACCCAGTGGCTTATAGAACACAGCCATCTTAACCAACAAGACCCAACCATCTGCACAGTCCAGCCTTTCTGTTCTTTAAGGGTGGCATGGATTTTGGAAATAGATTGAGTTATCTAAAATCCAGTTCAGAGACTGAGTTGCACAACGTAAATTAACAAAATGTGTGATGAAGACAATTCTAAATAGATTTGAAACAACAGGAACAGGAACAGGGCTGTGGAGAAAACACACTTGGATGCTTATAGTCAAGCGTTCAGGTCTTTATGAAGTTCGTAGGACCATATTATCTGATTAAGCTTCCTCGGAGGCCTGGAGGTGGCACAATGGCAGAGCAGTTGTCCAGCATGCACAAGGCACTGGGTTCGGATCCCCAGCACTGCAGAAAAACTAAACCAAACCAAAACCCCCAATCCAAGACTAATCAATATCACATGCTTAACCCCACCCTCCCTCAATTAACCCAACTTTTCCATGTGTGTGTGCAAGTTATACCCTTTTAATATGAAATTTGAAAATGTGTTGCTCTGCCGGGCATGGTGGCGCACACCTGTAATCCCAGTGGGTGGGAGGCTGAGGCAGGAGGATAGCCATTTCAAAGTCAGCCTCAGCAAAAAGCGAGGTGCTAAGCAACTCAGTGAGACCCTATCTCTACATAAAATACAAAATAGGGCTGGGGCTGGGGCTCCGTGGTTGGGTGCCCGAGTTCAATCCCCAGTACCCGCCCTCCCAAAAAAGTGTTGCTTCCAGTGATGGGTTCATACCTACCTCAATGAGGCAAATCAACAGCTACTCTGTCCAGGGGTGTGACAAAGCACAGCAGCGTAACAAAATCAGCATCTACTAATACCAGGCCTCACTTCAAAGTCCCTTAGGAAAATTACACAGGAAGGAAGGCAAGGCTTGGCCCCAGGAAGCATCTTTAATCAAGTATGCTGATGGATTTCTAGGAAAAACACCATCCATGAAAACCTGGAGTGGTCTCCCTAGCTGAGCACACCGGCTCATGCTTGGTCCCAGCGGTTGTGTGCCAGTGAGGAGACGCAGGGCCAGGCACATGGGACGCCTGTGCTCTGTGCTCCCAGCCCTACACCTATCTTTGCTGTTCTTTTTTGTATTGCTAATTTTCATGTGGCTTTTAGAAAAGTACAAGAGCACATGTCATTTTTTAAAAAAGCATAATTCTATTAGAGTAAAAAAGATCTATTTTGCAAGTAAAGTATAAAGCATCAAATTAGCCACGACTCCCTTTAGCGCTCCCGCCGGGTTTTAGATGTCACCGCACTTGAGGCTCACAGTGCCAGTGGTGAAGCAGTGGCTCCGACTGCATCCCTGCCTGGGCATCAGGGCCACGCCAAGCTCGCAGGGAAGAGCTAGTCCCCCTGGAGTGCTGGGCCCACGGTGCTGTTTCAGCAGGTCTCGGGGCCACTGACCCTGCGCTGGGCTGGCTCTGAGGAGACTTCTGTTGCGTGCTTCAGTCAGAGACCAGCTTATACATAAAATTACAGACTTACTGGATGATACTGTACTTTTATGAATAAGCTCATTTCTGACTGGCTATACAGGATTTTCAAGAACTAAGTTACTCAACAAACATGTCGTTATCTGTTTAGCTCAAGCAGTGCTGGAAGTGAGTTTCAAAACTTCCCAGACTCAGACGACAGCTGCCCACAGTCCCTCCCCTGCTTGGGACTATTAAGCTCCATGTAGGTGAGGGGAGGCTGGGGAAGGGGCTGGGGTTCCCACGCTGCACAGCGGGGTGTGCAGAGCACAACTCAAGTTTGTGGGAAAGAAAACAGGCCTGCTCTCCTGTCCACCCTCCTCCACTACGAATGTTCTCATCATATCTGTGCTGTCCTCCACAATTACAGAACCAGAGGTCCACATGAAGTCAAGTCCCAGGGAGGGAGGTCACCCTTCCACAGGCAACGCCCTCCTGAGCTCAGCCACCACTGGCTCCCTAGGTGGGTGGGAATGTTTAGGGCAGATGTCTGCACAAGGGACGGCAGCCACACGCCCTGTGAGGAAAACACAGACCTCCAGACTCCCTTCCGCCATCTGAAGAGCCACCAGGAACCACAGTTCTGAGGCTTTCTTCCACTTTCCAGAACCTCTAACTATGTTATTTCTAGAAGCAACTGTACTCCTCTTCGTGCCATGCACAAACCCAGCGAGGAGCTTCCCCGGGTCAGTGCCTGAGCAGACGAAGACTGCCAATGGCAGAGACCCAGGGCCATGCTGACCAGGCACAGGTGGGCATGCGGCAGGGGCACGGGCCTGGCCTGCCCTCCACTTGGACTCTCAGCTCTGCTCCCAGGGACAGGGAGGCTCACTGCTGCCTGTGTGCCTTTCAGGAAGGTCCTGTCTGTGAAGGGAGCTAGGCCCAGCCACTGTGGGGAGCACAGCAGCAGAGGCTGCTGGGAAGGGGAAGCGTGAGGCTTTAAATACTGATACCGGAATTGAAGTCATCCCGGGAATCCCAGCCACCTCTAGATTCTCGAGAGCCACCCATTCCTGAGGATACACAAAAAAGATAAAATTGAGGTTGTTTCATTACCTTGCTGCACAAACATGGAAAACTTATCTGGAAGACGTACAACCCCTGAGCTGGGAGGTGCAATGGAACCACTTAAGAGTCCTGCTGCCAACAGAGAACCCCAGGCTCGCAGGAGCCGCTACTCCTGAGACTTGGCGCTCGGTCTTAAAGCTCACGAGGACCTATCAGCCTAGGAGACAGCGTCCTGCGGTCAGGAGCTGCAACTGCTGGGCACACAGCAAGCATCACGTTCAGTCTCAGAAGAACCAATCACCTCTGTCATCTGGTCCACCTTTCCTGAATCCAAAGCCACCTTTATCTTGTTTTCTGCCTTCTGCAATGTCCACACGAAGTGACCGATCACCCAACAGCTAATGATAAGGGGAAAATAGTGTAAGTATCAGCAAGAAGACAAGTCCCCGCTGCTCGCGCGACCCAGGGGACCCAGGGCACTCACTGCGCCGTCGTACGTGAGGGCTTCCTTCAGAGAGTCCACTTCATCGAATTCTACATAGCAGAATCCTGGAAGAGAAAAGAAGCCCCGCCTTCTTCAGGGAATTCTGGACTAGGTATCTGCTATCCCCCCACCGGTCCCATTTCCCTCCATCACAATGACCAGTTTTGTGGCATCAAGGTGAGAGCAGCTAAGCAGACTCTGAAAGAGGGTATTTCATTTCCAAGAAATGGAACCTGGACATTCCTCCCTCTCCATTATATACTGTTAGTTAGAAAATGCCAACCTAACAGGCACTGAAATGGCAGCCGTGTGTCTGAGCAGAGATTCCCGGAATGTTCTAACTACAACGGCAAACCATTCTCGGGTTACCGCAGAGCCATTCAACTTCTGGAAGACTTCATTTAATATACTGTAATTGGGATCAGATTTCATAGATTTAAATTAATACCTAGAGTGCTCTGCAGGAGAGGTTCGAGGTGCCCATTAACTTTCTACCTGGGTATAAAGTTTGTTTCACAATGCCAAAAAATGCATCCCTGGCAACAAAGCTACCTGCCGCTTAAGCCCAAGCACAGGTGACTGACGTGACTCTAATACTGCCCCTCCCTGATGTCTGGAGTGTAAATCTGGGCTCAGCACCCCTGGGCCACATGCTCACACTGCACCTGCACACCTCCCCAGAGAACCCTCACCCCAGGTAGGGACGACACTTCCACAGGAAGGCAGAACTTTGAAGGCCGAGCCCAGTTTTCTCCCCTTTGTGGCCCGTGTCAAGAGCATCCTGCCCACACTCAAAGGCTCCCCCCATTTCTCTCCCCCGAGTGGATCCAATACAGAAAGCAATGGAGGAAACCACACCCGGCTCACAGAGGCCATGACAATATTCCGAGACAAACTCCAAGACCCACGCCACACAGAGTGCGACTGGGTCCACGCACAGTTTTTACCCCAGTCTGAATGACTATCATGTCTCAGTGGGTAAGCTGGGTGGGACTTACTTTTCCAAGCTCAACTGACAGTTTGATCATATGCTACTCGTGGCTTCCCAAGACCACTCTGACCCATGAGCCCTTTGCTCTTCCTATCCTGCTCCTGATCATAAGTCACACTGCACTTTCCATGATGCACAGTGTGGGCCCAATGTCTTCATACCTGGCACTATGCACTTAGGCTGGGCACACTTCCCTCCAGGAAACCTGGAGAGGCAGGACACATCTCTACACAAACACCTTAGGGAGCCAGTCTGCAGACATCAACTTCATCTGAAACCAGCAGCCCTCCCCAGACACATTACCTTGAGGGTTTTATAACTGGATTATAGGAAAAGGGCCAAGAAACTGAGAGTTAGTCTCCATGAAAAATGTGTTCAAAATCCTCAGATTCAGCTCCCCAGTTCTTTCCTGGGCAGAGATGGGCCTGCTCTCCCGTCAGACAGACCCATCTGGGAGTGAGCCACATACTTCTACAAACTGGATCAAGTGGAAAACAGGTTTTCCACAGTGCAATTGAGGAACTGTGAAGTCAAGAGCGATGCTCCCTTCAGCTCCCTGGACCAGGCGAGTGGGGTGTTCTGGTTCACTAACACATCTTCACTGACCACCCCCATTGATAAATAATAAAGACCTCCCAAACTCACCTTTAAATTTGTCTGTGTCTTTGTCTCTGACTAGCCGTACACTCCTTATGCTGAGATCCTTGAAGATAGCATCTATGTCGCCCTGAACTGTATTAAAAGGTAGATTTCCTACATAGGCTGTGTAGGGGGGCTCTGTGGGCAGCTCCTTCTGGCTACGGGAACCATGGCCACCAGAACTGCCACGGGACCTAGGAGGAGAAACAGACAGGATGAGTCTGCCATGAGCCTGTCCCCAAAAGGAGCAGGCCAGGCCAGGCCGCCTTCCACTCAGTTAAGCCACATGCCAGCAGCCTAGACCAACACTCCACTCTAATATGCAATCAGAATTGAACATTTTAGAGAATATTATAAATAGACTTATCAAAAAGGTGCCTGATTTTGAGGACAGAAACATGGAATATAAATAAATGTGCACTTCTGGATAAGCAGATCCAAACAGTGCATCTTCATAAAACAAGGAGCTCTCCCCCAGTCCCTTGCAATCTGCATCTACAAAATGTTCACATCCTAACATCTGCACCAATGCCCTTCTTCCCGTGACAGCACTAGGAAATACAGAAGCCAACCGTCCAGAGCAAACACTGTGCATCTGGAGGAGGGACTACTGAAGCTGAGGGGCAACACTGAGGACACGCTATTTTCCTCCACAGCCAGGGCTATACTGTGTTCCACGCCTACTTCTCCAGGTCCTCAAATAACGGTGTCCTGCCAACCCAGTGAACCCCGGTTGGCCCTCAGCAAGTTGCCGATTCTTCAGTGTGCTGGTTGAAACCCCAATTCCTGACACTAGTCTTACCACCTGAGGAGTTGGTCCTTCAACTTCTCAGCTTTATTTGCAAAATTTGTTTCTTAAGATTAACACAGACCTTGAGTGGTCAATGACAAATACATGATGCTTCACATGCTCCCTGGCAGTGCACACGTGTATAGCAGCAATCACCTGCGACCCTGCTTGTTATGTGTAATTAAAAAATGAGGTCATTATACATTGTCCAAATCCACAGAAGGTACAAAGCCAAAGTGAGCCCTCGTGTCAACTGTGGGACTTTGGTGATAAGGACACACACTCACAGAAAATGCTCCCACCATGGCAAGATGTGGTGGCAGTGGGGAGCTGTGCTCTAGGGGCAGGGGCACACAGGAACTCCATTTTCTGTGAACCTAGAAGTGCTCTAGAGATAAAGTCTATTTGAACAAACAGAAGCTTTTCACATTGAAGAACATCAGGTAGTAAACGCGTAAGAAACCACAATTAGAAACCCCGGCCCTAACCACCAACACAGCAACCAACCGGGGAGGGCTCCTCGGGGACACCAAACAGTAAAATGGCTTGGGGAGAACAAGACACTCACATGACCTCCAACCACTGGTCCATACAGTGCTATTAATTTGAGGCGGGGATGGGGGGTCCTTCTCAAATGGAAGCATCAGTCACATCAGCCATCACCACAATTGAGTATCATCACGGTGGGATAAACATCACTTGCTCCGTATTTTGGCACAGATCTTCAAATGTGTCAGTAACAGAGGACAAAAAAGGCAGAGGGCTGAATGACACATGACAGCTACTACTATGTGTGGGCTTTGGGTCCTGATACACAGAGCTATGAATGAAAGCAGGCAGAGAAACTTGCATGAGGTCTGCTACGATGTTAGGTTGTTAGGAGTGATAATGGCGCTGCCTCCGGGCAGTGTCCCTGCTTGAGAGAGGCTCAGGGGCCAGCAAGCGTCAAGACAGCTAGAGTCCACTTTCACAAGTGTGCATGCATCACGTGCACTAATGAGGCTCGAGTGGCGAGATGCCAGCTGATGACCCCTGCCAATGTCCGCTCTATCACTTTCTCAGCCTTACTACAGACTCAAAAGCATTCAAAACTCAGGAAACTCCAGAGGGGGAATTAAAAGGTTTTTTTGGGCAGAGGTTGGGACTCAGTGGTAGAGCGCTTGCCTAGCACAGGTGAGACTTGGGAATGTTTCACAGCACATCTTAAAATTAAAAAAAATTTTTTTTTTCAAGAGACATTTAAAACAAGAAGGAGTTCCTTCCCAACAGAAGATCAATACCAGTCTTGGAAAGCAACTTTATCTTTTATCCACATGCTGCTAGAAATACTAGGAAGGAAATTCTACATCTTTAACAAGACAAAGTCAAGATATCTCCAGCCTATCCTGGTGGTGCACACGTGTAAGCCAAGCAACTCAGGAGGCCGAGGCAGGAGTAGCGCAAGTTCAAGGTCAGCCTCAGCAACTTAGCAAGGTCCTAAGCAAAAGTCCGAAGTTTAATTCCCAATGCTACCAAAGAACAAAACAGAACTGGACAATGACTATAAGACAAGGCACAAACATCTGTAATATGGTCCCAGTGGAGGATGAGTACTAATAAAAACACTTTTGAGTTTATTTATTCAACACTTATTAAATATCCAAAAAGAAAATATTCTCTTGGACTTAAGCAGCTCACAACTGATTAGCACACAAAAAACATTTATAACCACACAGGTACTCATACAGGCATGTTTGTGTGTATGCAGGAGTCACCCCTTAACTGTGGGGGTTATGTTCCAAGAGTGCCTGTGGATGCCTGAAAAAGGTTAGAAGGAAACCCAATACACACACCTTCCTCTCGCACACCCCTATGATACTGCTCAACTTGTAGGTAAGGCACCCCGAGATTATCCCCCACCACTAGGCCAACTGTAACAACATACCACAATAAAGCCACGTCAATGTGATCTTTCTCTCCACTGTCTTCCTGCACTGCCCCTTGTTTTTCCTGGGGATGTGAGCTGGTACACTGTCTATGTGGCGAGGTGACACAGGCACCAAGAAACAGCGGTGGACTGCTGACCTTGTGATGACATGTCAGGAGGATGGTGTAACCATGATGCTGTGGTGTGGGCGGCGTGTGCAGCAGCTGTGCTGGGCGGGGGATGACTCATGTCCAGGGCAGCCTCTCAGAACAGCTCACATTTAAAGCACCATGTATTTCTGAAATTTCTGATTTAATATTTTTAGACTATAACAAATTGTGGGAAGCAAAACTGCAGGTGAAGGGGTGCTCCTGGATATAGATATGCAAAAGGCGAAAGGCTACAAAGGTTTAAGGACTGTAGAGATGATAAAATCGCTACGGGGCAGAGGGGCTGGGGCCCACAGGAGCCACTCCAGGGGCATCTCAGCAGTGCCTAGTGTCTGGGGGAGATGGAAACCTGGCGCAGGGAGGCCTGCTGGAGGGCGCATGAAACGTTCGCAGTGAGACCCTCAGAGGGTGGACACAGGCCGGGAAGGCCAGATCAGACTTGACCACTGCGCCTGGGTGAAGAATGCCACCAGAACAATGACGGCACCCACACACGGACAGCAGGAGGCAGCGCGGCCGAGTGGAGGCAGGCAGTGTTGAAGAGCTGTCTGAACATCAGGGGGACATCTCGAAGTTCCTAACTGGTGACGTGACTCTCTGGAGCACATCGACCAAGCCACCACCACCACAATCAAGTCACCCTAGCCTCATCAAACTGCCAGTGGCAGTTTTTCTTTAAGTCCCAAAGTAGTCCCAATTGTCACCTGCTTGATACAGCCAGCTCCCCAGGGCATCAGTCAGGCCCAGCTCTCATCTGTGAGAGGCCAGGGCTTCAGGGTTGGCACCGCCTGGGCAGGGTTTACCTTTGCTGACTATGAAGCACCTGCCCTGTGCCGGCACTCCAGACAGACGAGGCCAGCAGACCCCACAGAGCAAGGTGAGCACGATGGGAGGCCAGGAAACTCAGAGCTGCCTCAGACCCAAGACTCAAGTTGGCAGGGAGGGGATGTGACCTAGACAAATAAGTAGTGTCACGTAAAAGTGCACAGCGAGTCCTTAGGGTACATCAGCCCAAAGGAGGAACAGCCTCACTTGGCACATTGTGGGCTCTGGGTAGGGTCTCCACCAAATCACTTCTATGCCTCAGTTTTCTTGTCTGTTATTTTATGAATACTTGAAATCTTAATTTTAGGGCTGGGGATGTGGCTCAAGTGGTAGCGCGCTCGCCTGGCATGCGTACGGCCCGGGTTCGATCCTCAGCACCACATACAAACAAAGATGTGTCTGCCGAGAACTAAAAAATAAATATTAAAAAATTCTCTCTCTCTCACTCTTTCTTTAAAAAAAAAAAAATCTTAATTTTATAAAGTTTAACTGACCATAAATTACATCATAAATACTGTGGCTATATAAAAGCCAATAACAATTCTAAAGCGTTCACAGGCAGCCTGAACATGCTTGAGGCTCCACAGTCTGAGCAAAGGCCCGTGGAGGGGCAGGGCAAATAGAAAACATCAGTAAGGTACAGGTCCCAGCCAAACCCACACTGCCCCGTTCAGAACCCATGCCTAGGCTCTACCTGCTGCCACAGGCACTGTGATCATTGCTGTTTCTTTCTTTTTTTCCTTTTCCTTTGTTTTTGGTACTGGGGACTGAACCTTGGGGCACTTAACCAATGAGCCACATTCCTAGCCCTTCCCCCACTTTTTTTTGCTGAAGTTGGCTTCAAACTTGCCATCCTCCTACTTCAGTCACCTTGGCTGCTGGGATTATAGTATGCGACAAGGTGCCCTGCTCACTGCTGTTTCTTGGGGACAGTTTATTGATCAATGATACAATGTTAGTAGCAAGTTATACCCTCAGTAACTCAGGAAATCCAACCTTCAGCCATCCAAACTCAAATCGACCAAAATGGCTATGAAGGGGAGAGTAGACCGTAAGCCAGCCCACACCCAAGTGCAGTTCCTGCCGAGGGAGCCTGCATGGGCCAGGCATCTGCACAGGAGAAACCACACCCCCACAAAGGACTGCAGAGTGCAGGTGACAGCAGTGGGCACAGGCGCTCCAGGGTGGAGGAGATGGAGTTGGAACACACAGCCACCGAACAGCAGCAGGCACCTGAACGCACACCCACAACAGAGTGGAGGGCACCAGATGTAAAGGGAAAAGGAGACCAGTGAGAGAAGAGCGGAGGCTGTGGGGCCAGCGCTGGGCCCAGCAAGCAGACGAAGTGGAAAATCAGGTGCGCCAACTTCCACACCGCAACACAGTGAGAACAGAAGGGTCCCGCCAAGTTACTTCTGGGAAAGCACTTTATAAAGCTTTCTAGGTGCCCTGTAAACCGCACAGAATTTCAGCCCTGCTGTCCCCCCCGCCCCTGTGCTGGGGACTGGACCCTGGGGCACTCTATCACTGAGTTATATCCCCAGACCTTTCTATTTTGAGACAGTCTCACTAAATTGCTGAGGCTGGCCTCGAACTTGTATCCTCCTGCCTCAGCCTGAGTCACTGAGATGACAGGTGTGCACCACCATACCCTGCTGTCACTCTCAAACACTAAAATGAAAATGCCAAGAGACCAGATGGGAGAAGAGTCACCACCTCTGTGTATCTGGAAAAGGACAGCTCGCCCGCTACACCTACAAGTGGTCAGTGAGAGCTTCACTAGGGCTTACCCTCTGGTCTTCCATGGCCAGCGCTCAGAGTGGAAGTCTGGCAGGGGGCACGATGCTGGAGCCGACATGCACTCGGTCAGACTGCACTCACTCATTATTGGTGATGCTGGGAACTGAACCAGGGGCACTGGGCCTCTGAGCTGCATTGATTTTAATTTTCATTTCAGTCTAAGTTTCCCAGGCTGGCCTCCTACTTCAGCCTCGCAAGTCAGTGGGATAACAGTGCACCACCGAGCCCAGGGGCAAGACTGCCTTTGTAAGAGCAAAACTCAAGCAAGCAACAAACCTCAGCATAGGCTTTAAAAAGGTAAGAGAGAGAGGGAAGGAGGCAGGAAGAAGAAAAGCAGACGACAGTCAAAACATGTGATTACTGGGTTTTGGACAATTAAAAAAAAAACAAGGCCAAACTCCTACCAGTTAAACCCTCATTATACAGCAAACAACTTATTCTACATACTATTACCATTTACCTTAGTATGGCACACTGGTCACATCATCAAAATAATACTGATAATTATTATTAACTAAAATTTAATTCATTCAGATATCCTTAATTTTTACCCCTTTTCCAATTCCATCCAGAATGGTCTTTAAAAACTGCCTAATGCCATTTAAAGGCAGATTTTTGGCTGGGTGTGGTAGCACAATGCATGCCTGTAATCCCAGCGGCTGGGAGGCTGAGACAGGAGGATTACAGGTTCAAAGTCAGCCTCAGCAAGTTAGCCAGGCCTGAAGCAACTTAGTGAGACCCTGCCCTGGCTCTAAATAAAAAAACCAAAAAGGGCTGGGGATGTGGCTCAGTGGTAAAGCACCCCTGGGTTAAAAAAAAAAAAGGTAAATTTTTTCAGCCAGGCACAGTGGCAAATGTCTATAATACCAGAGACTTGGGAGGCTGACATAGGAGGATTGCCAAGTTCAGGCTGGTCTGGGCAGCTTAGCAAGACCTTGTCTCAAAACAAACAAACAAAAAATCAAAACAAGGAGCCGGGATTGTGGCTCAGTGGTACAGCGCTTGCCTGGCATGCGTGGGGCACTGGACACTGGGTTTGTTCCCTGGCACCACATAAAAACAAATAAAATAAAGGTATAAACAAACAAACAAAAAAATCAAGACAGTAATTTCTCCCCTAGTAGATGGCCCCTGGCTAAGAATAAGCATTCTCCAAGGCCTTCCATCAGCCTTCAAAATTAAATCCCGTTATCTTGATAACTGGGATTAATTACAGGCCGGGCACGGAGCCTCTGAAGGATTCTAGAAAGCACAGAGGGCCAGGTAGTGCCCACAGTGAATTTCTCCATGGTCCTTATACTCCAGAACTTTGCTCTTCGGAACTCAGTGAATGTGATCTCAATAACCCAACCACATCTATAAGATGCACAAAGCTGTGGGGGAAACCAAGCAATTCTAACCAGCAGATCATTGCTGCTCCCCACAGACAGGAACTGTAGGGCTCACTGCTGCCTCCAGTGCCTTACCGTGATGAGTACTTTCCAGGAAAGGAAGGAATAAAAGGTCAGAGAACTACAAGCTATTTCAGGATTGAAAATTACTTCAGTCCCTCATGGGTATTCTCATTTGGAAGAAAAAAATAAAACCCAGAAGAAGGTTACGCACACTTACACTACATTGCCAATTGGTAATTTAAATCCATGTTTCTCAAAAAATTTTGACACCAACATCATGACTTCACGAATGCATGTGTATATAAATGTATGCATGTTAACTAAACAAAACCAAAAAAGTAATGTCTAATAATTCTAACTTTTATTATAAAGCACTATATTTTCTAATCTATTTCATTAACAAACAAAACCAAATGACCCACTCAATCACCTTATGTACAGGACACAAAGCAGTTTGAAGGCCTTGATTTGGATGGACAATGAATACAGGAGACTTCTGATTTGAGAGGCGGAGGTCCTAAGCAACTTAGCAAGACCCTGTCTCAAAATAAAAAGTAAAAAAAAAAAAAAAAAAAAAAGGGCTGGGGACGTGGCTAATGGCTAAGAGCCCCTAGGTTCAATCCCAAGTACCCCCCAAAAGGCAAGTGTAGCTAGGTACAGTGGTGCATACTTGTAATCCCAGCAGTTCAGGAGGCTGAAGCAGGAGGACCACAAATTCAAGGCCAGTCTCAGCAACTTAGCCTGTCTCAATGCAAAAAATAAGGGCTGGAAATGTATCATGGTAGAGTGACTCTAGGTTCAATCCTCAGTACTGGAGAAAAAACACACTAGGTAACAGCCATGGGGGGGAGGGGGTTTTCCATATGCTAGTAGTTTCTACCTTTGCTTATATATGAAAATGTTCAGTTATTTTACATGTTAGGAAAATAATCAACTAAAAACTTTCAGCCTAATCCAGATCTCACTAATGTCCCTCTATTTAATGCAAGTAATAATTCTCTCTCGCTCGCTCTATTTTGGCAGTGCTGGCAACTGAACCCAGGGACTTGCACAGGCTAACCATGCATTCTACTGCTGAGCATCACCCTCAAGCCAACTAGCAATTCTATTTGCAATCTCTAAAAAAGCATTGAGATGTAATTCTTTTGCTCTAAAATCTGCCTCCATAGCAATGGTTTTCTTTTAAAATACTTTTAAAAAATATTTTGTTATACATGAACACATTAATATTTTTGTTTATTTTTATGTGGTGCTGAGAATGGATCCCAGTGCCTCATACATGCAAGGCAAGCGCTCTGCCACCGAGCCACAATCACAGCCCTGGTTTTCTTATACTTAAGCCAGACTCTTAAATTTGCTAGATGTTAAAAGCTGCTAAGACTTCGTTTTTTTTTTTTTTTTGGATGGGGGTATTGAACCCCGGGGTGCTTAACCACTGAGTCACATCCCCAGCCCTTTTCTGTATTAGAGACAGGGTCTCACTGAGTTGCTTAGCACCTTGCTAAGTCGCTGAGGCTGGCTTTTAACTTACCATCCTCCTGCCTCAGTCTCCCAAGCCGCTGGGATTACAGCTTTGTGCCATGGAGCCAGTTTAAGAAGACTTCTCATTTAAAAGGTTGTTTTCTACTGAGCTGCTGAGCCTTTCCTTGCTGGATGACCTTTCCAGACCCATGCCATGCTACAGGCTCTGGTTTTCTAATGTCATAAGATGCTTCCCACACTGGGCATGCATGGCCATTAGAATTTGGGCAGACTTCTTGAAAATAGTCTGTAACTTTCAGGAAAAATAACACTATTTGTTGCTGAAGACAAAATTCAAGCTTTCAAGCAAAAAATATAATTTTATACTTCCTGTAATTGGCTCCATAGCCTTCCCTGTTCAAAGCCTTTCCTGAGGAACCCAAGAGTAATGCTAATTAATAAGCGTGTTTTTTGATACTGTATAATGAAATGTGTCAACATTTGGAAGATCTGCAGAACTCAGCCAAACTACAGTTTCCAAATCCTAAATGGATGTTACAAAAGCACACACACATTGCCTCTCTATTCAAAGCACAAGACAGAAGGATAGATTTTCGTGTAACAGTATGAAAAGTTTATTGAGGTTTCAGATTTCACACTGCAACAACCTTCACAAAAACCAGCACTTGAGTTTTGGTGTAGTATCAAATAGGAATATCAAAAGGTATTACAATACTCCCACCTTTCCCAACTCCATCTGTTTGAGGTAAGCTATTCATCCTTCTTGTATCAACCCAGGTAACACAAAGATGGAGACAAAAGCAGATGTGAGAAGCCAGCTGCCTCCTCTAGACTAAGTGGGATCATTAAAAGGCCCCTAGATGTGACCAGCTCCACATGAATCACAGAACAGTTTGCAAAGGGAGACTTTTAGTCTCCATCTATGCTGGTCCTCCTCAACCAGAGGCACCATGTTGTCAAGGGACTATCAGGACAACTCACCTAGAGGTCCTGATGAAGACGGATATTTTTGGATATTTTAAAAAATTATGACATGGAGAAAATTTCTAAAAATCAAGTACAGGCAACTTAATGGAATAAACAGAGGTAATGTGTCCATCTGCAATTAAAAATATATATATATTATTTTTTAAAAAATCAAGCAAGCACTCACTCTAGGCCACAGAGTGCAAAGGCCCAGGGAGCGCTGCCCCCAGACCCTAAGTGAGCTGGGTGCTGGAGCCTGATCTTGGCCATCTGACACTCATTCAAACACTCTGCTTTGTATGTTCCAAGCTCCTGGGAACACTCCTTGAAATTGTGAAATCTTCCCAGAACAGTAAGGTGAATAATTTCATAACATACGAAGTTTCTAGAAACCACAGAAGCATTTATATGACAATTATTTATAACCACTAAGTACTCATTTATAATACTGAGTTACTCTGGTGATAAAGAAAATGTTTTATGCCTTCAAAAACAGCTTCTCTTACCTGGCTTTAGAAATATGCCCAAGAAAATAAAAGCTCCTTTCAGTCAAGATAACTTTTCTCACTCCTACTTACCCAAAGAGCAGAGAAACACCATTAAAAAACCGAGAAATCAGCAAGGCTCCAGGTTTAGTCACCAGTACCACAAAACAAAGTGAGAAAACCAAGGCTACCAACTGTGTAGCACCTCTGATGCACCAGACCCCAGGCCGCGCTTCGGACACCTCTCACTGCGCTTCCCACAGCCCCGCACCAAGTCTCCACCTCATGGGGGAAAACAAGGCTGGGAGCAGGGCAGGAGCGAGCTCCTGCGCACGCGGCCTGCACATGCTACACCAGGGCTTTGCCAGAGTAGACTTACAGAGTGCTCCTGGTGAAACCCCTATTTCTGGTGGCACTTTTCAGAGAGGATAAGGGTTTGCAATGGAGCAATGGGACATGTCCCATTGGAGGCACCATGGAGCAATGGGTGAAGGATGACAGCAAACCCAACAACTTGCCATGACAGTAAACAGGAATTAAGAATGAGCCTTTCCACCCTTCCTTCTTAGTCTTTTTAGTTCCCTTCCTTCCAGTCCCATGGAGGCCTCCTGTACCACTCTCAGTCAGTTTAATGCACTCTCCTTCCTCTAACATGGCTTTGCGCTTGGCTCCGTCACAGGCCTGCACACAGCTCAGGGACTTGGTAGTGAACAAAATGGGTGGAATTCAAGTGTTCATGGAAGGGACATCCAGGAGGAGGGGATGACAACACAGACACACAATACACTGAACAAACAAAACAGCTGTGCCAGGTGCCACAGCGGTGCATGCCTGTGATGCAGCCACTCAGGAGGCTGAACCAGGAGGATCTCAAGTTCAAGTCCAGCCTCAGCCACTCAGTGAGACCATGCCTTAAAAAAAAAAAAAAAAAAAGGTGGCGGTGGGGGGGAGGAGTAGAGCATCCCAGGTTCAGTCCCTACTGCCAACAAAACCCAACAGACCACAAGAATGAAATCATAATTAGAATAAGGTATGCTCCATATAGGTTTAATGTCACGATACACTCTACTGTCATGTATATCTAAAAAGAACAATTTTTAAAAATATATCAAATTAAAAAAATTATTATAAGAATAGGGGAAGAGAAAGTTTTGATTTTTTTTAAATTAGTTGTTGATGGGCCTTTATTTATTTGTGTGTGTATGTGGTACTGTGAATCGAACCCAGTGCCTCACCTATGCAAGGCAAGTGCTCTGTCACTGAGCCCCAGCCCCATTTTTGATTAAAAAAAAAAAAAAGCCAATCATTCATTCAACAAACACTCGATAAACATCTCCTATGCTTCAGGCAGGGGACAGAATAGGGGACAAGCCAAGTTTCTATATGCATGGTATACAATAGTGTCTAGTAGGTCAAAGAGTAAACAAATTATTAAAAAAAAAAAAAAAACCCAGCTGGAGGTAAAGCTCAGTGGCAGAATGCCTGCTTAAAGATCCTGTGTTTGGGCCCCACCCCTCAAACAGGCAGCATCAGTAGAAATAACAATAGTTTTTACATGCTGCTTTCCTTCCCATTTTAAGTCTTAAAATATACTTAGAGACAGAAAGTAGAATAGTGGCTGTGAGAGCCTTGGGGAAGGGGAAGTGAGGAATTACTGTTTATGGGTACAGGGTTTTAGCTTTACCAGGTGAAGTCAGGAAGATGGAGGGCGGGGCAGGCACACTGCATTGTGAATCAATTTAATACTACTGAACTGTACACCTAAAATGGTTGAAATGTTAATTTGATGCTATGTATATTTTACCACAATAAAAAAACTTAGAACTGGGGATGAAGCTCAGTGGTAGAGTGCTTGCCTAGCATGCGCAATCTCTCCCCGGCAACCCCCCACAAAAAAAAGTACTTAATGGTTAGAGGGCTGGGGGTGTAGCTCAGTGGTAAAGTGCTTACAGAACAAGGAGCATGTACAAGGCCCTGGGTTCAGTGCCATTGTGGGGGAGGGGTGTCAGATGGCCAAGATCAGGCTCCAGCACCCAGCTCACCTAGGGTTTGGGGGCAGCGCTCCCTGCCTTTGCATGCTGTGGCCTCAGAGTGAGTGCTTGCTTGATTTTTTTAAAATATTTTTTTTAGTTGCAGATGGGAACAATATCCTTATTTATTTTTATGTGGTGCTGAAGATTGAACCCACTGCCTCACATGTGCTAGGCACCCTTGCTTGATTTTTGAAAGGGCTTAATGACCCATAATGTCCAATACTTCCATTAAGTTAGCTGTACTTGTTTTTTTTTTTTTTTTTGAAATTTTCTCCACCGACATGACTTCTAAAAATACCCTTCTTCACCAGGACCTCTAGGTAAGTTGTCCTGATAGTCCCTCAACTTAAAAGGCTAGAATTCAGTGGGCATGGTGGGGCATGCCTGAAATCCCAGTGTCTCAGGAGGCTGAGACAGGAGGATTGGGAGTTCAAAACCAGCCTCAGCAAAAAGGAGGCGCTAAGCAACTCAGTGAGACTCTGTCTCTAAATAAAATACAAAATCGGGCTGGGGTATGGCTCAGTGGTGCCCCTGAGTTCAATCCCCAGTACCAAAAGGCTAGAATTCTAGTTCCCTAACTGAAACCTCAAAGAAATACTTTTTACTATGTTTTACTATGTTCACCACATTGGTTTTGAACTCCTAGGTTCCAGCAATCCTCCCACCTCAGTATGAGTATCTGGGACTATGGGTATGTGCCACCACATTCAACTTCAAGAAAACTTGAATTTGTACCTTTACCACATTTTAGCAGGTACATTCTCATTTCTTGCTACCTCTGGGTTCCAACCTTTGCTTCAGGATTGATGGTGTTCAGTTAAGTGCTCATAAGACTTTGTTGACATTTGGAATGTAAAAATCAGGATTTCTCTGTACTTTATCAATGGCAAGTGAAAACTGGAACCTCACAAAGACAATTTAGCAAAGTGCAAAACAATGTCTATTCAAGATCTGATACAATTCACTCTTGATAACTTGGCATTTTGGTTTTTTTTTTTTGATTTGCTTGTTGAACAACAATGCTGTCTCTGGTTCTCTCTTTGGCTGCTGAGGACATGTCTGTTGAGGCTTGGGGTAAATATCACCTCCCTACAACTGCACTGGCTATCAAACACAACTGCAAAACAAGCTTATGTGTGTGTGGGGGGTTGTGGCTCAGTGGTAGAGCACTTGCCTGGCATGGATGAGGTACTGGTCAATCCCCAGCAATCAATAAAAATAAAACAAAATAAAGGCATTGTGTCCATCTACAACAAACAAACAAACAAACACCAAGCTTATATGGACCACCTAACTCAAAACCAGGATTTCAGATCATAACTATTCATTACAAGCCTGCTATTCCTTTTACCTGTGATCTAAGCGATTTAGAGCAGAGATGTATTATTACTCAATCTAAGGCAACTCAGATGACCATTGAAGAATATGTGGTCAACTATGTTGCTAAATTTCAGAGAATAACTAGAAGTCCGCTCATGTATAAATTGGGCACACAAACCCAACAACAGGTTTTAAAAACTACTTTTAAGAAACTCAGCCAAGGCCAGGCATGGTGGTGTATGCCTGTAATCCCAGCAATCATGAGGCTGTGGGAGGAAGATCCAAAGTTCCAGGCCAGCCTGGGCAACTCATTGAGGCCTCAAGCCAACTTAACAAAACCCTGTTTCAAAATAAAAAATGGCTAGGATATGGCTCAATGGTTGAGCACCTCTGGGTTCAACCTCAGTACCACCCCACCCCCAAAAGAAACTAAGCAAAACTTCCTATGGACTTTTACATCACTATGAAGCCAAGTGAACAATTCCAAGGTCAGACACAGCAGATACAGATGTAGTAAAGGACTTTCCAGTAGGAAGCTTACAAGATGCATGGCACTTTCTAGAGTGGCTCATTTTAGCTTTAGGAGCACAGGTGGGCAAATAGCTGCCATTTTCACATGGCTGCTGGTATTGGAAATGAAACGCATCTTAATAAAATTCATTTTGATCACTTTCTACTTTGGGTTGTTCAAGTCTCCTTCAACTATCAAAGTTTGACATGCATTCATCTTGAACACCTCACTGTCACCAAAGAACTAGCATATCCAACAAAGGCATATTTTAAATAAATAAATCTCTAGGCTCAGTATAATATGACCAGCTAATGTGGTCCCAATTCAACTAAAACCTCCTTGGACCTGCCTTAAATTGAACTATTCTTTTTTCTTGGAACTTCTGGATGTCTTTTGAAACTAGAAAAAAGACCTCGCTATTAAAATTTCAAGACGACCAAAGTCCAAATTTAATGTCTAGAAAACTACCCCAAAGGCGCTAATTTTACGTCATCCAACATTTATTTCCTTTTTATTAGCAAATAAAATATTCTTTGAAATACAGGTGGCTCCACACCTATCCCAGCTTCCATGCTTGTCACCACACTGGGTTCACTCCGGCACCCAAAGAAGCCTTTGTTTGAACCATTCCCAAACCAAGGTATTAAAAGTGATCATTCTTCACCAAACAAAGATACTTTCTGGACAGCAACCTGGGAGACTGGACACCTCAGTAGGTACTATTGTGGTGCTATTCTGGGAAAGTAATCCTTTCTGTAAAAGGACACAAAGACCAAGTGTGTCCTTGACCAACAGCAAGGTGTTTACAGCCTATCTTCTAAATTCTGTATGCGGCAATTTGAAATTAAAAAAAAAAACAAAAAAAAAAACAGGGTGATTTCCTTGAATTAAACACCATGAGCTTTCGATTCACCAAACATTTTCCTTTCAACGACGGCGCCTCAATTAAATGTAGCCTTCTGCATTGGACCAGAATCGTAACGAGGCTACACGCGACTCCGTCTCCAGGTCAGAACGAGAAAACTAGGGAGAAATAAAAATTTCCACCAGCAAGCACGTGGCAGCTGTCAATACGGCGCTCCGGTCGGAGAACCGCCGTCACAGACACCGCTGTGATGCACTTGTTTTCGTTGGTCTCCCTCCTTGGGCCGCCCGCCACGAAGCGACCCCCGTGCTGCCCCCGGGGGCATCGCCCCTCTCGCGGCCTCCGACCTCCCCCGGCCTGCCGGCCTCCTCTGCAAGGGCCGGGGCCCCGGCGGCGGGCGGAACGAGCCCGGGAGGTCGGCCGAACCGGGCAGGCCGCGGCCCGCACCCGCGCTGCAACCGAGCCCCGCGCCCGCCCTCCAGCGGGGGATGGGGCTGCCAGCGGTGCTCGGGCCCGGGCTCAGGGTCGCCGCGGCCGGCAGTGCGGCCTGAGCACAGCCCGCACCAGCGCCGGGGCAGCAGGAGGGCGCTGCCCCTCGAGCAAGACCCCGGCGCCAACCGCCAAGCCCCGGCCCCGAGCGCGCCATTTCCAGGCCCCGGCCCTCCGGGCGCTGCTCCAGGCCTCCGCGGGCCCGGTCGGCCGCGGCCTCCCGCCGGCCCAGGCGAGCGCAGCGAGACCACCGCCCCGGGACCCCCGACGCGGCCCGGCCCCCGCGCCCAGCAACACCCGCGCACGCCCGCCTCACCCTCTGCCGCCGCCGAAGCTGCTGTAGGCCCGATCGTCGTAGGTATCGAAGTCCGCCATTTGCCGTCTCCGCTCCGAGAGGAACCAGGGTGAGGGAGGAAGGACCCCGCAATATAACTCCCCCCGCCCCGCCGCCGGGGCTGTCCGCTGCACCGCCTGATCGCAAATCGCACGCACGCACGCGCGCGCGCGCGCACGTACGCCGCGCCGCGCCCGGCCTGGGCCGCCCGGCCGCTGCTGACCCGGCGCGCTCTACGACCCACGTGGTGCGGCGACACGGGGGCCGCGCGTCCGGACGGCCGCCGCCGCCCATTGTGTGCTGGCCCCGCAGCTGCACGCGCGGCCGCCTCCTGCCCCCGCCACGCCGACACAACCCCTCCCGGCTGGGCCCCCTCCGACGAGCGGCGCTTTCTACTGCGGCTCGGCCTCGGTACCCCGGGCCCGGCGGGGACCCCGAGCCCTGCTCCTCCGCGCCCCACACTCGGGCACACCTCTTCCGGCCAAGTGGTCGCCGGGTAACTCCCAAGTAGAGGCCACCTCTTCTAGGCGGAGACCCTCGGAGCTGGTCACACGCTGTGGGTGCCCAGGGGCCGAGGGCCTGGAAGGTGGTGCGAGGCCACGGGCTGCGCCAGTCACAGGTTCTGCCCTCCGGGCTCTACTCGCTGTCCCTGTGTGGGGCGGGGGTTTGGATGAGAGCGCAGGTTGTGGTTAACTAGAGAGGGAGTCGGTGCATCTCGCTTTTGCAGAAGTCACCGCGCTGGAGCACAACGGAATGCAGATGTGCATCCTCCAGCTGTAGCGAGAGAGGGGGTACGTAGTGAGAACCGACGGCCTTTCTGCCTGTGAGTGAGATGGTGGTAACATGCGGTACTGCTGCCCCGGACTGTGCCAGCTTTGGCCGACCCTGATGTGTCCTGAGCACAGCCTAACAGAGCCTTCCTTGCAAGCGCACGGTGCCTGTGGCACGCGCGAGCAATCCCAGCAACTCTGGAGGCAGACGCAGACCCTTCTGCAAGTCAGAGGCCAGAGGCCAGCCTGAGCGACCAAGCAAGAACCTGTCCCCAAACAAAAAGTAAAGACTGGAGATGAAGATGGGTGATAAAGCGCCCCTGGGTTCAATCCCCGGGGTGTGTGTGTGTGTATCCACAGAATTTTTCTTCTATCTATTTATTTATTTTATGTGGTGTTGAGGACCAAACCCAGTGCCTCACATGTGCTTAGCATGCGCTCCACTGCTGAGCCACAACCCCAGACCCTACTTTTTTCTGGGGGGTGCTGGGATTGAACCCAGGGCCTTATGCATGTGAGGCAAGCACTCTACCATCTGAGCTATATCACCAGCCCACAAGCCCAGACCCTATATCCATAGAATTCTTATATGGTATCCTAGGAATCACCTAGGAATCTTACCAATATCCTTATCCAGTACTTTTATATTTAAGTATCTTTTTAAAAACTCCTTTATGCCACCACAGGAATGGACAGACTGCTGTTAACTCATTTTTTTGCTTGTCTGTCTGTCTCTCTGACTTTCCAAGTAATAAACACTTTGCTATGTAGTATACCCAGATTAAACCTGGAACCCCTTGACCTGAGCTCCACCTCTTCCTGTCTAGATGACTTGAAACAACCTCTTATCTCAATTTCCTCATCTATATAAAGGGACCATGTCTTCTACCTCTTCAAAGTTGTAAAGGTTAAATGGATAAATATATTTATAAGATTCTCAGCACATAGTAATATATATTAAGTACAAACTATGTGTCTGGCACCATTATGAGTGTTTTATGTCTGTTATTTCCAAATATGTTCCACAGCTGTGCAGCCACCCATGAAAGGAAAGTGACTGGCCCAAGATCATGCAGCATACACCTCTTAGCACAGTGCTCAGACAAGAGCCAGTGTTTTTTTTTTTTCCTCTCCTTGCAATTTTTTGTTTTGCGGTGCTGGGGATCCAACCTAGGGTCTCACACATGCTGGGTAGGTGCTGTGCCACTAAGACACACCCCCAAACTTTAATGTTTATTTATTTATTTGTTTGTTTATTTTGAATTTTTTAATATTTATTTTTTCGTTTTCAGCGGACACAACATCTTTGTTTGTATGTGGTGCTGAGGATCGGACCCGGGCCGCACGCATGCCAGGCGAGCGCACTACTACTTGAGCCACATCCCCAGCCCCTAATGTTTATTTATTTGTTTTTGGTCCTGGAGATTGAACCACCAAGCTACATCTAAACCCTTTTTATTTTTTAATTTTGTGACAGGGTCTCACTAAGTTGCTGAGGCTGCGCTCGAACTTGCCTCAGCTTCTCAAGTAGTGGGATTACTTGTGTGAGCCACCAGGCCCAGCTAATGTTCATTCATGAATGGCCTTACAATTCTTTTTTTTTTTTTTTAAATATTGTTAGTTGTTATTTATTTTTAAGTGGTGCTGAGGATGGAACCCAGTGCCTCACAGGAGCTAGGTAAGTGCTGTACCACTGAGCTACAACCCCAGCCCTGGCCTTACAATTCTTTTAAAAAAAAAAAAAATTTATTTTTTAGTTGTAGGTGGACACAATACCTTTATGTTATTTTTTTTTAAGAGAGAGAGAGAGAGAATTTTAATATTTATTTTTTAGTTTTCGGCGGACATAACATCTTTCTTTGTATGTGGTGCTGAGGATCGAACCCGGGCCGCACGCATGCCAGGCGAGCGCATTACCACTTGAGCCATATCCCCAGCCCTTTATTTATTTATTTTTATGTGGTGCTGAGGATTGAACCCAGGGCCTCTCAGGTGCTGTACGAGTGCTCTACCACTGAGCAACAGTCCCAGCCCCGTGGGTGACATCCTTGGAGGACAGGAACCAGGTTGATGGAGTCATGGTGTCCTCCCGAGGGGGGAATGGGGTCATTTGTCCTTAGTGATGGAAAAGAAGGGAAGGCTTCTAGGAAGGCTGAGGTTTTCTCAGTTAGGACCTTCCATGGGTCACTCTCCCCTCTTGGCTTATCCCCCTTCCCACCCCGCCGGCACCCAAGGCACAATCCTGGATCATCCTGTCTGTGGAACTCCCCTCTTTGGTCTCCGGCATACAACCCATCTCCTACCCAGGATCCAGAGGATTGACAGCAACTCCAGAAAGTTCCAAAACATTGTGTGACAGGGGCTCACTTGATACTTTGTGTCCTTGTGGCTTTGAAACTGACATGTTTTTTTCTTTTTCCCAATCTTTTCCCTAAACTTCTCTTTCCTGATCTTTTTTCCCTTATCTTCTTCCTGACCTCCTCCCTGATCTTCTTTTTTCCTGACCTTCTCCTCCCTGATCTCTCCTCCCAAATCTCATTTTCTCTGAATGACCTCTATAAAAGCCCCCTGTTCCTGTGGATGGGCAGAATCACAGCCTTTGGGACAGAAGTGTCCCCTGTGTTTTTTCTTTGCTAGCAAAGCAATAAACCTTTTTCCTTTTTCTCAAAACTATGTCCTCATTATTGGATTGGCATTGGGGACAAGGACTGGGCTTTCAGCAATAATTGCACCTGCGCCCTTGGCCAAGTTGAATGTCCAACCCCTCCTGAGGTTATCCTCAGGGGGGTGGATTCTGATTTGTTCCCTAACCCCTCCCTGGATATATTCTACCCTTCCCTGTGCCCTTGAGCCTCGGTCTGGAAGGACCAGCTCAGAGCTCTGTGTCTGAACAACCTTTGGTGTGACCAAGCCTGTGGGTTGGTGTTTCTCATGCTCTCCAAGCCACCTACTGTAGACATGTGCTACATAATGATGTTCCTGTCAACTGGGCCACATGCATATGTCATGACAATTCCATCAGATTAGAGCTGAAAGACTCCTGTCAGCTGGTGACCCTGTTGCAGTTGCCACGTTGTGACAAAACTCATCGCTCACATGTTTGTGGTGATGCTGGTGTAAGCAGACCTGGGCGGTTACAAAAGTAGAGCACACACAGTTATGTAGACTATACAGCAGCTCCCAGATGACAATGAGCCATTGTGTCACTGGTTTATTTAATGCACTCTTTAACCCTTCCCTGGGATGGAGTGACTGACAGCACTGGCTAGGTTTGTGCAGATGCACTTTATGTTGTTTGTTCAGTGACAAAATCAGCTCACAGGTGTTTCTCAGAATGTGTCCCCATCATTAAGTGATACATGACTACCATCTGGGTGACCTCAAGCAAGTTGCTTAATCTCCCGGTTCTTTGTCTATAAATAATACTCCATAAGTAATAGTCATTGCAATACTGGTTTTGGGGACTTATGCTGTTTTAAAAGTTCTGAAATGTTGGTATTTTGTTGATATAATATTGCTAATTTATTACCTAAAAATAACCTGGAATATGTTTTATGTTTATGTTCAGATTAAGATCAACAATTTGGACTCAATTTATGTGAAAATACTCAGTGTTACTCCACAAATCTATTCAGATCCGCCCCTGTGCAAAACATCCATATTGAGCTACTGCAGAGCTTCTGTTAAAGCATGAGTGTTATTCTAGGCCAAGGGCTTTTGAAACAAATGAGTATGGATATGAGAAAAATGGAAATTGACCCACGGAAACTGCATCTCTACTCGGTGAACATAAAGAAGAGAAAAAGTTTTAAATATACTTTCTTGGAGGACAAAACAATATGCAGTTCATTAGCTCAAAAACTGTGCAGAAAAAGTAAAATAAAAATGTGTGCATGTTACAGAATAACTCCAGTTGTTCTGAAGATCTCGAGTACTTCAAATAAGAAATGGGATTTCTAAGCCAGACATGGTAGCGCACGCCTGTGATCCTAGTGGCTTGGAGGCTGAGGCAGGAGGATCATGAGTTCAAAGCCAGCCTCAGCAGTGATGAGGTGCTAAGCAACTCAGTGAGACCCTGTCTGTAAGTAATATACAAAATAGGGCTGGGATGTGGCTCAGTGGCCGAGAGGCCTGAGTTCAATCCCCGATATAAAGAAAAAGGGTGGGGGGATTTGTCTGTTGTGTGTGTGCCTGAAAATGGACCTGGGGCCGGGCACATGCCAAGTACACACTCTACCACTGAGCCACATTCCCAGCCCCAGAGACAGAAGTATTTGAAGAAGGATGCTTCCACTCTGTCCCCATCTGTGTCCTGTACAGCAGTGGGAAAATAAGGATGAAAACACTGACAGGACCTGTGCCCCTTAGCCACTACCTAAGAATGGGAGCTTTGGCTACTACCATCCTTGACCCAAGGCATCTAGAATGACCAGACAGTGTACCCAGAGGCTCAAGATGCATGTCCAGAGATTATAGGACCCTGCTGGGTTTGGGGATGCAGGCCTGTGATCCCAGCAACTTGGGAGGCTGAGGCAGGAGGATCACAAGTTCAAGGCCAGCCTAAGCAACTTACCAAGACCCTGTCCCAAATAAAAAAAAAAGGGGGGGAGGGGGCTGGGGACGTGACTCAGTGAAAGCACCTTGGGTTCAATCCCTGGTGCTCCCCCCAAAGGAGAGGTTGTAGGACTCTTGTTTCCTGGACATTGCCTTCTGTTTATCCATTCCTTATCCTCAGGCATCTAGCCCTGTTCCTTCTTAACATTCGCCACCCCACAGGAGCCACCACTCTTCCTTCTTGCATTCTGGCTCCACACTATCAATTGAATTTTTTTTGTGTGTGGGGATTTGTACTGGGGATTGAATGCAGGGGCACCGACCACTGAGCCCCATCCCCAGCCCTGTTTTGTATTTTACTTAGAGACAGGGTCTCACTGAATTGCTTAGCACCTCACTTGCTGAGGCTGGCTTTGAACTTGTGATCCTCCTGCCTCAGCCTCCCCAGCCCCTGGGATTACAGTCATGTGCCACCATGCCTGGCAATTCTTATATATTTTTTTTTTTTTGGAATGATTTTTTTTTGTTCTTTTTAGTTATACATGACAGTAGAGTGTATTTTGACATATCACACATACATGGAGTATAGCTCTCCATTCTTGTGGTTGTACATGATGTGGAGTAACACTGGTTATATATTCATATAGGAACACAGGAAAGTGATGTGGATTCATTCTACTCTCTTTCCCATTCCCACCCAGCCTGCCTTCCCTTGGGCCCCTTTGTCTAATCCAGTGAACTTCTATCCTCTGCCCCCCGCTTCCCCACCCCCAGTTCCATCCATTTACCAGCAACGGTCATAATTTCATTCTTCTTTATGGCTTAGTGGTATTCCAATGTGTATATATACCATATTTTTTAAAAATTTATTTTTTGTAATTATAGATGGACAGAATTCCTTTATTTTGTTTATCTTTATGTGGTGCTGAGGATCAGACCAAGTGGCTCATGCATGCTAGGCAAGCCCTCTGTCTCTGAGCTATAGCCCCAGCCCATATCACATTTTCTTTATTTTGAATTACAATTCTTAAGATCCCTTAGTCCTTTTTACTTTTGCAGTTTTCTTTTTCTTTCTTTCTTTTTTTTTTTTTTTGCAGTGCTGGGAATGGAGTCCTGGGTTCACATCCTAAACAAGTGCTCTGCCACTGAGCTACATCCCCAGCCCTTTTAATTTTTAAAAATTTGAGACCAGGGTCTCTCTAAATTGCTGAGACTGACCTTGAACTTGGGATCCTCTTGCCTTAGCCTCCCTAGGCCCTGGGATTACAGAGGAGCACCACCAAGCCTGGCTCCATTTTAAGACATTTGTGATGGGAAAACATTCAGGTTATTTTGTACCCCAAATCAGAAACTTCTCAGGAGCTATTTCATAAGGTATTGAGCCCTTGATGTGTAGCTAATGTGATGTGATGTGGAACTGATTTTAACTTAATTTCCACTTCAACTTCAGTAGCCATGTGTGGCCAGTGGCTTCCATTTTGCCCTAAAGATGAAGAAGGAGCTCACCCCCTGGGAGGCTCACCCAGGCTAGTCACCCACTAATCTCAGGGCGGAGACTACCTACATTCCAGCCCCTCCCTTGCCCTGCTCTCCTAGGTGCTTGGTGAGGTCTGGGTGGAAGGATACTGGGTGCTCTAGATTCCTTTGACTGGTACTTGGGTCAGCCAGCCTGGGGGACCCGCCTTAGGGGAATTTAGAACTCTATTTTAGGCCCATAAACACTGAGTGACAGGGGATTCCTGAGGACCTTTTTTTGTTTGTTTCTACCCTTCCCATCTCATTCTGCTCTCAGCCACTTCCTGATCTGCAAATGCCCCGGGGAGATCCCATCCTCTAAACCGTGGGATGTCAACTCCCTTGCATAACCTCACAGCCTCGGGGTTCTCAGATACCACCACCTCTCCTCCATGCAGCCCCTCTCTCCTAGCAAGTCCCCTGCAGTGGCCTCCTGCTCACTTTGCTTAGGGGCAACTTTGCCCTTCTCTTTCAAGACTAATCTCAGCCTGGCACCACACAGTGACTTGTGCCTGTAATCCCCAGCGTCTCTGAAGGCTGAGGCAGGAGGATCCAAAGTTCGAAGCCAGTTTTGGCAATTTAATGAGGTCCCATTCCAGTGTAAAAAAAAAAAAAAAGGAGGCTGGGGATGTAGCTCAGTGGTAGAGTGGATTCCCAGCACTGCAAAACTGTAAATAAATAAAAATAATAAGACAGAGCACTTGCCTAGCATGTGTGAGGCCCTGGGTTCGATCCTCAACACCACATAAAAATAAATAAATAAAATAAAGGTATTGTGCCTACCTACAACTAAAAAGAAACAACAACAACAACAAAAACGGGCTAGGGATATGGCCTAGTGGTTGAGCGCCCCTGGGTTCAATTCTTGTTTTACACACACACACACACACACACAAACACACATCAAAATAACAAAACAAACAAAACAACAACAAAAACTAATCTCAAATGCTGTTAGGTGGGTTTGAGGTGCTAAGGGAACAAAGCACCAGGCCACCCGCCTGCGAAAGCCTAACCAATCAGGTGCCCACAGACCAGCAGTGATGGTGCCTCCTGACCGCCTGTCAATCAACGGGGTCTGCTACCAAACCTGGAAGGACAAGGGTCTCAGCAAGATCCCCCGGCCAACCCCAGGAGGACGAGGGACTCTAAAAGCCTCCCTTTCCAGTCCCAAGCCCTCCCTTCCTGCCCTAAACCCAATTAAAACTCCAATCCAGCTGAGCCTGGGTGTGACTCCCTGACCTGCTCTGTTGGACCAGAGGGTCTCGCCCTGGAGCAAATCTCAACAAAGCCTTGTTCAGCTTTTTTTTTTTTTTTTTTTAAATGTTTTTAGTTGTCAATGGACCTTTATTTATTTATTTATTTTTATTTACTTATACGTGGTGCTGAGGATCAAACCCAGTGCCTCACACATTCCAGGCAAGCCCGCTACCCTGAGCCACAGCCCAGCCCTCCTTCAGCTGCCTCCTTTTGGTGACAGGTGCCCGACCTTAAAAAGGCCACCTTCCCTTGACGTCTTTCCCACATATTACGCACATATTCAAGTCTATTTCCATTTACACTTGGTTTTGTTTTATACACACATATTTTGGAGGCCCTATACTAGGGATTTAATCAAGGGGTGCTGAACCATTAAGCTAATAGCACCACACCATTTTTTAATTTTTTTTAGTACCCGGGATTGAAGCCAGGTGTACTTAACCATCCAGCTAGATCCACAGTCCTTTTGATTTTTTGAATTTCTTTTATTATGGCGGTGCTGGGGATGGAGCCCAGGTCCTTGCACCTGCTAGGCAAACACTCCGCCATGAGACACACACTCCCAACTCCTCTAGTCTTTATTTTGAGACAGAGTCTCCCTAAGTTGCCTGGGGTGGGGGGTCTTGAGCTTGTGATTCCCTGCCTCAGTTTCTCGCCCCTCCTTTTTTTTTGTTTGTGGGGCTGGGCTTGGGCTTGAACCTGGTGCATGCTAGGCAAGTGCCCCACTGCAGAATCCCACCCCTGCCGTCCCACTCCATCCCTCCCTAATCTGAAGAGAGCCTCACCTGCGTGTCAACTGCTAACCCTTCCTCTAGGCTCCCAGAACCCAGGTGGCCTCTGCAGCAGCCTTCTTTGGTGACTAGCCACAGGAGGTGGGTATCCCCTGGGGCCTGGAGAAGACCCAGGCCTCACTGAGGCAGACCCTGCCCAGCCTCACTTCCTCCTCTCCCCTCCCCATAAGAACCTTTAGTGGCCCTGAGCCTGGAAGGCAGATCTCTGAGGAGCTGCCCCTCTGACTTCTTCTGGGCCAGCTTTTAATAAACCCCATTCCTTCCTCCCAACATCATTTCCTGAACCTTGACACTCGAGTGGCTAGTGGCCAGCACGTTTGATTCTGGTGACAATTTTGGCAAGCCAGGCAGGAGAGAGGTGTCCTCCTGTGGGAGCTCTGGGTTCCCACAGTAAGGAGCAATGATTTCTCCTGACAGGGTGACCGCCTGCTGCAGGCTGGCTGAGCCCACACTGGGGACTGTAGGGCCATCCTGGCAGCTGCATCGAATTTTTTTTTTGTCTTGAGGATTCTCCCATCTTTTCTGCCCACAGCCTCAGCTGACTGTGAACACTTTGTTGGTGGAAGGACACAGTCTTTCGTCTGATGGGTCCCAGGCTGGACATAGCGCACCAGGGTGCATACCACACCGCGGATCTTTTGTCTGCGCCAATTCAGGCTTCATTGCTGTCTGGATCTTGCTAGGACATTCTGGTGCGAGGTGAGCTATCTCCATGGTTTGGAGCATATTTTCCCCCTTTAGTACTGGACTAGGGTCTGAAATCAAGGCAGCTCTACCACTGAGCTATGCTCACCACAATATTGTGAGACTAAGTTGCTTTGGGCCTTGCCAAATTGCTGAGGCTGGCCTTGAACTTGCAATCCCCCTGCCTCAGTCTCCAGGGCCCCTGGGATTACAGGCGTGTGCCACAAGTTTTAAAGCTTTTCCTGAGCCTTTTTGGACCAGCCCCAGAAGGAGACAGAACACATTTAATGTGCAGTGATGGTTCTGGTGTTAATTCAGCGGCTTGCAGGAAGGCATGCTCTCTGAGTGAAGAAGATTATATAATTTAAAAAGCTGTATAAACTTGTATAAAACAACTGGCTCTGCTGTCACTTATCGTGAAAAGCCTTCGTCATTTGATTTAGTACTTAACATGGTATTTTTTTTTTTCGCCATGGAAACGATTATTGAAATCATATTTGACTCCAACAAAAACATAGTTTCATTGTATTACCAAGTACCGCACTGGTTTACAGAAGCTCACGATTTGGAAAAGGTATTGCCTTCTTTTGATTAATAGTTCCAGAAGTCTCCATGAGTTAGAATGCTGTATTATAGGCTTATTATATTAACTGGAAAATATGAAAAAAAATTTGCAGCACTTTAGACTCAAACAGAGGAGTGACTCACGTGCTTTAGCGTTTGACATCTGTGTGCCTCATGAGATTGCCCATGTCAACAGCACACTTCTGTAATTGCTATGAGATGTTAGATTAGATGAATATAATTGCATTTTGAAGTCATTGTGACCACAAAGCATTCTTTCCAAAGAAGACCCATGCGCTGGGGTGTGGCTCAGTGGTAGATGCTTGCCTGGCATGCACATGACTCTGGGTTGGTCCCCAGCCCTGGGAAAGGGTGGGGGAGGTGGGAGGGAGGGAGATCTGTATATTATTTGACTTATAAGTCAGCTGCAGCATAAATCTCAGGTACTTAATACTTTCAATAATATGGTGCCACAGCTGGGGGAAAAATTGACTTTTACTAACGGCTAAATATACCGCAGTGGTTTTTATTTTGGGGAAATCCTCATTTCTGATTATTTAAATCCACTGAAAACAATAATAAATGGATTTTGTTTAAAGCAAAAACAATATGAAGAATAGATGAATTTTGTTTCACATTTCAGGGCAAGGTCTTGTTAGCCATTAAATGGTATTTCTGAGACTGAAAGTACTCATTCAGAGTATTTTGCAAAAGACCAATTATCTCTTGCCTTTATTTTATTTTATTGGTACCAAGGCTTGAACCCAGGGAACCTCAACCACTGAGTCATACCCCCAGCCCTTTTTATTTTTTATCTTAAGCAGGGTCTTGCTAAGTTGCTTAAGGCCTTGCTAAATTGCTGAGTCCAGCCTCAAACTTGTGATCCTCTTGCCTCAGCCTCCTGAGCTGCTAGGATTACAGGTGTGCACCACTATACCCAGCTAGACCTTGTCTCCAAATAAAAATAATAAAAGGGGCTGGGGATGTGGCTTAGTGATAAAGCACCCCTGGGTTCAATCCCCAGTACCAACAAATAAATAAAAATAGAAAGAGGGTACAAGTCAATGGTAGAGCATTTGCTTAACATGTTTAAGGCCCTGGGATCAATCCCTAGTATCACAAATAATAAAACAAACAGCTCAGTAGTTTGCAGTATTGAATCAATATGCAAAAATCAATTGTATTTCTAGCATTCACTAGCATTGAACAATCCAAAAATAAAATTGAGAAAATAGTTCCATTTACAAAAGAATAAAATACTTAGGTGTGTGTGTGTGTTTTGCTAGGAATCTAACTCAGAGCCTAGTTCTCGCTAGCAAGCATTCCACCACTGAGCTACATCTCTGGCATCTCTTTTATTTTGAAACAGAGTCTTGCAAAGTTGCCCAGACTCACGACTCCAATTGTCATTCTTGTACCTCAGCTTCCAGAGTGGCCAGGATTACAAACCTGCACTACCACACCTGACTAAGAATAATCTTGTCAACAAATGTTGCTGGGACAACTTCAAGGTCCACATACAAAAGAATGAAGTTGGACCCGTACCTCACACCAAATTAAAAAAATGAGCTCTGCCAGGTGTGGGGGAGCCTGTCTGTAGTTCAGGTATGGGGAGGCTGAGTGGGAGGACAGCTTGAACTTGAGTTTGAGACTAGTCTGTGCAGAATGAGACACTGTGTCAGGAAAAAAAAAAAAAAAAAAGGACACAAAACCAATTAAAGTGGCTCACAGATCTAGATGTGTCTTGAAACTATACAACTCTTGAGAGAAAACATAGATGTAAATTTGTGTGTGTGGGGGGGATACTGGGGCACTTAACCACTGAGCCACAAACCCAGCCCTTTTTATTTTTTGAGACAGGGTCTTGCTAAATTGCCTGGGCTGGCCTTGAACTTGTGATCCTCTTGCCTCTGCTTCTTGAGCTGCAGGAAGGCACCACTGCACCTGGTGCACCACTAATTTATTAATTAATTAATAAATTAATTAGTGGTGCACCAGGTGCACCACTGCACCTGGTTATTTACTTAGTTTTTGGATACCAGGGATTGAACCCAGGGGCGCTTCACCATTAAGTCACATCCCAAGCTCTTTTTTAAAATTTTTTATTTGGAGAGAGGGTCTCAACAAGTTGTTGAGGCTGGGCTGGGACTATAGCTCAGTTGGTAGAGTGCCTGCCTTGCATGCACGAGGCCCTGGGTTCAATCCCCAGCACCACAAAAAAAGAAAAGAAAAAGGTGCTGAGGTTGGCTTTGAACTTGCTATTCTGCTGCCTTAGCCTCCAGAGAGTTGGGATTATAGGCGGGTGCCACCATGCCCGGGTATTTTTGCATCTTCTTAAGATAAAAACTGAAATTTTTGATTTCAGATTTTTTCTCAATGAGCATGGTGGCCCCTGCCTACATTCCCAGTGGGTCCGGAGGCTGAAGCAGGAGGATCCTAAGTTCAAAACCAGCTTCAGCAACTTAGTGAGGCCCTAAGCAACTCAGTGGGACCATGTGTCTAAATAAAAAAATACAAAAAAGGGCTGAGGATGCGGGTCAGTGGCTGTGTCCCTGGGTTCAATCCCATGCACCAATAAATAAATAAACAAACAAACAAATAAATAGATTTTTACCAAAATGTGTATTTATGTAATACGTTTATTTTTATTTCTTTTAAAATAGCAGTTAATTTCTAAGTATTGCTTTAGCTGTATCCCACAAATTTTGATGTTGAATTTTAATTTTCATTTAGTTGAAAATATTTAAAAATTTTCTGTGGATCCATGGATTATTTAGAAGTGTATTAATTTGGAGATTTTCCAGATATCTTTCTGTTATTGGTTTCTTGGTTTTTTTTTTAATATTTATTTTTTAGTTCTCGGCGGGCACATCATCTTTGTTTGTATGTGGTGCTGAGGATCGAACCCGGGCCGCACGCATGCCAGGCGAGCGTGCTACCACTTGAGCCACATCCCCAGCCCCTGGTTTCTTGTTTAATTCCTTAATATCTGAGGACATTTCATAATTTCAATTCTTTTAAATTTGTTAAAAAGTAGCAGGGCTGGGCTGGTGTTGTGGCTCAGCAGTAGAGAACTTGCCTGGCATGTATGAAACACTAGGTTCAAATCTCAGCACCATAAAAATAAAATAAAGGTCCATCAACAACTAAAAAGAAAAAAAAAAGTAGCAAGGTGTGTTGCTGCAAGCCTGAAATCCCAGCAGCTCAGGAGGTTGAGACAGAAGGATGGAAAATTCAAGACCAGCCAGGGCAATTCTTCAGGTTCCTAAGCAATATAGCAAGGTCCTGTCTTGAAATGAAAAATAAATAGGGCTGGGAGCCGGGCACCAAGTTGCACACCTGTAATCCCAGCAGCTCAGGAGGCTGAGGCTGGAGGATGACAAGTTCAAAGCCAGCCTCAGCAAAAGTGGGGTGTTAAGCAACTCAGTGAGACCCTCTCTCTAATAAATACAAAATGGGGCTGGGGACGTCTTGGCTCAGTGGTTGAGTGCCCCTGAGTTCAATCCCCAGTACTAATTAACTAACTAACTAACTAAATAGGGCTGGGGATGTGGCTCAGTGGTAAAGCGTTTGTGTGTGCAATCCCCAGTACCAAAACAACAACAAAACAAACAAATAAATGGCAAAAGATAAAACATAATACTACAAATATTTAAATAACCAGAAACAGGGAAAGTACAAGCAGAGAAACAAAAGATGGAAAAAGTAAAAAATAAATAATAGAACGGTAGACTATATTAACCCATTCAGAACTTACATCAAATGATTTGTGCACAGTAATTAAGAGAGATTGCCAGAATTAGTTTTTTTGGGGGTAGGGGGTACTGGGGATCGATCCCAGGGGTGCTCTATCATTGAGCTACATCCCCAGCCCTTTGTTAAAAAATTTGAGACAGGACATCGCTAAGTTGCAGGGGCTGGCTTTGGACTTGGAGATCCTCCTGCCTTAGTCTCCACACTAGGATTACAGGTGTGGTCACCACACCCAGCATTTCTCTTGAGTTCTTTAATGTATGTATGATTGTTAATAAAAAAAAATTATAGCTGGCATGATGGCGCATGCCTGTAATCCCAGCAGTTTGGGAGGCTGAGACAGGAGAATCTCAAGTTCAAAGCCAGCCCTGGCAATGGTGAGGCTCTAAGCAACTCAGTAAGACCCTGCCTCTAAATAAAATACAAAATAGGGCTGGGGATGGAGCTCAATGATCAAGTGCCCCTGAATTCAATCCCCAGTCCAAAAACAAACAAAAACAAAACAACAACAACAAAAAACCAATTATAGCCAGAACAGTGGGACACTCTTGTAATCCCAGCAGCTTGGGAAACTAAGGCAGGAGGATTGCAAATCCAAGGTCAGTCTCAGAAATTTAGCAAGACCCTGTCTCAAAAAAATAAAAAAAGGGCTGGGGCTGGGGCTCAGTGGTAAAGCGCCCGGGATCAATCCCTGGTCCTCCTTCCCCTCCACAAATCTTGTCTTCGAACTGAGGACTTTTTTTTCACTTGTGTTGGTAAAAATTAACGAACACACCCCTCCATGTACCTGCATACGTCCCTATGCACTGGTTACTTTACCATTAGAATAAAACTGGACTGAGAGAGACAGCTCGGTGGAGAGTTTGGTCACCCTCCTTGGCGCTGAGCAAGGCAGGTGTACTTTGCTGAAGGACCAGGGGCCGGAGCAAGCTTCCCCCTGGTCCACTGGGCCTGCATCACGGGTCTCCCTCCCACTCCCCACGCACATCTGCCCTGAACATGTGTCCAGAACAGGGTGCTGTTGGTGGGGCACGCGGTGCTGTTTGCCACCTCCCCAGGACTCTCCCTCTCCCTGTGTCCCGTCTTGGGATGAACATGACCATGGAGACGCCCAGAGGAGCTTCTGCCCTCTCCACTCCCTGCAGATCAGGGGACCCCTTCACCCTCCCTTCTTCTGGAGCTCCATCTTCCAAGAACCCGTGCCCTCGAGAGGTGGACGTCCTAGGCACCTCTCTGCCCGCCGTGTGTGTCTGCAGGTATAGTCACATTTTCTTTGATGTAAGGGAATAAAGTGTCCTTTGACATTGAACAGGATCACAGCGGCACTGAAAGCATGTTCCTTTCCCTACCAGGGGTCACCACAGAGATCACCTGTGGCTTGGAGAGGCTCCCTGTGGGGTGAGATGGAGAAGACAGCTGGCAGCAGACTGGGCCCTGCTGGCTGCCCCGGGGCAGAAGGTGGGGACTGGCTGCTGCTGCTTTCTTCCTCCTCCTCCCTTTTTCTTTTCTTTTTTTTTTTTTTTGGTACCAGGAACTAAACCCTGGGGCACTCAACCCCTGAGCCACATCCCCAGACCTTTTTATATTTTACTTAGAAATGGGGTCTCACTGAGTTGCTTAAAAGCTAAATTGCTTAAAGCCTCGCTTATTTGCTGAGGCTGGCCTCTAACTTGTGATCCTCCTGCCTTAGCCTTCCAAATTGCTGAGATTACAGGCATGTGCCATCACACCCTGCAATTTTACAGCTCTTCATGTAAGGCTGGAATAGTTCTCTTGAGCTACTGGTGTTCCAGACCCATGGGGTAGGAAGGACCAAGTGTAAGGCCTTTGAGTTTCTTCTCAGAATGGCAAATAAAAAGCAATTCTGCTGGGTTCGGTGGTACATACCCATAATCCCAGCAGTTTGGAAGGACTCTAAATTCAAGGCCAGTCTCAAAATAATAATAATAATAATAATAATAATAATAATAATAATAATAATAATAATAATGGGTTGGTTAAACACCCGAATTCAATACCCAGGACTATTAAAAAAAAAAAAAAAAAGCAGTTCTTATCTTTGGGAGAAGGTGAGAGACAAGGACCAACAGAGATTTGAAACATGCAGGAGTGGCAAGTGTCTTGTCCTGTCTGCATTTAGCTGCTGTTTTGCAAGGTCATGCCTCTTGGAGAAGACAGGATCGTGACGTTGATTAAGTAGTGACTCCAATTACAGCTACTTTTCCTGAGGTAGGACATTCCACGAAAGGTAGTGAAAGGTGGAGTGTCCCGCAGGCTGCAGTCTGGCCAACAGACGGTGCCTTCTCTCTCTCAGCCACACTCCACGGGGCTGGGGACTGAGAGGCAGAGCTGGGAGTGAGGCCTCCACGGCACCTAATAACCCACTTGCAGAAATTCGCTTCCCACTTCCAGAAGCTTAGAACGTGAAAGGCCCGAGCAGAAAGAAAACTTAAAACTAAAAACCTCTGGGCATCCCAATACACCATCAGAAGTGAAGAGCACACGCACACCTGTGATCCCAGCTGCTTGGGAGGCAGAGGCAGGAGGATCGAAAGTTTGAGACCAGTCTGGGCAATTTAGCGAGGCTCTAAGCAACACATTGAGAGCCCATCTCGAAAATAAAAATAAAAAGGGCCAGGGATGTGGCTCATTGGTAAAGCACCCCTAGGTTCAATCCCTGGTACCAAAGGGGAAAAAAAAATGTGAGGACAGCCCACAGAATTCGAGAACGTATTTACATATTTGTAAATCATCTATTTGATGACAGACTGTGTCTAGAATCAAGAACTCTCCCAACTGAAAGTTAAAAACAAACCAATTTAGGGGCTGGGTATGTGGCTCAAGTGGTAGTGTGCTCGCCTGGCATGCGTGCGGCCTGGGTTCGATCCTCAGCACCACATACAAACAAAGATGTTGTGTCCGCCGAAAACTAAAAAATAAATAAAATATTAAAAAAAAAAAAACAATAAAAAAAAAACAGGTGGGGTGTGTGTGTGTGTGAATGATGCTGGGGATGGAACCCAGGGCCTCACCTGGGCCAGACAAGGGCTCTACCAGGGAGCCACACTCCTAAGTTCTGGACAGACATATACTGTGAGCACAGTGGTCACTGTTATCTTAATCCACCAAGACCAGGGTCCATGGGTTATGCCATACAAGGTCTCTCAAGAGACCAGTCTTTCCTTAACCCCCTGACCCACGCAGGTAACCACTTCCCATCACCTGGGCTTACCCAGCACCTGCTTCTTCCCTTGATCCTTTTTATTTTTTTGCAGGCTGGGGATGGACCAGGGCCTCACTCATGGTACTGGGCTGCACCCTGATCCCGGGTCCCTGTTTTGCCTCCCCGTCCTTGACACCTGCAGACAATCCTCTAGAGATTCCTGAGCCCACCCCCATCCCCACCCCCACCCTGCAGTCCTCCCACCCTGGCTGGGCCACTGCCCCTGCTGGGGGGGGCACCTCCGCCCTGCCCTCCCCCCCAGCTTTCCTCTCCCAGGGGCCCCCTCACTCCTCTCAGAGCGGCTCTGCCCCTGGCCCCAGAACACGACAAGGAGGCTCCGGTGGGGAGCACAGATTTTATTGTTCGAGTCTGGGTTTCGTTGCTTCCACGTCCTGGTTCCCAGGGAGGCGAGCATCCGCCTCCCTCAGTCGCCCATGGGCCGAGCGACCATTTTCCAGGTTCAAAGTGCACTGAGAGCGCTTCACAGTTTTAACACTTCCTAGATGCTCAACTGAGGCAAAGTGACAAAATGGCCCTCCCACCCCGCCCGCCAAAAAAATAAACCCCAAGCCCCCGGCAGCTGCTGCTGCAGCTGTATGAAAAAATAATACAAACTCTTCTTAAAAAATAGATTACACAGAAAGAACCCAGAGGACAGAGGGGCATGAGGAGGGGCAGGGACTCCTCCAGCTACTGGCAGGGAGCACGGGAGCGGGCGCTGAGATGATCCTGGGGGCGGGGCTGCTGGTGGACACCTGCCTCTCATCGCCACTCCTGCCCAGGGCCAGCTCCCCCCCATCAGCCCTGACCCAGGCACCGTGGCGCCCTCTCCCTCAAGGGACTCCTCTTCACCCTGAGGCCTGGTACCTGCTTCTCACTAAAGTGGCTTCGATAAAGAAAGGAAAGAGACCCAAACCAAGAGCGAGGCCTGCTGCTGCCTGGCCATGGGGGGCCCTGGGTCAGGCCTCGCTCTGTTTGGGGGTCTGGATAATTATCAACGCCTGCCGCTACCTAGACAGCCCCGGGGGATAACGGGCCCCAGACTCCCGTCTGGCTCCTGGGAACGTGGTCTCCCCCTTGACCCATTCCCTCCTCCTTGCCTGGCCATTACGGGGCATCTTCAGAAGCTGCCCCCAGCCCAGCCTGGCTGAGGAGCTGTGGGCAGATGCAGGGTGTGGACGTCTTGGGCGGTGCGTGGGGTGGGCACAGCCCTCCTGGGCCCCCCAGCTCATGCAGGAGTGTGTGTGGGCGGCCCCACCAAGACAAGAGGTAAGGCAGGGTGGTGTGACCGCGTGTGGGCAGCTGGGCAGCTGGGCAGCACTGGGGCTGGAGGCGGAGGCAGGGACGCAGTCCGCGGGGGAGAAGGCAAGTCGGGGCCTGGCTCTGGGGAGGGGTCTGGACACCCGCGGCCCTGGCCGAGGGCTCCATGCCTTGGCCACCTCCTGCAGAGGAACCTGGTGAGGGCGGATTCTCTGGAGGTGGGGCAGGGCAGCTGGGGGGCTGGGCTCAGTCGGGGACCTCAGGGTGGGCGGGCAGTCCGCTCTCACTGCGCCGGTAGGTCTCCCAGAAGCCCCTGTCCAGCTGTTCCAGCTGTGGGCCCAAGGGCAGGTGGCCGGCCAGGTGCATGCGGAGGGTCTCCAGCCAATGTTCCAGCTTTACGAAGCAGGGCCTGGGGTGACAGGTGGGTGGGTAGCGGGTCTGGCTCTCCTGGGGATCAGCCTCACCTGCAAGGATGCCCCAGGCCAAGGCCCCCAACTCACCTCTTCTCAGGGTCCAAATCACAGCAGCGCACAGTAATAGGGAAGAAGCTTGGGGGGCAGTTTGGGGGGCAGTAGCGGTCCAGGAAGCCACGCACATTGAGGCCAAAGTCCATGGTGCGGGGCAGGTAGTCGGGGTCTGCGTTCACCCGCCCGATGATCTGTCCAGCACAAGGCCCCTCAGTTAATTTGGGGCCCCTTAGCCTGGATGGATGTCATCCAGGGGTCTGCAGGCAGGTCACTCAGGCCAAGGCCCGGACTGAACACTGAGCCCATGGGTCAGGCTGTCCCCCTGCTCTGGGCAGCCCTGTGCTCAGGAGGCTTGTCAGCCTGCAGCCCAGGAGGGTGGGATGGGGAGGAGCCACCGGGTCTCAGTGCCACCACTGCCCACCGTTGGACCTACCTCACACAGGACGATTCCGAAGGAAAACACGTCCACCTTCTCATCATAGCTGCGGCCTGAACAGAGACACTGAGTGTGAGCAGGGCCAGGGGCAGCAGCCACGTGGGCCACAGGCCAATGCTGACAGCCTCCGTGGCCCGGGGCTTAGATCCTATATCCCAGCCCCCCACATCCGAGTGACCCTCCTGAGCATTGAGAGGTGAGGATGAGGGCCCGGGACACCACGTTCCAGGCTCTGCTGGGTCACCCGACCTGCTGCAGGACTCTGGGCAAAGCAGACTCCTGAGGCCCCAGAGGCTACTTGGTTGGGAAAAGGGTCTTGGGCTGGGCTGTCACTCAGTGGTGGACAAAGTGTTTTTTTTTTTTAATACATTTTTTTTTAGGGCTGGGGATGTAGCTCAGAGGTAGCATGCTTGTTTGGCATGCATGAGGCACTGGGTTCGATCCTCAGCACCCATAAAAATAAAATAAAGATATTGTGTCCACCTAAAACTAAAAAATGAATATTTTAAAAAATATTTTTTTTAGTTGTCATTGGATTATTTATTTATTTATTTATATGCAATGCTGAGGCTCGAACCCAGTCCCTCACATGTGCCAAGCAAGCACTCTACCTCTGAGCCACCGCCCAACCCAATGGGCCATGTGGTCAGCACACAGGCCCTGCGTTCTCCTCTGCGGATGTGGTGAAAGTCAGTGGGGTGGGGGAAGGGCAGGTAAGCCTGGATCATCTATGGGGTCCTAAGTGCCATCACAAGTGCCTTTAAGAGAGACAGGACACAGAACACTCGCAGAGGAGGTGGTGACCATCGGAAGCAGAACAGCAAGGGAGGAGGTGAGGCCAGGATGCCCCTAGAGGGGCCTGTGGTGCCAGGTCTGGACTTGCTTCCACTGTGTGGTTAGTATTTTCCCTGGTACCGTGGAAACCACTGACCACCCCCCAGCCCTTTTTATTCAATTCTGAAACAGGGTCTCACTAAATCACACAGACTGGCCTCAAGTGTGAAACCCTCCTGTCTCTGCCCCTTGACTTGCTGGGACCACAAGTGGGCGCCACCATGCCTGACCAACTGTGTTAAGTCAACAAGTCTGTAATACTTTTATTATGGTGACCTCATGAAATGGACATAGACTTGCTGAGTCTCAGTTTCCTTGTTTATCAAATGGGAATATCATCGGCCACTTGTCAAAACCTTCAGGGCGGCTACTCAGTGAATGCCAACCAGTTGGCAGTGGTTTACAAACCACGTCGAATCCTCACTCTGCCCCTGAAGACAAGGGCTGTTTAGATTAGCTGTCACCTGGGGGCGACACTAATTGCATCCATCTGGTCAGTGCTGGCGCTGGCTGACCCCAGGTCTGCCTGTCCTGAACCTGTGTGTCACCTGTTTGGGGAGGGGCCTTATGACCTGGACATACCCAGGAGGGACCTTGTCGTCTGGGCATACACAGGACCATGCGGCAGGAACAACAGAGCTGGGGAGTAAGGGGGCCAGCACCCTGGGCTGACGCACAGCTGCAGAAGATGGCCCCGTCTCAATCCCTGGGGCTCTGCGGGTGGCATCAGGGTCCCCCCTGTTTTTTTTTTTTTTGCAGTGCCAGGGATGGAGCAGGGCCTGTGTGACCTAGGCAAGCGCTCTACCACTGAGACTGTCCCCAGCCCTGGGATTAGGGTCGAGATGGAGTGATGATCCTGGATTAGCCGGTGGCTCAGAGTAGTCACCAGGGTCCTCTTCAGAGGGAGGGGGAGGGTTGGAGTCAGGGACAGGGAGGTGAACACAAGAGGCTGCTGGCCCGAGGTGGAGGCAGGGCCATGAGCTGAGAACAGAAACGGTAGGCAACAGGGCCTCTGGCAGAACCCGCAGGAGGACTGGCCTGCTGGTCCAGAGAGGCCCTGGCTGGACTTGCTGACCTGCGGACTGCTGGGTGACGTGTTACCTGAGCTACCAAGAGTGGCAGCAACAGGAAACGCACCCAGGACCCAGGAGGTGGCATGACGGGCGGGCCACTCACCGTTGATCATCTCGGGCGCCATCCAGTAGGGGTTGCCCACCACGGTGTAGCGCTTCTTGCGGTCGGGCTTCTTGAGGCTCCGCAGGTCCTCAGGCTGGGTCTTCTCGTCCACCATGAGCCGCGCCAGGCCGAAGTCGGCCACCACCACATTGTTGTTCTGGGGAGACAAGCAGGGTCATCAGTGCTGGACACCTTCTGGCCCTGCTGGCCCAGCCTGCGCCTCTCTGAAGCCTGCAGAGGGAGCCTGGGTTTGGGTGCGGCTTCCTGAACTCTGAGTGAGCGTCTGCTGCCTTAAGCCGTCCCTCTGGGGAGCTGTGTGTCAGCCTGGGAAGTGAATATGCCTCCTCCTGGACACCCTCATTCCCTCTCTGCCTTCTGCGGAGCGCCTGGGTCCCCTGAGCACCTGCCTGTGGACCCTGGGCACCCTGCCTCTACCCCCACTTACAAGCACCCCAAGCCGCCTCCTCAGGGATGCTGCTGACCTCCCAGCCCCCACCCGTGTGGCCTGCTGCAGCCTGTGGCCACCGTGCTGACCTCCCGGCCCCCACACATACGGCCTGCTGCAGCCTGTGGCCACCCTGCTGACCTCCCGGCCCCCACACATGCGGCCTGCTGCAGCCTGTGGCCACCCTGCTGACCTCCCAGCCCCCACACATGTTAGAGTCTGTAAACAAGTGAAGATGGCGCCTGGCATTTTGCAGAGGGAGTGGTTTGTAAAGTAACGCAGCGAGCCATTAAGTGTGGAGATTCCTTATTGGTTGACTGCTGTATCTAGTTTATGTTAATTAAGATAAGCTGTGTGGAATGTATATATACTCCTCCTGTCCTACAATAAACGGCTCCCACTCCTGCTGTATCAATGTACACAAGTTGCTCGTCCCCCCCCCCCCCCCTGTTATTTTGCTGCAGCCGGACTGCGGCACACACACGCGGCCTGCTGCAGCCTGTGGCCACCCTGCTGTGGGCTGCACTTGGTGATCACCTGTCCTGGTCACTAACAGCTCAGGAGGCCAAGATCTCCTCCTCTGTTACTAGACTCTCCCAAGAAGCCATCATGCTGACTACTGAGCCAGGCTGCCCACCTCCTGCCCTTGGGCTGCTTCCCCACCTCCCATTTCAAAGGGTAGCACAGGTGACCCAAGGACCTCTGCTGAGGGAAAGCCCTGAGGCTGGAGCGCAGGGTGTGTCCCTACAAGCCCAGCCACAGCTGCAGCTGCTCACCTCCCGGACCAGGCAGTTGTGAGAGTTGAGGTCACGGTGGATGATGTTCATGGAGTGGAGGTAGGCCTGGGGGACACAGGTGTCAGGAGGGGCATGCAGGGACCCGGCCCCCGCCCCGGGCTCCCACCCCACCCCAATCGGGCCATCCAGGGGTCTTCCCACTCTGTTTGGTCTGCTTTGCCCCCTTCCAAAGCCTCCCCGTGGGGCCTGTTTCCAGATTCCTCAGGGTCACTTTCCAGCATGGAGGTCACCAGCCACTTACCATCCCAGACGCGATGTCCTTGGCAAAGCTCACCCTCTGAGTCCATGGGTACTGGCTGTCCTGGGGGTTGGGGAGAACAGCTGGGATGTGGCCACGTGACCCCATGTGAGCGTCACGGGGGCCAGTGTCCTGGGGACTGATGGTCCCATCTCTCCTGCACCCACAACTGTCTCCTTCGAAAGGGGACATTTCCTTTACAGAAGTGACTTCAAACCCTCGGGGGGGCTGCTTCTCTGAGGAGGAAGACCTCGATCCCCCTCCCCCCAGCATCAGCAGTGGGCTGACCTTGGCCCCTGGCTGCTGGTTCTGGCAAGTCCTTAAGATGGCACAGTGGCTGCGCAGAAGCCGCATGGGTCCCCCCCCCCCCAGTTCCACCATCCTAGATGACCCCCCAGGTCGCACCATCTTAGATGACTCCTAACACTGATCACCCCTAAATGCCACACGAGGAGTTGTTCTACACAGTAAACCCAATCCTTCCAAGTTTTAAAGAATCTAAACCTGTTTCATAGATGGAGCTAGAAGGGCCTGTGATGGTCACCCTTGATCAGCACCGAGCCACTCTGGGTGGGCAGGGCCCAGATCTGGACTGTCCCCCATAGACCCACAGGTGAAAGGCCTGGCACTGGGCGGTGGTGGAACTTCAGAGAGGCTGGGCCTCGTGATAGGTCCTTAGGTCACTGAGCCATGCCCTTGTGGGGGTCTGTGGGCCCTCGGCCTCTGCCTCTTTCTCTTTTGATTTCTGGCCACGAGGCAAGTGGCTTTGCTCTACCAAGAGCTCCCACCAAGATGTGCCGCCTTGCCACCACCCAAAGCAGTGGGGACAGCCAGTCATGAAGTGGTAGCTCCAAATCTGCAAAGCCCAGATAACCCTTTTTTCCTTTATAAATTGATGATCTCAGGGACTTTGTTACAGTCATGGAAAGATGGCTAATCCAGGTCTTGGATCACACACACAGACCACTCAGCCCCGGCCATCCCCTAGGAGGGCTCCAGAGGAAGTGTTGGAGTACCTGGGCGCATCAGCGTGAGCGGCGAGGCTGGGAAGCCTCCCTGGTATCTCTAAAGCCCACCTGACTACAGGACATCCCGGGGGACTCCCACATAGCAGGCTCCTGGGGCCACACTTTGGGAAACGCCAGGTAAACTGAGGTAATGAGACAGCAGAAGCTGGAGAAGGGACAAGATCTCGTGGTCTCGGGGTACTGCTGAAAGGGCCTAGAAAGCAGGATGGGTCACCGGGGTGCTGGCCAACAAGAAACCAAGAGTGCCAGATGGCTTCCCTCTAGCGCTTCATTTCATCTTTTGGTCCCAGGGATTGAACCCAGGGCACTTAACCACTGAGCCACCTCCTGGCCCTCTTTATATTTTATTTAGAGACAGGGTCTCATGGAGTTGCTTAGGGCCTCTCTAGGTTGCTGAAGCTGGCTCTGAACCCTTCATCCTCCTCCCTAGCCTCCCAAGTTGCAGGGATCACAGGCTTTGCCACTGCACCCGGCCCAACACCTCGTTTCTGAAGATGAATTGGAAACTTTATCCGAATCCTTAAAGAAAGTTCTGAATTGTGCCAAATGGTTAAGTGATGAGAAGCAGAGCAAAGGCCCCAGGACTGGTAATGGAGGCTGCTACTCCCCGGGTGGCTGCCTGAGGCTTGCGGCCAGCTGTTCCAGGACAGCCTGGGTGACCCCTGGGGAAGGTGCCACCCTCCCAGGGCTCCAGCTTTAGTTGGAACTGGTTGCTCCCTTGCTTGGTTTGGAATCAGGGCTTAAAGGGTCTTGAGGCCCCACAGCCATCACCCCCTGAACAGATGAGGCTGAGGCCCAGAGGGAGCTGCCTTGGCCACAGGAGGGGTGGCAGGTGGGGCTCTGCCCGGCACCACATCCCCAAACACACAAACACAAACATACCACACACACACAGTTTTTTTCGGTACTGAAGACTGAACCAAACCCAGGAGAGCCCCACCACTGAGCTACATCCCTATCCCATTTTGACTTTGAGACAGGGCCTTGCTAAGTTGCTGAGGCTGGCCTTGAACTCAAGATCCTCCTGCCTCAGCCTCCAGAGCTGTGGCGGTTCCAGGCCACCATACCGTTACTCACCATGCTCTTGATGATGCCCCGCAGGGTGCCGCCCTTGATATACTCGGTGATGAAGTTCAGCCTCTTGTCCTTGTACAGCACCCCGATGAACTTGAGCACGTTGGGGTGCTCTAGGCATCTCATGACCTTCACCTGGCAGGGTACAAACAGGCTGGGCCCTCCCCTCCTGCCCCCAACACCCCGAGGCCCTGGCCCTGGCTGCCCACTGTCTGCTGGGGCTGCTCCCCCAGGAGGCTGCCCGCCCCGGGAGGACGCGTCTCCCTTCTCAACGTGTGGACTGAGCCCTGTCCACAGGGAACCCTCCGCTGCCCCATCTGGATGGTGAAGGGGCGGGGACCCGAAGTCTGGCCCTGAGGCACGAGACAGCCCTCCAGAGACCTCCTTGAGAAACGTCCTCTGGGTCTCCTCGTCGAACCGAATCAGCTCCTTCATCACCATCACCTCACCCGTCTCCCGGTGCGTCACCTGTGGGGACACCAGACAGGACTGCAGTGCCCGCCTTGAAGGAGGCGCCACAGCCACCCAGGAGTGCCAGGCAGATGTACAGATGGCGTCACAATCTTTGCACAGCCCAGGGGATGCTCCCAGACACCCAAGGGTGTCCTAGAAGGGCCCAAGGCTCCTGGCTGGCAGGAAAGGAGGGCTCTGAGCCTGGGTGAGGAGGTCAGTGGTAGCTTGGTCTGGAACTCCTGCCTGGCCAGGGGACGGGGTCAGGGTAGGTCCTGAGAAGCCCAGCCTACATCTTTTGTATAGTCCTGATCCTTCCAGTCAGGTCATAGCCAGGTGACACCAGAACCAGGCTCAGTCCTTGCTCAGGGAGACTGTAAAGGGGTCCCTGAGGTCATGATGGGGTGGCACCAAGCTCAGCATGGAGACTCGGGAGGGGACTTAGATCAGTCTGGGCTGGCTTGCCCTCCTACCCCCGCCTGGGTCTACCTTAGAAGGTTCCTGCCCCTCCTCAGCCCAAAGAGGCTGAGGCCAAGGAGAGAGCCCTGGCCCGAGAGCCTAGAGGCCAGACATGGTGGCCTCCCGGAGGCACTGGTGGGAAACGAGAGGGCTGTCCCCTCCCCCCGTACCTTGATGGCCTGGCCAAAGCAGCCCTTGCCCAGCACCTCCCCATGGATGAGGTCTGATGGCCGGAAGATGCGATGTGGCCGGCAGACCACCCGGAGGGATTCGGAGCGACCCAGGTCCTTGCGCTGGGAGGCCGGCGAGGCCAGCGAGCCGGCACCTGGGGATGTGTCGATGCTGCAGCTTCTCCTGTGGAGGCACACGGTGCCCAGTGTCACAGGAAGGGCCCTGGCTGGGGCCCTGCCCCTGCCCGCTAGGCCCCATCCTGGCCGGGTCATGTGGTGCTCTGTGCTACGGGCGGGTGGCACAGCTCGGCCTTCACAGGGCAGTACCCAGCCCCCACTCCCGCTCTCCTGTCTGAAGTCCACTGTCTCACAGGTGCCTTAGATGAATGTCTATCCTTGGCCTTGACACCTGTCTAGGGTGCCCGTGACCCTGGAACAAGCAGCCCCACAGGTGGCCCAGGCTCTGGAGGGTGCAGGTGACAGGGGAGCGTGACCTCGAAGGGCAAGGCTGCCCGCAGGCAGCCTTCCTGAAGGTCTCCGTTAGCATCCTGAGCAGTGAGCGGGGGGGGGGAGGCCAGGCTGCCTCCTCCCACCTGCCCAGGTTAACATACTGACCCTTGGCACCTGCTGCCTGGACCACTCAAGGGCCCACCAGCTGTCCCTGGTCTCGAGTGTCCCCACCCCAGTCCCTCCCATGTGGTGGGCCAAAGTCGTCTTCATGAAGCACATCACACTGCTGCCACATCCTTCAGTGGGAGCCCTACACGGAGGGACAAGGTCCAAAGACGCCGCCACGCCTCACACCGCCGGAGCCCACCACCCAGTCACCCCACGAGCTGGGAAGTGGTGCCTGCTCCCTTCTCCTCGTCCCCACACCCCCAGGGTGAGCTGACTTCTCCGTCAGACGGAGCCAGTGGAGGCAGGGACCAGGTCCCAGTGTCCCAAGGCTTGGTACCAGCGCCAGTACTTGCCCAAGCCAACCAGGCTGACTTACAGGACAGGTTTCTGCCGGGCAGAGCTGCCCACCTCGCCGCTGGGCACATGCATTGGGGAGCCCAGGGGGCTGGGCTCGGGCCCTGGCCCATGGCCTAGCGGGTCGTGGGGGTCGTGCTCAAGGGTCAGCTGCAGCAGGCGACTGGTTTCCTGTATCAGCAGGTCGATCTGGGGAGGGGATGTGGACAGCTGAGGCCGCTGTGGTGGCAGTGGAGGGGCTCAGGCCCAAGGCTCTGCCCCAACCCCACCCTGGTCTCAGGACCTACCTCGTCCAGAGGCACGTTCCGGATGGGTGTGCCATTGATCTCCAGGATCCTGTCTCCCACGTGGATGGAATTCTTCACATCTGGGCTCATGCAGCCTGGGTCCACTCTGCAACACAGCAATGGCCCCATCAGTTCCCACCTAACCCTGGAACCCCAGCAGGAAACCATGGCCAGGGAGACCAGATCAGAGGTAGGGGGCAAAAGGTTCTACCTCGTGGACAGGAAGGCGGCAATTCTCCAGGATGCCACTGGCGAGTGGGACGAGTTCCATAATGGATGATGGGTGTCTGCCACGGGTGTGGCAGTGGGGAAGGGTGGCCCACCGCAGGTGTCTGCCCCCCTGTTTCAGGTGAATGACTCCTCCACCTCGGACAGAGCTTTCCTCCAGATGCCTCGCATGCCTGGGGCTGACAAGGGTCCCGAGCCAGGTCCTAGGGTCTGGATCCACTGGCTTCCTACCTAAAGCCCGGGACTCGTCCAGCAAGAGGAAGCTCCCTTCCTCCTGAATTGGCAGAGGGGCAAAGAGCCCACCCTGAGCCTCGGGTGCAGAGTGATGGGCATGAGGCATGCAGAGGACCACCAGCTAACTCAGGGGACGGCCAACTTGCGGCATTTCCTCCCTTTTTTTAAACTCTGGTTTTAACTGGTTTTGGTTTTCATTTCATCTCATAGGTTTTTAAAAAATGTTCTGTTTCTCTCCTAGCCCTTTATGGATGTGTACTTATGTATGTAAGGTATAGGGAACTGAATCCAGGGGTGCCCTACTACTGAGCTACATTTCCAAACCTTTTTATTTTTGAGGTAAGGTCTCGCTAAGTTGCTGAGGCTGGCCTGGAACTTGTGATCCTCCTGCCTCAGCCTCCAGAGTCACTGGGATTATAGGTGTGCGCCACCGAACCAGCGTTGCTTCGAATGAATATAATCTTAAAAAAAATGTTCCTTAAAAAAAATGTTCCTTAGGGCTGGAGATTGTAGCTCAACAACCGACTTCAACCCCCAGTACTGTAAAATACAAAACAACAAAGGAAACCAAAAATCCCACAGTGTGGCCAGCACCTGGCCCTCGGGCAACCAGGAAGCTTCAGGAGGGAGCTCTCTGCAGAGAAGGCTGGGAAACTGGGGTTTCACTGCCCAGGGGGCAGGCAGGGAAGGCGGCCTCCGGTCTGCGCCAGCTGTGTAGGGAGGAGACGCCACCTGCCCAGGATCACCTTCCCCAGCACCACCTTCCCAGCACCTCTCTCGCTGCTCCCCATGCCCAGCTGCGGTGCCTGGTGGGTATGGGAGACTCCTGCACTGAACCAGGTGGATGCTGCTCTTAGCTCCCATGCCTGGGGGTGGGGATGTTCAAAATCCTGCTCAAGGTGCCAGTGAAGGCTCTGAGGGCACCACGGTGTCTAGCTCCCTCACCATTTAGGTGGACCCTGCCCAGTTTGGATGTGGTGCTGGAAGCGTGGTCCCCCATGTGATAGCACTGAGGTGGTGGCTCTTTAAGGGGTGGGGCCTAGTTGAAGATAATCTGGTCACTGGCAGGACATTCTCAGCAGGGGCTGATGGCAGTCTCCAGGATGGGGTGAGCTCTAGCCAAAGCAGAGCAATGGCCCCTTCTGCCTGTGGCCATTTCCCTTTCTGCTGTCCGCCATGTTGTAATGTGGTCAGGGAGGCCCTCACCAGAGGTGGTGCCATGCTGTTTGGATTTTCTAGTCACGAGAATGGAGAGCTAACTGACACCCTTTCTTTATAAAGTATCCTATCTCCCGCATTGTGTTATAGCTACACAAAATAATCAGACCGACCCCAAAGTCCAGACGGTCGTGACACCTACTCAAAGTCACAAGGTATATCAGCACCTGGGCTGGATTTCTACCCTGTTCTTGCATCTCAGAGATCTTTCCTACATTTTCTTTAAGGACAATTTCGAATATCCCATCATGGCTGTTTGCTTTTATTGCTGTTGTAATTTGGATGTTGAATGTCCCCCACAGGCTGGTGTTAAGTGCCTGGTCCCTAGCTTGACACTCTTGGGAGACAGTAGAAACTTCAGGAGATGGGGTCTACTAGGAATATGCCCTTGAAGGGACTGTGGGACCCCAGGCTCTTCCTCTTTGGCTTCCTAGCCATGAGGTGAACAGGTGGTTCTGAGACATGGTTCCCACCACGGCCGTGGAGCATGCTCATCAGAGGCCCAAAACAATGTGTCCAACTGATCTTGGATCTAGACCTCCAACCACATGAGCCAAAATAACCTTTTTCTCTTTATAATCATCTCAAGTATTTCATTATAGTGACTGAAAACTGGCTATCACACACCTTTTATTTTATCCTTTTTTTTTTTTTTTTTTGTTACTGGGGTCTGAACCCAGGGATGCTTTGCCACTGAGCCACACCTCCAGCTTTTTATTTTTATTTTGAGACAGGGTCTCACTAAGTTGCTTAGGGTCTTGCTAAACTGCAGAGGCTGGTCTCAGCTCCCAAGTTGATGTGATCATAGGCATGTGCCACTGTACCCGGCCCTTGCCAGATACTTTCATAAAGTAGACAGAAAAACCCTAAGTTGATGGTTACTTGTGCTTAGTGCACAAAAATTAACATCATTTCACTGATTTTGGGCTTCCAAGGACTCTGTTGAGAAATAAGCTGTTGATCTCACTGTCCTTTCTTTGAAAGTAATTGTTCTTTCTGGGTCCACTCAGGTCTTTTCTTCTGCCTCTGAAGTACAGTTTCACTCAAGAGGCTCAGGGGTGGATTTCTTCTGCTGTTTGGGATTTATTGGGCTCAATTCTGTGGGTTGACTTTTTTAATCAGTTCTGGGAAGTTTTTAGCCACTATATCTTCAAATATTGCCTATCTCCCACTCTCCACCCCTTCTGGACTTCAAGCTGATGGTCACGGGACGCCCTCACCTCGTTCTGAGTATCTGTACCTCTCTCTCACAGTGCTCACCGTTTTATCTATTCTTTTCTCAGCAACTCTAAGCCCTACTGTGCTATTAAACCCTGGCCAGGAGACTTTCATTTGATAATCACACATCTCATTTCTAGGGATTCCATTTGGTTCTCTTCCAAGTATATGTGCTCCACGTACAGGATTCTGAGAACATATGGAGCCTGTTTGTTCTGCACCATCCCTGCTAACCCAGTATCTGGGGCTCTGGGGCTCTATCTGCCAGCCTCCTGGTGTCCCTGCTGCCTTCTGCACAGGGAGCCTTGCTTCCTCATGTGCTTGGTGGCTTCTCGCTGTGCATGCCAGGCAAGGGCTCCGCTCCTGAGCTCTGCCTGTCGCCCTTAGATTTCCCATCTAGAGGACTTCACTGAAGCCTGGAGGTGGGTCCTCTGGAAGGAGACCTGATTGTCAGTTCCTGGGTATACTACCAATGAGGGTCACTTGAAGCTAAACTTTTACAATTTTGCCTTGACCTTTTTTGGGGGGTGTAGGGATGCTGGGGATTAAATCTAGGATTTTTTTTTGGTTCCAGGGATTAAACCCAGGGGTGCTTAACCACTGAGCCACATCCCCAGCTCTTTTTATATTTTATTTAGATACAGTGTCTCACTAAGTTGCTTACGGCCTTACTAAGGCTGGCTTTGAACTTGTGGTCCTAGGCATGAGCCACCGCGCCTGGTGAAAATGTTTTCTGTTATGTTCCATCTGCAATGGTTTCCAGGGCATAACCACACCAGGTGCCTGCTGTGCCAGGCAGGCAGAGCCAGGCCACCAACACTCATGCAATCTCCAGTCCAAAGTCTGCCACCTACCACATCAATGGCCAAGCTGTACCCCCTGCAGCCAGAGTAGCTAGCCACTCACCCCTGGACGCGGACAGTGTGGGAGTGCTCTGCACCACAGCCTGGAGGGCCGTGGGGTGGGTCGATGGAGACGGAGAGACCACGTTTGCCATGAGCAGAGGCTGGGATGGATACCAGGGTGACTGTGTGGGGAAGGTGGGAACCAGGGGAGTCGGGCAGAATCTGCTCGATGACGGGGGTCACCACAGTCTGGTAGTAGCAATGCCCACTGCAAAATATGCCCGCGGTGGGACCCAAAGAAGAGAAAGAAAAGAATGTCAATGTCCTCATTAGCATCACCACCCACCGTGGTCTCCGCCCTGGGCTCTGTGCTCTTCCCCTTCCAGCTGACTGGTGGGACCAGGAACCAGAACTGAGCATGCCCAGTGCCCTGGCACTCTCTGCGGCTTAGTCATCTGGGCTGTCTAGTCCCAGCAATGCTGCCAGATGTCCAGGACAAAGGCTGGGGTGCATCCTGTGCAGCAGGAGGTCTGGGGGGAGGCCTGCTATTCTCTAATGCAGCTTTATTGCTGTTGCTGAGAAGGAATTTGTCTGGTCTTTGTCCCTGCTTCTTGGGAGAGACTCTCACTTCCTGAACAGGAGTGAATTGTTATCTATGGCCCCTCAGACTTTATGCTAATGAGATGACTCAGAGCTGGGGCTGGTCACTGGAAGGGCCTACCAATGGGGGACAGAAGGGCTGGGGCTTCCAGCCAGCCTGCTTTCAAGGAGGGGCTGGAGACTGAGCTTAATCATGTGGCCAACCAATCACGAGGGAGGAATGAAGCCCAGTAAGACCCCTGGATGCTGATGCCCTGTGAAGCCTTGGCAGTGAGCACCAGGCTTCGGGGAGGTGCCTTGCGTGCTAAGGTCCCAGTTACTACAGCCCTTGTGATAAAGCTGGAGCCCTGCGCCTCACGCCTTCCAGGGTGCCATGTCTTTCATCAAACCATCCAGCTTGACCGGGTTGCGGGGCCCTGCATTTGGAGCCAGATGGACAGAGGTGCAAGTGCCCAGGGACCCCTGGATGTTCAGATGGTGCGTGCAAGCCACGCGAGGGAGGGACCTCTCTCCTGTGGCTGCTGTCTCAGGCATTTCTGGGGGGATTTGCCCCCTCAAACCTGGCCACATGGAAAGATAGGCCCAGGTGTGGAAAGCCAGCGTCCTGGCAGCCCGTGATGCGGGGCCCCGGGTGCAGAGAGGGGCCGGGACACTCACCAGTACAGCTTGGAGTGCTCCACCAACGTGTAGGTGTCCCCGTCGCCGATGAAGGTCCCACACGTGAGGCAGATGAAGCACTCAGGGTGGTACTTCAGCTCCCCAGCCACCTGGCGGAGGGGTGGGGACAACCCAGCTGAGCCGCTGGACCCAGCCTCCTGCCCCCTCTGCTCTCTCCACGTGGCCTCTTCTCAGAAGGGCAGCCCTGAGCACTTCGTGGGGACTCGAGCACAATGTGGGCCACACAGATAGGGGCTGAGGGACATGACAGTCAGGCTCAGCAAGCACGAGGGGCTCAGAGAAGCAGCAAGAGGAAAAAAAGGAGATGATGGGAGAGCTGGAGCAGGCGCAGCGTGCGGCACACAGGGGCAGGGGGCGTGCGCAGGGTGCTCACCATGACCAGCCCTTTGGTGATGTGCTCTGAGCACCCGTGGCAGGACTCGCCGTAGCGGGCCCAGTAGTCCTTCTTGCAGAAGAGCTGTCCATCCTTCTCGTAGTACTGGTGCGAGAGGGAGGCGCCACATTCACAACACCTGTGGGGAGAGGGTGGGCTGAGTCACCAGCGCCCGCGCCCCGCTTCCCACACACCTGGGCCTAGCCAGTGGCAGGAGCCTCAGGAAGAATAGCAAAATATGTGTCCTCTGGACAGAAGCAGCCCGTGCTTGGCACAGGGCTTGGCAGAGATGGATGCGGTCCCCCTTGAGCTCCTCCTCCACACCTCACGCAGTGCACAGCCTGCACAGCTACGCAGTCAGTCCTGCACACAGGGCCAGGCCTGGCAGCTGCCTGGAGGGGTAAGGGACGCTTCTCATCTGGGCCTTGTCATGCAAAGAGGAGGGTCCACAAGGCAGGTGACTTGTTCTTGGTCACCAGCCAGGTGGAGGACGCGGGGATGGACCAGCGGGCTCCTCCCTGCCCCACTCGGCCCTCAGAGCCGGAGGCTTGCAGAGCACTAGCATCTCGGCTCCTTTGGTTCAACTCCTCTTACCCTTCGGGGCACCATGAGGCAGGGGTGTCACCTCAACTTAGAGAAGAGGCAGAGTGCAGGGGGCCATGCTGCCTGGGGTCCCACAAATCTGCTCCCATCTCACCAAGATCCAGGCAGGGACCTGGCTCACGTAGACCAGCCAGGACCTGCCACTCCAAAGGATCTCCTGGCTTCCCAGAGCCCAGTGCCCCACAGGTGCTGCTGGTCAGAAGGGTGCTCGGGCCAGCTCAGTACCTCGGCGCCAGTCTCCCTGCCTTTCCGCAGAAAAGTGGTCACACTGGAGTGGGATGCCCAGGTACACTGGGTGGTCAGGGCCAGAGTCCCCTGCCTGGTCACCAGGACTAGCATGGAAACCCTGAGGGTGGGTGGGTGAGGGGTAGATGGAGAGAAGGGGTGCTCCTGTCTCTGGGTGCTGGCCACCGTGCGGGAGCTAGATCTACACACTTGGCTTCTTCCTGCCCAAGCACCTGGGTTGGGTGGGGACCAGCAGCCCCGCTGAGCCAGCAGCAAGCTCCCCCAGGGACCTGCAGAGCACAGTCCCACTGGCTCCTGGAGAGTGCGTCCAGACTCCTGCTGTGCATGGGTATGTGTGGCCAGAGTGCCCACCCCACAGGGAACAGGCCAGGGGATCCGGCCAGCTCTGCTGCTGGGTCACATACGGACCGGAGGACCCAGGCTCTGCAGGGTAATAACCCAGGAGAGTGGAGGGCTTGTGCCTGGATGGGACAGTCCTTTCCCCACGTGGCCATGACCCCAGGAGGTGAGCCCTGAGATAGCCAGTGAAACACTGTCCCTTTAAGAGGACCCAGCTAGTTCCCCACTGTCTGGCAGTCTGCGGGGAGGGGTGGGGGAAGCACAAAATGTCAGGGTTCAGAAGCACGTGGGTGGGGATGCTCCCAGAAGGGGGGCCTGACGCGTTAGCTCTGGGGGCGACGGCAGAAGGGTGCAGGACAGAAGCCATGACGGAAGGCCACTGCCCGCCTTCCCGGACCACAACCAGGGCACCAGAGGCAGGGGCGGGCTCCCGCGGTGGGCGGGCGGAGTCTGGAGATGGGGGCGGAGCCGCGCCTCCCACGGTCCAAACTAACCAGTGGTCTGTGCAGGGGTGGCAGTTCCTGTCCCCAAGGGAAAGCCCCCGCCGGTCATCCGTGACTCGCTTCCTGCCCTTCCACCGACCACTCCAGACTTTGGTCACAGGACCGTCACAGGAGCCTCCCCCGGCTCCCCGGGGCTGGCTGTAGGAAGCAGGGCCTCTCTGTGGGTGGGGACTCTGAGCTGCCCGCCTCCAGAGAGCGGCTGCTCTCCTCCGCCCGCCTGCCTGGAAGCTCCTCCGCTGATCGCTGGTCGCTCGCTCATCACCTTCCCAAGGGCTCTGCGAGTGCACCAGGGCTCCCCTCCCGGGTGGTCCCCAAGCAGCCGCACCAGGCACCAGCAGCCCACTTGGGCCCACCCCTCCGCCTGCACCTGCTGGCTCCCTGGGGTTCCAGGCTGGGCAGCCGCAAAGCTGTCCAAGAGGACACCAGCCCTTCTGGGGTCCCTACTCCCCAGCATCCAGAGCCCCCTCTGCCCACTTCCTGGGCCAGACCACGGCTCATGTGCTGGCTCAGCGGCGGCACTCTGTGCTCCGCAGACCTCTGGAGAGCCCAGCCCCTGTCCAGCCCCTTGCCCCTCAGGCCCACATCCAGCCAGGAGCCAGAAAAGGCAGGCGGAGGGGGCACAGGCTACCTGTCCCCACAGGAGACCTCAAGTGTCAAGTGAAGCAGGGCAGGTACTGATGGCTTATGGAGCTGGGGCAGGGCCAGTGAGAGAACTCCTGCAGAGACTTGTGCCTTGGCCCCACTGTGGAGTCCCTTCCCTGACAGCGGGGGCAGTGCCAGGCTAGGGCACGAGAGGAGAGACAGGGACATGGGAGGTGCCCTGCAGTGAAGAGGCTGGACTGGGAGACAGCAGAAAACTGAAGGGACAGGTATTGAGGGTTTCCCTCCAGGAGATGGACACCAGGGCAGAAGGATGGCTGGAGGCCAGCCTCCTGGGGAGACTGTACCCAAAGAGCCAAAAGCTCTGGGAGCTGTCTGTTCCCCACATGGCGGCCAGCCATGACCAGGGAGTTTCAGTTCTGCCCCACGCTGGCCCAGGTGGGTCTGCCCACGGTTACCTCTGGCAGGGGCCTGGGACAGCACTAGGTGGGAAGGGTCTTTCCACTTACTTAGCCCCTCTGAGGAAGCGGCGTCTTCTCAGGACCGAGGCCAACAGCATCCTTTGGCAGGGGCTCTGGACGCCTGCAGGAGTGCAGGGCAGCCAGCCCAGAGCTTCCCTATCCTGCTCCAGGGGCTCAGGATTGGAGGCTGCAGAGGGAGGGGCCAGCGTGGCCACACCACATGGGGAGGATACCACAGTGTGGTGCGAAGGTCTTGGTCTGAGACTGCAACAGGAAGCAGCTGAAGTGCCTTCTGCTTAAGCTTTGGTATAGGTGAAGAAGGAGGGTTCTAGGTTCTGACCCCAGGAAGTAGGAGTGAAGGGGGAGGGATCTAGGCTCTGACCCCAGGCAGTGGGGTGAAGAGGGATGAATCTAGGCTCTGACCCCAGGCAGTGGGGTGAAGAGGGAGGGATCTAGGCTCTGACCCCAAGCAATGGGGGTGAAGGGGGAGGGATCTAGGCTCTGACCCCAGGAAGTGGGGGTGAAGGGGGAGGGATCGAGGCTCTGACCCCAAGCAGTGGGGTGAAGAGGGAGGGATCTAGGTTCTGACCCCAAGCAGTGGGGCAAAGAGGGAGGGATCTAGGCTCTGACCCCAAGCAGTGGAGTGAAGAGGGAGGGATCTAGGCTCTGACCCCAGGAAGTGGGGGTGAAGGGGGAGGGATCTAGGCTCTGACCCCAAGCAGTAGGGCGAAGAGGGAGGGATCTAGGCTCTGAGTCTAGGCAGTGGGGTGAAGAGGGAGGGATCTAGGCTGACCTCAGGCAGTGGGGAAAACGGGGAGGGATCTAGGCTCTGACCTGATCATTCTGCCCTTAGTCCTGCACATCTGGAGAAAGGTAGCCTGTATCCTCCTTGGCCTCTGCCTAGACAAAGGTACTGAGGGCTTGCGCCTCTCTGATGACAGGGACAAGCTCAAAAGCAGCTGCCTCTTCCGGTGCTGCCCCCAAGGGAGCAGAAGTCAACTTCCCATGGACAGTTTGTCCCTGCACAGAAGGTTCCCTGAAGGAGGGGCTGCACCCCAGCCAACCCATGGCCAGATGCACTCATCCCTCCTCGCCAGCCACCTAGCCTCCAGGGAGATCTTGAGCTACAGCAGCCCGAGGGCTCCTGCACTGGAGGCTTCCGCTGGCTGCTGGCTGTGCACAGAGGCAATAGCTGGGCCAAAGGGAAGCCTGGACTACTAGGCCTGGCCATACATCTCCTGGGGTGGGCCTATCAGAAGAGACAAAGGGGCAAGCACAGGTGCCACACAGCCCAGTCCTAGTGCCAGGTCTGCAGCAAGCCTCCCACTGCTCAGAGGGTGTGACACTCTTCTCATGTAGCCCTGCTGTCCCACCTGAGGGGACCTGGGACTTCAGCGCACTCAAGGGCACAGGCCATGAAGTTCAAATAAGATGCAGGGCCAATGGCCCCTTTGACAGGCTTCCCCCAAAACATCCCCTGGGCATGGCTGACTCCACTCCAGCACACCAGTATCTCGGCTAATGCCTGATGTGCCAAGCACATGGCACCCACCACAGACTTCTGCATGCAGTCCTCTGTGGTCCCGGGATCCCCACGGCTGCTCCCTTGCTTCCTTTGATGCTCCACCTAAACCACCCAGAGCGCTGTCTCCGCAGCACCTGACAGCATCTGTCTAGGGCCTGGCTCACCTACTAAGGCAGGGACCTGTGGTCTGGGAGGGACAGGGCAGGCTCTGCAGCCAGGCCGCCCGGGTTGAGTCTGGACTCTGGCCTGCTCCCAGGGAGCCCCTGGGCACACAGCTGAGCTCCGGGCCTGCTCCTCATCTGTCAAGCCTCTTCAACAGACAGCACCCGCTTCACAGGCTGCTGGGGGGCCGGTGTAGAGCAGGGGCTCTGTCATCATTGGTGAGTGACTGGCTTGGACCCAGGGGTACCACCTGGAAGGCACTGCAGAGGGGTCCTGGAAGGTGGGGTATGGCAATCACAGTCACAGAGGAGCTGGCTGGGGGCTGCAGGGCTGTCACAGCTTATTGCCTGAGCAGCTTAGGGGACAGTGGCCCTGGAACAAAGGTCTCAATGTCACTTACAGGATCACAGCACTGTGACACTTCCAGAGGGAAACCTAGCAGGGTCCAGAGCCTTAGGGATCCTGCTCAGAGCTGTTCTGGCTGCCTGTCAGTCATGTGCCCGGACAAGCAGTGACCCCTGAGCTACTTTCCATCATGGGTGAGGACACACTTGGCCTCACCCCTTCACTTTGGCGGTTGGGAGAAACCCACCACTGGGCCAGGAACGCTTCTACACCGTGGCTCTTTCTGTGGGCCCTCCCCCCACTGTGGGACCCTGTGTCCCTCCACATCAGGGACAACCTGAATATGCCTCTCCCCATGGTCCCTGGCCGAGCCTCGCCCCTCTCCTGGTGATGCAGGGAGATTGCTCCAAAGCCAGGCATCTCTGTTTCCCTCCTGCAGCTCTGGGGCTGCACCTGGCCTCCCTCACATCTCCAGGGCTCCACCTTCCCTCCCCATCCCAGGCTCAGGGGCCCCCAAGGTCTTCCTTTGATACCTCTTGGCCCCTGCAAAGCCATCCACGTCTCGGCACCGGCTTCGAGGGGCCCATTCCTTCTGGCCTTCCTATCTCCAACTCAGCATGGTCAGGAACTATCATGAGCATCCTGGGACCACCCACTCCCAGGACACAGGTTAGAAAACCACAGACCTGCCACTCATCAGCCCTCCCCCACCCCACCAGCCATCCCTACTCCAGCTCTAGGGACGCGGAGGGAGCTGGCACAGGTGCGCTCCAGCTCTGGCAGCTAACGGGAGCAAGGTGCTAGCTCCCGCTAACCCTCCACGGAAACGGGGCAGATCTGGTACTTCATGGGGTCAACAGTGAGGGAGGAACATTAAAGCGTGCTTGATAAAGGGTGGCTAATACCACAAGTCCAGGTAGAGTCTCCCCGATCTGAAATGAGGGGGACCAAAATTGTTTCAGGTTTTGAATTTGTTTGGATTTTGGAATACTTGCATATACCTAATGAGGCCTCTTGGGAATAGGACCCAAGTCTAAACACAGTCTTCACTTGTGTTTCACATCCCCTCGCGCAGAGCCTGAAGGTCACTGCACAACGTATAGCGGGCATGTGCTCTGACTCCGACCTGACCTGCGAGGTCAGCCGTGGTGGAACTTTCCACTTTCCACACCATGTCAGTGCTCACATTTCCGATTTTGGAGCTTTTTTTTTGATTAAGGACACTCGATCTGTACTTGCAAATATTGTATCTGAACTCTTCTCTACTATCTGTCCTTACCCTAGGTCAGGTGTATGAGCACAGAGCTCTGAACTTCAGTTACAGTTCCTTCCCTGCCAAGTTGCCACCATCTGTCCAGTGGGTCGGCATTCTTCAGCAGCATGTCTGCCCATGCCCCTCCCCAGTGGTCTGCTGGTCCCCTTCAAAGGTCCCCGTCACAGTACTCAGTACCCTTCCCAAATCACTCAACTCAGTCTCCTCAAGCCATCCCTGGACTCAGAGTGTTGCTACCAAAAAGGCTGTTCCTGCTCTCGGCACTGCCCCACTCCCCGTGTAGGGCCTCCTTCTGAGACCTGATAGGGAACCCAGGGGATACCGCCTGCCTCTCTCTTGGCCTTACCACCAAAGTGGACACTGGATGTTCTCTTCACTAGCTGTGTGACTTTAGGCAAGAGAATTAACTTCTCTGTGTCCCAATTTTCTTCTGGCAGAATGGAAACAACACAATGTCTAACAATGTGTAGTACTAAGAACAGTGCGTGGTCCTTGCTCAATGCAAGAAAATGTTAAGATGACTACTTCTTTTTTTGGTGGTACTGGGGATTGAGCCTGGGGCTTCATGAGTGCTAGGAAAGTGTTCTACCACTGACCTGCAGCCACAGCCCTTTTTATTTTATTTTGAGATATGGTCTCACTATATTGCCCAGGCTGGCCTTGAACTTGGGATCCTCCTGCCTCAGCCTCCTGAGTAGCTGGGATTAAAGGCCACCTACGCCTATACTAGCCTAGGCTTATTCTTTTTTTGGGGTGGGTGGGGTACCAGAAATTGAACCCAGGGGCGTTTAACCACTGAAACACATCCCCAGCTCTTCTGACTTTTTATTTTGAGACAGGGTATCACCATTTTTGCTTAGGGCCTTGCTAAGTTGTTGAGTCTGACCTTTAACTTTTGATCCTCCTGCCTCAGTCTCCTGAGTCACTGGGATTACAGGCGTACAGGTATGCGTCACCATGTCCTATTCTTCAAAATTAAAAGAAACCTAAAATAAGCCCCTGGACGTGATGCTCTGACGTGGCTGCACCTCCCTCCCTTGACAGTGCTTCTCCTGATCTCTGATTTGCAGTTGGTGCCAGATCCCCGCCTGGAGTCCCTCTGCATGATGCTTTTCCACCCAGGATTTGCACATCCTTGGAGACTTCTGCTGTGGCTCCATAGCTAAATCTCAGCAGTCCTCTGCACCTGGCTGCTCAGGATGATCCTACTGGGTCACTAGGGCACCTTTGGGCTGCCATGTGCTGCTTTGTCCTCTGACACGGCCCTGCCCCCACCGCCCATCTGTCTGGAGGCCAGGGCTGGTCTCACTGGGCTATGCATCTTGACAACCAGCTGGGGCACAGTGACAGTGGCTCAGCTCTCCTTAAGGCCTGTCCTGTCCTCTCCCTCCCCTGAAGCAGTGGCAGGACACACTGCCCTCCCCTCCTCCCCCACCCAGGGACCAGCAGGCCTGGTGATATGATCATCTCTCTGTACCCCACGGGTTCCACACTGTGGATTCAAACAGCGTTGGATTGAAAATCTTCAGGAAAAAAAAAATTGCATCTGTACTGCACATGTAGAGATTTCCTTCTTGTCTTTAATCCTTAAACAACATGGTATAACAATTAATTACACAGCATTTATGCTCTATTAGGTATTAAAAGTCATCTAAAGATGATTTAAAGTATACTGTTGAAGTCAGGCGTGGTGGCGCATGCCTGGCTGGAGTTCCAGCTACTTGGTGGGGCTGAGGTAGAAGGATCATTTAGGTCCATGAACTAGAGGCGAGCATGGGCAGCACAGCAAGACCCCATCAACAACACACACCAATGCACACATATGCATAGGTTATATTGCAAATACTCTGCCATTTTATAAAAAGAATTTGTATCTGTGGGGGTCCTGGAACCTATACCCTGTAGATGGGGGGGACACAACTGCACTGGCAGGTCTTCCCACCCTCTCCTCAGGGGTCTGAAATGACAAAACAGGAAGTTCTTTAGGGATCTTCTAGTCAAAACGCTTCATTTTACAGAAGGACACTGAGGCCAAGGACTCACTATGTGGCACCTAGGGACAGCACAGGAAGAGTACCAGGTGTCTGCAGGCCTTGTCCAGGGCAAGAACCCCATCCTACCTGAAGCAGTCTGCGTGCCAGTCAGCGTTCAGGGCCTGGAGGTACTGGCCGTCATAGATCCTCTGGCCGCAGCTCGCACACACGGGCAACTCACTTCCTGCAGGGAGGAAAGGGAGTCAGGAACCACTCTCCAGAGGTGCAGCTTGGCACAGGCCCAGCCTGCCCTGCTGACCTCATGTGAACGTGCACAAATCCCAGGGCACAGCACCCAGGCTAAGCAGTCCTTGTGCCAAGCGAGAAGAGAAAGGACGGTGGTCTGAGTCTTGCTGAGTTACTAAGCCTCTCTGGGTCTTAGCACCCCTATCTGTAAACTGAGGAGGAGGATCGGATGTCCACTGTCCAGCAACAACATTCTTTAAGTCAGGTTCTGGCAAGGTAAACCAGGAGAAAGCAGTGGGGTTTGGAAATAAGGTGGAGGGTGACAATCTTGTCCCTTTCCTCCCTTGACAGCCCAGGAAAAATTGCTTAGAGGCCCTTCAAAGGGCAGCAACTGGACAGGACTGGATTGGTGCATCCTACGCTGGAAGGGGACAAGCAGGAAGCCCAGAGGTGCTGGCTCTAACTGAAGCTTAGCCATGCCCTGTCTTGACAAGGGGCTGGGGCTGCAGAGCCAGCCACTTGGTATGCTTAGTCATCCCAGGGCCCTGGAGCTAGCAGACCCTATAAGACACCCAGGTTTGCCTCTCCCCATTGTACAGATGGGGAGACTGAGCTCTGGAGAGGGCAAGGCTTGCCCTATCTTACAATCAGGCTCCAAAGCAAGGACCTACTCCTTCTGAGTACCCAGGGACCTAAGGAAGGGGCAATGGTGAGGTGTTCCTGTGCTCCAGGCAGGTAGGTGCTCACTGGCCTGGATAAAGACTGGTGGAAACCCCAGGGGAGAATGGAGCTGGCCCATTAGGGCCCAGCTTGGAACCGCATGGATCTATGTGAGGAGTCAGCAAAGGAAACCCAGAGAAGGAGACCCCCAACTCCGTGGGACTGGGATTCTTGGGGGTCTTTGAACCCTAATTGTTGTGCAGCCCTAACCCTTGGGTTCAGCAAAGGGGAAGGGGCTAAAGAGAAGCTAGAAGGCAGTCACTCCCCCAGCCAAGATAATGGTAGGCACCTGGTTTGCTGCAGGGGGAGGGGGAGGGGTCCCGCAGTGGCAGTATACAGCCACCGGTTCTCATGAAGCAAATTCCCTCTCTGCCCGTCCAGCTCCCAATCACAAGTACCGGGGACTGACCGCCTGGTCCCCAACTGGACACACTGGGAAACTGAGGCCCAGGGTATTGGCGCCTGGCTCAAGGTCACGGAACCCGGCCGCGCGGGGTGGCGACTGGGACCCGGGGCTTCGGTTCCTTCAGCCGCTCTTTATTCCCTAGGCCGGGTTCGACTCCGGATAAGCGGTGGCTCAGGGTGAACGGAGCACGCGGACGGAGGCCGGCACCGGGTGGGCAGTGCCGGGATGGCGGGCCGCCGGGTAGGGGCACCGCCGGGATGAAAGGGAGGAGGGGCGCTCCGCCGGCGCCGGCGGGAGGGCAGCCCACCCGGGCGAGCGGGGAAACGGGTGGGAGGCGGCAGGGAGGGGCCTGCGGGCTGGGGAAGGGCGAGCTCATCCCCGGGAGGCAGGGGCGCGGCCTCGCGGCAGACCCGGCCCCCGCGGCAGGCCCCGCCGCCCCCTCCCGCGTCCGCGGCTCCGCCGGCGGCCAGGCCCGCGCCCGCCCGCGCCCGCGCCCCGCGCACCTTCCTCTCCCATACGTTCTTCCCTCCAGGTGCAACAAAGTAGCGTCAACCTCATGCACTCGGCGGGGGGCGGGGCCGGCGGGCCGGGACGGGGCGGCCGGGCCCGCGAGCTCGCCCGCCGCCGGCCCGGGGAGGCGGAGGCGGGGAGCGCGGGCCGGGCCTGGAGCTCGGGGCTCGCGGCGCCGCCGCCGCCGCCTCTCGGACACCGGGTGGTGCACCGGCTCCGCGCAGCGGAGGCCGGGGGAGCGCGAGAAGGGGCGGGGCGGGGCGGGGCCTGCGGGCTGCGGCAGGGCGGGGCGCGCGCGGCGGCGGGATATGCCCTGCGCGGCCCCGCCCCCAAGCTGGCCCCGCCCCGCGCCGGCCCCGCCCCCTGCGGCCGCAGCCTCCGCGCCCCGCCCGCCCGGCCGCCTCCGCCGTTCTTCCTTTCATTCATCTTTCCCCAGGAGGGCGACACCTCGCTGCTGGGCGCGGCTAGCTGTGCAGCGCGCTCCAGTGCGGTGACCAGGGACATGTAGACGCCTCCGTTTCGCCGCTGGGAGCCCTTCTGACTCAAGCCATCTGAAGGCCAGGCCGAAGGTGATGGAGGCCTAGTGGACCTTGAGGACGCCGAGGTCACCTTGGGGAGGGGCGCCAGCTGGGTCCTCTCCCTCTCCCCCGAGCCCTGCAGTGGGGGCAGGCCGGGCGGGGGAAGGCTCACGACTGTCCCAGGCGTTCCAGGGTGCGAACGCGCAGGATCTGGGAAAAGATCGCCTCTCTGCCAGGCTCACTGTCGTCCTTTCCCAGGGCTGGGGGTGTTGGGCACAGAGTCAGGTCAGGTCAGGGCCGGGCCACCGCCCAACAATGGCGGTCGCCCCTAGGGCTCTAAGCTTTGAGGTTCTTCTTCCTGATTAGAAGAAAGAGCCCACCAAAGGACCGTCCCCGGCCCAGGAGCCCAATAGGGGACTGACAATTGTGACCTCGCACATTTCCCTTAGGGGCTATGGAAGTCCTTAGAACACACCACTGCTGCTGCAGACTCCTCGGCCTCTCCTGTAGCCTGCACTGAGTAAGCTCATCTCTGAACTACCCAGTGTGCTCCCTCACTTTCATACTTAGAGCGGTGGGGGTCTTCAAGGGTCTTTCATTGATGACGTGACTAGGATTGGGATCCCCTCACCTTCACTAGGTGAGGACCCCAATCCAGACTCACCCTCCACTCACCCCAGGTTATCCCCAGTCCATTTCCTTGGTCACCGGACCCATAGCCAACATCGGTCATCTGTTGGTAAGTTTTCCCCTTCTCGGTTGCTCACCAGCAGGTGTACAGTTTCGCAGGTGTACCCTCAGAAAAACGGTCAGGGAAACTGACCGTTGATCATCTGTTGGCTCCTCTGACCACCTGTGGGAGGAGAATTCACTCTGCCTAGGCCTTTATGGTCACAGCGACCCTGGAGCAATCCTCCGGATTCTACTAGTACGGGTTAGGATCTCCCCTTACCCCTGGGCCCAGGTCTGACTTTCCCATAAACCCCGATATTGGGTGACCTGCAGTCCCTCGGCTCCTTGGAGTCCAATCGGTATTCTGATCTGGTGACGACTATATCAAAAACTGATTTCTCTCTCCAGGCAATTGTTTGTTAAGGGACGCCTTGTCTGAATCATCTGCCTGTCATGGGGAATTCCAGCTCCCTGCCAGTCGACTCCCCCAGTTAGGTGTCTATTGAATAATAGGTCCACTCTTAGCCTATCCCCCAACATTAAACCTAAGTGCCTTATCAAATATTGCAAACAAGATTACCCAAAGTACCAACTAGATAACCAAAATAAATGGCCCCATCAGGGTCGCTGGATCCCGATATTTTATGGGACCTCTTTGATCACTGTGAGCACATAAGGAAATGGACAGAGATCCCCTATGTGGAAGCTTTCACTCTTCTCTGTCAAAACCCTAACCTGTGTACCCCCTGCAAACCACACCACCTTCTTCTCACCATTAAGCCATGCAAGGATCTCTCCTCCTATCCTTCCAACTTTGACCCTGCAGACGAGCTACCTCCTTACCGGCAGGCCCCCCAACCCCTGCCTCTGCCTTGCTTCCCAACCATGCCCAATCCTCCTACCCCACAGCCCTCAGCTCCCCTGGCATCACCCCCAGAGCTTCCCAGCCCCCTTTTAGTCCCCCTACAACCCGTTCTAAAATTCACCTTTCTTCGTGTACTGTCGCCCCCCCCCCCCAGAAGTGGCGGGTGCTGAAGGCATTGTGAGGGCTCATGTTCCCTTCTCTATAGAAGATCTCTCCCAAATTGAGAAGTGCCTGGGTTCATACACTTCCAACCCCTCCTCATACATTGAGGAATTTGAATACCTTCTTCAGGCTTTAACCTCACTTTTCACATTTCCACCATCCTGGCCAATACTCTTCTCCCAGAGGAACACAGACGGGTCTGGGAGGAAGCCCGTAATTAAGCTGATGAGGTTCATCAAACCACCCCGGCTCACCCGCTAGGCGCTCAGGCAGTCCCTGACCAGGACCCTAATTGGGACTACAATACTGCCGCAGGATTAGCCCTGAGGGACCAATTTTCCACCTGCCTAGTTGCCAGACTCAGACGGGCAACTCAGAAGGTAGTTAACTTCGAAAAACTCCAAGAGATCATTCAAGACAAAAATGAGAACCCCTCCACTTTCTTAGGTAGGTTAGTTTAACCCCCAAAACCCCTGATGGGAGACAGCTCCTAACGACCCATTTCTTCCCCCAAAGCTATCCCGACATAAAGTCCAAACTAAAGAGGTTGGAAAGGGGGCCTCTCACCCCTGGCCTTCAAGGTCTGCCATAATAGGGAGGAAAAGGCCAAACCCCCCAAATCCCAGATGCTGACTCAGGCCATTCGGGCGTCTGCCCCCCCACTTCATCCTCTAAAGGACCTCCATGCAGCCCACCAGGGCCATGCTTCCAATGTGGAAGGGATGGCCACTGGGCCAGGGCTTGCCCTAACCCAAGGGTTCCTACCAAACCCTGCCCAAAGTTCCAGTGTCTTGGTCAATGGGCCGTGGACATGCCCACAGCCCTGGGCATGACCTTCTGGGACTGGCGGTGGAGGACTGATGGGCTCTAGGTTTCCTTCCCCGATGGCCATCACCACACAGGAGCCCAGGGTCAAACTTACCATAGATGGATGCCCCATTTCATTCCTCTTAGACACTGGAGCCTCATTCTCTGTTCTGAGGGAGTTTGGGTGGCCCCACCTCTGTTGTTGGTAGGGGGCCAAACCCTCATGCCTAGGATCTCTGCCCTAATCTCCTGCTCATTCCTCAGGGTCATATTCTCCCACCAATTCTTGATTATGGCCCAATGCCCAGTTCCCCTGCTAGGGCGAGACATCCTCTCCAAATTTGAGACATCCATCACCTTCAATCTCGACAAGTCAGTCTCCTACATTCTCTCACTACTCATGTCGCCTCCAACAGAGGAGGAACTCCTCTCCTTCCCTTTCCCCCAGACAAAGTCAACCCCAAGGTATGGACACCACAACCCCATCACTTGCACACTGCTCCCCCGTTGTTATTACTTTAAAACATCCAGATGCCTATCCATGTCAACCCCAATACCCGCTTCCCTCTGCCAGCCTGATAGGCCTACAGCCCATCATTCAAGATCTCTTAACCAAGGGTTTCCTCAGACCCGCCCACTCGCCTTTCAACACTCCCATCCTGGCAGTTAAAAAACCTAATGGCACCTTTCGTTTAGTTCAAGATCTCTGGCTGATCAATGAAGCTGTCAAACCCATACACTCCTTGGTTCCAAACCCATATACCATCTTGTCCTCTACACCACCTTCCTCAACTCACTTCTCAGTGATAGATCTCAACTCACTTCTCTATTCCCTTGGCCCCACATCCCAGGACCTCTTTGCTTTCATCTGGACAGATCCTGAGACACACCGGGCTCGCAAACTGACCTGGACAGACTTAACCCAGAGCTTCTGGGACAGCCCCTGTATATTTTGGCCACTGATCTAGATGACCTGTCCCTCTCACAATCCCGATTACTGCAATATGTAGATGACCTACTCCTCTGCAGTCCCTCCCTGGAATAATCACAGAATGACACCTCACTTCTCAATTTCCTAGCTGAAAGGGGCTACCAGGTCTCTCCTGCTAAAGTCCAACTTTCAAAGGCCCAGGTTACCTACTTGGGTGTGCTCCTGTCCCCCGCTCCAAGGCTACCGCCACCAACCACAAGGCTTATATCAAGCAACTACAGACTCCCAGCACCACAGAGGAAGCCCTTTCATTCCTGGGGCTAGCAGGATCCTTTAGAACATGGATTCCCAACTTTTCTCTCCTAGCAAAACCCCTATATGACCTTGTTAAGTCTTTCCCCTCCCTGGTCCCTACAGGAGACCTCGTCCAGCCTTTCCAAAAACTCCAGCAAGCCCTGTTGCAAGCCTCAGAACTGCAACTGCCTGAGCTTCAAAGACCATTCCTTCTGCACTGCCATGAGAACCGGGGTCTAGCCCTGGGGGTGTTGGGTCAAACGTAGGCCCCTGGTTTGCCCCTGTGGCTTGTCTGTCTAGACAGTTAGACCCTTCTGTGTGGGGGTGGGCACCATGTCTCCACGCCCTGGCAGCGGCCTGTATCTTGCTCCTAGAAGCTACAAAGTTAACCTCTGGAGCACCTATAAGGATTGTCAGTCCCCATCATCTCAAAGAACTCCTTAACATACAAGGGACTCCAGACTCTCCTGCCTTGCCGCATCCTTCCCCTCTTGGTGACTTTCATACAAAACACCTCTACCTCCTTCCAGGCGTGCGCGCCTTTAAACCCTGCCTCCTTACTCCCCATTTCAGCTACCCCTCCCTTACACGACTGTGGACAGGTCTTGGAACAGATCCTTCATGCCCTACTCATCTCTCTGAGGGCCCCCTCGAGAACTCTACCCACACCTGGTTCTCAGATGGCGGTTCCTTCCTTGTGGATGGATGCCAACTGGCCGGATATGCAATAGTATCCTTAGACCGAACCATAGAGGCCAAACCCCTTCCCCCAAATACCACCAACCAGCAGGTGGAATCAATCACGGTCACCCACGCCTTTCAGCTGGCTGCAGATGCATCCTGACCCTATACACTGATTCCAAGTACGTTTTCCATGTCCTCCTATCACATGCAACCACATGGAAGGAAAGGGGACTCCTCACCACCAAAGGGTCTTCAATAGTCAATTCATAATTGATCTCTCAGTTACTAGAGGCATCCTTGCTCCCTATCAAGATCGGCATCGTCCACTGTCGGTCACCCCAGTCTGATGCCAGCTTCATGACCATGGGAAACAATCAAGCAGATGCAGCGGCCAGGCAAGCTGCGCTCTCTTCGGATACCTCGGCCACCTGCCTCCTGGTATCCCAGCTGCACACTGTTCCTGCTTCTCCATTAGAAACAATCCACTACCTACGCTCAATCTTCCACCCCAACTCCCAAGCCCCACAGACTTTTCTCTCTTTTTTACCCTGTCTTCAACAAACAGGTCATAGACATCACCACTGCTTGCCAAATCTGCCAGCAAGTCAACCCACAAACCCCCCTAAAACTAGGAACCTTTCCTACTCATCAAGCTCGAGGCCACATCCCCAGAGCTGACTGGCAGGTTGATTTTACGCACATGCCTCCGGTGAGGTGTTATAAGTACCTTCTGGTCTTTGTTGACACCTTCTCAGGCTGGGTCGAGGCATTCCCCACAAACTAGCCTCCACTCTGGCCCGCCTCCTATTAACTGAGATTATACCAAGATTCGGGGTAGCTACATCCTTTCAATCGGACAATGGACCCAAATTTATGTCTTGGATCACACAACAAATCACAGCAGCCCTAGGTGTACCCTGGATCTTCCACCTCCCTCACCATCCACAATCGTCCAGTAAGGTTGAATGCTCCAATTGGACTCTTAAGAGATTCTAGCCAAATTTTCCCTCGAAGTTCACTGTGATTGGGTCAAGCCCCTTCCCATGGCCTTATTCCGCATTAGAGTCCTTTCAAAGAAACCCCCACAACTCTCACCCTTCAAGGTCCTCTATGGACGCCCAGTTCTGCCCCCTGGCCTCACCCCCTCCCCTGGCACTTGGCTGAAAACCTTTTGTTTCCCCTTCTCTCCTTCATCAGCTCCAAGCGTTGGAAACACCAAGACCTCCTGTTGCCTGATGCATCCGATCCTTCCCTGATCTTCCCTTTAACCTCAGGCACGTGGGTCTATTATGCCCCCCTTTCCAAGAACAGACCTTTCCCCCAAATGGAAAGGACCCTTATAAGTTGTCTTATCTACCCCCACAGCGGTCAGACTCTTGGAAGGATCAGCTACGCTGTCCCCTTGGACTCACATCTCCCGACCGAAACTGACTCCCGGCCCCGCCAAGGAAGAACAACACTCAAAACACCTCGCTTGCGCTACCTCCTAAACCCACTTATACCTCTCACCTCCACCCTGATAGGCCTCTTAAGCTCTGCGTCTCCCAGACATCATGCTAGCCTTAGCTCACAACCCTCTTACACGTTTTCCTCCTCCCTCTTCTGGGGCTTGCCCCCAATTCTTGCAGTACCCTGCCAGGCATGTACACTTTTTTAATTTTTTTTTTTTTTTAGTTTTCAGTAGACACAACATCTTTATTTTATTTTTATGTGGTGCTGAGGATCGAACCCAGCGCCCCGCGCATGCCAGGCAAGCACACTATCACTTGAGCCACATCCCCAGCCCCCAGGGCATGTACACTTTTCAAGTTTGGTAGCTTAACCACAGTCAGGAAACCTGTCTACTCAATCAGTCCTTCTGCCCATTAGCTAGTTGCCCCTCCATCACCCTCTCCTTCGATGCAGTCTCCACTCATGCCCATCAATGTGGCCATGGTTTGGCCAGCTATCCTAAGTTCTTATGCTTTGAGGAGGACCAGCGCAATGACGGATCGCTTGGGCTGGGTGGGTGCCGCAGTCCGGCTGCAGCAAAATAACCGGGGGGTGACGAACAACTTGTGTATGTTGATACAGCAGGAGTGGAAGCCGTTTATTGCAGGACAGGAGCAGTATTTATACATTCCACACAGCTTATCTAATTAGCATAAACTAGATACATCAGTCAACCAATAAGGAATCTCCACACTTAATGGCTCGCTGGTGTTACTTCACAAACCACTCCCTCTGGCATTTTGCCAGGCGCCATCCAGACTTGTTTACAGACTCTAACAGGTGGGCTGCCCTTCCTGGAACTGTCGGTATCATTGGTCCCATCCCACCATGGGGAAATCCCGCTGGGGAATCGGGCCGGGCTCCTACAGTCAACCAGTAACATGGTCCTTTCCATATTACATTTCAGTTTCCCGATCCCTCCTCTTGGAAATTCAGGATAGCAGCCGAAGGCTTCTACAACCCTAATGGGTTCAGTGGCAGAGGGAAAATTCATCATAAAAAAGATTATTACTGACTCCTCCTCACAAGAGGGGCCTACAACGTCTTAATGCCACCAAGTCCACACCAAGTCATAGCACAAATCCTTAAACCACTCCCTACCTTCTCACGGGATAGGTATGAACACTCTCCCTCCAGCTCCTGCTCAACTATTCTACTTCCAACTTCTCTTCCTGCTTTCTGTGTGCCTCTCTGGCGACCCCTACTGGCCCCTATTGCTATTAATGCCACCCCCTCTGCTGGGTCCTGCCCAGCCACCAACAGCACCATATCTCCCACCCTACACCCCTCTTCCCCTGTTCATTAACATCACCGCCTGTTGGGCGACCACTTCCTCATCCTGCCCCCAGGGGACCCACAACACCCTCAACGCCACCGTCCCTCTGCCTCCTCCTGCGCTTTTCCTCTGCAGGTACTACCTGTTCTCCTGCGTCTCCCCAACCACTCCAGGGCCTGTTACCCCTCATCCTTATCCCCAGCCTCACCCTATGCACCTGGGTGGAGGCTGAGGACATCCTTACATCTCCTGTGAGTCATCACCACAGGAGAGCAGCTGTCCTGGCCTTGTGGCTTCAACAGCGCTTCAGGAGTAGCCATCGGGGGCATTGGTCATTGCTCAATCCTTCTCTCAGGAACTGGCAGACCTAGGGGACAAACTCACACAAACAGCAGAGGCCTCCCTCAGCGCCACCCACTCCCTCCAGGCCCAACTCTCCTCCCTGGCAGAGGTCGTCCTCCAAAATAGACGGGCCTTAGACCTCATAACAGCTGGAAAGGGAGGCACAGGTGTGTTCCAGGGCGAGGAGGGCTGTGATTATGTCAGCCAGGCTGGGGTGACAGACCACAGCATGCACAAGCTAAAGCAAGTCATCAAAGACCTCAGGGAAAAGCGAGGACAGTCCTTTGTCCGGAATGCACGGAGCCCATGGAGAGTCAGCTTCCTTGGCCGTTACCCTTGCTGGGGCCCCTCGCTGCCATTTTTGCCATCTTACCTGTTATTCCTTGCATCCTTAGGTGTCTTAGCTCTCAGATCTCAACAATCTCTAGCCAGACTTTCAACCAGCTCCTTCTTAGGCATTACCAACCACTCCCAAGAGAGGCTGACCCCTCCCAGGGACCTCTCTACGCTGTAACTTCTCATGTACCCCACCAACTTCTCGCCGCCCCAAGGGCTCTTCACTTCAACCTACGGCACCTCCAGTCTGTGACCTCTGCTGTGCCACCCGGGATTCATCAGCAGCCACGGCCTCTGGATCTTACTGCTTGTAACGGGGTTGATAGATGACCATGTCTCTCATGGTTCTCAGTCTATCCTCATGATCTTTCAAAGTGATTATCTACACCCTTCTCTTTGTAATTGTGGCCTGTGTCATCTATGGAGGAGAGGAATGACACTGGGACCCCCAATCAGGCAGGTGATGCATGAAGATGCATGGCTGCTCCCTGACCCCCTCATCACGTCAGGCTGGGAGCAGGCCCTCAAAGAACTACGGTGACAAGGTACTTTATAGACCCCAGTTCCCCCGAAATTGCCAGCTTAGGCAGGCATCTGCTGGTTTTGCTAATTATCACCCACTGCCTTATGAACTTTCCTGTCCAGCCCTCTGTCCCCAACACCCCTCCTCCTACCCCAGGATGCCCCTGACTCAGCAGGAAGTAGCCAGAGGACTTGGTGCCCATTTCCTTTTAATAAACCAAAAAGGGAGGAATGTTGGGCATGGAGTCAGGTCAGGGCCGGGCCACCGCCCAACAATGGCGGTTGCATCTAGGGCTCTAGGTTTTGGGGTTCTTCTTCCTGATTAGGGGGAAGAGCCCGCCAAAGGACTGTCACCAGCCCAGGAGCCCAATAGGGGACTGACAATTGTGACCATGCACAGTTCCCTTAGGGGCTATGGAAGTCCCTAGAACACACCACTGCTGCTGCAGACGCCTCCGCCTCTCCTGTAGCCTGCACTGAGTAAACCCATCTGTGGACCACGCAGTGCTCCCCCACTTTCATACTTCGAGCAGTCGGGGTGTTCAGGGTTCTTTCAGGGGGGACCTGGAGAGGCTCTGCTCAGGGTCCGGGAGGAGGACCAATTGAATAAGGTTTTGGTTGAGTCAAGTGACCAAAGAAATTCCGCTGTCTAGTCCAGCACTGGAAGGGTGTTGTATGCTCCCCAGAGTCGGACAGTTCTAGAATGCTGACTTCATGGGGGCAACCTTGTCTCCCCTAGACATACCCACTTGCTTAAGCCCGCTTCGCAGGAAGCTGTAAACTGGGCCAAGTGAAGATAGAGGTGGAGCTAGCTTCTGTCATGTTTATGCAGACACATCTAGGCAGCTCTTGGGCCAGTGGCCAGGAAAGTAGGAGATGCTCCCCTCTGGGTGTAAACAATCGTACGGACAGGGAAGAAGATTAGATTCTTGTTTTCAATAAAAATAGGTTTTTCTAGTAATTAACATTTAGGTGGATGCTGATGCCTTCATCGTATCTTTTGGTCAGATGGTCCCTGGACACTCACAGTGAAGTGTCACAAGGAGACATGAAGGACCTCAGAGGCTGCCCTGCAACCTTTGGCTTGCTCATTGCTTTCCTGTGTTGTTTATCTCAGGCTCTAGCAGGAAACAGAGAGCACACTTAGTGGGACCTTGTTTATTTTATTTATATATTTAAAAAATTTTTGGTACTGGGGATTGAACCCAGGGGGAGCTTAACCACTGAGCCATATCCTTAGCCCTTTGTTTCTTTTTAATTTTTTTTTTCGTTGTGGATGGACACAATACCTTCATTTTATCTATTTATTTTTATGTGATGCTGAGGATCGAACCCAGTTCCTCTCACTTGCTAGGCAAGTGCTCTACCACTGAACCACAACCCCAGCCCCTCCCTAGCCCTTTTGATTTTTCATTTTGAGACCAGGTCTCGCTAAGGTGGTTAGGGTCCTGCTAAACTCCCGGGGCTGTCCTTGAGCTTGTGATCCTCGTGCCTTAGCTTCCCAAGTCACTGGGATTACAGGTGTGTGCTACTGTGCCTGGCATTGATTGGTTGAGTTTAGAGACAAGGTCTCACTATGTTCCCCAGGCTGGCCCTGAACTCCTGGGCTCAAGTGATCCTCCTGCCTCAGTCTCTCCCTTAGTGGCTGGGACTGCAGGCTCCCTGTTTAATAAAGGGGATGTTTACAATGGACCGGGCAGGGTTGAGGGAGACAATGAGGGCTGGCAAGCTGTAGTGGGAGGCAGCAGGTACCAGGCCAGGGTGAAGGGGCTTGGAGAGGATACCTGGAGGAGAGGGCTCATGACAGAGATGCAGCCAACTTATGGGAACTGGGGGCAAAGGATCCACGAATGGCTATTCTAATCTATCCAAGTGGCAAATATGTACTTGGTGTTTGCTCAAAGATATTTTACTTATGGCTTCATGGTAAGCATTTTCTAGATGAGGCGTTGAGAGTCCCATGGAAAAAGTTTGCCTATTCCAGGTCAGCAATTAGGATGGGTCTAAGCTTGCCAAATTGGTGCCTGACTGAACAAAAGCTGGTGACAAGCAAGAGCCTCCTTGGGGACACGGCCATAGCCACAAAATGAGCCCAAGACTGTTGCTGAGAGCAGGGGACAAAGCCTGAGCTGTCTTAGCCAAGACAGATGGCATCGTGGGATCCCTGCTGTCCGTCCCAGTCTGCCCCCTCCTTACTTTTGCAGGGTGACCTCATCCAGATGGGAGACTCATTGACTGTCTTGGCCTTTTTTCTTTTTAATTGGTACTGGGGATTGAACCCAGAGGTGCTCTACCACTGAGCCACCTCCCCAGTCCTTTTTTATTTTTTATTTTGAGACAGGGTCTCACTGAGTTGTCCAGGCTGGCCTCCAACAAGTGATGGATCCTCTTGCCTCAGCCTCCCTAGTAGCTGGGCTTACAGGTGTGCACCTCTCCTGGCTCCAGACCTCCTCTTGAACTGCAGTCCCAGGGTCCCACGTGTCCACCTGGCATCTCGGCTTGGATGCTAAGTGGGCACCTTAGCATGCCCAAGCCAGAGCTCTTAATCTGCCCCCAGATCAGCTCCTCCCCAGGTGCTTCTCGTCTCAGGAAGGGGTGCCAAGGTCACCCGGTCGTGCAGGCCAACTTTGAAAGCAGGCACCTGTTTTTGAGGCCTCCCATCTTGTCCCCACCCCTCTATCTAGTCCCTCAGCATGTCCTTTGCCTCCATGTACAACATCTATCCAGGATGCCACACTGTCCTCTGGTCCAGCTGGGCGTTTAGGGCCACGAGCCCCTAAGTCACATCCCTGCTCCCTGTTACCGGCACAGCCTCTGAGCATGCTGGTCTGAGGTGACCCTTTCTGTCTCTCTAAACCCAAAGTCCTTACTTTGGCTTTTATGGGACCTACGCCCTGGCTACTTCATCCTAATTTCTCCTCCTCTTGGTCACTTTTGTTAACGCCACAGGGCACCTCTCAACTCCTCCAATGTCCTGAGCCTGGGACCTCAGGACACCTTCCCTGGGTTTTTGACTTCATAGTGCTGATTTGCCTGGCCTTAGAGCTGATCATTTATTCACCATATTAGTTTCCAGTGGCTCTTGTGGCAAATCACCCAAACTGGTAGACTGAGAGCCACCACTATTTCATTACGGTTCTGGAGGCCCTGAAGTCCACACCTTTCTGGAGTCTCCAGAGGAGAAACTGTTCTGGTCTGTTCTAGCTGTTGCTGTTTTTTTTTTTTTTTTCCAATTGAGTAAAAAACAAAACAAAACAAAACCCCCAAAAAACCAATAGAAAAACACACCGAGTAAAAGTTGCCATCTTGACCATTCCTACGTCTGCACTGGAGTTGCGCTCACCGATCACACTGCTGTGAAGCCAATCTCCAGGATTGTATCATCTTGCAAATCTGAAACTTTATCCATGAAACTCCCACCACCCCTGCCCCTTCAGCCCCTGGTGACCACTATCTGACTCTTTGACTCCCTGAATTTGATTTGAGAAACCTCACAATAGTAGGGTCACAGGGTACTTGTTTTTGTGGGTGACTGGTTTATCTAACTTACCGTCAGGTCCTTAGGGTTCCTTTGTGTTGCAGTAGGTGACACGGCTTCTTTCCTTTTCAAAGCTGAATACTGTTCTGTGTGCATGTGCACATGCGTGCAGTTTGTGTCGCCTATCCATTTGTTCCTCCATGAACCCTTGGGTTGCTTCTGCCTCTTGGCTATTGTGAACAGTGCTGCTAGGAACGTAGTTATGCACATATCTCTTTGAGACCCTGAATTCACACCTTTGGCTATAGACCCAGAGGAGGACTTGCTGGATGACATAGTTAGCTTCATTTTAATATTATCCATTCATTTTATTTTATTGGTACTGGGGATTGAACCCAGGGGCCCTTAACCACTGAGCCATATCCCCAGCCCTTTACTTTAAAAAAATATTTATTATTATTTTTTTTAGTTATAGGTGGGCACAATATGTTTTATTTTTATATGGTGCTGAGGATCGAACACAGTGCCTCACATGTCTTGGCCAGCGGTCTGCCTCTGAGCACAACCCCAGCCCAGCCCTTTACTTTAAGAAACTAAGCTGTCTAGGTCTCACTAAGCCGTCTAGGGACTCACTAAGTTGCTGAGGCTGGCTTTGAACTCGTGATCCTCCTGCCTCAGCCTCCCGAGCCACTGGGATTACAGGCGTGCACCACCATGCCTGGACTTCATTTTATTTTTTGAAGAAGTGTCAGGCTATTGTTCTTGGCAGTCGCTCCACTTCCCATTCCTACCACCAGTGTAGAAGGTTTTGATTTCTCCATGTCCTCATGGGCACTCCTTCGTGAATTTCCTTCTGTTCCTCCTCCTTCTTGGATAACAGCTATCCTAATGAGTGTGAGACGTGCTTGTGAGGTTGAGCATCTTTTCATATGCTTGCTGGCCACTTGCAGGTCATCTTTGGAGAAATAACTCTTCAAGTCTGTTCTCATTTTTAAATTGGGTTATTTGATTTTTTGCTCTTGTTGTTGTCGGAGTTTTTTTCCTTTTTTCTTTCTGCACTGTAGATTGAATCCAGGGCCTCACACATGCTAGGGAAATACTCCATTTAATTATGCCCTCAACCCCTTTAAAAAAAATACTTGGAGACAAGGTGTTACAAAGTTACCCAGTCTGGCCTCAGACTTGCAATCCTCCTGCCTCAGCCTCCTGAGGAGCTGAGATCACAGGCGAGTGTCACCACTCTTGCCTGTTGGAGTTCTTTATGAATGCTGCATATTTCTCCCTTCTCGGGTGCATAATTTGCAAATATTTTCTCCCATTCTGTAGGTTATCACTTTGATGATTGTGTTCTTGATACACAAGAGTTTGATTATTCCCCTTTGTTTATTTTTTCTCTCGTTGCCTGGGCTTTTAGTGTCACATCGAAGAAATCATGACCAAATCTGATGATGTGAAGCTTTTCTACTGTTTTGTTTAGAATTTTCATAGTTTGAGGTCTTACATTTAGGTCTTTAGCCTTGAGTTCATCTATGTTGCTCGGGATAAGGCTCCAACATCATTCTTTTGCAGGTGGGCGTCTGGTTTCCCCACATAATTTTCTTGAAGATTCTGCCCCATTTGTTAAATGGTTGAAGATCGAGTAACTATATATTCAAGGGCTTACTTTGGGGCTTTCTGTTCTAGCCCATGAGATGATGTGTCTGACTTTATGCCCCCAAACTGTTTTGATCATTGTAACTCTGTAATTTCTTTTTGATATCGGGAAGTGTGAGTCTTCCAACTTTGTTCTTTTTCTGAATATGTGGGTCCTCTGGGGCACCTTGAGAGTCCATGTGAATGTGAGGATAAAATTTTCTGTTTTTGCACAAACTGTTCTTGAGCTTTTGCTAGGGATTGGGTGGAGGACGTGGATCACTTCATATTAAGTCTTCCACTCAATGAGCATGGGATGTCTTTTTATTTCTTTGTGTCATCTTTAATTTCTTCTGCAATGTTTTGTAGGGTCCAGTGGACAAGTCTTCCACCTCCTTGATTAGGTTTATTCCTTTTTGATGCAAATGTGTTATAAATGAAATTATTTTCTCAATTTCTTTTGCATATTGTCACTTGTAGGTACATAGAAACAACTTTTGTGTGTGTGTGTGTGAGTGTGTGTGTGTGTGTAATCTTTAGGGTTTTCTACATGTAGGAGTATGTTGTCTTGTGAACAGGAAAACCCTTTACTTTTTTTGGGATTCAACCCAAGGATACTTTACCACTGAGCCACACCCCCAGCCCTGTTTTTTATTTTATTTAGAGACAGGGTCTCACCAAGTTGCTTAATACCTCACTTTTGCTGAGGCTGGCTCTGAACTCACGATTCTCCTGTCTCAGCCTCCCAAGCTGCTGGGATTACAGGCCTGCACCACTATGCCCGGCCCCCAACCCCCCTTTTTTTTTATTTTGAGACAGGATCTTGCTAAGTTGCTTAGGGCCTTGTTAAGTTGCTGAGGCTGGCCTCCAACTTACCATCCTCTTGCCTTAGCCTCCTGAGTTGCTGGTGTGTGCCACTGTGTCTAGGTGCCTATGATCTTTTAATATACTATTGTATCTAGTTTGCCAGAGTTTTGTTGAGGGTTTTTGCATCAGTATTCATCCAGGATGTTGGTCTGTAGTTCTTTTCTTGTGTCTTTTGTCTGGTTTTGATATTAGAGTCCTGCTGGCCTCATAGGATGAGATTGGAAGTGTTCCCTCCTCTTTAATTGTTTGGAAGGCTTTTGGGAGGGCTGGTGTTAATTCTCTAAATGTCTGGCAAAATTCTCCAGGGAAGCCATCTGGTCTTAGGCTTTTCTTTGTTGGAATTCTTGTTACAGATTCAACTTCTTACTCATTATTGATCTGTTCAGATGGCCTATTTCCTCATGATTCAGTCTTGGTGGGTTGTGCGTTTGCAGGAATTTACTTATTATATTTAGATTTTCCCATTTGTTGGCCTGCAGTCCTTCCAGCTTCTTATAGGGACACTCATCATGGCATTTGGGACACACCAGGATCTTTAACTCAAGTTCATTTGCGAAGACCCTTTCCCCATATATGGCAACAGTTACTAGTTCAATTGTCTCCCCAGAACCCGTATGTTGAAATCCGTGCCCCGGTGGCTCAGAGTGTGATTATATAATCCTCGAAATCCTCGAATCCTCGAATCTAAATCCTGGAAATTTGCAATCCTCGAAATCCTTGAATCCTTTGAACTCACAGTCCTTCGTGGAAAAGATTAGAACACAGTCAGGCACAGAAGGAAGGCAGGCGACGGTGCAGGGAGAAGATGGCCGTGTGAAGTCCACAAGAGGAGCGTTCATAGAACAGGTCTTTCCCAGCAGTGGATCCCAGAGCCCCGGCCTCCAGAATGGTGAGACGTTGCAGTCCTGTTAGTTAAGTCCCTTGCTGTCCGGTTACGGGCAGCTCTAGGAAACAGAGGCGTTCATGAGTTCTGAGGATGGGACCTGGATGTCCTTGGGGTCATTACCAGCCTGGAGCAGCCCCTCATATCTTCCTGCCAGAACTTCTAACTAATAAAGGCAGGAATTTCATCTATTTTGTTCTTAAAACAGTACTCATCCATCCTGTCAGGTATGGTGGCGCATGCCTGTAATCCCAGCAGCTCAGGAGGCTGAGGTAGGAGTATCGAAAGTTCAAAGCCAGCCTCAGCAACTTACTGAGGTCCTAAGCAACTCCGCAAGACCCTGTCTCTACATAGAAAATAAAAAGGGCTGGGACTGGGGCTCAGTGGTTAAGTGCCCCTGGGTTCAATCCCTGGCGGGGTGGGGGGGAGGAAGAGAGAGAGAGAGAGACAGGGCCAGGGAGGGACCTTCTGATAAGGTGCCATTTAAGTTCTGGAGCAGGAGAGGGAGCCAATGCAACCAAGGGAGGGGTTCCCTGGCCATTGAACAGCCTCTGGCTTGTGCTCTGGGGAGGTGGGAGCCACTGAAGTAGCTTGTGCAGGGTCATGGCCTTCACCAACTTCCGTTTTAAAGGGTCGTTTGGGCTGCGGGAGAGAGAAGGCTGAAGGAGAATTGGGAAGGACCCAGAGGCTGTTTCGGGAACCCAGGCCGAGAGGCTGGTGGGCCAGGGCCTTGCCCTGCAGGTGGGGAGAGGTGGACCACCCTGGGTCTATTCTGAGAGTCATGCTTCAGAATTCATTGGTGGAACTGCTGCAGAGAGCGAGGCAGGAAAACCTGAGAGAGGGGGCTCCTGGGTCCGCCTGAGCTGCAGTCATTCCCTGAGGTAGAGAAGGTGAGGAGGGGACAGCTTTGGTGGACAGGAAGAGCCCTGCTAGGTCACATCTCCATCTCTAAGACTTCCAGATGGCGAGGTTGGAATTGGTCTCAGGCGTGCAAGTCCTGGGCTGGGGGGAGAAGCCCGTGCAGGGGACGTCAGTTTGGGGGTTGCCAGTGTACAGGTGACATCTAAAGCCATGAGTAATGAGAGCCCAAGCCAGGGGCCCCAGGGCTGGGGACCGAGTCTTGCCAACTTTCTCAGGCCAGCGGGCTGCGGAGGCACCCCGAGAAGGTCTTTCTCCTTGAATGGGGAAATGAATGAGCGGTGTCCGATCAACTTTGCCAGATTCTTGGGAAGGCTGGGTCCCTGTCACTGGACAATTACCCTGGACCACAATAAATACCACAACCCTCCCAGCCTCCTGACCTGTCCTCCAGATGTCCTCAGCTCTCCCTCTCCCTCCAGGTTCTCTGGCTGTCTGGCCCCCCAACTCCTCCCCACTCTATTCTTTTTTCTTTTGGGGGGTACTGGGGATTGAACTCAGGGGCAGACAACCACTGAGCCCAATCCCCAGCCCCATTTTGTATTTTATTTAGAGATACGGCCTCACTGAATTGCTTAGCACCTCGCCATTGCTGAGGCTGGCCTTGAACTTGTGATCCTCCTGTCTCAGCCTCCCACTGTATTCTTTTGCCCTTTACTGGCCTGAGCAAGGCCACTCTTTCCACCCCGTGAGGGTCCTTGCTTGCAAGAGGCATAGCTTTCCTGCTGCAGGGAGAGTGCCATCCCCATCCCCGACAGAGCTCCTGGGCCACCCTCCTCGTTGACAAGGGTCTGCCCACAGCCCAGGCTGCAGGAGGCCATGAGGGTCCCGGAAATGGGCTCAGTGGTTTGGGGAGAGAATTCTAGAATCTGACCCCTAGAGCAGGGCGGATGTGGCCTCCAGGGGAGCACATTCTTGGGCCTGGGGATTCGGAGTTCCCAGGGGAGCAGGATGGAGTGTGGGAGTGGGTCACCTAAGGATGGTGCTCCGTGTCCCCCTGCCACCTGCAGGGTGTCATTTCTTTCTCTTTCTTCTTTTCTTCTTTCTTTCTTTCTCCCTCCTTTCTCTCTCCTTTGTACTGGGGATTGAACCCAGGGGTGCTTTACCACTAAGCTACATTCTCAGCCCTTTTTTAAAAAAATTTGAGACAGAGTCTTGCTGAGTTGCAGAGCTGGCCTGGGCCCTGGGAGCCTCCTGCCTCAGCCCCTGAGCTGCTGGGACCACTCAGCTTCAGGGCATCAGTTTTCACGCTGCAAAATGAAGAGAAGTGGTGCCTCCGTGGGCCCTCAGGAAGGGGGGGTCTTCCCTGGGGAGACGGACGGCAGGGGATCCTCAGCTCCTTTCTGAATGTGCTCAGGTTGACCATCCCTCCCTCTTCGTGGCTGTTCGTGAAGTTCAAGGCTTAGGTCTAGACAGAGGGGTCAGCTTTGTTTCCTCCACCCTCCATCTGCAGGCTCCAGAGGCCACCCACCAAGACCTGCCCTTGGGGATTTGGGCCTCTGGGACAAGTGCAGGGGAAGATATGGCCAGTGGGTGAACCCACCTCTGTGGAAGAGGCTGTCCAGGCCCTGCCTCCCTGCAGAGAGGCTTCCATTGCCAAAGGACAAGCCGACCTTGAAGAGGGATGGAGGGCCCAGAAGCCTCCCCACACACCAGGGGCAGTTCCAGGTTCCCCACCGGGGGGCGCTGTTCCCACTGGGCCCGGAGCTGAAGGCAGATGGAGAAACACAAAGGAGCCCAACACACTTTCCTTTAAAAGGATTTGATTTATTAGTCTTTTCCGAAGCAGTTAATTCTTTTTCATTATTTAAAAAATATGTGTGTTTCATCCAGAGTTATATCAAAGTGATTAAAATGAATCTTCGACTGGAGATACAGCTCCCCAGATCAGAGGAAAAAAATGTTTTTCAATGAACCACAAAAATAAAACCCAAAGAGAACATCCACAATCAAACATATTCCCCACATATCCAGGACAAAAAATAAAATATTTATTGATCTATCACAGCGAGACACGAAGAGATGGGGAGGGCGGGACGGGACATGCTCTGTAGTAGTGGCTCGAGGGCGGGACGGGGGATACAGTACTGCATGTGGGGGGACCCAGGCCGGGGACGAGAGTCCTGTCGCCCCAGCCCACACAGCCCTCACACCCTGGGCCAGCGTCGGGGGTGTGTGGCAGGGGCGGAGGCTGCCATGGGAGGTTACCCAGGTGGGTGTGGGCGTGCCCAGCCAGCTAGTGGCACCAGGCGGTCAACTGGGGACAAGAATGAACAGATGGACGGTTGGGTGGATGGACGGACACATGGATTCCACAAGAGCAAGGGGGCTATTCCCAGTGTGAGTGGGGGTTCTTCTGACTCCAAAGGTGCCCCAGTTGTGGGGAACAGCCATTGATGGGGGGGAAAGGGCTGAGCGGACCCAAGGAGAGGAAGGATCTTGTGACCGAATCCAGCTTTGAGGCTTCAGGTGCTTGGGTACCAGCTGGACCGCAGCCGGGGGTGGCTCCTGGTGGGCAGGGGGAGGTGGGACTGCCCAGGAAGCATCTGCACCATCTTCAGAGGACCCCGGGTGGGGGTCCCCCAGGGGCTGCCCTACCCTCCTCCCTCCCCCCAGGAAGACAAAAGCACCAACAAGTAGCACCAATTTCCCCTGGAGATGGAGACTGTGTGGGGGGAACTCCCAGGAGGAGGGGTGGGGCCGGGGCTGAGCCCACCGGCCCTGGCCTCTGGAGCCGGTGGCCTCCCAGTCGGGGTACGTGGCCACTGCTCTTGATTCCTTGTTCTGTGGATTTCCAAGGCCGCCGGCCTACCGTCCCCTCCCGGGTGGGCATTGAGTGGGGCTTGGGGTGGGATCACAGAGGGTTTACATTCTCCACCAAGCAGTAGCACCAACGTTGATGAGGTCGCGAGTCAGGGGTCCTGGGAAGCTCACTTTCTCTTCCGGCCACAGGATTTCCCCAGGCAGGCCCCACCTGGGCAGGGGAGATGCACACAAAGGTCAGCCGGTGTCCCTCACCCTGGGCTTTTTGTTTGTTTGTTTTTATGGGAGATTGAACCCAAGGATGCTTAACCACTGAGCCACATCCCAGCCCCTCCCTTTTTTGTATTTTATTTAGAGACAGGGTCTCTTTAAGTTGCTTAAGACCTCACTAAATTGCTGAGGCTGGCTTTGAACTCTTGATCCTCCTGACTCGACCTCCTGAGTTGCTGGGATTACAGGTGCGCGCCACCGTGCCCAGCGTCCGGTTGTTTCATAAGCCCCCTGCTTGCTCAAGCAGAGGCTCGGAGAAGCCAGGTCAAACTCCCACTGGGCAGGTGGGGTGGGAGCCAGGCCCCAGGTGTCATTGATGAAATCGAGGCTGGTGGTGGGGGGCTAGGTTGGGAAAGTACCAGGCTGGACAGGGTCCCCTGCTTCTGGGCATCTTGCAGAGCAGCCCCATCAGATGGGGTGAAGGAGGAGTCCAGGTGTCTCGAAGGGATGGCCGCCTAAGGGGGTGGGGTGGGCCCTTGAAGGGGAGGGTTTATCACAAAAGTAAACTGAGGTCCAGAGAAAGGGAGAGTCTGTGCCTGAGCTGGAAGAGGAACGCGGGATTCTGGGGGAGGGTCTGATTGGTAAATGGTTTCTGGTCTCCCTCTGGGGTAAGAGGCCACTGGATCTGGTCTTGGAGTCTTGGAGTCCCTCCCACCTTTGGAGTGACATGTGGCTCGTTACCGCCACCTGGTGGCAACCAGCAGACAAATAGGGGACGGAGGACAGGGCCCATGTGGCATCTCTCTGATGCTCATCCTAGGTGATTGAAAAGCCCCTCGATAAGGCCACCGGCATCAGCCTGATGGACAGTTGGCAACCTAGGAAAGGCCAATCTGGGCTTGTCCCTGACCCTACCACCCCTGGACTCTGCCACCTCCTCTGTGTACTGCAGGCAGGTGGGCGCAGAAGGGCCTCCACTCTCCTGCGGGACCGAGGCCAGAGCTATGCCTGCTTTGGACAACTTGAAGCATCAGTGGCCGAGGGCAGGTGACCAGAACCTACACCACACAGTTCCCACGGGCTCATCTGCATTTTCCAGCAAGTTCCAGCTGGTGGCTGATGACCCTCCTGCCCACCTCTGACTGCTCTGGCTTGGGTGCCCCTGTTCTAGCTACTCTCCTTCCCTGCCCTTCTCCCTGGGTCCCTCCCTACAGGTGGGGGTGGGCAGCAGCCCAGGCTAGTGGCCCCCGACCCTGGCCGCTGTCTTCATCCTCCTGTCCCCTGTCCCTTCCCAGAGCTGCGTCTCTACTCACCTTGGTATCCCAGGGCTCCCAGGGCCCCTCCATAGGCCTTGGGGGGCTTTCCTGTGGAGGAAGGGTGCGATTGGGGAAGGGCTCTCCCAGCGCCCCTGCTGTGTGCCCAGCCTGTCCTGTCTCTGCAGGTGGCAAAGGCCTCCTGTGCCAGCCTGCCCATGCCCTGAACCTGTCCTCCACAGCCCAAGCCAGAGGCCTTTCAGTGGCCTGGCCCTGGAGGTCTGGCCACTTAGCAGGTGCCTCAGCCCATCCCAGTCAGACCCCCATGTGCTGCCTGGCCTCGACCTGACCCATGGGACAGCTCTACTGTCCCTTCCTCTGGAGCTTGTCGGTCTCTCCAGTGAGTCCCTTGCCCCAGAGTGATCCAGGTCCCTGTCTTGCTCCGATGGCTACCCAAGGGCTTGGCTACTATCTCCTCCTGAGGCTCCCCCCATACCAGAGGACCTGCCCAGGGCTATGGCCACACTAGCCACTCCCTCTACTCCAGGAAAGGAGCTGGGGCCCTGAGTCCCCCAGACAGGGGACATCTGTTATTGCAAACTCACCGCCGACTCCCAGGCCCCCGGCGCCTCCACCTACAAGGCAAGGAGAGGGGCTGAGGGTGCCTGCTTCCGGGAGCCCACCACACCCTCCCAGCTGGTGAGGCTGGCACAGGGTGTGTGGCGGGAGGGGCTGACTCTGGGCTTCGGCCTCAGCTCCCTGTGTGACTTTGGAGCGGTCCCTGGCACTCCCTGAACTGAGTTTGCCTCATGTGGAACATGATGGAGAAGCCATCTGTCCCCCAAGGACCCCAGAGGCATGAAATGTGGCTTAGAAAAGCCAATGTTTTCCCTGTCCTTGGAGAGGAAGGAGACAGAACGGGGATGGGGCAACTTTGTGTCGGCTTGGGGTCTGGCCTGGTGTGACCTGAGGTCGTGGGGTTCAACCCTGGACACCGGCTCAGCCCTTCTGAGCAGGAGCTGAAGCAGGGGAGGAGGAGGGACCCGGCAGAGCTCAGGACAGGGCCGGGGCGCGGCGCCTGGGTGTACCTGGGAAAATGGGAGACAATCCGAAGCCAGGTCTCGCTGCCACTCCTGCAGGGGAGACTAGGGGTTGGCGGCCGGGGGGAGGCAAGCCCTGGTCACCCAAGCCTGTCTGGGGCTGAGTCTCCCTGTCACCGCGCGCTCCCCTGCAGCCAGGCAGCTTCCTCAACTAAATGTGTCCCCACCAAGTGCCCTGATGTGACGCCTCTGAACTTTCTGGCATTGCCTCGACCCCGAGGCCTGCCCTTGGCCCAGGGTGTGTCCTGTCCTGGAGCGCCCTGTCCACCCCCAGCCTCGGGTCCTCTGTGGATGTGGGCTCCGCGAGCCCCCTCTGCTAGAGCAGAGCCAGCCCTACCTCCACCTGGGAATGGCCTGGTGGCTCCTAGGACACCTCCAAGGCCAGCAGCACCTGAGGAGAGGGCAGATAGGGGTCAGGACCAGGCCCGCGTGTGGGCGCCCTGACATCCCTCTGTCTCCGTTCTGGGGCCAGGATTTGTCTTGCACAGACCTTCAGGGGAACCCTGAGCAGGAGGGAGGCCTAAGCCAGGGTGGGGGTGACGGCAGGGGTGAGGGCCACTAGCGGGCCTGCTGGAGGAGGCCAGCAGGGACAACTCACCATATTTGGCTGCTTTAGCAGCTGCAGCTGGGGACACACCTGGAGAGATGGGGCATGGGGGGACGAGGAGTTCAGGCCCTGACTTGTCCTCCCACATCTAGCCACCCTACCCCCCGCCATCCAGCCTTCCAACAGCCTTTACTGAGCTCCTGCTGTGTGTCCCATCCTGTGGAGCACACAGGGAGAGTCTTGCAGGCCAGTTTAGGTAGGGGGACCCAATGACCACCAGAGAGAGAGGAAAATGTCATCAGGTTGGCCATGGGGGCACAGACTTGGGAAAGTAATTTCTCTCCAGACTTTGATCTCCGTGTCTGCAAAATGGGCCTGACCGCCCCTCCAAGGAACTCCCACTCGTGGTGGTCAGTGGGTCGGAAGAGAGGAAAGAGGACGGTGGGCGACCTCTGCTGCTAGGTGGCCTGGCTGCCCCTTGCCCAGCCCTGGTCTACAGCCTCAGGGACCCGGTGGGGAGGGCGAGGTCCACCCAACCCCATGGGCAGATGCACTGCAGGGTGGGGGAGGGGGAGGCGTCCTGGGAGAGGGGACAGCCTGAGCAGTGGAGTGGCTCACGATGTCATATATGAAGTGCTCTAGAGGGACTGGGTGACCTGCTGAGAAACCTTGTCAAGCTGGTTGAGAGTGAAATCCGACCTGGCTTCAGATTGTGTTCCAGTCACCCAGGGGCACCCAGGTGTCCTGTCCCTGTCCCTCGCTCCGCTGGGTCCTGCTTTCTCCTGTTTCACCTTGCTGCTCAGGAAGGCTGAGCAGTATCCGGCGGGGGGAAGAAAGGCTTTCCCTGTCTGTCTGTCTGTCTGTCTGACACACATGCGCCTCATGCTTGCTGATTCTAGAACAGTTCTCACCTCCAAAGCCAACGCCGGGGACGGCTCCTCCAGCCCCGAGCCCACCGACCCCCAGTCCTCCGGCTCCGAGCCCACCGACCCCGAGGCCTGTGGAGAGAGCAGACGTTGAACCTGCAGGTCAGGGAGTCCTAGCAGAGTCTGCCTGCAGAGGGACGGTGCTGTCCCCTGGTGGACGGAGCCTGGGCCTGTCATGGACCCCGGCGGGGGCTCCCCACGTCCTGTGCTCACCGTACTGGGCGGCTTTGGCAGCAGCCTTGGCAGCAGCAGCAGAGGCGGCAGGTCCGGCCCCTGGGGACACAGCGGGAGCTCAGGGAGGAACTGTCCCAGGTCCCTGTCTCCCTCCCTGCCAGCCCTTCCCGAGGTGCGACTCACCTGCCACGCCACCTGGGACTCCTACTCCACCGAGACCCCCGACGCCTCCCAGGGCCCCAGCGCCCCCTGCTCCTGCGGAGAGAGGGTGGAGGATCAGCCCCCGTTTCTGGAGGATGGGTCTCCCTGACCCAGGGACACAAGGGAAACAGATAGGTGGCCCAGCCCATGTGACCAGTGGGAGGAGAGTGGGGAAGGACTGTCCCTGAGCCCCGGGCCCGACTCCTGGCTCTGCCGTCAGTGAGGGGGATTCCCCTCAGGCCTTGGTCTGTCCGTCTCCAACACAGAGTGGACAGGCCTCCTCTCCCTGGACCGTGCTGGAGTGACAGTGTGGCTGTGAACATGGCCGACTCTGGACTACTTGGTCTCAGCTCTTGACAGCCCTGGGTTCAAATCTTGGCTTGTCCACTTGACACGGCTGTGGCCTCTCTGAGCCCCAGAGTCCCTATGCCCTGCAGGATGCCCTGCTTGCCCTCTGGGTGTGTGAGAGTAGGGCACACCCGCTATGTACTCTGTAAGTGCCAAATCCTATGGTTCGTGTGGGTGGCTTCTGCACAGCTCATGCACAGGAGTTCACGGGGCTCCGTGAGTTTTATCTAGCTCATTGCGTCATGACAGGAAAGGCAGAGCCGGCTATGCCCCCATTTTGCAGATGAGAAAGTAGAGGCAAGCAGGGGTTAATCGGTGTGCTCGTTCCACAGGCAGGACACAGCTCAAGAGCCACCGGAGTCCACAGCCGCCCCGCTACACCACCCACCACACTGCTCCGTTTCCCTGGCGACGTGGGTTGACTCAGGCAGGCAGAGCGGCCCGTGGGGAACAGGAGAATCGGCCCTGGGTTCCAGGGGGCCGCGGCGGGTGGGGCTGAGGAAGCTGGGATTTTCCGAAATGGAAACTGGCCCCAAGGGGACTGACGGGGGCCAGTTGGCAGGTCTCTGGTGGAGGCCCCTTCCTGGCTCCCAGGAGGCCAGGAATGCGGGGGCCACAGACATGGGTCTGGCCAGGCGGGACGTCCAGAGTGCCAAGTGGCAAGGCCAGCAGCTCTGCCACGTCCTCGAGGCTGACAGGAAGGCAGGGAGGGGGGCCGGGGGTGCCCGGAGCAGGAAACAGACCCCTCTGCTCTGGCCAAAGGGTGGGGAAGGAGGCGGAGGCTGCCGGCCTCCTTACACCAGTGTAGGCCTGCACCACCCTGCACAAGGGCTCAAGAAACTGTCAGGGCCAGAGGGGCCTTGGTTCCTGTCCCCTGGGGGGTTTTGGTTGTCACAGGGGTTAGAGGCACCACAAGCATTTAGTGGGCAGGGGCCAGAACTGCAGCTGCCAGCAACGTGACCTAGGCACTGCCTCTTTCTGTCCTGCCCACCTGGCCTTGTGCCGTCAGGCCGGCGGGGTGGCAAGGGTACCGCTGTGGCGTGGCAGGGACAGGGGGTCACACTCACCATATTTGGCAGCTTTGGCAGCGGCCAGAGATCCAGGCACTGGGGACAAGGGAAAGGGGGGTCAGCAGCTGAGCCCCTGCCTGAGGCCCTGCCTCCTCCTCCAGGGAGCCCACCCTGCCTTCCTTGGCCACGGTGCTTCCTCAGAGCTCCCAAGTCCTGACCCTCCTGCCAGGAGTTCTGGTCGCCAGACATCGGGCTTACTGTCTAACCAGGCCACTGCCAGTCTGATGTGGGGGCTTGAGGGCTGACCTGTGCTTCCTCCCTCCACCTGTCCCCTCCTATCCCCTCCAGGCCCACTGTGGCTGGGCACCGAGTGGGGCTCAGTCATCACATGGTGAAGAACTGGAGTTCCTAGTGGCCCCCTTGCCGTGGAGCATTCCTGAAGGCCCTGGGGCTGGCCTACACCTGCCCACCGACCCTAGGACTCCTACCTCCTTCCTTGGGGGGACAGGTGGGCTTTTTTGAGGTCTGGAGCCCTGTCATGGCTCCCTCTGAAACCTGGCAGCCTGGAGACCTCTGTCTGGCTTTGCCTCCCCCTGGGACCCCAGTTGTCTCTGACTGCCCAGGAAAATCTAATGGAGGGTTCACTGTGCACCTCTGGGTGCCAGGGGGAGCTGTGGCAGTGCTGGGAGGAGGAGGGGTCTCCTGCCTTTGAGCTCAGGGAGGGCAGTTTCTGTCTAACCTCTAGAAACCTCCTCACCTGCACCAGCTCCAAATCCAGGAACCCCGGCACCAGCTCCAAATCCAGGAACCCCGGCACCAGCTCCTAATCCGGGAACCCCGGCACCCAGCCCAGCAGCTGCCTCTGTGGGGACATGGGCAGTGGGACTGAGCCCTGCCTCCTCCTCCAGGGAGCCCACCTGGGCAGCAGGCAGCTTGACCCTTTGGAGATGTCCTGCCCTGAGAGCTAAGTCCAACCCCAAGGGAAGGGCCCCTGGTGGAGCAGCGACCTCCTCCATGGCTCTGTCCCCGTCTCCAGACTCCCTACCTTTATCCATCGCTCTGTGGCCCTGGAAGAGTCTTCCTGAGATGGCCACTGACCACCAAGTCCAGCCCATCCACAGGCTGGAACCTGGGGCTGCGGTGTAGACCCCACTTCCTTTCCTGCCTTGCCTGCTGCCCTCCCATCTCGGGTGAACTCACTAAATTCTCCTGACAGCCTTCTGCACGAGGCGGGCGCTGGGCTGCTGACTCCCCGGCTAGAACCCCAAGGTCACTCAGTTTCTTTCGGACCCAGGATTGGAACCCAGGACTCCCTCTCCCTGAATCTGTGCTTTCAGGCCCTCCGCCTGCTCTCTTGGGGCCGATGATGCTGCCGGATGCACAGAGTGGGTCTGGTGTGTGCGGGGGCCCTGGGCCCTCTGGGCACGGGGGAGAGGTGGGCACTCACGGTACTGAGCTTTGGCGGCAGCTTTAGCAGCGGATTTGGCAGCAGCGGGTCCTGCTCCTGGAAGGAGGGGGGTTCAGGATGGTGCCCATGGGGGCTGCAGGGGACCCCCAGGCTTCTCAGACACGACACTCACCTGCGATACCACCGGGAATAATGCCACCAGGAACCCCAACGCCACCAGGAACCCCGACACCACCAGGAACTCCAATGCCACCAGGAACCCCAACTCCACCAGGAACCCCAACTCCACCAGGAACTCCGCCGACTCCAGGGCCCAATCCTGCAAGAGCACCCATAGCTGCCCAGGGCCTGGCTAACCAAGGCCTGAGCAAAGAAGAAGGAAGGTGCTGGAAAGAGCCCTGGGTCCAGAGGCAGGGGCCGTGGGTTCTTGCCCCAGCCAGGGCAGACTGGCCACGAGACCCTGGGCCGGACACTTCCCCATGATGAGTCTCAGCTTCCTCCTCCCTAATACAAAGTCTGTGCAAGTTCAGGAGATCAAGGCCTTTTGGGGGACAAGGACCCCTGGAGACTTGAAAGTGACAGGGAAAGGGAGCACTTTACTAAAGATAGGCAGACCTAGTTTAAACCTCTGCTCAGCCGCCATTGAGCTGTGGCCGTGAGCAGGTTCCTAAGGCTGGGGCCTCTGTCTGCACGTTTGGCAGAGGGGCTGAGTAGAGCCGGCCTCCTGGGAGCCAGGAGGCTGGTGAACCTGGAGTTAGAACCTTCTTGGGCCTCATGGGCCCTGGGATTCTGATCGGAAGAAGAAGGATCACTGGCCGGGCTGCCACCACTGGCCGGGCTGCCACCACTGGCCACTTTCAGTAAAGTGCGTGTGCCTGGGGCTGCCAGGGTGGCCCTCAGAAGGTAGCAGGAAGGACCCTAGTCACTCAGAGAGACGTGGCTGGAACCCAGCATGGAGCCCAGAATCCGGGCCGGGTTCAGCTGGGGTGGAGGACGGTGGGCGGGGGAGTGCTCTCCAGGGCCACCTTGAGCTGCTTCCCCAATCTGAAATGTCACCAGCCCCCAGAGCTGATCAGAGGAGCCAAGGCGAGGAGAGTCCCCACCGTCAGAATATGACCAACCTCTGAGCAGGGGACCCGAGAGCAATGCTTTGGAACAGGAGTCGGGCCCTGGGGGGCCACTTACCAAACTGGGCAGCTTTGGCGGCAGCTTTGGCGGCTGCAGCTACAGGGGTCCCGACTCCTGGGTGGGTGAAGACAGGGAATGGGGAGCCATCCCCAGCCCCGCTGCCCCCTCTCAGCCCTCCCAAAATCCCCCACAGAAGTTTTTCCTGTGCCACAACCTTATGCTGGAGACGGGGACGCACATGCAGGTCCAGCCTGAGTTCTGAGGTTCTGAGGACCACCCCTGGCCCCCGGGAACCTCCCTGCCCTTCTTGGGCTTCGGTGGAGCCCTGACAAGCAGCCTGTGAGAATCCAGCCCTGGGCCAAAGTAGTGATTGGAAAGGGCACCATGATCCTCTCCTAGACCTACCCCAAAGGATTTGTGGAGCTTTCTACTTTGAATGCAGGTAATTCTTTAAAATCCTGAAAGCTCCAGGATCCAAACTACTGCAGGAAATGAATTGCTTTTTAATTTAATTTAGTTTATTTTTAAATTTTGCCGTGCTAGGGGTGGAACCCAGAATCTGATGCCACCAAGCCAGGTGACATCCCCCAGCATCCCTAGGCAGGGAGGGGCCTTGCCAGGGATCAGCAGGCCGGGCCCCATGGAGGGCTCTTCCCTCTGGGCTACTTTGGGGAGATCATGGTCCCTCCCCGCCTCTGGGCTCAGCCATCCCATCTGTAAAATGATGCGGATGCTTCCATCCACCTCCAGGGACCCTTCTGCGAGACAAACCAAACCCGTCTCTCAGTGGGGGACACTGCTCACCTGGCACCCCTGCGGCTCCTGGCACACCTGGCACTAAACCTGGCACTGCACCTGGCACTGCACCTGGCACAGCACCTGGCACCAGCCCTCCCAGGGCTCCAGCTCCTCCAGCACCTGGAGGACAGAAGAGTGTCCAGTGCTCAGCTCTTGGGGAGCAGGAGGTGGGGGAGGACAGGGACTGGGGGTGGGCAGGGCAGGGCCACTTACCGTACTTGGCAGCTTTAGCCGCAGCGGCTGCTTGGGCTGCAGCTACAAGGGAAGAGGGGACAGACTCTCAGACCCCATCTCAGCGGGCAGAATTCCAGCTCCCGGCCCCGAAAGGCACCAGAGTCCTGCCCTGTCCCCACTGTCTCTGAGCACACTGGAGTCCAGCCCACACTCCCTGCCCACCCTGCAGAGCCAGCTGGGGAGCCCCACCCCCCTCTACTAGAGAGAACTTAGGCTCACGGGAAAGGCCAGCTCCGGGGACACCTCCAAGGCCAGCACCAGGGACACCTCCAAGGCCAGCTCCGGGGACACCTCCAAGGCCAGCTCCAGGGACACCTCCAAGGCCTGCTCCAACACCATAGCCAGGAAAGCCCCCAGCACCAACCCCGTACGTGGGGATGCCTCCAACGCCCACTCCAGCTCTGGCCCCTGCAGAGGGAAGATAACCAGGCGAGGAGGCACCTCAGGGAAGGAGGACAGGAGGAAAAGATGTCCGCTTCCCCCACGTCCGGTCCTCAAGGGCAGGAAACAGGGATGACCTCCCTCTTCTCTGAGTACTTGGAGAGGGCTCCCTTTGTCGGGGAGACTGAGAGCAGGCTCATCCCCAGGCTTGGGCTCCTCTGAGGGGGTCTCTCTCTGGGGAAAGTCATTCTGGGACTCTCTCAGCCTATGGCTTCATGGTGGGGGACCACTGGGAAGACACTCGCTCTCCTGGGGCCCGCCCCCTCCGTGTCCCAGCTCTGCCAGGGACCTGCTCTGCAAGTCTGAGGAAGCAGACCAGAGCCCTTTGGTTCAGGCAAGTAGAGGCCAAGACAGGCTGGGCAGGACACTAACCATATTTGGCTGCTTTGGCGGCTGCTTTGGCAGCAGCAGCAGGTGACACGGCCCCTGAAAAGATCAAAGGGACACAAATGTTCAGGAGAAAATAGAGGAGAGATGCTCAGCGCACAGTCCTCTCTCCACCCACTGTCCATCTTCTTTCTCTCTATCAAGTTAAGATAGAGTTGCTCAGCCATCCATTCACCTGCTGTCCTACCTCTATGTCTGTCCATTTGTCTGTCTATCCTTGGACCTCAGTCCAACTACCTATCACCTACCTGTTCCTCTATGCACCCACCCATCCATCAACTTACCCACACACCTGCCTACCTACCCATTCAGCTAAACATCTGCCCAGCTGTCCATTTTGCATTGGCTGGTCCACACTTTCACCCACATATCTATCCATCTGCTCATCCAACTATCCACCCACCCCTCCAATCGTCCGTCCATCCATCCATCCATTCATCCAATCATCCATCCATCCATCCAACCATCTATCCATCCATCCAACCATCCATCCATCCATCCGTCCAATTATCCATCCATCCATCCATCCATCCATCCAATCATCCATCTATCTATCCATCCTTCTAACTACTTTAGTCCCCCAGCTGCCTATCCATCTGTCTTTTTATCTATGTATTTATCTTTCCATCCAACTTTTTTTTATCTATCTATCTATCTATCTAGCTATCCATCCATCCACCCATTCTTGCATCTGCTCATCCTTCTACCCACTCACTCCTTCATCCATCAATTTGCCTGCTCATCTGCATGGCCAATATGTGACCACCCATTTTCCCACCCATCCACCCACCCATCTATCCACAATTTACTGAGCACCTACTCAGCTAAGTGTTGGAAACAGGTGAAAAAGGTGTGATTCTTGCCTCTGGCAGCACAGCAACAGCCAGAAGGAAAATAGAAGAGCTGGTGCTGGTGGCAGCTAGGTGGGAGGTTGTTATAGTCGAGGGAGGGAGGATGAAGGGGTGAGGCAGAGCCAAGGGTGTGGACAGATGAGTGAGGTCTTGGGGAGGACCCCAGAATCTCAGCAATAGTTTATTTCTCTCTCACACATACGCACATGCACACACAAGGAGCAAGTCCAGCTTACCTGGTACACCCCCGATGCCTGGACCCCCAATGCCTGGGACCCCAACACCTGGGACCCCAATGCCTGGGACTCCAACACCTGGGACTCCAACACCTGGGACTCCGCCGACACCTGGGATCCCAACACCTGGGACCCTAACTCCTGGCCCACCAGGCACTAAGCCCCCAGCAGCTCCTGCGAAGAAAAAGGATTGTTCTTCTGGCCTAAGCCTTGTGGGGGCCTCTGAAGACCCCCAAGAGCAGGGGTCTAGGGGAACTAAAGGGTAAGGGTCTGAGTGCAGGATTGCTGCTCAGGTGGGATGGCATCTGCTCTGCATGGATTCAGCTCTTCAGAGGTCGGGAGGAACTCTGAGAGCCTGAAGGACTAGCAGGATTGGGTCTGCGGCTGGGAAGAGCATGATTGATTTCTAGAGCAAGATCAGAACTACCACCCATGGGCACCTCGGCCATTGAACAGCCCTGGGGCATGGGGGCAGTGTGGGGATGGGTGGGGAGGAGCCAGTGCTCCCTAGGGCCCCTTATGCATTCAATTCACAGAGAACAAGGAGATGGCATCCCAGGTGCAGTGACCAGAATGGGAAAGTTCAAGGAGTGGGAGGGGAGAAGGAGGCTCCCCAGGTGGACACAGGCAAATCCCTCCAGCTACCCAGGACTGGGTCTCCAGAGCCCACAAGGAGACTGGGGCAGGCCCTGTGCCCTGGACCTGCCATCCGGGGCACTCACCGTACTTCGCAGCCTTGGCGGCTGCCTTTGCAGCAGCAGCAGCAGCAGCCGCAGGAGTCCCGGCCCCTGGAAGGACAGCCACAGAGGGTGAGGTCCTTTGCCTGTGGCCGCTCAAGGCCACCTGTAGCCCTGCTGGACCTGACAGTACCTGCAATGCCTCCAATCCCAGGAATTGCACCAGCCCCGCCAGGAATGCCACCACCTCCAACACCAGGGATGACGCCAGCTCCTCCAGCACCTGGTGGGACAGGGACAGCGTGTGTGGCTCTCCAGGGTCCCCCTGGGGCTGCGCAGGAAGGTCTCCAGGAGGCTGGCATTGGAACCAGCACCATTCCACCGGGGACTCGGCCCTGGTGTGCTGCGGGGGCCCTGCCTCGGCTCCTGAAGCCCAGTGGGTCCCTTTCCACACACTCATTAAGGGAGTTGGACGTTTCCGGACAGATCCAGCCCTAATCACTGCCACATACTGAGAAACCACAAGCCGCTGGCTCCCTGGGCCAGAGGGGCCCCCAAAGGAATGTTCGAGGCTTCCTTTCCCTGTGTTCCGAAGACCCGGCCAAGTTCGTCATCCAAGTGCCTGGCCGCCCAGCCCTGGCAGCCCCTTCCTGCCTGCTCTCCGCTCCCGCATTCCAGTCGTCCCCACCAGCCCCTGCTGGCCTCTGGGGCCTGAGGGGGGCCTGTGGGGCCCCCAAGGGCAGGTCCCCCTCCCCACATTCTTGTCCCCCAGGCTGGTGGGAGACATCTTCTGACCCACCCTAGAAACAGGAAGGGCTCCCTGGGGCTGGGGACAGAGGAGGGGACTTCAGCCCTTGTGGTCTGACCCTGAACTGAGGGTTTCTTTGGCAGGGGACAGTTGCCCACCCTGCGCATGGCACGGGAATGGGATGCCCGCGCCATACTGCGGCAACGCCATCCAAGAGATCTGGGCTTGAGGAACGCGTTAAGGTTTTATGGTATGCATTAAATGGATGCAAAACCATTAAGTTTTAAAAATGCTTGTGTAGGTCCCACCTCAAACGGTCTTTCTGACCACCGAGGCACCCCCCCCCCTGCTCATGCTCCTCCTGCCTCTTTCAACCTCGAGGCAGGCTCCTCATAAAGTGTAAGGCTGGAGCGAAACATCACTTTCTCTGGGAAGCCTCCCCGATTTGCCCCAGGTAGGAACAATGTGTCCCTCTTCTCCATTCAGCTCCTATGACAAGGCCAACCTCCTCCACTAAGCTGCCACCCGCTGCCCCCACCTCTGAGATGGATGGGTGGAGGGAAAGAGGGACAGATGGGGGAAGGGATGTAGGGGTGGATGTAGGGAGGGATGAGGGAGGGAGGGAGGGAGGTGGAGGGCTGGGTGGGGAGGGAGGAATGGATGGATAGATGGATGGATGGATGGGAGGATGGATAGATGGGTGAAGGGACAGAGGGACAGATGGAGGAAGGGACATAGAGATGGAGAGAGGAAGGAATGAGGGAGGGATGTGGAGGGATGGGTGGGGAGGGGAGGTGTGGGAGGGATGGATGGAAGGAGGGATGGATGGACAGGAGAGGGATGAGTCGAGGGAGGGATAGATCAATGCGGGCCTGGGGGCCACTGTATCAGCTGTGAGGCGGTTCTCAACTGTAAGGGGGTGCTGCGGGTGGGTTGGGGGTGGCTGAGGACCCCAGAGGTGCTTACCATACTTCGCTGCCTTAGCTGCTGCCGCTGCAGCCGCCTGGGGGCCCACTCCTGGGGGAGGACAGGGGTCGGAGGGGAGATTCTGAGAATGGTGCCCACTTGCTTCCAGCCCCAGGATGACCCGCCCTCTGACACACGGGTGAGGAGGGGCTTTGCGGCAGGCAGAGCCTGCAGGGCTGGAGGGACACTGGCCAGTCACAGTGACCAGGGCCCCTTTGCCTGGGAGTGACCAGGCCGCCTCACCTGTCCCCGTTGGGTAGCCGGCCTTGCCTGCGGCACCAGCCACTCCTCCAGGTCCGTAGCCTGCCAGAGGAGAGGGCTGGCGTCACCTTTACCCAAGCAGACTTGGCCACCTCTGCCGTCCCTCCCCTTCCCTGCAGGGTCCTGCTGCCCTGAATGTCCCTGTGTCATCCCCATCAGGAGTGAGAACAAATACAAATGGGCACGTGGCCCTGGGATTCCCACTGCACAGAAGAGGACAGAGAAGAGGACAGGCTCTTGGAGGCCTCAAGAGAGGGAGAGGCCCGGAGCGAGGACCAGGCCAAGGCCACATTTCATGCTGTGTCCTTTGGAGACCCCCGTTCCAACAGTCCACCCCACTGCCCAGGGCTGGGGTGGAAGCACCCTCTCTGGGCCCCTAAGGCTGGAAGCCCACAAGGGCGGACTCACTGAAGGGTGCTTTCCCATTGGCGTAGGGCAGTCCGTAGCCACCTGAGGAGAGAGCAGAGTGGGCTCCAGGGCTGCCCCCCTGGGTGGACAGACCGCCCTCCCCCAAGAGCCCTGTGTGGAGGAGGGAGGACCCCCTCCCCCCTGGGTCTGACGGGACATTCCTCCCCCTGCAAGTCCAGGGCCCACCTGGCCCTGAGTTCTGAGCATCATCCTTGGGTCCCTCTCTACGGGAAGAATGCCACTGGCTGATAGCCAAGGTAGGGGTGGCCCTGCGGGTGACTTGATGGTGAAGAGTTCTTTCCCATGGTGTCCAATACCATCGACACAACGGCTCTCCCTCAGAGCTTTGGGTCTCTGTGTGCGTGTGCACTCATGCACAGGGACGTGTGCCTAACATCTGTGGCTGGGTTTCCCCAGGTTTTCTTTGACTGGTGACCAAAAGTGACTTCAATACCAGTCCCCACCCTCCCACCCCAGGACATTTGTGTCCCCCTAGGCTGAGTCTCAGCAAGTCCTACCTCCTGAAATCCCCCTGACTCACCTGGGAGCTTGGGTGCCTTGATGGGGTATCCCAGTGGGACCCCAGGCTGCTGGCCCCCAAAGGGCCCGACCCCTGTGGAAACCGAGAGCAAATCAGGGCCCAGCCCCCTGGGCCAGCAGCCCCTTCTACGCCTTCCCTGGACGCCGCTTCCTGCTCAGACAGCAGCAGTTCAACAGGCCACTTTCTGGGGAACTGCAGGACCCCCTGGGGGTCTTGGACCCCTGCTGAAGCTGATAGTCTTGCCCTCCTTGAAGGGGGCTGGGTTTGGAAGGGTGGGCTCTGTGCAGATGGGTTGGGGGTGGGAACAGGCCTGGGATCGGTGTCCCTTCGTGCTGAAGTCAGCTCAGGGCCCGAGTGGGAGCCATGAGGGGACTCCCAGGTCTGGATGGATGCTGGGTATCCAACTCCTCCCAGGGCCAGAGCCCCTGCCCAGCTGGCCACCTGCCTGTCCTCCCCCTGGCCTGAGATGGTCAGCCCTGTCTCACCTGGGATTCCTGCAAAAGCTCCGCCTCCACCTGCAATGACAAAGTCCTGTCACGGCAGCCCTGGCACCATGGGCACAGGGCCCCGGGGGGCAACTTTGGCCAGGCAGCACAGAGGGGCAGGCAGATTCTGGCAGGGGCCACTTGTACCCAGACCTCGCAGCTCATCCCGTCCTTGCACACAGTCTGGGATTTCTGAGCAGCGGGCTGCCCTTCCTGGCCTGTAGGACCAGGGCTGGGCACAATAATGCCCTCCAGAGGACCCTGAGTAGGCCCTGGATCCCCCCATGGCCCACAGTCCAGCCCCCAGGAGCCTGCAAGTGGGTGCAGAGCCTCCCCCAGGGGCCCAGCCCAGCCGGCTGCATACCTGGGGCCTTGGCCTTGACTCCTGCTCCGGTGGGCACCCCAGGGAGCACCCCTACTCCAGGGAACCGAGCTCCTGCGGGGCAAAGAGGGCTATGGCTACGGCAGAAGGCCCTCCTTGGCCCTTCTCCTGCCTCGGGTCTCTGGGTGGATCTGTCTGTGATGGGCATGGCTCACAGGGACCTATTGCTGGGCACTCTCCTCCCCTTCCCGGCCCAAAGTCAGAAGGTCGGAGCTTTCACCCTATTTTGCAGTCACGTGGCCTTAGGCCTGAGTGGACTTCATCACAAATCCACCTTGCCCACCCTCGGGGGAGAAGCACGGAGTGCCAGAGTCAGGGCAAAGTGGCTGTGTGTGCGCAGAGCAGCCTCCGGGCGGTGGCCTGGGACTGAGTGCCAGGGTCTCCTTCCTCTCCCTCCTGCCCTGGGGCTGGGCTGACTGACCTGACCCCGAGGGGGTGGGGGCCACTCTGTCAGCAAATCCCACAGAATCGCCTGGATCTGGGCTTTTGGGGGATTTCAGGAGGTCACATGTTGGGTGGGGTGGCAGGCCCTGGCAGGGAAAGGGGGTGGGGGCGGCTTTTCGGGGTCTCCTGCAGGGCAGACCTGCTGGGCAGGCCCCCTGGTGACTCACGACTTTGAGTAAACAGCTGGCTACACTGGGGTCTCCGTCTACCCCTGGGGGCCTTCCTGGGCTGTGAGGGGGGTTGGGGCCTGGGGTCAGGGCTTGGGTGGGGCCAGGGAGGCTGATGCTTAGTTCACTAGCCAGAGCTCTGACACTTAAGAAAACAGCCACTGACCAGGACTCCAGGCCTCTGACGGCCTCTGCCTGTGGGGGTGGGGTTTTGGGGAGGCTGATGGGGGCTGCTTTCTTTCTAGAAGTTTCCCTTTGCTTTCTGGTCCTCACCTGTGCCGGGGAGCACGCCACCTGGGTATACACCTGGGAGCCCCACACCTGGAGGCAGGAGGAGAAGGAGGTACCATGAGCATCAGCTCAGTGTCCAGGGACTCCGCCAGCCCCCCACCCAGGCAGCTCCAGGGATCCCAACGAGCAGCCCTGTGCCCACTGCAGGAGCCAGGGACAGACATTGGGTGTCGGCGTCCCTCCTCCTACGACTCTCGGAAGTCATCTGCTGACCCTCCCGTGCATGGATTTCTGTCTGTCTCCTGGAGCCAGCCCACCTCTGGCTAACAGCTTCCAGATGTCCCCTCCCTGCTGAGTGGACAGGCAGCCTTTTGTTGAACCTCAAGTCACTTCCTACAGGGCTTGGTGGGGTGGAATGAGTACCAGACGAAGAGTCAGAGGATGTCACCCTGGCTCTGCCAGGACCAGCCACAGCCCCTCCCACTCTGACTCTCGATGCTGAGCCTCAGTGTCCACACGGTCACCCAAGAGCCTGCCACAAGCTTGAGCTTGTCTCTGAAGCATTTTTCTGCTTCAAGTTCCTAGAAGGGCCAGGGGGCCCTCTGCCCCGTTCCACAGAAGCAGGTCCCATGCTGTTGACCTGGCCATCTCCCGGGCCCTGCTGCGGCCAGGCCCTGCCCCTTCTCCCCGAGCACAATGGGGAAGGGGCTCTGCCCCTCCCTGACCTCTGCCCTCCAGCCCCGGGGACTCCACACTCACCGGGCACTTTCCCTGGCTTCGCTCCAGCTCCGACACCGACTCCAGCTCCAACCTGAGGGACCACGGCACCTGGCAAGGCAGGAGGCACGTGAGGGTTGGTTCCACGGCCCGCTGGCTTCGCCCAGGGGACTCAGGTCAGCCACCTTACCTGTGGACACTCCTAAGCCACCGACTCCGCCAACGCCACCGAGTCCTCCAATGCCACCAACTCCTCCAACGCCACCAACCCCACCAACTCCGCCGACGCCTCCGAGCCCAGCACCTGCAGGGCCAGGTGGAGGGGTCACTCGAGGGACGGCGGAAGGCAGAGGCCCTGGAGCTCTGGCCCTGCCACTAACCCCCCTGGCTGCCTCCCGAGCCTCCGCAAGTTGGAGATGAGGATCCTGCCCATCCGCCTTGCAGGCCCTGGGCAAGAGAAGGTAAAGTGGAGCCCCGGGAAGCCAGGGGCTGATGACCCGTCCTGAAGGGTCCCACTCACCAGCCTTGGCAGCCTTATAGGCTGCAGCAGCACCAGCAGCTCCACCTGGCACCACGCCCCCCGGGAAGGCACCCGCAGGGAAGGCTCCCAGCCCTGCGGAGGAGAGGACAGGGTGAGGTCCTGGGCACGGCACCCTGGAAACTGCTCAGCCCCAGCCCGCCGGCCCTGCCCACTCAGGAAACTCATCTGCGGCCCCTCTGCTCCCTGCAAGACCTCAGCCAGGAAGCCATGGCCGCTCAGGAGGACTGGACCCTGTGTTGGAGGCCAGGGGAGCCCCGGCTCCACTGAGCAGGATCTTTTGGGCCAAGTACCCCCCCATGCCTTCCCAAATGCCCTGGGGAGCTGATGCCCCGGGCAGCCTCCATCTGGTCCTCATCACTACCTTGTGATAGTCCCCTCACCCAGCTGGGACCCTCCTCCTGCCCCACATGGCTGCTCAAAGCAAGTGGTCTTAGCTTCAGGCCCCACTGGACCTAGTTACCAGTCCCGTTGGGCATGTCCACACTCACCTGCCCCGGGGACAGCGCCCGCAAGCCCTCCAGGACCTGCCGGAGAAAGACAGCAGATGAGAGGAGGGTGGTGTGTGGGCACCAGCCCTGGCCCATGGGGAGAAGGGTCTCCCAGAGTGGGGGCAGGACCCTGGCAGCGCTGTGACGAGCAGGTCACAACTCTGGTCTCTAAGCTGCTCCTTAGGCCTTTGGTACGTTGCGTGATTCTGCTAAAAGGGTAGCCACCCTTGAGTGACCACGCGCTATGCTGTGTAGACAGGACTGTGCCGAAGCCCCTGGCGACCTGGGAGGGGCTGTGCCCCTAACAGCCAACCAGAGGCAGCAGGGCTTCCTGCAGGGCCAGAGCTTGGCACGGGCTGCAGGCTAGGCCTCAGCCAAGCCAGGGGCCCCACCTGGGCCTGCCCGCTCCCTCGCAGGTGCCTCTGACTTCACCTGGGTCTGTCCCCATCATCTGTCCTTCTGTCCAGCCTGCCCCGCAGTCCAGGAGCCTCGTGGCTAGAGCCAGATGGGTCCCTGGCACTCTCCTCCCCACATCTGGGCCCCATTGCCCCTCCCAGGGGACATTCCTCGGCCTTGGCTGGGACAATGGGCAATCGGGCTGGACTTTACAGCTACACAGGTTTGTTTCCAATTATGAGAATCTCTCCTGCGAGCACCAGTCCTGGCTGCCAGGGTCCAGGCCCCGGGGGAACACTCTCCAGGGACCTCCAGCACGGGGCCTGCTGAGCCCTGGGGGAGACTAGTGGGCTCGCGCTGGTTGTGGTCTCTCTTCTAACCAGTCCTGCCCACTCCCTCTCTCTCTCTCTCTCTCTCTCTCTCTCTCTCTCTCTCTCTCTCTCTTTCTTCCTGGTACTGAAGATTGAACCTGGGGTGCTTAACCACCAAGCTACAAACCCAGCCCTTTTTATTTTTTATTTTGAGACAGGATCTCACTAGGTTGCTTATGGCCTCACTAAGTTGCTGAGGCTGGACTCAAACTTTCGATCCTCCTGCTTCAGCCTCCTGAGCCGCTGGGATTACAGGCGGGCACCACTGTGCCTGGCCCCACTCACTTCTTAATTGCGTGGCCTGGGCCTTGGGAAGCTCAGGCAGTCCCTCTGTAAGATGGGTCTGTAACTGCCCCTGGAGGTGGACAGACAGGGCCTGGGCTGCCTGGTGAACCTCCTGGCCTCGGGCAGTGGCTGTCCCCAAACCTTCCTGGCTCTGGCAGTGGCTGTCCCCAAGCCAGGTCTGTTTCCTGATCTCCCAGGGGGCAGGGGACATGCTTGGATCTTTCCTGTCCACAGGGGCTGGAAGGAAGAGATGGGACCACAGTGGAATTAAGGAGAGGCTGGGGCAGGGGTGGGGTCAGGCCTGGGGACAGACAGCCCCTGTGCATCATCTGTCTTTCTCCCTCGGTCCCCCAGAATGCTCTCCCCCTGGGGCCAGCTCCACCCCTGTGTGTGCCCTTCCCTGGACTCACCTGCTCCAAATGCCCCCAGGAGTCCTGCACCTGGAGAGGAGAAAGGGGAGGGGCTGAACACGGCCCAGAGCCCCCCCAGCCCCCAGCCCAACCACTTTTATTTCTGGAGTCAGAAAGTTCTGATTCAGATCCTCCTGCCCCTGCGGCTCTGTGTGCAGGAGCGAGTCACCTCCCCTCTCTGAGCCTCAGCTCCCCCATCTGCAGGTGGCCCTAACGCTCCCTGCCTCCTGGGAACCAGCGCGCCCAGGGGTGCCCCCAGCCCGTCCTGTCCTTGCCCCCCGCTCTGGGTGGGCAGCTGTCCTCCAGCTAGAGCTCGGGTGTGGGCAGTGCAGGCTCCCAGCTGCCTGGTCCCCCGCTGAGCCTGAACCAGGGCGGGGACAGCCTGCGGGGCCCACGTGTAGGAGCAGCTGCCAGGCCACCCACCCTCTATCACCAAGGGATTAATTGTTCCCAAGCATGACAGGCAGCGCCTGTGACCCATTCCGTCCTGCCTGGGCAGGCCCGGATGTCCCCCCAGCCCGGATGTAGGGAGCTTCGTTCGGGTAGCCACATTGGCTCTGCCAAAGCCTTTGTAGCCCTAAATCCTGAGGCTGAAAGGTGACCTTAGGGAGGTCGTGGAATCCAGCCCTCCTCCTCCAGACAGTGCTCTTGGCTTCCAAAGGAGATATCCTGACTTTCCTTTTGGTCTATTCATTTGGCCTGAGTTGGAAGTTCTTTTGGAAGTCTAACCTAAGTCTTTCATCAGTAGAAGCTTCACTTTAGCTACGATCCATCGGGAGACTGCACGCAGGTACCTCAGTCTTCCCTCCATTACTTAATGACAACCTCGCCTGGTTCCTCCACTGTCTATGGGGTCAATCAGTGAATGCACCCTCTATCTTTGGAGGTGTGACCTCCACACCTGGGCCTTCTATGCTGTGCACGGTCCTCTCTCCACACCACGGCTCGTCTGGCCATCCCTGCATTCTCTCCGCCTCCCAAGACCCTGCTAAGAGCCCTCACCCTCCAGGAGGACAGGATGGGGTTCAAGCCGGGGGAAGCAGCGGGCCCGGTCTCCTGGCCTGGCAGACCCCTCAGACCCCAGGGTCCCTCTGGCCCACACACCCCTCTGCTTCTCCTGCTGGCCCCCGCCCCGGGGTTTCACAACGCAGATGGGCTTTTAGCGAAGGGGACTCTGTGGATTCATCTGTGCTTGGATCAGGGGCCGCCAGGGTTTCGTAAGAGCTGTTGGGCAGCCAAGCTGTGTCCTGGAGCCTGGGGCTTCAGAGCCAGGGCCGTATGGCGCCGGGTGGGGACGCCAAGGCCACATGTGCAGCATCTCACACCAGGGGCCATAAATCTGAGTGGAGACCCTGTGGCCTCCACCTGCTCCTCATCCCCCAGAGTCCCAAGAGACGCCCCCTTGGGGTGAATTTCCCAGAGCTGAGGGTGGCCCTCGGGGGCAGATCTGAGCCCCCCGGGGGTGAGGCCTGGACAGACCTACCCCGCCTTCCTACTGGAAAGCTCCACAGTTTGGACACAGCTGGACGGGGCCTGGGGCCAGAAGGGAGCTCCACTTTAGCGTCTGGGGTGAGGGTCAGGGTTCAGCCTGGGGCTTGGTCAGGGGTCAGGATAAGGGCTCAGACCGGCATCAAGCTCAGGCCTATCGGGGGTCTCAACCTGGGATTAGACAGGGGTTAGTTTGGGATCAAGGGTCTGAAGGCCGAGCAGGTGGAGTCTGGGGCCCTCGTCTGCGCCTGCTCCTGCAGCACTGTTTTACAGGCTTGGTGGCCACTGGGACCTCAATCTCTAATTCGGCCTCCAGCGCTGGGGCTGTTTCTGAGGCCCTGAGCAGAGGTCTGTCTCTGGGGAGCTGGATGCGTGGGCAGTTACAGGATAGAGCTGGGCACCTGTTACCCAAGGAGGACCCTTGCTGCTGCCCTCCCCTCCCCTTCCTGCCCCCCAGTGCCCTGAGTCAGCCCTCCCCGGCCTCTCGGCCTTCCCTTAGGACTCTGAGCCTCTTACTCTTCTCTTACCTGGTTTGGGTGGTTTGCCTCCGGGCCCCAGAGCTGCAGAGAGAGGAGATGGGGGTGAAGGGGGCCCCGGCCCACATCTTACTAGTTACCCCTACCCCGGGGAGAGTGAGGATGGAGGTCTGAGGTCGGTAGGGGCCCAGGGAAGAGCCAGGGGAAGGGCTGGAGAGGTCTGGGGGCTCAGTTCTCAGACAGGTGTCTTCCCACGGGACACTCAATCTGGGACTTTGATACCTGGACCTTCTGGGGAGCTGGGCCCTGAGGGTGAGTGTGGCCACAGGACCCCCCCACCTGCTGGTTTGTGGTCTCACCTCCTCCTCCCAGGCCTCCAAGACCAGCCCCTGTGAGGAGAGAGAAAAAACCATCAGCATCCTCCAGAGAAGCCGCTCTCCATCCCTCCTCCCGCCGACCTCTGCCCGGCTGCCCGACCTTGGGCAGGTCAACCTCTGTGACCCTCTGTTTCTCCTCCCTGGGTCAATATCCTGGGGCCACTGTGTGCCCTGGGGTCCTGCCAGGCTTCCTCTGATTCCAGTATTGAAAAGGCTCCTTTCAATTTTTTTTTATTGACTTAAAAACATTATGTTTCCCCCTAGATTAATAGAGGAAAAAAAGTCCCCCTTCCCTCGTACCATTGTCCCAACATCCTGCCCATTCTTTCTCGGGGACTCACAGTCCTCATCAGCACCCAGCCCGGGACCCATACTACACTTCGCCCTGGGGCCTGAGTTGTTGAGTTAATCACACCTGCCAATCAGATAGGTGGCTTGCTATGCAGATTTCTGCAAAGACTGCTCCTGTGAGCTGCGGTTTTTCTGTTCTTTACAATTATTTGCCTCGAATGGGTGGCCAAGAGCGGGGTTCATGGTTAGAAGACGGTGAAACCTAAGGTAGGAATGTGTGCCTGTGCCCTCCTCCCCAAGAGCCGTGTTTTATCCTTCAGAATATTTATGCTCTTTGCAGCTGTAAATCAGGGCCGTGTTAGCTGCACTCCTAAGGGGCTGACTGGTGGGTCCCCAGGGGTAGGCATGCTAATGTTCTTGCAGTGACAAAACATGCCATCTCTTCCGAGCATCTCCATCCCCTCTGCCCGCCTGGGTGCGTGGCTGCTGAGTGTCCTACCTGGATAATAGACTCCTCCAGGAACTCCACCAGGAACAGCCCCTGGGACCCCTGGAAGGAAGGAGGTAGAGTCTTTCATCAGTCAGAACTCACAAAAGCTTGGTGACATGGATAAACAGGAGAGAATGGTAATGGTTTTGTTGACAAAGCAGGTTCTGTTTACATTTTCAAATTCTCGCTTCTCAGAGTAGCTCCAGGAGGCTGGAAGGGCAGGGATCACTCTCAGGGATTTAACAGATGTGAAGTTGGGCTCAGAGAGGTTAAGGGATGTGTCTGGGGTCACACAGCTGAAACAAGATGGGGCCTGGGCTCAACCCAGACCCAGCCTCTGAGAATGCTGTGATGTGGTGCTACCTGATCTCCTTAGGGGCAGAGGGCTCTGCACGGGGCTGGGGCTGGGCGCTGGGCAGACAGTTCCCTCCTGCACTGAGCAGCCCGGGTCAGAGCCAGAGCTGTGGGAGGGCAGAGCCGGCTGCAGCGGCTGCCAGCAAGATCGCGGCCATTCCCACCCTGATAGGATGGCGTGAGGTCAGCGTCCCGAACCACTGGGCCACAGTATTGGGGTGGAGTCCTGGCCATCTGACACAGGGCTGTTTAGGGAGGCGCCGGGTCCGGGAGGGAGACATCATGAATGAGCAAAGTGAATAGTTTCTTAAGGCACAGCTAATTCCCCGGCCAAGGTCACGAGTACGGTCCCCATGGACCAGTGAAGCTGTCACTGGAGGATACTGGCATGCTGGCCCTGGACCTAGGCCTGAGCCGTTGTCATGGCAACCAGCCGGGTCTCAAACCAGGCCCTGGCTCCACCACAGAACGCTCCCAACCTTGACCAGTCACCTTGCCAAGGCTCCAGCCCCGCCCTGTCCCTGGGGGCTGGGGCGTCTCGGGGGGCACAGGCTGGCTCAGAGGCAGTGCCACGCAGATTTGCAGTGCATCTGAGAGGCACCGTGGCCAGATGTCTGGCTCCAGGGCCGGGTGATATGTCCCAGCTGGCCCCTGGGCCTGGTCAGCCTCAGCTAGAGCTCAGCAGGGCTGGGGATGCTGGCTGTCTTGGCCACCCCATGCCAAAGCCAGCACCGGGGTCTGCGGCCCCCTGGGGACCGCAGTCCAGTCCTGGAGTGTGTGAGCAATCTGGCCAGAGCCTGGGGGATTGGAGGAGTGGCCCCAGGGGGCTGGGCCTTCTGGGAACAAGCAGGCGGCCCTGTCATCGGCTGCCAAGTCCACACAGGGCTTGCCTTGGGGATTTGGTGCCGTCTCTGGCTCTGGCCTCCAGCTCCCAATGCATCTCTCTCTGCCTCAGCCTCTCTTCCTGCACTTTCTCCCCTCCTTTCTCGTGGTCCTCTCTCCCCTCTTCTCTGCCTTCAGGCTCCAGAGAAGACAGCAGGGGACAGTGAGGTGGGTGGGAAAGGGTTGGAGGGGGCTCAGGACAGATCCCCCCTAGCCCCCGGCTTCTAATCTTAACTTTGCTGCTTCTTACTATCTGTGTGACCTCAGGCAAGTCACTTAACCTCTCTGAGCCTCAGTTTCCTTTTTTCAAAGTGGGGCTGATCCTCACTGCCTTGCACGGTTGCAAGGGTTCAAGTAAGAGGCTGTGTCTTGTCGGTACCTGGCCCAGAGTCATTGTTCAAAAATCAAAACAAAACAAAACAACAACACCAACAACAACAACAAACTATCGGTGACCTCTAATCTCCATTTCTTCCAACTCTGCTGCTTGGGTTGGGTGGATAGTAGGTGCTCAGTGAACAATGGGTGAAGCAGGTGCAGGGGAGGCAGAGAGAGGACACTTATGGATCTGGGTCTGACCTGTTTCACCCCATCGTATCTGCCCTGGGGTCTCCCCATCTCAGACTTGTGCAGCTGCCAGGCCTGGCTGAACCCCACTTCTCTCCTGGTGCTGGACTTGTGGCCAGGCCCTTTCCGGAGGAGGACGCTGCTTCCCTTTTCCCCACTCTCCACGCCCACATTTCAGATCTGGGACAGGGCTGGCCAAACTCCACACCCAAACCCTGACCACCCTGGGGCAGCCGTTTCTGCCCTGTCTCTCTTCCAATGTGGGGCAGGTGAGAGGAAAATGGGACCCGAGTGGAGAAAGGGCCCTGGAGAAGTGGCAGGCTCCTGGCAGAGCCCAGCGGGTCACCCGCATTCCCACCTCCTCGACAGAAGCGCGCTTCCTGCCAAGAATGCCCTCGCCTCCCTCCAGGCCCGCCCTGGCTCCGAGGCCGAGCTGTTCTGCCTCTGCCTTCCTGGGCCTGCCGCTCCTCTCGCCGGGCGCTCAGCTGGCCTGGCGGCCTGGAACACACTCGTCTTGTTTTATGTGGGTTTGGCTGGTCCTACTGAAGCAGCCCAGGGCGGAACTTGTCTTGCAGCTAAGAATCCTGATCCCCGGCTCTCAGGGATCAGAACAGTCTCTGGCCTGGGCTGGAACTTCTGCAAACCTCCCCTGACGGAAGCTCCCTCTCTCCCCTCGGTTCTACCTGAAGGGGTCTTCCTCCTGCTGAGGCTGAATGGACCCCTTCTCTCCTGCTCCACGGCCAGAGCCCCCCGGATGGAGGAGGCCCATCGCTCCCCGACTCACAGCCCCTCGAAAGAAAGTTGGACCTTTCGTTCAAGGTCTGGCTTAAACATCCCTTCCACACTGGGAAGCCCTCCTGGGTTTCTTGGGGCTCCTGGGCCACCTATTCCCCGAGTCCTGTCTGTGCCCTCTATCAGCGCACAGCCATTTATACCTCTGCTCCCCTGGGGGGAGAATTCAACCTGAGAAATTAAACCTAGAAAGGAACCGCAAGGATCCATCAGCCTGAATACGAGAATATATCGTTTTACATCTGGACATTCCCACAGTCCTCTGATTGAAGGCATTTTTGGCAGGGGTGACATGGCTGTAGCTCCCACTGACTCTAGGAGGAGGGGACGTCAGACGGGATGTCTTTTCCCATTTTGCAGCCAGGGAAACCGAGAGCCAGAGAGACGAAGGGCTGGCCTGGGACCTGTAGCTGACCCCAGTCACATGCAGGGCCTTCTGCCCGGAGCCTGGGCTCCAGGTTCAAAGATCTGGGAAAAGCCTGTTTGGGAGGGAGCCGCGGCCGTGGGCCTTGGCAGGGGGCTCTGCCAAGCCAAGTCCCGGGGGGGGGGGGCGGCTGGGGAGCAGATAAAACCTCACGAGGCTTTGTTGTTTGCAGGAAAAGGTTGCCAATGGTTTTTCAAAAACAATCTGTCCTCGGTGGGTGACTCTGTCCCCTCCCACGTGGGGGCATATTTGTGTTCCTGTCGAGGCCCCAGCAGACACACAGAGCTGGATCCATCCCTAAGCCAGAGCTTCTTGGCTCTGGCAGCTCATCAGAGATACCTGGGGAGCTTAAAAGAATGTCCCCCCATCCAGGTTCCTCTCCAGACCAAATGGAGGAGGAATCCTTGGGTGGGACCTGGCATAGGAATTGTTCAAGTTTCCCCTGGGGAGCTCTCGGACCCAGCCAGGGTTGAAAGCCCCGATCCAAACCACCATTGGCTCAGAAATCCGGGGGATGGGGAAGAAGCCTGAGGGTATTTCTAGGGGGGTTATTCTTCCCAGGAAATGCTGTCGTGACCCCACTAGGGAACTTGCACACTTGACACCCTCCTCTTGCAGAGAGGCTGGGCTCCCCCAGGGTATGCAGGTGGGTGCCGGGAGTGCGCGACTGCAGTATCTGTTCCTGACGTCTCCTGACTCTGCACCCAAACCCCATAAGAGCTTATCCATTCACAAAGCCCCTTATTTGAACACAGCCAGTCCAGAAGTTTGGGATAGAATGGAGATTTATCTTTGTAAAAAATGATACCCTCTGAGGGATTAATGATGTCACCAGGGCTAGAGGAACTGGGTTACTTTGCCCTTAAAGGACTCACTCCAGGTCTCTGTCCCCCTCCCCAATGTTGCCTGGTACCTTATCCCAACTCCCTCTTCTGTTGACCCAGGGCAGAGAGCTGGCTGGTGCTGACCCCCGGGGGCTGCCTGAGACTGACCGAGCCTCAGTTTCCCAGGTGTGAAGTGGAGATAATGATTCCCGTCTCTCCCAGCTGGAGGGTTCACTGCCACTCACAGGTGGTGGTACTGGCTGGGAAGGAGGTGAGGGGGTGTTTGGGGGCCACACCTGGGGGAGGGGACCCAGACAGCCCAGAGACACTGCTCTCAGGGGCTGGCTCTCTGCTCCCCACTACCACTGGTGCCCACATCCCTTGGCCTCATCCAGGACTGGACCCTGCACAGGAAGCTCCTGTCCCAGCATCTGGCCCTGCAGGTCAATCTCATGGAAACAGCCCTGAGGCACCCTGGGCCCCAACTGTTGCCCAGTCAGAGTCTGGCTCTCATGGCAAGGAGGTTCCCATGGAAACAGACCCCACCTAGGCCACCGCAGCAGATGGCCAGTGATCTTGCACCTCTCTCTTCCTGTAGCCCAAGGCACCTCTGGGCTCCCAGCTGGCCCCTGTGGACAGTCCCACAAATACAGCAGCATCTGGGTCTGGACACACACCAGATAGGCCAGCAACAGACTGGGGTCCACTCCAGCCTGTGACACTGGCTTGTCCCTCTGCCGGGAGGTGGTCACCTTCCCCAGCTTGCCTTTCCTTGCTCGGACTCCCCGTCTCTCACACACACAGAGTTGTGCATGCAGACACTCACGGTCACATGCACAGTGACAATCCACACCCAGGGACACATCTGCATGCCAGATCTTCCATGTGTAGTTGTCTGTGGGGTGGCAGCTCCTGGAGCCCCCTGCCCTGTACACAAACACCTGTCCAGCGGTGAGCCTGTGAGTGGATGTTCAAACCACCCCAGAAAGTCCCCCTGCTTCAGCGACAAGCTTGAGCACGGGCACACAGGGACACCTGTGCAATGTAGCACGCGACACACTTGTTCATACATGAGCACATGTGAAACACACTCTGCGAGTCCCTTCCCTGGGGACAGACTACAGCAGCAGCTCTCCAATCTGCAGTCCCGTAACCAACCTGACCTGGACCTTCCTCAGGGGGACTTCCCATCGGAGGAGGAACCTGCCGAGGTCACAAGCTCACTGTGATCTCCAATCCAGGTCCCCTGCCCCGCGGGCTGCACGCAGCACACCGGCTGGTCCGCAGGTGCGCACCACCCGGCAGAGCGCACCGGGTGGCGCAGGGGCCCCGCAGCCCTCTCGGGGCAGCAGAGCCTGGCACGAGGTGGGACCGTCCTGAGCTGCGGGTCCTTTGACAGGACCCCCTTGCGCACGGGGGCCGGCGCTTCCAGGCTCGTGGGCTGAGGTTGGGAGGTCGGGGGGGTGGAGGCTCTGCCGGCCAGTCCACCCTCAGGCCCCCTGTCCGTCCGCCGCCTGGGGCGCGGGCAGCAGCGTGGGAACGGGCAGGGCCCTTACCTCCGGGCTGCGCGGGGTGGAGGAGGGCCAGCAAGAGCAGCAGGACTCCGGGCCTCGGGGCCGCCGCCGTCAGACCCGCCATCGCCATCTCGGGGAGGAATGCCCCGGCCTGCTCTCCGCGCCTCGTTTTATCCCCAAAGCGTAATTGCTGCCTGGTCGGCTGCGCGGGAAGGAGGCGGGCGGAGGCGGGCGGCGGCGGGCGGGGGAGGCCGGCGGGGGCCGGGAGGGGGCAATTACGAAAGCCCCGCTGCAGCCTCCGGCGGGGCCGCCTGGACCCAGGGCCTTCTCCTGCACACACACTCGCGCTCACGCCCGCGCGCGCGCGCGCACACACACACACACACACACACACACACACACACTTTCCCCATCCCTTTCCCGCTTTCCCTCTGTGGCTGCTCTCGCTGCTGGCCCCGTTCCCGCCAGAAAGTGCGAGGGGGCCTCTGCCAGGACGGCCCTCAGGAGAGGAAGCAGGAGGGAGGGCCCCGCAGCCCGGCCAAAACGGCCGGCCCTCGCCAAGTCCTGAGTGGCCAGGCCCCCGCCCCTATGGCTGGGCCCTGGGCCCAGTGTGGGGACACAGGCCAGCTGTCTTGAGCCTCAGCCCCCACCCTGGCCCTCCAGACACCCCAGCACCCCTAAGCCTGGCTAGAGACCCACCCTGCCCAAAGTTGGGATGGGGAGGTTGGGCAGGACAAGAGCGCAATGTCTGCAGAGGTCGAGGGCCCCTCTGTAGAAGGACCAGTAAGGTTGGTGCTGTCTGGAGCACACACGGGACAGCATGGAGACCTTGGAATGTTATAAGGCTCCTTTCTGCATGGGCCAAGGACTCAGTCTCCTGCCTGAAGCTGCAACAGGGTGTTGGACAGGTTTGTGGTAGACATTTGCAGAGGCCAGGAGAATGCAGTCAGGAGAATGGCCTGGGAGTGAAGGCCACGTTTACATTATCCCCTGAGACCTTTGGGGCATGCAGGGGACCCTGACATATGAGGTTCTATTCTGCACGGGTCGAGGCCACAGTTCCATACAGGTCACAATGTCTGGCAAAGGTCACTATGGGGAACAGGGAGGTGGGAGCCCCATGCATATTGACAGACTGTCCAGTCTCCTCATTGTCACTTGCTCACCACCTGTCCCAAGGCTGAGCAGTACTAGTGTCCAGATAAGACCCCAGAGCCCCAGACTCAGGACTGGCTCTCTGCTCTTGGGAGAATGTCCAGGATCGCCATTCCTCTGATGGCCAGCAGGGGGCGCCTGCGCTGAGCAGCTGGGGCAGCCGGCAGCAGAACCCCGATGCTCTCGGCCTGAGCAGGATGGGGCTCTGGGGGTTTTGGGGTGTGTGTATGGTGGATCAGGGGAGGGTCATGTCCCCCCCCCCAGCCCTCACTAGTGGGAAATAGATGTTGGAACCACAGGATAGGAGAGGAAGCTGTGCCTTAAGACACAGCCGGTCAGGGGACAGTCTGGACCATGTCTCTGGGGCTTTCCCTGCACAGAGGGATGAGTTAATGCCCCTCGTCCAGCCAGAAACACGGTGGCAGTCTGCAGGGCTGGCAGGGAGTGGCCAGGAGGAAAGAGGTCAAACGCAGGTTTGGAACTCAGGTGGACCTGGGACTGAGTTCCAGCTGTGGCACTTTCTAGTGGGCTAACTTCTCCACAGGGCTCGAGTCTCCTCACCTCTCAGAGGGTGACAAATGTCCCTTCCCAGGAAGATGATTGCAAAGGTAAATTGAACATGGTCATCTACTTCCACCTGTGCCTGCAGCTTACAAATGCACTCTATACCCTCTGGGACCACTGGGACTGCCATTGTCACCACCAGGTCTTCAAGAGCTGTTCCTGGTTTTAGCGTAGCTATCAGGATGGCTCTCTGCCAGGCCACCCTGGGACCCCAGGCAATCTCTGCCTCCCCCTGGTCTCTGGTCAAAGCAGCTCCTAAATTTTGGGAGGTGTGGACACACTAGGAGAATCATCTTTAAACATATAGTTCTTACATGGTGTATGTTTATTTGGAAGTGTGTTGGTTGGGGGGGCGCCTAAAGCCCCCCAAGTCAGCCCTTGTTGGTAGGGGCAGGGGTCCGAGGGTAGGGGCTGAGCTGCTGTGCCTGGGAGCCGTCTGCTGGGAGGGGAGGGAGGTCAGGGGTGCATCTGTGTGTCTGCCTTCTTCCCAGGAAGGGGGAAGGAAAGGGGTTCTGGTGGGGAACTGGGCCCCACTCCTCTTGGGGCAGTGACGTGGGCAGGAACCAGCTTTCAGACTTACAAACCGCAGTCGGCTCGGAGGCTTTATTAATTCCAGGACTGGGAAAGAGGCTGGAGCCAGCGGGAGAAGATTTGCTGTGGGGATCCAGGAGAGGTGTGCAGGGGCACTTGCTGGGGTAGACGTGAGGCTGCTGGGCCAGGGTCCCATGTCCTGCGCCCAGCTCGAATCTCCCCCTGTCCCTAGCAGCCTGTGTTTGCTGCGGTCGCTCCTCTCAAAAGGGGCCTGGGTTCAGGGCCAAATCCATCAAATGATCACCCAGTGCATGTTAGCCCAATGTGTGCTACACCCAACGCAAGGACCCGGGGTGCAGGGGTTGATGATGGCACTCATTTGCCCTCTCGTTCATCCAGGCCCAGAGGACAGCCACCTCCCTGAATACCTGCACAGATGACATAAGGGCACACCCGAGAGCCATCTGCAGAGAGCAGCAGGGTCCCCCGGCCCTTACCCTTAACAAACCTCACCACCTGCTGGCTGCCTGGCCCATGTGGGCCAGGGCTCCACTCACAGGTGAGTCTCTTGAACACCACCTCTCCAATCCTGCTCCTCCAGGTGCACCATCTAAGAACACAGCTCCGGATCTCTGCACAGCTTTGAGAATGTCATTGCTCTGCTTAGAAACCCTCAGTGGTGGGCTGGGGATGTGGCTCAAGCGGTAGTGTGCTCACCTGGCATGCGCAGGGTCCTGGGTTCGATCCTCAGCACCACATAAAAATAAATGTTGTGTCCACCGAAAATTAAATAAAGAAAGAAAAAGAAACCCTCAGTGGCCATTCGGAGAAACTCCAGATCTCTGAGTGGGGACTTCCAACCCCACAAGTTTGACCTGCCTTGTCTCCTTCCTTCCTCCGACTGGCCTCCGAAGCTGCTCTCCAGCCCCCAGGCTGATCCTGGGGGCTGGAGGTTCCCTGGTTTGGGCTTCCACGACCTCTGGGTCTGCTCCCATGCCCAGCATCCCTGTCCTCTGGAACTCTCTGAGGGTCTTTAACAAGGTCCCCCTGGGCTTGCTCTTATCCCCCCCTGGCCTGGCCATCATGGAAGGCAGTTGGTGGGTAACATGTGTCTGTCTCCCCTCTCATCCAAGAATGTTGGATTGTAAGTGCTGATGAACCTTCTAGGAGATGGGGACGGATGCTGTGTAGACAGAATCCCTGGGGTGTGGCTTCTGTTTTCTTCCTTGTGTACACATGGTCCCATCATCCGTGAAACACAGGACCTGCTGCTGAGTGGGATCCTGAGCTACAGAGAGGACAATGGACTGTGGGGCTGACCTAGGCAGAGTAGGGCTCAGCCAGATCTGGGACCCCAGTGGTGCTTCCTCCCAGGGCCACTGAAGATGCCATTTATACCTCCACATGAGCCAAGGTTCCTCCAGCCAGCCCCAGAGGAAAGAGGGTCAACGTTCACTAAAAAGTGTTTCTCATATGAGTCCAAACTGAGGTTTGGGAAGGACATGAAGGCTGGTTGGGGCAGCCCCTCCGGGACAGACTCAGTAGCGAGACAGGGTGAAGGAAGTCAGGATACACCTTCCCGGCCCTCCCTGCCTTGTCCATTAGACTCAGCTGTAGACAGTGAGGTTGGAATCTCCCCTCCTCTGATTCTAAACTTTCTAGTAGCTACGTAAAAGAAAACCTAAGTAAAACTGTGTGTGTGTGTGTTTGTGAGTGTGTGCATGCACATGTGGTCCTGGGGATTGAACCCAGGTGTGCTGTACCTGGGGATGAACCACGTCCCCAGCCCTCTTTATTTTTTATTTTGAGACAGGGTCTTGCGAGTTGCTGAGGTTGGCCTTGAACTTGTGATCCTCCTGCCTCAGCCTCCCAAGCAGCGGGGATTACAGGCGTGCACCACCACACCTGGCAGTATGTTATATTTAACCTAGAATATCTGAAATATTATTTCAACCGCTAATCCATATAAACATTATCGGCGAGATATTTTGCATTCTTTTTTGTAGCAAGTCTTAAAACTGGAGCGTATTTTACATTTTCACGGCGTCTATTTGGACTACTCACATTTCAATTGTCCAGGAACTTCCTGGAGCCATGGCCTCTGCCGGGGACAGTGTGGGATTAGACTGAGGATATGGGTGAGGACGTGGCTGACTTCATTATGGCAGGCAATGCGGGAAGAGTGGACCTGTTACTTGAGGGTCAGAGGCAGGATGGGGCTTGAGGTCAAGGGAGCGGGGCAGAGAAGGAGGGTGTCCTTGGGGGCCAGTAGGGAAAGGCTGAGGTGCCCCCATGACAGGTAGCCCCACAGGAGAGGCCCTGCCCTCTTGCTGGGGGCTGAGGCAGAGAGGGTGGCCACCTACCGTGGGCTCCCAGGCGGCTTCAGCACAGAGCCAACATCTTGGCTGGGAAAAGAGGAAGACGTCCCTGCCCAGAGATGGCCAGGGACCCCCGGGATGGACTGTGGGCCAGGAAAGGAAGGGGCTGTCCTGGGGGACAGGCCTTACTGGAAGTCAAGGGTCAGTAACCAGGAACAGACAGAGGGCCCTGTGGGCAGAGCCACTCCTGGGTCGGCCCAGGGGAAGGACAGGCTGTGCTTGGGATCGGGGACAGGAGTTGTGGAAAGGGGGGCTGGGACTCCACATCTTGTAGCCCCCAGGTGGTGGGAGGGCAGCCAGTGTCATCAGTGTAGTCATGGGGACTAATGTTAGTGTGAACCTGGGTGGATTACCTGATAATGGTGATGCCATTGTTATTAACTCAGCCCCAGAAGCTCCAGTGCCCTCCCATGGGGTTGGAGGTCTTCGTGGACCTTTAAGATCATGTTTTTAGAGTCTGGTATTCAGCAAGTGCTCAATCATGGGATGGGGTCTATGATACCGTCTCAGGCAACTGAAGCAGCCGATGGAGGGGTAGGCAAAGGAGGAAGCCCCTTCCCTGCACATACCGTCCCCTACCCGTGCCCTGTGCTCTGGTTCCCAAGCCCCAGAGCCCTCTGGGTGATGCCACGCTTTCCCCAGACCTGGGTGTCTGTGCGTCTGAGTTCTTTGTCAGTCTGGGTCTTTGATGGGTGTGGGCAGGGGGTGGGTGTCCTGGACAGGCTGTCCTGCCCGGGGCAGTTCCCACATCGCCTAGCGGGGAACACGGAGAGCCGGGCAGCCTGCGCACCCCTCCCCAGGGGACCCGGATGGAGGAGTCCAGAACACGCCTCTCATTTGTTTGACACTTGAGAGTTTACAAAGCACATCTTCCTTTTCCATCAGGGATATTATTATCCCAGTTTATAAACTGAGGAGTTATTAGGAGTCCTGTCTCCAAGCTCGGGCTGGCCAGAAAGAGCTCGTGGGATCTCCTGAGTTTCAGCTCTAAGCCCTTGTCACGTGGGCAGGCGGAGGCAGTGAATTCCATCCCAGTTACGGGCTCTGTCTCCCTGCGCCTGGCACTCTCGGCCCAGACCCAGGCGTCTCGGTCTGGAGACTGGAGGACATGGCCTCCCAGATCTGCTTGGATCCTGCAAGCTCCCGTGCTCCTGGGGACTGTGCCGCATCAGCTGAGGCTGGGCCACCCCCAGGAAGTGCTCTCTCTGGTCCCCCTGCTCCTCAGGGATGTGCCATCCCAGTTCAAGGGGAGACTCTTTCCCGCTGCTTTCGGCTTCCCACCCAGATGATGCTCAGAGGGGAGAGAGGGGAGGGACTCGGGTGGACACGTGCAGGTATTCAAGGCTTAACACACTGTCCCTCAATGCATAGCTGAGCACAGGATGGGCAGAGGCCATTGAAGGGCTCTGTGCATGCCACTGAGGCCCCTGGGGCACCACACCAGGAGGGAGCATGGCCCTGGCCAGAGTCTGCTCAGCGGCTGGACAGCAAGGTCCTCTTCCCTGGGCCAGGCATTTAGTAGGGCCTGGGGCTGGGCTGTTGCCCGCCTCACCCAGGGCCCAGCTGGCGCTGGGTGGTGGGCAGGCTCTCACCTCGCCAGCCGTGCTCTCCGCCTTTCCCGGGGCCTTATCTCCCCGCAGCCTCCCCCAGCCCTCTGCCGTGCCCAGGAGCCCTTCCAAGAGCCTAACGCTGCGGGGCGGGGAGCTCTCTTCCTCCCAGGTTTTCGCCTGTCTCCATCCCCACACCACGTTCGGCCGCTCCCTGTCCTGAGCAGAACCCTCCACCCATGCCCGGAACCTCAGCTGGCATGATCCTGGTGGCGCCAGGCGGGTCCCACGGGCGGCCAGGGCAGCTGCCAGGATGCAGGGTGGGAGGCAGGTACGGCTGGGCCAGGGGCTCCCGCTGGGCCAAGGTTATCCACTCCTCTTGAGTCTGTCCTCTGCATTCCTGAGCAGCGGCTCTGCTGGGCCTGGTACCTGGAGGGGGGCAGATAGAAAGGACCCAGCAGCTGCGCTCTTGCAGGGACCCTGGAGGTGTGGAGGCAATCCGGAAGGCTTCCCCGAAGAAGAGTTGACGCCAGAGTTGAATCCTGGTCCCTGCTCCCAAAGGGTCATGCTTTCCCGGTGGTGTGTCATGTTGTGTATGCAGGAACAGAAGGGCTGGAGGCAGCCCTGACCTGGTGGCCGGCCTTTGACCTTCAGCCCACCCACAAGGCCGCCTGCTGGGGAGCTTCCGAGAGCAAGGCGGCCAGGAACAACTCTCCCAGGACACTGGCCCTTCCTACCCTGCCCGGTCCACGTTCACAGCTCCTGATAAAGGGCCTTTCATTTCTACCAGCATTTTTCAAATTGTAGGTTGTGACCCCTTGGTGGGGCGTGAAATCAATTTAGTGGGTCACTGAATGTTCCTGTAGCATTTTAAGGTCAGATGGACTAGAATAGAAGAAAATAGGAATCCAGACAGCGCTGATTTACGACGATGCTTGACTCAGTCGGCTGGGTCAGGGAACAACCGACCGGGTGCTGCGCTGCTAAGCTAGAGGCTCAGTCGGTGATAAATGCACTTATTGTTATCATTATTTTTGATATTAGGGATTGAATGGAGGGGTGTTTAATTACTGAGCCACATCCCCAGCCCTTTTTAAAAGTTTAAATTTAAAGACAGGGACTTGCTGAGTTGCTTGGGGCCTCGCCAAGTGGCTGAGGCTGGGTTTGATCTCAAGATCCTCCTGCCTCAGCCTCCCGAGTCACTGGGATATCAGGCATGCACCACTGCACCTGGAGATAAACACATTTTTGATCTGATATTTTCAACTCATGATGGGTTTACAGGGAGGGAACCCATTGTGATTCAGGGAGCAGCCGCACAGGTGGGTGTGAGGCGGATGATCCGATTCAGCAGGGTTTCCGGCTCCTTTCATGTGAGCTCACACTTGGGCACGTGGAGAGCAGATTTCGAGGAACAGTTTTCTCACTCGACGCTGTCCGAAAGTCGGAAACACACAGCTCTTGCTCTCCGTCTGCACTGAGGGCTGGGGACCTGCTGGGGGAGGGTCAGGACCTGCTGGGGGAGGGCACCTGGGGAGGTGCTGAGTAAATGCACAGGATAGCTACCCTACCCCCGACCGCTTTTGGCTCGGCCACCCATGGGAGCTGGGTGATGGGTCTTGGCCCCTTAGCCTGGGTCACCATTGTTCTTAGGCTGGAGGCCATTCCAACTCCCGGCCCCCGAAAGCCCTCCAGACTCACTGGGGACCCTCAGCATTCTCTTCCTGACCTACCCCATCCCTGGGAGACTCTCGGCGACTGGCTTCCCTCTCTGGGCCAGGAGCTCCCTATGGACAAGGGGGCACTGGGTCAGAGGAGGTTCTGAGCCCTGGCTGTGCATTTGAATCTGGGAGTTTTTAGAGCAGACGAGGCTTTAGCATTTACAGATTCCAGGAATCACTGGTGCATGGTAGTTTGGGAAGCACCGGGCTCAGGTGTGTGTGGGACCCTTACCCAGGGGACCCTAGCTGTCAGGACAGTGGTTCTCAGAGTTTAACAAGCATCAGAATCTTTGGTTTTCAAAGTGTGGACTCTGGACCAGCAGCACCAGCTTTGCCAGGGACTGAACTTGCTAGAAACATAGATTTCCAGGTCCATCCTTCTGTCTGGGAGACTCGGGGGTGGGACTGACAGTCTGCTGTAACCAGCCCGCCAGGTGATGCTGCTGCATGTCCAACGTGAGGTCCCCTGCCCGACGCTGTGACCTCTGGAGTCCCCAGGTGAGGATTCCCTGTGTCTCCAGTCACGTCTTCTAATCCCAGAAAGAAGCAAGACGCCCGTGCTGAGTGTCCCGGCTGCCATAACAGAGTACCACAGTCCAGGGGGCTTGAGCAGCAGAAGTGCATTTTCTTTCAATTCCAGAGGCCGCACATCCAAGATCAAGGTTTTGGCAGGGTGGTTTCCTTCTGAGACTTCCATCCTTGGCTTCTGAATGGTGACCTTCTCTCTCAGTCTTCTGTGTGTCTGTCCTCCTCTCTCCTCCTCCCTCCTCCTCCCTTCTCCTCCCTCCTCCTCCCTCCTCCTGCCTCCTCCTCCCCCCTCCTCCTGCCTCCTCCCTCCTCCTCCTGCCTCCTCCCTCCTCTTCCCTCCTCCTCCCTCCCCTCCTCTCTCTCTCTTCCTCCTCCCGCCCCTGCTTCTTCTTCTTTTGGGGATTGAGCCCAGGGCTGCTTTAGCTACATCCCCAACCCTTTGTTATTTTTTTTTATTTTTGAGACAGGATCTCACCAAGTTGCTGAAGCTGGCCTCGAACTTTCCATCCTCCTACCTCAGCCCAGGACGAGTCACTAGGATCCCAGGCGTGCACCACACCTAGCTCCTAATCTCTTCCTGTGGGAACACCTGTCATGATTGACTTGGGTCCACCCTTAATGACCTCATCTCAACCTAAAGCCTTCTATCTCCAGGCCCAGTCATGCTCCACCGATAATCAGGGATTTTCAGGACCTGGGAGGGGGCCTTCTCCTTCCTCCCAGTCCAAGTGCACGGAACATTCTGGATGGAAGCCCTCTGGACGCTCCGGCCCCTTCCCTCACCCCATCCAGAGAGCAGGAGCCCTGGGGCTGGAGAGGTGGGTTTGAGGAGGTGCGTGCACATTCTGGAACACTTTTCAGAATGTCCCATGGGGGAGAAAGACTGAAGGGCCCTTTCTGGTCTCACACGGTATTACAAGGTGATCCGGGTGTCCAGGGGGTCACGATTGTTCTCGTCCATTTCTTTGGCCGCCATCGGCCCAGAATCTGCGTCCCCAGATCACGTGCTGAGAGTTCACAGGTGTAGAAAACTACCACCTGACTGTCCCTGGGTGTCAGTCGCCGCCACAGAGCCAGGTAGGGTCCGTCCCCAAGGGCTCCCCAGAGGTGGTGAGATGTGGCTTCAGATCTGGCCTCTGCTCTTGCTCCTGCCATCTGTCAGGCACCACAAGGAGTTTCCGTGACAGTAACGGATTTAATCGCCAGACACGCGTGGGAGGGCCGTCCTTCCCTTCCATGAGCACAACTTTTTGTCCTGTAGTTTTGATGCTTTGGCCTCATGGGGACTTGCCGATCCGGGAAGGACGGCCCCTCCCAGGGCTCGCTCATCCTAGGGACAGCGAACAGCTCGCCCTTCCTGCGCAACAGCTCACCCAGAGCCCACACCGGGACCCTTCCTTCCCTGGGCCCCAACACTGCAGGTCACTGTGCACCAGCCCCGCTCACCCCAGGGCCAGGTTCCAGACACCCAGGGGCGAGATGAAGCCCCAGCGCTTGCTGAAGTGACTCCGGCTCGACTGTCCTCACCCTGCTCCCGCCACTCGCCAGTTTTTTCCCACAACAAATCTCTTGTCTCCGTTTCCCCTTCTCCTTCTGCCTTGTGACCCACCCTGGGACTGGCCCTGAGGGTCCCCTGCCCTGTGGCCTGGCCACTTCTTTTGGGATCTATGAGTTTAACAAACCAGCTTTTCAATGGCAACTGTTCTCTGAACTGTTAGCCTCACTACAATAAAAAAAAATAATGATAATCTGTATTTTACCCAGGCACGGTGGTGCGAGCCTGTAATCCCAGCAACACGGGAGGCTGAGGCAGGAGGATTGCAGGTTGAAGGCCAGCCTTGGCAACTTCGTGAGACCCTGTCTCAGAAATTAAAAAGGGCTGGGGGCGTAGGGATGTCGCTGAGGGGTCAAGTGCCTCTTTTATAAGCTGTTTTCATATTGCACCTATCAGCCACAGGGAGCCCGGGCCCTGGTGGGCCAACAAGGAAAGGGAACCTGGAGCTGCAAAGGGGGACCGTGCTCTAGTCACCAGGACCCCCCATCTGTCTCTCTCTGTCTCTCTGTCTCTGTCTCTGTCTCCCCCGCCGGATCCCTTCCTGGTCAGTGTTTGCGAGAGGTCCTCGTCATCTGTCTCTCATTGATTACTTTTGCCTGTTCTTGAACTTTGTCCCCAGTTGAATTGTGTCCCTCCGAAAGAGACCTTCACGTCTTGATGAGCGACATCTAGAATGTGATCTCCTTTGGAAACAGGGTCTTTGCCCGCGTAGTCGGGTTACAGTGACGTCATACTGCATCAGGGCAGGTCTCTGAGTCAATGACTGGATCTCCTTGAGGGGAGCAAGAGGGAGATCTGGACACTGAGTTCAGTGGAGACCCACAGGGGAGCAGGTCACCTGAAGGCCGAGGTGGACTGCTGTGGGCCATTCACAAACCAAGGAACATCTCTGATGCCCACGCAGCAGCCACGGGCCGCTGTCAAGAGGCAAGGAGGGCCCTTCTCTGGCATCCTCAGAAGGAGCCCAGCCTGTCCACACCTTAACTTCAACTTCTGGCTCCAGAGCTGTGAGCGAGTGAGTTTTTGTTGTCTTACGCTACCAGGTTTGTGGTCGTTTGTTACAGCAACACCAGTAGGCAGATAGGAACTTCACAGAAGCGGAACCCCACACTGGGTTCCTTTGTGCCTGAATCTTTTGCACATGTTGTGCCTGTGAGGCCCACTGGATAGTTACGTGTAGTAGGAATTTATCTGTGTAGAATTCCTTCATCTCTAAGTCGGGCATCTCTAATCTGAAATCCCAAGCACTCTAAAATCTGAAACGTTTGAGTACAGAAATGCTTCCACAGATGGAAAATTCCACACCATGAAACCTAGTTTCATGCCCAACATTATTATTATTATTATTATTATTATTATTATTTTGCTACTAGGTATTGAACCCAGGGGTGCTTTATCTCTGAACTCTATCCCAAGTCCTTTTTATTTTTTAATTTTGAGATAGGGCCTTGCTAAATTGCCGAGGCTGGCCACACACTTGCAACCCTCCTGACTCAGCCTCCCAAGTCACTAGGATTCCAAGCCTGCACCACCCCATGCACAGAATTATTAATAATATTGTATAAAATCATCTTGAGGCTAGGTATAACAGAAAGAAGTAAATTTCCTGTTTGGATGTGGATTTCATCCCCAAGATACCTCATTATATAGAAGCAAATATGTCAACATCTGAAAAAAAAATCTGAAGGTTTCTAGCCTCAGGCTTTTGAGATACGGGATGCCCAGGCTTTTACTCGTTCTAGCATTGATGGACATGGAGTTATTTTGATTTTTTTGTTATTACAGATGCAGATGCTGCTGCTGGCTATATTTCTGCCATTCTGTAGACATACTGTGCTCATAGAAATGGGTGTACATCTAGGCATGTAATTGCTGGGTTTTATGGTAATATATCTATTTAACTCTTTGAAGAATTGCCAGATTTTTTTTTTTTTTTTTTTTTAGTGATTGTACCATTTGACATCCCCACCATGAATGCAAGAGAATTCCACTTGTTCCACATTCTAGCAGCAATTGGAATCATCGTCAGTATATTTTAGCATTCTGGGGTGTGTGCAGGTGTCCCATTATGGATTTAATTGTAATTTTCCTAGGGTGTGATGACCATGAAGCATCTTCTCAAATGTTTTTAGGGCCCTTTGACATCCTCGGTTTTGAAGTGCTTTTTCAAATCTTAGGCCCCTTTTTGAAAACAGGATTGTTTGATATTATTGATTTATAGGCATTCTTTATATATGGTGGTGCCATTTTGTGGCTAGCTCTGTACCTTAGAAAGATTCTCTTTTGCTCTATAGTTTGCCTTTCTTTGAATGTTGTCTTGTGTTAAACAAAAGCCCCTGATTTTTTTTTTTTTTTAATTTCTTGCTTAGGGGCGATGCGATGGACCCATCGGCCTCATGTGTGCTGGGCAAGTGCTCTACCCCTGAGCTCGCTATACCCCCAGCCCATTGTTAGTTTTGGTACTGGAGATTGAACCCAGGGGTGCTTTACCAGTGAGCTACATCCCTTCTTTTTCTTTTTTTATTTCGAGACAAGATTTTGCTAAGTTGCTAAGTGCCTCAGTCATTTGCTGAAGCTGGCTTTGAATTTGTGCTCCGCCTGCCTCAGTCTCCCCCGGTCGCTGGGATTACAGGCGTGCACCACTGCACCCGGCTGCTCATTGGTTTTTAATGAATTCACACGTATGGAACGTTTCTCTAGAGGTTAGGTGCTTTTTCTGTCCTGTTTAAGAAATCTTTGCCTACCCAAAGGTCATGCAGACATTCTCCTGTTTTATTTTAGAAGCTTTGCAGTTTGGCTTTTCATATTTAGGCCGATGATCTACGCTGATCCAGAGCCTTTTGCGTCTTAGCAGAGTCGGGATTAGCGTGCCCGCCCACGCCCTCCCCGAGCCTGGTGGCCCCAGCATTTGGAAACAGCTCTTCCCTCCTGGGTTGCCAGCTGCGTAGCCTGTTGCTGCGGCCCAGCCCTTGCTCCAGGCCCTGGGATTAATAAAAGCTTGTGGTTTTCAGGCCCAGATCTGGTTCCAAAACCTGCCAGGGTTCAGGCCCCAAGGTGGGGGCCACCTCTCCCTCTACACGGGCATTTCCTTTCTCACAGGGGCGGGCAAGCTTACCCGGTCATGCATACAGAGGGTCCCCAGAGTGCAGTTAGAAATCTCCAGGGCCTCCTGACCTGCTTCTTGCCAACTCCTGTACCCATGCCACCCCCTGGCCTTCCAGCCGCTGCTCTCCACTCGATTATGGATTTAAGGGTAGGAAGAGCCCCGTTCAGGATGGCAGAGGATCCTTCACCCCCTGTGTCTGAGGGACAGTGACTGCCTGAGCCGAGTTAAGGAGGATTCTGAGACTGTCCGGGCCCAGCGGGTGAGAATCACACAGCCGATTGGAAATGTCTGCCTGGAAACAAGAGTGTGGCTATGCCTGTAATGACCAATCTGAGTCCCTCTGCTGGAACTGATCAAAGTTAGGGTATCAATGACTCAGGCAATGACACTTAGCTGTTAAACAGTGTTGGTTTGGAAGCTTGGTATTCATCCGTTGAACAGAGAGGCACCCGTTCATTTATTTAGCAAATATTCATTGAGCACCTACTATGTCTCTGGCCTTGTGCTGGACATTGAAGATGCAGTGGGGCCTAAGTCCTACTCTGATGTGTCCCTTATTCGATGTGGGACCGTAGCTCAGTGGTAGAGGGCTTGCCTAGTATGTGGAGGCCCTTGGTTTCACCCCTAGCACCTGGGATGAGGGATAAGCGCGTGATTTCCTTGACTCTGATATTCCACATATAGAATTAAGGGATCGGTGGTCTAATGGGATGGTCATTTGCCACCTGGTGAGCTTGTTCTCATTTCCCCTCAGGCCACAGCCCTGATCCCTGGGGTGAGACTACAGCAGATTTAGAAATGGAACTTGGTGGGTCACTAGGGTTCTATCGAGATGCTTCCCTTGAGGCACCATTCGAGAAAGGAATCCCCAGAAGGCCCATAAGTAAAAGGAGTTGAAAACACAGACTGCCGACTCTGTGGACCTGGGGGACACTGGGGTCTCTAAGATGGTCTTTAGGGACAGTTTGGAGACCATCAGCGGCAAACCACCTGGGTCTGCCCTGCCGCCCTGCCTCCGGTCCTCCATGCTGGCCTGGGGGCCTCTACCCCAGCCCGGACTCTGTCTCTCTTTGTTTCCTTCTGTGCCCTCCGGTGGTTCAAAGCCAAGGTCCTGGGTTCAATCCCCACCCCTCCACTTTCGGCTGTCTGACCTCGGGCAGGCGACTTGCCCCGCACCTCGGTTTCCCCGTTTGCTGGAAAGGCTCTGTGCACTGGAGAGTGGCGCAGCTACTGCACAGTGCAGGTCCTGGCCCAGGGTGTCCCCTCAGCACGCGCTGCCTACGGCTCTCCCTGCAGCCCCTTGGGCCGCTGGCTCAGGGCCATTCCAAGAATCTAGAGCCGGGAGAGGGGCTTTGGAGAAAATCTGCTTCCACACCCCTGTCCAGAAGCTGGCGCGGAGCCGGGGACATGGCAGAGACTCGCTGAGGCCTGTGTGGGCCCGAGGACCCTGGCTTTGCTGTCTCCAGGTTCCTTCCTCCTGGGGAAGCCCTGATTGGTTTCAGAGGAACACAACCTCTGCCAGGTACGCTGGAGGAGGCCCGGCAGCCTCCACTGGACCAGAGGGGCCCTGGGAGTGGGCTAGGCCCTGCAGCAGGGTCGTGGACCCGAGTCTGGCAGGCCCCTGCTGCCTGCCCAGGCCCAGGTTCTGTGCTTTAATCATGCCCACTGCCCTGGCTGGACCCTGGCCAGGCCCTCACTCTGGTGAATGCCAAGTCTGAGCCGTGCCAGGCTCAGAGGAGGCCCTTGGCCAAGAACAGCAGAGCCGCTCTCAGGAAAGCTGGGGGATTAGGCCAGCAGGCCAGCGGGACGAAGTATCTGCCTCCTGCCCCAGCTTGGGGACAAGGGGCAGTACGAACTTGCTGTACAAGTCACCCTTCAGGGACGTGGGGACGTGATGCAGCCTGAGCTTCAGTAACCAGTTGAGGCCGCGTGCTCTTGGCTTCTGCCCCAAACAGGCCCCGCCTCACGGCCTGGAGCACCTTTGACCCCAGCCCACCCCGACTTGACCATGAGTGACATTGGCCTAGACCCTGTCTCCCAGCTTGCTCTGGACCTGGGATCTCCCGGAACAGGCCGCCCTGGAGGCGGTGGGCCCTTTGCTGGGTGCTTTTTGGGCTCCGCTGAGGAGAGTGGGGCTGATGGGCCTGGTGGGGTCTTGAGGGGTGATTCCAGAGAGAGGCCAGGGTGGGAGCCATCTGGACCTCCTGTGTCTGACTGCCCAGAGCCGAAGGTCCCCAGCTGGGCCCTGGGACGAGTCCCTGAGCTCTTAAGGCTTGGTCACCCACCCTGTGAAGCGGCTTCTGCTCATTTTGAGGGTCCGGCCCTGTCCCAATCCAGCCCATCGGCCAGGACTTGCTTGTGTCTGGAGGGCTTTCCCTGACCCAGGGTGGGCAGAGGGTTCTCTCGGGGCCCCGACTCTTGGTCCGCTACTTGTCTGTCTGGATGACATTGACTCCAGCCCCTGGGCAGGGCCGCCTCCTCCTCCTGGGCCTCTCTTTCACCATCTTGATGATCTCGCTGCCCTCTGGGCACTACCAGCTGCTGGCTGGGCCCCAGCAGAGCAGGTGGCTGTCTGACCTGGCCTGGTCCCCTGTCTGGGCTGCCTCAAGCCCCTCCCTTGGGCCCCAGAGGGTGGGGATGTCTGCAGGGACACTGACTCAGATGTTATTTTGGGCTCCCCCTGGGCCCAGCAAGCTCCGGGGCTTAGGCCTGTTTAGACGGCTGGGCCGGATGTGACCCGTTCCAGGCCCTTGGGCCTCCTCAGGCTGCTGAGAGGCCGCCAAGGCAAACCAGCAGGACAGGGGGCAGGCGGGACGGGCAGGCCCGCAGGTCAAAAGCTCCAAGGGGCCACCCCGGCTCTTTCCTGGATGTCACCACTGTGGAGGCCCTACCTCCCCTCAGGTTGTGGGGCCCCGGCTGAGGCCCTGGAGGCTGCTGCCCCAGGCCCCGGGGGTGAGCTGCTGGACGGGGAATCCCAAAGTCCCTGAGTTAGAAGGGAGGTCAGAGAGGGACAGGCTCCTGCACATGGACACACACCTGTGTCCAGGCAGAGACAGACCATCGCAACCCAGGCCTCAGACCTCCAGAGATGCCCCCTCCTCAAAGCTGTCCCCTCAAAGCTGCCCTCTCACAACCTGCGGGCAGACGCCCAGAGGTGGGCTCTGCCCTGGCCCCTGGTTCTAGGCCTGCTCCCTCTGCCTCAGCTTCCCTGTCTGTGAAACAGGTCCCACCGTGAACCTGGGCAGGTGGACCCAGGCCTGCTGTGCTGTCATGGCCTTCCAGGTGGACAGCAGACAGCGCTGCTGGTATTGGAGGCAGGGGCTGCGCTGTCCACCCCACCCCAGTCCTCTCCCCAAAGGGATCTGTCCTCAGCTCCTGCCTGGCCCCAGCCCAGACATGTTTAAGGAAACAAATCTTTAGACTCTGTCCACTGTGTCCACATCGAAAGCAGAAGGGGGCCCGAGCGCGCAGGTAACCCCTGCAAAGCAGGAACTGGTCTGAGGCTCGGGATCCTCTGGCCACCTCTGCCTCGGTCCCAACTGCTCAGCTCTTCCATCTCCTCCACTGCTGTGTTCAACCTGGGCACAGGTGTCGCCCGACCCCAAGCCAGGGACACCCAGACCCCCTGCCTGGGTGGAGGTCTGTGCGGAGGGGCTGGTGAGGAGTCTGGCAGCTGCAGAAGGCCTGGGTCGTTGGCACTCTCACTCCCTGGCCACCCTGGGGTCCCCAGTGAAGCCCACCCACCCCAGAGATATATCAGAGCCCCCTGAGGGCTGGGCCTGGGCTCCTCACTGGAGAGGAGAGGCCTGCGGACAGCTCCATCCAGCACCAGGGCGGGGGCCAACCAGGGACGGAAGGACCTCTAGGAAGGAACGAAGGCCGGTGTCCCTGAGGCCCTTTTGTACCTTGTTGGTGTGGACTGCTGGGGTCAAGACCCCACACTTCTGCCTTCAGATCCTCCAGGGATGGAAAGTTCTAGAGGGAGCCTGCTGCGTGGACAAGACTGAGACTCAGAGGGTGTGGGGCTAGTGGCCTCTGTGTCTGGCACTGGGGCCTGGGGCTCGGCCTTCAGGCCACCTCCTAGGTCCCAGCCCCAGGCGCTGCCTCCTGGCTTTCCAGCAGGTGCAGGGGGTGGCTTCACAGGGGCCGGGTCGCGTTGCGTCGAGGACAGGCGGGTGCAGGTTCTGCCGAGCACAGGCAGCCCTGCCTGGAGGAGCCTGCAGCCCCGTCGGTCCCCGGGGCACCACGGCCACGGAGTCCGGGTTGGTGCATGGCTGCTCGTGTAAGTCTGGCACCTGTCATCCCGCGCTTGCTCACAGCAGACGCCCCGGTTCCATTTCCTGCCGGGGACCCTCGGCTGGTGTGCCTCTGCCCCCTGGGCTCAACTGCCCTGCCTCTGCCCACAGCGGCCTTTGCCCGAGCAGGCGGCAGAGCATCCCTGCCTAGTGCACCACCCACTCTCCTGAGCTGGGCATCCCTGCCACTGTGTCCTGCCTGAGCGCCAGCTGGAAGGTCCCCTGCTCTGACTTCGAGTGGGCGTGTTTGCAACTTCCTCTGGACACAGGGTCACCAGGGAGCCACCAGCTTGAGTCCTCCCTCTGTCCACTGTGTGGCCTGGGTAGTAAGTCTGCTCCCCCACCGCCTCAGTTTCCTCTAATTCCTTTTTTATTCCCTGCAGTGCTGGGGACAGAACCCAGGACCTGGCACGTGCCAGGCAGGGTTCCACCACTGAGCTCCGTACGTCTTGAGCTCTCCGATTCCTCTATGTCAGGCCCGGTTCTCCTTTTCACATGACCACTGTGGTCAGATCCAGGGCAGTGGCCAGGAGACTGTGTCTGGGCCAGGGCTGGGCTGGTGGGAGCATGCTTGGGTGGCGGTGGGGACCGTGCTGAAGTCTGGTCCTTTTCCTCTCAGCTCAAGGCCTCTTCCCCAAGCAGGAGATCCTCTGGCCTTGAACCTGGAGCCTCTGAGTCCTCAACAGCTCAAGGTGGAGGTCAGGGATCCAGGGAGGGCACATGCAAGGCCTCTTCCCCTTCAAGAGAGGAGCAATTTGGCAAGTCTGAGAGGGCTGGGCCGGGGTGCTGTGAGAGCAGAGGACAGCCCAGCTTTGCCTTCGACACTCAGGAAGGGACTCCGGGGGAGGCCACCCACGAGATGGGCTTTGAAGGCTGAATAGGAGTTTGCTGACAGACCAGGCATCCTGTGTGCGAGGGCCAGAGGTGGTGAGAGGTGGTAGGCATTCAGGGGCCTGAGGAGGTTGGGAGCTGAGCTTGATCAGGGCGGTGATGATCCAGGAGCGGGGACTGGCAGGGTCTGCTGGAAAGGGCCTGAGCCCGGGCTTTAGGCTTTGGGTGGTGTCCTCAGGTCAGCTGAGAGCTGGCAAAGAGAGGGACCTGTCTGATGTGGACCACAGGAGCGTTTCCCCAGGTGACAGTGGGTGGCTTTCTGGGGTGGGTTAGCCTTGAGGCAGGGGTAGAGCTGGACCGGGGTCACATGAGGATGTAGAATGCAGTGGGGGGGCGGTCAGCTGCAGGTGGAGGTGGCAATGGGTGGAGGAGAGATGCAGGGGCAGGAGCCGGGACTGGCCACCGGGCTGCCTGCACCTTCCCGGGTCCTGGTGTCTCCGGTTGGCACGGGGAGTGGGGGCTGCAGTGCCCGCTGCCTGCTGTTTACATCGCTCACATACTTCTGGGCTCTTATCTGCGAGGGTCTGTGGCGCGTGCCCACCTTGCCAGGTGGCCATCACTGCTTGCTTCATAAATCAGACGGCCACTCCTGACATCTCCCTGCTCCCACACCCCTCCTTGGGTGGCCTGCCCACCCCGTCTCCAGGGCTGGGAGATGGAAGGGGATGGGGGCTGGCCGGGGTTCCCTGGGAGCTCCCAGCTCTGCAGAGCTGTCCTCAGCAAGTGGCCCAAAGCCTGCTCTGGGGACCACCCTCACAAGCTCCCAGAAAGTGATCTTCCCCTTCAAGAGAGGAGCAATTTGGCAAGTCTGAGAGGGCAGGCCCTCCCTGCAGGGGCCTGCCAAGGTAGGTGGGCCCACACCAGTGCCCTCTTTCAGGAGGCCCAGACCCCAGCTCAGAAACCCTTGGAAACTCTCCTAGGAGGCCTGAACTTGGGCTCCGCCATGGACCTAAGCCATGGTCACTGCTCTTCTGGGCCACATGTGCCTTGTCTATGAAATGGGTATGTTCACTCAGTCACTCAACAAACAGGGACTGCAGAGCTTTGGCCCGGATCCCACAGATGATAGATAAGTCCGGGAAGGTCCCAAGGTGTGGCATTGTCCAGGATTGGAGGTGAGTGGCACCTTGGGACAGGTCTGGCGCCTTGACCCATGACCTCTGGCGAGAACAGGGACCATTTCTGGAGCACGGCTAATGAGTCCTGCAGGTGGAGGCTGTGGGGCCAGCAAAGACCCAGGGGACACAATTTGGGGACCAGATCACAGTTTATTCTGCTAGAGTGAAGTGCTCAGGTGGGGTGGTGGGTGTTGAACAGGAGGCTGGAGAGGTCTGCAGACTATGGCCCCGAGGCACTGGGAAGCCATGGAGGGTTCGAGGCAGGGAGCATCAACAGATGGCGTTGCATGTGAGCAGGTGTCGTCTGGCTGCTGTGTGGAGAACGGGCTGGGGCAGCTGGGGAGCCCTGTGAGGGGACCATGGGATCCTGGGGCTTATCTGGGGAGTCAGAGCAGTCCCAGCTCAGGGCTGCCCAAGGCTGGTTTCTAACCTACAAGGTCATGATCACTTGGAACCTGCCAGGCCAACTCCCAGGGGAGAATGGCCCATCCCTGGGGACATGCTTTATGTGAGACACTGGCTGGAGTCCCTGGTGACTCGTCATGGATGGGTCCTCCAGGGCCCCGCCAGCCCTGGCCACAGGAGCTGACCCCTGGGGCTGTGGCAGGCCAGGGGAGGTGCCGGTCCTGCCAGGGCAGTCAGCACAGGCCTCCTGGGGTCCTCTAGAAGGCCACGAGCCTAGTGGGCAGGGGCTCTGCCGTCTAAGCAGGTGCAATTCAAAAGTGCTGAGCCACCAAAGAGCAGGTGAGGCTGGGGGGTGGGCTCAGGAAGCCCCCAATGGGGGGACATGGCCCGCTTCCTGCCGGATGCATTTGTATGCTTTTGCAGAGGGCAGCTCCGTCACCTTTGCATCCTGGGATGATCTTGCAGGCGTGACCTCCAGTGTGAGGGACCCTGAACGGAGCAATCACGGGGGCTGCTGGGAAAGGGCTGGAGGGGCCCGAGAGGGGGATGCCGAGATGGAGGGCTCACAGAGGAGGTGTCACTGAATCTGGGCCTCAGAAGTCGGAGAGGAAAGACGTGTGGGCAGTGGTGTGTGGCCCCGTCTGTGTCCCCAGCCCTGGTGCACACCCAGAGCCCGGGGAAGAGCCGGCAGTTGGTTGGTCCCTGCGTGTGCCCTGTTCTGGAGGGCAGCGGGTCCCTGTGACTCCGAGGCTGTACCTCTGTCCACCCTGTTCAGCTCCCCTCGCCCAGGGCTCAGACCTAGGCCTCCCTCCCTGTCTGGAGGCTTTGTCTGTCCCCAGCTCCTGCCCCACGCGGTCTCCCAGCCGCACGTCTCCCTGCCTCCTGCCCCGTTACCCCCCCCACCCCCGCCCCATGTCGGGCATGGAACTGGGCTGTTGGGGCAGGGGAGGCCTCAGAGGCCAATGTCGGGTTCACATGTGTGGTGAGCACTTCCCTGTGGGAGTGGAACAAAGCTCCATCTGAAAATCAATCGTTGCCACCATCACCATGTCCACCCGCCTGCACGCCCAGCGCCCACCTGGGGCCTCTGCAGGACCAGGGGTGTCCTTTCTCATGCCATCAGGCTCTCTGCAGGAGGCAGGTGGAGGGAGGAGTGTTACCCCTGGAACAGTACCCCACGGTCCCACTGCGCCCTGGACAGAGTGACCCACAGACCTGGCACTCGAGGGAAGGGGAAGAAGCTCTAACTGCTGAGAGCCTGGCCAAGGGGACCACTGTGTCCTCTTCCCTGTCCCTGCAAGGTGACAGACAGCAGACAGGCCCCAGCCCGAGGGCTTGGGTAGAAGCTCCTGAATAGACCTTGGTCAGCCAGCCAGGTGCCCACCTCATGTGCTCAGCCCTGGCCAGGCACCCGGGCACGGGCTGGGGGACCTTCTGGAAAAAGATGGGACAACGTGGTTAGCACTGACCCAGCAACAGCAAGGGCACAGAGGGTTGGACCCTTGCTCGTCCAGGCCACATGCAGGCCTCAGGGTGTCGGGCACAGAGAAGTCGCCAGGCCACCAGGCAGACACAACGTCCCAATGTTCTCAGTGTCTCAAGGGCAGGGTTGGTGCTGGTGTTTGGTGACCCTTCGTGGCTGACCAAATGGGAAGGACACAGATACCCACAGGGTTCCAAAGCGACACCCAGCATATCCTTAGTTGACTCAGCTTCTCCCTCTGTGTGTCCTGGCTGTGGTGGCTGCTCCGAGGAGCCATGGGGAGATGGAAAAGGACCCTGGGAGGGATGGGGTCGCCGACGGGGTCGGGAGCACAGCCCGGGGCCCTGCCCTCCTGGGGTCTCCCATCCCCTTTCCCCTCACCCTGGTGACACCAAACTTTGGCTGTCTCCAGCCCCAGAAGCTGCCTGAGGTCCCTCCAGGGTCTGCTTTGCCTCCCACTGCCCCTTGGGAGTGTGGGACACTCTGTCAGCGACCCCTGACCTCCCCCTGAACCTCCTCTGTCTCCGGCCTCCCGCCCTCCTCACATCCCGGCCCTGACCTCATGTCTGCAGGGCTGTGGACGAGGGTGAGATAAGGTGGGCACAGCACGCTGCTCCCCCTGGGTACGACGGGAAGGGTGGGCCAGGCTGCCAGCCTGAGAGGCCATGACTCACCAGGTGGGCAGGGCCCGGCTGTGTCCGGGAGGAAGTGTCGCTTCCTCTGGATAAGGCTGGAGGCCGGCCGTGGTTTGTGCCCTGGGTTTTGTTTCAGAAATCCTTCTCCACCCCTGCCTTCCTAAGATGTTGACCGACAATTTATTCAAGCAACTTCCAGTCTGGCTGGCACATTCAGGTCTGCCTTTTTGTGAGGTCGTGGGTAGAAATCAGTTGTCATTTTCTCCACGGGGTGAGTCCATTTGCTCAACTCACACATGAAACAGTCTATCCTTGGCCCGTGGATCTGGGCTGTGTTCAAATCATCTTTAGCTGGGCACAGTGGTGCACGCCTATAATCCCAGTGGCTTGGGAGGCTGAGGCAGGAGGATCACAAGTTGGAGGCCAGCTGCTGGGATTACAGGCGTGTGCTGCTGTGCCCGGCCAGTTTTGATCTCGTCCAGCCATAGAAGGTGTGATACTCTCTGGAAATGTTGGACAGCAACCACAAGCTCCTAGGTGCCCACATGATCATGTGAATAAAAATCCATGCCCCCAAACAGTGAGGCCTGTTTGTAAAAGCTGAGGTAAAATTCACCTAACATCAATCTAGCCCTGGACCATCTTTAAGTGTGCAATGCACCAGCATTTAGCACGTTCATGAGTGGTTCACCCGTCACCTCTATCTGGTTCTGAGAAATGCTCATTGCCCCAAAGGGAAAACTCATGCCCATCAATTGTCACTAGTGATCCACACTTTGTAAGGACACACATTGGGTGCCTCAGACAGGCCACTCTTATGCGGGAGGGAAATGGGAATAAAAGGGACTAGGTAAATGCAGTCATCCCCCTTTATCCAGTTTCACTTTCTGTGGTTTTAGTTAGTCGTGGTTAACCACAGTCTGAAAATGTTAAATGGAAAATTCCAGAAAGAAACAACTCATGTTTTAAATTGTGTGCTGTTCTGAGTAGTGTGATTAAGTCTCTCGTGCTGTCCCACTTGGTCCTGGCCGGGACGTGAATCATCCCTTTGTGCAAGGTATCCATATGGTATATGCTACTCTCACACTAGTCACTATAGGATAGACAGTATCACGGTGCTGGTGTTCAGGTAACATTGTTTAAATTTAAAAAGAGCTCCCATGTTCAGGAATGGTGATGCTGGCCATTTGGATGTATCAGAGAGAAGTTGGAAAGTGCTTCCTTTAAGTGAAAAGGGGAAAGTTTATCATAGAGACGTTTATTGGGGAAAAATGTAGTATATCTCAGCTTTAGTGAAAGCCAGGGTTTCAGGTGTCCACTGCAGGTCTTAGAATATATCCCCTGCAGATGGTGGGGGGGACTTAAAAAATTCAGTAGAAGCTGGAGAGTCCCTCTACTCCAAGTACCCAGGGAACGGAGACCCTGGAAGGACCCTGGGCTGTCCCACACTGCCCTGCCCTTTGGCATGATGCAGTGCCTCACTGGGCCTGGCCTCGGGAGGCACAGGGATGAGCAGGGCGTGGGTGGGGGCAGCAGCATGGGGTGGGTGAGGAGGGCTGGACAGAAGCCCAGACAGAGCACCCCTTGAGGTACACAGTGTGGCAATGTCGGGGTGGCTGGACGGGGGGAGGGTGGGACCTGAGATGTATCAGGTCAGGCTGTCAGCCGGACCCTGGGCTCCAGGATAGGTCTGGGCCTCATTCTCTAAGTAAGAAATGCAGACGTGTGGTTTGCCAGAGACCTTTCTTTTTATTTTTTAATCTGAGAACTTATTTATATGAAAAGTCTTACCAAGGTATAAACATTCTGGGCCTTTGCACATGCCGTGGGCTTAGCTGGAATGTTCCCCCAAGCCCCCTCCCCCTGTGTCCGCCTGGTGAACCCTGGCCACCGTCAGGGTGTACCTTGCCCGGGCAGCTTTCTCTGAACACTGTCCTTCCCCCACCCTCAGGGTGGCCACTCTCTCCTCAGGGACCTGCAGCCCTCAACCTTATGTGACGGTCACCCTCCCTTTCTGTGTCAATCTTCCCCCACCCCCACTTGGAGATGGAGCCTCCTCTGCCTGTTGCTGGTTCCCAGATGCCCAGCAGATGTAGGTGAGCCCATGACTGACCGGGGTCAGTACCCCTGCGGGGGCTTGAGTCTGGGCAGGTGCCGTTTCCCCAGCATCTGGAGTTGGACCCTGGTGGCCTGCAGTCCCTCTGCACCTCCCTTGACCTCCACCCCCCCACCCAGGGCAGCATCCCCAGAGCAGGAGGCGAGAACTGCTGCCAGAGACCAGGGGTCTGGGCCTGTCAGGGGGACGCCTGGCCCCCAGGGCACTGGGTGGCCAACATGTGTGGGTGATCAGACCTCAGACCTGAGAAGGAGGAGTGGGGACGGGCGAAGCAGTCCCCCCCAGGGGTTTCCATCTGCCCTCGGCTGGCCAGTGGGTGGGGGCACCCCGGCTATCCTGGCTTGGTGGGGGCTGGGCCCGAGTGACCTCCTGGCAGCGTCTCCAAGAGGAACACTCTTCCCAGACAAGGGGCCCACTAGTCCAGTCTGGGGGGACGGGCAGGGGGGACCTGGTTTGAGCCCCTGGCCTGGGGACTCGAGGGTCAGAAGGGATTTGTCATTGCACGGACTTGGGTTTTCTGCGCACCCAGCTCCTCAAGTCTCGGCTCCCCTCCCCGCTTGGCAACCCTGCCGCCTCCTGCTGTTGACCTTGGCTGCGGGCTGCGGGGGCCGAGCTCTCACACCATAAATTCCTGTCTTCTAGGAATCCAGCCTGGGAAAGAGAGGAAACTCGGAGGAGAAGATTTGATTAACATTTTTCCAACGTGACCACATCACAGGGACGTGTGGCCGGAATTCTCACCCTGGTCTGGGTGGGGTGGGTCTGGGCTTGGCTCGTGGCCCAGCGCCTGGAGAGGGTGGGCCTGGGCTGGGGGCCCTTCTGGCCTGATGGAAGAGTGGGGCCTGGGCTGGCATTTCCCCTTGGGGTGGAGGGTTCTGGAAGGGAGACCTAACTGGATGAGATCCCTGGAGGTGGAACAGCCTAGGGGAGCTCACCTTTGACCTCTGTGGCTCGGGGTAGATCAGGGGATAGGAACTGTGGTCTGGTCTTAGACAACTGCTTCTGACTCTGGACAGAACTCTCCTGAGACTCATACTGAGTCTTTTTTGTTGTTTTTGGTGCCGGGGGTTGAACTCAGGGGCACTCTACCGCTGAGCCCCATCCCCAGCCCTGTTTTGTGTTTTATCCAGAGACAGGGTCTCACTGAGTTGCTTAGGCCTCGCTTTTGCTGAGGCTGGCTTTGAACTTGCGATCCTCCTGCCTCAGCCTCCTGAGGCGCTGGGGATGACAGGTGTGTGCCATGGCACCTGGCTCATACTGAGTCTTGACCCTAACTCCAGGCGAGACCTGGCTCTAAGTCTACGGTGACCCCTGACCCCAGCCCATCACAGCTTCTGTCTTGAACCCCAGGCTATTCTGTGCTTTCCTCTGTCCCCAAGGTTTGTCTCAGAAATCCTTTCTGCCAATCCTCCCCACTCTTCGCTGTCAATAGTTTCTTGTCCTTCGTCCTCAGCCTGAGATCGGGGGACCATCCTCACCACTGAATCTGCAGGGATGCAAACCCTGTCCCTCTGTCTCCTCTCTCCTCTCCCTGCCCATTTGGAAGAGAGGCCACTTGCACAGAGGGGGCCCACTCAGCCTGGCTTCTGCAGCCCAGCAGCGCGCGTGGAGGTGCCACGGCCTCTCTGGCTATTGGTCCCTTCTCTATGGCACTTCAACGTTCCATTAGCAAGATTTAAGACCCTCCTGACCCCCCTTTCAGCTCTGGCTGCCCCCGTCTCTTGCCTCCGTGTGCCATACCAGGGACTCCAAAAAATGCCTGCACAGGTGTCTCCCTTCCCCTGGCTCCTGCTGCCCAGCCCTCAAGCAGCTGGCGCCCACTGTGGCCCATCAGGAATCCTCTATGATGGGTGCTGGGGACACACAAGGACCAAGACAGCACCAGACCTTCTCTTCAAGGCTCCCTTGAGCCCTGACCAGGGTTGTCACCCCTGCCCGACTGTGCCCTGCCACCTCAGGATATCTTGCAGAAATCTTACCTGGAGAGCATCTCCACGTGCCCACCTGTCTATTGTCACCCATCGCTGCCCCAGCTCTGTCTAGGGCCATCCCCGCCACCCCATCCCCGCCACCCCCGCCCCTCCTCAGTGCTCCCCAGTGGAGTCACGCACGGTGTCAGCAGCTGCCCATCTCCTCCTCATCCGCCCGACATCCCCATCTACTTCCTGCCCCAGCCCATCCCAGGCCACTGCCATTCCTTTCCTGCCACCCTCGTCTACACCCAGCCCTTCCTGATCCTGCTCCATCTTGGACAAATGCAAATCTTATCATGCCACCAGCCTGGAGCCCTCACAGCTTCCCAGCAGCCGCAGGATAACAGACAGGACCCTGGGTAACCCGGATGCAGCTCTGTGCCCGTCTGGCCAAGGCACTCCTGCTCCAGCTCTGCTCCAGCCCTCCCGGAGCTGCCCTCCGCTCGGCCATGCCCAGGGCACCGCGCCACCCTTTGCAGGACTCGGCGGCCCCTCCTGTAGCCCCCTCTCCCCCTCCTCCCGTAGCTGATGGTGTCTGCCCCTCGTGTCGTGGCAGTGAAATGGCTCCCCCAGGAAGCTGTCTCTCCCTCCAAAGCCTGGTCTGGGTCCCCCCTGGCTTCCACGGGACCCAGGGGCACAAATCACATAAATCATGATTTCCTGGCACTTTGACCTCAAGTCTCGAAGCCCCCAGGAGCAGAGGCCATGTCTGTGTCCCCCGCGGCTTGTCCAGGCACGTGGCAGCCTCTCGGAAACATTTCTGGGATGAATGGGCACAAAGAAAGGGCCTGTTCACAGAGGGTCCCCTGCAGCCTGCTCCAGGTGCTGGGCCCCTGGCTTCTTTTCCTGTCTTTCCTTTGGGACCAGGGGAGGGCTGGGGACATAGGAGGGCTGGCTGAACTGCTGGGTTTGTGCCAGGCTGCCCTCCAAGAAGGCAGCCTGATGGACTTTTCAGAGGTGGAGAGGACGTTGGGGACGTTTCCAAAGGTGGAGAAGACATTGGGGGCCCCATGGGAAAAGAGGTTGGAGGAGCCAGTCCTGAGCTGTCTGAGGGGACGGGAGGGGAGCAGGGGACAGCCTCCCATCAGGGGAAAGAGTCAGAGCATCACGGCACAGAGAGGTGCCCTCCCTGAACAAAGGGATCTGAGGCTCAGGGAGGGAGAGCAGCTGGCCCAGGGTCGCCCAGTAGCTGGTGGTTGAGCTGGCCACTAGGCCCGGACCTTGACCTTGGGACATGAGGAGACCTTGACCCAGGAGACCACACCACCCTTGGCTGTGCCCTTTTCTTCCTGAGGTCTCCTCATGCTACCTGATGAGCCTGGTCGGTCTCCCCATGAGCCTCTTCTCTCCCCTCAACAGGAGGGCACATGGAGACGTGAAAGGGAATGAGGCATTGCCAGCCGAGCAGTGTCTCCTCTGTCCCCAGGGTGTGTGCAGCACCAAGCCAAGGCCTCACTATGGTGGGAGTCTCCCCCACCACCCGCACCTCATCTTTCTGTGAGAAGGGACCTCAGCCAAAGGTCCTTGCTCATCCTTGCTTCTCTTTCCCCAGGATGCTGCATCTTCTGCTGTGCTTCTTGCTAACTTTGGGATACACCCCGGTAGGGGTAGAGGAAAGACCTGGGGATCTGCCACGGCCTATGACCAGTGGTCTGAGTCTAAGTCAAGGATAAGTGTTAGGACATCCATTGAGCCTTTGTTTTTTGGTTGATTTTCCCAATCACCATACCTCTTGTGTTAGCCTGCTGTCAATCTAATGGAATACCTGAGAAAAGGTGTTTGCTGGCTTATAATTTTGGAGATTCCAGTCCATGATTATTGGGCCCATTGTTTTGAGCCTAATGGGAGCCTCCTAACAGTGGGAGCATGTGGTGTAGCAAAACCACTCATCTCATGGCTAAGAAGTAAAAGAGAATGAGGAAAGAGCCAGGATCCCACAATCCCTTCTGGGGACATGTCCCCAATTATCTAAGGACCTCCCACAACTCCCCACCTCTTAGTTTCCACCACCTTTTGGTCCTGTGGACCAAGACTTTCACACATGGGCTTTTGGAGGATATTCAAGATCCAAATCATAACACATTTATTTTTTTTCTTGCCATATTGCACTGGTTAGTATCTTGGGTATAAGACTGAACACAAGTGATGGTGATGGACAGCTGCTACCTTTCATCCTTGAGAAGGCTGATGTTCTTTGTGTTTGATGGATTCCTGTATCTAGTTCTCAGTTTGTTCTGAACTAGTGAAGAAGATAGTATCAAAAGACCTCTTGGTACTCCACGTTACAGATGACAAACTGTGAGGTCATTTGCCTGAGGGCCACACATTTATTGAGTGGCAATGTTTGGATATAAATCCCCGCTTGTTTGACTTCAAAGATCATCATCTTAATTATTATGCTATAAAGCCTTCTATAAAACATGATCCAGAGGAACAATAATTTCAGAGTGTGACACTGGAGGGAAAGCACAATCTGTACCACCAGGATAGAGCAGAAAGCGGCAATTATATTTAAGAACCAATCACCTATAAAAAATACGGTCCACGATGAAGCGAGAATTCCATAACAATGGGAAACAGAGCCAGAAATCCGGGGTGAGAGGAAATTAGCTAACAGTTTATATCTAACATTAAAAGATCTCCAGACAGATTATAAAGTGGAAACATACATAAATAAGTCATAAAATTCTAGACCAGCTAGTTGGAAATACATTGAATTCTTTTTCACCCTCTGGAAAAGCATTTATAAATTTTCCTTAACTTCCCCTTAAATTTCCTGAGGAGTTTTCTAAGTTTTCATGCATTAGGAGAAATCATGCCCAAAGAGACACACCTACCCGGCCTCATGATGAGGCAGGGACAGGAGGGCGGCTACCATGGACGTGGGACCCTACGGAATGACCAGGCACGCAGGAGGGAGCGAGAGAGCAGCAGTGACAATCATCTCGGAAGATGGAGGCACAGACACCAGCAGACCCTCATGGCCCTCGTGGCTGGTGCCTGGAGTCCCCGGGCAGCCCCCCGGAGGCTCACAGGATGGCGCCCTCTGGGCACACCCGCACCTTTGGCTGTGCGTGACGTCACACGTCCTGCACCTGTTGGTGTCCTTCAGGAGTGCTCCCTGGGGAGTCGCTTCGAGGGACATAGGCCCATCCTCTGAGAAGATGTGCCCTCAGTTGGGTACAGGCCAGAGTCCCCTCTGCCTGCACAGCCTGGGCCTTTAAGAGTGGCATCACACTCCAGAAGCCTGTGACAGCTGAGGCCCTGCAGGACCCACCAGGTAGCAAGACCCAGAGCACCTTTCCAGGATGTCACAGAGCAGGGTCACCACAGGGTTATGTCTAGCCCAGGGCCCAGCTGATCTGTGTTCTGTCTGGTCCTGGGGTCTCTCCACTGGGTGCCTTTGCCAGCCTTGGCCTCCCAGCTGGACCTTCCTGGTGGCCATGTGTCCTGGCACCCCTCTGAGCACATTTCTCTATTAGAGCATCACTGGGTGGCCTGGGGTGGAGGTGACTCTACATGACCTCTGTAGGAGGCATAGCTCACTCATGCAGGGCAGTGGGCCTGCACTGCCATTGGCCCCTACCTGTCCCAGACACCAGGAGATGAATGAGCTGAAGGCTTGATCTCCTTATAGGTCCATGTTGCTCTGAGATTTTAGAAGTGTGTTGGGATCGGGAGACGCATGTCTCCTGACACACCCTTGAGGGCCTCCCCAGCCTTGTTCTTTAGTGACCTCAACAGAAAGTCAGGCATCCTTGTTTCTGATCTTGAAGGACAGCTGTCCCTCAGCCCCAGCATACAAGCCCTGTTCAGCCCCAGGCCCTCAAAAGAGAAGAGAGCTCCAAGGGGCAACCTGACCTCAGGGAGACATTTCTACTTGCTGCTGGTGCCCCCTGACACCTGTGTCCCCAGACAGGATGATGAGCTCTGTCCCTCACCCAGGCATCTCCTGACCGGGACAAAGTGGCCAGCAGACTTGGTGCTTTTTCTGAATTTCCAATTCAGTGACCTTTCCAGGGACACGCCCCCACCTCCCGAGTCTGGGACTTGAAGCCAGCCTCGGGCAGCAGCTTGTGCTGCCCAACTTGAAGACTCGGTGGGGGAAAGAACATGTGTTTAAAACCCCCAAAGCCCATCCTGTCTAAACTGAACATTTTCTCCAGCTTGTTCAACACCATCATTTACATTCCAGGACCGGTCGGCAGCCGAGATATTTATAGCCCAGCCCTGGCACTCCATCTTGCCTAATTGGCGGGGCCTGGCGGGGACCCCATCCGTCATGGTAAGTGGGCCTTTCACCAGCCGCCAGCGGGCCCCCAGCCAGTCCAGACGTTCCCAGGCCTGGGCGGGGGAGGCTGCCCTCCACCCTGCCTGCCCCTAACCCCTCACAGTGGGCTCGGCCATGCCAGGGGAGCCCCCAAGAGCGGGCTTCTGATCCAGGCCATCTATCACTGTCCAGCCCAAGAGTGACCAGAGATCCTTGACAGCATCTGCCCAGACATTCCCAGGCCTCCACCGGGCCTCCTGCCTCCCTGCCGCCCTCACGCCATCCTCCTCCTTTACAGAGGCAGCCCTGTCACTCGGCTGCCTTGTGATGGTCTCAAGTGTCCCCTGTCCTGCAGGATGAGGCCTGAGGTCCTCTGTGGACCCTGGGAGGAGGGCCATTCCTGTCTGCCTCAGGACACTGCGGCCTCCTCTCCTGCACCGACCAGCGAGCTCCGCACCACGGTTGGCCCCCGTCCTTGCATCTCTCCCTGCGGGGATGGTCCCTCCCTCGCCCTCCTAGGAAGTTCTGGGCTCCTGCAGCTGCGGCATTCCCCAGGGACCAGGAGCTCTCCAGGGCGTCCACGTCTCCAGGTGGGGACAGAGCCTCCTGGGTGCTCCTGGGACACCCGTCTATTCTCAGCCCTGAATGACTTTTGCTCTCCCAACCGCCATTTCATCAATTCTCAGTAAGCACCGTTTTCCCACCTTTGAAACGGGGATGGCAGGTTATAGTTTGATTATTGGAGTGTCCATGTGGCCCATAAAACTGAGCCTCGGTGCCTCAGTTTCTCCATCTGGAAAATGGGAATCACTGAGGGGCGGCCGAGATGGTGACATCCCCCCCAAAGACTTGCAAGTGCTCAATAAATTCAGCTGCCTGGCGTGTCAGTCACTGATCCATGCAACAGATCTCTGCGTGCCTGCCCGGACCGTAGCAGTGGACAGGACGATCGAGCCTCCTGTCTGCAGGGATCTTGCTGATGGTGGCAGTGACACAAATGGGCACAGAGTTATAAACGAAGGCTGGGCACAGTGGTGCACGCCTATGATCCCAGTGAATCGGGAGGCTGAGGCAGGAGGGTCACAAGTTCAGGGCCAGCCTCGGTGACTTAGCGCGACCCTATCTCAAAATAAAACATCAACCGTGCTGGGGATGTGGCTCGGTGGTAGAGCGCCCCTGGGTTCCATCCCAAATCAAGCCAAAGTCCTATGAAGGAGACAAACAGGGGCTTGGGGGAGATATATATATATATATTTTTTTTTTTTTGGAAGGGACAGAGAATGAGCCACGAGTTGAGACCTGAAGAGTGAGAAGGAGTCTGTTGGACGAGGAATGAGGGAAGAGCTTCCAGGCAGAGGGAACAGCATTGGGAACCCACTGGTGCAAAGAGAAGACCGTTGGGGCCAGGTGGAAGGTCAGCACCGGGTCGCCAGGGACCTCATTTGGGTCCCAGAGCTGTGGGAAGCCATTGGTGGAGGGGGACCTTCTTCTCAGGAGAGTGATGGGCCTGATTTCCCTCGGGCTCGTGTCAGGGAGGGGCGGGGGTGGCTGGGAGGAACAGGCAGTTCTGTGGTCCAAGGGAGAGCGGGTGGTGGCTTGGACACGGGGGTGGGGGTGGCAGCTTGAGTGGAGAAGAGAGGATTTGGGGTTTACTTTGGAGGGAGAATTGACAGGACTTGGCAATGGCGGGGACGTGGGTGGTGAGGGGCAGGAGGATAGAAGGCTGCCTCCCAGTTTTCTGGCCCAAGCCTCTGGGCGGGAGATGGTACCGTTTCCTGAGATGGGGAGACACAGGGAGGAGGCCGGGAAGGAAATTGGGAGGTTACTTCTGGACGTGTGGAGGCTGGAGCTATTACCCGTTCCGCCCAGCTATGGCTGGCCCAGCCCTGGGGGCCTCAGAGAGGCAGTGACCCCCATCTGCCCATGTGTGTCCCCATTATGTGTTCAAAGGACCAAAATGGTCTGAGTGCTGTTTGTCCCTCCTCAGAGCCAAGGACCCTGGATCCTTCCCAGGCCCCAGGAGCGGAATTGACCAGCCTCAGCCTGTTCCTTGTGCAGCGAAGAGGGACTGGGGCCTTGTGCCCAGGGTTCAGTGGGAAGGTGCGCGTGGCCCCCGCTGGGACCCCCTGGCTGGGAGCTCCGGGCTCTGGGCCTGCTCCTGCCTCACCCAGACTGGCCCCTACGCCTGGGCCCCTCTGCAGGACCCCTCAGTTCCAGTTCCTCCTCCTCTGTTCACCTGGTAGTTAGGAACTGGGGCTGCACCTGGGAGATGGGGTGACAGCAGTGCCCCTCTCAGGGCTCGCAGAGGCTTCTCTCCCAATCTACCGATGAGCAGGCCTGGGGGTGCCGTGGTCAGCGTTTCTCCTCCAAGCCCACCTTGTGTGGCTCCTCCAGCCAAGGTTCTCCCCACAGCTTCTCTCCTTTGCTCTCCCCATCCCCAGGGGCACCCCAACCAAACTTTGATGGTGGATTGATTCCTGGCAGTGTTACCCACAGGAAGGGAGGGGACACTGAGTCACCCCAAGCTGGCGCGTGGTGGCCATGGGGGCCTGTGGGCAGGGCTGGCCTCGTGTGGTGATTGGGGTGGGAACTGGCGGGGGGAGGGCAGGGAAGGGGGGACAATAGGCCCTTGTTTCTGTTGAGACTTCTCCTTCCAAGACGCTCCAGCCTCTGGACACCGCTGACCTCATTCCTCCTCCAGGATCCTGGCCTGGAGCTGGACCCACCCTCCCCATTTCACAGACTGGAAAACCGACTCGCAGAGGAAAGAAAAACAAAGAACACGGAAGCCCTGAGCCTGCTGCTCAGCCTGAACTCACGCCCTCCCGGGTCTGCTGAGTCTGGAGATGGGACCCGCAAGAGAGAGGTCCAGCAGGTGACCGGACGGTCAGCGAGTTCCAGGAGCAGGAAGGCTGAGCTTGGATCTCAGCTCTTCTGCACGGCTGAGTGACCCTTAGTAACTTAATCGCCTTCTCTGGACCCCGATTTTCCCCTCTGACAAGGTCTTGGCAGCCTCTTCCTTTCAGGGCTATGATGTCCTTGGAGATCAGTGCTAAGGACAGGGCTCAGATAGGCCTGCTAGAGTACCTGCTGGCCAGGGTCACCACGCCTGTCATCTGAAGGACTGGGAGCCGAAGTAGGAGGATGGCAAGTTGAGTGCAGCCTCAGTAACTTAGTGAAACCATATATACGTAAGGCTGGGATGCAGCTCGGAGGTAGGATACTCATGCATGAGACCCTGGGTTCAGTCCACAGTACAAAACCCCAACAACAGCAATGAGTACCTGCCCCTGCTCCTGAGGGTGGCAAGGCCAGGCCACGTTTGTCTAGGGGCTGGAGTCTTGGAAGGTGATCTTCTGGGACAGACAGGTTGGCTTGGCAGTGGGATTAGGGCCTATTAAACCAAAGCCTCCGGGGTTCAGCAATGGCCCCTGCCCGGGGCTCTGCAGCAGCCGTACCTGGTAGGGAACCGGCATGGCCCTTGGGCCAGTTCCTCAGTGAATTTCCTTGCTGGGCTCCCCCACGCTGCCCACTCTGCCCAGAGGGTCTTCCCCCAGTCTGGACTCTACCCCCATTCCTCTTGGGGACCTTCAGGACTAGATGTGAGCAGGGAACTTGGGCCAGCCCATGACCGAGCACGGGGTGGGCACTGGGAAACGTCAGCCTTCTTTCTAAGGATGAGGATCTTTCTCTGAGGCCATTTGGAACAACCCAGAAGAAAGGACAGCCAGAGACTCGGTTCTCAGCCTGTCCTGCGGCCTGGGGGCAGCAGGGTGCCGTCTAGACCTCGCCTCTGTGTTCCATGGGGGGTCCAGGCCGGCCCCTGCATGCGTGGCTGGTGCCTCCAGGGCTGTGCCCAGATGCACTCTGCCCAGGGATCCAGGTGAGGGGGAGGGCGCCCTGGGCTGGGCTCCTGGAGGCCGCCCAGGCTTGGCCTTCCCTGGGCCCCAGCTTGCACCGCGGCGGCGGCTGTGTGCCCAGCGGGATCAACACGGGATCGGCAGGAGCACAGCGAGTGAAGTAACGGGGAAGATATGAGCAGCCCCGCCCGGGCCCAGGAGGGCTCGTCGGCTGTGCCAGGCACCAGGAGCTCAGCCCAGGACAAGCCTTGCCTGGCCCCGGGCTCAGGCCGCAGACCCCACAGAGCTCCGGCGGCCTGTGTGGGCCCTGTCCCTGAGCAACACCCTCCCCCAGCTGGGGTGACTTCAGTCTCCTCTCCTAGAGCCTTGGGGGAGCTAGGTGACACTTGGCTCTAATGTGCAAGGTCACAGAGCACGGAGCCATCTGGATCAGGTGTGGGGCTGGCCAGTCCGGCCTGCTGGGCCTGGGCTGCAGCCCCACCCACCCACCCATGCACTGGGGCTCCCGCTGAGCCCCTCTGTCTGTCGCCAGGCTGCCTGTTGTGGGGGGTCTGTTTATTCCTGAGGCGCCCCTACCCAGCCCATGCCAGCTCCCGCCCTTGTGGCCTTTGGCCACCACAGGCTAAAACTGGCCTCTCTCAAAGGAGCCCCAGAACTCTGGGGGGCTGTCTCCAGGGCCGGATGGGAGGCTGGCATTGCTGACCGTCCTGGACGCTGACCAAGCTGGACACCAACCCTGGCACTGTCCCCTGCTGAGACGCAGACAAAGAGTGAGTGTGCGAGCTGGATGGGACCATGCCCGCCGGCCGTGGGGCAGACCTCCCGCCACAGGGCACGGGAGAGGCTCAGCTCTGCCCTCCTTGCCACAGAGGAAAGAGGCAGAGCTAAGTGTCCCTCTGCCTGCTTCAAATGTCACTGAGTGTCATCAGGGCCTTGAGCAGGAGTCTCCCACAAGCATGGTATAGGGTGGGCACCCTGGAGCCTGCTTGCCTGGCTCCCCCTGGCCTGGACTGTCCTCAAGAAACAGCCCCGGGATGCCCCAGGCCCTGTCCAGCTAAGATGGGGTGCCTCTCACCCCCTGGTTTTCCCACAACCCTTCCATTCTGGCTCCTCTGCTGTCTGCCCACCCTCCTGGCTCCTGGTACTTGAGCCCCACTGGGCACCCTCTGCCCTGACCTGGGGAGCTACACCTGTTCCCAGTGCTCTCTGGATCTTCCTCTCCCTGGGCTGGTCCTTGTTCCAAAATTCTTGCTCATGGCCTCCTTTCTATCCAACACATCCCTACTTGGCCTAGAGACCGGCTCCAGGTCACCTCTGGGAAGCCTTTCCTGATCCCAGCCTCATCTGTCCCGGCCCTGCGTTCTGACGGATCTTTGACCCCTGCTCATTCCTCGGGGCTGAGGCTGCGCCACTCCTGGCTGGGAGCTTGTCAGGAGCCAGGCCCTGTCTGGACCCCCAGCTCAAGGCCAGCCAAGGACAGCTGGCTGAGCAGGGCAGGCCAGAGGCCTATCCGTGACACAAGTGCTCAGACCCATATGCTTCAGGGGACGTCACAGAGTGGGACAGGGGAGCTGGAGGTTGACGTGCCCAAGGCCTATCAAGTACTCTGTTCCCTGGTCACCATTTTTCAAAGGAGGAGACTGAGTCCGGGAAGGGAAATGACCTCCCACAGGGTCACTCCGCTCAGAGGTGATGGAGTTGACCTGGAGCATTTGTGCTTATTCTGGTGGCCTCACTGACCCAGAGGATGGCAGTCCCGGCTCACTCCAGCAGCTGCTGGGCCTTAGCGGGATGCTCTGCCTAGAGTCGAGAAGAACTGTGACTGTCTTGTCCAGAACTGAGGCCCAGAGCCAGAGGCCTGGACACCACAGGGCTGAATCCCCAGGACGGGAACCTGGAAGCCAGATTTCTGGATTCTGAAGGACCCTGTGCATGTGGCACTTGGTGAACGTGATGGGACTTGTCAGCTCACAACACTAGCACAGGGCCCCTCCATCCAGAGAGCCATCTGTCCCAAGGGGCCACTCTCCCTGGAGCCACCAGCAGGGCCTGGACCTCAGACTTGACACTGAACACTCCTCGTGCCGCAGACGGGGGCGGGGGGCGTCCCCTGAAAAGGCCAGGGCTGCTGGAGGTGGCCCCTGACTCCCTGCCAGGAAGCCACTCAGCGGCAGCTGCTGTTGCACCGGAGACACCCAATCTGTCAGCACGGGCCACGTGACGGGCCGGGGTCCAGTCGTGGCTGAGGGCAGCTCCCAGAGGAGGGGCCAGACAGGCTCCGTGCCCCAGCCCCGAGGGAGGAGGGGGCTGAGGTCATCCTCCAAGGGAGCTCGGGGTCCCCAAGGACAGCTTTCACTACGTCCACCTGCCACCTGTTGGGGGCCGGCAGGAGCAGAGGAAGGCCTCGGAGGCTTGGCCTGGGTACCGAGATGCAGGGCCCCGACCCATCCCAGGCCCGTCCCAGAAAAGTCCTCTCGAGTCTCAGCTTCTGTTTCCTTATGCAGAAATGGTCCCAAGCCACCACCTTGAAGGACGATGGCGTGAGGAGGGGAAGGGCTCTCGCTGGTTTTCTGCTCCAGTCACCATCCACTCTTCTCTGTCCCTTTGTGCCCAGCGGACTGACCCCTGGGGCCTGCTTCACCAGGCCCCCTTACCCCGGGAGGCATGGCTGCAGGAGAGGACGGAGGTGCTTCCTGACCCTTCATGTCGGTCCTGGCTGGGTCAGTGGTCCCTCAGGGCCCTGCTGGGGGGTGGAGAAGGTCCTCTTGCACGGTCCCAGCTCCCCTGTGCTCCCCAGGCCTGGCCCCTCAGGGCTCCCAACCCCCACCCCTGCCTCTGTAGGTCTCTTCTGGGAGTCCCCTGGGTGTGGGTTCTGTCCCCTGCCGGGGTCCTCTGGGTCCAGGACCTAGCGCAGCATCTGAGGCTCCTGAGCTGCCCTTGAAGCCAAGGGTGCCCTCCGCTTGGAAATGGATCCTTCTGCCGGGGGCCCCGCCTCAGTGCCCTTGTCCCAGGGGCGTGGGATTTATCCTTTCCCATCACCCTCTGTGTGGCCTCTTCCTGGGGTCTAGGTTCTGCCTCAGTTTCCCTCCCTGAGCTTCTGGGTCCTGACCCTGGCCCAGTCGGTGGCATCCCTTCCTCTGGGAAGTCAGGACCCGTCCACCTCCCAGTCAACACTGCCTGGCTGCGTAGGTCCCCAGGTGGGCCCGATGGCCGTCCCCCTGCAGCCACCCCTCCTCTACCCCCACGTGCTGGAGCCCACCACGTGTCACACTCTGCCCAGCTCTGTGGGCCTCTGGGTGCCCCGAGAGCCAGGTGAGCGTGTTCCTGCCTTCAAGGGGGACAGTGACGATCAGCTGGGCACCCTCTGTCCCCACAGGACTTGCTTGTTCCCGCCTACTCCGACAGGAGCTAGGGAGGCCATGTGTGGCTGACCGCGGGCTGTGGGTGGCCAGGGGTCTGGGAAGCTGATGCCAGCCGGGGGTGGAGGGAGGCTGAGGGAGGCCTGGCCCTGCCAGGGGGAGGCTGGGCCTCTGCTCCAGGGCCTGATAGGACTGGGTGTGTGGCCTCAGGTGCCCCGGGCTGCAGGTGAGCACAGAAAGAAAGGGGAGGTTAGAGGGGGCTTGTGCCTGAGTCTAGTGGCTCCCAGCCCCCGGGTGCCCAGGCCTGCGGCAGGGACAGAGGCAGGGGGTCCGGCAAACTCCCTCCGTCCTGGCACAGGACAGCCACACTCGACCCTCACAGTGGCCTGGAAATGTTGTCTGGCTGTTGGTCCCTACACAGGAGCCCAGCCTGGCCAGCCTGCCCTGGAGCCTGTTTCCTTGTCCCTCACTATCCCACCAGCCCAGGTCCTGACCTTGCTGCCCATTGTAGAGCCCCCAGATTATGGCCCTGGTCAGCCAGCCCCCCACCCCTGCTGTGTACCTTGTTGTCCAGGACTGGACCCCTCTGACCTCTCCTTCCCATCCTTGCCTGGCCCCCGGCCTCTGCAACCCCTCTCAGCCTCTTCTTACTTGGAAGGCCACAGCCTCCTGGCTTCTATTACCCTCAGCCCCAGGCCAGAGAAGGAGCTCCTGACCTCCTGTGGGCCTCCAAAGGCCTTTTCCTGACAATTCCTCCTCCCCAGACTCAGCCTCTCTGGCTAAGCCACTCTTTCTTTTTCTTTCTACTAGGAATTAAATCCAGGGTTGCTTTACCACATCCCTATCCATTTTTTTTTTAAATTTATTTTTTATTTTGAGAAAGGGTTTCACTAAGTTGCTCAGAGCCTCACAAAGTTGCTGAGGCTGGCCTCAAACTTGCCATCCTCCTGCCTCAGCCTCCTGAGTCGCTGGTACTACAGGCACATGCCTCCTCATGGGGCCTTCAGTGGGATTCTGAAAAAAACGAAGTTTTCAGTTTTTAAATGAATTCCAATTTATCACCCCTTCTCTCATGGCTGGTGCTTTTTAAGCATTAATGTACATTTGCCTGTCTTGAAGTCACAGATACTCTACAATTCCTTCTACGAGCTGTGTGGTTTTAGATCTCACTCTTAAGTCTCTGGTCCATTTGGATTCACGTGTGTGTGGTGTGAGGTAGGGGTCAAGGCTCACTTTCTGCCCTCACTATGTATGTTCAAGTGCTCTGGCAGCGAAAATTGAAAAGACGCCCTTTACCGTACAATGGCACCCCTGGCTCGGGCATGAAACTCGTGCCCTGACTGCCAAGGTCTGTTTCCAGACTCTTCCATTCTGGCGACTATCTATAGGGATTTAGTAACTTTCTTTCTATAACAAAAACCCCCAACTTCCCTTAGCCCCCCACTCTCCTCCTGATCTCCTGATAGTGAACTCTCCTCTCCTTCCAGGAAGCACTCTTTTGAGACTTGTTCACATCCACTGTCCCCGTCACTCGCCTCCCAGACCCTCCTAAAGTGGGTTGGTGTCCTCTTACTAAGGAGTCGGAAACGTTCTTTAGAGACTCTAGATAACCCCTTGGTTGGATGTGTGTTTACCAAAGTTTCAGGCTGTGGCTTGCCTATAATGTTTTAGAAGAACTAAAGTTTTTCATTGGGATGAACTCTAATTTATTGATTTTCTTTTTCTTCTTTTTTGGTCTCTCTTCTCTGTATACCAGGGTTTGAACCCAGGGGCACTCAACCACTGAGCCACACCCCCAGCCCTTTTTGTATTTTATTTAGAGAGAGGAACTTCCTAAATTGCTTAGGTGTCTCACTAAATTGCTGAGGCTGGCCTTGAATTCTCAATTCTCCTGCCCTAGCCTCCCGAGACTCTGGGATTACAAGTGTGCGTCACTGTGCCTGGTGATTTTTTTTTTTTGTCTCTTATCTCTTGTGTTTTTTGTGTTGTCTTTCAGAAGTATTTGCCAAGCTCAAGGTAGAAGATTTTTCTCCGAGTTTCTTTTAGAAAATGTATAGTTTTAGCTTTTACAAGGTTTGATGGGTTTTGAGTTCATCCGTGTGTGATGTGAGGGAAGGTCACTTCCCCCGTCTCCCTCCTCCTCCTCCTTCTCACTGAAGATGGACTTTGCTAAAGTCTGAAGACTGTGCTGTCCCCCGCCCCCCGCCTACCTGGTCACCCACGAGGCCAGACCTGAGGCTCCCAGCCCAGCTAAGCATGACCTGCCCCAGCCTCGTCTCCAGCTTTCACCTCCCTGTTCCAAATGTGCCAAGCATCTCTCTCAGGCTTCTGAGTTTGGGCCATGTGGCTCCTTCTGCCTGCACATGTCATTCCCCTGCCCCTCTGTCACTACGACCTTTGGTGTTTCCGGTGGGTCCTGCAGGGATTAACTCAGAAGTGGCCCACCCTCTCCCCCCAGGAGCCCTGGACAGCACCAGTTGATTCCACCAGACCCTGAGCATGCTGAACACACCTGGCTACTGGCCTGATGGCACGCGGGTCCCCTGCCTGCTTCCTTCCAGGGGCAGCGGGCTCCCTCCAAGTTAGGACACGTGTCTCTTCCCTCTAGATGTCCACCAACCTCTTTCACAACCTGTAACGCTTTCCAGGATTGATCAGCTGAAAACCAGCGACGCCTTTATCTGGCTCTTGGTGGCAGTGTGAGGTGGGGCTCGGAGGAGGCCCAGGGCTGGCCGTGGTGTGCCCAAGACCCTGCGCAGGGACCCCTCCATGCACCTCGCCTCTGTCCCCCTGGGGGATTCCCTGTGGAAATGAGGAACTGGGGCTGGGAGTGTGCAGGAGCCGAGGTTTGGGCAATCACTGTCTAGGAAGCCGAGGGAAATGAAGGAGGAACTCAGGAGGCGCTGGGTGCAGGGCCTGAACTGGGCACAGAGGGGCCGCCCCAGACCAGGAGCCCCCACACCAGGCCACGGGCCCCTCGGCCACTGCCAGGGCTTTGCAGGATCCTTCCGGCTTCGGCCAGGCAAGGGGTGAAGCTGAGGTCACCCAAAGCCTCTCTCAAACAGCCGGCTGCCACAGGGGACCCAGGAGGCCAAGTCAATAACCCGAAATCATAAAATCTCGAAGGCGTTGAGCGCTTGGACGGAGGAGCAGACCGGGTGGGGCTTTTCGCAGGCTTTTCATGGGCGTCTGGGCTGCGGGGCGGGGCAGGCTCTGGAGGAGCCCCAGAGGTTCCCAGAGCCCGGGAAGGTGACGGGACCCACAGCACGGTCCCCAGCCCGGGATGAAGGCGTGGGGCGCCGGCTCTTTGTTTCTTAGGTGTCATTTTGAGGAAGATGAACAGTCATTGGCACCTACCTCTGTGGGTCCTCCAGGACCTCGAAGCCCAGCCCCTTTTCCAGGAAAGGCCATCGGAGAGCCATGCTGGACCTGGAGTCAAGGGGGTGGATGCCCAGATGGAGGGGGGACAGCCTGGAGCTCCCGTGGCCCCTCAGCCTGCCCAGGCCGTGGGCGCACGTCCAATCCTCTACACAGCTGGACGGAGCCCTGCAGGCTTCTAAGTGAAGACACCAGCTCACACTCGTGTGATCGCACACACACGTGAACAAGCTGCCAAAGCTGCCCCCTGAATTTGGGCACTAGGTTCCTGTGGCCTCCACTCACCTCTGTGGTCCTGGGTCCGAGAATCACCATGATTTGTTGTCTGCAGGACCAAGGAGATAGGCCCAAGTGGTAGCCCTGGGTCTCCATTGCCCCCAGGGACATCCTGGTGGCGGCCACCCCCAACCCAACATTGGCTGTGGAAGGCTCTGGGCCCCTGACAATTCTTCTGTCCAGATCCACAAGGAAGGTTTCTAACCAGAGGGAGGAGAGGGTTGCTTTGGGGAATTTATTGGTATTGATGTGAACAGGTGGGTTTTTCTGGGAAAAGTCCCAAAGATTAAGAATCACTGTTGAGAGAGGGACAGAGGGACAGACAGGCCCTGGGTCTGCAGCCAGATCCCAGCACAGCCATTCCATGCCGAAAGGCAGGCCTTGAGGGCTGGATTCCTGCAGCCTCCCTTTCCCCAAGGGGAAACCGAGCCCCAGAGAGGACGAGTTGGCCGGGGTCACCTGCCTGCGGAGTGGATTGCCATCTGGAAGCCAGAGCTGGCCTGTGGGCTCCCCAGGCTGGGTTTACCAGGAGGTGATGGGGTCGGGGTCAGGTGTAAGCCTCCCCAAACCCTAGTATGCACATATGTGCACACACGTGTATACACACTCACGCACACAGACCCCGGTGCACACGGGTGTTCATGCATCCCCTGTGCTGCAGGCTTCCCACCCGGTTCTCCGGCCACACGTGCTGCTCCTCTGGATGCAGACTCTCCCCTAACCCTGCTGGAGGCTCAGGGAGATGATGGATGGGGAGCCCAGGCCCAGGCTGAGCAAGGCCTCAGCAAGATGGCACGCAGGCCGTGGCCAGACCGGGGCGTCACCGGGAGAAAATCATGAAGCAAACAGGGTCGGGCTTGTAAACACGGGCAGACAATAGGGGAGACAGGCCCTGGGGCTCCATAAAGAGTGTCCGGCCAGGCCAGAGCTCAGGGCCTGCCTGGCTCGGGGGCGGCTGAGGGGACGGCAGGCGGGGGGCTGCTCGGGGCTTGGCTGGGACCGCCGTCTCGGGCTGCGCTGGCCCGTCCAGCTCTGAGTTGGCCGGGAGGCCTGGCCTCCACACAATAAACAACAGAGAAAGATAAATCGCAAATGTGTCTGGAACTGGTGGGGAGAGGGGAGAGGTGAGCGGGGGTCACTGGAGGCCCGTCTCCTTCCTTGGCCGCTGCCCCCTGTAGGAGGAGGGCCCAACGCTCCAGGGGGCTCGATCCTGGAGCCCAGAGGGCTGCTGGGGGCCGGGGGGCCGTGGCCCAGAGACAAGATGTCCTGAGCATGCAGAACCACACGAGGCCCTTGAGGAGAATTTCCACCTGGAAAATTCCAGAGGCATGTGAGGGCTTCCTGCTGAGTGCAGGGCTGGGGCAGGAGCCAGGCCAGGCCAGGTGGGCCCTGGGGAGGGGCCTTCTGGACTTCCTCTCCTTGCCTCCTGCCCGGGTCCCCTGGCTCTGCATCAGAATGACCCCACCCCAGGTGACCTCGCACAGCAGCTGTGACCCCTGTTTCTACCTCGGTGGGCGCTACATCTGCACAGCCTGCAGCCCCTTGGCAGCTGCCCCCCGATGCAGCCCCCTTGAGGTGGCCCATGACTCCTCCCGTGGACGTCTCCTCAGGTGCCCGGGCTTCCTCACCAGTCAGGGCCCTCCCCCGGCCCCCCAGGCTGCCCCACACTGGGGCCATCAGACTTCCTCACCCTCAGAGTCTCAGGACAGAGGCCCAGGCCCACCTGGACCCTCGCCCTTCATCTGCTGTCTGCTGCCCTCCACCTCTTCACCCCCTGCCCACAGAGTACCACTGGGCCTAGACCTCGCCACGCTCCGCCCCCCCCACGCCAGGTTCCTCTCATGCCACTTCTTTCTAGAATGTTCTGTCACTCTCTCCCCCAGTCCAGGCAGGAGACGTGGACGTGCTCCAAAAAGTAAGACCTTTGGAGGGTGTGAGGGACATGGCCCTGGCCTGGGAGGGTATGATGGGGGACTCAGCCCTGGCCTGGGAAGTTTGATAGGGAGGTGGGGTTCAAGGCCCTGCCCTTGAGAAGCCCCACCAGGCAGAGGGACCTGCCTGAGAGCTATGACCTGAGGGGACAGAGGGCCCCTCTCCAGGAGCCCCCATTCATTAGGGGTGCCCTGGAGGGTCAGCAGGTAAGGGTCAGCTGGCCTGCCCCGAGGGTCAGCAGGCGTGGGCTTGGTACGACCCTGCATCCACCTATAAGAAGCCCGTGCCCAGGCAGTGCCAGCAGGGGTGCCAGGCCCAGGGAGGCCTCCCGTGACAGACGTGGCCCGCCTGTGGCCCTGGGGCTAGTGATGGGTCCTCCTGGTGCCTGGCTGCTCAGGAGTGCAGAGGACAGGGCCCATGGTGACTTGTGAATGGGAGGGACCCCTGTACCCCCACTTCGGCAGCTCCTCCTCCCAGAGCAGGGGTCTCCAGGTCACGCTGCTCCCATCACATTCCCATGTGGGCACATCAGGGCGGTTTCTTTAAGCTGGAGTCCCCAGCTCCCTGCTTCTTGGAAGAGGGACCCCAGACATTCCATATTGAACAGAGGTTCCCTGTGGAGGGCAGAGTTGGTGGGCACCCCCTCCTGCTTACCACATCTAGCTTCACAGATGAGGCAACAAAGGCTCAGAGAGGGTAGGCAGCTTACCCAGAATGCACAGCTAGGAGGCCACAGAGCTGACACTCAAATTTCAGTACTGTCAAGGTATTCCTTAAAGATCAGGAACCTTCTCAGGCAGGACCTGGGTGGCTGTACTCAAAACCACAGGGCCTGGGGCAGCCAATGGGTACTGGGAGGTGAGGAGAGGAGCAGTCATTGGTATCTGAGTGGGCAACTCAGCTCCTGCCCCTGGGAGCATTTGTGTTAGCAGGAAGCCATGCCAGGACTTGCATCCAAGCTCCTGAGTTTAATCGCCAACACGCCCACCGGAGCCCAGGGCAGCCAGGAGGAGAGGGGAGAGGTGGGCACATCCATGGGGCTGGGTGTTGGGCTGGGTCTGGAGGACTGGGCGGAGGGGGCTCTGCCCAGCAGCTCAGACTTTCCAGGACCACTGTGGCTTCCCTGGGAGGTGGGTGGGGTGCCTGGGGGAGAAGAGGCCCACTCAGCACCCAGGCCATAGCGGCCAGGACTCCAGGGCCTTGACCGTCTGGCTAAGGGCCTGGAATGTTCTCTGCAATCGACGGGCAGCCAGGGAAGGACGTGTATCAGGGGACACTGTCAGACTTGCTGCTCTCGCAAGGTCACTCTGGCCATGGATGGGGTGGACAGACAAGGGAGAACTGGAGGGGCAGGAAAGCTCTGGTGCAGGGTGGCACCGTGGTCCCCAAGAGAGATGGAGAGACGTGTGCTGGAGTCGCTGCTGCGGCTGGGAAGGGGTTAGGGACAGAAAAGAGGACGACTGAGCAGCCCGGGAACAGGGGCCGAGTTCAGCAAAGGAGGAGCCCAGGGCCTGCGGCGACTCGGGGGAGGTTCGCCTGTCGAGACAGGACGCCCAGGAGCAGAGTGGCCGTGAGCAGAGGAGGAGCAGCCGGGGCTCCTGGGAACTGGCTGGGCTTGGCCTCCTCTTTCTTCCTTTCACCCGGAAAATTCCCCTCTAAACTGGCCGGTGATGGCCAGGCTCTGGGTCCCCTCTCCCATATCAGGTCCCCTGGGGGGCAGCAGCAGGGAACAGAGCCAGGCCTTGCCTAGGTGGCCCAGAACCAAGCCCAGAGGCCAGACCCGAGCCCCATCCTAACCAGGCACTGAGGTGTCCTGCCCCTGTTCAGTGGGGCTATGGGTGTCCACCGAGCATCTCCGAAGACCCAGCCTGGGTTTCTGGGCTCCGTGGCTGGCCATCGCTGGCCAAAGCCCTGGGGCTTGTTTCAGGGTGGTGGTCTGACGTCCAGGGCTTTTGGCATGGTGACCTGTGCAGGGACATGGGGAGAGAGGGCGGCGGCCCGAGGATCCTGGCTGTTCCAGCCGCCCACGGTGCAGTGGGCATCAGGCCCTGGCAGGGTAGGCGGGACTGTGGGTGGCAGGGAGCCCGGGCCTGCGGGTGGCTGGCTCTGGGGGCAGCTGCTCAGCTTGTTTTCTGTCTCCTCCCCGTAGTACCAGCCAGCTCATGGCCGTCCTGAGGGGCCCTGGGGCAAGTGTGCCTCCCAGGACCCTCAGTCAGCCCCATTGGACCAACCCCAGAGCCCTGGCTGCACTTCATGGGCAAGTTGCTTAACCTCTCTGAGCCTCGGTTTCCAGCTATGACACGAAGAAGACACGTTGGCCTGGTGCCTGGCCTCTGGTGGGTGGTCAGCGAACGTGAGAGGGCAGCGCCCCATGGCCCAATCACAGGGCCCAGGAAGGGGGCTCTTCTGAAGGCCGTCCTCCATTAATCCCGACGTCAGTCTTCTGTCGGGGCCTCCCCTGGAGAAGGGCTCCTGGACGTAGATCCCTAGAACAAGAAAGAAGGAGAGCCCCAAATGCAGGCCTGCTCTTGACCGCCATCTTCAAGGACCCTGGGCCATTCTGTTGGTGGCGAGAGGCAAACCCAGCGCTGGGCAGGGAAGGAGGGAGCTGGTACCAGCTCCGGTTCTGCCTTGCCCTGCCCTTCTCTGGCCTGGTTCTCCTAGTGACGACATGGGTGCACTGGTGGCCCCAGGGACTCTCTCAGCCTTTGACTTTCAAGTCCCAGGATTCTTCTTACTTACCAGGCAGGCGAAGGGGGCTTCCATCCCCTGCCCCCAAACATCCCATGCCCTCGGGGGTATCCAGCACTTGCTGGCTCAGGTCCCCTGACCCGGCTGCCTGTCGTCCCTGTCCTGAGTTTTCCAAGTCCTCCTGGTTTTCTAACGTCCACCCCAGCTAACTGCCCTGCCCAGCGTCCCTGCCTCAGCTCCCCAGCTGCTTCCTGCTGAGTCCAGGGACCACGTACTCCCTCCCGGCCCAGCTCTGCTTGCCGGGGCCAATCGCCCTCCCTCCTGGCCCAGGCCATGGGTTCCAGGGCAGGGGACAGGCCTCCGTGTCCCTGTGTGCCCCCTTGCAGTCTGGGTACGTACTCTCCAGTCAACAGGAGCTCAGAAAAGAGAGCAGAGGCCTCTTGACCTGGCTGTCCTTCCACACCCAGGGGCCCTCGGCTTTCTTCGAGGTCGGATGCAAAGAGCACAAGGCTCCTGGCTCCCAGAGCACATGACACAGGTGGCCCTGACCTGAGGGCCTGTCTGTGGATTCCCAGGCATTGGCTGTGTGGGTGCCAAGCCAGTTGGCATGGACGTCCCCCATCTGGCCACCATCGCCCTGCAAGGGAAGGGTCCCAACTCATAGGCTGGTGTGAGCCACAAGCAGCCAAGGCCTGTGGTCCCGGTCACACATACCCCCCTCCCAGGGTCACCTCTCCATCAAACACACGTCTGGCCACTTAGAAGCATTTGGCACTGCCAGGAGCCCATCCTGGGGACAGGGTGGGAGGTACAGAGAATGGAGGCAGTGACAACCATGGGGGTGGGGGTGGGGTGACCACGAAGGTGGGGTGGAAGGAAGGACAGGAACGGTGAGGGCCCTGACTGCAGAGATGGGGACGGGTGGGGACACTGCTGTGGACAGTGACCTGGAGACACGGGTAACGGCCAGACCAGCCACCAGAAGAGCATTTCTGAGGGCAACTCGACCAGGCCCCTCCCCTGAGCACGGAGCACGCCCGGGCCTGGCATAGACCCCCTGCGTTGGTTCTCAGAAGCCCCTTCTGCCAGACAAGACCCCGGGCGGGAAGGAGACCCAGGTACCCGCCGGCGTCAGCTACAGCACCCAGAGGACTCAGGTGGTGGACGGTGTGGGGGCTGCCAAACCAGGGGCAGTCCCTGCACTGGGTGCCAGACAGCCAGGAGTGGGACCTGGGGACAGGCCTTCCTGTTCCAGGAATGAAGCGAGGCCCTGGATACTCTACCCGAGGCCTTCCCGGGTGGCTGCAGAGCCGCCCTGAGCCTCTGGGGGCGTCCTGGAGGACAGGCAGTCCCTGGTAGAGGCTCGGAAGAGACCGACACAGGAAAGGTGGGAGAGGGGGGTTGATGGAGCATCGGAGGCTGAAGAGCTCCAGGGCCTCACTGGCAGCAAGGGTGGGGTACTGATGGCAGGAAAACTCCAGAAGCTATCCAAGCATGTGTTCCGAGCAGACACTGGGAATCCCAGCGTCTCTGGCAAGAACTCCCCAGTCCCTTCCCTATTGTTAACATCAACATGCAAAATCCTGTCAGGCCCACCATGACCAATCTCTGGACCTTTCCATTACCCACGGGCGGCCTGCCACCCGCGGTCCCGGGGGCACGCCCGCTCTGGCCTCTGCCAGGACCCTGGAGAGGGGCCGGCCTGGACAAGCCTGGCGGGGAGCTTGGGCCAGTCTCCCCAACCTTCTGCCCAGGCTGAGGACTCTGCCAGGTGTCGGCTTCAATCTCCCAACCTCCTCCTGCTCTGAGAACCAAACATGTTGTCCCTCCACCCAGGCTGGGTCCTCCCAGGCCGCCTCCTTGGCAGCAGGAAGGTCCCTTGTGGGGACCGTCAAGAAGCTCCGGGCAGGGCAGGGCAGGGCTCAGAGTGCTTCATCCGATGCGTCACCCACCTCTGAGCAAGCTGCTGGACACAGGGCAGGCCATGCGGTGGACAGTGGCAGGAGGTGGTGAGTGAGGTCGGGGATCTGGGCTTCAGCCCCCACCTCACCCTGTCCCATGGCAGCCACCAGGGTTGGTCCCACTGGCAAATAAGGTGGTTGAGTAGCAGGGCTTCTGAGGTCCATCTCACCTTGGTTAGCCAGCAAATCCTCCCCACGGCCAGGCTGAAGCCCTGGCCCAACTGCATTCATTCCCTTTATTAAAATCATAACTATAGCTGGGTGCAGTGGCACACGCCTGTGATCCCAGCAGCTCGGGAGGCTGAGGCAGGAGGATCATGAGTTTGAAGCCAGCCTCAGCAACAGTGTGGCCCTAAGCAACTCATGGAGACCCTGTTTCTAAATAAAATACAAAAAAGTACTGGGGCTGGGGCTCAGTGATTGAGTGCCCCAGAGTTCAATCCCTAGTACCAAAAATGAAAATAAAAAGAGAAAGAAAATCATCCCTGATTTACCCATTTAAAGTCTATAATTCAATCATTTTTAGTAAATTCACAGAGTTGTGCAATCGTCTCCCCAGCAGACTCTAGAATGTTTACAACACCCCCCCAAAAGCACCCCAGATGGTGGCCACCATGATGCCCCCCGCCCCAACTCCCAATCTCTCCACCAGCAGCAGCACACACTACCCCCAGCTCTGGGTGGCCACTGGTCTCCTCCCTGTCTCCGGAGCTTTGCTGGACGTTTCATGAACTCCTTGCTTCTTTAGAGAGGAAGGACACTAGGAAAATGGGACCAGCCTACTTCTCCCAAATTATCTCCCCTCCCTGGCCCCATTCTGTCCCCCAGCCCTGGCCTCCAAGCTTCCAGGACTTTGGGCTGTAGACCCTCCCTGCCCCCTCCAAGGGCTCTGGGTCCGGATCTCCCTCTCAGCGACTGCGGCCCTTTCCTGTTCCCAATCTGGGAACTCATGGGCCATGTCTCACCTCCTCCAGCCTGTCCCTCCCTCCTCTCTGTGGGACGGTTCTACAGTGAGGAGTGGAGGGAGTCACCCTGCCTCACTCAGGATGGACCTGCCAACAGGTCTCCAGTGTCTCCTGGGGCAGGGCAAACTTCTCACCAGGTGTGTCCATCTGGGTTCCCCGAATGTGGCACTGGAGCAAGGATGTGCATTTGGAGATGATTCTAAGAGATGGGAGAGGAGAGTGAAGACCATCCATGGGTGCTGGGGAGATCTGCATCCTACAACTCGCAGTGAGGGGTTCGGGTTTAGATGTGAGGTGTCCCCAAAGCTCCCGTGTGGGACAATGCAGGACAGTTCAGAGGTGAAGAGATTGGGTCTCTTGTGTAAAGCTGTGCTAAATGGAGGACAATACCTGTTATGGAAGGTTGCCAATGAGGAATTTTGCAAGGAGACGGCTAGGCGAAATGCAGCAGCTGGTTATCCTCAGAGAAATCTAGATATGTTGTTAGGAAAGGGACCTTATGAGGGTCAGCAGCAACAAATTGCATATGATCCTGGTGTATACACACAAATTGCTGTAGATGCAGTTAAGGCATGGAAGACTTTACAAGGACATGGAGGTTTACAAGGTCAATTATCTATGGTAATACAAGGAGCTAATGAACCTTATGCCGAATTGTAGATAGGCTTATTCAAACAGCTACCAAAGTTTTTGGGAATACAGAACAAGCAATGCCATTACTAAAACAACAGGCTTATGAGTAAGCGAATCGTTGGTGCAGAGAAGTCATTAGACCATGGAAACATGAAGATTTAAACACATATATTAAATTATGTAGAGACATTAATGAACAAGAGCAAGTCGTGGCAGCTGCAGTAAAACAGGCTTTAGAACAAGGTCAAGTCGTGGCAGCTGCAGTAAAACAGGCTTTAGATGCCAGGCCAAGAACATGCTACAATTGTGAACAAACAGGACATTTTTAAAAGGAATTGCCCCATAGGAGGAGGGTTTAACAAAACTAGGTATCAAAGGAGTAGAATACCGGGTATTTGCCCACGATGCCGTAGAGGGAGACATTGGGCTAATGAATGCCGTTCTCAAACCACCATAGAGGGTACTCCATTATCAAAAAACGAACAAGGACCAGGTGTTTATCCACGATATCGTGGAGAAAGGCATTGGGCTCCGTTGCCAAAAAATGGACAGGGGGGCCCAATGCTCCGGGGCCCAAAACCACAAATATACGGAGCACTGGAGGAACCCAGCAACCCCATCAGGGTAGTGCCCAGGACACATAGTCCATCAGATCCCTCATCAGACAAACCAGAGGGAGCGCAGGGTTGGACATCTGCGCCTCCGCCAGAGCAGTACTAACTCCAGAGATGGGAGTTCAAATCATTCCCTCAGGGGTAAAAGGACCTCTTCCCAAAGGAACAGTAGGCTAATTATTGGGACGCAGCTCTTCTACTCTAAAAGGACTTATGATAAGTCCTGGGGTAATTGATCCTGATTATGAAGGTGAAATAAAAATTATAGCCAGTTCTCCAAAGGGTATATCAGTAATTTCACAAGGAGATAGAATAGCACAGTTACTAATAATACCCAGCCTACATGATAAATTTTCCAGTCGTACTGTAGAAAGAGGTTCCAAGGGATTAGGCTCCACAGGTGTAGATTGGGCTATGCTTTCTTTAAATTTAGATTCTCGCCCCATGCTAAAACTAAATATTCAAGGACATGACTTTAATGGGCTACTTGATACAGGTGCAGACCTTAGCATCATCTCTCGTCAAGAATGGCCAAAACATTGGCCATTACAACAAGCCACTCAAACGCTTCGAGGCCTAGGAGTGGCGACTAATCCCCATAGAAGTGCAATGGTATTAGATTGGAAGGATCCTGAAGGATGTGAAGGAACTATACAGCCATATGTATTGGATCATCTTCCCGTAAATTTATGGGGACGAGATGTCCTAGATCAATTAGGTTTGACATTAACAAATAATATCAATCAAAATGCACCCACTATTATGGCTAGACAAGGTTTTAGGAAAGGAAAAAGATTAGAAAAACAAGAACAAGGTATAGCAGCACCAATACAAATAGATCAAGGAACAGACAGACATGGGTTGGATTTTCAGAAAGGGCCACTGAGACAATAAAAATTACTTGGAAATCAGAAAGACCAGTATGGGTTCCTCAGTGGCCCCTGACCAAAGAAAAGATACAAGCAGCCCATGACCTGGTCAAACAACAATTAGCGGAAGGACATATACAACCTTCTGTATCTCCCCATAATACTCCCATTTTTGTCATCAAAAAGAAATCTGGTAAATGGAGATTACTGCAAGATTTAAGAGCCATTAATAATGAAATGGTTATTATGGGACCTGCTCAATCGGGGATTCCTCAATTGTCTGCTTTGCCAAAAACCTGGTATGTTTTAGTTATAGATATTAAAGATTGTTTTTTTTCAATTCCAATTCATCCTGAGGATAGTCCACATTTTGCATTTACTATCCCTGCACTGAATCATGAAGGTCCTGATCAGAGATATGAATGGAAAGTACTCCCTCAAGGGATAGCTAACAGCCCAACTATGTGTCAAATTTATGTTAACAAAGTAATCCAGTCACTTAGAAATCAAAATCCTGAACTACAAATATTTCACTATATGGATGATGTATTATTAGCACACAAAGATAAAAACACATTGCTAGAATGTTATGCCACACTTACAAACTTATTAAAAAATTATAATATAGAGATAGCAATAGATAAAGTACAATTAAATTTACCAATTAATTATTTAGGAGTTCTATTATCCTCAACCATGGTCTGTCCACCAAAAATTCAAATACGAGTAGATCAACTCAAATCACTTAATGACTTTCAAAAGTTATTAGGAGACATAAATTGGATAAGGCCTTATCTAGGTATACCAACAGGAGAGTTGGGACCTTTATTTGATATCCTAAAAGGTCCATCAGATCCAAATTCACCCCGAATGTTAACGCCTGAGGCAAGAAAGGCATTAAAAATCATTGAAACATATATGGAAAATATGCATTTGGATAGAATTGATATAAGTTTGCCTTTATTATTTATTGTACTACCAACAAAAAATATTCCTACAGGAGTATTTTGGCAAGAAGGTCCATTATTATGGATACATTTATCTTATTCTCTTAACACTATTCTTACTAGGTATCCTGAGGCTGTAGGACAATTAATACTCAAAGGAATAAAAGCAGCAAAGGGAGTGTTTGGAATTTCTCCCAATAAAATTATTACTCCATATACTATGAATCAAATTGATGAGTTAGCTAATGAGTTAAATACTTGGGCAATAATCATGTGCAAATCTAATGTTTCATTTGATAACCACTTACCATCTAATCCTTTATTGTCTTTTTGGTCATTGCATCCTGTAATTTTTCCAAAAATGACAAGAAAAACACCTATCATGAATGCTCCAAATATATTCACTGATGGGTCAAATAATGGTACAGCAGCAATAGTTACACCTGATCAAACTTTTACATTTTTAGTACCCAAACAATCAGCTCAAAAGGTAGAGCTTAATGCAGTATTACAAGCTTTTGTGATGTTTAAAGATTCTGTATTTAATTTATTTTCTGATAGTCAGTATATAGTTAATGCTATAGTATCCCTTGAAGATGCTGGCAGGATTTCCCCTTCCTCTACTGTTTTCTCTTTGCTTTCCACTATACAAAGTCTAATCTGGGACAGAAAAGATCCATTCTTTATAGGACATATCAGGACACATACAGGATTGCCTGGAGCCCTTAGTTTGGGCAATGATTTAGCAGATAAAACTACACATGACATACATATTTTCTCTACACTAGAAGAAGCTACAAGTTTTCATAAAAAGTTCCATGTCAATGCTAATACTTTACAAAAGCGTTTTAAAATAACTAAGGAACAAGCTAGACAAATAATAAAACAATGTTAAAATTGTGTGACCTTTTTACCACAAGTTAATCTTGGAGTCAATCCTGAAGGATTGATACCTAACCATATTTGGCAGATGGACGTCACACACTTGCCAGAATTTGGAAAATTAAAATATTTGCATGTTACAGTTGATACTTCTTCTGGATTTTTGATGGGCTCCCTTCATGCCGGAGAAAAAACTAAAGATGTTATAGCTCATTGCTTACAAAATTTTGCCACTGTGGGCGTTCCAAAACAGTTAAAAACAGATAATGCCCCTGGTTATACTTCTACCTCTTTTAAACAATTTTGCTCAACATTTGGCATTACTCATATAACAGGAATCCCATACAATCCACAGGGACAAGGCATAGTTGAAAGAACTCATCAAACTATTAAAATGTACTTATTAAAGCAAAAAGAAGGAATTGGGAAGGGGTATATATTCCCCAAAGATAAACTTAAAATAACCCTTTTTACTCTAAACTTTTAAAATTTGGATTCATCAGGACTTAGTGCTGCGGAAAGGCATATGTGTCCAAAAAATGTGCATAAGCCCAAAGTACTTTGGAAGGATATTCTAACAGGACAATGGAAAGGTCCTGACCCAGTAATTGTCTGGAGTCAGGGGTCTGTTTATGTGTTTCCACAGGGAGAACAGCAGCCGATTTGGATTCCAGAAAGATTAACTAAAGCGATTTCTACAGACCAAAAAGAAGATGATTTGGCTCAAACCCATAACAACTGATATCCAAAACTCCAGTTTGGCTATTCTTACATCTGCGACAGAACCAGGATGCTTTTTTCAATATCTATTTTATTATTGCCCTTTGCCATATCATGAAGTTCTATTTTGTTTTTTGAGCTCATACAGACCTAGGTTAATGTTTTGCTGATCAGTTCTATTTTTTTTGACTATAGAGTTTTTAAACATTGCAATGGAGATTTCACCTGTAAAAAGTTATAAGGCCTTTACTATTACGTTATGTGTTGTATGTATTATATTATGTGTGCACACTTGTGTTTTGTGTTATTTGTTTGAATGTAGGTATGTTCATATATCATATATGATGAGCACTCATGAAAAAATGGATCCAAATATTTTTTTCACATGATTTAAATGGTTTAATTTAAATTGGGTAAACAGCTGTTGAGGATTGTTTTAATATATGAACAAAAAAGGAGGTTAACAGATCTGTTTGTTTACTTTCACCTTTCTTTTTCATTATATTTAATAATTCTGTTGAACATAAGGTACATTGTTAAGAAAATTGTTTTCTAAAAAAAAAAAAAAAAGAAAAAGAAAATTGTTTTCTTTTAGTGCCTTCTGGAATGTTATATAATTTTTTCTTTAGCCATTATTGCCAGAATTCCTATCTTCATCCCAGTGCCAGTGAAGACAAAAATAAAACCAATCTACAGCTTCTGCAATAGCCATCACTGAACTGCTTGCAGAACTTGCCTGGACTATGTATCACTTGTATGCATTGTGAACTCACTTGTATGCATTGTGAACTATCTGTTGGTGCAGCGACTTGTGGTAGTGTTGGGGTATTTTTGTTGATGATGTCATCGGTGGCACAATTTTTCCAAAAGGAGCCGTCAATTGGCTTGGTGTATCTTCCTCCCTTCTGCTTGTCATGGTCGTTCAGCTAAAATTTGGGGGCCAACAGAGGTGAGGCAAAGAACCTCACCACCCCGCTGATACAAAGACCTATCCACAGTGTGGCTGTATACTGGACCGGTAGTCAGTGACGGGTAAGATCCAATTGCAGTGGTACCAACCTAAGACAGAAGGCTGACGCCTTGAGGTCAGCTCATCCGATAACGGGTAAGGACCATATGTAGTATTGGACAACCTAAGGCAGGCATGGTCCCTAAGCCACATGCTTGTTGTTTAAACAGAGAGGGGGAGATGTTGAGAGCCACAGCCGAAGGGGTCCCAGCAAACTTCCAGCTGCCAGCAAACTTCCAGCTGCCAGCTGATGATTGGCTCACAGCGGCCCCAGCAACTTCTAGCTGCCAACTGATTGGCTCCTCTGTGGCGATGCTCATTGGGCTGTTTCCCTGCCCTTTCAGACCACGGAGCTGCTCATTGGGGGACTTTTTTGGCTCTGCCCACACGACCCAGCCAATCGGCCTCAAGAGCAGGAGGAGTGGGGGGAGGTGGAGAGGCTTATGGGAAGCCGGTGGTGGCAGTTGGGCTCTGAAGGTTTTTCTGAGGAGCTGTTTTGTTTGGCGTGTGTGGTTCTAAAAATAAAGTTCGTTTCTTTTGACAAGTGGCTCCTGAATTGTGCCCAGCCAGACTGCGGCATTCACCTAATCATGAAGCCCCTGACAGGGAGTAACTGGGTGGTGACTGGAGGCAGGTGGGGGTGCGGCTGGAGGAGGCGGGGCCCTGGGCGTGTGCCACTGGGTTTATATTTTGTCCTTGTTGAGTGGAATTCTCTCTGTTTACTGATTGTCATGCCCTGAGCTGCTGTCCTCTGTCACCTATGAAGTCCACCTCACCCTGGGCCCGGAGCAATAGAGTGGGCCATCAGAGGACTGAGACTCTGAAACCGTGAGCCATAAATAAACTTTTCCTCATCTAATTGCTCTTGTCAGGTCTTTTAGTCACAGCAGCAAAAAAGGTCACCTAAAACAGAGGGGCTGCATATCACTCAGATCTGTCCCTCCAAATGACAAGTGGCAGGTGCTTTCCAATGGCTCCCACCCCCGGGTGGGGGTTGCTGCCAGGAGAGGTGACCTCCTTGTCCACATCCCATGCTGAGAGGGCCCACAGCCCAGAAGATTGACACAGAGAAATAGGTATGGTACATTTTGTCCCTGTGACAAATACTGAGCAAAACAACTTAGAGATTTATTCTGGCTCACAGTTTCGGAGGTCTCAGTCCACGGTGGGCTGGCTCCATTGTTTTGGGCCCGAGGTGGGGCAGAACATCATGATGGAAGAGCATGGCGGAGGAAGGCTGTGTGGTTTAGGGCAGCCGGGGAGCAGAGAGGGACAAAGGAACCCAACCCACCAGGGCATATCTCCAGTGACCTGTTATCCAACTTGACTCCACCTCCTAAAATCCACCACCTCTCATAATGCCATCCAGTTATTCATTCAACTGTGGATTGATCTACTGATGGGCTCACTCTGGACATTGCTGTGATGGGAATCAAGCTTTCAACACATGAGCTTTTGATGGATATTCCAGACCAACCCAGAACAGGTGTTGTGGTCCCCTAGCTGGGCCATGCACCCAGTCCCCACCTGCTGGGAACCCACTGCTGCTGGCTTCTGTACAGATGGGACCTAACTGGTCGGAAGTTGAGCAGCCCAGAGTGACTGGCCAACTGAAATGGGGGCTACTTGCTTCGGGGGGGGTGCACTGATACTGTGGTATGGTGCCCTCCCTAGGGACCAGGCCAGGAACAGACTTTCCCTGTGGCCACATCTTGCTGCCTGTCCTCAGGAAATCCTGTGCACTTAGCCTGACTTAGGCTCTGTTTCTGGGGAGCCCAGAGTGAGGCAGGCATGAGCATGTGTGTGAGGCAGGACGGCTGGTGTGAGTCAGCCGTCCACCAAAGCATAATGACATCTGAGGGATCCTAAACAGACTTTGATGCTCCAACCAGAGAGGCCCAATATGCTGGTGCAGGCTTCTCCCACATCATTCCTCCTGAAGTGCAGCCAGACATGGTGGTTGGTGGGCGCTGAGGACGAAGTGCAGCCCTAAAAGGGAATGTTGCCCACCCATCCGTGATTGTCCTGCTTGGGTCAGCACCATGACCACAAGCTGTATGTGGGGCTGTGGACTGGAGGTAGGAGGGCAGCTTGGAGGCTGTGGCCCTGAAGGGAGTCTGGCTGGGGTGGCCAAGTGGCCAGGGCTAGAAGGGTCGGGTTGAGAGGGAGTGTGGAGGGACCCAAAGGCAGGACCAGCCTGGAGGACAGCCCACAGAGACATCGGTGTCCACAGAGGACAGCCAGGGTCCAGTGTGCATGGCTGGGAGACCCAGGGACTCTGGCCCAGACAAGAGGCCAGGGAGGAGGCACTTTGAGAAAGGATTAAAGACCCAGGTCCCAGGATCAGGGCACGAGGTGAGGCACGCTCAGGGGCTAAAGCAGCAAGACACGGGCAGCATGACATGAGGCTGAGCCCAGATGAGGAGCCTGAGCTGCTTACATGTCCCCTAATCAGGAAGGGCCTCTAGCCCTAGAGCCTGGAGGGTTGCTGAGCCTCAGGTGAGAGGCCAGGAGGTTCCCACAGAAGGGAGGATGGGCTGTGGAGCAGGGGGCAGGTGGCCCAGCCCTGCACATCCAGCAGATTCCAACCAGCACCCCGACCTGGAGCTCCTGTGGTCACTCCATGTCTGTGCACCATGAACCTGTTCCTGGTATTGTCTGGGCACTGGCTTCCTGCAGGCAGATTCAGGCCATCAGATTGTGGTACCCATACCTGAAGGTGCCTTGAGACCCACACCCATGCCTGCTGGCCTCTGCTGATCAGGGAAGCCTGACGAACAGGCTCCTCTGAGTGGGGCCACGTCTTCCCTGTGGCCATGGCTCCAAGGGAGGCCCACAGCCTCTCCTCCGACTGGGGCTTCTCAGAGCAGGACCTCGCTCCCCTCCTGCCACTAGGCTTCCCAGAGTATGAGGCCCTCCCTCGCCAGACTCACTCTTCAAGGGCGAGGCCTGGGCTCCTCCCTCAGGCTAGCTCCCTGGGAGCTCTAGACTCCTCTATGAGCCTTGCTTTCCTCATCTGTAAAGTGGGCAAATCATATCCACCTCCTAAAGTTGCTATGGATGGAAAGAAAACGGCATCATGCCCAAGTACTCAATGTCCAACCAAAAATTATGGCCTCCATACTATGGAAGGCTATTTGGCAATAAAAAAATGAAGAACTGTTACATGCTACATAGATGAGCCTTGAAACCACAATACTAAGCCACAAAGGATCACATATGTAGGATTCCATTAATACAAAATGTCCAGAATAGGCAAATCTGTAAAGACGGAAAGTAGATTAGCTGTTGCTGAGATTGGAGGTGGGGGTGGAGGCGAAGCAATTTGGGTAAAGGGAGCAGGGCTTCTCTTGGGGGTACCAAAAACACTGTAAAATAGATGTGGTGATGGTTGCACAACCATGATTATACTGAAAGCCACTAAAGTGTATGTTTTAAATGGACAAATTGCACAGTATGCGAATTATATCTCCATAAAAATGAAAAAACCTTATAGATATGCAAAAAAGCATAAAAGCATGTGCCTCTAACCAAGAAAAAATAAAAAAATCTAGAAATGACACAGATGATGATATTAGCTGGTAAGATTTTTATATCAGCTACTAAAAATATGTTTAATATTTTTTTAGAGAGAGAGAGAAAGAATTTTTTTAATATTTATTTTTTAGTTTTCGGCGGACACAACATCTTTGTATGTGGTGCTGAGGATTGAACCCGGGCCGCATGCATGCCAGGCGAGCGCGCTACTGCTTGAGCCACATCCCCAGCCCATGTTTAATATTTTTTAAAAGGAGCACAAAGATAATAAAGTGAGAAATATAAAATAAAAGAGAACTTTAGGAGCTGAAAAGATACTGTCTGAAATGAAAAAAAAAAGTTTTGTTTTGAAGAGCTGGGGTTGAACCCAGGGCCTCTCACCCCAGGTGAGTGTTCTGCCACTGAGCCACCTCCCCCAACCTTTCTCGTTTTTGTTTTTAATTTTGACACAGGATCTCGCTAAGGTCCCCAGGCTGGCCTCGAACTTGCAATCTTCCTGCTCTACCCTCCTGAGTAGTGAGGCTATAGGTGTGCACCATCACACCTGGCAAAATGTTCTTTGGATGAGCTTAACAGCATATTCCACACTGCAGTGAAGAGCTCAATGATTCCAAAGATGGAGAAATCAAATCTTTTCAAACTGAAGCACAGAGAGGGGAAAAAAAAAAAAACAACAAGCCCAGACATTTTAAAAGAGGCTTGCTGATTTGTGGAATACCATGAACCCATCCCACACACTCATACTGCAAGTACCAGAGGGAGGGGAGAAAGCACTGATGGCATTTTCTCAATTTTCAGACTTGAAAGACCCAAGAAGCTTAAAGAACACCAGAAAGAACAAATACACAGGAAACCACAGAGTCAGGTTGCTGAAAACCCAAGATAAAGAGAATTATTTTAAAAGCAGCCAAAGGGGACAATGACACATTATACAGAGGGAACAAAGATAAGAATGACGGCCGACTTCTTGTCGGAAACCATGAAAGCTAGAGGGCGATACAGAGTCCTGGGGGGCAAGCTGCCCACCTAGAGCTCTTTGTCCAATTACAAGAGCCTCCCCCACATGAAGACAAAATTAAGATATCTTGTGACAAAGAAAAGGTGAAAAAATTATTGCCAGCAGACCTTGCATACAAAAAAGATTTCTAAAGAAAAAATTTCAGGCTGAAGGAAAAAGACACCACTCACGTAAACTGGATATACAAGACAACAAAGAACGCTGGGAAACACAAGTATGTGAACTAAAACCAAAGGAATTTTCCCTTTTATTAGTCTTTAAAATACAATTATCTTAGCTAGGCATAGTGGCACACACCTGAAATCCCAGCTTGGGAGGCTGAGGCAGGAGGATTGCAAGTTCCAGGCCAGCCTCAGCAATTGAGCAAGAAAATCCTAAGCAACTTAGCAAGACTCTGTCTCAAAAATGAAATATTTTAAAAAGCCAGAAATGTGGCTCAATGGTTAAGGAACTCTGGATTCCTTACCAAAACAAAACAAAACAAACAAATAAACAAAAATTGTTTAGTGAAAAAATAACAGTGTATCATGGAGTTTAAAATATCCAAAAAAGGATAAAATGTATGACCTCCGTAGCACAAAGGATGGAAGTGGGAAATATAAGTATATTGCTATAAAGCAGTGTGTGTGTATGTGTGTGTGTGTGTGGTGGTGCTGGGAATTGAACACTGAACCCAGGGCCTTGTGCATGTGAGGCAAGCACTCTACTAAGTGAGCTATTCCCCAGCCCCTAAAGCAGCATATTTTTAATAAAAAGTTAGATATAATTTTAAGGTAGATTGTGATGAGTTAAAGAATCAGACTATAGACTCTAAAGCAAACACACACACACACACACACACACACACAGAAGTAGCTAATAGCCTGACTGTGATTGAAATGGAAGATGAAATCAAAACTAACCAACCAACCAATCAACAAAAAGCCTCATCCAAAGAAAGGTGGGGAAAACATATGAACTTGAACAAAGAGCATCAGGAACAAATAGAAAGCAAACAGCCAGTTGGCAGAGTTAGATCCAGTCTATCGGGGGCTGGGGATGTGGCTCAGTTGGCTGAGCACTTGCCTAGCACATGCTAAGGCCCTGGGTTTCAGCCTCCGCACCACCAAAAAAAAAAAAAAAAAACCACCAAAACCCCAAACAAACAAACCTGGTATATCACTTTGCATCTTGCCCCATGGAGCAACAGAGACTGGCTTGACCCTTCCACCACTGAAGCTGGAAAACCAAACAAAATATACGACGTGGTGGTGGACATGGGTGACTGGCAGTGTGATCAGTGTGACCGGCCGATGTGTGATCCATGAGAAGAGAGATGAGGTAAACCCTAAGTCCTGGATAATTCACTAAATATTAGGAAATTTACATACTTCTAAATAACCCATGGGTCAAAGAAGAAATGACCTGGGAAATCAGAAAATATCTTACATTAGGGACCAATTTAAAAAAAAAAACAATGTGTCCATATTTGTGGGGTACAGACCCAGGCAGTGCTCGAAGAGTAATCTATAGCTTTGATGGTTATTGCTATGGTGTGAATGTGTCCCCCCAAGTTCACCTGTGGGAACCTTAGTTCCCAGGGCAGTGGTGTTAAGAGGTGGGGCCTAATGAGAGGTGTTTAGGCGACGGGATCCACCCTCAGGAGCAAATCAACGCTGTCATCACAGAAACTAGTTGGTGCTACAGCCTGGCACCTTCTCGAGGCAATGAGCTGAGCTTCCTTTGCTCCCCTTGCTCCCCTTCCCTGCTCCTCTCTAGAAGCAGAGCAGATGACCTTGGACCTCCCGGCCTCTAGAACCATGAACCAGATAAAGCCTTCTTTATAATTTACTCAGTGTTAGGTAGAAAGATGATTGTTACAATTTCGTGTCACACCCAACCAAGTGACCTGGGTCTTCCAAAAGTATGTCACGATCCCAAATCGCCCTGGCAAACAAAACATCAAGACCTTGTGCTGAGGGCTGTTCAAAGGGTGAAGGAAATTAAGGCAGAGAGACTCAGTGTCCTTAAGAACTCCTGTCTAGTCACTCCTTGCCATCCTCCCTGGAGAGGGTCCATGAGGGTCCTATGTTGTCAGTCAAAAGCCAGGACACCGTAAATCAGCTCCTCTCTGAGAGGACCCACTCGAGACTGTCCCCTTTTCTCTTGTGAGAAGCACACCCACGAGGTACAGAGTAAAAAACCTCGAGGTTTTTAACGATGTTCTTGCAAGACTAGGTGTCCAGGGGAGGAGGTGCCCCAGGGCTGCTGCGTCAGGATTGGGTCCCTGGAGTGCAAGGTCCCTCCCTGGTTGAGTGCTATGGGGCTCTGCATCTTCCTGAATGTCACCCAGGTTTGATGGTCTCCTGTTGGGTTATTTGAGAAATGGACCTTTGGTGTCCCTACCTCCCTTTGTCCTCTTGTGGCCAGTTGGGTTGGCCGAGGCAGTTGGTCCTGCGGCCCTCTGCCCTCCCTCCCCTCCTGTGTTATGGCTAGTAACCTCTCTACCTCCCCTCTGCTGCTTTTCTTATATCCCAACTTTACATTTAAGGCTAAACCCTGTATTTTGAAAATGAATGGCCGGGGGCTGGGGCTGGGGCTCAGTGGCACAGCGCTTGCCTGGCATGTGTGAGGCCCCGGGTCCCCGCCTTGGCACCGCATAGATAAATACATAATAACATAATTATTTTTATAAAAAAGAAAGAAAAAGAAAGTGAAGCCCCGGGGACTTTTTCTTCTCACAACCTTTTCCTCTCCCTTCTAGTAAACACAGGCCCACTGCCCTGGGCGACAGGTCTGAAGTCCTCAGGGCGTGACCACAGGAATCGGGGCTAAAGGGAGGTTCCCGGCTGGCCCTGCCCTGAGACACCCTGTCTGAGGTTTCTGTTAAGGTCGGAGACAGCAGATAGGACAAGACAGGAAACTGGTGCAGAGGAGCCGGGCGGTTGCTACAACAGTTGTTGAAAATATGGAAGCGGCTTGGGGACTGGATGATGGGTGGAGACTGGGAGAAATGGGGACGAGGACTGCCAACGGAGTGCTAAGGGGACCGTGGTAAGCTCGGAGAGGACCGCAGACGGTCTGGAACCTCCCGGAGATAATGGAAGGCATCACGATCAGGAGAGTGACAGAAGTCTGGGCCCGTGACAAGGTCCCAGATGGAAACGGGGATCAGGGTAATGGAAACGGGGCAGGGGAGCAGCCTTGTTGGGAAATTGCAAAGCACTTGGCTGAACTGCGGGAGGCCTGGGGGCCTGGGGGGTGCAGAAGGACGGAGCCGGAATCTGATGGAAGAAATATCTAAGCAGCAAAGCATCCAGACGGCTGCACAGTGGCTCAGGGCCACTCGCAGGGACATAGAGGGCCATAAGATGATTTAAAAATGGAACTTGTAATTCGCAGGGAAGCCGAGTGGAACGATATGGAAAATCCTGAGCCTGGCCTTCTAAAGAGTGAAAAACTGTGTTGGGAAGAGGATACGGAGAGTACACCCAGCGACCCTTCTCTGAGGAGATGACCACAGATGGAAGGAGGCCTGCGCTGTCCACCAGGGCTCTGGGAAAATGGCCCCCAGAGCATTTCAGAGGCCCCCAGGCTCCTCCCCCCATGTCAGGCCAGAGGCAGAGGTGGGCATAATGGTTTCGGGGGATAGATCTGGGGCACTCTGTGGGCTTGCTGCCCAGGGTCACCTCAGGTCTCTATTCTCTGCCTCCTGGTGCATCACTCCTTGGTGGCCTTGACCATGGCAGACACATCCCCAGGTATGGCTGGGGCTTTGGTTCCAGAGGGTGCGAGTCACAAACCTCAGCACCTAAGGCTGATTCTGCAGGTGGCAGGATGCAGGAGCCGTGGGGTGTGGCTCCCTCCACCTAGGTTTCAAAAGATGTTGCAAACAACCCCGTGGCCCAGGCAGGGACGCGTCACAGGAGAAGAGCCACCATAGAGAGCCCCTACTAGGGCAATTCTAAATGGAAATGTGGGGTTGGACCATTGCAGAGACTCCCCACCCGGACAATGTCTATGGAGCCATGGAATGTGGCCAAACCAGGACACAGCACACCAGGGCCACCAGCACACCATGCCCACCTGGGAGGGCTGCAAGCATGTGACTCCAATGCTAGAGCACATGTCTGAGACCAGCAAAGCCACAGATTTGGGGCTGCCTGATATTTTGGTGGCCCCAACCCTCCCGTATGTCCAGGAGGTGGCACATGGTATGGAAGATTATTCTGGAGTCTTAAGACTGAGTGTCTGCCCTGCTGGGTTTGGACTTGCCCGGGGCCTGCTTCTCGTTTGTTCTTGCCTATCTCTCCCTTTTGGAGTGGGAACATCTACTCTGTCCCTGTCCCACCATTGTATTTTGGAAGTGGACAGTTTGTTCCAGGCTCACAGCTGGAGAGGAATTTGCTCTGGGATGAATCATGCCTTGAGTTCCATCCATATCTGATTCAGAGATGATCCTCTGTGCTTTGAACTTCTGAGTTGATGCTGGAACCAGTTAAGACTCCCAGGGCACTTGGGAGCAAATGAATCTGTCTTGCACTTTGAGAAGGATGTGGATCTGGGGGCTCAGGGGTGGAATGCAATGGTTGGAAAGGGTCCCCCAAATGTTCATGCGTTGGAGCCTTAATTCCTAACAGGAAGTGGGCAGCACGGGGGTCTAGCGTTGAGGTCGAGAGGATTCCGCCCTCAGGAATGGAGGTGCTGCCTGCCCAGGGAGCGCTCGGTCCTCACAGCAGTGGTTTTTTATCCTTGTGGAAACGGGTTGCTGTAAAAGCGAGTTTGATTCTATGGGCGCCCTCGCTGCTGTCCCCTTGACCTCCCACCATGCTGTGAAGCGCTAAGAGGATCCTCGCCAGAAGCCAAGCAGATTCTGGAGCCACACTCTTGGAGTCACAGCCCCCAGAACTATGAGCTAAGTAAACGTCTTTCTCCTTTTAATAATAGCCATTCTAACTGGGGTAAGATGATATCTAATTATAGTGTTGACTTGCATTTATTTCCCCGATGGTTAGTGATATTGAGCATTTTAAATCGATTTCCTGGCCATTTGTATTCCTTCTTTTGAGAAGAGTCTCTTCAGAGCATTTGCCTAGTTTTAAATTGGATTTTTTTTCATGCTCCTTATATAGTCTGGAGATTAATCCTTTGTCAGATGAATAGGTGGCAAATCTCTTCTCCCATTCTGTAGGTTGTCTCTTTGTCTCTGTCTCTCTTTGCTGTGCAGAAGCTTTTACGTTTCATGCACCACACCCTTTCAGGGTAAAAACAATCAACAAACTAGGGATAGAATGATGTTTTCTTAACCTGAGCATCTGTGAGAAACCCACAACTGAAATCACATGTAATGACGAAAGATGGAAAGTTTACTCCAGAGATCAGGAGACAAGGACGTCTGCTCTCACCACTCGAACTCCACAGTGCATTCGATGCGCTCGCCAAGGCAATCAGGCAAGAAAAAGAAATGAAGGCATCCAGATTGGAAAGGACGGAGCACAGCAATCTCTACTTGCAGATGATGTGACCTCATGTGTAGAAAATCCTCAGGATTTCACAAGCACACAGACAGAGACGCACAAACACGATCGTCAGAACTAATTTGTGAGAATTAGTTTGTCGGAACTAATTGTGATGAATACAGGACAAATATACAAAAACCAATAGTTTGATTTCCCCCCCCCAGACAAATAATCCAAAGGTGAAATTAAGAAAATAATTCCATAGGGACTGTGTAGTGGCTCAGTGGTAGAGTACCTAGCAGGTACAAGGCCCTGGGTTCGATCCTCAGCCCCACATAAAAATAAACAAAATAAAGGTATTGGCGTCCAACTACAACTAAAAAATAAATTTTTTAAAAAAGAAAATTCTATTTACAGTAGTATAAAAAATAAACAGCTATGAATGAATTTAATGAAAGAAGAGTAAGACTTATACTATGTAAACCACAAAACGTACTTGAAAGAAACTGAAGGAGACCCAAATAAATGGAAAGACATTCTGGAGCACTTGGATTGGAAGACTTAACATTCTGAAAATATTTTTTCTTTTTTTTAAATATTTTTAGTTGTAGATGAACAATTATCTTTTTATTTATTTTTATGTGGTACTCAGGATCGAACCCAATGCTTCCCATGTGCAAGGCAAGTACTCTGCCACTGAGCTACAGCCCTGTGAAAACCTTAATAAGATCTTAAAATGATCTACAGATTCAATGTAGTCCTTATCAAAACCCCAGCTGTTTTGGTCAGCTTTTTCACTGCTGTGACTAAAGGACCCAAACCAGCACAATTGTATGGGGAGGGAAAGTTTATTTTAGGGCTCACAGTTTCAGATGTCTTAGTCCATATAAGGCCGGCTCCATTCCTTGGGGCTTGAGATGAGACTGAATGAACATCATGGCGGAGGGAAGCAGCTCACATGATGATCAGGAAGCAGAGAGACTCCACTGGCCAGATACAAATATATACCCATAGCCACGCCTCAATCCCACCTCCCCCAGCCACACCCCACCACCTCAGTTACCATTCGGTTGATCTCTATCAGGGGATTAGATCACTGATTGGGTTAAAACTTTTACAACCCAATCATTTCTCCTCTGAAGCTTCTTAGCATTATCTCACATTGAGCTTTTGGGGGACACCACGTTTAAACCATCACACCAGCTGTCTGTGGAAATTGACAAACTGATCCTAAATTTCATATGGAAATGCAAGAGACCAAGAAAAAAAAAGAAGAGGAAAAACTGGAAGATTCACAAATATCAACTTCAAAATAGACCACAGAGCTATAAGAATGAGAACATGTTGGTATTGACATAAAGATAGATCCGTGGGATGGAACTGAGACTAGAAATAAGCCAACACATTCACAGCTGCTTTTCAATGAGGATATTAGTCTTCCCCACAAACAGGGTTGGAACAACTGTAAACCCGCATGAAAAGGGTTTAGACTCCTACATGACATCATACGCAAAAATTAACTCAAAATGGCTAATAAAACTAAATGTAAGAACAGAAATTGCAAAACCCTTGGAATAAAATACAGATGTAGATCTTTGTGACTTTGAATTAGGCACAGTTTCTTAGACTAAACACCTAAAGGACAAGTAATGTTTAAAAATAGATGAGTTGGAGTTTGTCAAAGTTAAAAACCTTCAAAGTACCTATCAAGAAAGTGAGAAGACGACCCACATAACAGGAGAAATTATTTTCAAGTCATTTATCTGATGAAAGACTATTTTCCATAATAATGACGGAAACTCTTAAAACATAATAATAAAAAAGAAAATAACCCATTTTTTTTTAATAGGAAAAAGATTTTCAGAGACACAATGGCCAGTAAGTACACAAAGACATGTTCAAAATCATTAATTACTACGTAGGTGAACATCAAAATCACGGTGAGACCTCAACATACAAGAACTAGTGTTGACAAGGACGTGGGGAAACTGTATCCCTTCTACATTTCTGGTGGAAATTAAATCGCAGCCACTTTGGTTAACAGTTTGGTAGCATCTCAAAAAGCTAGAGTTCTCCAGGCATCCACCCAGCTGAAAATGTTCACGCTTACACCCAAACTGGAACACAAACGGTTCATAGCAACATCACTCATGATAGCCAAAAAGCACACAACCCTCAAGCCCATCAGTGGGTGAAAGGACAAATGTAACCCAGAAGTGGAGTCATATTCAGCTGAAAAAGAATCCAGCCACTTCATATTATATGATTCTATTTATGTGAAATTCTAGAATAGGCCTCGTGGGTGGGAGACCATGGGTTTGATTCCCCAGTACCAGGGAAAAAAAATGCCAGAATAGGCGAATCCATAGTGGTTGCCGGGGGCTGGGAGGAGGGGAGAAGGAGCTGGAAGGCCGCTGGGCATGGAGTCTGTATTGCAGAAATGGAATGTTCTGGAATTAGATCGTGCTGATACTTGCACCACTTTGGGAATATACTAAAATGCACGGAACTGCACATATTTAAAAGGCAGATTTTAGAATGTGTGAGTAAATAAAAATAAATAAGAAATTTAAAAAATGGAATGATCCTATATGGACTCAAATTTTGATCTTATATTTAAAACTTTCTGACAAAGAAAAATTCTCGACCCAAATGGCTTGACTGGTAAATTCTGTCAACTAGTTAAGGATGAAGTCATACCAATCTCCCAGAAACTTCTGGAAAACATGGAAAAGAATGAGGCCAGAATTACTTTGATACCAAAACCCAATGATGACATCACCAAGGGTCCACAAACCACACCTGTGGGTCAAGGCCAGCCACAGCCTGTCTCTACAAATAAAGTTTTATTAACACAAGCACATTCATTAAGACACATGTTTCTTGCTGCCTTGGATCTCTCAGGGCAGAGTTGAGCATCATGATGGGGAGTGTCTGACCTGCAAAGCCTCCAGTGTTTTTTGACTAATTATGGAAAAAGTTTCTTGGCGCTTCCCTTCACCAAGAAAGATGCAGTCATGTAGGGGGATTAGCCCATCACACACAATCAGGAAACAGGATGGGCCATAATAAGTAAAATAAGTAAGGCATAAAAATCAAGTGGAATTAATACCAGAAATATAATGTTGGTTTTGCAAAAAGTCAATGTAAAGCAATACTATGTTCATGGAACAAAGGTTTAAAACGACACAGCCATCTCCTTCTCCATGGGTGCAAACAGAAGCACCTGACAACGTCCATCATACGTGCTTTCCAGCAAACCGAAAACGGAAGGGAACAATCTCAGCTAGAGAAAGTGGGGCCACCCAAACTGATCCCCTAGGGCGTGCTCCATGGTGAGAGGTTGAATGCTTTCTCCCGGGACCAGGAACGGGCAAGGATGTCCAGGCCTGTGGCTCAGACTCAACGTGGGACTGGAGTTTCCAGCTTGTTCAAGAAAAAGCAAAAGGCAGGCAGGTGGGAAGAGCAGAGGTAAAAGTGTCCTGATGGCAGGCGGTGGGTCCTCTGCACAGGAGACCCTCAGGATGTGCACCGTAGCCACCAGAACTAACAAATCAGCACCGCAAGGTGTCAGCTGAGTTGCTGTTGCCTGCCCCAAACAACGTGAAATGACATTTAAAAACGAAATCCATTTGTAATAGTGTGTAAAATTAAAATACCTAGGAATCAATTTAATGCAGACACATAATAGTCATCTCCTTTGGCTACCCTAACAGATTACCACACACTCAGTGACTAATACATACTCATGGACACACAATTCTGAGCCAGAAGTCCAGTCTGGCTGAAATACAGATTTCGGGCCTGACTCCCTTCTGGGTTCCAGGGGGGAGAATCACACCTTTCTCAACTTGAAGTGTAGCATCTTCAAATTTCTCTCTCCCTTTCTCTCTCTCTCTCTCCCCCCCGCTCCCTCCCTCTCCCTCCTTCCCTCCCTTTCCCTCCTTCCCTCCCTTTCCCTCTCCCTCCCTCTCTCTCCCCCTCCCTCTCTCTCTCCCTCCCTCCTTCCTCCTCTCTCTCCCTCCCTCCCTCTCCCCTCTCTTTCCCTCCCTCTCCTCCCTTTCCCTCTCTCCCTCGCTCTCTCTCTCCCTCCATCTCTCTCTCTCCCTCTCCCCCCTCCTTCCTTTACCACCTCTCCCTCCTTCTTGATTCTGACCCTCTGGCCTCCATCTTATAAAAACCCTTGTGATTATCTTGGACTCACCCAGTTACCCCACAATGATCTCTCCACCTCAAGATCTTTAATTTAGTCACATCTGGAAAGTCTCATTTGCTAAGTAAGGTGATTGGACATTCCAGGGAGGCCATTATAAAGGGTTAATGAGATTGTTAAGGAATTTTGAGTCTTCGTGAGGGTCACTGGTCTGTGTAGTTTGGGGCTTGTTCCGTCCTGCCTTTGTCTGATTTGGGGATTGTGATGATGTTTGGCAAGAGTCTATTTTTCTTCTATTGTTATTGAAGGGATTTTGTAGATTCAGGGTGGTTTATTTTTCCTTTAAATGTTTAGCATCATTCTCCAGCAGAATCCCAAGGCTCACTCTGGGTTTCAGGCTGCATTGGATTTAGGCTGGAAAAAAAGAAGTGGTAGACACAGGATCAAGGGGACTTAAGTTCTGGTCTTCTTCCCAATGTTCTTACTGAAGTTGTCATTTCAGGGTCCTCAGACCGCAGCTCGGGGTGACCCGTGCCAGTGTCCTAGCTGCTTGGAGGGACAGGGGAAGTGGACCCCTCTACCCAGCACTGGAACAAGAGATGCCTTGAGATGCAGACCAGCTGAAACAATTCATCCCCAGCAAATCTTCACTGCAAAAATGTTTAAAGAAGTTCTTCAGGCAGGAAAAAAAAATGACAGCAGAGGGAAATATAGGTGTCCATGAAAAAATGGCAAATGCGTAGGGAAGCGGAGAAGACTGTCATTATTTAAAAATCTTTACGGAAGATAACTGAGCTCTTCCAGCACAGTGAACTGTGGGACTGTCACCTGTAGAAACAAAACATATCACAACAGATGCACAAAGGCCCCAGAAGGGCAATTGTGAAGTACATGTTCATGGGATTCTTCTGCTCCAGGTGAAGGAGTGTGGTGGTCTTGAAGGTAAACTAACAAGTCAAAGATGTGAGCCAGAAAGCAATCCCTCAGCATAAAAACTAAGAGTTACACCCCCAAAAATGAATGAAGGAGATAAAATGGAAGCATAAAAAATTAATTCATTCAAAAGAAGACCAAAAATAGAGGAGGAAGCAAAAAAAAAGAATAGAGGGGTCAAATATCCAGATGATAGATTTTGACCTCATGTCGATCATCACATAAAATGTAACCAGGGGCAATTGGGAAATGGTGGGCAGCAGACCCAACCAGGCCCCCATCGCAGTTTTACGGGACCCCTGGGCTCAGATTGGTTTGTTCATTGGTGAAGTGTTTAAAAAGGAGAAGAGTGTGTAGCCAAGACCAGATGTGGCCTAAAACGTTTACTACTTGCCCCTCTGTAGAAAATGTTTTCCAACGGCTCATCTAAATGTCCCCATTAAAAGATTGTCAGATTGAAGAAAAGAGCAAGATCCAAATGTGTGGCCGACAGGAAATCAACTATTTCCACGAAGACACAAATGAGTTAAAAGTATAACCACATACATCACATCAACCCTAATCAAAGTGAAACCACAGTGGTTATATTAATAATAAAAAGTAGATTTCGGGACAAAGAATGTTACCAGAGATGAGAAAGGTCAGCTCATAGGAAGTGAAAGGTCAATTTATCCAAAGGATCTAACAATCCTAAATGTTTATATTGCTAACAAGAGATCTCAAAACACATGAAGCGAAAGCTCCAAGTAGAAACAGATGTGTCAATAGCTGGAGTCAGAAGTTTCAGCACCACTTGTTCAACAACTGCTAGCAAGTCGACAGGTAAGCAGGAAGGGACAGAAGACCTGAGCAATACTCTAAACCACCTGAGCCAGGCGCAGTGGTGCAAGCCTGTAATTCCAGCAGCTCGAGAGGCTGAGGCAGGAGGATCATGAGTTCAAAGCCGGCCTCAGCAAAAGCGAGGTGCCAAGCAACTCAGCAAGATCCCGTCTCTAAGAAAATACAAAATGGGCACTCCAAGTGGTTGAGTGACCCTGGGTTCAATCCCTGGCACACGCCCTGCCCCCCCAAAAAAAGCACGTGAATGGCATTTGTGGAATCTCCCACCCAACACCACCATCCACTTTTCTCCCCCATGTGCTGGGACATAACTATGTTCTGAACCAAAAAAAAAAAAAACAAGTCTCCGTAAATGTGAGAGGTTTCAAGTCTTGAAAAACACATTCTCTGACCACAATGGACTGAAAATAAAAGTCGATAAGAAAAAGAGAATGGGAAAATCTCCTGAAATATTTGCAAATAATCCAAGCAACCTACTTTCCAATAATCCACAGGTCAAAGAAGAAATTACCTAGGAAATCAGAATGTATTTGACAAGATTGACAACGGAAATGTGACAGGTCACAATTTGTGGGAGACCGTTAAAGAAGTGTTCAGATAAAATCTTGTAGTATTAAATTGCTCATGTTAAAGAGGAAGAAAGGCCTCATATCAATGATTTAAATTTACATATTGAGAAATAAGATTTTAATTTTTTTTGTACTAGGGATTGAACTGAGGGCACTTAATTACTGAGCCCAGTCCCCAGCCCTTTTTATTTTTTTTAATTTTGAGGCAGAGTCTTACTAAGTTGCTTAGGGCTTTGCTAAATTGCTGAGTCTGGCCTTGAACTTGAAACCCTCCTGCCTTAGCCTCCTGAGCCATTGGGATTAAAGACAAGTTCCACTATTCCTGGCTAAATATTTTAATGAAGGCTAAAATATTACTAAATTTATACAAATTCTTCCAGAAAAGGGGAATACTTCCCAATTCATTCCCCAAGGCCAGGATTACTCTGATATCAAAAAAACATGCAACAGTATCATAAGAAAAGGACAGATCAATATTCCTTATGAACAAAATGCAACCTTTCCTAAAAGTATTGTGATAAATAAAATCTAAAATATGTTAAAGTGACAGTGCATTATGACCAAATAGAATTTATCCTAGGAATGCAAGGTTTACAATACAAAGAAATGACAATTATTCTGATTTGATTGTTACCCATTACCAGTATTGGATTATCACAGGGACCCCATAAATATGTATAATTATTATTTATTACTTAAATTAAAAAAAATCATCCAACATGAACAACAGAGAAGGAACAGATTTTTAGAAAGTGGAAAGAGTCTCAGTAGAAAATAAACTTATATATTCAAGGAGCTTTGCAAACTGAAGTTAAGATAATTTCAAAGAAATTTATACCCAGACATATCATAATCAAACTGCTAAAAATAAAGACAATAGAAAGTATCTTAAAAGCAGTCAGAGAAAAAAGACACATCATCTAAGGGGTAACAGTTATTTGAATGACTAGGAACTTATATGAAATAACAATCATACATAAGCAAGTAACAACACTTTTTAGTGCTACAAGAAAAGAATCGTAAATCCTCAATTCTGAGTAGTGAAAGTACCCTTCAGGGATGAATGAATACTATAAGGAATCTCAAAATCTTGGGCATGAAGGAAGAGTAAAAGAAATGCTAAATATCTGGGTAAATATAGGTTCTCTACAATACGTATGACTGTTGAAGGCAAAAATTATAATGACGTCTACTGAGTTTTTAAAAATAAGCTTTATTTTTTGAGCAATTTTATATTATAATGCAGTTTTAAAAAAATATTTTTAGTATTGGACCTTTATTTTATTTATTTATATGTGGTGCTGAGAATTGAACCCAGTGCCTCACCCATACGAGGCAAGCACTCTTCCACTGAGCCACGACTCCAGCCCTATAATGCAGTTTTTAATGTATGTAGATGTAATACACATGACAATTGCAACATAGGATAGGGTAAAGTGACCTATGTGGTGATAAGTTTCCTACATTTCACTAGAAGTAGCAAAATAGTAATTCTAAGCAGAATGTGAAAAGTTTAGGATATAGATTGCATAGTAAAATAATCACTTGATAAATTAAAACTGAATAATAAACAGTATTCAAATAGCCAAAAGAAGGCAGGAAAGAGAAAAAAGGAACAAAAAGCATAAGAAGAAAACAGAAAATACCTAATAAAATGATAGACCTAAATGCAAACACATCAATAATTACAATAAATGTAAATGGTCTAATCATAACAACTAAACAGCAATGATTGTCAGCGTAGATATTTTTTTAAAGACATGCTTCTGCACTTTATATTGGTAAGTTATAAATTCAAGAATGGAAAAAGATGTGAGATGGAAACACTAATCCAAAGAAAACTGAATTTACTGTTAATATCAGATATATCTTAGAACAAATAAATTGACCATGAATAAAGAGGCAAAAACTCAAGACTATTCTATATAATTGTGTATATATCTAAAAGCAGAACTTCAAATGCAGGAAACAAAACTCGTAGAACTTAAGGAGAAATAGGCATATCCATAATTGTAGTTGGAAACATCAATGCTCCTATCTTGGTAATGGATAGAACAAGCAGACATTAAAACCAGTAAGGGAAGGTGGGAGTTCATAACCCACTTGAATCAAAGTGTGGAATATGATATGTCAAGAAATTTGTAATGTTTTGAACAACCCACAATAAAAAATTAAAAATATAAAAAAAATAAAATAAAAAAAATAAAACCAGTAAGGATACAGAACACCATCAACCAACTGAAACTGACAAAACACTTTATCCACAACTGTATAATGTACATTCTTTTGACACACTGAATGTTCATGAAGATAAACTATATTCTCAGTTATAAAATAATCCTAGCAAACATGTTTTCTCACAAACCACCAAAACTCACTCAAGGTAAAGTAGATAGCTTGGATAGCCCCAAAATATTAAAGAAATTGAATATGTTGTTAAAAACCCTCCAAGAGGGGTGGAAATCCTCCAAAGAGGAAATATCCAGCCTCAAGATAATTTCCCCAGAGAATTTTAGCAAAGATTTGAAGAAAAATGAGAAACACACACACATAGTTTCTTTCAGAAAACAAAAGTGAATATTTCCAACATTTTATATGAAGCTAGCACCTTTACACCAAGACCAGACTATATATAACAGCACAAAAAAAGAAACAAGACTATAGTCCTTATGAATAGACACAAAATCCTTAAAAAAAAATGAACACATCAATAAAGTGAGTTTTCTCCTAGCAATACAAAGCTGACTTAATATTTAAAAATTAATATAATCTATCTTGTTAACAACTTTATTAACATAGTAAAATGTTATCAACATATTTAAAATATCAATAACATATATGTATATATGAAATATCATCATGTTGGTTTCAATCATTATCAACACATGCAGAAATAGCATTTGAGAAGATTCAACATCTATCCTGGATAAAACTCTCATCAAAATAGAAATAAAAAGGAACTTCCTCAACATAATAAAGTGTCTCTACAAAAAACCCAGAGCTAACATTACACTGTTAAAGTACTGGATGCTTTCTCAAGTTGAGAAAGATACTCACGTTCATCAATTCTTTTTTTTTTTTTTTTTGAGATGGGGTGCAGTCTCCCTGTGTTGCCCAGGCTGGTCTTGAAATCCTGGGCTGGAGTGATTCCCCCACCTCAGCCTGCAGAGTAGCTAGGACCACAGGTAAGTGCCACAGCTTCCATTCAATATTGTACTGAAAGACCAAGCCAGGTCAATAAGACAAGAAAAAAAAAAAGGATATATAGATTGAAAAAGAAGAATTAGAACTGTCACTATTACTATTCACAGAATACACAATTGTCTCTACAGAAAATTCCAAGAAATCTACAGGATAACAGCTGCATGGTTGTGTTATGCCAAATAATTGGAAACTGAGAATTTATAAATGCCATTTATGATGGCACCAAAAAATAAAATAATTAGACATAAAATGAATACAACATGTGAAAGCTATTTATTCTAGAAATGGCAAAATGCTTTTAAAAGAAATGTAGATGATCCAAACAAATGAAAATGCATACCATGGTCACAAATTAAGACTTGACACATGGAGAATGTCAATACTCCTCAAATTGTTCTGTAGATTTGCTGGGAGCCATTAGCCAAGTAGGTATGACAATTTCCTTGCCAGCGTACCCCATGTTGCTTAGTGGAAGGACTCGTGGAAATAGGACATTTTGCAGTGACATTGCAGTTAGGTGACCTTGCTCAAGGACCAGGGCGGATCGGGATTAGGGTGTTCCCGGTTTAGGATAATCTGGTTTAGGGCGTTCCAGGTTTAAGATTATTCCTGCTGGGAATAGGGCGTATCCTGCTGCCTGAGTTCCCCTTGAGTTCTCACGGGATTCAGACAGTATTTTTTGGGAGACAGAAGCCCAGTGGAGTGTGGATTTGGGCAGAGAACGTGGATTTCCCCAGAACGTGACTATAGACGGCTGGTGTGAGTCGGGAATAAAGAGTTGCTGTTTGAATCTACAAGCTGTGTGGTGGCTCGTGATTGTGTGCCCAGCCAGACTGCGGCATAGATTTATCATAACAGCAAACAAAATCCTAGTCAGAATTTTATAGGTATATATAAGCTGATTCTAAAATTTAGATGTAAAAGAAATGGAACTAAAATATTTAAAACTTATTTGAAAAATAACAATAAATTCAGAAAGCTCATGCTATATAATAGCTACAGTATTAAGACAGTTTAGTGCTGGCAGTGAACTTTAGTGCTGGCTTTGAACTTGCAAATATTAAAAAACAATTAGATCAATGCAGAGGAACAGAATGTAGAGACAGTTCCATGCAAAAACTGGACAAAGGTTTTTGACAAATGAGCAAAGATATTTCAATGGAATAAAGATAATTTTTATAATAGTCATATGCAAAAATATATAAACTTTGACCTAACCTCTGCTTATTAAAAACTTATCTCACAAAGATCAAAGATTTTGGAGGGGTGTAATGGGGATTGAACTCATGGGACTCAACCACCGAGCCGCATCCCCAGCCCTATTTTCTATTTTATTTAGAGACAGGGTCTCACTGAGTTGCTTAGAGCCTCACTTTTGCTGAGGCTGGCTTTGAATTCCTGATCCTCTTGCCTTGGTCTTTCAAGCTGCTGGGATTACAGGCGTGTGCCACCGTGTCTGGCTAAGATCATAGATCTTAATGTGAAATATAAAACTAAAATGTTTAGAAGACAGTGAAGAAAATGACTGTGACATTAAGTTAGGCAAAGAGTTCTTAGATAGAACACCAAATACACAATTTGCAAAATAAAATATTGATTAATTGGACTTCACCAAAATATAAATTTTTGTGGGTAAAAAATACTATTAAATTAAAAGACAAACTATAGAAAAGAAGAAAATCTACAAAATTTGTGTCCAACAAAGTACTTGTATATAAAATATATAAAGAGCTCTTAAAACTCAATAAGATGTCAATCTCTCTTTTTTCCGTGAGCAAAATAGGCAAGATATTTGAATAGACACAGCTCCAAAGAAGATTTAATGGTATAAGAAAAAACGTTCAATATCATTGGTCATTGGGAAAAAGTTATTTTAAGTCACAATAAGATACTACTACACACATCACTAAATTCTAAAGGAATGTCTCAGACTAAAAAGACTTCATCATATGAAATGTTGGAAAAGATGTAGAACAAGGCTAGGGCTGTAGCTCAGTGGTAGAGCACTTGCCTAGCACATGTGAGGCACTGGGTTTGATCCTCAGCACCACATAAAAATAAATAAATAAAATAAAGGTATTGTGTCCAACTATATCTAAAAAAATTTTAAAAAACAAAGACCAAAAAAATGGATAAAAAAAGTACAAAAAAATGGCTAAATGCATATCTACCAGATAACATAGGCATTCTACTCCTTGTTGTAAAAAAAAAAAAAGCATATGTCCACACAAAGATGATTGGTCAATGATCAGAGTGTCTTCATTTATAATAGCCCCAAACTAGCAGCCACCCAAATGTCCATCCGAAGATCAAAAGGATACACGAACTATGGCACAGGCGCCCAGTGGATCCCACACTCACAACAGAAAGGAACGAGCTATTGACACACTTCAGAAGTATGCATCTTAAAGTGACCCCATGGGTAAAAGATGCCAGAAAAGGAACCACTCCACAGAAATGACCGGCACTGCCCCCCGGAGCGGCCTGCAGCCCACATGGCAGTGGCACACTTGATACGGAGCTAGTGCAACAGAACTGACTTTAAATTTCACTTAATATACATTAATTTAAAAACCAAAGGCGACTGCAACATTTTTCCTGTTAAACAGTTTTATCGTTTTGTAGAACTGTGAGATATTATCACTGCATTGGGACATGAGGGGTGGGGATGTGTGATTGGTCACACAGGTGTCCCCTGACTTTCAGGGGGTCAGCATTCCAATAAACCCTCTGTAAGATAAAGATGCTCTCAGTCAAAAGTGCCTCCAGCACCCGCTACCTGCTGCCCCTGGTGGCGTGGCAGCCCAGCACGCCCTAGAGCACCTCGACACTTGGTGGACGGGCAACCCCAGTGGTTTCTGTCACCGCCCAGAGTACCCACTCTCCCAGGAGCAGATGAAAGTTCAAAATGTGGAATTCAAAGTGTGGCTTCTACTGACCGCCTATCACTTTCCCACCAGAATGAGGTTGAAAACTCATAAGCCAAACCGTCTCTTCCAGAAAAACACAATGTCTGGTCCAAGTCAACTACCCGAGGCAACGGGATCATACCTTTCTATGTACCCTGGTGATACTGCCATGTGTCTATTTGAATATTTTAGGTAGATAGCACTGGGGATAGTGATAAGTACGTGAAATGTAACTGGTAAGAAAACCCAGATCCTTTCATTTTGATTATGATACAATAAATTCCTTATAGCCTAAAAATATCAGTTGTGATGCTTATTTTTTGATCTGTCAACACTGGGGGCTGGGGGCACAGCTCAGCTGTACCTCAATGCCCAGCCGAGTAGGGCCCTGAGTCCAGTCCCCAGTACTGCACCCAAAGACAACAACCACAAGTGTGGTGTAGGTTTTCTCACCAAGACCACCCAGCAGATGAGCATGCTAAGGGGGTGCCTCGAGGAAATGAAAAACTTGTTTATTTCGTAGCTATCCAGGATTAAAATTTTATATTGAAATTGAAATGTTTCACACAAGAATAATTATTTTTTACACATTTTTCTAATATGGATCAGTATGCAGATTGTAATTATAGCCAGCAGAGTTATGGAGGTTGGCTACAAAGTTTATAAGAAAATTTGAAGAATTCTTTGTTAGTTTTGATAAATGTGATCACTTTTCAATTTATACAATGCCCCTTTAAATTCAATGTTAATATTGAGTTGACACAAGAATGTACAGATTTATTTAACTTGGAGAGAAGTCGTTTGAAACTGATTGCTTTTGTTTTAAAGTCCAATCATGCCTCTATAAAAGATGTAAAATGTGGAAATCTGTTAGGAGATTCCTCAACAGAGGAGGAATGGAACCACCATATGCCCCAGATATTCCACTCCTTGGTATTTATCCAAAAGAACTGATATCCGCGTACTCTAGCGATACACACTTTCCCATGTTGATAGCAGCACACTCCTCGATGGCCAAGTGACAGCCTGGATGGAGATCAGCAGATGAATGGATAAAGAAAATATTGAGTTCTCATCAGCCGTGGGGAAGAATGAAATTGTGTAATTTTCTGATAAATGGATGGAACTGGAGAGCATCATGCTGATTGAAATAAGCCAGACTCAGGAAGTCAAGGGGGGAGTGTTTTCTCTCATATGCAGAAGTTAGAGAGAAAAAAGGAACTTAAAAAAAAGGAGATCTCTAAAAAATAGATGGAGATCAGTGGAGAAGAGGAAGAAGATGGATGGGTAGGGAGGAGGAGAGGGAAAGGGGAGGAACCGGGGAATGGAGTTGATGAAAGTCAGGCTATCTACATGTATGACTATATGACAAAAAAATCCCACTTTGTGTCTGCTTAGAATGCATCAATCAAACATAAATAAATAAACAGAAGGAGACAGCAGAGTAGAGAAGGGGGTGGGGGAGGGAGGAGATGAAGGAAAAGGGAGCCCTGGGGAACAAAACAAGTGAACCCTGGTCTGTGCACACATGGAGATGTCACAGTGACCCCCACTGTTATGTGAATTATAATGCACCAATGAAAACATGATCTAAAAACATGAAACAATATTATTGATGTGGATGAGGATATCGAGGGAAAAACATGTTTGTTTGGTATTCAATTCAGTTATCAGAAAACCCTGGAGGAAAAGCAAAGTAGAATATCTCATTCAGGGCTGGGGCTGAGGCTCAGTGGTAGAGTGCTTGCCTAGCATGTGCAAGGCACTGGGTTCGATCCTCAGCATCCCATAAAAATGAATAAATAAAATAAGGACATTGTGTCCAAAGACAACTAAAAAAAATTTTTTTTAAATCTCATTCATAGTTTGTATGATGATTACATGTTGTACCCTTTTGGACACAATAGGTTAAATATATTATTACATTGTGCTTCTTTTTTTATATTTATTTTTTAGTTGTCATTGGACACAATACCTTTATTTTGTTTATTTATTTGTCCAAGGGTCTTGCACGTGCTAGGCAAGCACTCTACCATTGAACTATAACCCCAGCCCCTACATTGTACTTCTTTAAAAAATAATTATTTTTCAGTTATAGGGGGACACAATATCTTTGTTTTATTTTTATGTGGTGCTGAGAATCGAACCCAGTGCCTCACTCATAGTAGGCTCGACCACTGAGCCACATCCCCAGGCCTGTCTCTGTATTTCCATTGGCCAGCGGTACTTTAGAGAATGTAAAGGGATTTATGGTGATAAAAATAGACCCATTGTCCCCTGGGGAGTGTCACAGGGGAGGAGCAGCAGGGATGGATCAAAGAGGGCTGGGCACAGGGGGGGTTTGGGTGTGACACACATTCGCTCAGTATCTTGGTTGTGAGGGTCTCACAGGTGCACACACACACACACACATCAACGCTTCTCAAATTACACAACTGGAATATGTGCAGTTTGTCGTATTTCAACTATTCCTCCACAAAGTAATTTTGAAGAGGCCCTGTTTAGAAAAGGAAAGGCTCAGCCACAGAATGAGGGAAAATTTCACAATATCTGTGCATGACAACTGGCTTTTACGACTCAATAATGGGAAGGAAAGCCATCTCATTTTAAAAACTGACCAAAATACTTGAACAGATATTTCCCAAAATATTTTCCCAAAAGAAGATGTACAAACGGCAAATAAGCCTATGAAAACCTGATGAGTAGCCTCTGTCGACAGAGAGATAAACACTAAAGGCAATAATGCACTCTCCCCACAGATCTATTAAAATGGCTTTAAAAATTTTAAGCTGATCTTACCAACTATGCGACATCCTATGGAGCAACTGGAATTCTCATAAATCGTGGGTGGAAATGTAAAGGGCAGAGCCACACTGGAAAATATTTTGACAGTTTCTAGTCACTTCAATAGTTACCATATGGTCCAGGAATCTCATTCCTGAGTAAGGATCCGAGAGAAATGAATATATTATTTCATCTACAAGTGAATATAGCAACTTGCTGATAATAGCTCAAAACAGGACAGAATCCAAATGTCCATTAAAAAATGAGTGGAGAGGGGCTGGGGCTGGGGTTCAGCAGTAGAGCGCTCACCTAGCACGCGCGAGGAGCTGGGTTCGATCCTCAGCACCGCATAAAAATAAACAAGCAAAATAAAGGCATGCTGTCCATCTACAACTATGGGGAAAAAAAAGTTATGCTGTTGGAGGAGTGACATCAATGAACATGGCAGAATGGAGAGATCCCAAATTCTACCCTTCATTAAAAGCAGAAAAAAAAAATCCTGACAAAAATGAACAAAAGCATTTTTTTTTTTTTTGGCAACACTAGAAATTAACCAATGGTTTGCAGCAACCCGAGAGACTTATTTGAAGGAATTGGTTAACGATTAGTAGGAGCGGCGAGTTTTGTGGTGTCTTAGCTTACCCAAGTCCCAGCCTCTTCCCAGATCAGTGGCAACTTTGAAAAATAGCCCACCTGGCTAGTGTTCAGAGGGGAGCAGAGTGGACTTCATTCACAAAAAAAAAAAAAAAAGAGAGAGTAATTACTTGTGTTGGCCAATCTGATTCCAATCCCCGTAAGATTAGCTTGAAACCTTATTCTTATTTTGCTCAACTGGAAGAACTGGCCCAGTGCTGGGGCTGCTACCTAGGGAAAGAGGGTGGAGGTGTTTATCAAAAATAGGCAAATGTTTTAGTCACTGTGTCCTGAGGCACAGGATGATCCTTGGGACAGACAATAGTCTAACCAAAAAAAAAAAAAAAAAAAAAACCTTGGTAAAAATGGTTGGGAATGAGATATCTTTTAGAAAGCTCTAATGTGTTCCTAGGAATGCAGAATGCAGAAGGCAAGACACACACTCAGGGCTGTGCAGGTCCAGAGGAGACCTGAGAAGGCTCTGGACGCTCACCTGGCTGACTTTCAATCTCTGCACAAGCAGGAAGTGAAGGCTAGTGTGGAGTTCTAAGCCACCAGGGTGGTCAGTGACGGGCACCCAGTATTCACAGAGTCCCTCAGCAAAGGCTGGGAGATCTTTTTTTGTTGGCCTCCTCAGTTACCAGAACAGAGATTTTATTAGCCACACATGACAAAGAATACAGAATTAGTTCAGAAAAGACAAACAAACAATAATAACCACAATAAGCAGAAATGATGAAAAGCCTGGGGTTGAGGAAATAGTCTGATTTCCAGCATTGTCTGCTATAATATTTAAAATACTCAGTTGTCAACAACAAATTAGGAGGAGTGCAAAGGAACAAGAAAGAATGGTTTGTACATGAGGGGTTTAGGTGGGGCACAGAGAGATCCCAAATTCTACCTTTCATTAAAAGCAGAAAAATAGATATTTTTCCTAAGGAAGCCCAGACATTGGATTTTCTAGACAGACTTCAAATCAACTATAAACATACATATATTCAAAGATTTAAACCCAACCATGTCTAAATAACTAAAAGCATGAAAACAGTATCTTACCAGATAGAGAATATTAACAAAGAGACTAAATTCCTGATGAGGAATCAAAAAAAATTATGGAACTGAAAGATCAAGTCAACAAACTGAAATGATCAAGTCAGAGAATGAAAAAAAAAATCAAGAGAATGAAGAAAAAAGTAAGTCTCGATGGTGCAAAGCTTACCAACATATGCACAATGAGAGTCCTGGAAGGAAAGGAGAGAGAGAGAAAGGCAAAGAAAGAAACCTTAAAGAAATGATGGGCAAACATTCTTAAATTTGATGGAAGCAAAATCTACACATCCAAGAGGTTCAACAAATTCCAATTAGGATCCACTCAAAGAAATTCACACCTAGACACAACATCTTTCAAAAGGCAAAGAGAGGATCTTGAAGAGATTAGCAACCTTCACCAACAAAAGATTGGTGGCTAACTTGCTATGAGAAACCATGGCGGCCAGAGGAAAGGGGGATGATAGAGTCAAGGAGTCAAAGGGGGCGGGGGAATCAACCAAGAAGGCCGTCATCAAAGTCTCCTTCAAAAATGAAAGAGAAATGAACGTTACCAGATGAACCCAAAGAGTTTGTTGCTAGTGGACCTCCCTCTATAGCAAACGCTAGAGGAGGTCCTGGGCTGCATGAATTTACACTGGAGAGTCACTCGAAATCCCAGGAAGTGATAGAGAACACCAGGAAAGGTGACCACTATAAAGGACAGTGTACACGCCGTGTTTGTTTGTAGCTCCTTTTTTCCCATCTGATTCCAAAGACAAAGGTACGGAACAGTAATTATAAATTTATGTCCCTGATACACAATGTCAAGGAGGGTAATTTGAAAAACAAACCAGTGAGGGTCAGGGTGGTAATGAGGCTATCTATAAAGGAGCAAAGTTTTGTATATGACTGAGATTAAATTGGTGTTAATCCAAACTCTAGATTGTTATAAACTAAGCTGTTAACTGTAATTCCCAGGGCAATCAAAAATAAATTATATATATATATATATATATATATATATATATATATATATATATATGATAAAAGTAAGAACAAGGAATTAAAATAGCACACTAGAAAATATCTATAAAACATACTTTAAAAGGCTGTACTGGAAGGATGCAAGGACTGAGGAACAGAAAGACATATGGTGTGTGTGTATATATATATATATAATATGATATTTGTGCATATACAAAATATCATATGATATATATGTATGCATATAAAATGAAGAGCAAACTGGCAAAAGCAAGTCATTCTTTTTAAAAAAATACTTTTTTAGTTGTAGATGAACACAATACCTTTATTTTTATTTATTTATTTTCATGTGACGCTGAGGATCGAACCAAGTACCTCACACATGCTAGGCAAATGCTCTACCACTGAGCTACAACCCCAGCCCCCAAAAGCAAGTCATTCCTTATTAGTAATCACACTAAAGTTAATGGGCTAAACACTCCGGATAAAGGGCAGAATGGATTAGAAAACACAAATGGGTTGGAAAATTAAAGAAAAAATATTCCATGCAAACAGGAACCAAAAGAGAGCTGGAGTGTCTATACTAATATCAGACAAAACGGGCTTCAAGAAAAAGAAAAGTCTTGCTAGAGACAAAGAAGGATATTGTAGAAGATAAAAGGGCCAATCCTTCATGAAGACCTAACAATTGTAAATATATATGCACCTAAAAACAGAGCCCAAAAGTACATGAGCAAAAACTGAAGGAAGTGGAGGGGAAAGCAATCCAACAACAGTGTCCAAACCCTTCAATACCCCACGCTTGGTAATGAAGAGAACAACTAGACTAAGATCAGCAAGGAAATAAAACATGCCAACTAGACCTGACAAAAGTCTGGGACAGTCTACGCAACAAGAGTAGGGAACACGTTCTTCACAAACGCACACGGAGCACCCCCCAGTGCAAATTATATGGTAGGTAATGAAATGAGTCTCAGTAAATTTAGAAAGACTGAAGTCATACAAGATGTGTTTTCTGACACCAGTGGAATGAAATTAGAAATTAATAACAGAAGGATATTTGGAAAATTCACAAATATGTGGAAATGAAACAACAGAGTCTTAAAATAAAAAAATCACCAGGCAAATTAGAAACTATTGTGAGATGAATGAAAACAAAAACACAACAGATCAAAATTTATGGGATTGCGTGAAAGCAGGGCCCATAAGGAAATTCATAGCTGTAATCACCTAGATTGAAGAAGGAGAAAGATCTCCAATCTATAACCTAATATTCTACCTTAATAAACTAGGGAAAAGAGCAAAATAAACCCAGAAACAGAAACCAGGAAATAATAAAGATTCAAAGGGAAATACATGAACCAGAGGATAGAATAACATCAGAGAAAAACCAATTAAACCAAAAGTTAATTCTTCAAAAAAATCAACAAGGGCTGGGTTTGTGGCTCATCAGTAGAGGTTTTTCCTTGCACATGTGAGGCCCTGGGTTTGATCCTCAGTACATAAAAATAAATAAATAAAATAAAGGTATTGTGTCCATCTACAAATAAATTTAAAAAAAAAAAGACCAACGAAACTTACAAATTCCTAGCTATACTATGATAGAAAAAATATTCACTAATTTTTTTTAATTACTGAAATCAGGTATAAAAGAAAGGACATTCATGCAGACTTTATAGAAATACAATGAATTATACCAGAAATTAATACCATGAAAAAGAAAAATTGGAAAAATCCTAGTGCAGGTCAGGAGATTGACTTAGTAATCAAAAAATTTCAACAAGCAAAAGTCCAAGATGGTAATGTAGGTAAATTCTATTTAAAGGAGAATTAACATTAATTTTTCTCAAACTCCTCCCCCTAAAAAAAGAAGTAGAGAGAACACTTCCTAATTCATGCTATGAAGCCATCAGTACCCCCACACCAAAACCAGACAAAAACATTGCAAAGAAAGAAATGTACAGCCCAACATGCTTCATGAATATAGGAGTAAAAATCCTCAACAAAATGATAGAAAACTTAATCCAGCAGCATATAAACATGATTATACAGCATAGCCAAGTGGAGTTTATCCCAGGAATGCAAGCATGGTTCAATATGTGAAAATCAATCACTGTAATAAACCATATTAATGAAATAAAAACAAAAAAAATATGATAATCCAGCAAACCAGAAATACAAGGGAACTTTCTGGACCCGAAGAAGGGGAGCTATGAAAGAGCCACAGGGTTTTCATATTTACTCGTGAAAAGCTGAAAAATTTCTCCCCTCAGATCATGATTGAGACAAGAATTTCTGCTCTCACTGTTTCTATTCAATATCGTATTGGAAGATGTGACCATGCAATTAGACAAGAAAAGAGAATAGAAAGGCATCCACATTGGTAAAGAAGTAAAACTGTCTACTCACAGATGACCTGATATTATCTTGGAAAACAACAGGAAAAAAAAACAGTTCAGCAAAGTGGCAGTATATAAAAATCCATACACAAAAACCAACTGTTTTTCTATACACAAGCAGTGAGGAAACTCAAAGTGAACTTTAAAAAAAAATCCATTTACAATAGCATCAAGAAGAACAAAATATTTGAGAATAAATTTAACAAAGAAAGTGTAAGACATGTTGAAAACATTAAAAGAAGTTAAATATTTAAATGAATAAGAAAACATCCCTTGTTCATAGATGAAAAGAAAATATTATAAGGTGGCATTCTGCCCCAAATTTCCCTACAGATTCAATATATTCTCTACCAAAATGCCAACTGTCTTTTGCTGTTGGACAAGGGGTCCTAAAGTTCAAACGGAAATGCAATGAATCTCAAGTAATGGAAGTAATGTTGAAAGCAAAAGTGAAACTGAAGGACTCATGCCCCCTAATTTCAAAATTTACTACAAAGCGGTGGGAGTGAAAAACTCCTGGTACTCACTAGGACAGGCACAGAGACCAAGGGAATAGAACTCAGAGTCCACAAATAAACCCACACATCATGTTCAGTTGAGTTTCTTCTCGTAAGCTTTAAAACTTTTTAAAAAATTTTAAGAATCTCTTTTATTTTTAACTGAGAAATAATTGTCTATACTTACGGGGTCCAATGTCGTGTTTTAGTATATGTATACATTGTGGAATGATCAAATCAGGGTAATTAGTATATCCACCATCTGAGGCATTCACCATTGCTTTGTGGTAAGAGCATCTAAAATCCTCTTCTAGTTCTTAGGAAATTTTTTTTTATTAACTATAGTCACCTTGTGCTATAGGATGTGAGAGCATATTCTGCTTATCTGACTCTAATTTTGCACCCATTGTCCCACGTCCCCCTTTTCCCCATCCACACCCCAGCCCAGCCTCAGGCAACCACCATTTTATTCTCCACCACCATGATTTCTACCTTGTAGATTGCACATAAGCAAGTAAGATAGTGTTGTCTGTGTCTCTGTGCCTGTCTCATTTCACATAGCATAATATCCTCTAGCATAATATCCATTTTTGTTGCAGATGGCAGAACTTCCTGACTAAACTACAGATGTAAGAAGAAATAAAAAGGACTTCTGCTACAGTTTGGATACAAGGTGTCCCCAGCAACTCCTGTGTGAGACAATGCAAGAAGGTTCATAGGTGGAATGATTCGATGGAGAGAGTTGTAACCCAATCAATGGACTAATCCATGGATATGACTAACTGGGTGGTAGCCATAGGCAGGTAGGGTGTGGCTGGAGAAAACAGGTCACCGAGAGCATGATATGTTTTGTCCCTGGTGGACTGAACCTCTGAAACTGGGAGCCAAAATAAACTTTTCCCTTTCTAAGTTGTTCTCATCGGGTCTTTGGGTCACAGAAGCTAAAAACTGATGGAACAACTTACAATGATATTAAATATATGATAAAAATAAAATGAATGATAAAAATTCAATATGCCCTTTGCATGAGATATAGATAAAGTGATATATATTGATAATCTTAAAGGTAAAGTTATATATATATATATATATATATATATATATATATATATATATATATATATATATATATATAAAATACATATACAATATATGTCTATTTTTAAATTACAGGGGCAGGGTTAACTGGGGATTTAATCCTGGGATGCTTAACCACTGAGTCACACCCCCAGCCCTTTTTATTTGTTGAGACAGGGTCTCACTAAGTTGCTGAAGACCTCTCTAAATTGCTGAGGCTGGCCTCAAACTTGCAATCCTCCTGCCTTAGCCTCCTGAGTCACTGGGATTACAGGAGTGTGCCAGCAATGCCTGGCATATATTTATTTTTAAACTAAAAATATGAGTTAAATTTTCAATTTATGTTAGAAAAGGAACATCATTTTAAAAAGAAAACAAGAGTGGCCTAAAAAAAACATGTAAGCCAGGCTCAGTGGCACGCGCCTGTAATTCCAGCAGCTTGAGAGGCTGAAGTAGGAGGATCGAGAATTCAATGCCAGCCTCAGCAAAAGCAAGGGGCTAAGCAACTCAGTGAGACCCTGTCTCTAAATAGAATACAAAGAAAGAAAAAATAGGGCTGGGGATGTGACTCAGTGGCTGAGTGCCCCTGATTTCAATCCCCGGCACCCCCCCCCAAAAAAAAAACCGAAAAAAACAAGGAATATATAGACTTCAGAAGAGGGCAGAGAGCCCAGAGATAAACTCATGCAGATAAGGTCAACATGTTGCCTGGCCAGCTCGAGGCGAGGGTGTGGGCTTCTAGGGTGTTGGATCAACAGCCTCATTAACTGATTTCCAACAGCAGGTGCCAAGATTATTCAATGGGAATAATTCTTTTCTTTATCAAATGGAGTTGGGACAACTGGATGCAAAAAAAATGAAGTTGTAACTACATTTACCTGCCATGGTGTACCTTTTCCTCGAAGCATAATTCAAAACAGACCAAAGAGCTACCTGTGAGAGCTAAGACTACTATTCTGTTAGGAGGAAATGGGAAGGGGGTAAAGTTGCATGACCTTGGATTAGGGTTAGGCAATGGTTCCCCAGCCACGAAACCTAAAGCTCAAACACCCCCCGCCAAATAGGAAAATTAGACTTCATTAAAATTAAAAACTTGAAGCATCAAAAGACAAGATTTCAAGAAAGTGAGGAAACAGCCCAGAGCATGAGAAAAAATACTTACAAATCATATATTTGGTTAAGAGTCTGATATCTTTAACACGTAATGCATAGCTACTGTATAAAAACAACAGCAAACAACCTGACTTTTAAATGGGCCAATAACGTGAACAAACCTCTTCCAGATAAGATCTACACAAGGTCAATGAGTACACGAGAAGACACTCAGCACCATCCATCATTGGGGACATGCAAATCAAAACCACAAGGAAATGCTACTTCATACCAACCAGGATGACTCGACCAAAAAAGGAGGACAATAACAAGGGTTGCTTAAGACTCGGGGAACTTGGAGCCTCTGTGCTCTGCTGGGGGGACGCAGCTCGGCACCACCCCTGTGAGAAGCCCTCTGGCAGCTCCTCACCGCGCTGAGCAGAGACCTGCCCCGGGACCCTGCGACTCCAGCCCAGGAGAACCAAAAACATACACCCAGACAAAAAGCTGTACACAAGTGTTCACAGCAGCCCTGTTCATAAGAGCCAAAAAAAAAAAAAAAAACCCATTTTAATCCATTTCGTGTTGTTCTAACAGAACGGCACAGACTGGGTAATTTATAAGGAACAGAAATGGATTTGGCTCCAGCTGTAGAGGCTGAGAAGTCCAAGGGCATGGAACCTGCATCTGCTGAGCATCTGGTGAGGACCTTCTGGCTCTATCATCCCATGGCAGAAGGCAGAAGGAAGAGCGTGGCAAGAGAGAGACAGAGAGACAGAGACAGAGACACAGAGAGGCAGAGAGACAGAGACAGAGAGGAGACAGAGAGAGAGAGACAGAGAGACAGAGAAAGAGTGAGAAGGGCTGGGGCTGGGGCTCAGAGGTAGAGCACTTTCCTGGCATGTGTGAGGCACTGGGTTCGATTCTCAGCACCCACATGTAAATAAATAAAATAAAGGTCTATTAACAACTAAAAAATATATTTTAAAAAAGATATAACCTGAAGCCCTTATATAACTGTCCTTTATCTACCCACGACGGTGGAGCCCTCATGACCCCAATACCTCCCCTCAGGTCCCACCTCCCAACACTTGCTCTTGGGGGACACATTCAGACCATGGCAACGGCAGGAATGAAAGTAAAAAACATTCTAAGTGAATCGAAAAGCAGATATAAGAGGCCACATATTGTATGATCCCATTGAGCTGAAATGTCCAAAACATATAAATCTGCAGGGACAGGAATGACGTTAGTGGCCACCAGGAAGTGAAGAGGAGGGGAAATCAAGCCTGGTCCCCGACAGGGAGTGAGGCAGGGGGTGATTGACGCATTCAGAATTTGGATGGTGGTGATCGTGATCGGGAGAGTACAGGGTCCCTGGAGGCGAAAATCCCGAGAAGGTTCACGCCTGCTTGGTCAGACTCTTCTCCAGACATCTCCAGGAGGTGCTCAGGGAGAGCTGGGGCAGTGCAGGAGACGGGGAAGGCCCCACCCGGGTCCGGAGGGTGGACCGGCAGCCTCTGTGGGAAATAACCACCAGGACTAGAATGGGCTCCAAACCAGCTTGATTTCTGGTTAGATTGGCTTGGTTCCCACAATAACCCTCCGGCAGTAAAAGACAACACACTTTCAGACATAAAGTCTGTTTTCTCCTATCTCTACTTTCCACTCACAATGTCCAGTATTCAATAAAAAATTACGAGACACACATAAAAGCAGGAAAAAGCAATCTCTCCTCAAGAAACAAAGCAAGCCACACAACCAGACTGTCCAGTGACCCAGATTGGCAAGTATTTATTTGAAAGGGGACTAAAAAAAAAAAAAAACTATGAGTAATAGATTAAAGGCTTTCATGGACAAGAGGTGGACCAAATGTACCAACAGGTGGAGAATTTCAACAGAGGGGAGTCACAACACCGATAAAATGGACATACTAAGGATAAAAATCATGGGAAAATATGAAGAATGTCTTTGATAGGTTTGTTAATAAATCCAGCGAAAGAATAAATAAAAACCCCAGGAAAGAAGTAGTGAACTTCAGGGTAGCTCAAAGAAAATACACAAGCAGAAACAAAGAAAAATAAGGGTAGAAAGAAAAAGGAAAAAATTGCTTCTAAGGGCGGATGGGGCTGTGTCGGCGACGCAGCCAGAATCCCAGAGAGGTGGGAAGAAGGAAGAAGAAATGTATGGAGAAACGGTGGCTAGAAGTGTCCCAATATTAATGAAATATACTAAACCTGAGACCCAAGAAGCTTCCAGTGTCCCAAGTAGAATAAATTCACTTCAAACACCCAAATGCGGGGGCTGAGGTCTTGGCTCAGTGGTAGAGCGCTTGCCCAGCACGTGTGGGGCACTGGGTTGGATTCTGAGCACCACATAAACAAATACAATAAAGGTATTCTGTCCATCTACTACTACAAAAAATTATTTTAAAAAAACCCAGATGACTGGAAATATCATATTCAAACCGTTGTAAAGCAAAGATTAAAAATACTGAAGGCACAGAGAGGGGAGAAAGGCATATTTTGTATGGAGGAACGAAGATGAACAAAAATAAAAATGCACACATTTGGTATGAAATCTTCAAAGAGCTGAGATAAAAACAAAAACAAACAAACAAACAACCCTGTAAACCCAGAATTTTCTAGCCAGAGCAAATAGATTTCACAAATGAGGAAGAAACAAAAGGCTAGAATGTGTTCCTTGCAAACCATACTTACTGCAAGAAATAAGAACACAGGGCTGGACATGGCCAGTGGTGGAGCCTTCCCTAGCAGACCTGAGGCCCTGGCCTCCATTCATAGAACCCCCAAGTAAGAAGGAATGAAGGAAGAAAAGAATAAAGAACCAAAATTAAATGCTTAGCTCTAAATCTAACAAAGTGCGTACTGTATCTATAAGAGGGAAACTGAAAACCCAGGGAAATTATGAAACCTTGTTGAAAGATATAAAAGAACCCAATAAATGGAGAGATGTTTCATCTTTGTAGGTAAGAGGATTGCATGCCCTCAAGATGTCAGTTCTTCCCAACTTGATCTATAGATTCAATGTAATCCTAATTAAAATCCCAGCAACTGTAATCTCAGAGGCTTAGGAGGCTGAGGCAGGAGGATCACAAGTTCAAAGTCAGCTTCAGCAACTTAGGGAGGCCCTAAGCAACTCAGTGAAACCCCATCTCTGAAAAAAATATAAAAAGGGCTGGGGATGTGGCTCCGTGGTCAAGCACCCTGGGTTTAATCCCTGGTACCAAAAAAAAAATTTTAATTAAAAAATAAATAAGTAAACAAATAAACTGATTCTAAAGTTTATACAGAAAGTCAGAGGACCCAGAGCAGCCGATTCAATCAGAGAACAAGGGTCGGGGAACTGACGACATGCAGCTTCAAGACTCACGTCGAGGCTCCTATAATCAACCAGTGAGGTATTGAGGAAAGAACAGACAGATCAATGAAGGGAACAAAGGGCCCAGAAATGGACCCCGGTCTGCACCGCCAACTGTTCCTTAACCAAGCCGAGAGAACTCCACAAAAGACAGTCTTCTCATCCAATGCTGCTGGGACAAACCCACAGCTTTACAACAAAAGGGATCCAGACGTGGACTTTATATCCTTAACTCGAGGTGGATCATAAACCCAAAATGCATTTGCAAAATGCAAAACTATAAAACTCTTGGAAGATGTCGGGAGAGAAACAACAGAGGTTGTTGGAGACAGCTTTTCAGATTCAGCACCAGAGACTACATAGACTCTCAAAGACTCGTCTGATGAAGGACTGTTCTCCAAACTGCACGGAGAGTTCTTAAAACCTAACACCAAGAAAATGAATGACTCAATTTTAGAATGGGCAACAGACCTAAACAGATGCCTCCCCAAAGAAGATCCACAGAAGCCAACAAGCGTAAGAAAAGACGTTCGGCATCACGCGTCTTCAGGGAGATAAATGCAAAGCGAAACAGCCATGAGATACTACTGGGCAGATACTAAGAAGGACTGAAATCCAAAGCCCTGGAACCACCCAGTGCTGGTGAGGAGGCAGAACACCAGGAACCATCATTCACTGCTGGTACAAACTGGTACAACCCAATTGGTACAATCACTTTGGGAGACAGTTGGGTGGTTTCTTACAGAACACACGTTTACCAAACAACCCGGCCATCGCACTCCTTGGTATTTGCCCAAATGAGTTGAAAATGTATGTTCCCATGAAAACTGGGCACATGTTTATGCAGCTTCGCTCCTAATCGCTAGGACTTGGAGGCGAACAAAGTGTCCGTAGGCAGAGGGATACATACATAATTCAACTGGCGCAGCCAGACAATGACAGAGTTTTCAGCATCAAAATAGAGAGATCAGGCCATGAGAAAACACGGGGAAAACTTAAATGCATATTTCTTAGTGAAAGAAGCCAATCCGAAAAGTCTGTATACCATATGAGTCCCACTGTATGACGTTCTGGAAAAGACTAAACCACACAGATGGAGGCCAGGGAGGGTGAACAGGCAGAACTCAGAGGACTGGGGGACAGGGAGGCCATCCATTGGACCCTACAGTGGTGGGCACGGGTCATTGTTCACTTATCAAAACGCATAGGACCTTCAGCACGTGCTAAACCTATGGGTGATAATGTAGGTGCATGGATTATAGCAAATGTACCGCAAGGGTGAGGGGTATTGACCAGGGGAAAGTTACATGTGGCTGTGGGGACAGAGTATGCGGGAATTCTCTGTGCTCTCTGCTTGGTTTTTCTCTAAGCCTAAAAAATAGCCTATTGAAAATGATAATTGGCTGTCTAAAGCAAAAAAAAAAAAATAGTAGCAATGACCTGTCTGTTTATAGCATGAGCCAAAGTAAAAGGGATGGCCATTCAGCACAAGTTGGGAGCAGTTGGGAGAGCACCTTGAGAAGTCCTTGCTGTGTGCGGGAAGGAGTATAACTTTATTCGAAGGTACGCTGTGATTGCGGAAAGAGTTTAGCTGTAAAGTCTCATGCATTGCTGTTGAGAATGTAGAAGGATGTAACCACTTTGGAAAAGAGATCAGCAACTTAAAAACAAAGCCTACAGCCAGGTGCATGGTGCACGCCTGTAATCCCAGCAGCTGGGGAGGCTGAGGCAGGAGCATCGCAAATTCAAAGCCAGCCTCAGCAACTCAGAGAGGCCCTAAGGAACTTAGTGAGGCCCCTGTCTCAAAATAAAATATAAAAAGGGGCTGGGGATGTGGCTCTGTGGTTAAGCACCCCTGGTTTCAGTCCCTGGTACCAAGAAAATAAAATAAAACATGGGGATATCATCAAAAATGGAGGTGCAAGGAAATCCCTGAATTCGTCCCTCTACTAAAGCAATGGCTAAGTTGGAAAAAGTCAGGCTCAACTGTTTCAGAACTCTAAAAGCTAATAAAAAGCTTACAAGAACCAAGAGAGTACTTAATTAAGAAGAAAGCCACTCCATTTCAGTTAGGAGAGGGTTGCCACTCCTCCCTTACTACCTACAGTCTCCCGATCCCCCCATCAGAGGTGGCTGCCGTGACAGTGTGGCTCGTGTTTCTGGTGTGGCTGCAGGTACCAGAGGGGGCCATGCTACACCCTTCAACGATCGACTTGGAATTAAATTAAGGAAACCGTTCTATCTGCAACTGATTGCAATAAAAAACAAAACAGGAAATAATTTAACAGAGAAGGTGCAAGACTTGTATTGAAGGCTACAAAATATTGTTAGAAGAAATTGAAGACCTTAACAAATTGGGAAAACATCTCACATTCATGGGCTGGGAGGCTTTATATTGTTAAGATGAGACAACTTCTCAAATTGATCTACAGAGCCAATGTAATCCATATAAAATTTCCATCTGCCTTTTTTTTTTTGCATAAATGGGCAGGCTTATCCTAAAATTCAGATGCAAATACAAATAACCCCAAATAACCAAACAATCTTGATAAACAACAAGGTTGACTCAGATTCCTCAATCTCATAACTTGTTACCAAGCTACAAGTAATTAAGAGCCCATGGGAATAGACCTAGAGACAAATGGAGTAGAATTGAGAATCGAGAAACAAAGCTATGTGTATACTGTCAGTTGATTTTCAATAAAGATGGCAAGATCATTCAATGGAGAAAGAATAGTGCCTTCAACAAATGGTATTGGGACAGCTGGTTATCTACGTGCAAAAGAATGAAACGAGACCTTCACCTTACACCGTATGCATTTATCTGACACCGCAATCCCAAACCAATCAGAGCTAAAACCATAAAACTCAGAAGAAAACATGGGGCAATCCTCATGACCTTGGACTTGGCAGTGGTTTCCTAAATATGACATCAAAGGTCACAAGCAATAGCAATAATCAATAGACAAGTGGGACTTCACCAAATTTAACTATTTACAGACAAATGGTCCCTGATGAGGATGGTTTGACTTAAGATTTTGATGGTGGAAAAATGATATATATTCAATAGAAATTGCACTGTGAATTTTGACCTTGCCCCAGGCTTGGAGCATGCCCTGTGATATTCTCTCTCAATGCTGGGGAGGAGCGGCTGACTTCCTCCCAGCCAGCCAGCCGTGGGATCTCCCGGGTAAACAACTGGTACCCCAGGATGCGCTCTGTTGCTAAAGCAGGATGTTCAGTAGGCTGGGTGTATTAAATGCACTTTTAACTTGAAATATTTTTTACTTAAATGGATTTATCTGGACGTAACTCCATCATGAACCAACGGGCATCTGTATATTAAAGGACACCTCCAAAAAAGTTAAAAAAAAAAAAACTGTTGAGTGGAAGAAAATACCTGCCAATCATATCTTTGGTAAGAATCTCATATGCAGATTATATGAAGTGCAGAGGCTGAAGCTCAGGGGCAGAGCGCTTGATGCACTCGGTTGGATCCCCAGCTCTCTCCGTCCATCACATCCTGTGTGGCAGAGCAAGATGGCAGCCAGCTATGAACCAGGAGGTAGCCCTCACCAGGAACCATATCTACCAGCACCTTACTCCCCAACTTCTCAGCCTCAGGAACGGTGGAAAAGAAGTCTGTTGTTTAGCTTTCTCCTTCTGAAGTGCTTGGGGATGGACGCCCAAGTGAACCAAGGAGATTGGACCATGGGCAACACAAGTTTTGTATTTGTCAAAACAAGTCCTAAGATCTGTGCATCTGACTATAGTAAGTTTTACGTGAAGGGACTGTAAGGAAATCCTGAACCCTCGCTGTGGGTTTCCCTGCACTGTGGGGTGGGTGACCAATTCTGAAACTCTTATCTTGTATTCTAGGCTTAAACACCTAGTGGAAAATGGGACCAGATTTCCTGTCGCTGGGGAAAGGAATCGCACACACGGGAAGAAGGAGTCCAGGGTAGGTTAGGTTCCTGGGCTGGGAAATGGACATGTCGGTATGAACTCAGAGGTGTGGGGGAGAGACTAGACTGGGGTCAAAGCTTAAATAGAGGTGAACCTCAGTTTAAAAAACATCACAGAGGCGCTCTTTGGCTCTTCTTGCCACTCTTCTGCAAGTTCAAAAATATTTTAAAATAGTGTCTTCCCCCAGTCCTTCCCCAGGGGAGCCAGTAGTGGGCGTTTAGGGCTATGTCCAAATGCACCCCACTCTCAGGCGCAAGCATAATGCATCAGTAAAATCATAAAGTGTTTCCCAATAACAAAAATATAAAGTGGACAGAGAGCAGAGATGCCTTCAAGCATCACCCTCCCCAGGATTCTAGGAGAGGAAGCCACTGGACACAAGTGTGCAAGGACACACTCGGATGCTCTGCTGCCCCAGCCAGAGTCAAGGAGAAGCGCCACGTGGATTTTCCCATTTGGAAGAGGCAGCAATGGCCTGGCAGAGAGAGCAGAGGCCAGGCCCGGGGCCAGGGTACCTGGGCCCACATTCCAGCTTCTCCAGGGCCTGCGCAGGATGGCCCATCCCCTGGACCTGCCTGTCCTGTGCACGCCAGGGGGTGGCCTGCATCTCCAGCCACTCTTGCTTTCACCACTCTGGCTGGTGCCAAAGCCATAACTGTGCGTGCCAGGGGCTCAAAGACCCGCGGCCGCCCCCGGGGGCTTCCACTTTCCAAGAATCACTCTCCCCGCCTGTGCTGGCCGCCTCTCGGCCCGTCAGCCTCTCAGCACTTGGCCTGCCTGTCCCCGCGCCAGCGGCGAGCTCGTGATGTGATTTTCCAGCCTGAGGCATCTCCTTTCCCTGGGAGGCTCCAGTTCCCACTCCTCCCGGCCCTGGTCTGAGACAGCCCCAGCCCCCAGCCTGCAAGGGGCAGCAGCCACGGGGACTCCATGTTGGTGGGACCTCCCAACCTCCAGGGCAGAGGCCAGGGGTGCTGGGACCTCAGGGACTCCTATCCATTGGCTACGACTCAGTTTGACAGAAGTCACCTGCTGATCTGTCCACACCCGACCATCCACCTGCAGTCTCAGAGACTTCCTCTGAGGGCTCCATCCTCCCCAGAGCAGAAAGAACACGGCTTCATTCATTTGAAACCTTTTTATTGAGTGCTCTGAGCCAGGATAAGCACACTTAGCCCCAGAAGGCTTATGTCCCAAACAGACAGGAATGTGTAATGGAACACGGGAAGAAGTCCCCTGCAGATCGGAAACAACAGACACGAACAGGAGAGGAAATAGGGGACACTAGCATTGCCAAGACTGAAAGTGGGGGGTGAGGGGAAGGAATTTTAGTCACAGGAACCAGAAGTGCAAAGTCCCTGAGGCCATGTTCATTACAAAGACTGAAAGGGATCGATGAGGCTGGTCAGCAGGGCGTCAGCCTTGTGGCTCTTCTCCTAGGAAGTGCTGAAGGGCTCAAGCGTTGGGGTGACCTGAGCACACTTGCATCTGCAAAGAGGCCCTGAGAGGAGTAGAGGGTACACAGGGAAGAGTGGGCCCCTCCGCCCCAGAACCCGGTGGCCAGCCTGCCTGGATACCCAAAGGCCATCTGAGCCATTGCTGCCCTTACCCAGCCCATGGAAGGGACTTGAGCCTCAGCCTCCCTTCCAAGCACCTGTTCTGTGAGTTGTCCCCAACCACACACTTTAGGAGAGTGCTTTAGCATGAAGACATAATGCAACACTAAGAAACGCACCATTCGAAGTGTCCAGTGTACCCACAGCAAGCTGTGACCATTGCCCAGTCCACACGAGGACATTCCTGTCACCTCAGAAGGAAGCCTCCAGCCTCCACCAGCTCCCAGCAACCAGCAGGCCACCTCCTGTCTCTTCAAGCACGGTCCACACCTCCCCGTGACTGGGGCCACCTCCCTGTGACTGGGGCTGCCTCCACCGGGGGCTGATGGGGCCTGTAATGCCCACGTGCAGGGTTGGTGCACCCAAGACACCCCAGGGACCCCTGACCAGTTCTGTCCTCCTTCCTGGGCGCTGGGACAGACTGCGGTTGTAGCTCCCGCCAGCTGGTGTGGCCTCCTATGCAGCGGGTAGCGCACAGTCCGTGTTCCTACTGCCACATGAGTCCGGTTTCCAGGAGCACTTTCCCCGGACCCCAAGGCCAGACCCTTGGGCCTCGCTCAGAGCCTGCCCCACCCCTGAGTCTGTCCCAGGGCTAGCTCCAGAAACACTTCGGCCACACAGCAAAGTCCCCTAGTGGGCCTCCATCCTCCCAGGCCCTCCCCTAGTCCCTGGATCCACCCTGACTTTTCCAGAGGCCCTTAGGGGGGGCACTCCCCACCTCAGGAGTGTCAGGGGAAGCCAGGTGCCCACCAGAAGGTGGTTGGATGCCCATTGCTGCCCACCCGGCACCTCCTCCCTTCCTGGAGTAGCTCAGCCCTTCCGTGGAGACTCTGTTTTGGAGGTGCCTGCCCTTACCTCCCCTCCCCTACCCTCCCCTCCCCTGCCCTCCCCTCCCCTGCCCTCCCCTGCCCTCCCCAAAGGTAGGCATGTGGCTCAGGACTGAGTGACATTCACAGAGGGAGGAAGAGCAGGCCGGGGAAGGGGACAGAATACCCAGGACAGATCCCGGCAGCGGGAGGTGCTGAGCTAAGTCCCCTGGGGATGAGATGCACCATGGTGTGGTGGGGACACGTGGCCCCATCGAGGACAACTGGTCTCCTGTAAGGTGTGCTAGTGGACAGCTGGGAGGAAGTGTGTCCGAGGGTCCTGAGGATGGGCCTGGGGCTGCCTCAAGCCAGCGCCCCCAGAGGGTGGAGCGAGCTCGTCCAAGACACCAGCACACGCTGGGCGGGGACAGCAGAGCTGAAGGCTGGAGAAAGAGGGACCAACAAACCTGACTTCTGCCTGGACCTGGCGGTGCGTTGGGCTTCCGGCCACCCCTGCCAATAAACTCCTTTCTTTTTTTAAGGCAGGACCAAGGGGACCGCAGCCCCTTGGGACCACCCTTGCTGTGCAGTATAGGGGAAGGATCGGGCATCAGCAGGGACACTGGGTTAGGTGGGCCGCAGGGCCCTTCGGCAGGAGCCTGGACGCCTGCAGCCCTGTCCTCCTCATGGTCTGCTCTGTCCCTGCCAGCAGTCTGCCCCAGGTCGGGACACGCTGTGGACAGGGCAGGTGTGCCTTTATACTTGAGACAACTTTCTGCCCCTGGCTTTGATGCGCTTTCCCTCCCAACAACCGGAGCAGCGGCTGGTTTTTGGAGGACCGTCCTCAAGCTGCTGAACCCTGCTAACTAGCACTGGCAGAGGGCAGGACACCGGGAAAGGTACTTTTCCTGTCCCTCAATGGGGCAACTCCACATCACTCACCGACACCTGCCCCGTAAGAAAGTCCCCAGAGCTCTTTACTTTATTTATTTATTTATTTGGTACTGGGGATTAAACTCAGGGGCACTGACCACTGAACCACACCCCAGCTCTATTTTGTGTTTTATTTAGACTCAGGGTCTCACTGAGTTGCTTAGGGCCTTGCCATTTCTGAGGCTGACTTTGAATTCCTGATCCTCCTGCCTCAGCCTCCCGAGCCGCTGGGATTGCAGGCATGTGCCACCACGCCCAGGTCTTTATTTTATTCTATCTTATCTTACTTTATTTTTCTGTGGGGCCATGGGTGAGCCCAGGGTCTGGAGCATGCGAAGTGTGCACTTGACCACCGAGCTACCTCCTCCTCCAGCCCAGGAGAGTCCAACTCCCTCCCCTCCACTCAGACTGCACTCCACATCCCTGCTGAGTTCGGGTCCCCTGTGGCTTTGCCTGTGACCATGCTTTAGCTTGACTTTCTCCTCTTTCCTGTCCTGTGTCCCCGGCTCCCTGTCCAATTTCCCTGGGAGAATTTTAATAAATCATTTGCACAAAATCGTGCACCTCGGGGTCTAGTTGTGAGAAACAGCCTCAAACGACTCTCAAGGCTGTATCTCCCATCTGGACTTGACTTTGAACTTCGGGGGTATCCACCCAACTTCCCCAGACGTGCCCACCTGGCTGTCCCACCTCAAACCCCATAAGGCCCAAATGGAGATCATCTTCTCCATCTCAAGATTGTTCCTCCTGGGTCCCTGTCCACCCACCTCCTGATCCTGAAATGTGAGGGCCATTCTCAACCACGCTGCTATGGCTCAGATATGCTTTGACCATGTACCCAGGGTCCTTGGGTTGGAAGCCTGGTCCTTAGAGTGACGATGTTGAGGCCTTTAAGAAGAGGGGGGCTTTGGCCATCGGCTGTACCATGGTTTGGAAGGGATTGATGCAGTTTTCCCAGAAACCTGGTTAGTTCTTCAGAGACAGTGGTTACAAAAGAGTCAGAGAAGCCCCTCCCCGTGCTGCTTGGTTCCCGTCTCACCATGTGATCTCTCTCGCACACTTACTCCTGCCATTGGGACGCCATCTGCCATGATGGAATGCAGCCACTGGGGCCCTCACCAGAGGCCAAATCCATGAGGTAGCCTGATCTTGGACTTTCAAACCCCAAAATTGTGAGACAAATAAACCTCTTTACTTTATAAAATACCCAGACTCGAGTATTTCACTATAGCAACAACAACAACAAAAAAAACCCCACCAGACTAATACACATGCCCCACCATCACCCTCCACCATCCATCCATGCACCCATCCCAGCTCCCGCGACTCTCCTCGCCATCTCTGGGCATCCTCTCTCCCTCCCCTGCAGCCGGTCTTTTGCTCACTACAGTTCACATCCAAACATCTGGCTGCACGTTCCCCTGCTCCATCTTAGTTGCCTTCATTTCCTTGGCTTGGGGCTTGGGGTCCTCTGGGATCTAACGGATGCCAGCTCTGGGCCTAGCTTCTGGCTGGCCCAGGGATGGAGGTGACACAGACCCAGCCCAACCCGGGTGACACACTTGGGAAGATGTTGCCCCCTGAGCCCTGCCTCTCCTCCACCCTGGTCTCTGGCCTTCGTTTCCGAGCGTGAATTCTCGGGCTTTAGTCACGTAGAAGGTTCTGGCTCTCCCCTCCCCACGGGTCGCTGCGCTGTTTACCGGTGGGTGTTTATGTTTTGACGGTTTCTAGCTGGGCTTTGGGCAGTCGGGGCGCTTTGACTGTTTTCCTGCTCCAGCGATCAGATGTGTCCTCTCGTGTCCTCTGGCTCGGCTCCTTGGACCTCCTCCGGAGCCCTCGTGTCTGACAGCCGGCTTCCTGGGTAACTTCTTCAAAAGACATCTGGATGTCCTTAGACCCTGCAGCGGGGCCGGAAATCCCTCCACAGGTTCCCCACTGCCACCTCCCCCGCCAGCATCCCTGGGAGCCATCTGGGGCCCCGGGGCCAGCACTCCTGGGCCTGCATCCACCAGGTCACACGGGCCTCCCCCAAGGCAAGGCCCAGCAGGGCTACCCGCTGGGCACCTGCCCGGGACCAGGCCCTATCGGCTGGACACCCCAACACAGCAGGAAGCAGCAGCCGTCCCCTGAGGAATCTGGAGGCTGGGAGCTACCACAGGACCCGCCTGGCGAGAGCATGGCACTGCTTCCTGGGTCCCCTAGACCATGGTGGAGGGGCAGGGGCTCGAGGCCAGGCCCTTGGCCTCCAGGGCTGCCCTCCGTCCAAATGGACACATGGACACAACCAGGTGTGCTTGGCGAGTGCCGAATGGAAAAGATCAACGTAGCATCTGCGGGGGTCCCGGGGCCCAAGGAAGGGCAAGGGACAGAAGCAGTTGGGCATATCCCTTCCTCTGCTCTGGTCCCCTCCCCCCTGTCCCAAAGGGTCAATGTCACTCTCTCCATCTCACTACCCAGGAGACAGAGCTCAGAGACATAAGGAGTTGGCCAAGGCCCTCCAGGCTACCAGGGGAGGAACCAGGGTAGGGACCCAGGGGACTGGGAGAGAGTGGCCCCTCTCAGCGCTACCTGGGGTCCTCCAGGAGACCACCGGGAGGTAGAGAGGGCATAAGCTGGAGGAGCCAGGGTAGAGGCCAGGGCAGAGGCAGAGGCTTCACCAGGCTGTGGGCATGAACTCTGTGGACGGGGCAGCCAGCAGGCATCCAGTCACGCGGATGGGAGTGCGGCCCCGGTTCTCCACCCAGGGATGGCTTTGGCGGGTCCTGTCTGTAGCCTCCCTAACTAACCAAGAGGACAGACAGATGGATGGGAGCATGGGTCTGGAGAGGCCACCAGATGTGTCCAGCACAGAGCTGGTGACCTGCTTGCGCCCACCTAAGAGGAGGCGGCCGCTGAGCTCCTTGTGGGCTCAGGGTCCTGAGCCTCTGGAGTGGCCGCTGGCGGCTGGCCGCTGTGTCCTGCCTGCTCTGCTTTGTCTGGGGCCGCACAGATGCCGGGAGGAAGGAGGAGGCGTCCCCAGCGGGTGCAGCGTCTGGAGAGGACTCTGTTTTTCCGAACCAAAGCAGAGACGGTCCACATTAGGGCAGAGCATGAAATCCACCCTAAGAGGTTCCGCGTGTCTCTGGGATGGGACCGCTTCCCACCACCACCATCTCATATCTGAGTGCTTTCCCTGGACCAGAGAGAGGACTTACACCCTGCCAAGCTCCCCTGGGCAGCAGAACAGTGGGGCAGACTGTGGGGCACCGGCTGCCAATACCACAGCAACATTTGACATCCCGGAGGCGGCTGGAGCCAGCCCGGGCCGTCACTCACTCTGCCTCCTCCAGGAAGCCCCGCCTGACTACCCCACTCGTCCCCGCAGGGTCTCACAGCTCCCCTGCCCACACGTGCTGGGTCAGACCCCACCTGGCACCTGTCAGGTTTTAGGATTTGCTGTTAATCCACGGTGTGTTTTCTAATCATGTCATTGATTTTTTTTCAATTATTCAACAAAGAGTTATCAAGTGTGTATTTGGGGCAAGCCCCGGGAACGTGGGCTTGTTAGAAACCAAGAAATCGTTTTACACACTGTCACAACCCCCAGACCCTCACAGACTGCAAGAGAGGTCGGTCAGGCAGGCAGACAATTAGATTAAAAAGATGAAGTGTCGCTGCTGAGAGGAGGTTGCTGATCAGGGAAAGGGCCCCAGAAGACATGACAGAATGTACCACTCTGGGGCTGGAGCAGCTCGGGCACAGACGGTGAGTAGGATAATGATGCCAATGTTTATTGAACATCTACTAGGTGCCAGGCCCTGCCAGAATGCTTCCCTCGCATTAATGCATTTGAAGATCACAAGTATCTGATGAGGTGGATGCTATTACGGTGATGACCCTGATGACCTCCACAGAGAGGGTAAGCAACTCGCCTAAGGTCACACTTAAACTTCATAACTCAGTGTTGGCTTCAGGCAGTCTGGCCCCAGAGCTTGTTTCTTAAACATGATAAGGTTCTGCCTGACTTGGATATATTACTGCCTTTCTTCCAGAGGATTGTGGACACGTGTCAGCCCCGAAATGTGATGTTTCCAACTCAAATAATCGACACCATCTCCCCCGACATCCCACCCGCAGCAAAAAAATTAGAATAGTCACGCCGATCTTGTTCTCTCGTTCTCCCTGTGAATTCTTTCTCCAACAAAAGCACAAGCCCCTCCTTAGGCAGGTCTGTCTGTTAGGGTCCTCCAGGGATCCCTTGTTTGGGGCCCGTCTGGAAGTGGCCCCAGCCCCAGCAATCTTTGCCGAAGAGCTGACTGGGGCCCCGCCACAAGACACCTGAGCTGCCAAACACCCAGAGGCTGGCCAAGCGGTGAGCCCAAGTGTGAGATTTTCCAACTCAGCCTTGAGCCTGGCCTCCCCAGGAAAGATGAGCTCACCCGGGGTCTCTCCTGCCTCTCATGGGCTCTGAACTCCAACCAGCGCTGGAGCCCCTTCCAAAGTTCTAACTCAAAAAACCTGTCTGCTCACCCCGGCCGAAGAGCATGTCCGCCACGCACGGTCAGTGCTAAGGAATGGCCCCTGAGGCCGGCTCGGCTGCAGCCCAGGCCCAACCGCGGGGCCTCAGGCATGGCCTCTCCGAGGAGGACCTGGCCAGGGCTGGTTCTGGGGACTGTGTCTGGAGCCACAGGCCAAGCTGATTAGCTAAGGTGAGACTGAGGCCCGGAGTCGGGAAGGAGTCCAGCGAAACTGCAGAGGAGGAAGGAAGATCTGGACTCCCCTGGCCCCGTGGAGTGGCCGTGGGGCTGGAGGGGAGGGGGAGCTCCCCAAGACCTTGCTCCCCCATCCAGCAGGGTTGCTGAAGGCCAGAGGAGTGGGCATCTGGGGGACAACAAGAGGACAGTTGGGCAAGTTGTGGATTTTGAAGGGCCTTGGGAGATATTCACTGGGCACCGATCATTGTTCACACTGAAGAGAAGGCAGGGCTGCAGGTAGAGCCTTGGATGCCATCTTAACTGGACTGAGGACCAAAGCCTTGGAAAAGGATGTGCTGGTCAAGATGGACCACCTACATCCAGTGAGACGATGCCCAAAGGCTCTTTGGGAAGGTCCATCTGGGGCTTTTGAAGCGTCAAAGGAGTGATAAATGAGGATTCCGAGAGGCAAGCTCATGGAATCCTTGGGAAGTGTGATCCCAAGAGGCAGGGTTTGGGATATTTCCTGACACCCATAATCAATTCTGATTCTCCAGACACCACTGGGCGCCCAACACTGAGACTCAATCCTGACACTGACTCCGAATCATGCTGACCCCACAGTTGAAGGGCGCAGTCCCATGAGCAGTGTGTCTCCGCTTCAGGGACCAGTCCCAAGTCTCAGGTCACCTTCTGACCAACCAGCTGTGAATCAGGGCCTTCCCTGACCTGTCCCCACCTGAAACCATCGGGTAGAAGAGCTCAAGGAACTCAAGGAAGGCTCTGCAGACGATTCCCAGCTCCTTCCCTAGAATTCCACCAAGAATGGCCAAGTGGGTCGGGAGCTTCCATACCCTCCCAGAACCCGTTGTTTAGGGAATTCAGGGAGGTTTCACTCCACAGGCATGAGAGATTGGGTTGCTGGCATTGGTGATTGGACTCGGCCTGCACCCCTCTCCCACTCCAAAGGTGGAAGTTCAGGAGACGAGGCTAAAAGTTCCAGCCCTATAATCCTGACTGGGTCTTGCTGGTGGCCAGTCCCCATCCTGAAGCTATCTACACCCTGGCCTCTGGCCATCTCATTAGCACGCAAAGGGTACCGTTAAGCCACCCGCCAGAGATTCCAAGGCCCTTATGAGCTACCCACCAGAAGCCAGGGACAATGACCAAATATACATTTTCTTATCATGTTACAGAGGCCAAACCAGAGCTCAGACCTCTGGGTAGAGAGGAGGGCACCCTGTCCTGAACATATTCCAAAGAGAAGTAGGTCCGTCCATCACGTCCACCCAGTGGACCCACAGGAACACTTGGAGAAGCTCTCTCCACAGCAGCCCCAACTAGAAACAGCCCACACGCCCGTCGGCAGATGAATGGGTAACAGTCACGGGATGGCCCTGCAGTGGAACTGCCTCAGGAATAAAAAAGAGAAATGAACCTGAGCTGCGTGCACACCATGGAGGAATCCCCAAATCTAAGGCAAAACCAAAGTCGTCAGAGTGAGAAGAGGGCCCACTGCTTGGCTCCGTTTGTTCAAAGTCCTGTGACAGGAAAATCGAATCTGCAGGGATGTCAGTCAAAATGGTGGGCCCCTGAGACAGCAGGTATTGCCTGGGAGGGGACAGGGAGGAGCCCAGACCTCTGTCTGGGGTTCTGACCCGAACGGTGACTGCAGAGCACAGACATGTAAAGGTCATCACAGTGTGTGCCTAGGATGGGTGCATTTTGCTATTTGTAAATTTTGTCTCAACAAAAATACAAAAGAGAGAGAGAGAAGGGGGGGGGGAGTGGGATCACAGAAAATGGTGGAAGAGAGCATTTTAAAGAATCAGTCCCTCCATTGAAACAACCATAAACCAGTAAAAAAACAATTTCAACACTTTTTTGCAATTCTGGAACATAATTCCAATGGTGCAGCTGCAGGAGAGTTATTTTAAAAAAACAAAAGAGCAACTGCATTTTGGTAGCAGAAAACCAAGGCCTTTCTCACCAGCCTAATGACCCTGGCCCATCATGGCAGCCGCTGTGGGGACAGTGGCCTGTGTTGCTGCTGTGGCTTTCTGGTGCCAGGTGCTGATGTGGACCTGGTCTCTAAAGTCCCACAGCCCTGTTGGGACCTGTCTGGGGTCCCCTGAGGAGTGGCACAGGGGATGACATTGGTTGGCCCTGTCTCCCTCAGGCTGAGGCGGGCTTCTGGGCCACAGTGGTCTCTGGAGGAAGATGGAAATGACTTACACATCGTGCCCTCCTGGAGCCAGAGAGGGCACACAGGACAGAGGTGGACAGAGTCTGAAAAGGAAGAGACCAAGAAGGAAGAGAAAGACTCAGGAGGACCATCAGCCTGGAGATGCATGCCCAGACTGGGAAACGTACTCCGGATGACGGGAGAGACCCTCGGCGTCTATTTCTGCTCGGCCGACGGGCGTCACACGGGCAGGAAGCGAAGGCTAAGGCAGAGCTGTTCACCAGCCGGCTCAGCAGTGCCCAGTGCAGGACTTACAGGAAAGACCAGGACAAGGCTGGTTTTTTTTAATCATCTTGTCTCCAGACCTATAGGAAAATCTCCATCAGATCCCTGGCTGGCCACTGAGGTGATGGAAAGGAGATTTTAGGGACCACACTCAACGAGAAAGACAGTCTCTATGAAAATAATTCAGAAAAACCACTAAACAAATGGATTATTGAAGCCACCGAAAATCAGCAAAAGCAAACCCACATGAGGGGGAAAACCTGATTTTCACAGTTACCACACCATAAATATTTTAAATGTCCAGTTTTCAGCCAAAAAAAAAATTATAATGCATGGGTTGGGGCTAGGGCTCAGTGGTAGAGCACTTGCCTAGCATGTGTGAGGCACTGGGTTCCATCCTCAGCACCACACAGAAAATAAATGGAATAAAGTTATTTAAAAATTGTAACACAGCCAGGCACAGTGGTGCACACCCGTAATCCCAGGGGCTCGGGAGGCTGAGGCAGGAGGATCGAGAGTTCAAAGCCAGCCTCAGCAACAGTGAGGCGCTCAGCAACTCAGTGAAACCCTGTCTCTAAATAAAATATAAAATAGGGCTGGGGATGTGGCTCAGTGGTTAAGTGCCCCTGGGCTCAATCCCTGGCATCAAAAAAATAAAATTATAACACATACCAAGAAATCAGGAAAGTATGGCCTATTTGTGGGGAAAATACAGACAGAAATGACCCCGGCATTTACACTGTGGTACACATTGTAAGTCATCTAGGGACAGTTTAAAGTATACCGAAGGATTTGCTTAGGTTCTATGCAAATTCTGCCTGTTGAATCCAAAGGATTTGAGCATCTGCGGATTTGAGTCTCTTCAGGAGTTCCTAAACTGATTCCCCATGGACAGAGGGAGGGCTGCATCTAGAGCAACTCAAATTTTCATGCACAAATGGGAATCACTACCGTGGGCTTTGGAACTCACCTTGAAGGGCCGGGCATTAAAGGCTTAGAACACAGCTTGGTGCTTGGTGGTGGGTCAGGTGGCCCCGGAAGCCAGAGAGTACATAGATATGGTAAAGAGTGGACTCCAGCAAGAGATGGGCCTTCTGAACACCAGTGAAGGCCCCAGGGAGGCACATAGGAGCAGTAGTGACATCAGCATGGCTCCTTGGAAGGAAGACGGCCCGGAAGAGAGGATGGGTGCGGAAGGCTTCCCAGGGTGCACTGCAGTGGGGATCCTCTGAGTGGGAGCCCCCAGGCTCCTGCATTAGGAGCTTGGTCTGCAGTGTTGGGAGGCAGTGGGACTTTAAGAGATCTCAGAAGATCTTCACCTGAGCTGGGCACCGAGGTGCACACCTGCAATCCCAGCAACTCAGGAGGCTGAGGCAGGAGGATGGCGAGTTCAAAACCAGCCTCAGCAACTTAGTGAGACCCTGTCTCTAAATAAAATATAAAAAGGGCTGGGATGGGGCTCAGTGGTTAAGCACCCCTGAATTCAATCCCCGGTACCAAATAAATAAATAAATAAATAAGGACAGCTGGGTTGACTCAGGGTCACAGAGACCCTGCCACTTGACTAGAGCCACCACCGCCTGAGAGCTGCTGAGTGAGGGTCAGGACCTCCGGTCATCTTTTCTCCACTCCATTGCCACCCACAGGTCCCAGCCCTGCCCTGGGCCCTGTATCCCACTGGGTCCCGAAATCAAGTTCCCTCCTAAGGGATCTCCATGTTCCCAGGAAGGACAGGGAGGCTCAGCGCTGGTTCCACAGCAGGTGAGAAGCTGAGCCAGCTCCTGGTCCCCAGGCCCCTGCTGAACCCCATGCTCCAGGCCCGGGGGCTGACAAGGGGATCATGGAGTTTGGGGCAATGCCAAAGTCAAGGTCCCCCAGACCAGAAAGGCCTATCCTCTCCTAGGTGGGTCTTTTCTCCCTCCTACGGGAGATAGAGGTGGTGGGCCAGCTGGTTCCCCTCCCCGGGGAGCATCCTGCACTCGGCTCAAAGGCACACAGTTCTGGAAGCCCTGAGCAGGCTGCTTCATGGTAGGGGCACTGGGCATAGTGACAGGGAGCAGAGGGGACATTCTAGGACAAAACATTTGTAGCCTCTCCCCCTTGGCCCCTGCATTCCACTCCCTCCCTCCCTGGAGCCTCCCAGCAGGGCTGAACAGGGTGGTAGTTGGCGCTCACAGCCATGCGCATTCTCCCCAGGGCGCTGTCAAGATTAAATCAACATTTTTTCCGTTTCCCTTTATTGCGAATATATTGAATGCTCAAAACCGTCTCCACTGGCTCCTCCAGCCCTGTTCCTCAGCTTGGCTCAGCGGGGGGAAGCAGGTCTCACCCCCCCCCCCAGGCTTCAGAGGCCCTGCTGTCCCTAGAGACAGAGTCCAGTGCCAGCGCCGCCCAGGTGCGATCCCCTGACTCCGCCTGCCCTGTCCCTGGCTGCCAGCCCTCCTGCTGCCAGGTCCTCATGCTCTCTGCCCTCTCCCATGGGCTCAGAAATCCCAGAGGAAAAAGAATTCCCATACCCGCCTGTCATCGGCCAGTGACAAGTACGCTCAGAACTCAGCCTTGCCAGGGCCCGGAGCAGAGGGACGGTGACATCATCCCAGCGAGGTCTCGGGAGAGGACTGAGACCCTCGGGGGAATCATTCATTCACTTGTTCAGTAAATTCTTGCTGGATGCCGCCCCTGCACGAGGCCCGAGAAGGCCTGACATGGGAACAGCTGGGCTCTTGCGTCCCCACCCAGCAGCGCCCCGGCAGGGCAGCGGGTGCCCAGCACAGGAAGCACAGGTGGGGCAGGAGCTTGGAGGGCTTCACCCTGGAGGGACGAGGGACTTGGGCGGAGCTGGTCGGAGACAGAAGGAGAGGTATATTCCAGAGGAGAGCAGGGGCATGAGGCGGTGAGGCATGCTGTGGGGGAGGGCCTTGGGGGTGGGAGTGACGGGCCTGGAAAGGTGGCCAAGGACCACACCACAGAGGGCCCGGTGGGCAGTGGGGAGCCAAGGAAGGGCCCGGAGCTGGGGAGTGGCAGGGTCAGGTTGGAAGTGGCAGGAGCTCCCCCCAACCCCCTGTGGTGGGCCCAGTGGAGAGGCAGATCCAGCCCAGTGTCCAGGGGACAGTGAAGGGGTGTGACCACAGCCCAGGCCACAGCACACGGAAGAATAAAATCAGGGGTAATGGGAATCAGCCTTGGTCAACCTGCAGGACGAGGGTGGGCGTGGGGGCAGGAGGCGGTTTAGAGGATGTGGCATCTCCACCTGCATGCTCGGGGCACTGGGCGCCTTCCCTGGAAGGAGCCCTGGAGACCAGCAGGGCAGAGGCAGCCCTGGGCTTGAGTGGAGGCCTGTGGGCCCTGGGGGGATACATCGAGCTGGTGGCTGTGGACATGCTGGCCTAGAGCCCTGGTGAGCATGTGGCTGGCAATCAGGGCACAGTGTTGGTATCGAGTCACAGGAGCGGGGAACTGACCCTGGAAGAACAAGAAGAGGGTCTGGGATGGGGCCTGAGGCCACTACTCAGGAGGGGTGAGAAAGAGGGGCTGGGAGCAGGGCCCGGGCAGGCAGGAGGGCAGGTGGGCAGGGGCTTCGTGGTAGGAGGGTCAGCACTTGTGAGCCCAGAGGCTGGGGGTGGCCAGCAGGCTATGGCCGAGGGGGACCAGCCGCCCTGTGCTGCACGGACCTCTGCAGCATCTAAGTGTCCGTTTGTCCTCAAAGAGCAAGGACAGGGGCCTCGAGTTCTGGAGAAGTGGACTGCGAAGAAGGTGGGGGGAGGGGAGCGCAGAGCGCGCTGAAGAAAATTAGCTGCAGACCCAGGAGAGAGCCGGGGTCCTGGAGGGGCCATTTTAAATCTTCAGATGATGGACAAATCTTAAGTTTGGAAGGGGCGACGTGCCAAGAGCCAGAGACGTCCCAAGAGCGAGAGACATCCCAGTGGGTGTCTGAGCAAAAGTCGGGCACTGGAAACAGCCCAGACCAGGAGGCAGGAGACCTGGGTGCCAGCCCCGCACTGCCTCGGACTGCCCGTGACCTGGGGCTGACCCCTCTGCCCTCCAGCCGCCCCTGCCCCACCTGCAGGGTGGCCTTGGCCCCCAGACCCTGCAGGACATGCGTGCCATGTGGCATTCCTGGGACTCAGACGGTTCCAGGATCCTAAGACTCTATAACATAGTTTCTGTGCTGTGCCAGGGATGGCTGCGGCCGCCCATCGCCCCCTCCCAGAGTCTCTGTCTGCCCATCCCGCCGCCAGCGCGCCATCCCTCCCTCTCCCCATCCACTCTGGGCATGGCCAGCCTCGAACACGTCCCAAGCGAGCGCTTGGCAGGCCGGGGTGTGATTCATCCCCTCCAGCCGGCTTCGTGGCCAGCCTGGCCGCCAGAGTATGCAGAAGAAATTCTTGGCCTCACCGGTCCGGATTAGCAGGGCGGGGGCGGGGGCGGCTGGGCGGGGGACGGCAGACTGTGTTCTCCCTTCCCCACCAGGCGGGGGGCGATGAGGCACGAGCCTGTCTGAAGTGGCCGCCAAGCTGGCCAGGGAGGGAAATGGCCCCATAAACCAAGGCCACGTCTGGGACCCAGACAGCAGGGCTTGGGCGGGGGCGCTGGAGGAGGGCTGCTACCTGCCCCATGTCCAGGAGTGCGTGGCCGGGAAGCCCAGGCAAGCAAGGCCCTGACCATCTTCCCTGCGAGTCCCTGTGTACCCCCTCCCCATGCCGCCTCCTCCTTGGGGGAGCCTGGAGCACCCATCTTTACTTTGCAGACCCCAGGCTTGAGAGCTTAGAACCTGCTTCTGACCAGCCAAGGGGCAGAGCCACTCTGCAGCCTCAGTCCCCCTCTTCACACCCACCCAGGTCCCCACGTCCCCACCAGGGCCAGCCCCCACCCAGAGGATCCTGGGTTCTGCTCAGACAGGAGCTTCCAAAACAGAACTGTTCCTCCCCCATCAGAGGATCATTGCAGAGTAAGACCAAGTCTCCCCAAAACAGCTGTCTCAGGTCAGACTGTGCCCTCCCAACGCCCTCCCTGGGGCCACCACCAGGCCAAGGCTGTGCCTTGCCCCTCAGACCAGAATCCCCAGGGCAAGGCCTGTCTCTCCCTCAGGAGTAACCAGAGAGGACCAGGTGGTGAAGGTGGGCAGCCCAGGGAGGAGGTGAAGGAGAGGGCTGGGGCCACACACACCATGCGGTCCCTGGTCCCCATAGGGATTTGCTGTACAGAGGACAGGTGTGTACATTTCCTGGCTCGGGGCAGGAGGCCTGGCCTTTTCCTCTGGCTTAGGGCCTCTGGGCAGGGAGGAGCAGATGGGCCCAGGGCAGGGGCAGCTCTACCGCTCTCTGTGAGGTCTCCATGACCCCCATACCTGCCCCATGCCTGATGGTACTGCCCCCCAGCAGTCATCACCCCTCCAGATGCTTGAGACTCAGAGAGGTCAGAGCAAGGGGCTCAAGCTCCGACTCCCTAACATCAAATCCCACCCCCCACACATCCTGGGCTTTTCTGAAGCCAGTTTTCTTCATCTGGAAAATGGGGACAGTGGCACCTCCATCAGGGGGTCCCTGGAGTAGGTGAGATGGGTTTGTGAAGATGCCCAGTAAAGATCCAGGTGGCACAAACTCCTGGCAAGCTCTGTCCTCTCACTCGGGCACAGTGACTCCTAGTGACCGCAGGGCCAGTCCAGCCTGTCCCTCCATCCTCCATCCACCCAGGTCCTCCAGGAAGTCACTGAGACAGGGCAGCAAGCAGGAGCGGGGAGCAAGCAGACTGACCTTGGATGGCCACCTCGGTGGCCTGGGGGGAGGTGACGGGCCTCCCTGGGGCTAGCATCGCAGCCCCCAGGGCTTCCTCATGAGTCTGTCCTCTCCCCAAGCCTTGCCTGAGCAGCTGGCTAAGGCCCCTCCCCAGGGACACCCAGGGCCTGTGACCAGCCCAGGAGAGACGGGATGGGTGGGGGCTTAGTTGAAATCCTGGCTTTGCTGTGTCCCCCCAACAAGGCACCGTGCGGGGTACTTCACTTGTCCAAACCTCAGTTTTACCATCTGCAAAGGGTGATCATCAAACCTGGGGCTTTGACCCAACGGCCTGACCATCAGCAGCTGAAGCAAAGAGCAACAGATGCAGACATGGGCTCAGTCATGTCCCCCATCTCCAGGCCCCTCGAGAAGCACCCAGTACCCCCGAGTTCCTGGCCCACACCTCTGCTGGAGAGGGGCAGGGATCCTGGGCCTCCCCAACACCTGCGCGGGGCCTGAGGAGAGGGACAGAGCCCTGCCAGGCCCTGCATATGCTTCCAGCCCAGAGTCCAAGCTGAGACCTCTCCCCACCAGGGCGCCCCGCCAAGTCAGCTGTGCCTGGGCCAGATCCTGAGGACAGCTGGCCCAGACCGGAGCCCAGGGACGGAGCTCACTCCCTGTCCAGTCCTTAAAAGTCCACCAGCTGAGCTCCTCTCCTGCCCGGAGGGCCTGCGTGTGCAGGGCTGCATTCCCCGCATGCCACAGAGTGGGAGCTGGCTGGAGGTCTCCCCGGAAAGTGCCTGGCTCCAGACCATTCCCTGGGAAAGGCCACCGCAGGGACCTGCAGCCATGCGCCTGCGGCTGCAAGGCCCCAGCCGTGGGGGGCGCTCAGGGCTCACTGAACCTGCACCGCCAGGGTCGAGGGGTGCTAGGGAGAGGGCAGTGAGGGTCAGGAAGCAAGGCGCGGAGAAGGGTTTCAGGCGGGAATGCTCAGCAGGGACCCAGGCCTCCTGGGTCCCCTCCCTGGTCACACTTCCCCTTGCACAGGGCACCATTCTACCTTGGCCCTTTCTCTCCAGGCCTCTAGCACAGAATGGCCCAAGCCTGGGTCCCCTCTGAGGACATCTCACAAAGCCAGACAGTCCAGGTGGGAGAGATGATGTGGACACAGCCGTGTTCAGGCTCTTGAGCTGTGGAGGGCACAGGGACTCTCTCTGGAGGTGCTCTGGGTGGGAGCTGGTCCTGTCGGGCTTGAAGGCGAAGGAGCCAGATAAAGAGGCCTGGCCATGGGGCAAGGGGGGCCTGTCTAGGATGGGTGTGTGGCAGGTGTCGGGAGAGGGCAGGGCAGGGCTGAGAGGTGGACAACGTTGCTGTCACAGCCATGTCACACCCATGAATGCCTTTGAGCAAGCAGGGACTCCACCGAGAAGTAACAGGGACAGACAGGCTGTAGGTGGGGAGGAGGGTCAGCGAGAGAGTCCCAGCACTGACACTGTCCCCAAAGGCCAGGGGAAGGAAGAGCGGCCCTGGGACCTACTGTCTCCTCATAGTGCCAAATCTTCTAGGCTGCCACATGCACATGGCACAGCCCCACACACTTACACACACACTCTCACACTCACACACTTTCGCACTCACACACACTCACACGCCCCACACACCCTCACACACACTCTCACACACACACTCACACTCTCACACTCTCATGCACACACACTCACACACCCCATGTACTCTCACACACACTCACACTCTCACAGTCTCTCACATACACTCACAGCCACACACACTCACACTCACACAAACTCATACACACACACTCACACTCTCTCACACACACTCACACACACACACTCACACTCTCACACACTTACACACTCACACTCACACACACACTCTCACACACTCTCTCACACACACACACTCAGTGGAGGACTGGCTCTAAGAGGGGATAGGGGTCCCTCTGGCCATCCTCTGCTCCATCCAGGCCCCAAGTCCCATCCACCCAGAGGGCCTATGTCCCCTGGGCCTGCTGAAGACGGACTCGCTACTCCCCATCCCCATCCCCAACCTCATTCTCCAGGACCGCTGGTTGCCTTGGAAACTGTTTAGGCACAAATACTCCGGGACCTGTTCTGGGGGAACATGGAGAAGAGCAGGCAGGCTTGGGAGAGGCCAGGGGCACATGGGGTACGGGGCCCTCCTGGTCACCAAGTATCCCTGGTCCCTGGGGAAGGGCAGGCCAGAGCTGAACTGCCCTTCCCAGGGCCCAGAGCTGGGGGTGCCAGAGAAGATGACCGCACAGCCCTGGCCTGCCCTGGCCTGCCCCTGGCGCTGGACCTCAGACTCTCCAAATGCATCAGTGGCCTTGGTGGCTCCTTTGACTCCAGTCTCCAGCCTTCGTGTCCTGAGCTGCAGTCGGGACTCCCCTGGGGCAGAGAGGTCTGGAGGCCGTTCTTGCTCAGCCCCTCCAAGAAGCCCCTCTCCATGTGATCCCCATGGGAAGGTCTGTAGGGGTGTCGTCAGGGGCAGGGCAGCACTGGGGACAGAGCCTGGAGGGGCAGGGTGGGAAGGAACTTGGAAACTCTTAGAACCTCGACAGCCCCGTGAGTCAGTGAGCAGATGGAAGTGGTTAGGCCCTGGCAGGAGGCGCAGCGGCCGAGATGGCAACCGCATGCGTGCGGGGAGCTCAGGGCTCGGAGCTCAGACACCCACTGAGACGGGTGGCTCCCCCAAGCCCACACATCTTCAGTTCCTGGGATTGGTGTGCAGGTTTGAGGTCCTCAGCCAGAGTGTGCCCACGAACTTATGTGCTGGGGAGCCCAGGGGGCTGGGTATGAGAGCCTCAGGCCCCAAGAAAGGGAGAGCGCCCCGGGTAGGAGCTGCCCTGCTGCCGGATCAGTACTGCTCTGTCCAAGGGAGGAAGGTCCCCACTGCCTGCCTCCTCCCCATGCCCAATAGTCCTCCTTCTCAGAAGGACCTGCCCGACAGGTGACAAACACCCCAACAATGCAATCCTGTCCTCTGCCCATGGAGGCTTCTGGGAGGGGGACCTACAGGGAGCCCATAGGAGAAATGGGGGTCTACAGGCTCAGCTGAGGACAATGCATGGACACAGTGATCAGGAGATCGGCAGGGTCCTCACAAAGGATGCAAGGCAGACCCTAGGAGAAGACAGGATGGGCAAGATCAGAGAACCTCAGCACAGGCCCTGTCCCTGCAGCAGTGGGCTTGGGAAATGGCTTAAAGCAGAGAGGATTTAGATTCTAGAAAGATCACTCTGGTGGCCTGTGATCAGGCCAGGATAAGCCTAAATTAGGGGGCAGCAGGCAAAGAAGAGGGGACAGGCACCAAAGGACTCAGGAGGTGAAATCTATAGGATTTGATCACGAGGGACCCAGAGGTGTGGAGGGGAGGCACCTGGAAGGCTGTCATGCTCCTGTGAGCGGCAGGACAGGAGGAGCTCCCGGTCGAGGTAGAGATGGAGGTGGAGGAGCAGGCCATGAAGGCAGAGCTAGCCTGGGGCAGTCACTGGGCTTCCCTTGAACCTGACTTTGCAACATCTGGGACATCTCGGTGGAAAGTCCCACGAGGGCCATCAGCACAAAACTGTCAGCAAAGCCCTTAATGAGGATGAAGGTCTTGAACACAAGGCCAAAGAGCTCTGTTTTCTCACAGATAAGATGAGACTCTAATCAGGCAAGTGACAGTCACATTTAGCATTATTGGGGCAGTAAAGAGGGAGCTGGTTCAGACAGACACTGGAGGCAGGGAGACCAAGGGTGAGGAACTGAAATCAGTCCCCCTAGAAGCCAGGACCCAAGCAGTTGTGGGGCCAGGAAAAGGGTCACAGGGCCTGACAGCCTGGTAGCAACTGACCGAAGCTAACTGTCGCAGGTGGATCTCCCTTCATGTAAGTGGAGTCTTGACAAACCGGTTTGAAAATGATGCTCATGCTGTGGTCTACGTCTAATCCTATTTTAAATGACCCAATCCAAAAAAATTAAGAAAATTTTATTTACAGTAGCATAAAAAAAATAAAATAGTTAGTGGGAAAATGAACAAAAGGAACACAATTCTGTATGCTGAAAAAAAGTATCATTGAAAGAAATCGAAGATCTAAACCAGTGAAAAGAAATCCCATGTTCATGGATTGGAAGACTTCATATTACTAACATGACTATTCCATCCAAAGCTGAGGATGATACTAACAAAAACAGATCCCACACAATCCCAGTCAAATTCCCAATGATGTTTTCTGCAGAAATGGAAAAACCCTGAAAACTAAATGTTACATGAAATTTCAAGGGACTCTGAGTGGCTGAAACAATCTTGGAAAAAGAACAAAGTCAGAAGATCACTTTCCTTGGCTTCAAAACTTAATGACAAAGCTGCAGCAGTCAAGAGAGATATTTACTGGTCTAAGGATAGACATATAAATCAGAAATAAAATTGAGAAATAAATCACTAGGTTTAGGGCCCATTGGTCTTTGACAAGGGTGCCAAAACCATTCAACAGGGAAAGAACGGTCTTCACCACTGAATTTGCTGGGACAAATTCCACCTGTGAAAGAGGGAAGGTAGACCCTACCTCACACTATATACAAAAGTTCATAAAATGGTTTGAAGACCTGAGAGTAAAAACTAAAGCCTGTAAAACTCTTAGAAGAAAACATGGACATCGGATTTGGCAATGGTTTCTTAGATGTGATACCAAAAGCCCAAGAAATAAAAAAAAAGCAGGTGAACTGGACTTCATCAACATGAAAGGCCTCAAAGGACACAAATGAGAGCAAATATTTGCAAATCACATTTTAAATGACTTAGAGACTCCTCTTAGAGCCTTCTCCATGGGGGGGGGGGTGAAGGAAGACCCCACCTTCATGTGCAGAAGGCAGGTCGGTTTCCTGCCCTGCCCTGATTCATAAAGTAAGTTTGCCCCAAATCGACCTACTCCTCTAGGAAATTAGAGGAATGAGAATTGGGGGCAGTGGGAGGAATCGGGGACACTTGTCCCCAGGGCAGCCACAGCTCTCTGGGAACTTGCTCACAAATTCCCTAAATTCCCCCATATTAATTTTAGAACTAGTCCTCGAAACCCAAGGAATCCAAAGGACGGCTCAGTGCCAGTGCGGGCAGCTCTCAGCAAGGGGACAGCATGAGGGAGAGGCTGTCCGAGCTGGCCTGGTCTCCCAGCCAGGCCTCGTCCATGGGAAGGTCACGGGAGGCACGAGCCGGGGCCAAGCCCCGTGCAGGGTGCGGGCCCAGGCAACAGGCCAGGAGGTCCTGAGGCCTGAGGCCTCCATTCCCACTGACATCAGTGCAAGGTGTCAGGGGGCCTGAATCATCGGGGCTGGGGCCAGCCCCCTCCCGGGGGGAGGACATAGCAAAGACATGAGGCAGCGTGAGCCAGGCAGGCGGCCCCGGGCTTGGCTGGACACAGAGACTGTTTTATAGAATTAGCGAGTGGGACTCGCCACAGGGGGAGGTGGAGATGTCATGGTCCTGGATTTCAGCAGGCTGCACACCCCCCTTTCTGATTCACAAAATTAATTCCAATGGCTACAGAGAGGAGCCCTTGGGTAGGACCAGGGGTCATAAACACGGGAAATATTACCAGCCCCAGCCAGGCTGCCGGGGGCGCTGGGGACCTTCCAGGGGGACTAATTTATTTAGCCTTCTCATTAAGAGAAGGAGATGTGGAAAGTAAAGACTTTGCCCAAGCCCAGGGCGGGTGCTGACCTACACCAGGCAGAGATTGTCCAAGGTGAGGACAGACCACAGGGACCATCCTGGCCTCTGTCCCCCAACCCAGGGAGGATTGATCTTTGTACAACCATGAAACCCCTGGCCTGACATCCCAGCCGGGCAGGCTAGGTGGTGGTGCAGATGGCCTAGCCATCCCAAGGGAGAGGCGGATGGTAGGAGCAGCTATACCAAGCAGGGCCCCTGGCCAGGTAAGCACAGCTGCCCCTCCAGAGGGTGTGTGCCTGTGACCACACGTGCACGACCTTTCCTGTGCACCCCCTCTCTCCAGGCAGCACAACCCCAGCATGAGCACGTGGGAGCAAGTCGAGGGTACTCAGTACCCAGCCTTCTAGAACCTGCAAAATCGGATTGCATAGGTAGACACTGACAGGTGAGGACGGCTCCTTCCTCCATCCTCCCCGGACATCATCCTGTAGCAAGTCTCCCCCAGGTCTGGGGGTAGTTCAAACGTGGAGCTCAGGAAAGCCGAAACCTGTGCTAGGCCTCTTCTGTGTCTCAGACACCCCCGCCCCCATGCCCTGAGCAAAAGCCCCACCCGCGCCTCCCCTGTCCCACTAAAGGGAACAGAAATCAGGGCAGCTGGCATGGTGTGCCTGTCCGGAGTCTCCAGGTCCTGAGAACATCATTCCAAGCAGACCTCTGGGCCCTGGCGTCCCGGGGTCACAGGCGAAGGAGTCTGGGATGGGAGGCAGCTGGGCAGGGGGTGTGGCCACCGCGTTGGGAGGCGTGCCCAGGGCCCACGCAGATGCTGGAGGAGCCTCCCCTGGGAAGCCCTCAGCTCCCAGCTGCAGGTTCATGGCTGCCAGCGCAGGGACAGACACAGACGGGCTGGGACTGGCAGCAGCTGCCGCTGGGCGCCTGCCGAGTCCCGAGCTGGAATGAAGGAGAAAACCTGTCCAGCAATGAGATCAAGGCGATGGCACCAGCGTCTCCCCCAGGGAGCCGAGCTCTGCGTCCCAGGACATTCCAAACTCTGCGAACAAAACATGGGATGGGAGGCCGGCCAGGCTGGGCGGGTGCCAGGTGGGCCCCCACTCCTCCCATCAGCAGGGGGGCTGGCTTCCCGTGGGGGCTGTCCCGGCCCCGCAGTGGGACCGGCTGGGAACGTAGCATGAGCTGCTGGGAACCTTGCCCGTGCAAGTCGCCTGGGGACGCCGTGTCCAGACACCTGCCACGTTCCCTGCGGCAGGGCGCCACCAGCGGTCATCTGCCTGGGCCCTTGCTGTGTGGGGTGCTGCGAGAGATGGCTCTGCACATCCACCTGCATGGTGCCGTCCAACTTAGCAAACCCTTCAAAGCCACAAATGCATTTAATAACCCTTGGAGGAAGCCAGGTCTGGCCAGTTTCCCCCATTTATAGGAAACCAGGGCCCAACATGGGATTTGCTCTGAGGCCACACAGTTACTGAGCACTGATGTGGGATTCTCACCCAGGACTGCAGCCTCCCCACTCCTGCAGTGCTGTGTGGACTGCAGCCTCCACCACAACACTGGGCTGGCCACAGGAGGCCACCCAGACCGTAGGCTCATCCTCCCTGGCCGAACCCTGATTCCACAGCAGCACCTCTGAGATCACCAAGTTCAATATCTTCATTCTGTATGTGGGTAAACTGAGACTAAAAGAGCAAGGGTTTAGCCGGGCGCAGTGATGCATATCTGTAATCCCAGTAGCTCGGGAGGCTGAGGCAGGAGGATCGTGAGTTCAAAGCCAGCCTCAGCAATGATGAGGCACTAAGCAACTCAGTGAGACCCTGTCTCTAAATCAAATACAAAATAGGGCTGGGGATGTGGCTCAGAGGTTGAGTGCCCTAGAGTTCAATTCCTGGTACCCACCTCCCCCTGCAAAATAAAGGCAAGGGCTTGCCCACAGTCCCAGGGCAGCAGAGTGGAAGTGGGACTCGGTGTCAGACCTCTAACAATGATGCCACAGACAGCTGGAAAACAGCCAGTGCCCTGTCTCAGAGTCCTTTCCTTCCACACGATGGAAAGAAAGGACGTTGGCTCCTGTCACCCCACACAGTGACTCCTGCCAGCCCAGGCACTGAGGACCAGCTCAGGGTTTCCCAGAGACTGACCACCAGTTAGGAGACCCCAAGTCCTGGAGGGTGCTTGGGGACGGTGAGGACGGGGGCAGGTTCTGCTGGTTGAGCAGGGACAGGAGGTGTGATGAGAAACCAGGGAAAGAAAGGCTCGGAGACAGGAACGGCGTTGGCAGGGGCTGAGGAACCCTGTGCAGGCGGGAGAGGAAGCCTGGGCGGGGCGCTCAGTGTCAGCAGCTTGAACCACACAGTCCATAAATGATAGAAAACCAAGGTCATGGTCAGATTGACCATGACATGGGCAAACCTGGCCCAGGGAGGGAGTCCTGCGTGGTCCATGGTGCAGCCTAAGACCAGCAGCAATCAGTTTTCAGCAAACATTGAGAACGTTCCAGGAGAGAAGCCTCGCTTAGTCTTTCTCTCCCCGTCTGTCCTGGGCTGTGGGCCCCTTGAGAGAAAGGGAAAGCTCCCGTCCTCAGGGAAGGCGTGCGCTGACCCTGAGCGCCTCTGCATGCACACAGAGTCCACACTCCGCTGGCCCAGGTCATGCTGACCGAGGGCACAACTGACAAGCGGCTCCTTCCAAGGCTAGCCTCATCGGCCCCCCTGGCTCCTCCCAGCGGCCACAGTGATTGGCGCACAGTGATTCCCGAAATCAGTGGTTTGAACCTCAAACCAGAGGCAAGGCGTGGGCAAAGAGAGAGATTCAAGGAGGAATTCACCCACCCCGGCCTGCAAAGATTTACTGAGCACTTACTATGTGCCAGGCTTGGGCTGGATGTCAGGGCCACAGAGAAGAGCAAGGCAGAGCCCGACACTCTGGGGAGGAGAATGATGCCCAAAGAAGGAGGAGCCCTGAAAGCCCAGGAGACTCAGCAACGGGTACTGGCCTAGGGAAGGACCTGGGAGCCGAAGTCAGTGCAAAAGAGATGGAGGAAGGAAATCAGGAGGGCCCAGGGGACAGGAGCTGCTCGGGAGGGCACTGGAGGAGGGGTCTGCAGGGGTGTGAGAGACAGCAGAGACCGAGGACCTCAAAGCCCACTTTCCGCCCAGCCAGGTTTTGGTGGAGACACAGAATCAAGGCCAGGGGCCATTTTCACCTTTTAAAAACCACAGACATCCGATGCAGGACTCCAGAGCCAAAATTCTGGGAGAGACGGAGGCCCTGTGGGCGCTTCCCTGACGTCAATGGGGCGCTCTTTTGTGTCTGTGGCTTTGACAGGAGGAGGCCAGATTAGGGGGCTGAGCTGAGGGCAGAGAAGAACCAGAGGCCCGCCTGCCACCCGTTCCTCCAACCTGCCCGCCCATGCGCCAAGCTCCTGGGGGGGGGGGGTTGGGGACCCTGCCGATGACAGGGCAGATGGCAGTCACTGGGCAGGATCAAGACTCTGGAGTCCTGTGGAAACATAACCCCTCACCGGGCCCCATGCCTAGGCCCTAGCATTAAAGCCACAGCCCGGGGGTGGTGCAGGCGGCTCCACACAAGACACCCTCCTGCTACCAAAGTGGCACCCGCAGCCACTAAGGGGCGTTTGGGGCTGGGATTGTCATCCCACAACTCCAGGAAGGTGTTGCTTGCCATCCCTCTCCTCCCCAGCCACCTCCCTCCAGCTCCTGCCATGACCCTCACCTGCCCTCCTGACTCGAGTCCTCTTGACACAGCTGTCCCCGGGGCCAGCCCAGGTTTCTGGGGCACAGCCCATTTTCCAAACACCGAGACGCGCAAGGGGGGACTGGGGGAGGGCAAAGGTGCTATGTGGCTGACCCATGTCCCCAAGCCCGGCACAGGCTCCAGGACATATTTTACTGGAGAGAAAACGGGCCGGGAACTGCCTCTCCACCCAAGCCCAGTCACCGTCCCCACTTGGTTTCCAAGTCCCCTAGCGAGGCTTCCAGAGTCCGGAGCAGCTGGGTGTGGGCTGGGGGCAGGGGACACAAATACAGTAGGGAGGGGACAGGGACAACCTTCAACACACCCCTGTCTCTGTCAGCTCCACACTAGGGTCCTGTCCTAACAGACACTGAGTGCCCACCCGGACACCAGCCGAGCCCTGGCCCCATACCCGGGGACCCCAACACCCCTGCCAGGATGCACTGGCCATAATCCCAGACAGAGCTGCAAATCTGCCCCAGACTGAGCACCAGCCAGGACCCCTGTGACCCCAGGCTGAATCGGATCCTGACCCTAGTCTGCCTCTGACCCCAATCCCAGACTGAATTCAACGCTGGCCTTGAACCTGGACTGAATCTGACCTTGAACCCAGGCTAAATGCTAACCTCCACCCTGAACTAAATGACCCCTCACCTGTCCCAGACGAAGCTCCAGCCATGGCCCCAGACAGCCCTGACCCAGCTACAGTCTAGACCCTGCCCTGACTCCCACCTCAGACTGAACCTGACTCCCAGGCAGAGCCCTGACCTGGCACGGAGAGTCCAGGAAAGACTCAGAGGACAGCAGGACGTGAGCCCCAGCCCCTTTGCTGCCAGGCAGGGCAACAGGTCCTCTGGACATTGAGACCCCTGAGAAGGAGAGAGACTCCAGGCCACGGACAGGAGGTCACCCGGTCAGCACCACCCCTCCCAGTCACAGGTTTCTTAGATTGGGGGTGGAGGTGGTTACAACCTGCCTATCCTTGTGTGGATGGATGAGAGACGCACATCCAGGGCTGTCCTGGAGGGGGCGTGGCCTCTTACACCCCTTGCATGTGGGTCTTGCAGGGAAAGGGGACTAGCCCAGGGGGTGGTCCCTTCCCAATCAACTCAGCATTGAGCCATGAGGACGGGGGACACAGTCAACGTGGCAGTACAGGGCTAGAACACGGGACAGGGAGCCCGGCAGTCCCCCAGCCCCCAGCCTCCAGCCCCTCCCAATAGCAGAAGAGGCAAGTGTTGGGGAAAGAGGGGCAGGTCCTGGGGAACCATGGGCCTGAGGGGCCACTTCTCCATCCCCCCAGGTGTCCTCTGGTCTCTGGATGAGGGGTCAGGGCCCCAGAGAGCCTTGCCAACATCACCCCAGTCCCTGGCCTGGCTCCCCGCCTCCCTGTGAGAACGTGAGCTTGCAGCCGCAGGGAAAGATCAGCTCGAAGGAATGTGCTGTCCAGGGGCCAGCGGACAGGATGGGCCGCCGGAGAGGGCGCGAGCAGGGGTGGGGGAGCGCAGGAAAATGGGAGCTGGGAAGGAGAGCAGAGATGTGTCTGGCAGCCGGCCACACAGCACTGCCGGCCCAGCCATTGTTCCCAGCCCCAGGGTCAGGTGCACTGGGCTGAGGCCCAATCTCAGCCTCAGCCCAGTGGCCGCAGACTTCCCCAGGCCTCCTGCCTCCCTCTGTCCTGGACCCTAACCTCTGAGGCCCAGCCTGGCCTAGGAAATAGACAAAGCTTGGCTTCCATGCCCCAAATGGCTCTTGGCAACATTTCCCGGCTCAGCCCCAGACCCAGGGCCTTTCAGAAACCCAACGCTGTTCAGACCCCCCCCGCCCTTAGGGGAGATTGAATGGGCTGATTTGATGAGCAAGTCCCCATGTGGGTGTCAATGGCCAGTCACAGTGACCAGCCACTCTCAAAGCATGGTCCCCAGTCCTGCAGCATCAATGACACCTGGCAATCTGTTAGAAAGGCAAATTTTCAGGCCCTTCCACACCTACTAGGTCAGAAGATCTGGGGATGGGACCCAGCGATCTGTTTTGAAAAGCCCTCCCTGAGGGATCTGAGGCAGGTTCTTCCTGTACTTCAAATGCAACCGGTCAACTGAGCAAATGTGGAGAGAGGTCTGACTCACGGGATGGGTGAACGAGAGAGTGAAAATGTCTTATGTGGTCTCTTCCCCGGAGTCTTCCCCCAGTAGGATGGTTCCTTCCTGCCCATCTGGTGCCCAAGTGCTAGGGAGAGCTGGGAGCTGCAGGCTGGACAAGCAAAGACTCAAAAGAGGGTCCCTGGTTGGTGTTCAGGATAAGATTCATGTTGGGGAAGAACTAATAAGAAGGGCCCCGGGAGCAATGCTGAGCCACTATCCTTAAAAGTGAGAGATCCATTAGGATGCCAATCACCTGAACATCGAACTTGGCTCCTGCAGAAATCCCCTAACTGAGTCCAAGCTGGGGCCCAGAGTCAGAAACAGAACAGAGCCTGCCAGTGGGGTCCAGAGACACCAGCTGAGGGGAGGGGACAGGAAGCGGCAGGATGGGAACCAGCATGTTCTGGGTCTTGTTAACTCATCCCCAAATCTCATCTTGGAATCAGATCCCTCTGAAAGCTGGGGATTGTCTTTTCCAGTGTGTCAGACCAGCTGGATGACTGAAGTCTTCTCAGCTCTCCCCGTCGCCTGGGTCTTGCCCAACCTTGGCTACAGGTGACCTGACTGTGGCTCACATTTCCAGAACAAGCTAGAGAGAGGGACAAGATCTGTCTAATCAACTTGTTCCATCCACCTGCCAACTCGCCTGCCTTCAGGGTCCAGGAAGGGAGGAAATGGTGTGGCCAGATTTGCACACTAGCTGGACAACCAAGAAGCTCTCATGGCCAACTCCACCCAATATCAAAAGGGGGATTTTCCTCTTGACATAAAAGAAGAAGTATCTTAAGCATGGTGCTGTGGTGCCCGTCTGTGATTCCAGCAACTCCGGAGGCTGAGGCAGGAAGATCGCAACTTGGAGGCCAGTCTGGGCAACTTGGTAGAGCGTCACTGGGTTCAGTCTGCAGTTCTAAAAAGAGAGAGAGAAAGAGCGAGAGCGAGCGAGAGAGAGAGAGAGAGAGAGAGAGAGAAGACTTCTTTTTTTCTCCCAAGTCTTTAACATATTATTTTATTTTCTCTCCGTGTTTTTTATTGGTGCATTCTAATTGTACAAATGATGGGATTTGCTGTTACATAATCGTGCATGCACACAAATGACAATACAATTTGGCCAGTATCACTCCTAGCATTCCCCCCTCCCTCGTAATCTCCCACCCCAGGGGGGTCCCTTTCCTCTACTGATCTCCCTTTGGTTTTCATGAGACCCACCCCACTCTTCTTTTCCTTTTTCCTCTCTAGCTTCTGCATATGGGAGAAAACATATGACCCTTGACCCTCTGAGTTCTGAGTTTCAACTTAATACAATGTTCTCAAATTCCATCTATTTTCCTGCAAATGTCATAATTTCATTCTTCTTTATGGCTGAATAAAACTCCATGGTGTATAGACATATTTTCTTTGCCCATCCATGCGTTGATGCACACCTAGGCTGGTTCCATAGTTTGGCTGTTGTGAATTGGGCTGCTATCCACAGTGCATGTGTCACTGTAGTAGGATGACTTTAATTCTTCAGGATAAGTACTGAGGAGCAGTGTAGCTGGGTCATATGGTGGTTCCATGCCTAGTCTTTTGAGGAACTCCATGTTGATTTCCACGATAGATGTACTAATTTACAATCCCACTAACAGCACAAAAGTATTTCTTTTAGGAGAAACATCTTTACCCATAACCATCTCCTCTGCTGGGCCACTTGACAATTCAAGTTCAGTAATTATCCCATGGGATAAAATGACTCTGATGACAAGTTAATCTGAGAAACACTAGTTTTCCAGGCCAGGGTCCTTTTCTCGGTCAAAGAACCCCTCTTAGAAAGTCAAAGCCTCCATTAACAACTAAAGGCTCTGAGAAGTCCTGCAAGAGAGGTGCATCTCTGATTTGCTTACATCTCGTGTTTCCCAGGTTACTGATCCGGGAACTTTTTCCTCTCCCAACCCAACAGTCCACAGAGCATCATTTGGGAAACCTGTCCAAAATGCAAAGAGAAAGGACTCTGGACACCCATTTAGGGCTCAGCATCCCTCTCTCACCCCATCTCTGCAGCCACTGACCACAGAAAAGCTTCCATCAAGTAGAAGCCTTAGAAAATGGCCAAGATTCCTAAGCTAGAAGGGGAGGTTGCCCACTTGGATACAACATGGATAAAGAACCACACAGACAGGTGCACCCAGCCAGTAAAGGAGGGACAGGCATCTCCAGGTAGCCCCTGGGGCCTAGGTACAGCCCCGTCCTTTGGCTGGAATTGAATTCTCAGGCCAACTTGGGTCTACACCTGACCCCCAGCTCTATCCAGTTGGGCCCCCCACTCTGTCCTCTCCTAGTTCTGTGGCCCCCAGGGTCTGGGTGACCTCCCAAACCCCACTGTGGACTTGGAGGCTCCTGTCCCCTTTGGAGTGGAAGGGAGAAAAGTCCCCCACGGCGCCCGCCCTCCCGCATCACGCTTGGCCTGCAGAACAATTCAGGGAAATGTCTGTCCCCACACAGCCCTGCCGCTCCAGGAACTGCCGACCCTGCCCAGGAAGGCCGTGCCGGAGGCTCCACCCTGCAGCTCCCTCCGTCTGCAGACCACGGACCAAGATTGAGGGGCAGCACAGCAGGGGACCACAGGAGCCAAAGGGGCCATAGGCCTCCTCCATGTGGGTGAGAGGGGAGTGTGGGAGCGGCCTCCCTCTAGGGACTGGGGCTTGCCTTCTGGCTACTTCAGAAAGGGAGTTTTGTCCCTGACAGTGAAGTAAGCAAGAGCCAGATCGTCAGTATTTATCTGGAGAGCCGCAGCCCCAATTCATGTGGCCCAGAGATAATAAAAATAGCACTTTGACTTAATTTGAAAAATGTACTAATTGGTTCGGCGAGCACTGTGCACTTGGGTCCGGCTGGGCACTGGGAGATCCAGGGTGATGAGCCCCACCCTGTCCTGGGGAGACCTTCAGCCTAAGGGGAGAGAGGGACACACGGATAGAGAACCCAGGGCTGTGCCCTGCCCCAGCTAATGCCCCCTGAGGAACACTGGCCTCACTCAAGGCGGCTGAACAGAGGGCTCAAGAGGTTGGCACACATAGTGGGAAGGCCTGGGGGCACCCCACCAAGTGCAGCTGTGGCCACCTTACCACGGAAGCCATGGGGCCAGTGTGGAGTCTACAAAACGAGAGGCCCCTGTCCCCAGGCTCCCCCGTCCTCTTTGATTTTGCCCTGGCTAGCCTGGACCTTGCCCCGAGGTGGGGAACCACTGGACAATGAATTGAAAAGCAGGAGAAGATGGATTCATCCTTGCTGGCTGGCACAGACCATCCGCGTGTGACCCTCCTGGAACAGAAGGATGACCCCTGGACGTCCCTGGGCAGAGCCCTCTAGGGCCTGTGGACTTCCTGGCTCCAGGAGTAGAGAAGCTGATGACCCTAAGGGCCCTCCTCAGCCCCAGCCCACCAGCTCTTGCCTTTGGGGACACTGGGGCTGTGACGGCAGGGCAGGCTGCCCGGGGACAGCTGAGGTCAAGACAGCCAGCCCGCCTGTCACAGCCCCTCACACCCACCTCGCCCGCGTGCCAGACTGTTTTTGTCTTCTTGGAGGGGGAGGGGTGAGGCTCAGAGCCTTGAGTGATGAGTTAAGTGACAATGAATTGGAAGCACATGGAGCCGGGGCTCGGGAGGAAAGTGTTTGGGTGAAATGCAGGGGGGGATTTCATCAGCCCCCACCCCCCAGACAGGACAGAAATAGTCCAGGCCAGGCAGGCTGCAGCCCACAGGCCTGGCCCCAGCTCACCGCCCCGCGTGCTGGAGCGAGGCTCCGGTGGCCTCTTTCCCTGGATCTGGGTTGCGCAATCTCCCCTTGTTGTTCGGTGGCCTGTTTGTTGACTGGCCTGGTTTGTCTGGGAGAATCTGCTCCCTAACAGACTCCCAGACACTTGGCTTGAAGGAAGGGCCAGGCCAGGCCAGGAGACCCTCTCTCGCTGTCTGAAAGTCCACCAGGGCCTGAGTGAGAAGCCAGCGCCGGGCTTGCGAGGCCCAGCCAAGGAAAGATTTGGTATGGTCATGGCTTGGTGACCAGGTTGGGACCCTGCAGTGTGGGGTACGTGGGTGAGTGGTGGCTGAGGGCAAGGTGAGCTCCACCCAGGCAGGAGTTGCAGGGCCCTATCAACAGCTCAGTTTAAACCCATTCCCCAAGGGGGAAACTGAGGCCTGGGCAGGAGTGCCCCAGGCACCAGATCAGTTAACAGCACCACCAGGACTCCAAGCAAGCAAGGTAACACCAGGCCTGTCGGGATGGGAGCAAGCTGAGGCCACCCTGTAGGTCTCGACGGCAGAGCCCTCAGCCACCGCTTCCCTTAGACCAGCCAATGGGGGCCGCTGACTTGACCAGCCAGAGTCCAGTCTGGAAGCCTCAGACCAGCCCAGGTGCCCAGGGGAGGGATGCACCCTGCCCATCCCCTGTGTGAGCAAGGCTATGGCACATGGGTGTTCAAGGCCACCTGGAGAACCAGGCGGGACACATCCTCCCAGGTGACTGACCAGAGTGCTGAGGCCTAGAGGGACCAGGTCCTGGAGATAAGGGAGGGACAGAGCAGATGGCCCATAAAACCCTGGGGGACCTGTGCATGGGACCTCAGCAAGGGACAGCAGGAGGGCTCCAGGTGCAGCCTGACCTGGACTTGCCCAGCTGTACAACGTTCAGTGGGACCTAAATGACATACAGGGAGGGGACAAGACAGGACAGAGGAGCTCCATCATGGGAGCCTGAGGAGCAGCCAAGCTGGCTGTGGATAAAACCAGGACTCTGTCCAGCCCCAGCAGGGAGAGAGCCTACCACCCTTCTCCGGGCATTTGCAGCTGCCCTGGGGATGAACTAGGAGCTCCCCCCGGGGCCATGCAAGCTCAAGTTCACCCAGGACTTACCAGGAACCTCCCAACCCCCCTCAGGCCCAGGCTCCCCAGGGAGAGCCCAGATCCCCAGGACCTTCCTGCCTCTGTCTCCCCAGCAGGGCCAGACCAGGGCTCCTCAAACACACACGGCAAGTGTGGTCGGCGCGTCCCCATGGCCCTCTGCACCCCCTGCCCCTGGTCCCCAAGACTCATCCCATCTGGGATGCCCAGTGGCCGGCTTCCCTGCTCAGCCAAAAGGCTTCTGCTCTTTCTGCTCCCAAAGGTCTCCCGCTGCTCAGCCCCTCTCCCCGCCCTGGCCCTTGTCCTCCCTCATGGGCCTTATTGAGCCCAGAGGAAGTCCGCCCAGCTGGGGCATGGGGGTACCGGGCTGGAGCTCTGGGAAGCCTGAGATGGGGATTGTGGGGAAGTCTCCCCCAGCCCTCGTGGCAGGGGGGGCAGTTAGGGGCACCAGGAGGGGCTGGGACAGGCCTGGATTTGAATTCTGGCCCTGATACTTGTCAGCTGTGTGGACAACTAATTGTCCCGCATAGGCTTGAGTCTCTTCATCCATAAATAGGGATGATAATGGGTCCTCCCCCAGGGTGTGGTGGGGAGTGACTGGGATGTCACATCATGGAGAAGCCCTCTCCGCAGGGCCTGGCACCAAGGGTATGCCCAGTGAAGGGTGGCCATTGAGTCCCTGATAGAGAGTGGAGGCGCTCTGGGTGGTGGGGGAGGTTGTTAGAGGGGCCTGTAGGACAGGAAAAGGCCAGAGTGGCTCAGTGACCATGCCAATGGCCCGAGCACCGCTCGTCCTCCTCCTGCCACTTAACTCCTCCGGCAGGTCAGACGGATGGCAGCAGAGACAGAGGGGACCCCACACACACCAGTGGAGACCCCCAGCCTTGGAAGCCCTGGGTGACCATCCAGGCAGCACCCCTAGCTCAGGGTCAGGTGTTCCCCCAGGAGACTGGCCCACAGGGCTGGGTCCCAGGCTGACTCCAGTCCCCACACTCTGCCCTCCAGAGAAGCCTGGGAAACCAGCCATGTGGCCAGCCATTTGCAGACGGCAGAGCCCGTCTCTGTCTGACTTTGGAAGGCTTGGCCAGACGGGAGCTGTGCCCTTGGGCCCCTGGACACCCCATCCAAAGGCCTGGGGGAGATAGGACACGGTGTCCCTGCAACTCAGCCCATCCTCCTCCTCCTTGGTGGGGTCTGGCAGCCTCTCTTCCGAGAGCCTCAGAGCCATTCCTCTTGCTCTGTCCACCTCTCTCTGCTCCCTCCATCTGCCCACTCCATTCCAGCCCATGGAGAGGCAGAGGGAGCTGTGGTCAAGGACTCAGGCTTGGGAGCCAGCCACCTGGTTTGCTTCCCAGTCCTGCCACCTTGCAACCAAGTGGACCTGAAGCCTCAACTTCCCTGACTGTAAGATGGGTTGGCGTGGGCTAGATCCTCCCTAGAGGCAGGCAGGAATGAGTTAACGCCGAAAGCCTTCAGAAGGGTATGTGGCCCACAGCGGATGCTCGATGAAGTTGGCCCTCATTATTTTTATTTGTATCTCTTTCTCGTGTGTTGACTCACATTTTCCGTGGGCAAGGAGGTGCAGAAGAGGGCATGGGGCTCTGTGGTCGCAGCTGCCTGTGGCTCCAGGGCCCCCGGGCTAGAGGCTGTGGCAATAAAGGATCCCTTTCAATCGGAGCCAGTGATGCTCCCCTGATAAGGCTGAGCCCCAGGATGCAGGATCGCCAGGCTCCGCAAGCGCGGTTCAGGTCCCAGAGGCTGGGTGGGCTCCAGAGCACAGGCCACTCTGGGCCAGCAGACAGCAAGGCCCCCAGCCCAGGCTCCGGGCCCCTGGCTGTGGGGCACCTCTCCCAGGCCCCTGTGTCCTCCCGGTGATGGGGAGCTCACTACCATGCGATGGCAGGGACTTCAGCCTCCCACATGCTTTAGCTAGGGAGGCTTGTGTCCCTCACGAGGTTGGAAGAGTCTGTCATCCCACTGAGGAAGCAGTCAAGGTTACCACCAGGCAGCGCTCATAGTGGGCATCTCCCCGGGCAGCCCCTGCCTTGCCCCTGGGTGGTCTTTCTCATGGCAGCCTGGTTCCCACAGGGTGCTGCTCTCCCCCCTCAGCCTGGGCCCTTGAGTGATATCCAGCCCCATCCTGCCCAGCACGGTGTTGCCAGGGAAGTATCTGCAAGGCCGGCCACATGAGTGGGCTCCATGCCGGGCCCCGGGAAGCCCCCTGAGAGTTGATGGCACCCCTGCAGCGCCCAAGGCACCAAGGAGGAGGAAGAAGACAGGCAATTCAGGAGGGGGGCCTGGGAAGCTCTTTCAAGTGATGCCAAGGGGCTGCTGGGTGGGCTGGTGCAGAGTGGCAGCTGTCAGCACCTGGGGACAGACTGTGTAGAGAGAGTGCATGTCCAAATGGAGCTCTTCCCAAGGCGGCCCCTGGGAGAAGCCCCGAGAACAGTGAAATCCAGAAAGGAAGGGTGAGCCTTCGGCATGCAAGACCCCAGCTCAAGGCCGGGGACCCCAAGCAGCGCCGGCTCCTGACCCTGCAGGGCACGGGCTCCAGCCCTCCAGATGTGCGGCCGGCATTCCACCGCGGAGACGGGGCGGAGCGGCAGCGGGGCCCAGATGGACTGCGTTAACCCAGCAACAGCACTTCGGGGTCCAGATGCTCTGTGTTTAGCCGACGAGCCAGCTTTGGTCTCCAGATGTGGGCCTGGGACGGGGGTGGAACATGCTCCAGATGTGTGCAGTGTGAGCGTGAATAGCTGCAGGGTCCAGCTGCAGTGGCCAGGTCCAGAGGCTGGGCCCAGGGGCTTCCCACTCTACTCAGACTGGGGGCCCTCTCCAGCACCCCCCAATCCAAGCCCACTGACCCCTGGGCCCAGAGGGGTTCAAGACTCACAAAAGCTCAGACCCAGAAGTCAGCAGAACCCAATGAGACCCTCACTGTAGAAGGGACAGAGGCCAGGGACCTACCCAGGGCCACATAAGCCAGACAGGCAGGAGACCCAGGGAGCATAGGATCTGGGGTCCCTCAGACCACAAGCAATTTCAGGGTGGGGCAGACGCCTTCCTCCCCGCACCCCACAGGCACTCGGACCCACACGATCAGGTGACCTAGATGTCCATGGCCCTGCCGGGGGGAGGAGGCACCAGCCTGACCTTCAGGGGACAAGGGCACAGTCCTGTTCCAGGGGGACCCAAGAGGATGCAGCTTTGACCTGACCTTCACCTCTTCATTCTCCTCCTGCTTCACCCAGAAAGCACGGGGGCAGGAGACCAGCCCAGTGGGAACCTGGGGCAGACCCTGACCCCCAACGCTGGGGCCTCGCTCGACAAGCTGAGGTGGGAAGGGCAACGGGGCAGAGGGGAAAGATGCAGAGCTCCACGGGGCTCTGCAAAAGGCTCAGAAGGAAGCCCCAGGAGCCTGCCTGGGGCCTGGCTCCTGTCCCCCATAAGCACACAGATCTCAACTAGGGGACAACATGGCAGGCCCAGGGACACCAGCGTTAGCCCTGGGCAGAGCCTGCAGCAGCCCCCTCCAGCTACCCAGAGGGCCTCAGCCTCCCAGCCCCCTCCTCAATATTAGACCCTCAGCTCCCCCCCCCAACCAATCCATCAGGCCCCAGAAGGAGGAGGGGGCGGGGAGGAGAGGGACAGGCAGGACTGTAAGAAAGCCGCAGTGGGCAGCTCCCCTGGGCCCCCTCCTATCAGTCTGCGCATCTGCACATGGGCCCAGCTCTCTCTAGACTCTGAGCCGGGAGGTGGGGTGGTCGCAGCAGGCAGAGGGAAGAGGTCAAGCCCACCTGATCACAGGGCAGCTGCCAGCAGGACAAGCCCAGCAGAGGCCTCTGGACAGAGAGCAGCCCCTGGACCCACAGAGAGGAGGGTGAGCGGGCAGAGCTCCCCGGGGCCTGCGGGGTGTCCTGCAGGCTACCTCTAACCCTGTCCTGGCCAAGCACCGGCTGCAGGACAGCAGGCCCGGCTGCGTCTGGCCGGGGAGGGAGGCTGGCGGGGGAGGGGGCTGAGGCGAGAGGCGCTAATAGGTTATGTCAGGCGAGAGCTCTGGGGAGGGGCCGCGCCTCGAAGCTCTGGCAGCGCCACCTGGGGCCCGAGCCCAAGAGCCGGAGCCTGGAGAGAGAGGCTGGCCGGGTTCTGAGCAGAGCGTGAGGACCCGAGAGGGGGACAGCGAGACAGGGCTCCTCAGCCCTGCTGACCTGTGGCGGGATGGTGGGAAATGCAGACCCCTCTGGAGGGCTGGAGGAGCCCATGTGGAAGAAGCTGCCCAAGATGACAAGGGACAGGGCCTGATGGGGGGCAGAGCCCCAGGGTTCACCCCCTCCTCAGGAGGGCCCTCCTGTCCCCTCATCCCAAAGTGCCAGGATCCCATCCCTAAATCAGGGAACCCTGATAGTTGCTCCCCAAACCCCCATACTCTGTCTGGACCCAATCAACCCCACATGACCCCCAATGTCTCTGCCTTCACGGGGATTGGAGGGGGTCAGGAGCTGGGGGACAGAGGGGCCTAAAATCCATCCCCCTCCCAGGCTGTGGGCTCCGGAGTCATGCAGCAGCTCAGGAGGGAGGAGGGGAGCTCAGAACAAGGGGGTCAATGAAGGGCCAGGGACGCGGGCAGACTGAGGAGGGGGCCCCTCGCAATCCTGGTGGGGCAGCCAGGGCCCTGTGTGTCTTGGCCGAGCGGGACCCCTGGGCCGCCAGGTATGTAACCATTCCAGCCATTTCCTGCCCTATTAATGAGAAAGGGGCTGATATAAATATACACTTCGCATAAATAAATAGAGGCCAGGCCCAGGGCCGCATAGCAGACAGATTGCGTGGAACTGCTGGCCAGACCTCCAGCCAGCCCCCCACCCCACCCACAGCCCCCCCACTGCCCCCCACTTGTTTTCCACTGGCGGGCCAGGGCCCCTCCACACTCACACGCCTGAGGAGGACGGACTGACTGCCCTCACTCTCGGCCTGGGCCTCAGAACCCCCTCCCTGGGGCCCCGGGGAAGGAGGCAGGCCTGGGAGACAGAGGGAGGAGGCAGGGTCCTGAGAGAGAGCCCCGCGCCAGCCCCGAGCACTACCTCACACCCAGAGGCCCAGAGCTGGGACTGTGCCTGGGTGACAGGTGGGGAACAGAGACTCAGGCGTGCAGTGACTTGCCCCAGGTCACACAGCAGAGCGTGCGGGGATTCAGGATCCACACCCAAGGCCTCTGCTCTGCCGGTTGTCACAAGAGGTGGTCAAGGGCAGTTCTGGTTTTTCCTCCCCAGGATACCAGAGTCCTTAAGGGGCCCAGAGGACTTTTCAAGGCATAAGCAGCACCTCAGGAATATGGGGGTGGGGGTTCAAGGAACCTGATCTGGGCTGTTCGAGGCCCAGTCAAGGCAGCTGTGTATACAGGAGGCCTGGCCTCCCCAGCCCAGGGTACCTCCTTCCCAGAGCGTTCAAGAGCAAAGCCTGAGCCTGGCACAGTGATGCACACCTGTAAGCCCAGCAGCTCAGGAGGCTGAGGCAGGAGGATTTCAAGTTCAAAGCCAGTCTTAGCAACTTAGCAAGGCCCTAAGCAACTCAGCGAGACCCTGTGTCTAAATAAAATATAAAAAGGGCTGGGATGGGGCTCAGTGGTCAAGGATCCCTGGGTTCAATCCCCAGTACCAAAAAAAAAAAAAAGCAAGTCCTGGGCACTGGGGTCCCCCAAATGCTGACTTATGGGGATTGCCCTACCCACCCCACCTCGCACACACATGAATGAGACCCAGAGCAGAAAGCCTCATCCTGTGTCCCACATGGAGGCAGGGACAGAGCCACAGAATCCACGCAGCTGTTACCCCGCCCAGGCCTCCTTGGGCTGGGCCCAGCTCAGAAAGGGCTCTCTCCCTCCACAAGGCTGTCCTGGCTCGGGGGGCCCTGGCTCCCCACATTGAGTGGGCTGTGACCTAGAACCCAGCCTGGCACCCTGTCATGGGGCACAGGTCAGCAACAGTGGCCGAGAACCCTGGGTCCAGCGTGGCCATGAACCTGACAGCACTCCCACAGAGAGGATCAGATCTGGGCCCTACCCCAGAACATTCCTCGCCCCCAGGCCCAGTTCAAATACCCCCTCCTTCAGGAAGCCTTCCCAGGGTCCCCATCCCAGGGAACAGTTGCAGGCTTCTCTTAGCCTTGGGCAGCCCTGGATGAAGACTGTGCCCTGACTCTGCACCACTGAGGTCTTCTCTTGACAGTGTCTTGTATGTGGACCCTTAACCCCAAGCTCGGCCATAGGAGCCATTCCCCTGCAGACCAGGGAACCCAGGAGCTGTGCCTTTACCAAGTTGCATGCCCACGACTACCAACTGCCCTCAACTTAGGAGCCACCTGGTGGCCAGGTAAGCAGGTGGGCACTCTCCTCTGTTCCCCACTGAGTCTGCAGGCAGGATGACATCTCGCTGCCCTCCGGGCCTTGGTACAACCTGGAACCCGCTCAACTCTGTGCCTTCTGCCCAGGCTCACTCCAGCTGTGTGAGGTCAGCCCAGATCCTCACAAATGTGACCCGAGGAGCGTCGGTAGCCCCCAGAGAGTCAGAGAGGAGCTCCCCAGGGCACAGACCCCCTCCCAGCCTGCGCCCCAGATGCTCTCCCAGTCCAGAGCTGATCTGATGGTCCCCATGCAGCCATGAGGAAAGGACTGTACACAGGATGGACTTGGACATGGGTGAGGGGCAGACTGTCGGAGGCAAACGAGCAGCAACCGGCCTAAGGACCTGGCCAGAATTCATCAGCTCGGTTTGGGCATGTCCCGTGGGACCCGCCAGGTTTGCAATATGCAGAGGCTCCCGTTTGCAACAATACAGACGGCAGATGGGTTGACGCTGTTCCCACGTCTAGAACCAGAGGGCGGGAGACGCTGTCACCTTTACACTTCTATATTTGGGGTCATTTTTAGTCAAAGGAAAAAAACACCAATATCACATACACAATCCCACCTCTGGCCCCTGTCCAGGCTGGCATGAGCCTCTAGCCATCGCCAGCCCCACCTGGCCTCGTCCTCTGTCCCCCTGCTCAGACACTGGTCACCAGCCATCCTCTCCTCTCTTGGCCTTTGTGCCCCCTTCTGTCTTCCCCTCCCTCAGCCAGGCCCCCCCAGGCCAGCTGGGTGCAGCGCTTCAGTGGCCCCAGCCAGCTCCAGCGACTTGAAGGCCCCTGCCCTCAGGTTCCCTTGCCAATCATGTGTGCTGTGGAGTCTGGTCCAGTTTCCTCTTCACCAGGACCTCGCAGGTCCCTCCCCAGCATTCTAGCAAGATGGTCAGAGGGACCCCCCTCGAAGTCTCCCCCACAGCAGACCAAGCTTGCTTCTTGGACTTGGAGGAAAGTCCTGGACCTTCCCCGACCCGGCCCAGTGGCAGACCCTGGTTGCCCTGGGAACCAGTTGGAGAAGGGGAGACAGGAGGAACTCTCTGGAACCTCCCTCCATGCACCCCGCCCTCTGGCCTGGACATGGGTGAGCGGTGATGTCTGACTGTCACAAAACCAGCCCTTCCCTTCCTCTCAGCAATACCACTTACCTCAGGGCTGGGGCTGGGATCTGGCCCCTGCAGCCTGAGCTCCCCTTGCTGCACCAGCCACCCCTGGAACCGGACCCTGTCCTCGCTATCAGGTGACAAGAAGTGCAGAGATATCAGGGAAAGCATCCCGCACTCCCCAGGGAGATGGACGGCCCTTCAACACACGGTGTGTGGTTGAGAGGGTGGATTTGTGGATGGATGGATGGATGGACAGATGCATGGGTAGATAGATGAATTTGTAAACAGGTGAATGGGTGGGTGGATGGATGGACAGACAGACCGACAGATGGACGGATAGATTTGCAGGTAGTTGAAGGGGTTGGGTGGATGGATGGATGGGTCTGTGGTTGGATTTGCACAGACCAAGGTTGAGCAGCTATGGGGTTTGCTGCCGACTGGCCAACCAGTCCTCAAAAAGATATTGCTGCATCTCTGAAATGTGAGGCCCTGGCGCCCCCAAGAGGCCACAGTCTCTAATTGCCCATCTCCCTTAAAGCTCTGGGCACGAAGGGTTCTGAGAACCAAGGACAAAAATTAAACAAAGTTAGGGGTTCTGGGAGAAAAAAAAAATCTAGAGTTTAGTGTTGTCTCTGCCCTTGACTTGCTCTGTGACCCTGGGAAAACTGAACTCCTCATCCATTTTCTCATCAAGCCAGACGCCTGTGTTGCAAGATTTAAATTAAATTATGTGTAAAGTATCTGAGATGGTTGACATCTGGCAGCTGAAAGGTACTTGCAGAATGTGGTTTCCTTCCCAGGGCAGCCCCGGGCATGCGTGCTTGTGCCAACAACCACGTACACACACACACACACACACACACACCCGTGTGTACAGGGACCATCCCCCCATCCAGCAGGGAAGGGAGGCGGTGAGAACCTAGCCAGGCCAGACCAGGAGAGGCAGATGGGGTCACGTTTATTCTCCAGGGGCTCCAGGCTCTGGCAGGACTGGGCCCGCCTTGCGGGTGGAGGGCTCATGGAGCTTGGACTCAGGCAAGGGTCCTGGGGCCTCCTGGGGTTCAGCCCCCTGAGCTTCCGCCAGCTGAGCCGTGTGCTCAAAGGCAGCCTGCAGCAGGTAGGAGGCGAGGCAGGTGGTCCAGGTGACAAGATAAGCCAGGTGCCAGGAGGTGAGGGCCACGGTGCTCTCCACCCACCTGTACAGGCGCCTCAGCTCCAGCACCACACAGTTCTCCACGAGAGCCTGGGGCAGGCGAGCAGGTGGCCCCAGGTGCACTGGCTGGCCACACCCAGAACCCCTGGCCCACCCTCTGCAGCCCAGCCCCCGCCCCAGCCCACCCACCTGGCTGGGCAGCCAGCCCAGGCTGAAGCGGTGAGCCTTCTGGAACAGCCTCCAGGTGAGCAGCAGCAGCAGCAGGGCCGCCAGCATGAGGCTGTGCAGGCACGACAGGAACAGCTGCCCCCAGGTGTCCACGGACAGCCCCAGCCACGTGCTGGCACCAAGGCGCTGCAGGGCCAGGCCCAGGGTCCGGGCACTGTCCAGCACTGCCTCACACACCAGCCTGGGTCCCCACAGCAGCAGCCACATCGGGACCCACAGCAGTGCCAGCCCTGCCCGCAGAGCCCGGACCAGGGGGCAGCTGGCAATTCCTGTGGGTGCGTGGGCCTGCGGGCTGCAGGAGCCCCGGGCCTCCTGGGCCAGTCCCGACACCCAGTGCCGGAAGAGGCTGATCTTCAGCAGAAGGAAGCTGTACAGGTGAACACGGTTCTGGACCAGCTGCAGGAGGAGGGGACACCAGTGTCACCCAGCCACACCCACCTGGGGGGCACCCAACCTGTGCTGTAGATGTGGAGCCCCCAGTCACCTTGGGCTGGGTCCTCCCATGTCCAGACATGAGGATGATCTTTGGTCTTCGGGGACTGGGGTGTGCTGGGGGGCAGAGGGCTCGCCTAGCATGTGCGAGCCCCCAGGTTTAATCCCCACCGAGTGTGGTATTATATTTGGTTCCTTCCTGCTGTGTTCAGATGATCATTTACAACGCTCCAGAGTCAAGGGGAAGACATCATTATTTTTTTTTTTTTTTTTTAAGTACTTTTTTTTTTTTTATTTTTTTTTATTTTTTTATTTTTTTATTTTTTTATTGTTGGCTGTTCAAAACATTACATAGTTCTTGATATATCATATTTCACAATTTGATTCAAGTGGGTTATGAGCTCCCATTTTTACCCCATATACAGATTGCAGAATCACATCAGTTACACATCCATTGATTTACATATTGCCATACTAGTGTCTGTTGTATTCTGCTGCCTTTCCTATCCTCTACTATCCCCCCTCCCCTCCCCTCCCCTCCCCTCCCCTCTTCTCTCTCTGCTCCCTCTACTGACATTCGTTTGTCCCCCTTATATTATTTTTCCCCTTCCCCTCACTTCCTCTTGTATGTACTTTTGTATAACTCTGAGGGTCTCCTTCCATTTCCATGCATTTTCCCTTCTCTCTCCCTTTCCCTCCCACCTCTCATCCCTGTTTAATGTTAATCTTCTTCTCATGCTCTTCGACCCTACTCTGTTCTTAGTTACTCTCCTTATATCAAAGAAGACATTTGGCATTTGTTTTTTAGGGATTGGCTAGCTTCACTTAGCATAATCTGCTCTAATGCCATCCATTTCCCTGTAAATTCTATGATTTTGGGGAAGACATCATTATGATGATCATTATTGTAGCACAAAGGGTAACACTCCCCTAACAATCCTTCAGGATTTGAACCCAGGTCAGCTGTCTTTCCCCAACACCTGGACCTGCCTGGGCACTAGTGACCTCTGGGAGCCCGGGGGCAGCAAGGTAGCTAGAGTCTCAGGGACAGCAAGATGTGAGAGTCATGGGGGGTAGAACTGACGATGGGTCCAGAGAGCGGGGTGGGGGAGAGGGAGGAACCCAAGGAGATTCTCAGATTTCTGATCTGAGTGGCAGGTTGGACAAGGGTGTCCCCCATTCACTGAGGAGTGGAGTTGGCTGGGGAAAGGCTGTACCTCATCAGAGCCCAAAAGTCCCCAGCTTCTGAGTGACAGCAGTCCACCAACCTGGGTTCCCCAGACCCGGAGACCAGCAGAGCCTGGCTCCTACAGGCTCTGAAGACCAGGTTGGCAGAACCACCTGAAGTCCACCACATAGGTCCCCTCATGGGCTGGACTAGCAGAGCCAAGGGGTGGAGCTTTGATGGGGAAGGAAGGGCGCCTAAGGTGTCCCCTGAGGAGAAGAATCAGGGTACAGGTAGGAAGTCGGGGTTCCTCCGGGCTCATGATGTGGAGGTGAGGGAGAGGGAAATGTATGAGAGCCTATATGATCAGTTCTATAGGAGAGGAAACAGAGGCTCAGAGAGGTAAAGTAATTTGCCCAAAGTCACACAGTTAAAGGGTGGAGCTGTCCCGTCTCTTTCTACTGTGTCCTATTCTCTCTACATTCTGTGGCACAGAAACAGATTCAGACAGACCACTCAGTCCCCTGAGGGATTATCATTTGGAGGTGTGGGCCCAAACACGAGTGTCTGCATATTTTTAAAAACTGGATGGTGGGGGCCAATGCTTAACCCACTAGAGTGACCCTCTACAGAGAAAATTCTGGCACTGTGGTTTGGGGATGTGGCTTCTGGATGCTGCTAGATTATTCCCCAAGGCAGGCAGTGGCCTGGGTCCCCTGGACAGGACAGGCAGAGCTCGGTTCAGCAGCTCAGAGGTGGCCAGGGAGGTCAGGTGGGCGGTCCCCCTCCCCCCGCCCCTCTCACCAGCACTGAGAGCCTCACAACCTGCATCAGAATCCCCAAGAGGCTGGATCTGGCCGGAGGGACGGCCTCCATGTCTGGCCTCCCTTCCCTCCTCCAGCTGGGAGAGGTAGAATGACCTCACAGATGCCTCAGGGTGGGGGCCGAGTTACCATGGGGACCCAGTTGCCACCAGAGATCCCCTTTCCCCTGGCTCTTGCGCTGTCCCTGCTCCTTCTGAGTCCTGAGCCCCCACATTTGGCCTCACCAAGGTCAGCGGGGAGGGCCTGGCTCCCCTGGAGCCAACTCTTGTTTGCCCAGAAGGAGACCCTGAGTTAATGTGGGAGAGGGTCCCCAAAAGGCATCCAGAGGGGAGTAAGGAGTTGAAGCAGGGGCGGGAAGGATGCTCGAGGCAGGCCTGTTAGGAGCAGGGCTACACTCTGGGCCATGGGGCTCCGTCTAGCTGGGGTCCCCGGGAGAAAGTCCAGAGCATGCTGGAGAATCACCCCACCCTTGAAGAACGAAAACTGGGGTGTTGGCCTCAGAGAGCCGTGTGCTCCCAGACCTCCACCTGCCCAGCATCAAGAGGCGTGGGAAGAAGATTGGGGTGTCACAGCTGAAGTCTCAGCTGCAGGGAAACAGGTGGGGGAGGGGCGCCTTCCACACCCTGCACATCCCAAAGTAGCAAAGTCCTAAAAAACAGAAAGCTGGCCCCAGGGCCCCAGGTGGCAGAACCTTCTCGGGCAGGCAGAGGCTCCGCTGCCCAAACCTGCAGCCCTTCCAGTTGTTAGTTTTACATTTTGCCAAAAAGCAAAGGGAAGAGATGGCGACCTTTGTCCCCTAAGTGTCGGGGGACACCTCGGTGGGTTCTGGGAATACGTGGGAGATGAAAGGAAAGTGACCACAACACTCAGAGCAACCAAGAGATCTTTATTGCAGCAGTGCAACAAAGAGAAAGGAGAGAAGGAAAGAGAGAGAGAGAAAAGAGAAGAGATGAACAGGGAGAGAGCAAGAGCAAGAGAGAGAGAGCGCGCGTAAGAAAGATAAAGAGCAAGAGAGAGAGAGCAAGAGAGAGAGGGAGAGAGAGAGGGAGAGAGAGGGGGGCCTGGCAGGAGGGAGTTTTTATAGCCCAAATCTAATGGGGCCTCTGGGTCTGCGAGCTGCCTTGTTGGCCCAAGGGGGGTTGAGTGCTCAGCCTTGAGCGGCACTTGACACAAACAGGTGATAAAGGACCAGATAGAGGGGGGTTTGAGTGCGTGGGCTATCTTGCAGCCAACATCTGTTCAGCCTGCCCTGCAGACAACACAGTTCAGCCTGCTCTGCACCCAACATTCCTCCCTTTTTGTTTTTCTAAGTGACACGGGGGAAGGCGTAAAGTCCTCTGGCTTCTTCCTGCTTAATGGTGGGCGCGGCGTTAGACCTAGAAGGGGAAGTGGAGGAATGTTCGGGGGACAGGTCTGAGAACACCAGGGCAGCCAGAAATAACACTCAGTGGCTACAGACAACTACTGTGGTAGGGGTAAAGTCCATAAAAGTTCCTTGAAGCCACAAGTCCTCGATGGCATCAAACCAGTCCTAGATGGAGGAGATTCTTGGTATCAGCCACTGGTCCTGTAGCAGGGACTCTAGGAAGTATTGGAGGTGGCTTGGTTGAATCCAGTAATGTTAAGGGTGACAGACCGATTGCAGCCAGTGGAAGGGCAATCGCCTTGACCCATAAACTGAGAGTGGGTGGTGTCATCCTGGTGTTATGTCGCTTGGATGTAGAAGCCAAGCCGTATCTGTGGTTTGAGATAAAAACTTGAGAGAGAATAATGATTAGTAAAAGAAGAAGAGGGTTGGTGAGAAATTTTGAGTTTGGTGGGCATGGTGGAAGTCCAGGACTGGACATTTGGAACAAGTGCCTTTTTAAGGTGGGAGACATGGTGGTACCAGGGGGAGTTTAGGTTTGATGCTTCCTTGTGGGGATACTGTAGAGCAGACAGAATAAGCAGAGTGGACGTGCTGGAGAGTAGTTCTCATTCCTAGGAAGTGAAAGAGGGGTTGTGAAAATTGGAAAAAGGGTTAGAGAGGGTTTTAGATGGGCACAGAGTCTCTGGAGCCAGAGGAGTTGGTCATGAGTCGTAGGTGTCCATCTTGGGCATCAGGGCTGGTAGTCTTAAAGAAGTAGTTGATTGACCAGCTTGTTGGTGAATTTGTGTATCTGACCTTGCATGAACTTCTGTGGGCAATTTAATAGACATGGTTCTATTAGGAGAAACATAGAGAGGACTAATAGGGGTCCTGTGAGGGGGAGGAGCCAAGGCCATACTTAACTGAATATTCCCCATGGAGCCTGTTGGCTTAGTTGCTGTCTCCTCTTTTCTAGCTGTTCTTGTCCTTCATTACTCCCAGGAATGACTGGTTTTGGCTTAACTGGTTTTGGTAGGTGTTTAAGACCAAGTTGGTCAAAATTGACTTTGTTTCTATCTATTGTTAAGAGTCAGCTGAGTTCCCACAGGGGTCGCTCGTGGGGGAACCTGAGAGCAGCTTCTTAGTTCTGCTAGTGCCATTTGCGCTAGGATGGGTCCAGGTCTTGCTTGACCATGTGGCTTCCCTTGGAAGCATCAGGGATGTCTCCTGTCTCCAATGACCCTCCTATTTACAGCGAATGCACTGATTGGCTTTTCATTCTCCAGTGGTCTCATTAATCTCCCTGATCAGGAGGTTATGTGGCCCAGAGTTGCAAAGCTCTTTAGAGAAGTTCCCTGTTCCCTGGATTCAGACTGACTCAGAGGGCCAGAGCCAAATATTGGTTTTCTTGGCCATTTTAATTTAACTTTAAGTCTTGATCATAAACATCCAGCAAAGTCAGTTTCACCCTAAATTAAGAGTGTTGGGCTTTAGCTGAAGTCTGGCCTACTTTGGAGTCATCCTGACATGTATTAAGATGGGAAGCACAGCCTTATCCCAGGTAAGGCTAAGATTTATAAATCTTAGGTAAAGTGTTCTAGTATTGAAGCTGATCTTTTTTTTTTAAATATTATTTTATAAAATTTACATATATTGTTGTTTGATGTCACATGAATACTAGATAATACAGTATATTACATTTAAATTGTACCCAGTGTATAGAACTTTATATTAATCTTATTGATAACAGGTCCAGTTATAAAACATTAAATGATATAAATAAATCTCCGATATGTTATTTTTATAAGCCTAAAATAACCATGCAACCTTTTGGAGAACACCAGCTTGATATAGTTTTTTTAAAGCTTCTATCTTACTGACATATACCTGGAAAATATGAGCACATTCAATATACAAAGAAGAGTAATAGTACCACAATTACTACTGATGTTTTTATATTAATCAAGTTTAGCTTTTAAAGAAATAACATATTACAATATTGCAAAATAACAGTTGTTGTTTAACCATAGTTGTATATACAGACCTTCTTTAGCACTTACTTAAACCCTCTTATTTACTTAACAGACTCTCTTATCCAGAAACACATTTTCCTTCTATTAAATCCATACCTAGAACCTTCTAATTTCTCTTTCCTATCTGTTAACTCTTTCTTTTTTTACATTTTTAAATAATCCTTGTAAATTTCTGAACTTAGGCAAATTATTCCATTTTAATAAGAGATATTTTGTTATTTGCAGCACACAATTAATCACATCTGTTGACCATTTCATGAAAACATGAACAATGTTTAAGTATATAGAATTATACTGTTGTAGGAACAGACAAGGCAAGGCACCTAAGATAGCACTGAAGATAGTGAAACAGTTTTATTTGGTTGCAACCAGATTCAGAGGGCACTGCTTCTGTTGTAATCAATTAATCCCCTGAACCCCAAGTTTAGGCTGTTTCAGAATTTTGTACCCAACATGTAAGGGAAGGGGCTCAGAAGTTCGCAGTCTGCAGAAGTTCACAAAAAGCAGTTTTTTTTTTTTTTTCCTCTGTTCTGGGCAAGTTAACCCTTCAAGGACACTTGGGAGGGGTAGAGCTTTTTCTTCCCTTTCTCTCCTCTTCCCCCCACCCTCCCCACCCCTGCCAGCTGTTATCATGGAGCCCAGTTGGTAACCTCCTTATCTTAGAAATGTAGCCTTCTCTGTGAAGCCCCAGCTCAAAGCCAGTGGCCTTGTTTTACATATTTTGTGAAAAACTAGTAAGGGGGTGTCCAACTTTTTGAGTGCTGATTTTTCTAGCCAGTGACCAAGTAAAACAGGGCAACAGGAAAATAGGAAGTTTATCTACACTAAATTTTTTTATAGGGATTCTTTTGCTGAAAAATCCTAAAATCAGCCATGGTGAAGATTTCTGGAGAAGGTCAGTTAAGCCTTTTCTGTGGGCCTGGGTAAGGAGGGGAAGACGGGAAGGTGGGGCTGAGAGCAAGTCAGTGGATCTGAGAATGAGGAAGGAGTGATGTAAAAGAATAGGATTTTCCCTAGCAAGGAAAACTTGAGCAGTAGAACAGGTAGAGCAGAGGGGAGGATGGGAGTGAATATCCCAAAAAAGCCTGTAAGGGACAATTCTTAGTAACCTGTTTTCAGGGATGACAAAGCAACTTTAAAGGCCATTTTCACCAGATCTCTGATAGGGGTCCAAGGGCTCTCCTCAGCTGGTTTGAGCTTTGGGTTAGCTGGTAAGAGGACCTGGTGGGACCTGGTGTGGGCACTGACAGGAGAAGAGAGGAGTGAGTGGGTAGAGGGATTCCTTCAGTACTTGCTACTTCAGAAAAGAGGCAATGGTTTGAGGAAAGACGGTTGTTTAGGTTTTTGATCTAGTGAGTGGAGAGGAGAAGTCAGGTTGTTCAGGTGGGGGAGACAGTAGAGGGGCTGGGGCAGAAGGTTGAGGGTGAGGACCTATTTGAGCCGGGTGATAGGGTGGAAATTCATCAGTAGGGTCAAAAGTAGTGGATGAGTCCGGAGGAGGAGGAGATTGGGGATCAGTGGTTGTGGGTGTTGGTTTGCAAGCTAGAAGAATTTGCAGAGGTCTGCAAGAGGTGCAGAGAGCACAAGCAAGAAGAAAGCTTTGATATAGCAGCTTTTTACCCATTTTTTTGAATGCTCACAGTAATTGTAGAGATCCCTTAGAATGGAGGGATCCAGGGACCCAAAAGGAGGGCCATCTGCTTTGGTTGTCTAAGGGATAAGTGGACCAGGCCTGGGTGCTATATTTGATCAATTTTGGGGGTTTGATGTCTGGTGTCAAGGAGAGGGTTTTGAGGTTATCCAAGAGGCATTGTAGGGGAGAGTCGACCAGCAGAGAGGACACATTACCCATGTCGCAAAGTAGTATAAGGAGGAGGGAAGGGGATGCAAACTTGATATAGAGGAGAAGGAAGGAGACGCAACCGTAGTATAAGAGAGAAGGAGGAAACTGATTTATTGGCAAAAGGGGCGTTCCCGCTAGAGCCTTAGGAGTGCCTTAGTGGCAGGTTCGAGCTGCAGAGATTGGTCGTCACCAAATCCTGACAGTCGAAGCTCTCGTCCTGGATGGAGCTGGAGCCGTGGGAGACCTTGGCCAAGGCTTTTCTTTTCGGGACCCCTCCTGGAGAGGCCGGGAAGAGAGGGGAAGAGAGAGGAAGGGGAGGGTAAGTGTCTGAGGACTAGGATTTTAGGAGAGCCACCAAGTTGGTGAAGGTCTGGGTGGACTGTAATGTTCAATTCTCTGTTATGTGTCCCTGGAGGTTACACAGTCCTTCAAGGGAGACCTACAAAGCCTATGCTGGTAACTAACAGCTGGGAAGGGAAGGGAATAATTTTGAACCCAGGAGTCTATTCTGCCCTAGGAAGGAGTCCCTGAGGGCCACCATAGCCTTAAAGGCTGTGGTGGGGTGTTTTCCTCCCCGCAGGTGGGCAAAGAGGTTTGCTGGACAATCAACGGCCAAATCCTCCTGACACCACCATTGGGTTTAGGACTCCAGGGAGGGGAAACTCACCAATCGAAGGTCGGTGGTGGATGGAGTTCTGGCGATCGAGAAAATGGGTTCAGGCCTGGGTTCAGGCCATCCGGTGAGTGGCACTTCCGAAGGAAGAGGGACCCAAAAGTGGGTTTTAACCCTCTCCCGGGTTTCGGCACCAATGAAAGGAAAGTGACCACAACACTCGGAGCGACCAAGAGATCTTTATTGCAGCAGTGCAACAAAGAGAAAAGAAAGAAGGAAAGAGAGAGAGAGAAAAGAGAAGAGATGAACAGGGAGAGAGCAAGAGCAAGAGAGAGACAGAGAGCGCGCGTAAGAAAGATAAAGAGCAAGAGAGAGAGCAAGAGAGAAAGAGCAAGAGAGAGAGGGAGAGAGAGGGGGGCCGGGCAGGAGGGAGTTTTTATAGCCCAAATCTAATGGGGCCTCTGGGTCTGCAAGCTGCCTTGTTGGCCCAGGGGGGGTTGAGTGCTCAGCCTTGAGCGGGACTTGACACAAACAGGTGATAAAGGACCAGACAGAGGGGGGTTTGAGTGCGTGGGCTATCTTGCAGCCAACATCTGTTCAGCCTGCCCTGCAGACAACACAGTTCAGCCTGCTCTGCACCCAACAGGAGAGAACAGGAAACGAATGCATGCTGAAGTGGAGGCCTCTGGGTACCTGGAAAAGGTGGGTAGTGAGGCTAAGGGGGGCATTTCTGAGCTACCCTGGCCCCAGGGCCATAAGAAGCCACCAGGAGGGCACTGGCGGCTGAGCATCTCGGAGAGGTGTCTGCGCTCTGCGTCGGGAGTAAAGGGTTGGAATTCTGGGGAAATCCAGGACTCTAACCACGAGGTTTTCTTTTATTTTTTTAGTGCTAGAGATGGTGCCCAGGGCCTCACATGGGCTAAGTACCAGTTCTACACTGGGCTTCACCAGTGTGAAATGGGTACAAGGTCCCCCAAGGCTGCAGGACCAGCTCCCACCATTTGCATTTTAAAGCATGCCCTCTGGTGCGCATGTCTGGGAATGCAGGGCTCCATGAGCAGAGGGTCCCTTTGGGAGGTTGGAAGAACTGGTGCCACCCCCACCCTGGCCCACAGCATGACTTCAGCCCCTACTCGCCACCCCCCCCCCAGCCAGGTATCCTTGTGCAGGCCACACCTTGCCCAACCGTACATGGTCCCCTGCCCCAAGAGTCCCCAGCATGTCCAGTATGTCTGTGCTGATCTTCTCCCAGGGTGGTCCTGCTCACCTGCTCACTCCTCACCTGGGGAAGAGAAGGTGAGGTACACAAAGTCCCCCTTCTCCAGCCTCAGCCCTGCTCTTTCTCCAACTCTGTGGCCCTGGGGAGCCACGGGGTTTCAGAAATGCCCCCTCGGCCTGAGCTCTGAAGGACAGCTAGGAGTCCCCAAAAAACGAAGGCGTGAAGGAGAGTCCAGACGGACGGACGTGCCATCCCAACTCTGTACCAGGACTCAGGTGGGGTGGGGGAGGGGAGGTATGGGGAGGGACCGAAGCCAGCAGGGACTGGACTAGGCCACCAAGCCCTAGGAACCGCAGCAGAGCAAAAGCATCGGGACCCCAGCAACCCGACCAGGGTGAGGAGGAAGGGTCTCCAGGAGACCTAGAACTCTGCAGGGCGGCTGCCCACCAGTCAGCTGGGCTAGTGGTATCCTGGGCGACGGGGTGAGTGGGGGCCAGGGAGGGAGAACAGAGAAGAACACAGAACAACAAGTCGCTCAGGCAGGGGCTGGGGAGAGGAGGACAGAGGCCAGACATTAGAGAAGGTGGGTTTATGGTTTGGATGTGGTGTGTCCCCTCCAAAACTCACGTCGAGGGGCAGCGGGATAGCCACTGGTAGAGCATCGGCCTAGAATACAAGAGGCCCTGGGTTCCATCTCTAGCACAGGAAGAAAAACAAAATCTCATTGAAATTTGGTCCCCAGTGTAACAAAGGTGCTGGGACCTTCAAGAGTGATTTGGTCATGGCTCACAAGTGATTCAACATTGTTTTCTCAGGCCCAGGTTGATTCTTGCAGAAACGAGTGGGTTATTTTAGTATTTTGTATTTTATTTACTTTGCAGTTCTGGGGATGGAACCCAAGGAGTGAGTTCTTATACATCAACGGGGCCTCTTCTGTTATTCATCTCTTCTGCACAGGCCCATTTGCTTTTCTGCCATGAGATCCATCAGCACAAGGCCCCCTTCAGATGAGGCCATGAGATCTTGGACATTGAGCCTCCAGAACTGTAAGCTTAAATAAACTTATTTTCCCTATAAAGCACACAGTCTTGGGTATTCTGTCATAGCAACAGAAAACAGACTAAGACAGGAGGACGGACAGGACAGCATTGAAAGAATCCAGACAGCTTGAGATGTTACCTTACTTGCAATCCAATGACTTAGCTGGCCAGAGCGCCACAGAGGCTGGGAGAAGGCAAATTCCATAGGGTGACATGAAGAGGACCAGATGGCATCCAGGGTACACACAGTGGGTGTGTTTCAGGAAAAGAACTCAAACCTTAACCATGAGCAGAAAGCAAGCCTGCCCTTTGTCCCAGGAGGAGACTACCTTCAAGGTTGTCCTATAGACATCCTTGAAAACAAAGTCCAAGACAAAAGATCATTAGTTGATTGTGCCTCATTAACAGGATGTGTGAAAACATAAGACACAGAATTGGGTCCCAGCAGCAGAAGGAATACGAAGAGTGGTAAAGTGAGGCAGGGGTCTGGGATCTCCCCAGCTTAGGTGAGGGGGTGACGGTGGCACTGTCCACTGAGATGGTGTGGAGAGGTGAACAGGCTGGGAGAGGGGCCCAGGGACTGCTGGGTTCCATCTCTAGCACCAGGAAGAAAAAAATCACGTTAAAATTTGGTCCCCAGTGTAACGATGGCGCTGGGACCTCTAAGCACCTTTAAGATGGTGCTGGGATGGAGGTGGTGGCTGAAACCAGGGTTTGAACGGCTTTCCTCTCTCCTCTCTGCACCCATCATGGGCTTGCCCCCCACCATCACCCAGTATCCTTCTACCTAGAATTCCACCTTACCTCTTATGTAGTCATCAACTGCCTGTGGTCAGGGCAGGAGCCCCAAGGGGTGTCCCATCTGGATGCCAGGCCCAGGTCTCCCTCCGTCTCAGCTCTGCCCACTTGCCTCCTTCTGCTGCCCCACCCCCACCCCAGAGCCCCCATCTTGGTCTCCAATCAAGATCCCAGCAAGGCCTCTCCGTGGCTCCGTGGCTACCCAGACCACAAGACCAGGGAGACAAGAGGGGCCACAAAGCCTGGGCATCTAGTGACAGAGGTCAGGGGCTCCCCCTGGTGTGGACCTTCCCCTAAGCAGAGCTCAGGAACTGTGATCCGAGCCTTGCAGTCCCACCAGCCAGAACCTCAGCGTCACCCTGCCTGCTTGCTGCCTTACCTTCCTTACCTCTGAAAGCAAGGATCATGCCTTGATCCCTGCAGGAGAGCACTCCAGAGATGAATGAAGGGCTGGGGGTGGGCTCAGCGGTGGGGCAGTTGCACTGCTCAGGGCTCAGCCCGGGTTCCCTCCCATGTGCTGCAGAAAGAAGGAGGGGAATGAATGAATTGTGGTCCTACTGCCAGCAGGGGCCTGAGGGTAGTAGGAGGAGCCCCAATTTAGATTCTTCCTCTGGGAGCCCCTCTGCCCTCAGTCCAAGGTCCCCTCCCTCAGCTTCTCTTTGCCACTCAGCACTAGGTTCAAGGCCATTCCTGCGCTTGCTCTGTGCGACCTGGAGTTGCACCTTGCAAGGTGACAGGCTGGACAGGCTGGGATAACCCAGTTATCAGCAGCGTTGCCTTGCACGTGCCAAGAAATACCACTCCCGGGTGGAGATCCCCTCCCAAGTCCAGGACAAAGGATCTGCCTCCGGCCTCCTGCCTGCCCCGGAGCCCCGCCCCGGGCTCTCAAGTGTGCTCTCTCGCGGGTGCAGGACGGCGGCGCGGCCGCGCGGGGGCAGCAGACACCCGGGCGCGGGGTCCTGAGCGCTTGAAGCTCAGCGGGAGGTGGCGGGGCGTTGTGTTTTGGCCACTCCACCCGCGAGGCCGGTTTCCCAGTGACCTCAAAGTAGTGTCATCCACAGGAGCTCGCCCTGTGCTGGTCCCGTAATGCCTGGGTTGCAGGAGGCGAAACCACCCCGAGAAATGGTCAGGATCCATATTCCCCCCTTTATCTTATGTTTCAATAATGAAAACTTAATTTCTTCACTTTTTTTTTCAGATGTACACAGAAATGATCTATATGGCTCCATACTTGCAAGGACTTGCACTTTTTTTCTTGCTAAAGATGGCTTTATCTAAGGGGCTTAAATGCAAAACTGATGCTTGTAAATGGATGGAAGTCTCGGAACCCTATCCTGGTTACGGGAGCTGGTTTATGAGTTGGACAGGTTGGGGTTTGAACTGACCTCTGCCACCTACTTACAAGCCCATGACCTTGAACAAGCTCGTTCAGAGTTTGCTTATGTATAAAACAGGCAATGTACTTAGAAGAAACTTCCAGAGAGGATATAGAGAGAAGTCAATGAATTAGGGACTGTGATGCAAGGCTTGGGGCCGGGGTGGGGGGTGGTCTGAAGTCAGCCTCTGATAAAAAGGAACTCATGAAATCTTGGAAAGAAAACAAGCTCCAGGGGCCAGGGTTGTGGCTCAGTGGTTGCGTGCTTGTCTAGCATGTGTGATGCACTGGGTTCAATTCTCAGCACCACATACAAATAAATAAAATAAAGGTCCATCAACTACTAGAAAATATTAAAAAAAAAAAAAAAAACAAGCTCCAAGTTGGGTGGAAATTCTTTAAAAATGTGTGCATATTTACAAAAAGAAATTACCTGGGGTGCACAGACTTTGTTAATTCACAAATTGACGTGTGGAAATAATCATTTTCACCAAACAACTTTCAGGCAATTCACTTGGTGCCCAACCCAATATTGAAATTTCAAAATCAAGATATTTTTTTAAACCTGCAAAATACAAAGAAGTATCACTGCAACCTTAAAATTAATGCAAAAAAAAAATAACATAAAATGAAGGAAATGCTTTGGAAATGTTCCTTAAAGAGATATAAAGTAGCCATGCGTGATGGCCCACAGCTACTCAGGAGGCTGAGGCAGGAGGATTGCAAGTTTGAGGCCAGTCTTGGCTATTTTGTGAGTCCCTAAGCAATTTAGTAAGACCCTGTCTCAAAATTAGAATAAATAAATAAATAGGACTAAGGTTGTAGCTCAGTGGTAAAGGACCCCTGGGTTCAGTCCCCAGTGACACACACACACACACACACACACACACCAAAAAAAAAAAAAGTCATACTTAGTGTTAGCAGGGGTTCAATAAATATTTGTCAAATAAATGAATGACTGGATTGCTGATTTAAAAAGAAAGTCAGCCAGGCACAGTGGTGCACCTGTAATCCCAATGGCCTGGGACCTAAGGCAGGAGGATAGCAAGTTCAAGTCCAGCCTCAACAATTTAGCAGGACCCTGTCTCAAAATAAAAATAAAAATGGCTGGGGGGTGTAGCTCAGTGGTAAAGGGCCCCCTGAGTTCAATCCCCAGTACCCCAAAATAATAACCATTATTAGTAGTAGTGGAGCTGGACATGGCGGTGAATTATACTTAGGAGGCTAAAGCAGGAGGATCTAAAAGTTCAAGGCCAGCCTGGGCAACTTGGGCAAGACTCTGTCTCTAAATAAATAAATAAATAAAATTAAAATGAAAAGAGGATGTAGCTCAGTGATGGAGGGTCCCTGAGTTTAATTCCCAGTACTAAAAACAAAAAGGAAGGAAGGAAGAAAGAAGGAGGAAGAGGAGAGGAGGAGAAAAAGAAGATGATCAACCTCAGTAACTGGGAGAAGAATGGGTATAAAAACCGCAATGAGGGCTGGGGATATAGCTCAGTGGTAGAGCGCTTGCCTAGCATGTGTGAGGCACTGGGTTCGATTCTCAGCACTGCATATAAATAAATAAAGATCCACTGACAACTAAAAAGATATTTTTTTAAAAAAATAAAAACCGCAATGATATACTGTGTCTCCTTACTTTGCAAAAAAAAAAGAGCCAGCATTGGTGTGGCTCAGCAGTGGAGCGCCTGCCCACCAGGCCCGGGTTCAACCTCCAGTCCTGGGAAAGGCAGAAAAGGTCCGGGTCGGACAGAGGGGAGAGAGGGGGAGAGAATGGAAGGAAGGAGGGACACGGAGGAGTGGCAAGGCCCAGGGCACAACGGGACCTACCCCCTAGCGCAGCCTCCAGCGCTTCGTGTGCTGGAAAATTCTTCCTCCCACGCTGACCAGGAACCCGCGTGGGAAACTGGAGCAGGCTGACCCCTCGCCGCCTCCTGCGCTGGTCCACCTGCAGCCGCCCAGGGCTCGATGACCCGGCTGAACAGCCCGCCTGGAGGGACAGACCTGCGCACAGGTGACTCAGCCAGGGGTGACTCAGGGTGGTTTAAGTGGGGGAGACCCTCGTGCCTGGGGGGAGGACCTCAAGGACAAGGTTAACTGAAAAGGGGCCCTTCACCATGGCATTCAGGCGGCTTCTTCAAACCCACTGAGGAGTGTCGTGGGTCTGTCGTGGGTCGTCCTGGAGACCTAATACACCCAGTAAAAATATAAAAACCAAACCTAGAAGGTTCCTCCCTAAGGGAAAGTCAAGAGAAGAACTTTTTCACTTCCTACTTTCAAACCTTCTGGAGCCAGGAGGACAAACTGCTCACATGTTTTCCTTCTGACTGGCGGATGCCTGAAGGGTGACAATAAGCCAGTCAAACAAAGATCTCAAGGGAGAGTGATCCAGAAAACAGAAGTGCAAGGGCCCTGGGGCACGGCAGAGACCGGCCGGACAAAGGAGGCGGTGGAGGGGGGAGTAAGGAATTTGGCTTTGGGGTTTGAGGCAGATGAGTAAGCTCACCAAAAATGTACTGTAAAAACATCCTCCGGTTGGGCACAGTTTCTTAACTGTTGAAATTGCGTACACAGAGTGAAGCCAGGGACATTTTATCAGTTTGTTCTTTCATGTATGTTTTGAATTTTAAGTCTGAAAACATTTTAAAATAATAACTTCCTGGCTGGCTGTGTAGCTCAGTAGCAGAGCACCTGCCTGGCACGCATGGTGTCCTGGTTTCCATCACTAGCACCACAGATGATGATAATATTTGACCTCTGGCTATTGTGAAGAAAATGGACTGTGGCTGGGACAGAGGAAGAGGCAGGGAGGCCAGTAAGGAGGCCACCACAGGGTCTGAACAGGACAGAAGGCAGATGGGACTGGAGTGGCAGAGGTGGAGAGGCGGGAAGGCCATTTCAAGGTCACAAGATTTGCTGATAGAATGGGAGAGATGTGGCTTGGGTGGAGCGTCTGCATAAAGCTGGTTTGGGTGCTTTGCTGAGATGGGATAGGGTGGGGGTGGAGGAAGAGCAGATTTGGGAGTGAAGAGAGGAGCGGGTCAGGCGGGGCACATCACTGCCCGAGGCCAGTGGCCTCCAGGGAGGAGACGGCAGGTGCACAACTGGGTAGAGCCTGGCCCTCAGGGGAGTCAGCAAGTTGAAGTCGGTGACCTGTAAATCCTCAGGCCTGGATGAGATCCCCCAGGAAATGAGACCAAGAAGAAGGAAGGCCCAGGACAATCCCTACTCCATGGGATCAGAGGGAGGAGAGGAGAGGTAGCAAACAGAAGGTGGGGACCCTCTGCACCATCAGACTGGACTGCACACCCCAAAGAGCAGGCCACATTGAAGGCCACTGCCCCACACCCCAGAGGGAGCCTGAGCCTTAAAGAGCCCCACTGTGCTCTCCCAGCCCCCCGTGGGGAGTCTGGGATAATCCCCTCCCCTCAAAGGAAAAGAGAAACAGGGAGTGGTGGCCACACCTGTAACCCCAGCTGCTTGGGAGGCTAGGGCAGAAGGATGATGAGTTCAAAGCCAGCCTCAGCAACTCAGTGAGACCTTGTCTCTAAATACAATACAAAAAAGGGCTGGGGATGTGGCTCAGTGCTCGGGCACCCCTGAGTGCAATCCTCAGTTACCCCCACCCAAAAAATGAAAAAGGTAAAGCTTCCAGCCATCCTGGTCAGCCTGAAGGCCCTGCAAACAAGAACACAGGGAGGCTGGAGCTGCGGCCTCCGCCTCATGACCAGAGGATAAAGCAGAGTGGACACACAGCAAGGCACCCACCCACGACATCACTTGGCATCAAAGGCGCCCTTCCCCTTCCTGCCCCCACAGAGGAGCCCTCCAGACACCCCAGGGTCAGGGAGGTGGCCTAGAAGCATGGACTTTGAGGACACAGCGCAGGTCCTGCACAGGAAATCACCCCTGCCCTACTCCCACTAGGATGGGGTGGGGGCCGTCTCTGACTCATCTGTGAATCCAGCACCCAGACACTGTCCAGGAGTGGCCCTGAGACCCAGTCCGGCCACTGGGTGAAGCACAGGCGCAGGGTGGGGCTCCCCACAATGTGCTTTATTTTTTATTTGAGGGACTAGATTGAGCTGATCGGGCTTTTTGCCCTCTTCCCTTCTTCCTGCTGGGACATGTAGCAGCCACCACGAGGTGACAGATTGAGGACAGAGGTCTGCATTCAAAAGGTGGCAGAGAGGAAGGGTGACAGGAACCTGGGACCTGATGGTATAATGGAGCCGAGGACCCCCCCTTCGCAGCCTGGGCTTCCCACAGTAGATCTTCGCCCATGTCTCCATGCCGGTCGCTGTTCTGCAGGGGAACAGAGGGGTCCGCCTGTCCCCCTGCCCCTTGGTGTGGATCTTGGCTGGTGTTTTAGTCAGCTTTTTTGGTCTCAGCTGCTGTGACCAAAAGACCTGATGAGAACAATTAGAGGAGGAAAAGTTTATTTGGGGGCTCACGGTTTCAGAGGTCTCAGTCCATAGATGGTCAACTCGGTTACTCTGGGCCCAGCGTGAGGCAGATGTACACACGCACACACACATATATACACAAGTACCCCAAAGGCACACCCCCAATGAACCCTACCTGCGTACAGTTACCACCCAGTTAACCTCTCAGGGTTAATGCACTGATTAGGTTTAGATCCTCGATCATTTCATCACTAAAGTTTCTTGTATTGTCACACACATGAGCTTTTGAGGGACACCTCATGTCTAAACCATAACAGCTGGTGACCTCTGAAATCTGGGCTTCTCCCACTACACTTATCAACTGTATTTATCAAGATCACTGTTTTGCTATGGAAATCAACATGGAGGTTCCTCAGAGGACTAGGCCTGGGACCACCATACAACCCAGCTACCTAAAACATTAAAGTCATCCTTCTACAGTGAGACATGCAGACCCCTTGATAGCAGCGCAACTCACAATAGCCAAACTATGGAGCCAGCCCAGGCGTCCAGCAATGAATGAATGCATTTTTTAAAATGTGGTATGTATACACCATGGAGTTTTATTCAGCCATAAAGAAGAATGAAATTATGTCATGTACAGGAAAGTGGATGGAACTTGAGAGTATTTTGTTAGGCAAAATAAGCCAAGCTCAGAAAGTCAAGGTCATTTGTTTTCTCTCATATGTGGAAGCTAGAGAGGAAAAAGAAAATAAAACTGGGTGGGAGGATCTCATGAAAATCAAAGGGAAAGCAGTAGAATAGAGGACAGGGACGAGGGGGAGGGGAACACTGGGAAATGATTCTGGCCAAATTGTTACATTGTGTGCATGTACATGTCTGTAACAATGAATCCTACCATTATGTAAAACTATAATGCACTGATTAAAAAAAATATGGAAAAAATGAAAAAATAAAAAGCCTATATATGGTAGGATCCCAACTATATGACATTCTGGAAATGGTAAAGACCTGCCTAGCATATGTGAGGCCAGTTTATATCCCCAGCACAGGCATATAATCACCATCATCATCACTGTGCTAATCAAGGTAAATGATGTTATCTGTTGTATTAAATAAATCCTAAAATCTCAGCAGCTTGGACTGGGGATGTGGCTCAAGCAGTAGTGCGCTCGCCTGGCATGTGTGCAGCCCAGGTTCGATCCTCAGCACCACATACAAACAAAGATGTTGTGTCCGCCAAAAACTGAAAAATAAATATTAAAATTCTCTCTCTCTCTCTCAAAAAAAAAGGACCTTTAAAATATCAGCAGCTTAACACAATAAAAGTTTATTTTTTGTTCATGTTACAGTCTGGTGCGAGTTGGTGGGGAGGGCCCTATGGTCCAGGTCTGGAAAAAAAGCTTCCCATTTCCAGCCACATTCCAATGGCCAAGAGTCTGCCACATGGCCATGACATATGCTAGGAAGACCTCCAAGGTTCAGTTCTTTTTTTTTTTTTTTTTTTTAAGGGGGAGAGAGAGAGAGAGAGAGAGAGAATTTTAATATTTATTTTTTAGTTTTCGGTGGACACAACATCTTTGTTTGTGGTGCTGAATATCAAACCCAGGCCGCACGCATGCCAGGCAAGCGCGCTACCGCTTGAGCCACATCCCCAGCCCCGAGGTTCAGTTTTTAATTCTCATTTTCTACACCTCTCTGCATGCTGGGCAGTGTGGGCCACCCCTGTCTTTTTGAAGCACTGTTCTGGGGCATCCTTCCTAACTCTAGTTTTCTCCAACACTCCCACCGCTCCTCTTCCTGCACCTGCCCTGAAGGACTAGAGTCCTGAGCAGGATCGGAGTCCTCTCCTCATGCCCACTCTTTCTACTCTGCACCATCTTGCCTTTACCAGCTGCCTCAATGACAGCTACACTCAGGACCCTCAATCTGTCCCAAGCCTGACCTCTCTCTTGAGCTCAAGACCTGGCCTCAAAGAATCTCTTGGGGGGCTGGGGATGTGGCTCAAGCGGTAGTGCGCTCGCCTGGCATGCGTGCGGCCCGGGTTCGATCCCCAGCACCACATACCAACAAAGATGTTGTGTCTGCCGAGAACTAAAAAAAAAAAAAAAAAAAAAGAATCTCTTGGACATGTTCACCTGCACACATCTCAGAAACATCCCAAAACTATTAATATCCTCCTAAACCTGCTCCTCCTCTAAGGTTTCCTGTTATGAATGGAACCACCATTCACCCAGGGGCTCAAGCAGAAAGTGGGACACCATTCCTAACATCTTGCTTCAGGCTCCCACACACTGAGTCAATCATCAAAGACCCTGACACCACCACCACCACCACCCACACACACACACACACTGAGGATTTACGATCTACATCCCTAGCCCTTTTAATTTATTTATTTATTTTTATTTTGAGACAGAGTCTCACTAAGTTTCTTAGGGCCTCTTTAAGTTGCACAGGCTGGCCTTGAACTTACAATCCTCCTGTCTCAGCCTCTCTAGTTGCTGGGATGAAGACCTCTGAAATTCATCCATTCCTCTGCCCAGCCATGACCTCTACCCAAGTTATGTTGCCATTGCCTCCCACCTAGGCAGATGCAATAGTCTCCCAAACTCTGCCGGCCCAAACCTTGATCCCTACATGGGTCCTCTAGATCTGTGCTTCTTTTGACCATTTAGCTGCATAGGAACCACCTGAAGAATTTGGTTGAGATCCAGAAGTTCTGGCCCCAGCAACCTGACGCTGATTCAGAAAGAAGGTCAGGGGCCAACTGAGAACTTACATTTCTAACAGGCTGCCCTAAGCGACTCCTGGAGGAACTCAAGCTGCCACCGTGGTGAATACTACAATCTGCGCATCAAACAGCGCTAAGACTTCCAGAGCTGCCCACTAGCCACATCTGGCTGTTTAAATTATGAAAACAAACTAAAAGATAAAGTTCAGTTCCTCGGACGCGCTAGCCACATTTCAAGTGCTCAACGGCCACACGTGCCTAGCAGCTACCCTGCTGAACAGGGCAGATTACAAAATATTTCCATCTTCGCTGGTGGCTGCTGAGTCTGGGATCTTCCCAGGCTGGAGGAGGGCCGAGAGCCTCGAGCTCATTGGCTGGCGGGTGGGCGGGGCGCAGCGCTTTGCTTTGATTGGGTAATTTATCTCAGAGGAAACCCAATCCTCAAAGGCGGTGGGGGCGTGGCCAGGCTCGGCGGCCGGGCCCGCCCCGAGTTCCGGAGCCCTCTTACCCCTGACTGGTCAGCTTAGCGGTGAGTTCTGACCATCTCACTCTGTAGAAACCTTTCCGTTCTGGGTGCTTCTCCACCCCCGATCGGGGGATGGGGGTGAGAGGCAGGTCCTCCCACTCTCCGCCCCAGGAACCCTCCCCGCGCCCCCTGCCCGTCCCCCAGCCCTGCAGACCCAGGGTGTACAGGTCCAGCCTCACCCTGGCTGCGCTCAAAGTCCACACCTGTGAAACGGCATGGCCCTGGAGATCTGACAGACTGCTCTGCTGGGGAGGGCGAGGGGGAACGGGAGACTGAGGTGGGATCGTGTCCCCACAGGAGGATGGCTCAGGAGAAGGGTAGGAACCTGTCCGAGGTACAGGCCCGGATCGGGGCCTCCCACAACATCAACGACCTGGACCGCAAGCTCCAGTTCTATGGCCGCTGGGCTCCAGATTACGACCAGGTAACCCATCTGGGTCCGTGCCTGATTTTTCTATCAGTCAAATGGGACTAGCCTTTCACCCCAGGAAAGCTGTAACAATGGTGAGAACCCTACCATCGGGTACTTGCACTGACCAGTTCTTCTTCTGGTCCATTACTGCTTCCCTAACCTCAGAGGCACCCCACCAGCTCATGACTGTCAGCCTCTATCAGGGACCTCCCCAACCTGAGACTGCAACTCGGGGCTGCCTGGAGATAGTGCCACTGAAGTATCACTGTGGATTAAGCACAGAGGGTCCTCAACCAGCAAAGGAGCCTGAGAAGCTGAGCCCTCGTGAGGTGGGGACTAACTCTCCAGTCCCGGTCCCTTGGAGGTAGAGGGCACCTCATGCTTGGGTTTCCTCTCACTGTAGTCCCAGCAGGACCCCAGGCCCCAGCACACACAAGCTTAGCCTGGCAGACTCCTGGACCACACTACACAGGGGTCCCCCCAAAAACCAGAGTACCCTGTTGCTAGGCCCATCACTCTCTGTCCAGGATGTGGCTGCCCTGCAGTACCGAGCCCCCAGGCTTGCTGTGGACTGTCTCACCCAAGCCCTTCCAGGCCCACCCCATGCTGCCCTGATCCTGGACGTTGCCTGTGGCACCGGCCTTGTAGCTGCAGAGGTGAGACCCCCCTCAGACCCCCTCCCTTTCCTCAAGCCCCTCTCCCTGCTCAAATTTCCTGTCACCCCTGGACCTAGAACTATGTCTCCCCTCTCAGAGTCATTGGCCTCGAACGTATCCACTGCAGGGACCATGGCCCTCTTGAGGTGCAGGGGCCCTGCTGGGAGGTGGCAGGACATGAGCCATGACTGCATCCCTCTCACCCCAGCTGCAGGCTCGGGGCTTCCTCCAGCTGCATGGAGTGGATGGGAGCCCAGAGATGCTGAAACAGGCCCAGGCCTGCGGCCTCTACCAGCACCTCAGCCTCTGTACACTGGGTCAGGAGCCTCTGCCCAGCCCCGAAGGTACTTCCCCTCCTGCCCCCAACACTCCCAGATCTACCCCCTCACCTGTCTCCAAGAGAAGAGAACCCCCTTCTCTTATTGAGCCTCCACCCCTGCCCCTTGCTGAGGTCTCCATCAGCCCTTCTCCCTGGTTTCTCCACCTGGGATCTGACATCAGCCCCATCCTGGGCTGTACCACCAGCTCCTCCATGAGATCTGGGTCCTGCACATGCAGGTGTCAGACCTGGTCCCTCCCCAACCCCCACCATGAGGTACTTTGGCCTCCAGTGTTGTCTGAGGCCATACCAAAAGCAAAGCACCCAACCCCATCCCCGCCCCACCCTCCCTACACACAGGGACCTTTGACGCAGTGCTGATAGTGGGTGCCCTCAGTGATGGCCAGGTGCCCTGCAGTGCCATACCTGAGCTCCTGCGTGTCGCCAAGCCAGGTGAGCCCTGCCAGCCCCCCCTCCACTCACCCACCTTCCCCTCTTCACACCACACAGGCCTCAGCACTCCTTGGGCCAAGTGAGGACAGGGTCCTGCTCAGGACTGCCCAGCTGACCTCCCAGCCCCCAGCAACCAGCCCAGGGTTCACTCAGTGGCCACCAACAGACACAGGTGCACCGGTAGGGCTGGCAGATGGTCAGCTTGCCTCTTATCTATGGCAACCAGGAGCAGCACCTCTCTGGTCTCTGTCCCTTCACCTGTGGGGAGGGTGGCATTCTGCCAGTGATCCCTTCTCCATTGGATTTCAGTGACAATTGGGTAAAATCATGTCCCTAAGGCCTTTACTTCCCTCCTGGCACAGGGGAGAGGCTCCCTGTATGTCCCGTGCATATCCTTGTACTCCAGCTTCCTCATTCACTCCTAGACTGCCCGAGGGTACATCCCTGTCGAGTCTGCCCAGGCAAGATGAGAGGTGATTGTGAACACTTCTGAACTCTGCACACCGGTCAGATGTGCAGATAGCGATGTCAGTGCCCCTCCTGTGCGCTCCTCTGCTCTGGGCAGAAGATACAAACCCTGCCCTCTGGCCTCCACCACCAACCCACAGAGCCTGGGGAGGGGCCCAAGGGGGCCCCATGAGGGTTCAGCTCTCCAAGGGTTGAGAGGAGAGGCATTCCAAGGGCTGGGAGGAGATGTTCACCAGGAGAGCAGCCTGCGAGAGGTCACGAGCAGAGCCACATGCGTGCAGGCACAGCGCCTAGCGTGAGGACCAGGAGGCTCAGGCTGGTTGCAGGACAGAATCAGGAAGTCAGGAGGCAAAAATGCTTCCTCTCGCTCTGCCCTCCCCAGCCCGGCCTCAGGGCCCAGCTGTGGCTGTGGTTAAATCTGGGCAGGTCTGGGCAGGCCTCAGCTTGGGGAAGTCCCCAGGCCGACACGCAGGACATGCAGGAACATCGGTGGGGTCACGGGGAAGAGGTGGAGACTGGGCTCAGAGGGCAGGAAATTCCCATCGCACGAACCAGCAAGGACCAGGCCTCCTGGTCCATCCTGGGACCTCAGGTTCCTCAGCCAGCAGAGCCCTGTGCACTGGCCCAACGCGGCACAGGTGCCCTGCCCCAGGGCTGTCCTCTCACTGTGCCCCACCAGCAGCTCCATGCTCCTCCCAGCCCCTCCTCCAAGAATGTTCCCGGAAGTGGCCATTGGGTCTTCCACTTCTCCCCTTTCAAGTGCATCCAAGGCCACACTGGGCACATGTAGGTGCCTGGACTGAGGGGACAAGATCCCTCCTCCCTTCAGCCAGCACTGCTGACTGCCAGGCATTTTGTGCACACACTTCCTGTGAAGCAGGATAACCAGCCCCTCTCCACCTGCTGGGCCCCTGAGGCTGGGAGAGATGAAGGGACTGCCCAAGGTCCCAAACTCATGTGCTTCTTTCCTGAGCAACCTGACTCAGCTATGTCCCCAGCAGAGGCGCTGGGTGAGCAATGAGCAGAGAGGCCCCTTGATCCCAGGGTGAGGTCAAGAATTCCCACTCTAAAGGACACTTGGGCCTGGAAGGGTGCATGGGAGACTGTCTAGGTGAGGAAGCTCAAGGCCATGCCTGGAGAAGTGACAGGAACCCCAAAGCTATGGAAGGGGGAGAAGATGGGCCGAGGAGAAGCTGAAGAGCTTACAACCTTGCAGAGGCGAGTGGGGAGGGTCAGGCCTCCCTGGGACTCACCCTGCTTGCCTCCTTCCCCTGCCCTTCCCCAGGTGGGCTGGTGTGCCTGACCACCAGGGCCAACCCATCCAACCTGCAGTACAAGGAGGCACTGGAGGCCACCCTGGACAAGCTAGAGCAGGCTGGGGCCTGGAAACGCCTGGTGGCCCAGACTGTTGACCACTGGGAGCTGGCCACCTCTCCTCTTGAGGTGGCACCCGGCGCCAAGGATGGCTTCATCTCGGGCATCATCTACTTGTACCAAAAGCAGAGGTCTCCCTGATGGAGGGAGTGAGGCCCGGTCACAGCTCCTAGCTGGCCTCTGAGCTTCCAAGTGACCTTAGCCAGGCCCATCTTCTGGCCCTCTTTGCTCCATCTGTAAAATGGGACCATTGTATCAAACCTGCCCCTTAAGAATGTTCTGCCTATTAAATGAACTCCCAGAAGTAACAAAAAGACTCGTGGTTCTGTAGTTACCTGCCCCAGGAGAGAGGGACCTCGGTTCCTGGGTTTCAGAACCACAGACCTTTTGCATTCTACCCAGTAGGCCAATCCTACTATTAGGGTGTCCAAATACGAGGAGGCAGAGCCTCTGGACTTGTCTGCCTCCCCGGGGCAAGGTGTAGGGATGTTGATGGAATGAGGGAAAGAAAAAGAGGTGTGAGCTGCCAGGCAAGGGGACTGTTGGGGAGGCAAGTGGTGTCGTTGGTGGTCTTCACGTGTCTAATCAGATGTCAGGGTTCTGTTGCTGTTTTGAAGGACTCGGGGTTGAACCCAGGGGTGCTCTACCACGGAGCCACGTCCACAGCACTTTCTATTTTTTTATAGAAAGACAGGGTCTCCCTACGTTGAGGAGGCTAGCCTTGACCTTTGATCCTCTGCCTCAGCTTCCTGAGCACCTGAGATGACCACACCTGGTAGTCAGGATTCTTGATAAGACCTAAGTTCAGAAAACAAAACAAAATGGCAGCTTTAACGTGACCCAAGGGTGGAGTTTTGGCACTCTGATGTCAAAAGGTCCCCTTGTACGGTTCCTTGGTTTCAGCCACTTTGAGTCAGACAAAGTAAACTCCAAATACCTAAAAAACAACCAACTGAAAACAATGTTGCGGGGTGGGTGGGGGTGCGGGCTGGGGCTGAGCGGTAGAGTGCTCACCTAGCACGTGGGAGGCGCTGGGCTCAATCCTCAGCACTACATCAAAATAAATAAGATAAAGGTATTGTGTCCAATCAGAACTAAAAAATATGTATATATTAAAAAAATAAATAAACAACGGTCGCCATTGGTGGTGGTATCATGGCAGTAAAGCTAACAGGTCTATTCTGTTTTCCTCTGAGTTTCACAAGGAAGAATATTGCTCTTTGGGTTTTAGATTTTAATTAAGAGGCTGGGATGTAGCTCAGTGGGAGAGATCCAGTTGCCAGCACTGCAAAGTAATATGGACCATTATAATCATCATAATAAACCGTAACTAGGGACCAGCCTGGCCAACATAGTGAGACCCCGATTTGCTAAATAAATAAAATTAACTAGGGTGGGAAAATGACAAACAAGGAAAAAGTCTGTTCCTTCCCTCGCCTTTCATTACCCAGTTACACCTGTGGATTCAAGAAGCAAGAAGTGGCTCAAAAGGCCCCACATACACCATCCCGGAGCCAGGTGTGGCGCTGAGACTTCTCCCAGGGTGCTGGGCCCCTCACCCCTAACTCGCAGTTGAGGAAACTGAGCCCAGACAACATCAGAAAATGCCAGAAGGATCCAAGTCATGACAAAGTGGCTGCTGAGCTCTGGCCCTGTTCTGGGGTCTGGAACCAGAGGTCCCCAGCTATGGGCCTGGGCCCAGCCACACTTTCTTTTTCTTTTTTTTTCTTTTTTTTTTTTAAGAGAGAATGAGAGAGAGAGAGAGAGAGAGAGAGAGAGAGAGAGAGAATTTTTTAATATTTTATTTTTTAGTTTTCAGTGGACACAACGTCTTCTGATTTGGGCCACACGCATGCCAGGCAAGCGCCCTACCGCTTGAGCCACATCCCCAGCCCCCCAGCCACACTTTCACAAACACAGGGTTGGGTTTCCTCATCCATAAAGGGACTGGAATGCCAAACTCAGGGTGTGGCTTGGGGGCTGCTCTGAGCAGGGGCGGGTAAAAGGACTTTGGTGACTATCAACAGCTTGGGGACATGAATGTGGCTAATGATGATCCCTCCAATCGGGGCAGGCTGTGGGAAGGCTTCCTTGGGGAGACTGCTTGGAGCTGGGCCTTCAGGACCAGCAGGATTTCGAGGGGTAGAGAAAGAAAGAAGGACATTCCAGACCTTGGGCAGGGACCCTCTGAACAAAGGCCAGGAGGTGGATCCTGCCTGGTGGCTCAAGGAGGACAGCAGACCAGCCCAGCTGCCCAAAGCTGGGACACAGTGGAGGAGAAAGGGGTAGAGGTGGGTCCCCCCATCCTCCTGCCTTAAGTTCCCAAGCTTCCTCTAGTGTCCTGTGGACGGGGCCTCCCCTCTCACAGGTGAAGGGCTTGAGTGAGGTGGTTCCCAAGGTTGGGCCCCATTCCAATTTCCCACAGTTCCCTGACACCAGTCTTGAAAGTGCTCATGTCCTGGCCACAGCATGGTGGTCCTGACCCTTACCCTCCAGCCTGCCCTGCCCACCTCCATGGCTAGAATCACAGACAGTACAGAACCTTCCTGTGCACAGGTCCCATTTATTGTAGAAAATAATAATAATGACAGTGATGAATAGTCTCTTAATTACAAAACAGAAACATCAAAGGAGGCAGGGGAGAGGCCAGGACTCCTTCTGGTGAGGCCATTTCCCCTACCCTCCCCAAGCTGGCCATTCCTTGGCAGGGGCAGAGGACTCAAAGGAGCCAGTCTCAGGGTCCTGGGGGTCCTTCTGCTGAGAGGGGTGAGACAGCGAGCCCCACGAGCCCCACGGCAGCAGGGTGAGGCCGGAAGGGGTGAGGGTGGCCAGGCCACCTCTCTGGCGCTCCCTGCCACTACCCAAACCAGTTTATTCCACCTAAACCTGTCGCTCAAACCTGTCCATCCACTCTGTGTTCCACTCCACAGCAGGTGGGTGGGCAAGGCCCACGCTTCTCCATAACCACAGATTCCCGTGACACAGCCCCAGTGGCATTTCCTGGCCACACAGTCACCCACAGTCCATCACACCAGTGCCTGGGCAGGGCCAGGAGTGCCCAGGAACACGGGAGACAGCGGCAAGAGAAGCACTGGCATGACCGAAGATGTGGGCAGAGGGAGGGGGAGGGTAGAAAAGGGACAGTGGGAGGTGCCGGTGTGGGCAGGGCACCCACTTGGAGGCGGAGCCCAAGGTCAGGGCCGAGCTCTCCTGGCCAGCAGGAGCCAGCTGTCGGTTCCACCTGCTCTGGATCTAGGGTTCTTTCAGAGGAGGGTGGCTCGAGACTGTCCATCCTCGCCAATGACAGGAGGCCTTGGGAAGGAGCCCCAGTGGGCGGGAAGGGCTGCCCGCGGGCTCGGTCCTGCTTGCCCATCCCCCAGCAGCCAGCAGCCCATGGCAGCGCCGTCCTGGGGTCATGGCTGCTCCAAGCTCAGTCCAAGGGAAAACAAAGCCGAAAGGGACAGGTCTGGGTGGCGCCTCACACGTAGTTGCTGGCCGGGGCGGAGCGGGCTGCCGAGTACTTGGCCGAGTAGGGCTTGTCGGCGCGGGGTGGGCAGTTGCAGCAGAGCAGGGCGCCCCCCAGCAGCAGCAGCCCCGAGGCCGCCCAGCCGATGTAGAGCGCAGCGCCCATCTCCCGCTTCTGCCCTGCGGCCACCAGCGGGTTGTAGAAGTCGCGGATGACGTTGTGGGCCGTCCAGGACACAGGCACCATCACCAGCAGGCTGGCCAGCAGGAACACCACGCCCGCCACGATCATGGTCTTGGCCTTGGTGGTCTCATCCTCCACGCAGTTGGTGCACTTGCCCCCGACCACAGACAGCAGCATGCCCAGCGCCGCCACGATGATGCTGATGACGATGAGGGCGCGGGCCGCCTGCAGGTCCTGGGGCAGCGCCAGCAGCGAGTCGTACACCTTGCACTGCATCTGGCCAGTGCTCTGCACCACGCAGTTCATCCACAGGCCCTCCCAGCTGGTCTGTGCCGTGACGATGTTGCTGCCGATGAAGGCGGTCACCCGCCACATGGGCAGCGCGCAGCTCAGTATGGCCCCCAGCCAGCCCAGCACGGCCAGCGCGATGCCCAGCACCTGCAGCCCCATGGAAGCCATGCTCAGGGCCTGCTGGGGGGAGGACCTGGAAGACGGTGGAGATGTGGAGATCGGCTCTGCAGCCTGAGGATGGGGTCCTCGGGTGGGTGGGGAAGGCCTTTCCCTGGGAGGTGGAAGAAGACAGAGCCAAGTGGAGCCCCTCTCTGGAGAGTCAGATGCCCAAGACCAGCAATGTGACCAGACCAGTTCCTTCCTGCGACACAGGGCTCCCGGGCTCCAGGTTGAGCAGTTATATGACTCTGGCAGAGGGGCGGGGGCAGAAGGAGGGGTTTCGGTGGCTGGGGCCTCCCCCTGACCAGTTTCTCTGGATTCCTGAGCCAACAAAAACACATCAAGGCCCCAGCCCTGGGCCCCTGAGTCACCCTCTAGTCTCAGAGGAAACTGCCCTCTCCCCCTGCCCCCAGGTCCATGCTGAGGTCAGCCTGGAGACAGACACTGAGTCACAGCCCAGGGACATCTGATGTTCACAGGGTACAGGTGTGGGGGAGGAGTGGCAGCCAGACCCAGCCAGGTACAGGGCCTGAAGACCAGGGTCCTCGTGACCAGAGCTCCCCTTTCCAGGCTGGGAGGGAGGAGAGGGTGGGAACCCTCAGAGGGGGAATCTGAGGAGGAGTCCTGGGAATGTCCAAGAGAAACTCCACCTGAATACTGTCCTTCCTGATCTTATCACTTTCATTATCATCATCTCATCATCGTCATCATCATGGTCATGATGTGGCCTCAACGCAACCTCTGGGCATGGATCGGAGGAAGCTGAATTTAGGGGAACAGGAGCCGAGGGCAGGGACTCCTGGGTCCACCACACACTGTCCCCATTCCCTCACCTGGCTTAGCCCGTGGAAGTGGCCTTGGAGGTGATGCACTTTGGGTTAGGGCAAGAGAGAGGCCTCTTCCCACTGGGGTTCAGCCTGCTTAGCCAGAAGTGGGTGGAGAAGAAGCCACAGGCCAGACCCTGAAGACACCGTCCGCCCAGTAAATGAGTGCTGACTGTGGAGACGCACTGGGCATCCCATGAAGCCAGATAGGCAGAGTCTTCAAAGGGAAGGGAGAACCGGCCCAGGAGGAGGCAGGTGCGGGGCAGCTGGGCCGTGGAGGGGTGCTGCCGGCAGGACTCCAGGGGGGCCTTGTATCCTGGCTTAGGCCCTGCGGCAGGTTCCCCGGGGCAATTGTGTAAGGCAGCAGGACTGAGTGAAAGAGGACATTGCGGAGAGGGGACGAGGGGATGGTAGGGAGGTGGGGAAATGCCGCTGTTTCTGGGAAATGAGGAATCCAGTCTGACCAGAGACGGGGCTGCTGGGGGAGGAGCCAGGGAAAGGGCCAGAGCCAGGGAAAGGGCCAGAAGTCTCCATCGCCAGTGCCCAAGCTCCTGCCCGGACCCAGAGGACAGAGATGAGCAGGGGCATCCCAGGCAGGCTGAGGGGTGTCCACACACCTCCCAAAGGCACTTCTGGAAACAGGAAGGAGGCAGAGAGGCAGGGCAGTGGGCCCAGGATCAAGAAGGCCAGCCTTAGGGTGGGGGCAGAGGGGACCCAGAAGAAGGGGTGCACATGGGGGTGAACAGGAGTGGCTAGGGCTCATCACAGCCTCTCCATGGTGGCTCTGTGTCTCTCTCCCCCACCATGCTGGGGAAACGCCTCAGGACCAGAGCCCCCAGCTCTGCTCAGCACCATGTCTGGAGTCCTGGGGTGACTGTGTGTCCTTGAGCTTCCTGAGAGTACTCGATACCTGGAGGACATTGGCCCCCCTAATGCCCACTGGGCCTGGCTAGGACCCTGTGGGGTTCACCCATGTTATAGAAGGAGAAGTTGCAGCCTCATGGGGTCTTTAACTGAGCTCAGTTCATTGTCCCTACTGGGCTGAGGGCTCAGGGGACCCAGCAATGACTTATTTCTCCTTGGTACCCTGCGTGGGCTTTCTCATCCGGAAGGTGCACAGGGCGTGTCTGGGGATGGGATCATGAGGACACCTGCTCTCCAGCCACCCACACACCTGCCTCTCACCCCGTGGGGACACACACCAACACAAACAGGGATGGTTTCTGCCCAGACCACACCCCCGGGGCTTTCCTTACAAGGCTCTGAGCAATGGCACAGAAGGCCTGGGAGCCACACAAGTGCCCAGCCTTATTGACAAGAGCTGTTTCCTTTCCCGCTGGTGACCTCACCATGGCCTCCCTGTCAGTGCCCACCACAGGGCACAGAGAAGCAGGAGCTTGCCCAGGCCAGGCCCAGGTCCCTTAGCCAGGCGCCCCTTCCCTGTCCTCCGGCCCAGACAGCTCTTTCTCAGGTTGAGTACAAAGGGGAGATGGCCAAATGGCCAGGTACTTCCTGCAGTCACCCTCCTGGGACACCTGCCAAGTGGCACTTAGAGAAGCAGGAATGGGGGAGGGGAGTACACAAGCCCTAGAACTTTCCACCTGTAGCCCAACCGAAGTGACCTAACAAGCTGTCCTCTGCTGGACCCAGCCAACCTCATCAGGAGCAGAGTAGGGGTGGCCGGAGGCCAGGGGTGCAGCAGGGTCTCCAGAAAGAGGCCAGGGCAGCCCAGGAGGTCAGCAGGGAACAAGGGGGACTGGGGTCCCAGGTGTCCTAGGGAGCAGTGAGCAGCTCCGCTCAGGCATGGAGCTGGAGAGAGGTTGTGGGTGCTGACTGCTGCCCAGAGACATGTCTCGGCCCCACCCACCTGCCGCTAGCAAAACACCTGCTGAGACTGGACACTTCCTGAGCCCTAAGGTGGGGGAAGAAAGGGAAATTCACCTCGTGCTGGTGCCTGGCCCTCTCCCCAAAGCGTGGACAACCTCTCACTGGGATGCGTTAGGATACGTCTGCCATTTGCCACCTTTGTTTTGGGGTCACGGAGGGCAGAGCTGGTGCTTGTTATTTTCTTTTTCTTCCTCATCTGTAAACCTATTCACAGGCAGCACAAGTTTAAGCCGTCCTATCCTGGACACCCCTGCCCCAACCGACCCGACCAGCTCCGTCATCGTCATCGCAGCCCTGGGACCGGCTCCAGTTTTAACTTCCCCCTTTTGCTGGAGGATTTCATAAAGGCCCACATTTATGTGTGAGCTTGGCCAGTCCCTCCATCTGTCTACCCTCCCCTATCTAAGCGGGATGTGGAAGGAGGTGAGGACCTGATGGTGCTCCCTGAGCCAAAAAGCTGATGGGAAACTGCACCATCCACCGACTGTCCTTCCGCCCTGTGTTCTTGGGAACATCAGCTTGGTCTCAGAGCCTCAGCTTCCTCCCTGTAAAAACGAGGACACGGCCACCCGTTTCCCAGTCTCAGAGAGACGCTAAAGGAAATGAGGATGTGAAAAGCTTCCCGACCCTGAAAAGCTCAGGACCACAACTGGGAGGGAAGGAGGGAGGGAGGGAGGGAGGGAAGGAGGGAGGGAGGAAGGGAGGTTGGTTGGTTCCCTGCATGTGCCCTGCTGCTCAGATCTAGTCCTCCTCGAACACACCGGGAAGGGACTAGGACTTCTCACAGCCCTGTCCCTAGAGCCCAAGGTCAAAGTGCTCATTTCTTACCTTAAACCAGTTCCCTCCCTGGTAATCCCAAATAAGGGGCAAAGACAGTCCCCTGAGCCACCCTGTCCAGAGGCTGGCGGGCCTCCCTGAGCAAGCCTGACATTTCCTGTAGCCTCCTTCTCCCGGTGTCTTCTGGGGACAGGGAGCCTAAAGCCAGGGAAGCCGGTGTCAACCGAAATTTATTCCTCCCACCAAACACGACATCTTGATCCTCATAAAATCAAGCAGCTTTTTTACAGGGAAAAAAGCAAGGAGGCTCATTCTCAGCTCAAAAGCTCGTCTAGTTTGGAAATTGGTTCAAAACTATTTATTTTTGTAGGAATTCGCTAAGTGCTCAACCCACGAACACCCCCAGCCACCACACACAGACGTTTCAATCCTAATTCTTTTTTTAACCACAGACAAAACCCAAAGTTATAAAAATTTTCAAAGTAAATGATGCATGAAGGGATGTCACAAAACATGCCAGAGATACCCACCCAGTCACTTCGGAGTGACATCCCTGGATTGTTCCAGAAGGAAGGTCACATGGACAGGAACAACAAATAGGCCATCACATCCAGACACCAGCCAGTGTGGACTGGCCACTTCCCGTGTGGCTCTGAGGGCAGCAGGGGGGATCTGCCCAAGGTGAACCCTGGGCGGGGGACTTTCTGAATCTAGGTGGCTCTCCTGTGAAGTGACCAGCCCTCCGTGGATGGAGTCCAAGTTCTGCTACTACCAGTAATGGACATTGGGCAACCGACTCAAACTCTCAATCACTTTTCACATCTGGGACAGGAGGGTGGCAATTCCTTGCTCCTGGTCATAGGAGGCTCGGTGGAGACGTGAGGGAAGGCCTGGAAGCTGGCCCCTCTCAGCCACTGAGATCCTTCCAGTCACCTGAAAAGGGGCTGGCAGGGCCACCAGAGGCCCTAAAAGCTACAGCACCTGAGCTCACAAGTGAAGGCCAGCCCAGGTGAGTGGGGAGCCCCCGGCCTCACCCTGGCAGCCTGCGCCATGGGCCCTCCAGCAGCCGGGCTTGGGGCCCAGTGATCATGGGCTTGGACGCCTAGCCCAGTCATGCTGGGCAGGTGCTGCCCCAGGCTGGGCCCCACAGAGGCTGGGGGAGGGGTGCCTCCCAGCAAGTGAGGAAGGCCACACAGCTGTGGGCACTTCTGGGGAGAATGGTCAGGCAGAGGCTGAGCAGGGCTGTGGGGCCTGGGAGACGGCCTTATGAAGAGAAAGAGGCTTAAAGAGAGGACAGGACCCCAAAGACCCATGTTAGATTACTTTCCCCCAAATTATTAGCTCATCTGATTTCAGCTTCCACCTTTTGATTTTATAAAGGCCCATGTTTATGTGTGACCTTGGCCAGTTCCTCGGGTTGGGGACACAGCCCAGTGAAGTCCTGCCTTCCCCCTCCTGGGGCCCCATCACCCACCCAGAGCACCCAGAGCAGCCCTCCAGCGACCTGCCATGTTGGCCCAGTTACTCCTGCCTATCCCACCCCACCCACTGTTCAGCCGGTCAGAGGTCACTCCCTTATTTCACAAAGAGGCCCATCATGTCGCAGCAGGAGACCCCCCTCCATCTCCCTCCTGCTCTCCCAGAACCTAAAGCCCAGAAAAGCCTCCAATCAGGTGAAGGAGGCCATCCTGCCCAGCCCTGCGGCCTTCCCAGCCAGCGAGGCCGACGACGTGTCCATGAATTAGTCAGAAAACCTCTCCTGAGCATCTGCTAGGCAGGGGTCAGGCCTGGGCCGGGAGCCTTCTCATAACAGGAACTAGCCTTATCTCACTACCAAACAACACAGGGCATTAATTGTTGCTCTCAGCTTGGATGAGAAAAACGAAGGCTCTGGTGCTGAGGTGACATTCCAGGTCCACCCAGAATAATGACCAGACCACACCCAGCCTTGATGTCTGATTCCGGGCCTTCCCCTCCCCCCCACATGCTCATGAGTTGCTTTTCCCTGATTCTCCTTCTAGGAAGGGTCCCCTGGGCACCTGTGCCCAGCTGGGCATGGAGCTCGGTGGGGAATCAGGCCAGTGCCTGCCCCCAGGGCCAACCTCAAATCTAAATAATGGTTCCCTGTGCAAGGGAAATCGCAGGAGAGGTAGGTCATCAGCTCCACCTGGGGCACAGGGCCGGCTTCCTGGAGGAGGTGTTCCACGCAGGAGGAGCAGGGCATCTGGGAAAGTGGGTCTGAGAGGCCTGGGGCCGGTGGAGCTGGGCCTGGAGAGCACTGCGGGCCCCTGGCCAGGGGTCACGGGGAGGGGTTCTGAACAAGGTCGCGCCTGGCCAGCTGGGTAGGCAGGAGTAACTGGGCCAACATGGCAGGTCGTTGGGGGGCTGCTCTGGGTGCCCTGCGGGGTGATGGGACTCCAGGAGGGGGAAGGCAGAACTTCACTGGGCTGTGTCCCCAACCCCCAGAACCAGCCCAGACCTCCAGAGGAGACCCCCAGTCCTGGGCCAGGACAGGTCTTATCTCCAGCGGGGGGAACAGGAAGCTGGGGTCCCTCTCTGCTGCTTCCTCTGGGAAGGTGTGGGGACCCAGCACCCTGGGCAGGGCACACACCTGATGATGAGTATACAGAGAGTCTGCTTCTGAGACACCCCAAGAGGTGAGAGAAACCAGCAGGCCCATCACAAGGCCTCCCAGGTCGGCAAAGCCTGTGAGTCACGGTGACGGGACCAGGGACAAAACCCAGGAGTCCGGGGATAGAGCACCATCTGGCCCCAGCCCCGGTGACTCAGAGATCACATTCCCCATCCCTCCTCCAGGAGCAGAGGCCCAGCCCGGTCTCCCTGTGCTCCACACTCTCTCCCACCCCAGCTCCAGCCTGGGCAGGACACCGCCCCACACGGATCCTTCAGTCCGCCACCCCAAGCCCGACGGTGGTGGATCTTTGCCCTTTCACCTGGTGCACCTGCTGTGCCAGCAGACCTCACTCCCTGCGCCAGACCTGGATCAGCTCAGGCCCAGGAAGGGAACACCCTGCTCTGTACCACCTGGCCCCTGGGGGCAGGAGGCGGGTGGGGCCAGGAGCTGCTGGTGGTTGTTTTGAACTTTTTAATTGTGGAAGCTCTTTTTACACAGGGGCTTAACTTACCCGCCTGAGCGCCCCACCGCCCTGTCAGCCTTCAGTGTGTCCCCAGATCCCACGCTGTCCTCCCTCTTTCCAGCTAGAGGAGCACACATGCCCAGGGGACTGGCCAGCTGCCACCCAGTTGGTGCCACTGCCCCCGGCATCTCTCTGCCTCCCTCCATGCCCACAGCCCGCCCCGCAGGGTCCCCCACCTGCCGGTGGTGGCCACTCCCACCCACACCTGGCCTGCAGCCCACATCCCCTGCTTCTGCATTTCCTCCAACAGGGGACCCAGCCTCAGTCCTCTCTACTTCTTCCTCCCTGACCAGGGGTCCCAGGACATCAAGAAAACCCTCCTTGTCCCATCAGCTACTGTCTGGCCCTGGCAGCCCTAGAAACCTCCAGGCTCAGGCCCGAGCGGCCCCCTCAAAGCCCTGGGCTCAGTGTGCCTTCTCCTTCACAGCCACTGGACTCCTGGGGGGCCTGGCCCTGCCCTGCCACATCAAATAAAGACCACAGCCTCCTCAGCAGGGCCTGACCCCGTATCCCTAGGCCACTGTGCGCTGTCTTCCTCCCTCGCCTGGACGTGAGATCCAGGAGGGCTGGGTCTGTGGTCCAAGTGCACAGTGCCTGGCTCTGGCCAGGAGTGCCTACCCTCTCAAGTGACACAGAGCACCTCTGTCGTCCCCTCCCCAGCGGAGGACTCTCTCCCATGTCCTTCTCTCTGTTGCTACTCAGGGACACTGAACGCCATCTCTCCTGTTTCGTTTTGTTAAATTTTGGTTCCAGAGATTGAACCCAGGGGTGCTTAACCACTGAGCCACACTCCCAGTCCTTTTTAATATTTTTATAGAGACTGGGCCTCGCTGGTTGCTTAAAACCTCGCTAATTTGCTGAGGCTGGCTTTGAACTCCCGATCCTCCCGCCTCAGCCTCCCAAGCTGCTGGGATTACAGGCGTGTGCCACTGTGCCTGGCACCATCTCTTCTTCATGTTGGCTTTGACCTCAGGGTGGAGCTCAGGGAGGGCTTCTGCTCGGCCCACGCCCGTCCCTGCTCCAGACGAAATGGGGCAAGAGGAGAGAACCAACACCAGAGCCCCCACCCCAGCTGCTGCTTCCTCAGCCTCCCCATGGGCACCCCTCCCCCAGCCTCCCCACACCCCCACAGGACCCTGCAACACCCAACGCACCCTCCTTGCTCACCCACAGGGGTCCTGGCCAGCTTTCCTCTCCCAATGCACAGGTGGGACACTGCACTCCCAGTCCCTTCTTGTCCTTGTCACCAAGCACTGAGCACACAGGGGCCTCTGCCACGTGGCAAGTCCCTTCCATTCTCCAGGGCCCAGCTTGGTGGTGACAGGGCCCATCCAGGCCCTCATCATCACACCTGGGCTCTGAAGATGTGGTAGCTGCACCTCCCTGCCCTGCCACTGCACAGCAAGTCCTTTCAGGGCAGGGTCGGTGACATTTTTCTCTGGCTTCCCCATGAATAGCCTGCTTGGATGACAGAATACGCACTGGTGGCCAGCTATGGTTTGCTGAATTATTATTATCATGATGGAACAAGAATTAAAAAGAAGATGCAGATACAAAAAAAATAAAAATGAGGACTGGGGTGGGCCTGGGGCTGGGACTGGGCTGGGGCAGGGGCTGGGGCAGGACCGCAGAGCTCACTCGCCTGCCATGTGTGAGGCATGGGGTTCGATCCTTAGCACCGCATAAAAATAAATAAAATAAAGGCACGCTGTCCGTCTACAACTACCAAAAAAGTTTTTTTAAATGTTTGAATAAATAAATACAGAACCTCGGGGCTGGGGATGTGGCTCAAGCGGTAACGCGCTCGCCTGGCATGCGCAGGGCGCTGGGTTCGATCCTCAGCACCACATACAAACAAAGATGCTGTGTCCGCCGAAAACTGAAAAATAAATGTTAAAAAATTATCTCTCTCTCTTCTCTCTATCTTTAAAATACATACATACATACAGAACCTCAAGTCATCTGCAGTCCTCCCCCTGCTTCCCTGGGGGCCTCAGCTCCGGAATCCCCCTGGACACCAAAGCCAGAGGATGCTCAAGCAACTCATGGAAAATGGAGTAGAATCTTCACGGACCCCCCCCCACACACACACTCCTGGTACGCTTGGATCACTGTGGCTCACTGTGTACTTAATACAACGTAAATTCAAGGTCAATAGTCACACGGTACTGTTTAGCGAGTAATGACAAAAAACTGTACGTGTTCAGTACAGATGTAATTCTTTTTTAAATATCCCCAATTCGAGGTTGGTTGGATCTGCAGAAGTGGCAGCATGGATATGGGGCGTCACCTACATATGATGCCCCAGCCTCACAGAAGTGCGACACCACACCCCATGTTTTTCTTTTTTTAAAATATGTATTTATTTTCTAGGTGTAGATGCACACAACACAATGCCTTTATTTTTATGCTGAGGATCGAACCCTGGTCCCGCCTGTGCTAGGCGAGTGCTCTACCGCTGAGCCACAATACCAGGCCCTCTTTTTCTTTCTTTCTTTCTTTTCTTTTTGGGGGGGGGTACTGGGATTGAACCCAGGGGCTTCACCACTGAGCCACATTCCCCAGCCCTTTTCATTTTTATTTTTTTATCTTGAGACAAGAGTCTAAGTTGCTTAGGGCCTGATCGAGGCTAGCCTCAAACTTGGGATCCTCTTACCTTGGCCTCCTGAGTCACTGGAATCACAGGGGTGCGCCATGATGCCTGGCTATAACTCCCATTTCTTAAGTGTGGGCTGCACGTGGAGACTCCCTCCAGACTGGGCAGCATGGGAAGAGGGGAAAGAGCAAATTGTCAGTGTAGAAACCCAACAAACACTACCTCGCCCAGCGGACACCCAGGGGATCGTGGTTCTCATCCATCGTCATAAATCATGATATGGTCTGTGCCCGTGATATGCTATGCAGAAAGTGGCGGCTTGCCTGTGGTCTCCGTCCCCAATACCCACAACCCCAGGGACTCAGGGGCAAAACATGGGACAATCCCAACAGAGGAGCCCCGACAGCATTCCTGACCCCAGCACTCTCCAGCACTGGGCCGGGAGGGGCTGGGGGGCGGCTCAGGGCAGAGCCCTGCCCCGTCCACTCAGGCCCCAGATTCCATCCCCAGCACCCAGAGGGGGCGGGAGGGGGAGGAAAGGCTATGAAGAGACCAAAACCAAGGACAGTCTGAGGAACTGTCACAGAAGGGAGGAGCCCAAGAAGACGCAAGGACTGCGTGTAGTACCACATTTTGGAGAAGACCTGGGACAGACTGGGGTGGAACACAGCTGCACGAGGCTCCCTGGAGACACACTGAGGTCCTGATGTCACTGTCAGCGTGTGTTTCTCCAACTCTGAAATGGCTCCGGAAAAAATCTAAAGTGTGAGTGAAGGGAGAAGAGTGTTTGTCAATGTAGCAAAATGTGAACAATTGGTAAACCTGGGCAAAGGGCAGGTGAAGTTCATTGGACTCTTCTTGCCACTCAAAATATAAAATTGAGGGAAAAATTAAGAAGAGACCAGTCAGGTGAATGGGTAGAAGGAACTCGGCTTCTAAGTGGGAGGACAGCATGTGCAAAGGCCCTGAGCACAGGGAGCTGTTGCAGGAGCAGAGGCCTGGGAGGCAGGCAGAGGCAAGGGGAGGGTGGCAAGGAAAAGGTAGGGACAGGAGAGGTCAGAATCCTCAGGGTAAGATGCAGAGGAGAGCTGAGCAAGTGTGGGAACCGCAGGGAACAGCAGCAGGCAGGAGGCAACCTGTAAAACCAGACAGCAGCTCTTCACATTGGCTTCTTCATCCAGCCCAACCCACCGTCCTGCAAGCCAGCCTGTCTTTGCCCAGACCCCAGAGCCACCTCCTCATAGACACACACATGGCTCTCTGGTTCCCATGTCCCCAGCCCCATGACCCTGGAAGCCTCAATTCCCCCGTCTGTCCCCAGCATCTGCCCCAAGGCCCTGCACATTTGTGGAGAGGTGGCTCCACCTGCCAGTCAAGACCCGGAAGCCCCACTTTGAATGAATCTGGTGCAAAACAACCTTCCCAACTCTGTCCCTGGATGAACTGGGGAGCTCAGACCTCCTTATCTTGGAGGACCCAGCCAGTGACGTTCATAATTACCAGAATGTTCATAGCAGAACTATTCACAATGGCCAAAAGATGGACAACCCAATGTCCATCCACCAACGAGTGGATACGCAGAACGAGCTGCAGCCACGCGATGGAATAGTACTCTGCCGTAACAAAGAACAAAGTGCTGACCCATGCCGCGGCCCGAGGAACCTGGAAAACGTGCTGCGTTAAAGAAACCAGAGCAAAACGCACCATGCCATGTGATTCCACCTCCATGAAATAAATGTCCAGGACAGGCAAAGCCACAGAGCCAGGCGGTGGATTGGCAGTTGAGGGGTAGAAGAGCACTTTTGAACCACCCATCCAGTGCCAGACCCTACACAGCCTCTGCCGGTGCTCCACGCACCAGAGTGTGCAGGTTAAAGTGACTTACCCAGGGCCAAGGAGCTGGGGGGGGGGGGGGAGTCCAGAGCTGAACCACAACCATCGCAGCCAAAGCCGGAGAGGCACCTGATCTATTCAAACTCACTCCCAGGACATCACCAGCCCCGGGCTGGCTTGAGCTGGGGAGAAACTCAGAAGCCCACAGGCCACAAGGACACACAGGAGCTGGTCAGACCTGCCTGAAGTGGCACAGGGCTGCCAGTGAAGGGTGGTAGTGAGCAGCCAGGGCACCTGTGTCCAGGGTAACCTCAGGTGGATGGCAAACAGCTTCTATCCTAGGCAAACAGCGCCTATCCCCCTAGGTGACACCCTCCACTCCAGCCAGGACTCCCGGTCCAGAAGAGGCTGGGGCCCCAGGCACCCGGCAGAGGCCCTTGGGAAGGCTGGTGTCCTTGCTCTGGCTGGAGTCGCCCCCACCTGTTTGATTGTGGGAACTGCAGTCTCCGGGTTTCCCATGGGTGCCCGTGGCAGGTGGAGGAGGGTGGAAGGAGAGTCCCCTAAAGGCCCCTTAAACTGGTGCAGGCCTTGCACATGGTAGGTAGCTGCACTACCCCACCAAGCTGCCTCCCCGGCCCTAAACTGGCTGTTTCAAGGCTGAACCACGGTTAGGATCTGTACATTTTTCTTACAAGTTGTTCATCGTGATGGAAAGCGTGAGCTATCGGGCCCCTGGCACGGCTAAGGGTCCGGGTCTGTCCCCAGCGCCCTCCCCCCAGGGTCCGGGTGGGCAGGCTTGATGGCTGCTAGTCCCTGGGCTGGGCTAGGGGCCCTTGGATGTCTGCAGAGAGTGGTCACAGCAAGTGTGGTCAGACTGTGACCCGGAGGCTGCAGAAGCCACACCAGGCAGGACTTCGGGGACCCTGGGAAGATTGAATGGAAGGGGTTCCCACCCTGGGGGGAGCTGCGGCCCCAGGAAGGCAGGACCCTCCCAGTGCAGGGCTGACCCCTCGCCCTGGAGGAAAAGACCCCATCCCCCAGGTGTCCAGTGGGGACTGAAGGCCTGAGGGCCAGAGCCTGGGCTTGAGGGGACCCCACCTTAGAGGCCTCCTAACCCTCCTGGGGAGAGGGCAAGGGAGCAGGTGTCTGAGGAGGGAGAGAAGGGGGGACAGGAGCCTTCAGAGTCCCTGGGTGACTTCAGAGTCACAGCCCCCACCTTGTCATCCCCCTCCAGGGCGGAAACCTCACCCAGATATTTTCCAGGGAATTGGAATGGACACCTGCAGGTCCCAGATTGCCCTGGGCCCCTTCCTCCTTCTCTCTGTCTCTCTCTCTCTCTTTCTCTCTCTCTCTCTCTGGTTTGGGGATTGAACCCAGGGGCACCTAACCACTGAGTCACATCCCCAACCCTTTTTATTTTTTCTCTTGAGACAGAGCCTCCCTAAATTACTGGGGCTGGCCTCGAACTTGTGATCCTCCTGCCTCAGCCTCCTGAGCTGCTGGGATTACAGAGGCGCCACTACCAGGCTCTGCTAGTCCCTTCCTCTCTCTTAAACCCACTCCCCAATCCCCTGCTTTTCCTCTCCTACCCACAGCCTCTCAGGCCGCCCAGGGAGAAAGACAGCGGCTCTGGGCAGTGGAGGCTCCTGGAGGGGAGGGGACAGGTGGGTGTGGGCAGAGGAGGCAGGGAAAGCCTGGAGCTGGACCAGCCCGAAGGCCTTGGCACAGAGCCCGGGCAGCCCCCAGGCTGGGTTTCAGGAGACCAGGCTGAAAACGGAAGGAACGATCCTGGGCAGGGCCTCTTTATGGCCCCTGGCGAAACCTGGCCCTGGGGACTGGCAAGAAGTTTCTCCTGGGGGAGGGTGACTCACTCCTTCCTTCCCAGCTCGTGACATCTAAGAGCCTGGGAATTACCCGAAAGCAGCCAACCAGGCCACAGAGAGAGAAAACAAGTGCACCCTCCCTGGTCACTCTTACCTCACACCTTCCCAGTGTCCCCAACAGGGAGGGGCAGGCCACACCTCAAACTGGGGACACCTGGAAAAGAAGCGCACACCCTGTCACGCAAGCACAAACCTCCCTGTCAACCCCAACATGCCCCCATCCTCAGACAGACCAAGTCCCCAGAGCCCCTCTGGTCCCGCCCGCAAAGGGCAGCCACCAGGAAGCCCCAGAGACCTGCTCCCACCAGGCCCCACCCAGACCCTCCTGTTGGACCTGTTTGGCTTCTCCGATGGCCCTTAGGGGCTCCAGGGTTGAGGATGAAAAAGGCAGACGCCCTAGTATCCTAGAGACACAGGACCAGAAGCCCCATCCCACTTCTCCCCCCCCCCTCCGCCGCTGTGGCCTCCTGCCCCCAACACTGCCCGGGAACACAGAGATCTTGGCATCCCCAATGTACACATGTGCCAAAATACCACGTGGTCCCCATAAATACGTACAATTTCTATAGGAGGCTGAGGTAGGAGGATCACAATTTGAGGCCAGCCGCCGTGACTTAATGAGACCCAGTATTAAAAATTTTTAAAGTATATATTTAAAGGGCTGGGGATTAAACTCAGTGGTGGAATACCGGTGTAACATACGTGAAGCCCTGGGTTCAAGACCCAGCACAGGGGGAAAAGAATCACACTCTCAAATAAAACAAGGCCACCAGGTTTAATTGCTATATGGCTTGCTGTTTGGCTGCGTTACCCAGACAAGTTACTTTCTCATCCTCTATTTCAGTTTCCTCATCTGAAACATGGAAGTTAATGAGGACAGAGAAGCCAATGAGCATAAAGTGCTGTCAACATGCCCGTCCACAGAACGCCTCCTGCAGCTCGGGGGCCAGTGAGTCTCCAGTCTGTGGATCAAGTGGGAAAAAATGGCCCAGGAGCTGAATAGTTCATCCTAAATCACTCTAATAACTGAAGCCAGTGAAAGTATCCTCCTAATTCTAGAGGAATCTTGGTGCGCTGCCCCAGATGTCAGTAGAACAAGAGCCAGTTGGAAAATCCCCTCCAGAAGTCCCTGGAATCCGCAGACCTGCTGCACAGGCAGCCTTGAGAAGCCAGCAGCAGGCCCTGGCTCCGAGGTGAGGCAGTGCCAGTCTGTGTGGAGGCTTCCTGTTCCTGTGATTGCTCCTTACTTTCTGCCTCCAAGGGAGGCTCCACAGGATGGGAACAGTCCCCTCTTAAAAGGATCTGTGGAAAGGCACAGTCACATCAGAACATCATACGGCAGCCCATCAACATGTGCAATTTCTGTCAATTAAAAAGAAAAAAAAATTAAATCCTAGCCAGTGTGGTGGTGCACACCTGTAATCCCAGTGATCAGGAGGCTGAGGCAGGAGGATCACAAGTTTGAGGACAGCCTTAGCAATTTAGCAAGGCTCTAAACAACTTAGTGAGACCCTGTCTCAAAATTAAAAAAAAAAAATCTGTTTAAAAAAAAATCTCTATATATAGAGATCTATTTTGTAAGGGCTTGAGAATGTAGCTCAGTGGTAAAGTGTTCATGCTCCTGGGTTCGATTTCCAGTACCAAAAAGGAAAATAAAATCCTGTAAATCAATAACAAAAGAACAAAGAGCACAATAGAAACCAAGTGTCCTGTTGGAGAGAATATCAAAATGAACAGTAAACATAGGAAAGATGCCCCATGTCACTGGTAATCAGAGAAATGCAAATTAACACAAGATGACACCCACAGAATGTCAAAAATCACTCTCCACAGGGCAGGCTAACAGATGGGCACCACAGTAGAGACCCATGCCTGGTAAAGTGGAAGGTGAGTTCACCTTAAGACCCAGCAATTTCACTTCCAGAGAAAATCTGGAAGCCATCCAGATGCATGCGGATGTGAACCCTGGTACGATCGCACCATGGAACACCACAGAGCCATTCAAAGGAATCAGCCTGAGCTTCTTGTAAAAACCCAGGTGTGTTTTAAAAATATGAATCCAGGGGTCAGTGTGGGATGGTGGGGGTGGGGGGAATCTCAAACTCTCATTGTTTCTTGTAGAACACTGTCACCACCCAGGTCACTTCTGACACCAGATGTGTGCTGGGTTTTCCCACAGAGTAAACTCTGCCTGTGGACACCAGCTGGGTGTCATCTACCCCAACTCGGTCCCCAACACTCCCAGGTCTCACTGCAGAAGCCTGTCGCCAGCCCCTGCCGAGCTTGCAACCAACCTGCTAAAGATGAGGGTTCCCAGAGGTGCTCACCCTGCAATCCCAGCCACTCCCAAGGCTGAGGCGGGAGGATCACGAGTTCAAGGCCAGCCTGGGCAACGTAACAAGACCCTGTCTCAAAATAAAAAAAAAATGTAAAGGGCTGGGGGTGTGACTCAGTGGTAGAGAACCCCTGGGTTCCATCCCCAGCACTTCAAAAAGAGAGTGTTCCCACGACCTTCTCTTGAGTCTGATTAATTTGCTCAAGAAGTTCACAGAACTCAGGGAGACACTAACTTCTGTTGACCAGTTTATTATAAAGGATATTACAAAGGATTCCCAGGGTGAGGTGTGGGGACAGGGACACAGACCTCCCTTCCCCTTTACAAGTGCTCTACCCTCCAGAAATCCCCACTTGTTTGGCCATCCCAAAGTCTCTGAATCCTGTCTTTGGGGGTTTTTATGGACACTTTCTTGTATAGGCTTGACTGAAACATGGATGCCCTTACCAAAGTGCAACTGGACACAGAGGGGTATGTCCTCACACTAATAGGCCAGGCGGGAGACCCAGCAAGGCCTGTCTGTTCAGATTCTTCTTGGCCTCTGTGCAGACATCCTTCCTCCCATGTATGGGGCAGGAGCCCTCTGGAATGAGGGTCCTTAGGATTTCTTATCAGATGAACCTCCTTTTGGCCAATTCCAAGGAAGGCCGAAGAAGACTGGAATTTCTATGATCTGCCTTGGGGAGGGTGTTATCAGCCAGAAAGCATGGACAAAAACCAAGACAGACAGACAGTCATCATAACATCACAGATATCAACTGCAAGACCATTTATGCAAAAAATTTTAAATGCACCACCCGGTTCTCTGCCTTGTGAATGAATGTGTATCTAAGTTAATATAAAACGTGAGGTTGAGGGTATAGCTCAGGGTAGAGCATATCCTTAGCCTGAGCCAGGCCGTGGGTGCAACCCCAACACCACACATATTCAGGCAGGTAGCTGGCACACCGACCGAAGGACAGTGTTACACCCTGGAAGAAAGAGAGTGAATGGGGGGCCGGCCAAAAAGGGGTACAGAAGGAGCTTCCGCTAAATGTTACGACTGGTTAAATCTGAGTGGTAGGCCCATGGTTGTTTCTTATATTATGTTTTTTAATACTTTCCTGTGCATTTGAGATATCTCATAACTTAAAAATATATATTTTAGATGGGGATAAGGCAATTTGATAGACAAGCTGTAAGATGGCAGGCTGCCATCTTGGTTTCCAACTTGGCTCGACTTGGGCAAGCCCAGAGGGTCCTTGAGCTGTATACACACACAGCCCAGACTGCTGTCCAGGACCTGTGATCAGAGTCAGTCACCTCAGTCACTACAATGACTCTTTGCCTGTTCTTATAATAGGGGCATAAGAAGCCCAAACTGGCCAAGAGGCTCCCTCCTTCCAGAGACGCACTATCATCAGCAGTCCCCCAGATAGCACCCTTTCCTTGCTATGCTCCTAGAACCAGGAAATAAAACTCTCTCAAGAGTAGGCCACTGGCTGGACACAGGGGCAAATGGCTATAATTCCAGCGACTTGGGAGGCTGAGGCAGGAGAATCACAAGTTTAAGGTTGGCCTGAGCAACTTAGGGAGACCCTAAGCAACTTAGCAAGACTGTGTCAAAACAAAAAGTAAAAAGGGCTGGGGATGTTGTTTAGTGGTAGAGCACCCCTGGCCACAGGAGAGATGGCGCTCCACGGAAGCTCTCCTGCAAGACTACCACAGTCTTCAGAAAAAAAAAGTGGGACACTGGCTATTGCACCCTCAATTTTGCCCCTTGGTTCCTGGACCCACACGTAACTCTTATGATCTGGAGACCTAATCCAGGCTTGATGTCACATCCACAAAGCACAATCCAGCCTTGAAGACAAGATGAAAGGAGTTCCCCACCCCACACGTACCTTTTGAAGGACATCCGAACCCCAGACAACTGGAGAAATATATCGACTTTTTAAAAGGAAGGGTGTCAAGGGATCCGGATGTATATACAGGGCACTCCTACACAGATGAGCTTCTTCGTCCTTTCTTCCGATGACTGGTTCTAAGCCAGTCTTCTAGAAGTCACCTCCAAAACCTCTCTCCCACCGCAGCCTACAGAGCTGTGTTCCTCCTCCCCAAATCCCAACCCTTCTCAGCGCTTCCTATACAGATCACATCTGTCCTTCCTCCTTAGCAGACCAGAGAAGGGAACCACACACCTGTGTTCTGGCCACAGGAGAGATGGCGCTCCATGCAAGCTCTCCTGTAAGACTACCGCAGTCTTCAAAAGGGCATCTCCTTGTCCTGTGAGGCCCGTGCCCCGGGGTGGTGCCCTTCATGATAAGGGTAGGGATTCTCCAGACATCTCCCCACTGTTCTTTTGCTATTAGGGACCCTGTGGATCGAATGTGGTGCTGAAGGCTCATCAGAGTAGCCTTCAGAGTTTCTGGGTCCATGAGCTGTGGTAGAAACAGAGGCAATCAAGATTTCCAGGAAACCCCTACTTCTGGGAGAAGGTCACCCATCGCTGGCTGGTCCCTAGGGAAGGCAGGTATCCTACTGGATTCTGGATTGATGCTATTTTGAAGGCAGTGACTATGGCGGCAGCCTTGGTGAGAGAAGGCATTTGTGGCCTCTGACAAAGGTTCTCTGCCTGGTGAAACTTCAGTCAGGCCTGGGCCATTTCCCAGGAGCCCGTGCACATCCTTATAAACAAGCTTTAGCAAAGAGCCCCACTGGGCACTTGGGCCCGAACGCCCAAATCTGATTACCCTCCACAGCTGGTCAGCTTTCTTGGCCTCTGTCCTCCAGGCGATGTCCCCTCCCCTGGCCTGCCTTCAGCAGGAATCCTGCCAGGTGGGCTTAGCTGGAGTCCCCTCATCCTGAAGCCCCTCTGAGTCATTCCTCATCGCTGCCCCCACCCTGCTCTCTGGCTATAAAGTCCCACTTGCCTGGGCTGTACCTGGAGTTGAGTTCAGTCTCCCCGGGCAGGCCCCCATTGCAGGTATCCACCATGGCAGTCCTGAATAAAGTCTTTCTTCCTATGCTTAACGAGTGTCATGGAATAATTTTTCTTTTTCTTTCTTTTTCCTTCTTTCGCACCAGGGATTGAATACAGGGGCCCTTAACAACTGAGCCATATCCTCAGCCCTTTTTTATATTTATTTAGAGACAGGGTGTCGCTGAGTTGCTTAGGGCCTCCCTAAGTTGCTGAGTCTGCGTCTGAACTAGAGATACTCCTGCCTCAGCCTCCCTAGCAGCTGGGATTACAGGCGTGCGCCACCGTGCCCAGCACTTACTTACTCTCTGTCTCTGTCTCCGTCTCTCTCTCCCCAGTGCTGGGGACGGAACCCCGGGCCTCAGCATGCTAGGCAAGCACTCCACCACTGAGCTACACTGAGGACTTTTTCTTTTAACAACTCCCTCTTGCCCCCATGGCCACTGTGGTCCCAAGTACAGCAGGTTCTAGGCCAGCTAGGGAAGAAGATGGCTGCCAGCCATTTGGGGGCTGTTCATTGGCCCACAAAGTCACTGGCGTCCCTTCAGCAGCCAGACCTCCCTTTGGGCTGGAGCTCGAGAGTCAGGCTGCGGTGTGGCCCCACGAGGGAGCTGGCCTTTGCCAGAGATAAGGCAAGGGCCCAGCAGTGCTGTAACGGCTGATAGGGCCTATCTTAAGTCAACTACTCTCTCCCCGGCCTCAGAAAGCTGCTTTGTTTAACTTTGTGCTGTTTGGATGAAGATATGATAAGGTCCCCAAGGTTTAAATAAACTTGGAAGTCAACAGAGTCTAACGCCTCCATCCCCTGGGAGGACGCTTAGAGACACAAGCACAGGTGGCCCTGTGAGGCTGGGGACCCCCAGGCCTCTCATCCCCCCCTCCCTAGTCCCCTCCCCACTGCCAGCCCCAGCCTCAATCCAAACCAGTTTCCTCAGATTTCTTTCTTCCTTTTTTTAAAATTAATTAATTAATTGGTTCTAATTTGCTATACATGACAACAGAATGCATTTCGATTCCTAGTTCACACATGGAGCATAATTTTTCATGTCTCTGGTTGTACACAAGGTAGAGTCCCACCGTCCGTGTCTTCATACATGTATCTAGGGTAATGACGTCGTCTCACTCCACCATCTCTCCTACCCCCACTTCCTTTCTGTTTTTCTGTCATTGCCAATAAAGGATCCAGGGCCAAACACCTAACTGGAAAGGCTAAGCCAGGGGTCTCAAACGGAAACAGTCATAGGAACCGAGCAGAGACCTTGAATGTGTCCTCTGCAGGAGATGGTGCTCCTAACACCCTAATCCCTGCGACAAACCTGCAGACAAGGACATAAGATGTTTTGTTCTGATATTTGGCTTTTGACCCCAGTCCCTAACACATTTCCTAAGTCTCTTGGAAGTTTTTTTTTTGTTTTTGTTTTTGTTTTTTTGGTACTAGGGATTTAACCCAGGGGAGCTTAACCACTGAGCCACATCCCCCGGCCCTTTTAAATACTTTAGTTAGGGACAGCATCTCGCTGAGTGGCTTAGAGCCTCCCTAAGTTGCTGAGGCTGGCTTTGAACTTGCAACCTCCTGCCTCAGCCTCTGGGATACAGGCATGCACCACCGCGCCCAGCCGAGAATCTTTCATTTTAATGAGGAGATTCTTAGTGGGTTCCTGGATAGCGTCAGGATGGGGACCCCTTCCCTGCACTCCTCAAGATCAGAGGATTGGAACTTTCAGTCCTACCCTCTCAACCTCCCAGATAAAGAGAGGCTGAAGGCAGAGGTGATGGCCCTTGGCTAATGATGCGATCAAGTAGGTCCATGTCATGAAGCCACCATAAACTCCAAAGCACAGGGATCAGGGGGCTTCTGGGTTGCTGCACACCTGGGTGTTTCTGGAGGGGGCGCACCTCAGGGAGGGCGTGGGACCTATACACCTCTCCCCACCCACCTGGCCCTGTGCACCTCCTCCAGTGGATGTTCACCACCATCCTTTCTAATAAATAAGTAAATGTGAGGGACACATGTCCCCAGATCCTCTGAGCCACTTCAGCAAATTAATCCAACCAGAACTGAGTCCACCAGTGTCTGCGGAAATGACTGTTGGTGGGGCCAAATCCCTTCACCTCTGGTGACCATAAGTGTGCTGTCGGGCGGCAGGTGTTGAGCACAGAGTAGGAAGCCGTTTGGTGTCCCCACATCAAGCACCAGGGACTTCCAAATGTGAGAAGCAGAAATCGACACGTGTTTCCCTCTTCCTTCTGCCAAATAAAAGAAAATCTCTGGACATCACAGATAAAACAGGCACGAGCAGACGTGGAGGGACGAGGAGGCCAGCCAGGGATCTCTGGACCCTAAGACACGTGTCACCTGCAGCCCAGCAGCACGTGGCGCACACCACCGGGCGGGGCTGGGGGTGCAGACACGGCCAGGTGCCATGAGAGGCATCCAGCTCGCCGCTGGACCTGCAGGAGCCTCATTGTCCTGGACACCCTGCAGACTGCCTGGACTTCCAACATCTTGTGACCAGAACAGAGCCCCCCAGTACCTCCAGCAAGGTAGTATCACACCCCGGGCTCCCTGCAGTGTCCACAAAGCCCACACGGGGAGCTTGGGCAGGCAGTGATGAGGCACCAACCCTATTTCCCACTGGGTCCCTGTCAGAGGAGGCCACCCCGAGAGCTGGAATTCCCACCCAGGCCAACAGGAATCAGAAGTTCCTCCCCCACTGCCCTAGATACCACTCAAGACTGAACGGGGACCCTGGACTTCTACCTGTCAGTGACAGGAACCGCCTTGTCCTTCTCCTGCCAGAATGATGTCACCATCAAATCACTAAGACAAAGGCTGCCAGAAGATCCACAGTCTCCCAGCACAAAATGAAAGATTCAATTGAAAATCAATCCTCACTAGAATGAGGCGGGTCTCACACTGAATGAAAAAAAAAGACAATTATAGATCCAACACCAACATGACAGATGTTAGAATCCCCTGACAAGGGACACAGTGACATACTCCTGTGATCCTGGCTACTCCGGAGGCTGAGGCAAGAGGATCAAAAGTTTGAGGCCGGGGGCTGGGGTGGTGGCTCCATGGTAGAGCACTTGCCTAGCATGTGCAAGGCACTGGGTTCGGTTCTCAGCACCGCATATAAATAAATAAAATAAAGGTCCTTTGACAACTAAAAAATATTTTAAAAAAAAGTCTCAGGCCAGCCTCAGCAACTTGAAGACATCCCATTTGCAACTTAGCGAGACCCTGTCTCAAAACTTAAAAAAAAAAAAAAATTAAAGTGGGGGCTAGAGATATGACTCAGTGGAAAGCATCCCTGGGTTCAATCCCCAGTACCAAAAAAAAAAAAAAAAACAGACAAAGATCATTTAACCATCCATGATAAAGTGATTCAATGGGCAATTATGAACAAATCTGAAACATGGAAAAAAAATCAGAATGCCTCAGCAAAGAATTTTCAGTAAAAAAAAACAGGAGACATAAAGAAGAACCAAATGGAAATTTATAATTGAAAAATACAATAACTGGGGGCTGGGGTTGTAGCTCAGTGGTGGGGCACTTGCTTAGCATGCATGAGGCTATGGGTTCAATTCCCAGCACTGGAAAAATTTAAAAAATAATGATAATAACTGAGGGCTGGGGTTGTGGCTCAGCGGTAGAGTGCTTGCCTACCACGTGCGAGGCCCTGGGTTCGATCCTCAGCACCACATACAAATAAATAAATAAATGAAATAAAGGTATTGTGCCCAACTAAAACTAAAAAATAAATATTTTAAAAAGAATAATAATAACTGAAATTAAAAGGCTCAATAGATGGTTTGGTAACAGAATGGAGGAGACCAGAGGAAAGAGTCAGTGGGTCAGGGAGAGGGAGACAGAGAGTCTCCCCGGGAGGAAAACAGGCTGAGAAGATACAGGAACAGAGAGGTTAGGAGTACGTGGGACCAAAAAAGAAGATGTCAACTTTCCTTTTTGCTTTTTTTTTTTTTTTGGTACCAGGGGTGCTCAACCACTGAGCCGCATCCCCAGCCCTTTTTATATTTTATTTAGACACAGGGCCTTGCTAAGTTGCTGAGGCTGGCTTTGAACTCGCAAGCCCCCTGCCTCAGACTCCGGAACCTCTGGGATCACATGCACATGCCTACGTGCTTGGCACAACCTTCTGTGGCATCAGAGTCCCAGGGGGGAGAAGAAAGAGGGCCAGGCTGGACGAAATGATGGCTGGAAACTCTCCACTTTCCCAACAGACACAACCTACAGGGGCAAGAAGCTAAGAAAATCCCAAAGAAGAAAACCCCAAAGACAATCACAACGAGATATGCTATAAATAAATTGCTGAAATCAGAAGCCTGAGGGGGAAAACTGTAAAGTAACCACTTTACCTAAAAGGGTGAAAGCAAATTTATCACCAGAAACCACAACGGCCAGAAGAAAGTGATATGATACTTTTCAAGTACAGAAAGAAAAAGACCCAGAAAATCCTATATTCAATGAAAATCTCCTTCAGAAGTGAAGAAAGAAAACAAGACATTCTCAGATACAGGAAAATTAAGAGAATTTGTCAAAAGCAGACAACTTCTAAAGGAGAGTCTCTAAAAAGAAGGAGATGATAAAAAAATAGAACATCAGAAAAGAAAATAAATATATAAGTTAGACATGAATAGACAAAAGAATTCTGAAGGAACAGAGTTGGAGGACTTGTGCTTCCTGATTTCAAAACCTACTGCAAAGCCTTGGGACATAGTTTGGTGGTTTCTTGAAATGCTAAATAAGTAATTACTATATAAAAAAAGTGTGGTAATGACATCAATATGGACGTACAGACCAACGCAACAGCATAGGAGACTCACGTAGGAAAGGAACAGACATAGCACCCAAACATTTTCAATAAGAGACCCAAGACCATTCAACGCAAAAAGGACACTCTTTACCCAGGGACGGTGGTGCACGCCTGTAATCCCAACGGTTCAGGAGGAGAACCTGGAGTTCACAGCCAGCCTCAGCAATTTGGCGAGGCCCTAAGCAACTCAGCAAGCCCTGTCTCTAAAAATAAAACATAAATAAAAGGGCTGGGGATGTGGCTCAGTGGTTAAGCACCCCGGGTTGAATCCTTGGTATCAAAAAAGAAGGAAAGGACAAACTTTTCAACAAGCAGTAATGGGAAAATTATAGTTGTAGATGGACAGAATGCCTTTATTTTATTGCTTATTTTTATGTGGTGCTGAGGATTGAACCCAGTGCCTCATGCATGCTAGGCAAGCACTCTGCTACTGAGCTACAACCCTAGCCCCAGTAATGGGAAAATTATACATCCACATGCAAGAAAATGAAATTGGACCCTTACCTAGTACCATGCATAAAAAATTAACTCAAAATGGATCAAATACCTAAAAAATACCAGTTATGGTGGTGCACACCTGCAATCTCAGTGACTCAGGTGGGAAGCTGAGGCAGGAGGATAACAAGTTTGAGGCCAGCCTCAGAAGCTTAGTGAGGCCTTAAACAACTTAGTGAGTCCCTGTCTCAAAACAAAAAAATAAAAAGGGCTGGGGATGTGGCTCAGACAGTTCAGTGAAGAAAATACACATATGGCAAATAAGCACATGCAAAGATATGTCACATCTTTAGCCACCGAGAAAATTCAAATTAAACAGCAATGAGATACCACTTCACAGATATCGGGATGACTGAAGTGAAAAATAGCGTCAATACCAAATGCTGCTGGTGAGAATGTGGAGAAACCAGATGCTCCATACCGGTGACAAGGCCAAGTGGTCCAGGCCCTGGGACATAGTTTGGCAGTTTCTTGAAATACTAAATACGCAGTTACTATACAACCCAGAAATTGCACTCGGCACTGATCCCATTAAAAGGAAGATTTGTCGTCACCCCAAATCCTGTCCATGGATGTTTATAGCTATTTTTATTGATCAAAGCCTCAACCTGGAGATTGACAGATATCCCTAGACCAAAATATGTACACCCACACCACAGAATACTCCTCGGCTATGAAAAGGAATGAATTACATGTAACAATCCAGTTGAATCCCCAGAGAACCATGCTGAATGAACAAAGCCAACCCCGAAAGGTTATGCACATATGATCCCATTTATGTGATATCCTTGAAATGACAGAAGTATAGAAATGGAGAACAAAACAGGGGCCAAAGGGGGCTGAGGTTAGAGAGCAAGTAGGTGTGGCGTGTTGACCTCCCGTCCGTGATATTGTACTATAATTTTGCAAGCTGTTACCATTCAGGGAAACTGGGCAAAGAACATCAGGGTCTGTAGGATTTTTTTTTTCTCCTCCTAGTGCTGGGATCAAGTCCAGGGCTTCGAGCCTGCTAGGCGAGCACTCTACACCCCCCGCCCTATATGACTTTTTAAAATTGTAGGTGAATCTACAATAATCTCAAAATAAAAAAGCTTAATTAAAACCAAAAAGATAGTATGTGTGCTGTATCAGCAGCAACAGAGTGTGCTTACCCCACTTACAAGTATTCTATTTTAATTTTTTATTCTGTTTTTTATATTTGTTCTGTTTAGATATACATGACAGGGGAGTGCATTTGGACCCATGATACATACATGCAGTATAAGTTATTCTAATTAGGATTCCATTCTTGAGGTTGTGCATGGTCTTTCCCATTCCCATCTCCCTCCCTCCCTTCATTCCCCTTTGTCTAATCCAGTGAACTTCTGTTCTTCCCTCCCCACCACACACACTTCAATTTTAGAACAACCTAATTTGCTAGTCAAACAAAATTCTTTGCAGATAGAATTCTGCCCGCGGCTGCAATTCACAGCTCCTGTCCAAGCCCTGGAAACATCCTTTAGCACAGGAATCCAATGAGATTGACAGCCAAGTGTAAAATACACATTTAGTGACATGTATTATTCCTACTATTTATTTCTTAGCCTCACACACCAAACAAATACCTCACACCACAGTCACGTGCACAGCCCACCACAGATGCCATATGCATACACACACACACACACACACACACACACCAGCACCACACTGACACCCAGATGCTGCAGCAAGTTAAAACGGACACAGCGACTGCAGCACGCCTGGGTGGTGCCCTGAGCCACTCGTCCCCAGGGCTCTACATGGTCTGTGCCCTGATCCTGGGCATCTGGAGCCCCAAATTCCTCAAGCCCTAAGCTCCTCCCTCCTCGATTCTGATCTCCTGCAGCCTAGAGATGGCAGGATTCTGATTCTGTAGAGACTGCAGAGCACAGGCTGGGGCAGAAGAAAGGGGAGGAGTCCACAGGTGTCTCTGCCAGGAGGAAGTGGGCAGTGGGGCCCGGGGTCTGCGGTGGAGGGGTGGACACCAGGAGGGAGGGAGAGGCGGGCTGGCCCCCTGGCTCTGGGCGCTCTTCTCTTGGTTCTCTCGCCGCCCCTACAGCGCATGCGGTCCTCTACCCACCGCGCCTGGTCACCCCTTCCCTGCCAGCTCCTGCCCCACTCCTGCAGCCCAGCCTTGGAACTCCACTTCCCTCCAGTCACAAAGTGCCTGCTTCAGGGTCCAGTCCTGGAGTGGCTGTCACACCTTGGGCTGTGCTGCTGCTTTTGGATAGGAATGTGGGTGGGGGTGTCCATTATGCCTGAAGATTCCAAGCCTTTTCCATTCCTAGACACCCTGACCCCACCCTCTTGGGCCCATGTCTACCCAAGCAACACACCCACACAGACAGACACACACCAAGGCCCCAGCACTACAGTGGCTTTTATTTTAACAGCTTAATGAGGTATAATTTCCATACCATGGAACTCACCAATTCAAATTGCACAACTCAATAGTTTTTGTTATGTTTTAAGGACTGATGCAACCACAGCACAATTAATGGAGAAGACTTTCATTACCCCAAAGGAAAAAAAAATACCCTTATCAGTCACTTCCCACTTCTAACAAAACCTTATCCCGGACCCCATCTTTATAGATTTCCCTAATCTGGATATTGTTTATAAATGGAATCATACAGTAGGTGCTCTTTTGTGACTGACTTATTATATTCTTTTTTAGAAACCAAATAATATTCCATTGAATGGATATGCTACTTTTTTTTTTCTTTACTACCAGGGATTGAACTCAGCGGCGCTTAACCACTAAGCTACATTCCCAGGCCTATTTTGTATTTTATTTAGAGACAGGGGCTCACTGAGTTGCTAAGCACCTCCCTGTTGCTGAGGCTGGCTTTGAATTTGTGATCCTCCTGCCTCAGCCTCCTCAGATGTTGGGATTACAGGCATGCGCTACTGTGCCCAGCTGGATATCCTGAATTTTTTTTTTAATCCATGGTACATTTGTTTATCCATTCATCAGCTGGTGGACATTTAGGTTGTTTCTACCTTTCGGCTGTGATACATAATGCTGCTATGAACATTAGTGTACAAGTTTTTTTTTTTTTTTCCACATGAACTTATGTCTCCATTGTTCTTGGGTGAATACTGGAAGTAGAATTGCTAGGTCATATGCAAACTCTATGTCCAAACTTTTGAGAATCTGCCAGACTGTTTTCAAGAGTGTGCACCATTTTACATTCCCACCTGCAGAGTCTGAGGGTTTCGATTGCAATTTCTCCACATCTTTGTCAACACTTGTTATGGTTAATGTTTTGATTACAGCCATCCTGGCGGGTGTGAAGTGGTATCTCTCTGCAGTTTTGTGGGGTGTTTTTTTTTTGTTGTTATTGTTTTGTTTTTTTGACCAGGGGCACTCAACCACTGAGCTACATCCCCAGCCCTTTTTTAATTTTTTTTTTTAATTTTGAGATAAGGTCTTGATAAGTGGCTCAGGACCTCGTTAATTGCTGAGGCTGGCCTTGAACTCATAATCCTCCTGCCTCAGCCTCCTGAGCCACTGGGATAACAGGCCTGAGCCCCGCACCTGGCAGATTGATTCCATTTCTTGGCTGCTGTGAATAGTGCTGATGCCTCCTGAACATGCTGAGTTCCTTTCCTCTGGACATCCACCCAGCGGTGGCACGGCTGGTCCTGTGGTGGTTTCCTTTTCCGTTTTCCTGAGGGGCCGCCACCCTGTTTTCTATAGCTGCTGTACTAACACACCCTCCCGCCAGGAGTGTGCAAGGGTCCCCTTTCCCCTATCCCCTTTGGCACCTGCTATCTTTGGCCATTCTAATTGGAGTGAGGCCACATCTCGTTGTGGTTTGATTTCCTTTCCACTTTGTCAACTGGATCGTTTGTGTTTCTATATTAAGTTGTAAGGACCAGGGTAGATACTGAGCGCAATGTTGATTGGTGATGTTTGTCCAGAACCAAAGTCTTATTTGCCAAGTCCCTGAAGTTTGGCCCCTGGGCATGAAGCTCTCTATCCTGCTTGCCCTGCCCAGCAGGTCTGTCTCACCCAGGCTCAAAAACAAGGCCCTTCGTTCCTGCCCATCCCTCTAACCCTAGCAGCACAGAATCAGCCCCTTCTCACAAAGAAGGCAATTGACACTCAGTATGGGTGGATAGGACCTGCTCAAGGTCTAATGACCCAGGAGAGTGAAGTCAAGGTCAAATTCAGATCTGTCTGACCACACTGCCCTCTTCCCACACCATTTCTCTGAACCTTTGCATACCCTGCCTCGGTTGTTTTCTGCCTCTTGGTACATTTAGGTTTTCTATTGTTGCCACAATCCTAAGAGGTGAGTCATGGGGACATCATTTTCCTCACTTTACAAGGGAGGAAACTGAGGTTAGAGAAGATGACGTGACTCGCCCCAGCTGTGGAGTCAGCAAGAGTCAGTCAGAGCCATGACAGCCAACCCTGGCACAACTGGCTGTCCAGTGGAGGACCATGCTAGGGCCAAAAGCCGGCCACCTCAGCTCCTGACATACTGCCTGGGGTAGAGGGGAGGGTCTACCTTTTTTCCTGGTCCAAAGCCACTCCCACTAAAAAGGACCTGGGCTACAGGAGAGCCACCTCCACCCAGCACCCAGCTGGGCCCTCTGGCACTCCCAGCCCTGCCCAACAGGCCCAGCCCAAGACCTTTGCCCTTGCAAGAAGAAGGACCCTGGTTTCCATGGGCCTCTGGCCCTGTTTACCTGAATCTTCTATCACTCCAGGCTGGGGCACTTTTTTTTGAGAGATGGGAAGCAACCCAGAAAACCCCTGAACCCAACTCATGGTCTTGCATTTTGGCAGAGGAGGCCTTGGTTTCCACTAGATTACAAACTCCACCACCACCTTGTCCAGGGAACACAGTGTGGGAGGGCCACAGCAGGTCAGGATGCAGAAACAAGAGAAGTCACTAAACCAACAATCAACTGAGAACAGTGCTGGGGTTGCAATAGAAATGACACCGGCAGCACTGGGGATATAGCTCAGTTGGTAGAGTGCTTGCCTTGATGCACAGGGCCCGGGGTTCAATCCCCAGCACCATAAGAAAAAGAGAAAGAAGAAAGAAATGACATCTGGCAAAAATTCGTGGTCCTCTTGGAACAGACTGAGAAAAACAATAAAATATTATAAGAAGAATATAGAGTGTGTCAGAAGGTATTAAACTGCTAAGGAGCCTGGCATGCTGGTGCAGGCCTGTAATCCTAACAACTCAGGAGGCTGAGGCAGGGGCCAGCCTGGGCGACTTGGTGAAATCCTGTCTCAAAATATTTTTAAAAAATATATAGAGGGCTGGATATGTGGCTCAAGCGGTAGCACACTCACCTGGCAGATGTGCGGGGGGGCTGGGTTCGATTCTCAATACCACATAAAAATTTTTAAAAAATAAAATAAAGATATTGTGTCCACCTAAAACTAAAAATAAATAAATAAATTCTAAAATTTTTCTGAAACTCGAGGAGACTATAAAATACGAAAAGGGACAGGTCATTGTGAGCTAAGTATCTGCAATTTTAAATAAGGTGGTCAGGGATGACCTTGTTGGGCACAAAACCTAAAGGGGGAAAAGTAAGCCAGAGTGTCCATGCAGAGGGGACAAGTGGAGGGGCCAACAAGTGCGGGGCCTTGAGGCAGGAGCCCTGGCACGCCGGAGCAAAAGCCGGGGGACCCCCGTGCTGCGGTGAGGGGAAGAGGCGATTGTGGGAGATGGCAGGATCCCCGAGGCCAAGTCTGAGAGGCTCCGAGCTGGTGGGGAGCGCACAGGGCTGGGAGCAAGGTCTGAGAGGGTGTTTCTGACTTTTCATTTTTGCCTGAATTAAATCTTTCACCACCACTTCATTCAAGTTCCCCGAAGAACTCACTCGGGGCCCAAAGGAGGGAAGAGGAGGCTCCGTAGAGGAGGGAACTCAGTGGGGGAAGGTGGCTGCGGGGAGGGAAAGGCATCCAGGCTCACCGCCAGCGGAGGGGGCTGGACCCGGGCTGGAGAATTTGAGTTCAGCACTAGTCTCGGTGACCCGGGGCCCTCAGCAGGCAGTCCCCGGCTTCCGAGCCCACCTCCAGGCCTGGGCAACCCCACCCGCCCGGATGAGGCGGGCAGATACAGACTTGCGCTGTTTCCAAGGCTGGAAGGACCCCGAGCAGGTGCGCAGTCGCGCAGTCGCCGGTTCCAACCAACGGCCGCGGCCACGCCCCCGCCGGCGCTCGCGGGCTGAGCAGTCCCAAGAGTTGGCCGCGCCCCCATCCCACGCCTCCCGCTCCTTAGGCGCCGAAAATGGCAGGGGTGGGAAGGGTAGTACTGGAAGTCAAACAGTTTGTGGTTTGCACCCCAAATCCTTGAACCGCCCGTTGCCCCTCCTGCCCCAGGGAATTTTTTTCTGAGCTTGGGGACAAAGAGCGAGGAGCGGGGGTTGGGGAGAGCCCGCAGGTCCCTCCCTTAGCACCCCCCACCCGGGCGCACACTGCTCCTGGCCAAGTCCTTCCTCCCAAGGCACTTGGTGAAAGTGGGAGGGGGGCCACGTCACTGTCCCCAGGCCTGGGAGACCGCGGCTCCGCCTCCCCCCCCCCCGCCCCCGCCGGAGCTCTGGGCACCAAGCTAAATGTAACTGGCCCCAGCCCAGAGCCAGCCCAGTCCCCGCGCCCGCCCACAAAGCTACAGGTGCAGGGGCAGCCGCGGCGCCAGCGCGCAGAGCCGAGCCGTTAGCGCGCGCCGTCGGTGAGTCGGTCAGTTTGTCCGTCGCTCCGGGCGTTGGTCTGTGTGTCAGCGCGCCGCGGCTCCAGCCCAGGCCCAGCGGCACGCGGCCTCTCTCCTCCCAGCACCCGGAGTCGCCGGTAGAGCCGGCTTTGGCACAGAAACCATGTCCATGGGCCTGGAGATCACCGGCACCTCGCTGGCCGTGCTGGGCTGGCTGTGCACCATCGTGTGCTGCGCGCTGCCCATGTGGCGCGTGTCGGCCTTCATCGGCAGCAGCATCATCACGGCGCAGATCACCTGGGAGGGCCTGTGGATGAACTGCGTGGTGCAGAGCACCGGCCAGATGCAGTGCAAGATGTATGATTCCCTGCTGGCGCTGCCGCAGGACCTGCAGGCGGCCCGCGCCCTCATCGTGGTGGCCATTCTGCTGGCCGCTTTCGGGCTCCTCGTAGCACTTGTGGGCGCCCAGTGCACCAACTGCGTACAGGACGAAACGGCCAAGGCCAAGATCACCATTGTGGCTGGCGTGCTCTTCCTGCTGGCCGCCCTGCTCACCCTCGTGCCAGTGTCCTGGTCCGCCAACACCATCATCCGGGACTTCTACAACCCCGTGGTGCCGGATTCCCAGAAGCGGGAGATGGGCGCCGGCCTGTACGTGGGCTGGGCGGCCGCGGCAATGCAGCTGCTGGGCGGCGCGCTGCTCTGCTGCTCGTGCCCACCCCGCGAGAAGTACGCGCCCACCAAGGTCCTCTACTCCGCGCCGCGCTCCACCGGGCCCGGCATGGGCACAGGCACCGCCTACGACCGCAAGGACTACGTCTGAGGTGGCAAAAGCAGATAGAGTCCTCCGCCGCCACCAGGAGCTCGTGCTCCCACCAGTCCAGCCTGTGGTCTTCAGTCGGAGATCGGCCCACCCCCAGGTGCCAGGCAGCTCTCTAGACGGACTGGGAGAGGCCGGCCCGGCGCCCCCTTCTCCAGCCGCCACCCCTTTTCGGACCAGAAAGCCGGACCGCAGGACCTAAGGACCGACCCGCATGGAAAACAAAACCTCACCTTTTTTAGAGCGCCGGGCTGGGGTGGCCACCGCTACTTGCCAGCCCCATCGGGCGCGACCCCCAAGCCCGCGTTGGGCAGGGACCGGCAGCCACGAAACGGGCCACTCGTTATTTTTCAATAAAAGTTTTTCCTTTTGCAGTTGCTGGCGCCTCCTTGTCCTGAGCGCCGGTGGTCCGCCACCTCCCTGCTGAGTGCCGCCTCTGGGGTCGCCCTAAGCTGGAATCCCCCTCTCCCGCTGGATGGAGCTCAGAACAGGACGGAGGTTCAGTAACGTGGGAGTGAGGGTGTAAATTGAGCGTGGTGCTCACTGGGTGGTCACTTGCCGACCCACTGGGGATTTGGGCGCTGAATCTACAGAGCCTGTGCGGCCAAAGCGCAATCTAGAGAGTGGGGCACACTGCAGGCTTGGCTGTGGGAGGTCAGGGGAAGGTGGCAGGGACCCTCCTCTCACAGGATGTGCCTGTTGGATGTGCTTGGAGTTGGATCCTCCCCAGTGCTTGACCATCTCCGTGCGCTGTGTGAAAGAGCACATTTGATACTGTGATTTCATATTTGGAGAAGGAAAACAAAAAGACCTATTGTTTGAATCCAACTCACCACCAAAAGGAAAGCTGGGCAAAATCTCACCTGGAGGAGAGATGAGAACAAGATCCCATCTTCTTCCTGGGGCACTCCAGAATGGGAAAGAGGGAGAACTGAGAATATACATCTCAAAGGGGCTAGAGGTCAACAATGTTGAGAAATACTTGTGTCTCAGAGACAGGTAAAGGGCTCAGTGCTCAGGCCCAGGGCTAGAGAAGAAAGACTCCTGTGCTCAGAAAAGGTGGGAAAGAAAGGTAGGGTAGCAGTCATTTCTGTGAGATAATGGGGCAGAAATAACACAGAGCAAGACAGGAAGGGCTCCAGGTACATGCTCTGCAAATGTCAGGGTGTTGTGTTTCACGTTAAATAAAGAATTTGGGGAGGGGGCTGGGGCTGGGGCTGTGGCTCAGCGGTAGATCCCTCACCTAGCATGGGCGAGGCCCTGGGTTCGATCCTCAGCACCACATAAAAATAAAATAAAGATATTGTGTCCATCTACAACTAAAAAATATAATATTTTAAAAAAAGAATTTGGGGGAGCCTGCTGATGTGGTACTAGCCTATAATCCCAGCCTCTCGAGAGGCTGAGGCAAGAGAATTGCGGTTTTAAAAAGATATGATTTGTTGGGGAGGAGAGCATGAGGTTGGGTGGAGGTGGGGCAGAACCTGAGCAAAGCAGTTAAGGAAGCAAGATTCCCTGGATTTGAGAGCCACTCAGAGGTGCAGGGAAAGGCAGGAAAGGATCTAGGATAACCCACCCTCAATTTTCCACCAGATCAGAGATTGGATGGTGGTGCCATTTACCAAAAAATGAGCCCAGGTTTCTGGGGGAAGCTGATGGGTTCCATTGGGGGCATATTGAGTTGGGCGAACTCCTCCAGGACATTATGGTAGAGACACCCAGGAAGCAGGAAGCAGGAGGGCGTGTTCCCAGGTCTGGTAAACTGGGAATGGTGAACATACATACAGATGGCAATCGAAACCTGGGAAAGCATGAGGTCAGTCCAGAAACCAAAAAAAGAAAGGAAAAAAAAAGTGTTTCAAGGAGGCGGTGTTTGCAACCGTGTCTCTAGGCTACCAAAGTGGTCAAGCAGATGAGGCCTGAGGAGTAGCCATGGGATTAGGAACCCCAGGGGTGGGCACAGGTGGCCTTAGCAGAAGGTGTCGGGGACAGAGGCAGCCGAGGGAAAAGTGAACAGGAGGTGGGAAGTCAAGGTGCAACCTGTAGACCACCTGTCCAAGAGGCAGGCTCATTGGGAGGGTCGGGGCTGGTGACTCAAGGGGGAGCAGGTGTCTGAGATTGGGGAGACTTGAAATGGTTTCCAAATGATTGGATCTTGAACTCGTTTTAGCTGCAGCAAAGTGAAAGCTCAGTAAAATCCTCGAGGCCCCTGGATTTCTAAGGAGAACACTTTAGCACCAGAAAAATTCTTACCTTGGTTAAGAAATGCCAACATGTTGTCACCTCCATGACCCAAGGAAGAGGAGGTGGGTTACTATTAATAGCAAGTGACCCCAGCTTAGGGTCACTCCCCATAAGATCCCAGGAAAGGACTGGGCGGTTGGAAGACTGTCCCCAGCAGATTCCACTTAGAGAACACTCTTCTTGAGGGGGTGGGGCTCAGGAAGGGCGAAAGTGAACCTGTGGCCAGGAGGTGATTGACAGAAGGCTGGGGAAGCAGCTCGGTGAGAGGGAGGGCTCAGTGAGGGAGGGGCTTGGAGATGGGAGGGGCTGTTGAGGGAGGGGCTTGGAGGTGAGAGGCTTAGGGCTAGGAGAGAAGAAGGGAACTGAGGGAAGAGTTTTCTCTAGGCCTCTCTGGAATTTGGGGCAGTGGACAGAGGGCTAAAGTTTGTCCCTCCCTCCACCCCCAGCAAACCCTTGCCAAGGGAGCCAGATTGCACCAAGCTAGAACTAAGGGACACTGGATAGCCTCTTTGTCCTGGTTACTCATTGACTATCAGCTTCAAGAGGGCAACCTGAACACACCTCTCCCTGCCATGTTGAAGGCCAGCGCCAACCTGCCCCAGTAGCTCACCCAGTACCCCCAAACCAGAGGGGTATGACAGAGAAGGGAGACAGACCCATTCCTGTGTTGGGCAGGCAGGGATCAGGGGCCTCAGACTCTCCCCTGGCTGCCTACCTGATCTCCCCAAGCCTGGGCACCCCGGGACCTCCCGAGGGAATGGGGGAGGAAGAGTAAGACAGTTCCTGGCTCCATCCTACGCCCTCCCCACAAGCTCCCACATCCTTGCCTGGCTTCCGGATCTGTCCCAACTCAAGGCTTTTTCAACCTCTTTGGAGTCCAGGGCCCAGGTAGAGTTGGCACACAGACCCCAAGCTGAGGATGGTCCTGGGGAGGGGTCTCAGGAAGTTTCAGGGCAGAGAAAGACGTTTGGTGTCTAGGAACACACCCTGGGCTGGGAGCCAGGAGACCTCATTGCTAGGTCCTCTCCCTTGTGGTTCTAGCCCTGCCCTCCCCTCCCGGGTCTTGGTTTCCTGTCATTTCCACAAGGGAGATGGACCAGATGCCCCATGAGGTGCCATCTTCACCTCCTGCAGAGGAAAATTAGCCAGAACCAAACACACCAGGGGCACTTTCCTCATCTACAAAATGAGTGTGATAATAGCATTGAGTTGGGTTAAGGAGTAGTTGAATGAGCCCCCAGTACCCCTTAGCCCAACTCTTCCCATCACCCACACACTACCCCATACTGTTGTCAGACTTCCCACCAGAAGGTCATCTCCCGAGGTCACAACAGTATCCTGAGCTTCTCTGTCTGCAGCACCCAGCAGGTGGCACAGGGAGGCTGGTCAGAGATGATTCTGGAATGAAGGCAGGCCTGCCTGCTTGCATGATGCTAGGTACACAGTAGGAGTTTAATTAACGTGTGTTCACGTGGTTAATATTTTGGTATATTCAATCAGGCAGGAGCTTGGGGACATGGGGAAGATGGAGGATTTGTGAGAGAGTCCCTGGGTTTCTTCAAAATCCACAGCCCTGGAGCCCCCTGCCAGGCAGCCCCGGGGCTTGTCTCACCCCACTTCCCACTTGTCCCCTGGGCATCCCAGACTTGCCACACCTGTTTGAGCTCTTCTTCCTGCTCAGAACAAAAGCCAAGTGCTTGGTCAAACAAACACTGTTATTGTGGCTCCCTCAAGGTCTGCTGCAGGCCTGAAAGGAGCACACTGCCTTTGTTTCTTCCCCACCAGGTTCCAGTAAAGATCACCCTTGCCACTGGTGAGCTGGTCAAATAGCCAGCAGGAGCTCCCAGCTCATCAGTAAGCAGGTGATGCTGCCCTTGGTACTGGCAAACCCCCCGAGGCTCACAATGTGATGGGACTGGTTTCAGGTCTTGCCACCCTCTGTCAATGACCTGCCAACCGTCTTGTAACTTCTAGACGTACCCCCTCTCTTCACTTGTACTGCCATAGCTCCAGGGGCCACCACTGTCATTCTGTCACAGCTCCAGAGGCCTCCCACCTCCAGGCTCCCTCTCCAGAGTCCTGCCCGGCTATGCCCCTTTCTAAGCCATTCGCCACGGAACCATCTGGAATTGGACCATGTCCCTCCTTTATTAAAATCCTTCAGGCCCTCTACCTCCAGATGGCTCTTAGGACCTACCAGGATCTGGCCTGCCTTGAGAGCCCCTCCAGGGGCAGGCCCTCCTGTGTCTCCACATGGTCCCACCTCCTCCCCACCCCAGCCACGAAGGCCGACCTCCTGGCCATCCTTTTTCTCCTCCAAAATCCTGTGCCTGCTGGACCCTGGGTCTCAGCGCAGATCCCTTTTTCTTGGTACAGGCGCCCAATCTCACCTTACCCATGGGGCAAACTTAGAGGTTCCTTCTTGTCTCGGTTGAGGGAATGTTCCCTGATACCCCTACATCCGGGACCACACCACAGCACTGGTCACTCTGGTCCACTGTCTCCTCTTCGCTTGTGTTCCTCCTGCCTGTGAACCCTCCGTCTGTGAGGGGCCCTGAACATCCTGTTGGCCTTTTATACCCCCAGCCAACACTGAGCTGAGGCGGTGCCAGCCTGGAACCCCAGCAACTCAGGAAGCTGAGAAGGAGGATCAGAAGTTCAAGGCCATCCTCCGAAACTTAGTGAGGCCCTGTCTCAAAATAAAAAATTAAAAGGGTGGGGAATGTGGCTTAGAGGTAGAGCACCCCTGGGTTCATTCAATCCCTAATACTGCAAAAAAAATAATTAATTAAAATAATCATAATAATGGGGTGGCATTGCCACCCAGCCTAGAGAAGCAGAGGGGGAAACCAAGCTACGGGAACGGGGCTGAGAGGCAGAGGGAGGGAAAGGATACTGCACAGTAGGAACCTGTACAAGGACACCACCTCTGCTGGAAGGACAGAGAACAGATTCAGAGGCCATAACTAGTATTTTGCGTTAATTTTTTTAGTTGTCAATGGACCTTTATTTTATTTATATGCAGTGCTGAAAACTGAGCCCAGCGCCTGCTCTCTACCATGGACTTACAGCCCCAGCCCCATAATGAGCATTTTGATGATATCCAATAGGAGAAAAATGCTGGGCACAGTGGTGCATGCCTATAATCCCAGTGGCTGAGGAGGCTAAGGCAGGAGGATCGCAAGCTCAAAGCCAGCCTCAGCAACAGTGAGGTGCTAAGCAACTCAGTGAGACCCTGTCTCCAAATAAAAATACAAAATAGGGCTAGGGATGTGGCTCATTGGTCAAGTGCCCCTGAGTTCAATCCCTGGTACAAAAAAAAAAAGCAATAGGAGAGAAAATAATAATTCATTACAATTGCTGGGTGCAAGGATTGAGTGAACGTGGACAATATCACGTCTGACCTGCTAGATCCCAAGTTTGCTGACCACTGCACGTCCCTGCCTCTCCTCTGTATCTTCCTGTTGGTGTAACACATATCAGTACAACAGTTCTGGAGGACAATTTGTCCACTTCTATTAAAAAAATAAAGTCTCTGAGTCTGGGAGTGTAGCTCAGTGGTAAAGCACTTGCCTAGCGTGCCTTGAAGCCCTGGGTTACATCCCCAGAACCACCAGGATTTTTTTCTAATTTTTAAGATAAATTCTCTTAAATATAAAAATACTCTGAGACCCTGCAATTTCACAAGAGAGGTTGTTCAGAAAACACCCTGTGCAAGGATGGGGATATGCATTCCATCCACCCACCCACAGACGACCGGCCCAGAGCCCCAACTCCAGAGGTGACTCATGGCTAGACCAATCCCATCGTGGTGGGGGGTTCTCTTTGCCTTTTGGTTTAGAGGGGCATGTGACAGTTCCAGCTAATGAGACAGGAGGGAAGGTCTGCTGGGAATTTGGATTCTGCCATCCTAAAGAAGAGGCACCTCCTCTTCTTCCCCTGGATGCTACCTTGTCTGATGGGGACCAGCTTGAAACCCAGAAGAGCCCAAGCACGAAGCCAGTGACACAGTTTGGAGAGGAGGAACCTGGAGACCCCTGGAAACATTTCCCACCCACTAATGGTGACCTCCCTGGGACCTCTGATTCCTCTAGATCTCTGCTTGTGGGAGATGCGGCTTATCACTTAAGCCCCAGTTTGACTTGGGGTTTCAGCCCAAGGAGTGAATACAACTCAGCCACCACAAAAATAATCAGGTACAACAAATCGCACAAAGTGGGCTTGCAAAAATTAATTAATTAATTAATTAATTAATTAAAGCAAACCTGAATCTTGGGGCTGGGGGTGTGGCTCAGTGGTGTTTAGCATGTTGGAGGCCCTGGGTTCCATCCCCAACAGCCTGAATTGGATCAGTTTTTTAGATCCAGTATCAATTTACAAGATATGCAAAAGAGAAGGGAGCACATTAAATAGAGAATTAGAAAAATACAGAATATGCAAATTTCTGTTGGACAAACACCTTCAGACCCTCCTACCAATTTTTTTTTCCAAGAAAAAAATGAGATGTAGGGGGACCCTCCAGATCAAAAGAGCCCTTAAAAATACACACCCACACAGGGCCAGGCTCCATGGCACATGCTGTAATCCCAGCAGCTCCGAAGGCTGAGACAGGAGGATCATGAGTTCAAAGCCAGCTTCAGCAATAGTGAGGAGCTAAGCAACTCAGTAAGACCCTGTCTCTAAGTAAAATACAAAATAAGGCTGGGAATGTGGCTCAGTGCTTGAGTGCTCCTGAGTTCAATCCTTAGTACCTCCCCAAAAAATACACACACACACACACACACATATACATGTATATATATATATATATATAAAATCTCAACAGACCGCAGCTGTAAACCTTAATTGATTCCTGATTCAACTGATAATATTTGTGGCATTTGTGAAATAGTTGAAAATCTGAGTACACACCTGTAATTCCAGCAACTCAGGAGGCTGAGGCAGGAGGATAAAAGTTTGAAGTCAGCCTCAGCAACTTAGTGAGGCCCTCAGCAACTTATTGGGCTGGGGATGTGGCTCACCCTTCAAATCATGCTTAGGTTCCATCCTCTGTGCAAAAAAAAAGTACTGAGTGGACAAATTGATGATATAAGAAATTATTTCTTTGTAAAGTGTTTAATATGATGGTTTATGAGGGTTTTTTGTTGTTGCTTTCTTTTGTTTTTTGTTTATTTGGTACCAGGGATTGAACTCAGGACACTAAATCACTGAGCCACATCCTGAGCCCTTTTCATTTCTGTTTTTTTTTTTTTTTTAGAAAAATTGCTAAATTACTTAGGGCCTTGCTAAGTTGCTGAGCCTGACTTTGAACTTGAAATCCTCCTGTCTCAACCTCCCCAGCCAGTGGGATTACAGGCATGCGCAACCATGCCTGACTGTGAAGTGTTTGTTTTAATTTCTTACCTTTTAGAGGAACATACTAAAATAATCACAGATGAAATGATGTAATGTCTGGGTTGTACTTCAAATCAATGTGTAGGTGCAGGGGAGATGCCTGGGGTAGAGATGAAACAAGATTGAATGGTGCAGGGGGTTCACACATCATCCTATCTCCCTTTGTGTGTGTGTGTGTGTGTGTGTGTTTGTAGTTGTAGATGGACAACAAGCCTTTATTTGTTTAATTTATATGTGGTCCTAAGGATTAAACCCAGGGCCTCACAGACATGCTAGGCAAGTGCTCTGCCATTGAGCTACAGCCCAACCCACTTTGTATATGTTTAAATTTTTCCATAATGAAAACTTCTTTAAAAATAGATTTATATTAATAAAAAATATATACATCACTCAGAAATCCCTTTTCACCTTGTAATTGAACTGCACTCCCTGTCTGCTGCATCCTTAACCTCAAGGGGACCTGAGGTAGGTCCCAGGACACACACCCCCCCCAAGGGTTCCTTACTCCCCTGCGTTTCCTAGTTCCGGATGGTGCAGTATCTGCATGTGACCTGGGGTTATCCTCCTTCCCATTGCTGGGTCTGGGGCTGTGGCTCAATGGCAGAGCGCTTGCCTTGCACCTGTGAAGCCCTGGGTTTGATCCTCAGCACCACACAATGATAAATAGGTAAAAATAAAGATATTGTGTCCATCTACAACTAAAAAAAATTTTTTTTAAATACCTAACATAGTGCAAATACTATGCAAATGGATGTACTATGTCGCTTAGGGACTCGTGGCAAGAAAAAAAAATCCTTGTGTGTTCAATACAGACGCAATTTTTTTCCCCAAGTATTTTCGATCCCGGGTTGGCTGAATCATTAACCTGCGGTTGCAGAAGGCCCAGTGCATGGATATGTTCTGGGAGCTGTTCAATCTTTTTCTTTTCTTTTTTCCTTAATTTTGAGACAGGATCTTGCTAAATTGCTGGAATGCGGGAACCTGATCCCCAGCGTGGCCTACAGGCGCGCTGCCACCTCCCTGCCCCGCAGCGCCCATCCTTCCAGAGCCTTTTCCCTGCTCCGGTCCCCAGCAGAAGCCGCCCTCACGCCGCGCGGCCACTCCTGCCTGCCCCTGCCCATACCCGGCCTCCACTCCCAGGACTCCGCAAGGCCACAGGTGCCTCCGGTAGTCACCGCTAACCATCAGGCTCCTCTCCCCAGCCTACTCTCTCGCACGCTTGTGACCCGGGACGGCTGGCTCCCGAGTCCCCCTCGGCTGCCCGCCCTGTAGGAGCCACCCTCACCTGACCTCCCTCCTCCCTGCGCCGGCCTCCCCCTCCCACTCAGGCGTCCTCTGGTTGGGCCCTCTTCTCTTCCTCCAACGTGCTCTTCTCTTTGATCGTCTTCACGCTGCCAAGCTCTGTGATCATGGGCAATTAATTAACCTCTCTTAGGTGCCATTCTCCCATCCATAAAGGGGATCTAAGTGATAACGTGCGCTCTCGAAGTCCTTAGGAGGATTAGCTGGGTTAATGGATAGAAAGCATTTGGCACATGCCAAGCCCTCAGTAAAGGTTAACTGTTTTGAGCTCTCAGGGACATTTCAAAGGGAACATGTCCCCAGGTGGAACTCTAGGTTCTTACCACTAATACCCTAGAGATGAAAGCAAAGATTTCTCCATCTCTGTAAATAAAGCAAGGACCCAGCCTGGATGTGGTCCTGATTGCTTCTTCTCCCTCATCACCATCTCCCTTCCTACCCAGACAATTCTTCATCAAGCTTCTTAACTCTAGCTCCAAATTACACCCCAAACCTACCCATCTCTCTCCACCTCCACGTTCACCTCCCAGTCAAAAGTCACCATGGCGCATCCATTGTGGGCTGGGGATGTGGCTCTGGGATAGAGTGCTTGCCTTGGCCGTGCAAACCCTGGTGTTCCATTTCCAGCCCACCCACCAGATGTCCCAACCCAATATCTACATTTGTGCCTCCTAATTGATTTGTGTCTCTTCCATTTCCTCTCTAACCTGTTCCCCCTCTTCTGGTTAGCCAAGCAGTCTTTGGCTAACTGGGGAGGCTGGGGCAGGAGAATCAAGCTCAAGTTCAAGGCCAGCCTCAGAAACTTTATAAGACCCTGTCTAGAAATAAACAAAAAGGGCTAGGGGTATAGTTCACTGGTAGAGCACCCAGCACTGAAAATTAATTAATTCAATTAAAAGCCATGCTTGGTAGCATTTAAGGTGGCACATACCTGAAATCCTAGTGACTCGGGAAGCTAAGGCAGGAGGATTGCAAGCTGGAGGCCAGCCTGGACAATTCAGTGAGACCCTAAGCAACTTCGCAAGAACTTGTCTCAAAATAAAAAATAAAAAGGGCTGGAATTCCTAGAAGAAAATGTAGGGTCAGCACTCTAGCATACGGGCTCAGGTAGGACCCCTAGAGCTCGGGAAATAATGCCAAGCATTAATAAATAGGATGGCATCAAATTAAAAGGCTCCATACAGCAAAGGAAGCAATGTGAAGAGAGAACCTACAGAATGGGAGGAAATCTTTGCTAGCTACTCACCTGACAGAGGATTAATATCCAGAATATATAAAGAACTCAAAACCCTTACCAACCAAAATAAATAACCCAATTAATAAATGGGCAAATGAACTAAACGGACACATCTCAAAAGAAGAAATACAAATGGCCAACAAATATATAATAAATGTTCAATGTCGTTAGCAATTAGGGAAATGGAAATCAAAAGTACACTGAGAGGGCTGCGGGTGTGGCTCAGTGGTAGAGCACTCGCCTAGCACGTGAGGGACACTGAGTTCGATCTTCAGCACCATATAAAAAAATAAAATAAAGGTATTGTGTCCAGCTTAAAAAAAAACAAAATATTAAACAAAATATTTTTAAAAAACTACACTGAGATTTCATCTCACACCAGTCAGAATGACAGTCATCAAGAATACAAACAAGAAATCGGACACAGTGGCACACACCTGTAATCCCAGCAGCTCAGGAGGCTGAGGCAGGAGAATTGCAAGTTCAAAGTCAAGTTGGGATTGTAGCAATTTAGTAAGACCCTAACAACTCAGTGAGACCCTCTCTCTAAATAAAATATAAAAAGGGCTGGGGGTATGGCTCAGTGGTTAAGTGCCCCCAGGTTCAATCCCTGGTACCCCCCCCCAGAAAAAAAAACCCCGAATACAATCAATAATAAATGCCAGAAAAGACGTAGAGAAAAAGGAACTTTTACACCTGCTGGCGGGATTGTAAATTGGGACAACCACTCTGGAAAACGGTGTGGAGGCTCCTCAAAGGACAGGCATGGAGCAACCACGGGACCCAGCTACATCATTCTTCAGTATTTATCTAAAGAATTAAAATCACCATACGATAGTGACACATGCAGACCCGTGTTTGTAGCAGCACAGTTCACAATAGACAGACTATGGACCAGCCTGGGTGTCCATCGATGAATGAAAAAAGAAAATGTGATATATACACACACACACACACACACACACACACACACACACACATACATGCATATACATATAGATATGTACACACATACAATGTGTTTTTGTTTTATTCATCCACAAAGGAAAATGAAATTTTGGTGTTTGCAGTAAATGGATAGAGACCTTCATGTTAAGTGAAATAAGTCAAACTCAGAAGGTCACGGGTCATACATTTTCTCTCACATGGGGAAACCAGAGGGAAACAGGGAAATGAAGGTGGGGGGTGGATCTCCTAAAAATCAGAGGGAGATCAACAGAGGAAAGGGTGCAAGGGGTAGGAGAAGAGAGGGAGGGTAAGTGCTGGGGAGCGATATTGGCCAATATATATCATTCTATTGTGTCCACGTGCACAGATGGGCGGAGAAATCCCATCAATATGCAATATGTAATGCACCAATTAAAAAATGTAGAAAGAAAAAAATTCTACCCGTACCAAAAAAAAAAAAAAAAGCGGGGGGGCTGAGGATATAGCTCACTGGCAAAGTACACCTGTGTTCAAGCCCCAGCTCCAAAGTCATAACAACAACAATAAAGTTGTTTGCAGACCAATACAGGGTTCTGGCAATCAGTCCACAAGCCCACCTGCATAATGTAATTTTCTGTAATTCATCTTAGAGTCCCCCCTTGATGCTCCACTCGGCCGAGGCAACAGGTAACAAGTGCAGCTTCAAAGGCCCCAAGATTGGGCCACAAAATCCCAGAATATTTAGCAGGACCGAATATGGGGGCGCGCTGGGGAGAGGGCGAGTTGGCAGTATCTCAATGGTCCCTTTGGTGCTGCAGTTGGCACCACATCTGCTCTGGGCTTGAGAAGGGGGAGTGTTTTGTGAGCCCCTTACAGTCCCAACCAGCTGGTAGGCTAGAGAGCCTTTCCTCAGTGGGAGTAGCAGTGCATAATCCCAGCAGCTCAGGAGGCTGAGACAGGAGGATCAAGAGTTCAAGGCCAGCCTCAGCAATTTATTGAGGCCCTCAGGAACTCAGCAAGACCCTGTCTCTAAATAAAAAAACAGGAAACACATAAACCAGCGTTTCTACTCTTAGGGATGCTACATGCATCCCTTGGGGCAATGAGCACAGAAAAATAGGAAAAGGTAGGAAAGAATAAAACAGATTAAAACAGAAATATATTGCATGGCTAAGCGCAGTAGTACACCCCTGTAATCCCAGTGGCTTGGGAGGCTGAGGCAGGAGGATTGCAAGTTTGAGGCCAGCCTCAGCAATGTAGTGAGAACCTGTCTCAAAAATAAAGAACAAAAAAGGGCTGAGGATATGGCCCAGCAGTAAAGGGCCCCTGAGCTCAATCCCCAGTACCACAAAATTAAAAAAAAAAAAAAAAGAAATACATGTGTGTTCTGAGCAGATCATGCTGGTTAAGGAGGGGGGAGGTCACTGGAGAGGCCAAGATGCACACGTCCAGCCAAGAGGCAACAGTACAGGGGAGAGAAATCAGAGCCATCTGGAAACAGAACGAGGTGGGGACTGGGTTAGGGAAGGTGGGGAAGGAAGAAGCATCAAGAGTGGCCTGAGGGCCGGCCTGAGGACATAGGAAGGCTTCACCTTGTACTTGGTACACTGGCTTCAGGAACACTCTCTTCCTCTGAAACCCCTCCACCTGGCCAGCTCCTACTCAGCCTTCGGATCTTCATTCATTCAAGCGTCTCTATGCAGAGCTTCCTTGCCTGCCCCAGGGCCAGGTCTGGCTCCTTGGAGGCCCTCAGTGTGCCAAGGAATGTCCCCAGGATCTGTTGGGTCTGAGTTGATGGGGGCTCACTCGCATCCCCAGTGCTCAGCACTTAGTAGCTGCTCAACAAAGGCTCCAAAACACAGGCAGAAGAGACAGGACTATATCCTGCAGGCTGGCCTTTCACAAGGAGAATGTGGTTGCTGGGTTTCCAAAGACAGACACCCCCCATGTTCCTCTCATGTTCACTCCCAAAGGGAACGCGTTGTCACTCTGACTGTATAAGATTCTGTGTGTGTGTGTGTGTGTGTGATCATTTGCACACAAGTCTGGAGGCAGAAAACAAAGTTGACACAGTTTGCTGTTAGCAGGGGCCCATCCCGATGCCAGGGGATGAAAGCAAGAGATGAATACATTGGCCTGGGAGCACAGAAGGTAGAGGGTGGGGCACAGAGATGCCCTTGACACCAGAGCAGCAGATGGTAAGTGCAGTCCTCACCTTCTGTGGGCCTCCCTACTCTTTTTTTTTTTTGCACTGAGCCTTGAACCCAGGTCCTGGTGCATGCTAAGTAAATGCCCTGCCACTGAGCTACACCCCAGCCACCGAGCCTGCTCTGAGGAAAACAAATGCTCCCACAACCCACTGCTGTGTGGCTCATTCATTTACTTGTCTAGGAAGGTGCCTGGCCTTTGTGGAAGCTCAATTCTCTACCCACTGTGGCAGGAAGGAGAGAACCTTCTCCAAGTGCTCAGTGAGTCGTGGGAGAGGCCAGTCAGGTAACCAAGCCTCAGGGATTACCATTCCCGCTGGGAAAAGCTGCTGTGCGGATTAAAGCAGATAATGTATAGGAAAGTCCAGGCAGTTTAATAAACTCGGGTTCAGAATCTGGGAAGAGAGAAGCCGGGCTGACGGGGGGGGGGGGGGGGGGGAGGACAGGAGGCGGCGCTGAGTGGATTGACACAGATGGGTCCCTGGAAAGAGCCCCACCTGGAAACCTCAAGGGGCCTGGGGGAACCCCCATGGGCCACAGCACCGTGGACACCCCTGCCCCACCCAGCCGGCTGGCAGGAATTTGCCCTGGTGACCTCCCCCAGGCACACTCCTGTCACTATGGAGACAGGCTGTGGAACAAGCGGCTTGATTGTCCCTGCTCAGCGGGGCAGGTGAAACCCTGGCCACGTGACCGATACTGGGCCAGGTGCGGTTATGGAACACAAGCCACCTCCCACCTTAACCCATTCAACACCGCCACCACCACCAGTGCAGTGTCCCTGCTGCTTCAAGCCACACCCCTTTGGCCCTTGGTCCCCAACCACAATGGCAGTGACGAAATACAGCAGCATTGCACTAGGGTCAGTGGAGGGCAGATTCCAGGAAGGAATCCGGACTGGGCCACCCACTGGCTGAGTGACCCACTGGCTGGGTGACATGGAGCTGGGTCAGTTTGCCTCCTCCCTTTCCTTGGGGGAATGGATGCCCCAGGAAGGCTGGGATCACCAGGAACAAGCATGTGAAAATGTACTCTCTACCCCACTGGCCTGACACTCCCGCCTGAGAGAGGGAGACCCTCACCAACCCACAGCGGGCCTGCAATAAACTGGGGAGGGTGGGTGGGCAGCCATGGGCCTTCCTCAACAGCAGCGGGTCCTTTACAGGCAGCTGCCACCCGCCCACCACTTTCTCTGGAATGTTCACACGGAAACCTCAAACCGACAGGTTTTTCTGCTTACCAGGCCCAACCTTGACCAGCTGGGTGACAGGGCTGGGCTGGGGGCTAGGGACTGAGTACAGGCCTCAAGGCAGAGGTGCCCCCAACTCCCAGCTCTTTGGCTCCAGAGCGAGAGGTCAAAGGTCATGGGACAGGCTCAGGTTACAAGGCTAGACAGTAGGGAGGGGGTAGTGTTTGAAAACACCTTTGAAATACTACCTTTCTGAATAAGTAGCCTCCATTTCCTGCTTCCCCAGCTCTAGAAAAGCACCCTTGGATGACCCCTCCCAGGCCAAGACCAGCCCCATCCAGGGCTCAGGTGTCCCCATCACACCCCTAATAAACTAAGCTGGCAGCAAAAGAGCACACCACCTGGTGTTCTAGAGTCCCCAGTGACCCCAGGGCCCTCCTCAGATTAGAACAGAACACCTGCTGAGAGCCCCAGGCAAGGAGAGGGCACCTGGGAGTGAGAACACAATTTACTTCCCAAAGGAGGTGGGGGGAGCGCAGGTGTGTCACTGGGGGCCCACGGGTCATGGTCTGGAGGGAGCAATGGCCTGGCTACCTACTGAAGCTCTGCGTAAGCACTTGCAGGTGCTCTTGAACCCCTTGATGATCATTCAGCAAAATTACTATTACACCTTGGACACAGGAAACTGGCCTAGGGCAGACACAGGAAAGGCCAGCTCTAGAGAACTGTGCAGGAGTTTGACAAATGCTTTGAGGACACGGGGTAGAAAAGATTCATCTCAACTCAGGAAATCTGGGAAGAACTGAGAGGAGGTGGCAGTTATCCTGGGCCCTGAAAGATGGGCAGGATTCTGGAAGGCCAACATAGCCCCAGAAAAGGGAATGCGGGAAGGATCTCACTGGGGGAGCCTGAGAGTGCTTTGATTTAAACTCCTAACTTTAAGGACAGAGAGTCCCTGAAGGCTTCTAAGCAGAAGGACCCCTTGATGACACCAACTGGGAAAGAAAAAAATCAAAAGCAGCTACTCTTGAAAGTGTTAAAGGATGGACTGCAGGGGAGGCCAGCTGAGACCTGAAGCAACCTAGCCCAAAAAGTGGTTTCCATGCAAGATGAGCTAAGTTCTGAGGGTGGAAAGATGAGGATTGCCTGTTACTCTGCTGCTAAATGGCAGGGTGCCGATCTGTCCAGCAAATGATCGCAATAGTGCAAACATCTGGCTGGGATTTGACCCTAGTCTCGGCCCTGACTCGCATCAGGAAAGGGACCAGACCGAAATTCTGGTTGTTTCTTGCACAAATCTTTTACCCTCTCTGCACTTCAATTTTCTGTGAAAAGCCCATAGGGGTTGAAGGTGATCTCTAGAGCTCCTCCTAGCTCTTTCTAGAGGGGACTTCAGGACGCATAAAGTGCTCCCGTACCGTCGAACCCCAGCTGTGGAGCATGGCGCCACCAAGCTGGCGCCCGGACGACAGAAGCCACTCCTGGCGCCTCTCACCCCCGCGCCGGCGGCATAGAAAGAATGGCACCCACCCAGTGCGGTGCGTGAGGACAGATGAAGAAGCCAGGTGGGGGCTGGGCGCCGGCCAAGGCAGAGCCTCTCGGGCTTGCCAAGGATCCGCCCCGAGGCCGCGCAAGCTCGCGCTCTGAACTGGGGCGGTGTGCAGCGGAGCAGACCGGATTCCCAGATCGCTGTGCCACCTGCGTAGAGCAGCGCACGACGGGGCGGGGAGGGGCGGAGCCAGAGTCTCGGATGGCTCCGCCCAGGGCGTGGCCAGGGGCACGGCCGAGCGCAGCCTGCCGAGATTACGTAGAGACGCACGGAGCGGGGCCAGGGGGCGGACTGGTCTCTGGGATTACGTAAGGGGACACAACCAGGGGGCGGGGACTCGATGGACTCTTTGCGGGCTAGGAGAGGGGCGGGGCTCCAGACAGAAATGGGCAGGGCTCCGTGCGAAGGCGGGAGGCGGAGCGTGGGCAGGCCGTCCCCTGCGAGGTGCGTGCCGGGTAGTAGCCGGCATGCTCTGCTGGGCCCGATCCTGCAGGCTTCCCCGTGGGGCGCTCGGTCCCTCCACTCCCAGCTTCTCGAGGGTGCCCGTCATACGCAGCAGCAGCAACGGCCAAAGGGAGGGCAAGCGGAGGTCAGTCAAGGGCACTGGGAAGTGGTGCCCTCTGCTCCTCCTCCCGCCCAGCCCCGATGGCCTTAACGGCCCCTCCTCCCCTTGGGCCCACCCCCTCCCCCGTCTCTCCTTCGGCAACCCTCCCCCTCTCCCAACTCAGACCCTCCCCCCATCGTCCCCGCAGGCCGCTACCGCTGTCCTACAGGCTTCTGGACGGGGAGACGACCCTCCCGGCTATAGTCCTTCTGCATGGGCTTTTCGGCAGCAAAACCAACTTCAACTCCATTGCCAAGGCTTTGGCCCAGCAGACAGGCCGGAGGGTGAGCTTCCGGGTGGGGCGGGGCTTAGGGGCGGGGCCTAGGAGTGGGGCGGGGCCAGTCCCTAACCCTCACTTTGGGGGCCCTGGTTGAGGAGTGGCAGTTTTCTGGACATTGTAACCCTGAAGCAGAAATGGAAGAAGTCCTTCCAAGGATGAGTTCGCTGTTCCGGCGAACCCAGGCCTTGGAGGGACTCCCCATTCCTATTCCCTCATGCTGCCACTTGTCCATCCTTCGTTCATGTTTTAGATCTCCACTGGCCTGCTCCACACTGAGCTAAGACCAACACCCTCCCTTTGAAAGTCCCTGCTTGTTCACCAGGGACGGCAGGGAGCTCACCACCTCTTAACGTTCCTCTGTTGGAAATTCTTGGAGTCTCCTTCTGGACTTATTCCGGGGCTACACCTAGCCAGCCCATTCCTTCAGAGACGTGGTCACACCCCTTGGGCCTTCTCTTTTCTTGCAGAGCATCCCCAGTTCTCCATCTGGACCTCTTGGGTCTGGGCACTGGGCACTCTCACAATCTGAGCCCTTCCCCCTCCTCAAGGTCTGTCCCCAGACTCGCCCACCTTGATCTGCAGTCCCTATTGGGATACCTGTGCTGCTCCATCTCCCCAGGTGCTGACAGTAGATGCTCGGAACCATGGTGACAGCCCCCACAGCCCAGATGTGAGCTATGAGGCCATGTGCCAGGACCTGCAGAGCCTCCTGCCCCAGCTGGACCTGGCACCTTGTGCCCTCATTGGCCACAGTATGGGAGGAAAGACAGCCATGCTGCTGGCGCTCCAGAGGGTGAGCCGCCCCTGTCTGGGGCTACCTCCCTCCAATTTAGACCTTAGATGCCCAGCAGGTGACCTGGGACTCATAAGCCTTAGAGGGCCAAGTTTGGGCTCCAGGAACTGGGCCTGCTCTGAGACTGGTCCCCAGTCCAATTATCTCCCACAGCCAGAGCTGGTAGAACGGCTGATTGCAGTGGACATCAGCCCAGTGAAGACCACAGGCACCTCAAAGTTTGCGACCTACGTGGCTGCCATGAAGTCCATAGACATCCCAGATAAGATGCCCCGCTCCCAGGCTCGAAAATTGGCCGATAAGCAACTCAGCCATGCCGTCCAGGTAATGCACCCAAGCTCCCTGATGGTACTGAGACTAGGATCTGTCAAGGGCAGAGTGGTGGCCTCACAGGGAGCCACCCACCTGCACTCAACTTTAGACCCCCACAGGACATGGCCATGCGGCAGTTCCTGCTCACCAACCTGGTGGAGGTAGATGGGCACTTCCAATGGAGAGTGAACTTGGATGCCCTGGCTGAGCACTTGGATGAGATTATGAACTTCCCACCACAACAGGAACCCTATTCTGGGCCAACTCTCTTCCTCCTTGGTGGAAGTTCCCATTATGTGTGGTAAGCCAGCCCCAGCTACAGGAGGGCCACACCTTACTCCCTTAGCCCCCCAGCCTGGGGAGGACTGGGGTGTGGGCACAGGGTACCTGAGAGCCTGGAAACCACTGGGCATGTGGACTCAGGTGGCTCTCCCTCTCTCCCCACCCTACCCCTGCTTGTCCCTTTCTGTCCCCATTTACTCCTTCTCAATGGCTGCCTCTGTGATGCCCAGTCCCAGTCACCACCCTGAGATTAGACGACTCTTTCCTGGCGCCCGGATACAGACAGTGCCTAACGCCAACCACTGGGTTCATGCTGACCGCCCCCAGGACTTCATGGCTGCTGTCCAAAGCTTCTTGGTCTAAGAGGTGCTGCCTGCAAGAGGAGCAGGAGGTCCCAGGCTTCGTGTCCTTGCAGCCTGTTCATGTTGCCACACAGGACTCGGGCGCGTACTGAGAGGGCACGGGGGTGTGCAGTGGCGAGGCCTCCAGGTTTAATGAATAAAGACAATTCCCCAAAATCCTCCGACGAGTTCTCACCACCAGCGCCCCAGTCGGGCCCAGGGGCTCCTGGGAGCACCAGGGACCCCATGGGCACCCTGAGCGTCCCTGGCTTCTCTCTGCAGCTGACTCTGGACCTGCTGCCTCACCAGCTGCTGCATGTCCTCCTGGGGCAGGAGAGCAGGTTCAGGGCTGGTGCTGGACTGGCTCCCCACACCGCCCAGGCCCAGCTGGTATCCCCAACCTACCTCCCAGGCTTCCACCTCCTGCCTCAGCCTCAGTTTCTCCTCCAGGACCTCCAGCAGCTGGGCCTCCACCGCACGCAGCCTGGCCTTGCATGTGTCCAACTCGGCCTCCACTGCCCGCTTCCTGCAGGTCGCAGGGACCGCAGCCTGAGGCTCTGGGCCCTGGCGGTGGGCAAATGTGACCACAGCCCCAGCCTTAGCCACACTGTGGGTGTTCTAGTGGCTTTTCTCCAGGATCGCCTGACTCCCCCGCCCCCCCCCCCCAAGCAGAGGCTTGAGGATGGCCCTGTCCCTGCCCACTCAGCAGGGGCCCTGAGTGTGGCCCTCTCCCCACCCACCCCAGTCCCCACAGCTGTCCTCACTTGGCGATGGCTTCATCCCGCTCCTGCAGGACCTGGTCCAGAGAAGGCTCTGTCTGGATGGCCCCCAGTGCTCCAGCCGCTGGAGATTCTGGGCTCTGTTGTAGGGGACAGAGGAGGGGACTGTGATCTGGGGCTCCGCTAAATGAGGTGTCCCACCCTGGAATTTTCTGCCCTGGCCTTGACCCTGATGCTGGTGTCAGGAGGGGAGGAAGCTGAGGTGCCCTGTACCGGCTTCAAGCACCCTGGCCTGTGGCTGCTGGGAAGTAGAGCACAGACCCGAGAGGGCGGCAGGTGACACTGCTGCTTGGTCTCAGGGCAGCAGAATGGGCAGGGTGTTTGAGCCCCCAGAGACAGGAGTCCTCACCCCCTCCTCAGGAAAGGAGAAGGTAAGTGGGTTCAGGACACTTACCCCTTGAGAGCCCTGGACAGAAAGAGTGGCCGGGTGACGGGGACTCTTGTCTGCAGGGTGGGGCAAGGAAAGGACATGGCCCTTGCCCTCCCTTCCAGGCAAGGCACTCCCTGGCAGGCGGGACCCAGTGGGCAGGCCCCAGCAGGCAGGCCCAGGACAAGGAGCATAGGGCCCCTCCCTCCTGTCCTGCATCCTGCCCAGTGGCCTGTGCCAGTGCCTTCCTGCCCAGTCACAGGCCTCCCTTCTACTGCCTCTTGTGATGACAGGGTCAGCAAGATGCTGCAGCCCCTCCCCACCCCCATGAAGGGCCTGTCACCTTGATACCTGGAATGGCATCGTCCCCACACAGCTCTGATCTCACCTCACAGGAAATAAGGAAAAAAGTTTATTTGTGGCAGACTTCTCCAGACTAACAATCCCTTGATATATTGCTGAGGCTGACTGTGGATTTGCGATCCTCCTGCCTCGGCCTCCTGAGTCCATGGGATTTCAGATAGCACCCAGCCCTCTAGACAACTTGACTGTCCCTCCTCCCTCCATGGCAGGCAGCAACTGCATTGCTACACTCTAGAGAGCAGGTCTCAGGACCCCATATCACCTACAGTGACAGTCTGTCTCCATGGGCACATTGAGTGACAAAACTCATAAGGAGACTCATCCCCACTGAGAGGCCTTTGCAGTAAGATTGTGTCTTGGGGGTTGTGTTTCCAACTCAGCCTAAGCAGTAAATGCTTCCTCTAAGACCCTCTGTGACTCCTGATCTCTGGTCCTGCCCAGTGAGGGTTGCTTCAATGGCCAGTCTCAGTGATTTTTGTGACTGTACCCCAGGTCAAGAGGTGGGCTTGGCCTGTACCCTGAGTATGGCTCTGCCATGAGCAGACAGGCCCTGCTCCCAGGGTGCTCCAGGGCTAGGAAGGATGAAGCTCGGGCACGGTGGTAAGAGGGTGGCAGTGGTCCCCAGGTGGGAGCACAGAGACGGCCCCTCAGACCCATCAGCCACAGGGATTCTTGAGGTGTTTGTCCAAGGTGAATCTTGCAGGCTGTCTGTCAGAGCCAGGACAAGGGCTAACACTCGATAACATTTAAACTTTTTATTTTGAAACAGTGTCAAATTGCTGTTTGATGTTAAAAAAAAAAGCTTTTGCAGTTAAATATTCTATTATGGTATCAAACATTATGCCTGATTGTACATCTTGCTGGTCTCCCTCAATCAAGAACAATTTGCAGCCTTTGAGTTTCATGACCTTGACATTTTTGTAGTTTACAGGGAAGTTATTTTGTAGATAGTCCTTCATTGGTCTTGCTCCGATCCTCCCTCTGATTGGACCACTGTTGTGCGTTTAATGAATGCTGCGTTCTATCCAACGTCGACTGGAAACATGACTGGGGGTGTTAATGTGGGCCAGTTGATTAAGAAGCATAAAAAGGTGGCTCACGCCTGAAATCCCAGTGGCTTGGAAAGTTGAGGCCGGAGGATTGTGAGTTCAAAGCAAGTCTCAGCTACTCAGTGAGACCCTGTCTTTAAATAAAGTATATAAAAAAAGGGTGGGGAATGTGGCTCAGTGGTTAAGTGTCCCTGGGTTCAATCCCTAGTACCAAAAAAAACAAGCTGGGCATGGTGGCACATGCCTATGATCTCAGAGGCTCAGGAGGCTGAGGCAGAAGGATCACAAGTTTGAGGTCAGCCTCTGCAACTTAGTGAGGCCTGAAGCAACTTAGCAAGACGCTGTCTCAAAATAAAATATAAAAAGGGCCGGGGACGTGGCTCAGTGTTTAAGCACCCCCTGAGTTCAGTCCCTTGTACCAAAAACAGACAGAAAGAAATGAACAAGTACATATATTATAAGAACTGCTATGGAGAAAAAGTTGACGGAGAGGGAAGGAATGGGAAAGGACCATTTTACATAATTACGCAGTTACCCTAAGGACATCCCAAATATTCACATACCTAAATGTAAAACAGCCACCTTGATCATGCTCGGGATTTGGGATCTCATTATCAGTGAGTGACGGCATCAATGATGGGTTCAAAAGCGCTGTGTTTCCAAGCAAAAATGACAATGATGGGTTTGAGACAATTGTCAAGGGTCCCGGAGGAGGCGCTTGGGATGAGACATGATTCTTTCAATGTCAAGGGGAGGCAGAAATTCAAGGGAAGGGTTTGAAAAAATCTTTCACAAACCAGGAGAGTGGGAAAGCTTTGTTTCCACATAAAATTCTCCTTTGAAATATAGGACTTTAAATATTTAAATTTTCAATATTTTAACCACTCATCCTAAGTAGGGATTCAATTATTCATCTCCATCTCTAAACGTTTAAATTAAAATATGAGGCCAATTCTCTTTTAATCTCCTCATTAGGAAAAGGAAGAGAGAGATTTATATTCAGGCATAGAGCGAATTTCATCCCAAAGTGCTGTCTCAACTGCCTGCATCCCCCGAGTCCTGCTCCCCATAATGGCTTGGCCAGGGCCTCGGGTGGAGGCAGATGGTGGCTCTGGACTAATGGTGGACAGGGGCCGGGGAGAACAAAAGTGGCAGTCAGCTGCCTCTCGGACAGGGGACTGGAAGTCTGTGCTCAAAACAGCTGGGATTTGCTGGGCTGGTGGTTTATAAACGCTGTCACCTGACCCTTCACATCCTTGTCTGTGGGTGCCTCCCTGAACCTCATTGTCTTCATCTGTAAAATGGGTCTAGTAGGGTGGCCTCCCTGAGAGGGTCACAGTAATGGCTAAATAAGACCCCACACTGTGACCAGTGCTTTGTACCATAAATGAGTCAGGACCAGGAAAGGAGCCCAAGAGAATAGACCTGCAGGACCCAAGAAAGCAGCAACAGCACAACCTTAACATCAACAGCAACCCCCCGCCCCACACACACACACATACATGCACGCACACGCATGCAAACACCAGCCACGAAGGGTCAGTTGCCCTTCCTGTTCTCCTCACGACTTTGCCCCAGAAATGTCTGTTCCTGAATCTTTCACAAAAGTTTCCTGCTCCAGACCTCCAGTCCCTGTACTTCCCCAGCACTGGCTTGTCATTGTCACAGCGTTTTCTCCCATCAGCCGGAGGGCTTCTGGATGAGGTGGTGACCTCATCCCAGCCCCAGCACACAGGTGCAAAGCAGGAGCCGCGGGGAGGAGGCAACACCGGCCTTGTCCAGCAGGTGGCAGCAGCCCCCAACATCAGGATCCCAACAGCCTTGGGCTCACCCAGGCCCAAGCCCGGGATGGAAACTTCAAACTGCGCCCAGGGCCTTGGAGAGCCCCCAAAGTCCCAGCCAGGGCTCCTTTATGGGAACACTGCTCATTCAAATGTGCGAATTTTTAACAATACATGTGCAAACTCTGGGAATCAGTGAAATATGACCAGGTTCCTGCCCTTCAGTTCCTGAGTCTAAGGAAGGGACAGACACTGTCCGTGCCTGACAGTTAATGCTGTCATTAGGTCTTCATGGGACATGCAGAAGGAGCCCAAACTCATCCTCCTGCTCTCACAGAGGAATGATTGGAGGAGGTGATGTCTAGGGGGAAGGGCTAGGGGTCACAGCCACATGCATGGGGGAGGAAGGACACAGGCTTGGGACACTGACATTGCAGAAACCAAGAGGATGCATGCCATGGGTTGTAGGGACTGCAGTGGGTGGGCACTGCACGCAACTGCTCATGGTGGTAAGGCTGGGCCAGGCCACAGAGGACATGGCAAGTCACGTTGACATACCAGGACCTCCTATTGCCCAGGCAATAAGGAAAGCTCACTGCCCAGAACAAATGGGCGTGGACAGCCAGGAGTGGTGGTGCATACTGGGAACCCCGTGACTCAGGGGTCCGAGGCAGATGATGATGAAGAGCATGGGCAACTGAGAGAGACCGTGCCTCAAAATAAAAAATTGTTGGAAGGCGGAGGGTGAAGCTCACTTCCACCCCAGTTCCACACACACAAGTGGGAGGCAGAAACAGAAGCCGGTATTGGGGCTTACAGCTGCCCCCTTCACTGCAGTGGGAACAGGACATCGAAGAACAGACGGGGGGGGGGGGACGGGGGCGTGGCATGGGGACTAGTCCCCAGGGGGAATGAGCCCCCCTCTCACAATCCCTGCCTTGGTTACCCCCTGGAGTACCCTTCCCCATCCCCCACCCAGCCACTTCCAGTCCAAATACCCCCACCCCCGCTCCACGGAGTGCCCCAGATTCCAGGAGGTCAGCTGCCCTGGGGGACCCATGGCATCTTCCACACAGGGTCTAACTCAGCCCAGGCCCTTTTTCTGGCTCTTCTGTCTCCATCCATCCATTGTCAGGAAACATTCCAGGTGGAGCATTCTTACACACACACACACACACATACACGCACAAACACGCACACGTGAACACACGCACACACGCACTCCCTGGACAGTGGCCTATAACTTCCACTTCCACCTGAGCAAGACTATTCCTGACTCCGAGCCTCCAGCCCCTGCTGGGACCCCACATGGGCCATCCGGGCGACCCCCCTGCACGTGGAAGCAGACCCCTCGAACACCAGATGTCCCAGTCTGAAGTCACCTCCTTCCCATTCATTGCAGAGGCTAATCCTGTTGGCGCCACCTTTCCCAGGTACCCAGAATATGACCGTTTCTCACCACTACCACCTCCATGGCCCTGGGCCAGCACTGTCACCTCGAGCCTAGGGGGTGCCCCTGCTTCTGCCTCAACCCCCATCTGTCCCTTTTCAACCCAGAGCCAGGCTGTTAAAGTCAAGAAAGGGTTACATCCCTCCACTCCTTATGGGCTTGTCCTTGCCCCCTGTAGTCCAGCGAGGACCAGGCCTCCTGGCTTCCTGGTCCTTACCCAGGTATGCCAGGCAAGCTCAGTCCTCATGCGAGCTGTTCCCTCCACCCAAAGTGCTCCTCCCTACATGGCTCACTCCTACCTCCTTCTCAATTTCCGCACACGCCACCTCCTCAGCAAGGGCCTACCTGACCATCGAATTTAAAATCCCCCCCCAGCCCCAGCAGTCTCTACTCCTTATTTCCTACTTTATCTTCCCTATAGCACATTATCGTCACCGTGATGTTATAGACCAAGGACTCCACGAGGGCAAGGACTATTTGTCTGGCTTGTTTTCTGCTCTATCCCCAGAATCTAGAGTAGCCAGCACAGAGTAGATGCTCAATAAATACCTTTCAAACAAAGGAATGGGAATCTAACCCACAAGGCTCCGCCTTCTCTACACAGTAAAGTTTAGCATTCAAGGCCTGCCTCCCTGGCCTTGTGTGCCACCTATGCCCACTCAGGCTCACTTAGTACCACAGCAAACCCTTGACGTGCTTCAAGCATGCCCACTTCCCCCTGCCCCTGCTCTTTTCTTTCTTTTTTGGTAGCAGGGGCTTAACCCTGGGGTGCATGCCACTGAGCCACATCTCCAGCCTTTTTATTTTTTAATTTTGAGACAAGGTTTCACTAAGTTGCTTCAGTTCTCACTAAATTGCTGAGACTGGCCTCAAATTTGCAATCCTCCTGCCTCAGCCTGCCCCATTTCTGGGATTACAGGTGTGCACCACCACGCCCAACTTCCTGTGTCTTTCTTTTGTCCAGGATGCTGTGACCTCATCCCACTCAATGACAGTTGTCTAGGTCACAATCCTCGCTGGCAGTCACCCTTTGGGAAGGCACTCTGGCTCCCTCTCATATTAGAACCAGATCTGGGTGCCCTACTTCACCAGGACCACCCTCAGTACAGAGCAGGGGCCCCGGCACATGGCTTCCCACGTGGTGTTTGATGAATGAATGAATAAAGTATAAGGTTTATATCAGAAAACCAGAGTTTACGGTGAAGGGCTCCCACCCCTTTCTTTATTCTTCTTTGATGCAACCATTTCATGTGTCTCAATGACTGATGCTGGGTGACCCCAGGGCTCTCTGAGGCCAGGAGCTGTCTCCACTTCCCAGACAGCCAGACTGGTCTCTAGGAAAGCTCAGTGGACCAGGAGCCAGGCAGCCTCCCCTGCCACTTGTTCCTTATAACCCTGGGCAAGGTCTTCTAGCAGGTGGGTCCTCGTTTCTCATCAGTCACATGGGGTGCCCCGGACACCGCCTCTGCAGGGCATTCAAGGTTGAAACCTGGACAACTAGAAGCAGTGAGACTGTCTTCAGTGCCAGGTTACATCCCTGGGCCAGATTTTCCAAGGAAGAAGGGAAGGCTGGAGTGTGTCCCCAGCCTGTCTCTCAGCCAGCTAACCTGTGCCGGAAGTCTGGGAGAGGTGCCAGGCCCAGACACACTGGGCGGCAGGCGCTGGACAGGCTCCAGAGTAATGCCTTGGCAGCCCTGGGAAAGGCAAAGGGGAGTGCTTGGCTTGAGGTTAAGAGGGTCTGAGCCACTACACAGAAGACAGCTGGGACTCGAGGGGATGCTGGTGTGAGTGTATGTATGTGTGCGTGCACGTGTACTCCTGCAACAGATGCTGGCAGGGACCTAAAGGTTACATCTGTTCCCGACTAGCCCCCCACTTCCAGTCCTCCGCAGGTACTACTAAGATCTTCCCATTGATCCAGCAGGAACCTGGGCCCCAGTCTAAGCTGCTCCAGCTTCCAGATAGGAAGTAGGACCTCAGGCCTGGGGCTCAGGGTTGGGGAAGTGGGAAAAGGGGAAGGAGGGACCTGTAGCTTAAATCTCCCTTTCCCAAAGATCAAGGGCTTCCTACATTCTGCTAGGCGTGGAAACTAAAGAAAAAAGGGCGGTCACCCAGCATGGGACAGATTAAACTGAGAAGTTTTGGGGAAAGAGGGGCCCAGAGCCTGTGTCTGGAGGAGATGATGGGAGAAGTGGAAGAGCAGGGGCTCAGAGGCTGGAACTCTCCGGGGGGGGGGGGGGGACTTTGAGTAAAGGAAGGAAGGGGCGCAGGGGGTCCCTAGTCAATAAAGTCAAGGAGGGAGTTCCAATCTCTAGCCAAACCGGGGCGAAGTGACAAGCTCTGGAGTGAGGATCCAGGGTCCAGACCGAGGACGCCCAGTGGCCGACTGGAAAGAGGGCTGGGGCAGGGGAGGAACAAGGGCTCTGGGACTCCATCCTCTGAAGCGATCCTGCCTGGGGAGGGTAGGACACCGCAGGCTGCGGGCTGGGGGCGGGCTGGGGGCGGGGCCAGGCCGGGCGCGGATGGCGCTGGGCGGGGCCGGCTGGGCTGGGCCGGGGTCCCGGGGGCCGGGGCGGGGCCAGGCAGGCGCTGCGCAGCCGCGGGGCAGCCGCCGCGCATGCGGGGCTCACTCGGCTGCAGCCGGCGCCGCTGCCACTCCCGGGAGCATGAAGGACCGAACCCAGGAGCTCCGCACGGTGAGTCCGGCCCCGCGCGCGGCCGCTGTCCGCCGGCGCCAGCGCGCCGCGCTCTCCCGCCCGCCTCGCACGACCCTGGGGAACAGCCCGGGCGCCCCCCGGGAGGGAGCCTGCGGGCGGGGACCCCGACCCTTCCGGGGTCCCGCCCCTCGGACCCACTTGGGGTCATGGGCTCGCGCCAGCTCGGCCGCGTTGGCCGTGGACGGGAGGCCGGGGCCTGGGGTCCTGGACAAACTTTCCGGCGCCCCTGGTTTGGGGGGCCCAGGGGTTGTCGTGGGGTTTCGGTGGCGGGACGGAAGCCTGACCTCTCCTCGTCAGCGGAGCAGGTCTTGCCTCTGTAGCTCCACTGCCCCTCGCGCCGAGCCTTCGTCCCCCTCGGTGTAGAAACACGGCAGGACCGGCAGGACCGCAGTGGGAACCGGCCCGGGGCGGCCCCCCGCACGGAGCCCAGCCGCGGAGCCCGGCCCCGGGTGCGGGTGGCCTCGTCGGCGGGAGCCACAGGTGCTGGGCTGTGGCTGCCGCCCAGCACCTGTGGCTCCCGCCCAGCACCTGTGGCTCCCCGTCCGCCAGGTCGTGGTCGGATCCTCTGCCCACCCTGGGTTGGGGAGGGGGTCACACCTGTTCCCCGCCCACCTTCAGGCTTCCCGGGAGCTCAGCCTGGCATTTCCAGCCCCTTCCCGGATCCCCTGGTCTGCCTGCGACCTCCGTCTGTTTTTCCACCTGTGTCTGGAGGCCCCTGGGGTGTGGTTCCAGGGGCGGGGTTTCGGGGGGCAGTGGGAGGATGCACAGAGGTTCCGACTCCGAGCCCACTGACCCCCAGCCCAGACGGGGATCTCCTGCCACCTGCTCCTCGTCAACGGGGCTCCCCTTCCCCTGGCCTCTGCAATTAGGGATGGCAGGGAGGGCTGTGGAGGGCAGTGGAGGAAATGAAGCCTGCCTGTGGGAGGGGCCAGTCAGGCTCAGTACCAGGTTGCCTCATCTGATCCCCTGACTGATCCCACCCATTGATCTGTGGGTGCCACCCCACTTCAGTGGCTCCCCAGAATCCTCCGTCTGTGCCCCAATTAGAGCCCCCGAGCCCTAGGTCCCCTTATATGCAAAGTTTCAAGTGTCCTTGAGCTTTTGACCCCTTGGCTTGTGCTCTGCCCAGAGGCTAACTGCCTCTGTGCCCGGGGTGCCCCTGTTGTGCCCCCGTTGTACCAGTCTTATCTCCTGGGCAGACAGAGCCCGGGGTGTTCTCCCACCTCCACGTCCCTGGCTGCAGCATGCCATACCACCTGCCTTATTCCTGGCTGAGTGCCCCGCCAGCCCCTCTGTGAACCCCAGGAGGTCTCAGAGGAAGAAGATGCCCCTCCTGTCGTCTGAGGTCTCTAAATGCTTCCCCGCAGCCCTTGCGGTTGCTCTCAAGTTTCCTAGCAGTGTTGAGTCGGAAGCGTGTCAGCCCAGGATGAACAGCTGTGAGCTGTATTTGTCCATGTCAGGGTGCCTGGTTGGTCCCTCAAGGGACTGCGTGGGAGCTGAGTGATCAGGGGCACAGAGTCCCATACACCTGATGGCGGCCCCTGGTTCATCGGCCATCATCCCCTCTGCTGAAGAGGAGACTGAGGCACTGGAAAACTGGTAGATGGAGGGAGGGGTGTTAGAAAGGGGCCTTGCTGGTACCTGGCTGGGACTGGGGAGCCCCAAGAGAGCTTGGATTGAACTTGAATCCAGATCTTTGCCCTGCTCCCAGATGAGCCTGAGTGGTCCCTCAGACAGTGGGACTTGACTTGGCTTTGAATTGTCTGAGGCGCTCTCTCCAGGCACCCCAGCCCCACCCTAGGCACTCAGAGCCCATGAAGGCTGACCTCATTGTCACCAGCCCTGCTGTGGAGGGTTTCTAGCAGCTCCAGGGAGGCTGGCAGGAGCCCTCTCTGGCTGGGGTGACTAGTCAGTCCTTCCTAGAAGTCCCTTTCTCTCTCCAGGCCTGGGGCGTCCACCTGTGAAATGGAAATAGGAAAACCTAGATCCCAGCTTCTCAGGGCGAGAGGTGTGGTCCCCAGTCCCCTGACTTCAGCTGCATATTTGGGGGAATCTTTGAACCCCAGGACCTCTAGGAATGAAGAGGCCAGTGGTGGCCAGGCTGGACAGAGGCAGCGCCTAGGACAGCAGCTGTCATGGTCCCAGCCTCCAGCCTCCCTCCTCCTCCTCCTCCTCCCTCCTCTCCCCCACCCAACGCCACCACATTTGGAAGGAAGGCGACGGGAGCTTATTTATAAAAGTCACACTTGGAGAAGGAGCTGGCGAGCTTCCTCAGCTCCGCAGGCCAGGCCCGGCCCTCCAGCCTTCCCCAGCCCCCACCGTCCTGGGCAGATCCTCCCTGTTCTGTAGGCCATAGTGAGGGGACCATGGGGACCAGGGTGGGGGCCTCAACTCTGCAGCAGGCCCTCGGAGGAGACTTGAAGGTTAGCCCCTGGGGTGCAGGTGACCTCAGAGGGGAGATGGGTGACAGAGCCGGGCAGACTTTGGGGGTAGGGTTCCCCAGACAACCACACCCTGGCATGTAGCTGCCCCCACCCCCCGACTCAGAGGCCTTCCTGACTTTCCCCCAGGGGACTCCCCAGAGCGCCCAAACACCTTCCTGCATACACTGGGCCACGCGGGTCATGTGGGAGCTGCCATAGGAGGCAAAGAGTGACCACAGAGGGCGGGTTGGGCCACCTCGACCCTGGGAGGGCCCAGAAAGGGAAGCTGGACTTAGGAGGAGAGGGGTGATCCAAAAGGAGGGGCCAGCTGAGGAAAGCCAAGGTTCGGATTGTCCAAGCAAGAGACACGGGCTGGTGGCCCTGCACAGGGCCTCCCAGGGCCCCCTGAGGTCTGTAGCAGGCTGGGCTCCCTGGGGCAGCCAGGAACCCCAGCCCCCAGCTGGCCTCTGCCGCCTCAGCTGCTTCGATTCCCCATCTGTACAATGGAGCCAGTACTCCTTGCCCACAGAGGAGGCAGGAACAGGAGCCGGGCAGAGTCTCCCTCCTGCCCTCCCATCAGCTCCTTTGAGGACCTCAGAATAAACAGGGACTTTGGGCACATCCCCCCACCCAGGGTGCAGACGGAGGGGGCCCTGCAGGTCTGTCCAGTCTAGCCTCCTGTTTTAAGCACCACAAAAGTGAGGTTCAGAAAGGGCCCGGGGTTTATCCAAGGTCACACAGCAGAGCCCAGCCCCTTTCCAGGGCCGGAAGTGCCTCCCTGAACTCTCTGGGGCCCTGTGAAGGGGCATCTGCCGCCTGGGGACCTGGCATGGGAGGCACAGGGAGCACCCAGACCACAGACCCAGCGGTGGGGAGGAGAGAGGCCGGACCACAGAGGGAGCCTGCTTTCCTGGAGACCCAGAGTGGCCTCTCGCACATCCTGATTGGTCTCTGGGCCTTGCTGCACTAGTGGTATTGACTTTGATTAGTCATTAAAAAGAGGAAGGGAAAAAAATAGCCCCGGAGGCAGACAGCAGCGGGCGCTGGGCTGAGCAGTGACGAATCAACCTGCTGGTTGGCCAGGCGCCATCGCCGGGATGGCTGGAGGCCGTGGCCAAGGAATCAGACACAGGTCAGGAAGCTGTCCTGGAATCCTGCAGCCTCTGCCAGGAAGACCACTGGGCCTGCCCGCAGCAGCCAGGGCAAGCCTGGGGCCTTCTGCCCACCGTGGCTCCCGAGGGGGGTCTTCTGATGGCCTCTGTGTTGGGGGCAGCCCTGGTTTCCAGCTTAGGCTGGGGAGATGAGGCTGGAGCTGGACTGCTTGGCCAGAGGAGGAGAGCCAGCAGCATTGCCCTGGGGCGCGGGGTCACCAGCCCGGCCCCACAGCCCCCATTCAGCCCTCTGGGTGGAACCTGGGGAGCAGGGGATTCTGTTGCTGGACCACAGAAAAGGAGGGGTGGCAGGGAAAGAAAGAAAGAAAACCCAGCCAGACAAATGGGAGGTTGGTGGCTGTGAGGAGGGAGAACGGGGTGCCCCCAGATTTCTGGCTTGGGGGCCTGGGGCAGAGTGGGTTCTGAGCTGGGGGCTTAAGGAGGGGGCTCTGGAGAAAGGTGGAGTCGAGCGCTGGCCAGGTGGCTGGCAAGATGCCCATGTGGTACTTGGGCACATCTGTCCAGCCCACTTGGGCCCTTGAGCCTGCAGCTGCCCTACAACTCCAGCTGTCACCTCCACATCAGGGCTTCGCAGGGCCTCAGATCCAGTCCAGCCCCCTTTCCAGACTTTCTGCTGCCGCTCGGGGGGCTGCAGATTCCCAAGGGAGCTGGAGACCCAATCCCCCAAACAATGCCTGGCTGCCCTCTTCACGAGCCTGTACGGCGCCCACCCTGGCCAAGGCACCAGGACGAGCAGGCTCACCACATCACCCCATTCTGTCTTGGTCAAGCATGTGGGAGGGTTGGGAGGTGAGAGAGGCAGGTAGGGCTCTGATATCCAGCACCCCAGGGGCTTGCATTTAATTCACCGCCCAGTGAGCTGAGCGAGGGTCTGAGTTATCTGAGGGTGTCTCTAGGAAGGTGCCATAAGCTCTGGCCTGGATGTAGTTGAGGTTGCAAAGAGCATCGGTCAAGAGCCACCAGCGTCTCACAAACCTCGCTCCTCTGGTCTCCTACACACGATTCCCAGCCCTACAAGAACCAGAGCTGCAGACTCTCAGGCCCCAAAGGACCTGAGAAGTCCCGTGGCCTCAACTTCTAGCCTCAGCTAGCATGCCTCCTGTGACAGAGAGCATAAACAAAGACACAAAGCAGGAAAGAAGTCCTTCACTTGAGCCCCAAATCCAACCCACACACTGGTGGGAAAAGGCTTAGGTTTTTCCTTGCTGGGAAGCACTACACGATCACCTGTATCATTTCTGGCTACATTAATAAAAGTAGACCATCTAGAAAGAGGAAGGAGGCAGGACACAGTGGCACATGCCTGTGATCCCAGCTGCTTGGGAGGCTAAGGCAGGAGAATCACAAGTTCAAGTCCAGCCTGGTCCACTTAGTGAGAACTGGTCTATAAATAAAATATCCTTGGAATTCTACCTTGGGCCAAACCACAGGAAAGGGAAGGAATATCTAACAGTGGAGTCTGCCTAAGATGTGCAGAGATGCCCCGGAAAGCTAGTGAGCTCTCTGTCACAGGAGGCATGCTAGCTGAGGCTAGAAGTTGAGGCCACGGGACTTCTCAGGTCCTTTGGGGCCTGAGAGTCTGCAGCTCTGGTTCATATAGGGCTGTGGATCGTGTGTGGGAGACCAGAGGAGCAAGGTCCTGATTGGGAGGGACACCTCCCATTCCGAGCCAGAGAAATGCGCGGACCCAGGGTGGCAGAGGAGTGGGAGGTCCTGAGGGGAAGGTGTCCACCATGTCCTTGAAGCATCCCCTCAAGGGGCCACAGCTGGTTTGACTGCAGCTGTGAGGTCGGGCCCTAAATCCTGATCGGCTTGGAGGCCACCCTGAATGCCATCTCTAAGGTGGACCTGGGCCCCTTCCAGCTCTGCCCTCTCAGTCAGGGCCTGGAGGAGGCCGTGCACCTCCGCCACCAGCTCTGGCTCAGGAACTTCCTCCTCCAGCCTTCGGCCTTACAGGGAGGCCTGGAGGGCAGGTTGGCGCTCACTGGTTGCTGGAGAGGATGGGGCCTGTTTGACCAATGGGCAGGTCGAGGTCCAGAGAGGCGCCAGCCCAGATCCCAGGGGCTCGGCAGGGCTGGCACTGCCTGTCACCTCTGGACATTCTTCTTGCTGGAAAAGGAGCTGGAACCCTCTCCTTCCACCCTTTCCCATCCTCATCCTTCTCGGCACCAGAGGAGCAGAGGGGGCAGGATTCTCTAGTGGCAGGAACCCTTGGGACCACTTCCCAACCTGCCTGGCCACCCAGGATAGAGTGGGGTTCCTGGGGCTGCCCTGGGCCTCAGTTTCCCTAGAAAATGCTCTCTGACGATTCCTGGGTCTGGCTTGGTCCACAAGTATGAAAATGGTGCCCGATTCTCTGTGTCTTTGGGTGGGCCTGGGGGAGGGGCAGCCACCTGGCAGCAGCCGCACACATTGTGGGGAGAGGGAGCAGGGGTTTATTTTAGCAGCTGGGGGAGGAGGTGTGATCTTTGATGGGAGGAGGCCCTGGAGCTGCCTCCAGATAGCTCCCAGCCTCCTGTCCTCTCTTGGTGGGTCCCCACATGGCAGGGTCTTGGTGGGGCCCCTGAACATCTCCGCCGTCCACCCTCCTCAGTCCTCTCCTTGCAGCCAGCCATCAGTGTCCCCATTTCACAGAGGTGCAAACAGACAGAAGGATGACCCTCAGTGGGCAGTGTCTGTCCTGGGCCCAGCCCAATGGTTCCATCAGATTTCCTCATCCCTTGACCCCCACCTGAAGAGAGAGCCAGGCAGTGCCTGCCCCCCGCCCCCTTAGAGGCCCTGAGCCCCAGTCTGAGAGGCAGTGCCCCCTGCCCTGGGCAGCCACCCTGCCTCTCCCTGCTTCGGCTCTGGAATGGGACCTTGGGCAGCAGAATGGGCTGGCCCCGGCTGACTCCAGGTTTCAGGTGGACAGTCATGACTGCGGCCAGCACAGCAGAGACGGGATTCCCCCTCTCATGACCGGTGGCTATCGCGCAGGTGCTCTTGGGGCAGCGGGGTGGGGCCACACCTGTGACCATGGCCTAGAAGTGACCTGCCCCTCCTGCCTGCTGGCCCCGCTCTGTGTTGGAAGGAAGGAGCATCTGGGTCCAACATGGAGGCTGACAAGGAGTGAGAGCCCTAAGAAACCTGAGATGGCCAGGCTGACACCCAACAGAGCGCCTCACAGACGGCATCACACGGGCCTGGCTGGGTGCTGTGGAGGTGGCATCCACCTTGTGAGGCAGGGTTCAGTGACGCCCAGGCCCAGAGGGCGGCAGGCTCCCCAGCAGGGGCCAACCAGGAAGGGACCTTGGAAACGCTGGGCTTAACTAAGACCACAGGGCTGGAGAGAGGAGGACCTGCTGGCAGGCAGTCTGTCCCAGCCAGCCTGGGGACCTAGAGGGGCCAGCCAGAGGCCCAGCCAACTTGTGGGCTCTCTTCAATTTTGGGGCCACTGAGTCGGGGGACTGCACCTTAAGGTTGGGCTGCCCGCCCCATGGCAGGGCCTCTGAGCCACTGGGAGGGAGTCCCTAGTCTGGAGGTGGAGACCTGGTCCCTTTACCAACTTGACAGCCAAGGCCACTCTCTTAGGCTGCATGCTCAGGGATACTCCAGGTCTCACTGTGGCTGAGAGACGAGAGCATAGGCAGGACTGTCCCTGTCCCTGCCCAGAGGCCCCCCTGAGGGAGGTGGGTGGTTGGCACTGCTACATCCTCACAGATGCCCTGCAGCTTGGGGTCCCAGGTCCAGTGGGACTTGGGGATCTTACATGGGTCCACTCATTTATGCACAACCCTGTGCAGGCCAAGGACAGCGACGATGATGATGATGTCACAGTCACCGTGGACCGAGACCGCTTCATGGATGAGTTCTTCGAGCAGGTGGGAGCCAGCCCACCCTGCGTCTCCCTGTGCCCTGCCAAGACTTGGGTGGCCACTCTCCCCCCTGAGCGGGCCCAGCAGCCCGAATACACCTGTGAATGACTACTGGAGGGCAGAGGTGTTGAAGTTCAGAGTGGAGCTGAGCTCACGCCTACCCCCCCACCTTCCCGCCCAGTCCAGTTTTGAGCAGGCCCTGGGCCCATGCCATCCCTCCTGGGCTTTTTTCTGACCCCCTGGCCTTGATCTCCAGGTGGAGGAGATCAGGGGCTTCATCGACAAGATTGCAGAGAATGTGGAGGAGGTGAAGCGGAAGCACAGTGCCATCCTGGCCTCACCCAACCCTGACGAGAGTGAGTGGGGGCCTGGGGACGGGCCAGGACTGGCAGGGGTACAGACCCTGGCATCCCGCACTGCAGGTGGCTGATGAAGCAGCGGTTGTGTCCTGGGGTCAAGGGGCCAGTGCCCACGGCCACCAGTTGGATCTGGGACTCCTAGGAAGTCTTGGGTGGTGGGAGGGGCACCCTCCTGTGGCCTGGGAGGGTCACGTGATCAGCACCACCCTCCCTGAGTACCCTGGTTTTTTCCTAAGGCCACAGGTCTGGCCACTGCCCTGCCTAGGATTCTGAGAGGGAGGGAGCAGTCTCTGATCAATAGGAGGCCGTCCTGCTGGCCCCGCCCCTGGCCGCCTCCCTGGGGAGCAGATGGCTGCTGTGGGAGGGCATGCCGGCCAGGCAGGCAGAGCTTCCGGCAAGAGCTGGCAGCCCTGGCACCTGGCCACTTGGTACCCAGGAGCTGGGCATTCTCACGGGTCCAGGAAGTCACCTCTCCCTCTGCACAAGGAGCCTGTGTACTCCGGGATTCCACCCTGTCCCCTGATGGTTCCCCTGCCCTGGCCCTCTCATTCCTGTTGAGATACTGATTAATACACCATTGTGCGCCAGGCGGCCATGAGCAGCCCGCCCAGGATCGTCTCCCTGGAGGGGCATTCACCCCCCCAAGCTGGCAGAGATTGGCCCCCTGTGGCTGGACCCAGACCCTAATGCCTCCAGGCACTCTGCTCCTTGCAGCCCTCTTACCTCCTGCCCCTCCGGCTTCTCTGGAAGGTGCCAGCTCATGAGGCCTATGAGGAAGCACAGGAGAGGGACCTCTGGGGCAGGGGACATGCCAGTGCAACTATCATGCTTTACGCCCTCCCCAGGGATGTATCCAGGACAGATAGGTCATGATGTGTCTCTCTGCCCATCTGTACCTGAGTCACTGCATGACCCTGTGTGATTGCTCCTGCCGAGGGTCAGGTGGTGACTGTGAGTGAGAACAGAGCACCCTCAACTGCCCCAGGGGGTGGCAGGGCAGTGGAGCCTCTCAGCAGCCACCCTCAGGCCCCTGTGCCACTGTCTGTACTTCTCCCACTGTGTGCCAGGATGGGGACCGTGCCTGTGAACTGAGCAGTCGAGACCTGGCTGAGACCCAGGCATGCAGCAAGGGGAGGGGGCTCTTCATGGGGCGCCAGGGCTGAGCGGAGTTGGGCAGGTTGGCAGGGGGTGGGGGGGCTTTCCTGGTCCAAGGCTGGCATTGCTGCCTCTGGGGGCCGCCATCTGGCTGGGCTATTTTGGGTCTGAGCAAAAGAGGCTGAGACGTCAGAGCAGCTGGTAACCAAGTTTCCCTCTGTTTGCACGGAGGAGGCGCCACCCCTGCTCTACGGAGACCCTGCTCCACCCCACTCAAGTTCCCCTTGGGAGATGACCCCTGCCTAGGCCCTTCCTGACACCACGTTGAGACCGGTCTCTAGTCCCACCTTCTGGGGAGTCCTAGGGGTTGCCTAGGGCTTGGGCATGCCAGGAGCACCCCAGCGGAGGTGGCCAACCCCTCAGGGAGGGCCGAGCTGTGCACCCCCAGGGCCTCTGCCAGCCTAGGAGGGTGGTCCTGGTTGGAACAAGAGCCAGAGCACCATGTTACTGCCCTCCTCCTCCTTCACCTCATGGCCCCAGCCACTTGTCACCTCCAGGCCAGCTGTGTCCAGGGAACCTGCCTCTGGACCTCTTCCTCAGCTCCCCCCACAGTCCAGGTGCCTCCTCCCCCAGCTGCTGCATGGTGCTTGGCACCTGGGGGTGGGGTGGCTTTGTGAGGAGACCCCGATCTGTCCTATCAGGCACCTGTGGCTGAGACTCCAGGGGATGCAGGTTGGGGGAGGCTCCTCCCAGCCTGGCCTGTGTCAGCCCCACTGGCTGGCCACGTGCCCTTTTGAGCCACCAGGTACGGCGAGGTGAGCCTGCACCCCCACCTCCGACTCATGCAGGCGTCGAGTAAATGCTCCCCGGTGCCAACTCCAGCCTTGCCAGCTGCTCCACAATTATTTCTGCCTTAAATTTAGACCCATCTGTTATCTCCAGGGGGTGAGGGAGCCAGTGAAGGAGGAAGGAGGTGCCTCCGAAGGCAGTGCAAGGGGTGTGGGCTGCAGCTGCCAGGCCTGGCCTGGGATTGGGGGGTGCAGGCAGAGCCTTGGCCCAGGGGAGGGGAGGCCCCCTCCAGGCCCACAGTGAGGGAGATAGACCCCAAATATAGGCAGGGATGACCCAGGTATCCACACCCCACCCCTCGTGCCTCCCCAGAGACCAAGGAGGAGCTGGAGGAGCTCATGTCCGACATCAAGAAGACAGCAAACAAAGTTCGTTCCAAGTTGAAGAGTGAGTCCACTGATCACCCCCCTCCAGGAGGGGGGCACTGGGTCTTGGCTCCCTATTCACTCACAGCACCTGGCGCATCCCACTCTGGACATGGCCCTGGCCTTCCTGGCAGAAATCGAGCAGCAGGGGCAGAGGGTGGTCGGAGCCACCAGACCCAGCACCCAGTAGATGCAGATATTGGGGTGTGCCCAAGGCCTCACAGGTGGCCCCCTTCTACTTCCCGTATCACCATTCAGGTCACTCATAGACCACTCCACCCCTACCTCTGCTGGCTATGGGACGCCAGATCCTGGGCGGGCTGGGGACGGTGGTGAGTGGGACAGGTTGTGGCCCAGCAGCCCTGTGTCCCCCACCCCCAGGCATCGAGCAGAGCATCGAGCAGGAGGAGGGCCTGAACCGCTCCTCCGCAGACCTGAGGATCCGGAAGACACAGGTGTGCCTGGACTCCAGGGCGGGCGGGCACCTGAGGCCCCAGGTCGAGGTGGGCCTGACACCTGTTCTCCTGTCTTGGATTCCCAGCACTCCACGCTGTCCCGAAAGTTTGTGGAGGTCATGTCCGAGTACAACGCCACGCAGTCTGACTACCGTGAGCGCTGCAAGGGCCGCATCCAGAGGCAGCTGGAGATCAGTGAGTGGTGGGGCCGGGCCTGGAGGGATGGGGCAGGGCCTGGAGGGACGGGGCGGGGCCCGGGCTGCCAGTGAGCACCCTGGAGAGGGCCTGGCTCAGAGTGACCCCACCTGCAGCCGGCAGGACCACGACCAGTGAGGAATTGGAGGACATGCTGGAGAGTGGGAACCCCGCGATCTTTGCCTCTGGGGTGAGTGTGACCCCACCTCTCCTACCAACACTAGCCCCGTCCTCATCCCAGCTGTGTGCTCAAAGCACTGGGCCTGGTCTATTTGGACACAGACACCCTAGGGCAGGTGTTAGAAGAGGGAAGGGGCCAGGCTGAGGTCACATAAATGTAGGGAGAGTGGCTGCGAGACCCATGCCCTTGGTGCCTCAATTGGACCCATTTCCTTGCTGTCCCTGATCGTTGCCTGGGCTTCTCCCATCATCCTCAGGACCGGCTTCCTCTCATGGAGGACATTTGGCCATCTCTACTTTCCAGTGAAGCTCTGTGCCCTGCCAAGCAGGAGGAACCTCCCAAAGGAGGTGGCACTGGGTGTGAGTTCCAGAAGGGAGGGGTGTGGAGGAAAGGCAGCTTAAGGACTGTCACTCACCATGTGGCAGGCACAGGTGGGGAGTGTTATCAGCCCTATTACAGGTGGGAAATTGAGTCACAGAGAAATTAGGTGACAGCTCATATAATGGAGGACCAGTAGGAGGCGGGAGGGTCGTGGCTGGAGAGGAAGCCCAGCTTCCAGACCAGTTCTGCCATCCCAACTGCCTTCCTCTGTGGCCTCTGCCCTCCTCATCCTGGGCCCCAGGCCTCAGCTCACTGCTCCACCCCCTAGATCATCATGGACTCCAGCATCTCGAAGCAGGCTCTGAGCGAGATTGAGACCCGGCACAGCGAGATCATCAAGCTGGAGAACAGCATCCGTGAGCTACATGACATGTTCATGGACATGGCCATGCTCGTTGAGAGCCAGGTGAGTGCCCAGTCCTCGCTGCCGCCTCCCAGTCCCCAGCAGCACGCAGGGCTGCACTGACCTTCCCCTTTCTGTCCAACACGCTGCCCTGCTCGGGAGGGAACAAGTCCTCAGGTAACAAGCCACCAGCTGTGGGCAGTGCCTCTAGGGCCCTGTGCACCCCTTCCTCTGCATGGCCTTGCATGACCCCCAGCCCTGCCTGTCTGTTCCTTGGCTGTTTATCAGGGGCCACCATGGACTAGATAGATGCTTTTCTAGGAGCTGGAGGGATAGCAGCGAAGGACCTGCTTCCTGGAGCCAGTGGCTCTTGAGTGAAAGAGCAGCATCAGTAAAGAGCAAGTGGAATATTCTGGCACCAGGTGCTCAGGAGCCACTAGGGGGAGGCAGAGTGCAACACTGATGCTCAGACTTGGAAGTGCCTGGGGTCACCCGGAAGGCTTGTTGCAGGTCTCCTGGTCCCCGTGCCCAGAGACTGGGCGGCTGAGGCAGAGGCCTGGACATGCGTTCTCACAAGCCCAACAGCAATGCAATGCAGTGCTTCTGGTCTGAGGGCCACATGTGGGGGCACTATGCTGGGTGACCTGATGGCCTCTAAGCATGGAGTGAGTCAGGGAAGGCCAGAAGAGGGGCATTTGCACTGATGCCAAGAGATGAAAGGAGCCAGCCATGAAGACTTCCCAGGGGAGGAGAGATGAGCTGGCCCAGGCCAGGGGATCAGCACTCCCCAGGTCCCCAGCCAGGCAGGAGCTGGACTTACTTGAGGAACGGGGCAGGGAGACCCTGCTCGATGGAGACGCCTCAGTAGGCTGTGCTGGGACCTGGAGGTGCCTCTCGATGGGGGGTGTTTAGTATGGGAGTGACAAGAACTCAGAAGTGGGGAGGCTGCATCCTGGAAAGACAGACCATGGTGACGTGGTCACGAGTGAAGGCCATGGAGTTGGAGGGGGAGTCACAGCTTTGCCTTTTCCCCTGGGTTTTCTCGTGGTGGTTACAGTCGTAGGTAATGGCGAGATTCCTTGTTACACATTCCTACAAGCTGCTGTTACCCCTGGTGTCCCCCTCCCCTCCCTCCTTGCCGGCTCCTCGCCCTTGGAGCTTCATGAGGTCCCCCCTTCCTTTTTCTTTTTCTTCTCCATCTTCCACATGAGACAAAACATTCAACCTTTGACCTTCTGAGTTTGGCCATCTTCACTTATTGTTCTTAAGTTCCATCCGTTTTCCTGCAAATGACATAATTTCATTTTTCTTTATGGCTCAGTAAAATGTCATTGTGTATAAATGCCACATTTTCTTTATCCATCATCCATTGATGGACACCTAGGCTGGTTCCACAGTTTGGCTATTACGAATTGTGCTGCTGTAAACACGGTCTGCATGTGTCACGGTAGTAGGATGACTTTAATTCTTCAGGATACAGTACTGAGGAGTGCTGTGCAGAGGCTTTTTGATTTGATGCCATCCCATTTATTAATTCTTGGCATTATTTCCTGAGCTCTAGGGGTCCTATTGAGAGAGTCGTAGCTGAGCCTGTATGCTGGAGTGCTGACCCTACATTTTCTTCTTGGAGTTGCATAGTTTCTGGCCTGATTCCTAGGAGGACAAACACCTTTGCCTGGAGTCTTGTGTCAAAGTCAGATTGGCCCCTGGAAGGAGCATGAGGCCAGATTCCAGGGCCCAGGGCTAGGAAAGGGGTCTTAAACAAGAACTGGATGGAACCATTGTACCCAAGGAGGATGGAGTGTGGACTCATCAGTAGTCACCTCATGAGCTGTGGCCAGGGCAGGGTCAGACTCCAGCCCACACACTCCTGCACCCATCTTCCTCTGCTGGGCATCGGGGTGGGAGGTGTCAGGGTCCTAGCTAGCATTCTCTGCATGGTTAGTCCCCATCCCTTGGCTGAGACTGCATGGCTGGTTCCAACCCCAGATGGCTGCTCTGTAGGAAGAGGTGGGAGTTGTTCCAGAAGCCTGTGTGCCCAGCCAGGGTGCCTTGCCTGGGGGTCACAGGTGAGATGTTGCAGCTGGGCCTCCCCAAGCCCCCTTCTCTCTTTCCCTTTAGGGTTTTCTTCTGGTGTCCTGCCCTGAGCCGCCTCCCTGAAGAGGGAGCCCTCTGGAGCCCCGACACCCCTGGCCCTGCAGGGGGAGATGATTGACAGGATCGAGTACAATGTGGAGCACGCAGTGGACTACGTGGAGAGGGCTGTGTCTGACACCAAGAAGGCTGTCAAGTACCAGAGCAAGGCGCGCCGGGTCAGTAGCGAGCACCCACTGGAGCTGGGGTCCATCGAGCACCCTCCCCATTCTGCAGCTACTCCACCCCCACCAAGCTCCAGCCAGAGCCTTCACCACCCATCACTACACACTCCCAGGCTGTCACCCCTTCCCTGAGATCCCCCAGATCCTCTGGTCCTTGGTCCTCGTTCTAGTCCCTCTCCAGCAATGCCTGCCTCTCCCTCTTGCAGAAGAAAATCATGATCATCATCTGCTGCGTGATCCTGGGCATCGTCATTGCCTCTACCTTTGGAGGCATCTTCGGATAGAAACTACCCACCTGACGCTGCACTCTGGACGGTCCATCCCGAGGAGCCCTGGCTGCTGCTGCCTGGCTGGGTCGCCCTCCCACCCCGCCTCCTGGCTCAGACGCCCCCACCCCACCCCATACTGCCCCTCTCTGCCCTGGGCTTCCCTCTCCTGACTCTGCCCTGAGCCGTGTTGTGTGCATGATTTGTGACAGTGTGTGTCTGTAGAGGAGGCAGAGGGGAGCAGGGCATGGAAGAATGGGGGGCTAGGGATGGATCCATGCGGAGAAGACCCAGGTCTTACCCAGCTTGCTCCACCTTGACCAGGCAGGGCTGGCAGCTGGCACATACTGCCCTGGCTTGGGATCTGGGCTGCTTCCAGATCCCCACCTGGCTTCCACCTCACCTGCCCATCTTCTCTATCCTTTGGCCTCTCCAGCTGTTCCCCCAAGCCGAGCCCCCTGAAGGGTGGGGACCAGCTGACCACATGGTGCTGCTTTTTGGGTTAGGGGAGGGTGCCCCTGAGGGATAGCCCAGCACTAAGCCTCTATTAGCTGACCACTGCCAGGAGGCTCAGGGTGCCATGGCTGCTGGCTCGCCAAGATCAGGCTCCCTCTCCTACCTGGGGCAAAGCCCAGCAGGTCCTCGGCCTCAGCCTCCCTTTGCACAGCCCTCAGCCCCAGGAGCAATTTCTTTGGGGTAGGCAGGACCCCAGGTAACCCACTGGAAGATGGGACCCCAGAAGAGGCTGGCTGGCTCGTGCCCAGGTGCGGGTGACCCTTGGCGCTGGGAAGGCAGAACAGGCTCCATCAGGCCTTTCCCCATGAAGGCTGCAGCTTGGGTCAGCCACTGTCCCAACAGGCCTCATCAGTTGGGACCTTAAGCCAGCACTGCATGTTGGGGACAATGGTCCCGGCTCTTCCATGCTCCCAGAAGCCAGATGTCACTCAGGCCTGCAGTCTCATCCTGCCCTTGCTGTCCCCCACTGATGTGCCACATGGTGTCAGTGTCCCTGATGCAGTATTCAGCAGCCAGTCGCGGAGGGCTCCCTCCCTCCCCTGCCATCTTGGGGCTTCAGGTCAGAGCGTGCCCCCCCAAGACCCCTGCCTTGTGGACAGGCAGGGAGTGTGCATGCGAGTGCATGCAGCAGGGCGGGGCTGTGCAGAGTGCCCTGCATCTGTCGGCTTTGCTCCCGCCCAGTGACTGTGACCACTGTCCGTGTTGCCTTCTTGAACTGTGGCTTCTCCTCCACCCCTTCACCAAAGGTCTTGGTACAACCAGCTGCCCATTTTGTGGAATTTTTATGTAGAATAAATATTTGTATCTGTACTACAGGCCTTTGTTTGCCATTTCTCACTGGCTGCAGTGACATGGCCTTAGAACTTGGGGTGACCGTGGGCATTAACAGAAGGGGCTCAGATGCAAAGGACCCCAATCTCCCCCGGCACACATGCCAACATCTCCATCTGGCCACTCAGTGGGCAACATCCGGCCTTTCCTATGAGGACAGTTCCAAAGTCCCACCCTCACTCCAGGTTAAGTGGCCAATGCCTTGACAGAGGCGAGGCCTGCAACCTGATCCCTGGGACAGATATAACTCTAGGGTGGAGCTCCCCAGGCCCTAAGCCTCCCCTCCAGCCACCCACGAAGGGCTCAGCCCCTGCTCAGTGCCCAGTGCCTGTTTGCACTTCACATCCAGCTCTAGTCCCTCTGCTCCCTGGCCCAGACCTTGGTTATCAGCTTGACAGACTCACACCATACATCCTGGAACAGGACCTGCCCCCTGACCACTTCGGATTGGACAGAGACAGCCTCTGAGGCAATCAAGTGCTGGGCTAGGAACATCACCCACCAAAACCAAGGTGGCAGAGGCCTGCAAAGGCCTCAGGCCAGTGGGCACCACTGCCACACTCACCCTGACCACCTTTCCCCACTCTGCAAGTGGGCGCGATGTGCAAGTCCCACGTGACAGGAGCCCTTAGTTCAAGGAACCTACCCTGCTCCTTGCTTCCACCCAGCTGGATCTTGAGACCCAATTCTTGCCTGGAGTCCTGCAGTAGCCCCCAACAGAGGGATTAGGGAGGCTGGGACAGGACTGGACTAGCTGGGGCAGAGGGAGGACAGAATGGGAGTTCACTTCTACGCAAAGTGGTTTATTGCTTTTAGAACAAAACAAGAAATCCTTATAACTTATTTAGTGAAAATAATTTCAGAACTTTTCTAAAATACTATGTTGTCAACTGCAGAAGTAATCACTTCAAAATAGAAAACTTCCTGGGGGCGAGAGCTGAGCTGGCGGCTCCCATGATGGGTCGGAGCTGTCCAGAGGTGGCCGCCACTTAGAAGCGCGGCTTGCGCTTGCGGCCGGTGTACTGAGTGTCGGGTCGGACTTCCCTGTGGGGGACAACAGTGTCTCAGGATAAAGAACCCGCAGCCCTCCCAGCAGGTGAGCCCTCAATGGCCATGGCCACCGCCCCCCACGTCGCTGCTCCCTGCCCGCTACTCACTTGCCCTGACGTCTGCGGCGCTCCTTCTTCTCCAGCACCCACTCTCGGCTCTTCCTCACCAGGCCTCGCCGTGCCAGCCTGTAGGGAACCCTGGGCCAGAGGCGTGGCCATGAGTGGTGGACTGAGCTGCCCCTCGGCACATGCTGACAGTTTGGGAGTTTTCCCCCAATAAAGGTGGTCTCTCACTGCCCCCTCCTGCAAGTACTCCCTCTTCCATGATGGTGCGTCCCCAGGACAGCCCCCTTCCTAGTACAGGTGCTGGGGCCAGAGGTGTGCGGCCTTCACTTGGCATCTCTGTGGCAACTGTGCTGGGTGCACGTACTTCCTGCCTCTAGGGGCTGCACTACTTTGGGGCCAACTTTGGCCAAGAGCAGGTCAGTGCTGGCAGTGCCAAGGAAAGCCAAAGGCCCCCTGCCTAGGGCTGCCACAGGGGGCCCTGGTGGTCCTGTGGAGTTGGGATGCCTGGAAGTGACCAAAGGGCTCCCAGCCACTCATGTCTGAGGTAGGAAAACAAGACTACCAGGCTCCCAGCAGCCCTGACGAGGACCTCAAAGACTAATCTTGGCCCCCAGCTCTGGCTGAGGAGACGAGAACCCCACAGCGCCACGGGAGAGAGGCCACAAGAGGAAGCCTGGGCTGGTCCCCTAAAGCCACATCCCGGCCTGGTAGCAATGCTTCCAGCACAACACAGGCAAAGCTGCCCGCCACTCCCCAAGCACCCGCAGGCACAGCCTGTGGAACCAGCCTTGCCCTTCAGGTACCCCTCGAGTACACCAGGGCAGAGGCAATGCTCTCTAGGCAAAGCCAGTGTGGAGGCCCAAGAGCTGCTCAGGGTGTACCAGAAAGGAGCACAGAGAAGGACCAGAACAAGGGACCCTGGGGTGAGGAAAGACAACTGGAAGAGCCCAGAAGACCCAGGAGAGTCCTGAGAAGCAAGCGAGGCCAGAGCCAGCAAGTCCCACTGAACCCCAGTACTGTTGCACAGGTGCGTGCAGGAGCTGAGTCCCAGAAACCATAACGAAGCACTCAGCACGCAGCAGCCGCAAGCAGCAGTGGGAAAGGCCTGGGGGAGCAGGTGGCTGGGGTGTGACCCACAGGCCAAGAGAAAAGGGGGCGTGGCCTCAGGAGTTTGGAGGGTCAGTTAGGATGAGGAAGCGTGGACCAAACAGGAGAAGCAGAAGCAGCAGAAGAAGCAGAGGCACAGCCTCACTAGACAAAGCCTTCAACTTGTTCCTAATCCACCTATTTGAAATTGTCCTCAATGTGATGAGACAGTAGTAACAGTAAGTTAGAAGGCTGCAGCTGCCCCTATGTCCACATTGAGCCACGGAGCAGGAGCCTGCAGAGCAAGGGAGCCACGAAGCACACACTGTGCTCCACACGTGGTGACAAGGCAGGGTCATCCCCTTTTAAACAGCTGGGGAATGGTGCCCAGTCCCCCAGCTCACCCAAGTTTACAGCAAGGACATGTGGTCAGCAGACTCAGGTATGAGGACCAAGTGGCATAGGGGTCAACACAACTGTACCTTCCTCTGCCAAGCAGACAACCCCCACCCCAGCCAAGAGGAACAACCACAGGGCCCCTCAGGGGTCAGAAGGAGTGGTCTGGTGGCTGCAGGAACACTCAGTTTTCACCTTGAGACTGGTTTCATCCAGCAGAACCAGGGAACAGCTTCCCTCTCAGCCACCACATAATCCACTACACATTCAAGAATCCCGAGCACCTTCTATTAACAAGAGGCTACTGTTGATCCAACGATCTGACACCAGCCCCACCAAGATTTCATTTTAGTTGGGGATACAAATAATAACCACGCACAAGACCCAGAGCAGGGACAGGTGGAGAATGAAGGCGACAGGAAGGCCACCACAGACAGTGGGCAGGAAATCGACAGGAGATGATGAACCTTTGAGAAGAGGTCCAGTGTCGCTGCTGGGCAAAAAACAAGTTGAAATTTGTTTTCAAGTTTCAACGGATGGACGGACAGCAGGGAACCTCGGCAGTGACAGTCTAGGCCAGATTTGGGGCACATGTTGAGGGAAGGATGACAGGACTCATGGGTGGGCTGACTGGATGTCACACGTGAGGAAGGACAGGAATGACTGAGAAGGCGGGGAACTTGGGAGTCTGACGGGCAGGTGGTGAGTCCAGGCAAGGGGACTGAGAAGCTGGGAAACCTGCAGTGGACTGAGGCTAAGGCTGTGACATGGGCTCTGAAATCCTGGCTGACATTTAAAGTGGCAGAGATGAGAGCAGTGGGCCAGGCTGCCCAGCACACCACCCAGGAGAACCCACAGCACACTGAACAGGAACAGCCAGCGGAGCTGCAGGGAAGCAGGACAGGGTGAACAGCCAACAACATGTCCAGAAGGGAGTGGCCTCTGTGTCAGACCCCACTGAGCACGCAGCTGAGATGTGGACAGCAGAGGGCAGGACTGAGAGGAGGCGGATCTGGCAAGATGGGGTCAGTGGGGAAGCTGAGGGCCTGCTAGGTCGGCAGAAGAGGAAGCAGGTGGAGGCGAGCAGGCGCTCTGCTTCCCAGGAAGCAGACAGACAGAGTGACAGTGGGCAGCTGATCCGGGTTGAGGGAGGATCTTTTCTGAAACAGGATAAATTGTGTGCAGATGCGAATGACCCAGGAGAGTGGAGATGAGGATGCAGGAGAGGGAAGGGGAGCCGGGAGGGAGCCACGCAGGGACGGGGCCCAGGTGTGTGGAGGGGGCAGCTTGCCACGAGGGGCAAGGGCACGTGCGGGCTGACTAAGGGAGTCGAGCTGCCCAGACATCCAGAAGTGTCCCACCCTCCAGCTCCAGCAGAAGCAGGCACAGTTCAAGAGCGATGTCCAGTTCCAGTCCCACCATGGCATCCCCACTGCATCTGAGGCTGAGGCTTGGGATGAAAGCAGAGAAACACTACAAACCTGGTGGTGACAGGCCCTGCCCCTAACCAGACTCCGCAACTGCTTTACCTCTTATTAGTGAACATGGACTCAGTGGCCTCCTCTTCCTCCTGATTTTCGCTCAACCCCTGTAGGAAACAAAGTGCTCTTAGACCACCCTGCAGATCCGCAACCCTGTTGCCCAATCCAGACCCTGAGCCCAAGCTCCTGCAATAGGCACAAGGTCTGTTCCAGAAAGAGCCAACACCCTTTGGGACCTGCGGGGCAGGCAGTCTCTGCCTCCAGGTTGCAGAAATAGACATTCCTGGCTCTGAGCTCTGGGGCTTGGGCCACCTTGACCTCTGTTCTCTCAGAATGCTCTTCAGGCTAAGCTCCACAGCTGGAAATGCTGGAGACACAGGCCTAGAAACCCAGGGTTCCTCACCTTCGGCAGGAAGGTTGAAGGCCCAGAAAACAGACAGAGGTAGAACCTGAAACGAGAATGTAAGGGAGGCCCTGACTCAGAGCCCTGCGGGAAGTGGCGAGTCCCACTGGCCCTGGGACCCACCCCGGTACCACCCTGGTTCATCGGCTGGCCTAGACAGCCCACCAACCCCGCTCACTTCTTTGCCTTGGCACTGTTGGGGTAGTCCACCACCACGCCACCCGTGAAGCCGGCCTTCGTGGCCTGGGTTGTGATCAGCTCCAACTGAGGAGAAAAGGGTGGGGAGCTGGGCAGGGGAGGCTGAAGGAGAAGGCACATTCCTCCCCTCAAGCAGCCAGGCTGCTGCCCAGACATGGAAGGCCTTTCTCCATAAGACACCCTCAGTTAGTCCCACAACCCCCAGAGCCACAAAGAGGCCCGCTCCTCCCTTGGGGGATTAGAGAAGGGAGATCCCCCCGGGTCTCCCTCTCCAGCCCAGGAACCCATCTCTTCATTCTAACCTCAGCAAATGAATGGCCACCAGCTGGGAGCCACTCACTCATGTGTTAGTCAAGGGGACTCGTCCTGTCTGAGTGGACATGAATTCATCATTTCTACCCACAAGGCCCAGAGCAGACACCTGCTCACTCCTTGCCCTCCCACCATTTATCTGGTTGAGGAAATCCCACTACCTGTAATACCACCTTGTCTGTCAGGAGAAGACAAGACACCTAACTGGTACCATGGACACCACCCCTCTTAGGATAACCAGTCACCATCAGGGGCTGCAGGGCCCACTCTTGGGTGCTCAGTCCCTATTCCCACTGACAGCCTGTGAGGTTCCTTCTCTGTGGTCTCCTGGCTGCCAGAGGGCAGCCGAGGGAGCACCAGGGCAGCTCCCTGTTCTGCACTCGCCACCAACTGCCACCCCCAGCAGCCAGGGCTCACCTGCTCAGAGTTCTCAGGGTACAGCTGCAGGACGGCACGGGCACCACGGGCCTGGGGGCAACAGAAATGTCACTGCTTCACAAATGCCCTCAGGATCAGGACAAGGCGGCCTTCCTTCACTAAATACTCATGAGCTCCCAGTGTGTGCAGGACGCTGATCTTAGGGCCAGAGACATCTTCATGAACAAAAGACACTCCCAAATGGTCGGAGCCCACTTTTTGGTGGTGGAGGCAACCAACTGACAGCAGTGATAAGTACCAAAAGGAACACTCAGTAGGCTGGAGGGGGCGGGCTCCTGGGCTCCCTTTGGTTTAAGGCAGGCCTCGCTCTGAGGGCCCTGGGCGGAGTACTCATGTGGGGGCAGCTGCCGCTGGAATGAGTGAGGAAGGGGGAGCACCAAGGCCCCTGCAGCTCCAAGATGCACCCAGGGTGCGAGCGGGAGAAACCCAAAACCCTCAAGACCAGTAGCCAGCCACCTCCAGGGACCATTTGCCTGGGAAAGTGGGGTGAGGAGGGGGGACTAGGGTGGCAAACACACCCAGGTCTTTCAAACTGTGAAAGAGTTCCTTTAGGATTTAGAATTTCAAAACCCATGACTGAATCTTAGGAAAAAAAATGAAATCAACACCATTCCAGTTACAGAGACAAAATAAAGCTAACAAATGCTCTTAATGATAAATAATCAACCTGCTCCCATCTCAGGTTGACATCAGTGGTGGTGGTGGTGGGGGGGGGGGGCGGAGAGGGAGAGACATGGGAAGGGTACAACTTCCGGAGTGCTCTCTGTGCTGGCCATGCCATTCTGTCCTCACTCTTCTCAGCCCACGTCCCCAACTTCTGATTAAAATGTAGCAGAAAGCCCCAACTTCGTAGGATGCTCTTAAAAGCCCTCTGGCAACTGACCCTGTGTAATATTATCTCCCAGAAACCCAAGGAACTGTGATCGACAGAGGCTGCCCTATTCCAAGTTCATACCTGGGTCTCATACTGACTCCAGTGTCTTTGGGGATTGATTAGTGTCAGCCCACTGCACCTGGACTTCTGTTTTGGCTAAGGGCCTGGATAGCGGCAACCACATTAAGGTCCTGCCACCCCTCCCATTATGGGACCCCTCAACTATACAACCCAACCTGCAGGGGTGGGTAGGAAGGACAGCCAGCCCGGAAAAGGAGGAGACCTCATACTCACCAAAACAGAATACAGAGAGGAAAAAAAGTGGTACAGGCGCTTGGCAGGAATGTCGGACTTCTTGTTGGCATTACAGAGCCACTGCACAGCAGAGATGCTGAAAGGAAAGGGATCAATCAGGAGAGGGACCAACCCTTGGCCTTCCGGACTCCAGGCTTCTTCAGGCCTCTGGCACCTTCCACCATGGCCTCCTGCCCAGAACACCTTTCTTGGAAAGTGCAGGCCCATTCCTGGGCACTCTTACAAACTGGATCAAGCTAGCCAGCACTCACCTCCTGAGTCAGGCCCCCCACTCTCTTCCCAGTCAAGGAAGGGCACCCAACTGGTCCAGCTGCCCCTTTATGCTAAGGTGCTTCCTTCTGTGCCTGCCCAGGGTCTTTCAGTCCTGATCTAAGCCTTCAGCAGTTCCCATGTCCCCCTCCCAGCTTGCCCCCACCTCAGCACCCAGGAGCATTTCAAATGCTTCTCAACCTCCCCTCACTCTGCTTCCATCTCAAACAGCCTTCCTCAAACAGACTGATTGCATTGCTCCCCACCCCCATCACCTACTAAATAAAGCCCCGATGTCTGGGGTGCTCCTAAAAGCCCCCTGGGGAACTGACCCTGTGCAATATCAACTCCCATGAAACCCTGCGTTCACCCTGTGCTCCCTGGCTCCCTCCCACCCACCGATGCCCTCTCTTGCTCCTCTTCTCTTGCAGGCCCCTCACTACCTGAATCCCACCCGGCTCCTCTCCTTCAAGGCCTTCTGCTCTTCTTCACAACTCTGGCAGGCCCCACAACTCCCCAGCGCACACCCCACAAGTGGCTTTGTGTTCAGCGGCCTGGCTGTCTACGGCCCTCATAAAGCACAGACAATCTTAAAAGCAGCAACTGTGTTTCATTTCTACGTATTCCACAGCACTCTGTACAACGTCTTACGTATACAAAATGTTTTTTAAAAAATACACCATAACATCTCTTTTCTTAAAAACAAAAATGAGCCAGGCATGGTGGCACACACCTATAATCCCAGCAACTCAGGAGGCTGAGACAGGAGGATTGCAAGTTTGAGACCAGCCTCAGAAACTTAGCAAGACTCTGTCTCAGAATAAAAAATAAAAAAGGACTGGGGATGTAGCTCAGAGGTAAAGCACCCCTGGGCTCAATCCCTGGTACCAAAACAAACAAAAATAATAATAATAAAAAAATGAAGTTGGTGCAGCCATTCAAACCTCTAATCCCAGTGACTTGGGAGGCTGAAGTAGGAAGACTGCAAGTTAGAGGTCAGCTCTGGCAACTTAGCAAGATCCTAAAAAGAGCTAGGGTTGTGGCTCAATGGTACAGCATTCTGGATTCAACCCCAGTACCAAGAGCGGGGGGAGCTGGGGGTGCAGCTCAACAGTAGACTCTACACTTAGGATGCATGAGCCCCCCACCCCCCACCCCCCCCACACACACACATACACGACCACTAGCTCCTGATATACATACTATATTAGTGGCCTTTGGTTTCTCACAGCTTAGAACACCTCACCTAATCATTCCTGAAAAAACAACTGCTACCCTTGAAATGTCCCCTGACCTAAGTCTTACTCCTACAATTAAGAAAATCTTCAAATTCAAATATTGATTCCTCACACTAATCCTACCCCCAACCTAGGATTGCCAAAGGAGGTATCCCCAAATGAAAGACTGTAACTTCTCCCTTATCCCAGCTTCCACTCCCAGCAACAGGGCACTGCTCCAAACACTGAACAGAACTCAGCCAGGAAGACAAAGAAAAACTTCATATTTCCAAGTCATTTCAGTGTTCTAAGATCTTTTATCAAACTAAAAACATGCCCCAAACTTGACCCAACAACCAAGAAAGAGCTCCAAAGCCAATGAAGACATTAGAGTATCCCAGGCACTCTCCACTAGTTGTTTGAAAAGAAGAAAACAAGACGTCTTCCAAGGCCCACGACATGGCTTCTAGAGGCTCAAAGCCCCTCGACCCCAGCATATACAAGCACACAGAGAATCCATACTGAGGGGTCTGAACCTGGCAATGCAAGCTGATCACAGTAGACAGTTTTGAAATTAAGCACACATTTTTGGGCCTTCTGAAATAAATCTGAAAATCCCAGGAGATGTATACTTTCAAATATCCTGTGTGACTCTGCTATAGCCAAGTTTGGGAGCACTGGCCTACAAAATTAAGAACAGGAAATGAAGACCCTCACCTGATACAACCATCAAAGGAGCCTGGTTTGAAGGGGATGCCCTGGCCCATATCCCCCAAAAGCAGGTCTCCTTCCGTGTCTCGGTCCAAGGCTGCATCTACATGGGAGAAAAGGACATAAGAGAAGCAGACAAGGAGTACAGCTGCGCCCTACTCATGAGGGTGGCCACCCTGGTGTGAGACAGGGCATACTCACCCAGCATGGCAGGGCTGATGTCAATGCCCACCCAATAGTGCCCTTCATCTGAGAGATAATCTCCACTCAGCCCGGAACCACATCTGGAAGACACAATGGGACAGGGAGGGCCTCAGTACTACTGAGTAGCAAAAATGCTGCCAAGGCAACCTGAACCAGGCCCCAGGATCTCACCCAATGTCCAACAGGTAGCAGGGCTGACCCTCGGGCAGATTAAGGAGCTCCAGTGCTCGCCCAGCCATCTTGGTCTGGACATCGATCATCCGTGAGCTGGGAAGGCAGAGTACAGTGAGTGATAAAGGAGTGCTGGGCTTACACCTCACCAGAACAAAAACCCAGAAGAAGAAAGGAACCATCAGCCAGAGGTACTCCTTCTTGACCCTGCTCCTTGTAATTATAACTTAAATCTATTTAAGAGTGGTCCTAAAACTTCATGGAATACAACAACATGCTATTTTATCGTGACATAAATTATATACACCAGCTGCTAGGCTGATGTGACGGGAGCAAATCCTTTAGATAATAACCAACCAGTGACTAGCTACAGCTCCATCAGGCTTCAATGTTCTATTACTTATAAATATATTCTTCCAAAGAGAAAGTGACTCTCATATATAAGAATAAAAAATGCACAACAAGAACCTAAAGCAGGGTCGGGTATGGTGTCACACTTCTGTGATCCAAGCAACTCAGAACGCTGAGACAGGATCAAAAGTCTGAGGCCAGCCTCAACAACTTGAGACCTTAAGCGACTTAGTGAGAGCCTGTCTCAAAATAAAAAATAAAAAGGGTTGAGGATGTAGCTTAGTGATAAAGCCCCAGTACTAAAAACAAAAGAACAAACAAAAACCTATAGCAGGGGCTGGGGATACCCATCGGTGGTAAAGTCATGGCTAGCATGCATCAGGCCCTGGGTTCAATCCCTACTACCACAAAATACATAAATAAACAAACAATCAAAAAAAACAAATAGGGCAAATAAATACATAAACAGGACATGTAAGGCATGGAGTTCGATTCTCAGCACCTCACTTAAATAAATGAGTAAAATAAAGGTCCATCAATATCTAAAAATAAATAGATAAAAACAAAATCATAAGAAATAACATGCAAGTCTTGTGTGACTGTTAAGTAACTACAATTAAAAAGTAGGTAAACTGGGGCTTGGGATGTGGCTCAAGCAGTAGCGTGCTCGCCTGGTATGCTCGGGACGCTAATAAAATAAAGATGTTGTGTCCACCGAAAACTAAAAACTAAAAATTAAAAAATTCTCTCTTAAAAAAAAAAGTAGGTAAACTGCAGTAAGTTTATTTGTAACTCCATATGTCAAATAGTGGTTTATTTAATCTAATATGCCCCGATTTTTTTGGTGGGCAGGGTTCCAGGGATTGAACTCAGGGACACTTGACCACTGAGCCACATCCTCAGCCTTATTTTGTATTTTATTCAGAGTCAGGGTCTCACTGAGTTGCTTAGTGCCTTGCTGTTGCTAAGCCTGGCTTTGAACTCATGATCCTTCTGTCTGAGTCTCTCAAGCTGCTGGGATTTCAGGCATGCTCACCTCACCAGCCCCAAATATTTATTTTGATATATTATCAACATATAACATTATAAGACATTTTACATTATCTCTATACCAAATCACTCAGACCATATTTCAATAGATGGCTTCAGGCTGCCACAATTAACAGGTCTATAGTATATCCAACCTTCTTAAGATCAGGGGGAAGAAAAAAAGAATCACACTCCACAGTTTTCAAAATGCCTAAACATGGAGCTCTGCAGATGGAAGTCTATGTGTGTCTCGTAAAGACAAGTGGACCAGAGGTTTTTGCTGACCCTCTCAGTCTTGAACTCCAATTTGAACGGGAAGGAGAACCCGGGTATCCTGTAGAATTTTCGACAGCGTCGTATACTGGAAAGGGCAGTTTCGGAAGTCCCTGCTGAAGCTTCTACTTGCCAAATGACTCTGTACCTGTCCCAGTAGCTACCCTCCAGGCATCGCAGATACCTGTGCCAATGGCCAGCCGTCGTGCAAACGTAATGCGACAACGTACCTCGATCATGCGAACCTACCTATTATTTCCTCCCCACCCACAGAACCGACCCTCGACAACGCCCTCCGCCCCCTTCGCCAGGCGCTGGAACAGTGGCCGCCCTGCGCTCCGAACGCCACCGGGTAAAGCAGGCACGACCGCAGCTGGGCGCCGCGGTTACCGAGGCCCCACGGGGATCACGGCTTAACGCTGCCTTGACGGAGGCAGAGAAGTGGCCTCGCCCAGCTCCCTGCTCTCCCCCGCCCCCACATTCTGCATGTTTTCCAAGTAATGCCGACACTTGGGGCAGCTGCCGGGCCCGGCCCCCCGACGCCGCGGGATTCCAGGCTCCCCTCACTTGCGAACGTATTTCCGGGCTTCATTCTGGTCGTAAAACTGCGGGGAAGAAGAAGAGAAAGGCAAGTAGAGGAAAGAATTCAGACGCCGCAGCCCTAGAAGAGGAGAAAGCGATACCCGCGGGCCAAGCGCCTCACCAGTTCCGGGGGTCCGCTGTGCTCGGGTCTCCGACCCCGAGACGCCATCCTCTAGCCTCCTCAGCACGCCGGCGTTCCCGGAACCCGGCTTTTATGTCATCAGCCCCGCGACTGCCTCGAAATGCGCATGCCCCGCCCCTCTCCCCGCCTCCTCGTGCACATGATTGGCTACCTGCCGGCGGTAGCCATTGGTTAACCCAGCGCCGCCCACCTCCTTTCAAGATGGCAGCTCCGCGCCGGCCTTGCTGGCCGCGGTTGTTCCTGTGGAAGTTGTGGCAAACCCGGAGGTTTCCACAGAATTCGGCGATACACCCGGACCTGCGAGCGAGGACTTACTCCGGAGGAGACGGCCCATACTCGCGCACGGCGCTTTACGAGCTGCTCGGCGTTCCCTCTACGGCCACCCAGGCGCAGATCAAGGCGGCTTACTACCGGCAGAGCTTCCTCTACCATCCCGACCGCAACTCGGGGAGCGCCGAGGCTGCCGAGCGCTTCACGCGCATCTCCCAGGCCTACCTGGTGCTGGGCAGTGCCACCCTCCGTCGCAAGTACGACCGCGGACTGCTCAGCGACCAGGACCTACTCGGGCCGGGCGTCCGGCCCTCGGCGGCGCCCGCGGTCGACCCGGCTCCCCGCGCCCCGCCGTCCAGCTGCCGGGCCCGTGAGGCTGGCGGGGCCGCCTCGGGCGCCCCCCGCACCATGTTCAACTTCGACGCCTTCTACCAGGCGCACTACGGAGAGCAGCTGCAGCGCGAGCGGCGCCTCCGGGCCCGGCGGGAGGCTCTTCGCAAACAGCAGGAGGACCAGGCCAAGAAGGGGTTCCAGTGGGAGGAAACCCGGGACACGACTTTCATTTTTCTTCTCCTCTTAATATTCATCCTCATCGGCCTTCGTATTTGATGAGAGACGGGAAGGGCAGGAGAACTGCCCAGCCAGCCCCGAGAAAACGCCCTTTCCTGTCCTCTGAACCATTGGCCTTGCGTAGTCTACTTCTGTTGGGGTCCGAAGGGATGTGCCCCTTGACCTCCCGAACCTGCCCATCCTAACTGGTGACCTGCACATCCCTGCGGTCCAGAAAAGGAGGCTTATCGATGCCCAAGAGGCCCCAGCATGAAGAATCCCAAAGGCCCCAAGTGGAGAGTTTTCGCGAGTCCCTTGGTTGCCTGCTTCCAGAGGTCGCCTTCCTGATGTCCACTTCAGGAATTCTCACTCTGGCTTGATCCAAAAGCCCTGAGCAATATTTGTCTGCTACTGCCCCGTATTTGTGTCTCGGGGCTCCTGGGTAATCTTGAAACGTGCAATATGCCCAGTTGTTGGCTGCCAAAAGAAAAATTCTGGGGCTGTACAACACTTGTCTTTCTGTGTGTTCCCCACGCCACAGATGTGGACTGATCCAGTGTAAGGATGTGGTCCCTGGAGAGCTTGCTGCTCCTCAAGGGTCTGCCCCACACCACTCTCCCTTCTGTTGGTGGCACATGGGAGTGAGAAAACAAGGTCATCAGGTATAAGGAGTGTGTGCCCCGTGTCCATATTAATCTAGTGTGTGACCTTGGAGAAGGAGTGAATCATTTGCTCTCTTGAGGCCTGTCACCCTTTATTAACCATAGTTCTAGACCATAGTGATTACAGCATGAAGGGCAGAGTTCACCTTGGGACGGTGTGCCTGTTACCTGGTCAGCCCTTTATTAGCCAGTCTGATTGCTAACTGTGCAGCCCGTCTCCTCCAAGAAATAGACTGACTTGGAGCTTGAGTCCCTGGAGGGTGGCCCATACTCCTGTTTAGCTTGCAGTGCTTATCACAGGCCCCATAAGCCATGTCCTGAAAACCAAGCCACTGGAGGCTGTGAGAAACTCTGGGGGTTTGGAGTAGCCAGGCCTCCTGAGGGTCAGAAGCCTTGTTGGTCAAAGTGGAGAGTGTTCCTCCTGCACAACTGCATGAAGGGCTGTTTGGAGTTTTGGGTATTTGGTTTTTCTCTCTGGTGCTGAGCAGCTGGGCAGTAAGACTCCTTTCACTTACCACCTGTGAGAGTGGGATGGCCATGAGATGGCAGAAGCTGGAGTGTCTATGCCCAGGGCTGAGTATAAAGCTGTGGGAGAGGAAAACCCTTACAGGATGTCTAGGCCAGGTTGAGGACCCAAGTCTAGGGTATAAGCAAAGCCCAAGGTGCTTAAGTATGTTAATGCCAGTTCGTGCTCTTGATGTTTTGTGTAAGATCCTTGTATAAATTGGGGTATACCCACATATAGTCCAGCTTGATCTCTTGAAAACTATTTGATTATCTTGCCTAGGAGGCGGGGGTAAATTAGTCATTAGATTCCCAGTGATCATGATTCCGTAGTAAAGATTCAAACCCATGTAGATTCAGAGCTGCTTGGCTCTGAGCCTTGATTTACTGGTAGAAGGTTTTGGTTATTTTTTTTTTATTTTTTATTTTTTTAATATTTATTTATTTTTTTTTAGTTCTCGGAGGACATAACATCTTTGTTTGTATGTGGTGCTGAGGATCGAACCCGGGCAGCACACATGCCAGGCAAGCGCGCTACTGCTTGAGCCACATCCCCAGCCCTTTGGTTATTTTTTTAATTTTGTTTTGTTTGGTACCAGGGATTGAACTCAAGGGCACGAAAACACTGAGCCACATCCCAAGCCCTATTTTGTATTTTATTTAGAGACAGAGTCTCACTGAGTTTTTTAGCACCTCACGTTTACTGAGGCTGGCTTTGAACTTGCTATCCTCCTGCCTCAGCCTCCCTAGCTGCTGGGATTATAGGTGGGTTTTGGCGACCCACTAGAGGATATGTGTACTTTTTAAAAGAACATTTAATGTTGTTATGTTTCAAGTTCTCTTTTGTACATATAAACTAGGGGAAGCGGAGCTTAGCAGAATGTGCACAAGTGAGTGATTTCTCATCCAAGAAAGCAAGGCTTGACAGTACTTGGGGTGGGGGCTTTTGTTTCCATCAGAAGGGCTCTTTAGTTTGGGTTTTTAAAAGCACTAGGGATCTGTAACACCATGCACCCATGACATAGACCTCACGTTTGTCTTCTCCCAGCCAAGAATGTTTCCTGTGGCCCTAGAACCAGTAGATAACATAGAATTTTACAGGTTTCAGACTGGGGGGATGGTTCTCAACATGAAAATTCTGGGGACGTTCCATAACATTCTATGCAACTCTAAACAGGTTAGTTTGTAAAGTTTATTAAGCATCATCCACCTGGTCAGCCTCTCCTGTGGCTATGACAAGGACCACTGCACTCTGAGAGTGTCCATCCCCATAGGCTTCTGGTCTTTTTTAGGCCACAACCGAGCTCTGAGAGGCTCTATCCCTGCTGTTCCTAAAACTGAGTCTGAGTCTTCATGGAAAGGGAGATGTGTGGGAGGACTTTGAAGGATCCCCAACTGGTTCCCATGATAACATTTGTCTCCCCCTTTCCTGATTGTCTGAGTCTTACTCTACCTGCCCTGGCAAGAGGAGGCTGCCATGGACACTAGCCTCTGCCTTGTAGGGCTTATCCCCCTAGTCCTGATCCTGCAGGAAGGCTCAGACGTGCCCAGTCTTAGTCATTTTTCTTCTTTTGGTTGCAAACTAAAATCTCCCCTGAAGTTTGGACCTAGAACGAGAGACTAGCAAAAAGGGCCAAATCTGCCTCAGGCTGTGCTCAGTGGGGTGGGGAAGGGGGTGCAAGTACAGTAGAGGTCAAGAGAGCAGCAGGCACCAGGCCCAGGTGCGAAGACTTGGGCAGCCAGCAGGGACCAAGATGCATGTGTGTAGGCAGTTGTGTGTGGTCCTTGGAGTTGATCAGAACTGTGTTCCTTTTGAGCCAAACTGCTCCCCCCTCATTGCTCTTTTATTTTATTGCTGGGTAAACTAACCCTTTGCAGATCCCAGCATTGACAGTAAGAGTCCTACTTTCTTCTGAGATCCCGGCTGTCATCCTGTGGGTGCATCTTCAGCCTCTGTCATGGAACCAGAAGGAGCCAACCTTAGTCCAAGGAGTCATCCCTTGGATCACAATTGACTCAGGTCTTCACAGGTGCCAAGCGATTGGCACCAACACTCCTTTTTTTGAGAAATGGGAGAAGCCTGAGTCTTGAACCTTTGGGCTTTCAGGGAGGTCACCAGACCCCACGAAAACAGGCGAAGAGAAAGGACATTGGTCAGTGGTGGTACTCCTTCAGTCCTCTCCCTCACACCCCCTCTTCTTTTTTTTTTTTTTTTAAGAATTTTAATATTTATTTTTTTAGTTTTTCGGCGGACACAACATCTTTGTATGTGGTGCTGAGGCTCGAACCCGGGTCGCACGCATGCCAGGTGAGTGCGCTACCGCTTGAGCCACATCCCCAGCCCTCACACCCCCTCTTTTAAAGTGCTATGGATTGAACCCAGGGCCTCACACCTGACCCTGGGCATGTATTTTACTGCTGAGCTACATCCCCACCCCCATCCATGCTCTTGAAGTTGGTGCACAAGAATGTGGGCTCTAACCTGGCCTTTGCGTACTCTCGATTCATCTGCCTGTGATTAAGTCACATACTGCCATCTGCCCATGCACAAGAGCATGGCAGAGAACCTGCCTCTCCTGCCCCCCAGCTCAGCTCTGGGATGTAGCTTATAGCCCAGAGAGATTTGTGCAGAGCAGTTGAGTGTCCCTCTGTTAAGGTATGTGGACCTTCTGACCTTGCATTGCCAAGAACGCTCTCATCACAACAGGTAGCCCATATGGGGGTTCATCTCTCACTGGCTGTCCTGAGGTCACTTGGTCCTGTGACTCTAGACATATCTCCAATTGCCATATCTCAGGCCTGGGATCCTGCGGCTAATCTTGAGGCTGGTTGACCTCCCGCTCACCCTACCTTTGCCCCTTTAGCATCCACACCCTCAGTCCAAGGAGGGGATGCATTAGACACAAGAAGGCCTATTTCAGAAGACCTGGGGCAGACAGATTTGTGGTTCATGGGCCACAACTAACCTGTTTGGCTGGGATGTGTCCTAAAATATCTTAAGCCAACATTCAAAACTTGGGAGATTTTTGCAGAAAAATAGATTCCTAACCTCTTGAAAAATTAGAATGTCTGCCACCATTGAGCTGACTTAATTTCCTGGGCACTGTGGGAGAAGCCAAGTTAACAGCCACTCACTCCTAGATGAACACTGCTTCCCAGGCTGCTACATGCCCACCAGCTGGAAGAGGTGAGGTACACAAGGCCTCCATCCACACACTTGCACCATGTCCCCAGAGCACAGAAATGTCTTTCTTTTTTTTTTTTTTTTTTTTTTTTGGTGGTGCTGGGGATTGAACCCAGGGCTTTTTGCATATCAGAAATGTCTTTCTGCATGTCCACCAAAAGGGGAAACCAACCAGCTTGTCCCTTTTAGAAACCATTCAGCAACCTCTTGTCTGGAAGGTTGGGGTGAGCCTATAGCCAGGGCTCTGCAAGGCCACAGTGGCTCAGGCCTGCATAGCTCAGTGAGCCTTGATGGTCCATCTCTGGACAAGAGAGGAAGCCTAGAAAATGATGGGAAGCCAGTGATTCCCAAACCAGGAGGCATATGTAAGACTTTCTGAGAAACAAGAATTTTGTGTTTATCCCAAAGGGTAGGAGATTTGTTATTTGGGGGTATTTTTGGTTTGGGTTTATAAAAGCAGTAGTGTCTATAAAAGGACCTTGATGTAGTCCCTCAAGTTTGTACTTTTTCACAGAGGATTATAGTCAGGATCATTCCCTGGGGCCTTAGAACCTGGAAGCAGAAAGTCTTAGAAAGGAGGAAGGGCCCAGACTGCCTGACCTCTTCCAGAATATTCCAGAATACTCCATGTGCCTTCAAGCCAGGGGCTTCCTGAAGTTTTTTAGCCATCCAACTCGCCTCTCCCTTGGCCCACCCAGGAAGCCCACTCCATCCCCACCTACCTCAGGTCTTGACCAGGCTTGAGCTGAACAGTGAGAGGCCTCACTCCCTCTACAGGTGGGTCTGAGCTCTTGGTGGAAGGTGAGGTGTGTACATGGCCTTTGGAAGGACCGCATCTGGTTCCCATGGTATCACTCTTCTCCCTCCCCAGTCCCACTCTTACCTGGGTCTTTCCTTTGCTGTTCACCTGCCCTCTTCAGACTAGATGCTGCCTCTAGAGGCCATTCCCCAAGTCACGATAGCAGAGAAAAGCTTGGTCATGCCCAACCTCAGCCCCATCTCTCCTGATTACAATCAAAACTCCTGGAAGCTGGGATGAGGAATGGATTCCAGGGCAAGAGAGGTTCAACCTGTCCCAGCTGAGACAAGAATGAAGGTTTCCCTCACTGATGAGTCGCTGTCGTCTCAGCAATGGAGCAATGAGGCCAGGGTGGGACAGGGTGTCTTGAGTGGGCACTCATGGTTTTAACTGTACCCCTACTAGGGGCAAGTGACTGGCCCAGAGGGCTCTCTGAAGCTCACATGGGCCTGCTCCTCCAGCTGTTGCCTAATCTCTAAAGGCCCGTCAGGCACTGTGACGCCTCCATGTGAGCGCAGCACTCAGGGCCTTGACTGAGCGCGGTCTGCTTCCATTGGTCTCCTCTGACTCTGGCACCACAGGGTACAGTCCTTTAGAAATGCCAAAGCTAAACACCACACACGTGCGTTTCTCAACAGATCCCTCCTGGGACTTAGTTCCACTCCTTCCAGTCCTTATTCCTCCAAAGGTGCCCTTTTGGGATCTCTATCTTGTAGTGTCAAACTTCAGTGGGATGCAGAGCAACCCAAGACCTCCCTCATTCAAGATGGTGCAATTCTTACTCTCACGAACCAGACCAGGCCAACTTTGCAAGCTTCTATGGCACTCTGACAGTCCCCTGTGCCTGCAAGCACTTCCACACCTCCCTGAACATCATTCCTTTCCTTAGCCGGGACCCAGGTTGAGCCAGGGCATGTTCCTGCTGACCCATATTCTTGCCCACACTCATCAGCCAAGTTGACCTCCAGTCTCCACCTGGCTGAAGACAAAGCCCTTCTGTCCCACAGACACTCCATCGCCCAGAGAGGTGGTCATCTGGCAGGCCAGAAGGAGCAGGTGCCATCCTGACTGGGCTTACAAGAGACCCCGGAAAAGAAAGCGCGTACAGGTGGAGCAACTGGAGGCCGCAGTGGAGCAGAATGTGCTTCTGGCCAGAAGTGCTGGGAGATAAGATTTAGGAAGGGCTTTCACAGGTTGGTGACCAGAGGAGGCTTCGCAGAAGAGGCAGCAGCAGTGCTGGACCTGCAGGACGCTGGGCTTTGGGTGGGTGGAGAGGAAGGGAGGGCATCTCGAGAGGAAGCGGCCCAGAGGCTGAACTGTGGAGGCTGCGCCCGCAGAATGGCTGGCCAAGGGAGCAGAGAGGAGTCTGGCAGCGCGTCATCCGCATCATCACATTTATTGACGGCCCCTAGGAAGCGGGGCTGGGGACAGAACATACAAAGACAAGGACCTGCCCTCAAAAAGGTTCCATTCTAAGGAGACAGGGACAGAAAAATACAGAATGGTCTTTCCTGGGGTGGCCTGCTCTCACTGGCGCAGGTCAGAGCCCTAGCCTATCTTGCCCCAGGGTCTGGAGCAGGTGCAGGGCACGTAGCAGCCCCAGGGCCGTGGTGTCCCTGCCCCGCAGCTGGGGCCTTGACCACCTGGCTCCTAGGTGGTGGGCCCCAGAACTGGGGGAAAAGTAGGCTCAAGACCTGATGGAAACACTCCCGTTGGCCTTGGCGTTGCACGCACCCAGTGGAGTGGCAGAGTGAGACAGGCCCCAAGGGGAAGCGGTACCGTCCTGGCCCCAGGCCCCAGGCCCTGTAGGTAAGTGAAGTTCTTCCATGGGGCTGGCCTGTCACCCCAGAGGCCCCAGCCAGGGAGACAAGAAAGGCAGAGTTTCCTCATCGCCCGAGGCCCAGCACCCTGCCCACCCTACCCAAGCCCTCTCTGGGCCTCTTGGGGTGACCCTCCTCCCCAGCTCAGCCTCCAGGGCCAGGGCCTGCCTGAGGCCAGGGGGAGGGGCCTGCCCCTCCCCCCACCCAGGCAGTGGGGGAGGAGGAGGAGCCACGAATCAAGTTTGTCTAGGCCCCCCACTGGGGGGCCACAGCCTGGATCCTACCGGTGGGGGGGCTCTGGCTGAGAGGGCCGAGGGCTCAGCAGAGGGGCTGGGCCAAGAGGGCACCCAGGGGAGCCCTTGAGTGGTGGCACTGGGCGGGAGTCCAAGGGGGGCAGGCTCCGGGGCACTGATGGTGGCCCCCGGGCAGCCCCAGTGGGCAGGACAGCTGCAGCAGGGAAGGGCTTGGGGGGGTCCGCGGCCGCAGTGGGGGCTGGCTGGGCAGACCGCTCCCGTCGCCGCAGCAGCTCCTGCAGCTTCTCAGCCTGTGTCCGCCTCAGGTGCGCCAGGGCCCGGCCGCGCTGGAAGGCCGGCAGGAAGGCCTCCAGGCTCTGCTCCCCCAGCAGCAACTGCTCCATCTGCTCCTGGGCAGAGGGAGAGAAGGCTTGGGAGAAGCATGGCCAGGGACAGAGTCCCTCCCCATGGCGACCACGGCTGGGAACAAGGGCCCCTGCGTTCCAGTCTGGACCAGCCTGACTTGCTGAGTGACCAGGGATAAATGCCCTCCTTACTTCCAAAATGAGGATGTCATCACCAGACCTGCCAGGTCAGAGCTGAGGCAGGATCAGAGGTGGGCACATACAGGTGTCTCATCAAGAGAACTCAAGCAGGGTCCTCTTCCCCTGTGTCCTTCACCTCATGGGGTGCCACACTCCCAGCCTAGCACCAAGTCCACTCAGGTCTCCCGTAGACCCCTCCCAACTCCACTTCTCTGAGACATTCACAAGGGATCAAGGGCAAAAGTCATAGGTGGGGACAGTGAGCCATTCTATCCAGGGTTGGAGCAGTACAGACAGCCACAATGGGCTATGGCCAGGCACTCAGGGCAGGCTTCCCAGAGGAGGAGCTCCCAAGTCTTCGATGTAATGAGACCAGAGTGGATAAGATGGGTCTCCCTCTGGTCCCCATGCAGACCCAGCCACCTCCCCTCACCTCCGCCTCCTGCTCAGCCTCTTCCAGCTCAGCCTGTAGCCAGCCCAGCGCACAGTGAGGGCTCCAGCGATGCATGCTGTCCTCTGAGGGCCACAGAGGGACACAGTGACCAGCTAGGATGGACAAGCCAGAGCCCCAAGGGCCGACTCTCCCACTGACTATGATTCCACACTGCCCGTCTCCTCTCTGGAGCCTTAGATTCCTCATTTGCACAGTGCCCATGTGATTACCTTGTGGGTCCCTCCCCAATAAGATTCTGCCCCCAGTTCAGTGAAGAAGGGAAGGCAGTGACTTTGACTCCCAGAATACCCAGGGGGCATTTGGGTATTGGACCCAATTCTCCCACTTCCTGGGACCACACTCAGCCTCTCCAAGCTAGGTCCATCCACCTAGAGCCCCTTCCCCAACTCCATTTTCCAGAAGGCTAGGAATAGCACCCCTCAGATGTGCCAAGGAGTAGGTCTGCCCGAGTCCCACCCTTCAGAGCCTACTACATGCTCTGGTCAACTAGCCAGAAGGCCAACTGCTCCCCCACCCCAGGCAGTCTTCCAGATGTCCCCTCACCAAGTCGCTGCAGCTTGTCAGCACAGTTCTCAGCCACCTCTCGAAGCTCCTGGTACTTGATGGCCAGGGCTGCTCGGCCCATCTCCAGGCGGGGCCGCAAGGCCAGGTTCTCCTTGGCCAGGGCGTAGTTGGAGGCCAAGCATGCCTCCCGCTCCAGCTGCAGGCCCTGGAACTGCCAGCAGAGAAGAGCTAAGAGGGGCCCCCGGGAGTCTGCCCAGGCTCACCTTGCTGCCATCCTGGGCCATAGTAGTGCCTGTGGGCCAAGCTGAAGGCACCGGCAAGGCCCCAACCTTCAGGGCTGCAAGCCCAACAGGTGGAGGGAGTGCGGTGGCAGGGACTCAGTTTTGCCTTGAGCTCCTCTTTGGACCTCAGTTTCCTCTTCTACAAAGCGAGTTCAAAATACCCGTCTTATGGGGTCATTGTGAGACTTAAGTGAACAAAACTATGAAGGCCTCTACAAATGTTAGTTAATTTTTAATTTTTCAATTAATATGTCTGCTCGGGTCCCTGAGGAGTTCCCCTCCCTCTTCTGTCCCATTTTCCATGCATGGGCAGCTTCGCTCCTATTCCAGGCCTTTGTCTGCTTCCTCCTCAGGTGTTTGTGCTGAAAACACTCCCACCCCAGGGCTGACTCTCCGGAGTGCTGTCTGCACCCTGTCCCTTGGCAGCACCCCCAGTCAGGTCACCCTCTCTTCCCTTCACACCCCTCCCCTGCCCTCCAGTGGAATCCCACGCCCCCGCGCATACACACCCCCTTTTCCTCCCTGATCCCCAGCACCTGCTTCCTGCTCTGGGCTGACAGAAGGCGGCCCCCGGCCCTGGAGAAGTCTGGGAGGGCCGAGCCTCCCCGCCTGCCCCTGGGGAACGCACTCCCCTCCATCTGTCCCCTGTAGGATGCACCTGCCCCTCCTGTCTGCCTCCTGCCCCCGCGGACACCCAGCCCGGGCCTATCGCCCGTGAAACAGTCAACTTTCTCCTCCGGTGGCCTCCGGAACGCGCGGCCCGCGCTCGGCAGCCGCCCCCCCCCCCCCGCGGCAGACACAAAGCCCCCTCCCGCGCCCAGACGGCGCAGCCCCCGGCGGAGCCCCGAGTGCCAGACAGGCCCCGAGTTCGCCCCGCGGAAGGCGCCTCCCCTCTCCGGCCCTGCGGAGCGCGGGCGCGCGAGCGGGGCCCCGACACGGCCGCCCCTGCCCCCCGGAACACACCTCCCGAGCATCCGCCGGAGGACCCGCCTCGCGGCCGCCCCGGGCGCAGGGCGCCTCCCGGTCCCGCGCCCCGCCCGCCCGCCCGGCCAGGCGCCCCCTCCCCGGGCGGCCCCGCGGGGCCCATCGGACGTGCCCGGCGCCGCGCCCCGGCGGCCCGGCCCGGCCCGCGCGGCCGCGGTGGTCGCAGGTCCGGCAGGCCGCGGCCCGGCCCCCCGCCCCCGCGCCCCCCGCGCTACCTTCCTGCTGAGCCGCACGATCCGGTCCAGCTTGGGCTCATCCTGGAGCAGGTCCCGCAGCTGCCCGGTGCTGAGGATCCCAAAGCGCCCCGGGCTGCCGGGCTCCGGCCCCGCCCGCGCCGCCCGGGCCCGGTACATGCCGCCCGCCCGCGCCCCCAGCTCGGCTGCTGGCTCGGCCCGCTCGGCCCGCTCCGCCCCGGCTCCGCTCCGGCTCCGGGATCCGCTCCGGCTCCGGCCGCGCGCGCCGCTCCGCCGCCAGGGGGCGCCCCGCCCGCTCTTAAAGGGGCCGCGCCGCCGGGCTGGGGGTGGGGCAGGGAGGGGGCGGGCCGCACCCCTGGCCGCCAGGGCCGCGGAGGGCGGCGCGCACCCCCAAACCGGCCCAGAGGCTGAATGTCGGCTGCGGTGCGGAGGGCCTCTCAGCGCACCCCATCGCCCCACCACCATTCACCTGGAGGCGTGAACCGTCCCCCCTAGTGCTGTCTACAATTTGCAAGGCTCTTTCTCATTTACCCCTTGGATTTGCACGAATTTGAGTTCGGCAGGTGGCCAGGAGCTCCAGCTCTGCTGCCAACTTGGACAGGTCACTCGCCTTCCCCGAGCCTCAGTTTGCTCTTCTGTGAAATGGGACGGTGGTACACAGGGAGCATTCGAGATCACAGATGTTGAATGCCTTACCGGTAGTAGGTGACTTGGTACCCAATATGAGTTACTGTTACCTTGGAGATGAGGAAACATCTCAGAGATGATGTCAGCTCCCTAAAGTCCCATTACAGGCGAATGATAGACAATCCCAGTTCTTCCCTTTTGTGCAGGATCCAGAGAGCACATGATGCCTGTCTGTGCAGGGCACTGAATTATACACGCTGTGAGGACATTGTCCCTGCCCTCAGGGAGCTGTCCGATTAAGGCAGTCACATTCCCGCTCAGCTTACTCTAGTAAAGACAGAGTGGCAGGTGTCAGTACACATTGGCTTCCAATTCCCATCTTTACGAGTGGGCTTTTCAGGGCTGGGATATAGCTCAGTGGTAGAGCACTTGCCTAGCATGTGTGAGGCACTGGGTTCAAGTCTCAGCATTGCATATAAACAAATAAAATAAAGGTCCATGGGGCTGGAGCTGTGGCTCAGAGGTAGAGCGCTCGCGCACAGGCGAGGTCCTGGGTTCGATCCTCAGCACCACATTAAAATAAATAAATAAATAAATGTGTTGTGCCAGCCACAACTAAATAGATAGATAGATATAGATATACACACACACATATATTTTTTTAAAAAAAAGGTCCTTCGACAACTTTAAAAAATATTTTTAAAATAGCATTAAAAAAAAGTGGGCTTGGCCATTGACATTCCCCATCTCAGGAAATAGAAGGTCAGAGATTAAGTTACTTATATTAAATCAAACCTCAATGAGTGAGCTTGTTCCACTTCACCGCTTGCTCTGAAAATTCAGGTGAAACCAGGATAATCAGAAAGTTTCGTCAGAGCAGTGGACATCCGAGCTGGGTTTCAAAGGATGAATAGGAGTTCTGAAGATTAAGGAGAAAATAAGGGAACCAGAGAATTCCATAAACCAGGGAACAGGAGCCCACTGTCTCCAATGAGCTTTCAGGGATCTCCTAGACACTGTGCCTTCCCTGGCCTCCCTTGGCCTCTCACACCCTGGGCTGTCAGCCTCCTTCCTCCTAGGAGGTCAAGGTAAGATCTGAAGGTGGGCCTGGGATTGTGGCTCAGCGGTAGAGCGGTTGAGCGCTTGCCTAGCACGGGCAGGACCCGGGTTTGATCCTCAGCACCACATAAAAATAAAGGCATTGTGTTGTGTCCATCTGCACCTAAAAAATAAATATTAAAAAAAAAAAGATCTGAAGATGGGACCTTCCTCCTCTTGTGAGGCCCGGAGCCCCAGAGCCTTGCTTGTGAGCCTTTCCCCACGCTCTTCAGACCCCCAGTGTCCTCTCCTCCCCAGCTCAGTAGCTAGCTCCACTGCTCAGTAAGGAGAAGCCTGTCCCAGGTCCTGCTTCACCTCTTTGGACATTCGTAGCACCTGCCCAGGGCCCTGCTTCCCTCCCGCCTCCAGGAGAGGCAGCTCTCTTCCTTCCAAATGCCTGGCTGGAGTCTCACCTCCATTGAGTCTCACCTTCCCCTGAGCCCTGTAAGGTGCCTGGCGCGCTCTGTTCTCTCTTCCACCCTTAATTTCTGCCTTTAGAATTACACCTCCCTCTCACCTCCCCATGGATATTTTTCAAATTCCCGCTCTGCTCTCCACTTTCTGCCCCACCCCCACCACCCCATTACGTGATTCATTCGCCTTGAACCTCACTCCCACTATGCCAGGGGCTTCTCTCTAGTCAAGGTCATCCACTCCTTACTTCCTGCCAGTATTCTTTTTCACACGCCAAATTATTGACCGCCATTTTTTTTTTTTTTTTTTTTTTGGCTAAACATCTATCAGAAACCAGGCATTTCATATCTATCAAGCTGGCAAAAATTAAAAAGTCAGATACTATCCAGTGATGGTGAGGACAGGAACACCCAGCGTACCTAAGCAGGACTTGTGGGAGAGAGCATCTGCTGGCTTTGGAGAGCAGTTTGACAAACAAGAAAGTCAAAGAGGCTTGTGCCACCCCCTCCCCAGCTATTTCTCTCTATATTAGACAGAATAATGCCCTTGCCCAAAGAAACCCCCTGGAACCTGTGAATATGGGATCTTACATGGCAAAAGGGCCTTCGCAGATGCCTCTGACTTAAGGCTCTGGAGATGGGGAGATGATCCTGGATCATGTAGTCACAAGAGGGAGGCAGGAGGGTCTGAATGGGAGAAGGAGATATGACAATGGCAGCAGAGAGAAATCCGAAGATGTTACATTGCTGGCTTTGAAGAGGAAGCCATAGATCACAGTCATCTAAAAGTTGGAGACAGCAAGGAAATAGATGCTCTCCTGGAGACTCCAGGAGGGGAAGACTGCCTGTGCCTCAGTTTCTGCCAAAACCCATTTTGGAATCCTGACATCCAGAAGTGCAGGATAATCAATTTGTGTCATTTTAAGCTGCAGGTTTGATGGTGATTTGTAACAAAAGCAATAGAAAAGAAATACTAACTCTTAGGAATTCTTGCTCCCTTGGACTGACACAATTGGACAGAATGTTCCCAGTGGCAGTATTTGTAATTACAAAAAAACTGGAAGCTGCTTAGCAAGTGCCTGTAATCCCAGTGGCTCTGGAGGCTGAGGCAGAAGGATCACAAGTTGAAATCCAGTCTCAACAACTTGGCACAGCTCTAAGAAACTTAGCAAGAGCCTGTCTCAAAATAAAAAAATAAAAAGGGGTGGGGATGTGGCTTGGTGGTTAAGTGTCCCTGGAATCCCTGGTGCCCCCCCCCCGCCCAAATACTCATTCCATAGGATACTACTTTTTATATAAAGTTCAGGAACAGGCAAAACTACATATTTTTTTGCAAATAAGTACAGAGTAAAAAAGTAGCAACAATAAACATCAAATTCAAGAGCACAGTTACCCAGTGGAAGGGATATGGAATTGGTGGTAGGGAGGGCAGTAGATACTGGAGATTTCATGGCAAGGATGGTTTGATCTCTCTTTCTCTCTCCCTCACTTTTTAATTTCTTTTTTCCCAGTGCTGAGGACTGACCCTAGGGTCTTGTGCACACTAGGCAAATGCTCTACCTCTGAACTACATCCCCAGTCTGAGGTTGATTTGATCTCTCTTTTTTTTTTTTTTTTTTTGAATAAAATAAAATAAACTTATTTATTTTTAAATAAAATAAATAACTTTATTTTATTTATTTATTTTTATGTGGTGCTGAGGATCAAACCCAGGACCTTGCACGTGCTAGGTGAGTACCACTGAACCACAACTCCAGGCCTTCATTTGATCTCTTAAGCTGGGTGAAGGTACATACACAGGTGCATACTATATTATGCTTTTTGGTAAGTCTGAAAGTTTTTAACAAACTGAAGAATTTTTGAGGGTCAGTTTTTAGATCTCAGCTTTGAAGCCTGGCAGATTTGGGTCCCCTTCTGAGCTTTGCCACTTCCTGACTATGATCAAGAGAAAATCTGTCATTGCCAGAACCTCAATGATATCTCCTGAAAAATGAGTGGGTGGGAGATCAGATGAGGATGAGCATGATATCTGGTACTTACTGTTCCATTAACAGCAGCAGAAGGGCTGGGGTTGGGGCTTGGTGGTAGAGTGCTTGCCTGGCACGGGTGAAGCACTGCATAAAAATAAATATATAATGGTCTGGGGTTGTGGCTGAGTGGTAGAGCGCTTGCCTAGCACATGCAAGGCCCTGGGTTCAATCCTCAGCACCACATAAAAAATAAATAAATAAAGGTATTGTGTCCAACTACAACAAAAAAATAAATATTAAAAATAAGTAAATAAATAAAATAAAGATATTGTGTCCATCTACAACTACCATATATGTATGTATGTATATATATATATATATATATATATATATATATATATATATATAAAAATTAGATAAAAGCAGCAGGAATGTGTTTGTCCTGGGAATTTTCCTCAGCTTTTCTCTTATGAAGTACCTAATATTTGCCTGCGATTGTCAGGGGTCCACCATGCAAAGTTGCAAAGGGCAGACCTTGTCCACAGGATTCCGCCGCCTGGTTCAGTTTTTAAGTGCATTGTTCTCTGGGGATCTATTCTTTTCTTCCTTAAAAAAAAAGAAGAAGAAGAAGAAGAAGGAAAGCTTTGTTGAGCTATAATCCACATGTCATACAATTCAACAACTTAAATTGTACAAATCAATGGTTTTTTGTTTATTTGTAGAATGGTGCGACCATTGGAACAATTAATTTTAGAACATTTTCATCACTCCCAAAAGAAGCCCTGTAGCCATCAGCAGTCATTTCCGGTATAAGATTTATTTTTATTTTCTCATTGTGGTAAATATGTAACAAAATTTACTATTTTATCCATTTTTGGATTTTGATTTTTTTTCATACCAGGGATTGAGCTCAAGGGCACCTTACCACTGAGCCCCATCCCCAGCCCTTTTAATTTTTTATTATAAGAGAGGGTCCCACTAAGTTGCTGAGGCTGGCCTTGAACTTCTGATCCTCCTGTCTCAACCTCCAGAGCTGCTGGGATAATAGGCATGTGCCCACCATGCCTGGTTATCTTATCCATTTTTAAATGTACAGTTTAGTGGCATTAAGTGAATTCATGCTGTTGCCCAACCATTAACACCATCAGCTTCCAGAACTTTCCCATCTTCCCAGCCTCAAGCAACCACCAAATTCCAGTCTCTGAATTTGACTACTCAAGGAAACTCAAGTTAATGGACTCATATCATACTTGGTGTGCAATACCTTTAAGATTCCCACAGCACAGTGCAGGTCAGGATTTTCTTCCTTTTTAAGGCTGAGTATTATTCTATTGCCTGAAAAATTTTTTTTTTTAGTTGTAGATGGACATAATACCTTTATTTTATTTGTTTATTTCTACGTGGTGTCAGGGATCAAACCCAGTGCCTCACACATGCTAGGCGAGCGCTCTGCCACTGAGCTACAACCACGGCCCTGGTCTCTCCTTCTTAAGGCTTAATAATATTCCATGTTATGTATATACCACAGTTTTTCATCCACTCACTTGTTGATGAACATGAGGTGGTTTCCACTTCTGGTTATTAGAAATAAAGTTGCTGTGAACATCTTCATATGAGATTTTGTGTGACATATTTTTTTTATTTCCCTTGGGTATATGACAAAGAGTCACTATATGATAATTTAATGTTTAATTTTTTTGAGGAAAGACCCGTCTTTTTCAAAGCTACTGCATCATATGATACATGCCCTGTTGACATCGGAGAGTTCCCATTTCTCTGCCAACATACTGTCTTGTCTTAAAGAGCCACCGTAATAGGAGCAAAGTGGGACCTCGTGATTTGATTTGCATTTTTCTGATGACTGATGGTATCAAGCAGCCATGGGCTTATTGGCTGGGTTAGTCAATTTTTTGTCACTGCAACCAAAATAACGAAATGTTTACTTTGGCTCACAGTTTCAGAGGTTTGAGTCCATGGTCAGCTGGCTGCATTTCTTTGGGCCTGAGGTGAGGTAGAACAACATGGCAGAAGGGCAATGTGGCGGAACCTGCTTGGCTCAGAGCATCCTGGAGGCAGAGAGGAGGAGAAGGGGCCAGGTATGGCAGGGAGACTGAGGCAGGAGGATCGTGAGTTCGAAACCAGCCTCAGAAAAAGCAAGGCCTTAAGCAAATTAGCAATACCTTGTCTCTAAATAAAATACAAAAAAGGGGCTGGTGATGTGACGAGTGATTGAGTACCCCTAGGTTCAATCCCCAGTACCAAAAAATCAAATAAAATAAACCTTTCCAGGGCATGTCCCCAGTGACCCACCTCCTCCAAATGGGTCCCACCCCAGGAGTCCTATCAGCTGTCAATGGTCAGAGTGCTCATGGTCCAGCTATTGCCTGAAAGTGCCACCTCTGTATACTTGGGACTTTGAAGGACCTTCTGGATCAAAATTATAACACTGGCCTGGCACAGTGGTGCACACCTGTAATTCCAGAGGCTTGGGAGGCTGAGGCAGGAGGATCACAAGTTCAAAGCCAGCCTCAGCAACAGGGAGCTGCTAAGCAACACAGTGAGACCCTGTCTCTAAATAAAATAAAACAGGGCTGGGGATGTGGCTCAGTGCTGGAGTGCCCCTGAGTTCAACCCCTGGCACCAAAAAAAAAAAAAAAATCTATAACACTGGCCAATTTTACGCCTTCTTTGGAGTAGTGTTTATTCAGAGCCTTTGCTTATTTTTCAATTGGACATTTGGGGGGGTTCTTACTGTTGAGTTGTAAAAATGGTTTATATCTCCGGACACTAGTCTTTTATCAGATATATGATTTACAATTTTTTCCCATTCTGTAGGTTGTCTTTTTATTTTCTTAATGGTGCCCATCCTTTGAAGTACATACATTTTAATTTTTTTATTATTTTACTATTATTATTTTTTAATATTTATTTTTTTTAGGTGTAGATGGACACAACAAAATGCCTTTATTTTTATGTGGTGCTGAGAACCAAACCTGGGTCCTAACCGTGCTAGGTGAGCGCTATACCACTGAGCCACAATCCCAGCCCCTTATTTTACTATTATTTTGATTGCCAAATTTATCTATTTTTTTTTCTTTTGTGGTCTGTGCTTTGGCATCGTGCCTAAGAAACCATTTCCTAATTCAAGGTCACAAAGATTCACCTTTACTTTGAAGAGTTTTAGATTTTTTTTTAAGTAGTCTTTTCTTTTTTTTTATATTTATTTTTTTAGTTTTCGGTGGACACAACATCCCTGTTTGTATGTGGTGCTGAGGATTGAACCTGGGCTGCACGCATGCCAGGCGAGCGCACTACCGCTTGAGCCACATCCCCAGCCCAAGAGTTTTAGATCTTTAGCTCTTACACTCCAGTCATGAATCCATTCTGAGTTATCTGGTGTGAGGTAGGGATCCAACTCCATACTTTTGCATGTAGAAATCCAGTTGTCCCAGCACACACCTCTTTTTAAAATCTGAACCTTGGTACACAGAAATAGATCAATCCCAATTCATGTGTGTGTGCATGTATTTTAATACATTCTCATCTTTGATCCATATGTCCCTACTTTTATTTAATTTATTCATGTATCAACTGGGCATGGTGGCACCCACTTGTAATCCCAGCAACTCAGGAGGCTGAGGCAGGAGGATTGCAAGTTCAAGACCAACCTCAGCAGCTTAGAGAGGCTCTAAGGAACTTAGTGAGACTCTAAGCAACTTAGTGAGACTCTGTTTCTAAATAAAATATAAAAAGGGGTGGGGATGTGGCTCAGATGGTAGAGTGCCCCTGAGTTCAATCCCCACACTACAAAAACTTATTTATGCATTTATTAATCTATAATGAATACCAGTGAAACCACTACCCAGCTGCATAACTGAAACCTCAACAATAATTTACACCTACTAGGTGCCTCTGTCCAAGGCTGTGCCCTTACCATAATCACACTCCTGAATTTGGGGACGATGATTCCCTTGCTTTTTAAGAATAGCTTTACTGAGGTTCAGTGAATGCACAATATAATGTGCATATTTAAAGTGTACAATCTGAAGAGTTTGGGCAAAATTATACTCCCATAAAACCACCTTCAAAATCAAGACAAGGAGCATCTCCATCATCCCCCAAGGTGTCTATGTGTCCCCTTATAATCCCTTTTTCCGTCCCTTCTCCCTCCCCCCAACTCCCTCCTCAGATAGCATCTCTGATCTGCTTTTTGTCACTGTGGGTTGCTCTGCAGTCTCTAGAATGTTATGTAAATGAAATCATACAGTGTTTTCAATACAGAATTATTGTTTCATTTTCCCAAATCATTGCATCTAGCAACAGTTTTTCCTTTTTGTTACAGCGTAGTATTTCACTGGGCAGACATACCACAATTTGTTGATCCCTTCACCTGTTGATGGATATTTGAATTGTTCTCAGTTAGGAAAATAAATAAAGCTGCTGTGGACAGTTATATACAAGTCTTTGTTTTGGTTTGGTTTTCATACTGGGGGTTGAAACCAGGAACACTGGATAGCTAAACCCCTATCCCTACTAACTTTTTATTTTGTGAGAGGGTCTCACTGAGTTGCTTAGGGCCTCGCTAAGTTGCTGAGGCTGCCCTTGAACTTGCTATCCTCCTGCCTCAGCCTCCAGTGCAGCTGGGATTACAGGCATGTACCACCATGCCCAACTATTCAACTTTTTTTTTTTAATTTTAGCCATTCTAACAGAGGTATAGGTCCTTTTCCTTATTATACGTACACTAACAATACACTGCCTATTTGTGGTTGTTTAAAAACATTTTAAATTTTAAATGACACAAAATTGTACATATTTTTGGAGTACAGTGTGATATTTTCAATACTTGTGTACAATGTATAATGAGCAGATCAGGGTAATTGGTGAATCCATCACCTCAAACATTTACTATTTCTTTGTGTTTAGAACATTCAAAATCCTCTCTTTTAGCTATTTTGAAATATACAAGTAACAGTTGTCCACCGTAGTCATTCTAATTACAAAAGAACCCTAGAAGTTGTTATACCTCTTCTTTTTTTTTCCATTCTAGCACTGGGGGTTCACTCTACCACTGTCCACATCCCCAGCCCTTTTTATTTTTTATTTTGAGACAGGGTCTCACAAAGTTGCTGAAGCTGGCCTCCAACCTGCCATCCTCCTGTCTCAGCCTCCCAATTTGCTAGATTACGGGTGTGTGCCACCATGCCCAGATAATAACCATCATCCTACTCTCTGTTTCTCTAAGACCAACTTTGAGCTTTCACATATAGGGAGCACGTGCCATATCTGTCTTTCTGTGTCTGGCATTTCACTTAACCTCACATCCTCCAGGTTAGACTGTGTTGCCACAAATGACCAAATTCCATTCTTCTTCATGACTGAGCAAGATTCCTCTAGGTACATATGCATTTTCTTTATCAATTCATTGGTGCATCATTGGCCATCTAGGTCGATCCCAGTTTTTGTATCTGTTTTGGTTTTATACCTGTAAAAAAATGAAGGACATGAACAACCAACAATAAAAAAAAAAATGAAGGACATCCTTTTGTTGAAGGAGCATTTTTTTTCACCACATGATGATCATATTCTCCCAGCGCGAAGCTAGGCACTCAGGAGGCATGATACAGGCAGAATGAGCCCACAGTCAGCACACTCACCTTCCAGGGGGTTTCGCCATCTGCCTTGTCAGAGGCTCGGGATGACCTTACCTATGCCCAGAGTCTCCCTCTCCCCCCTTTGTTTGGTTTAGGAGGTCAGCTTCCTTCCAGGTGCTCCAGCTCAAACCAAGAAAGCCTTCCCTGAAGCCTCCACACTCCCGGCCTTCCCCGAAACCGCTTCCTAACTAGGGTCACAAAGACTCATGGTTGCTTTGAAGAGTTTTATATCTTTAGCTCTTACACTTTGGTCGCGTGTCCATTTCAAGTTGATTTTTGGATACGGTGTGAGGTAGGGATCTGCGTTCCTCTTCGGTCCCTAAATCCTCTTCATGCAATTCAGTGGACTTGTCCTTGATATTTTGCTCAAGATTCAGAGTTAATAGAGATTCTAGACCTTTGTAGAAACCGATGCTAGAAGTATGGCAAAATACGTGTCTTAAGTTCCAGGGGTCCTCCGTGTGGTCCACCCAGTGGTTGTCATGCTGCTGGCCCAGCTTAGGTAGCCCCAGGCACCCCAGGGCTGAGGCGCCCACCCCCCTGGGGATCCCTGGGCATTTCCCTGCAGTGCATCCCTCTTTACTGACCCAGCCAATCAGGAGGGTCCTGTGTCCCTCCGTAGTTCTCTCCCCAGCCCTTTCTCAAACTTGGAAAGCCAAGCCAGACTCCTGACCTGTCCGGGTCCTACGCTGCATTTTCTCCCCTCTTCCATCTTTGCTCAGAACATCCTCCACCTAATGCCCTTTTTCTCAAGGTCTTCTCCTAAAGCTGAAAGCTTCCCAAGGACCCATCCACCCTGGCCAGGCTAGTGTGCACCTCCCCTCCCGGCCAGGGAGAATGGTCCTCCCTTCCTGGCTCATTCCACGGGAGCCCTGATCCTCGCCCCAACTATTCCAGCATCACTTAAGACTCACCTGTCCCCCTGTGCCATGAGAGGTCCCCTTGGTGCAGGGACAGCACAAGATCATGGCCGGAATGGAGCCAGGACATCCAGACCTGTAAGAATTTAAGCGAGTTGCCTAACCTCTCTATGCCTCAGTTTCCTCATCTGTAAACTGGGGAGAAAACACATCTCTTCCAGCTGTTGGAGGGATTAACTGGTGAAGTCCCAAGTTTTCAATTCTGCAAATATTTCAATGAAATTGACACAAGTGCCTTAAAATAGGTTGGAGATCACAATCCAGACCGAGTTCAGATATCCTTTATTATCAATAAGAAGGAAGATACAGATTGTCCTATAAATAGGACACTGGGACAATATAGTATCTGATATTGGAAATACAGAGAATTCCTCAAAATAAAATGAAAACAGTTCTAGGAAATGCTTTCATGAATGTATCTCTTATATTACATATTGGTTACGTGCTTAATATTTTATCCAGTTGAACATGTAGTGGAAGTAACTTTTGCAGTAGAGTTTGTGCCATCTTTACAATGAATTTTAAAATGGTTTTAAATGCTCCTGTCATTTACGTATTGCTTTTCCACAAAAACAAAAACAAAATCAAACAAAACAGACCTTTCTACACCAGGCCACCCCCGTAATCCCAGCAATTCGGGAGGCTGCGTTAGGAGTATTGCTAAGTTTGAGGGCAGCCTCAGCAACTGGGCAAGAGCCTGTCTCAAAATAAAAGAAAATACAAAGGGCTGGGGATATGGCTCAGTGGTAGAACACCCCTGGGTTCAATCCCTGGTACCAAAGGGGGAAATCAGACCCCTAACAACATAACAATTATTTCCAAGTTACCCTAAGTACATATTTGTATATTTGTTGCTCATTTTAAGTTTTTGTGGGTTCCACATCTGGGATACCAGAACAAAATGAGTTGATGAATGAACTCATCTGAAGGGTTTGGAAGATGGGGAAGGGCCCTGGCAGGTGGTGAGTCCTTAGCAAATGTCTCTCAGCAGTGCAGTCTTGTGTTCAGTTGAAGAGACAGGCTGGCAGGACTCTGGAGAATCTTTTCTGATCCTTTTTGTTGATCTTCAGGACTCTTCCCAACAGGAGGAGACCCTCCACCTCCCCAGCTTCCATTAAGTGATCACCAGAAGCCATCTAACCTCCCCTCCCTTCTTCCCCAGCATCCAAGTCACCATGAAAACCTTCCTCATCCGGAAGCAGGCCAGGATTGGGTTGCTTCTAGACACTTCTCTGCCTCCTCTCTGTGTGTGTGGCCCTATGATGACAGCTACCCACTCTTCACCTTGCTTGCCCCTTCCTCTGCAAAGAAGGCACAGCTTTCTGAACCATTTCCAGGTCCACCTGAGGGTGTCCCAGGAGGTAGCTGGAGCTTAGAGGGGTCCTGAGGGAGAACATCCTGTCTAAACCTCCCGCCTCCTCTATTTCACTGGGGTATTGTCAATTCAAGATGTCCAGTTACATCTGAGAGTTTGTTTGTTTGTTTTTGCAGTACTGGGGATTGAACCCAGGGCCTCATGCATGCTAGGTAAGCACTTTCCTACTGAGCTACATCCCCAGTTCTAAGTTTGGGTGTTAGATATGCATTATGAATAATCTTTTAATATAAATATACCCCAGCTCGGCACAGTGGTGCACACCTGTAATCCCAGCAGCTCGGGAGGCTGAGGTAGGAGGATCGTGAATTCAAAGCCAGCCTCAGCAACTTAGCAAGGCCCTGAGCAACTCAGCAAGACTCTGTCTCTAAATAAAATACAAAAACAGGCTGGGGGTGTGGCTTAGTGGTTAAGCACCCCTGAGTTCAATCCCCGGTATAAACAAACAAACCTCAAATATTTCAGGAGACATCCTGATACAAAATACTTATCTGAAAATTGAAATTTAACTGGGCATCTTGGGCTTTTGTTTGCTAAATCTGCCACTTATGTGTATGGGGAGGCTGAGGTCCTAGGAGATGCCATTAGGACCTCACCCAGTTGCAGAGCCAGTCAAAGGCAGGGGCAGGGCTGTACCCCAGGGCTGCTTGTGCCCTGGCTCAAGCCCCTTTACACGCACAAACATGCATCATCACTGGTCTCCTTCTCTGGGTCCTGGCCCTGATGTGGACAGGTGTCTGGGCAAGGCAGCAGCACTGAGACCCATAGTAAATCATGTGAGGTGGCTGTCATGGACAGATGACAGAAAAGAGGTAGAAGAAGCAGGGGGCAGCATGAATGTAGGGTGTGAGCAGGATCCTGCACAACTCAGGGCCTCTTCTAGGCCCAGCCCAATCCTCCAGTATTACCCGCCACAGCCCCCTGCCCGGCACCTCCTGTCACCAGCAGGAAACTCTGCATTGTCCTTAGCAGGACTCTCTCCACCTCTGCTGTCTCCATCAGTAGAGAGCAGGAAGGATGCTCCAGGGTCGAGAGGACCTGCCCCATCATTGCACAGGATCAGTCTCCTCCTCTGTCCACCCTGACTGCCCACTGCTGCCTGCCCTACTCCTGCCCCCAAGAGCTGGCAGGTGAGCTAAGGCCCTGAATCCCCTCCCAAGCGGAGTTGACTCTGAGGACTCGGATGCCTCATGGCTGGGCTTTGAATGCAGTACTCGGCCACTGTGGACCTGCCCTGTCCCTGTCCCTGTCCTCGACTTTGACTACTATGCTAAGGGTGTGCCAAGGTGTTTGTAGAATGAATGTAGGTCAGGAGGACAGAGCCTCAGGAGCAGGAGGATCCCAGGGCTACTGGAGGCAGGAGGAACTGAGTGTATGTGGGGGTGTCCTGAGGAGAAGGGTGGGCGCAGGGGCAGAGGCTCATGGGGAAGTCTGCAGGGAACGGGTTTGGAGGCAGGGGACTCTGGGAAAAGAAAGATGTCAGAAAGAGGGGTCCCAGAGAGACGGCCTCTTGGGCAGAACAGAGGGCTTCCAGGGACCTTAATGTGGAGGAAGAGGGTCCAGAAAGGGGAGTTCAGTAATCGGGATGGCGTCCCAAAGGGGCTGCGGTTCCTGGAGCTGGCAGAGGCCCATCCCAGGCCCTTCCTCTGCCCACTGGGCACCGGGGGCTCCTCCCTGCTCGCTTTGGGGGCCAGGCACCAAGCCCCCGGGGAGGAGGGTTAAAGGTGAGCGGGCACGAGCCAGCGGCAGACGGGGATTGGCAGGCGCCGGAGCCCACGGCCTGGGCCAGGGCTGCCCCACAGGCTTGCATCCGGCGGAGCGGCTGCCACCCACGTGCTAAGGAGAGAAGGAGGCACCGGATCAAGGGGCAAAGGACACGCCGGAGCGGGGAGGGCGGGGACCGGCAGTGCCCCGTCCACACCCGCGGGTAAAAGCCGGGTCGGCGGCGCAGCGCACGGAGCCCTCTGCCGCCCGCGCGGGGAAGGCGCTGGAGCGGCCGCCGCAGCATCCCTCGCGCCCGCGGAGACCCGGGGAGGGGGGTCCGGGCCGGTGCCACCTGCAGATCCCGGAGTCCAGGGAGCGCGCGGCGGCGATCAGGTGAGTGCCAGCGTCTCCCCAGCGGAGTCGGATCCTGTTCCGCACCTGCCACTGTGCAGGGCACTTGGGTGGCTCGGCGGGCGGGTGCACCGCCGTGTGTCCCCCTCCCTCCGCTCGGCGCCCACGGAGAAGGAGGCCAGCTCCTACTCCCGGGAGGACGCTGGATCAAGAATCCGGAGTTCACGTTGGTCCTTCCAGGAGCAGAGAGAGAGGGTCAGGGGCTCTCCTGGGTCCCAGGGGCTGGACTAAAGTTGGATAGTGACCTGGGGGTGCTGTTCTTGGAGCTGACTGTGGGCCCAGGGAGGCAAAAGGAAGGGCCAGATGTCAGGATGGGGCATGTGGGTTCCTGGCCACCAAGGTCTGCAGATAGGTAGGAGGGCTGAATGGTCAGTCTTGGAAAGGCCAGGGCTTCCTTCCGGCTCTCAACAACCCTTGTGCCTCCTGAGGCCACCTGGTGGGGAGGGGGCAGGTGTGGTCAGGCTGGGCTGGTATGGAAGTGCTGGGTTCTTGTCTGTGCCAGGCTATGTGACCCCAAGGTCACATGGGGAAGCACTTTGCTGGCCTTCTCTGGGCCTGCCTCTTTCTCTGTGAGGTGCAAGGCTTGCCCCTGGGCCACTCATGTGCAGATGGGGACACCAGGGTGCTGTGGAAGACAGGGAAGCCCACTCCAGCAGGGTCCCTCTAGTCCTTCTGGGTGATATCACAGCTAAGCCTGGGGATCTCACCCAGGCTGCCATCTTGCCCAAGGACTTTGCCTATTCTCAGCAGCTGGCCTCTCCCATCTCCAGCCCAGGCTCCTAGGTCCACAGGGAAGCTCAAGTGGGGGGTCCAGGAACTTCAAGCCCATCCCAAGAAGGCCCAGATCCTCAACCTCAGGTCAGGGAAACTTCCAGAAGTGGAGGGAGGTTCCTGCTCCGGAAATCTGAGCTGTGGCCACCAGAATTTCCTCCTCTTGACAAAATGACCCTCTGGTGTTCCCCTAAACCTCCCTGAGAATACAGTCTACCCTAGGCCAAGACTCAGCTTAGAGCCCAGGTCAGGGCCTATTTTGGGACCTTTGCGGAGAGTAGCTGAGAACCAGGGTCAGGTACCTGTCTGTGGTCTTGGAATCCTGTGACTGAAATCCTCAGACAGCTCTGGTGGGATGGTGTGCACAGGAGAATGAGGTGGAGGGCAGGTGTCACTATCTAGCAAACTGCAGAGCAGAACAGGAGGGGCCGTGCCCTCGAAGCTCCTGTGGACCACCCCTGCCCAGCCATTCCACTCCCTTGGGATAGACCCCTCCCGGGGTTCCCCTGGGGCTGCCCAGGGTTTGGTGCTGGTGCTGTGTTGGTTCAAGGCAGGCTTGGGGATGTCGGAGGCTGGGAGGGGCCTTCCCAACATGGCTCAGGGAGTGACCCTGGTCAGGGCCAAAGAAGGGGTTTGGGCTCCTGCGCAAAGCATCCCGGGGGGCTGCCTCGGGCTCAGGACATCTCTTCCAACTGGGGGAGGGCGGATCTGAAGTTTTTCATGCTCTGTGCAGAAAAACACATGCTCTGTGTCCTTCTTCCTGATAATTTGAGAGGGAAGATATTATCTTCCCTTTATGGACGAGGAAGCAGAGGTCTAGAGAGGTCAGAGCACTGGCTCAAGATCACACAGCCTAGAAGTGGCAGAGCTGGGATTCAAACCCAGGCCGCCTGATTCCAAACCTCTGTCTGCTCCCAAGGCTGCCTCTGACTTACTCCCCAGGTGACCTTGGCCAGCCTGTCCTCTTTCTGGGGCTCACTCTGCTCAGCAGTAACTTCAGGGTGGAGTAGCTGTGGGCAAGTGCATGCTCTGCATAGGGGGCTGTGTTGGCTGCCCCTTGGTCTCTGAGGTCAGCTCGTGAGCATCCGTCCGCATCTGCACCCACACATCAACCTCCCTCCCATCCTTCGTGCACCTGAGACTCAGGCAAGGTAGCTCCCGCCTCTTTTTCCTCTTGGAGGTTGGCTAAGCCCCCCTTGAAGAAGGGAACCCCATCGGGGCAGGAAGGAACAAAATATTCCCAGGACAGGTCCTGGCCCTGATAAATAGGGGACACACCTCCTTGACTGACTCCAAGATACTCAGACTGGGAGACAGTCATGTCTGCCCTGCCCTGGGAGTCCCCAGGCCTCCTCCTGCATGGCTTTGCGGGTCATACCAGCTCTGGTCCCTTACTTAGCCCCAACAGCCGTGTGGCTCTGGGTGAGAGAGCTGCCCCCCGAGGGTCCCCTTTCCCATCAGCCCAGGCATAGGACCAGTGTAGGATCAGCTATCCAGCAAGGGGAGGCCGGGGGTTCTGGGTGGAGGAAAAGCTGTCACCTGTCTGACCAGCTTGAGAAATCTGTGAGTGCCCTGGTGGAAGTGGCCTCCTCATCTTCTATGTTCTATAGTACTTTATTTTTATTTTCACTTATTTATGTATTTATTTTGGTACTGGGGACTGAACCCAGGGGTGTTTTACCACCGAGCAACATCCCCAGCTCTTTTTATTTTTTATTTTTATTTGAGACAGGGTCTACCTAAATTGTGGAGGACTTGCTAATTTGCTGAGGCTGGCCTTGAACTTGATAGCCTCTTGTCTCAGCCTCCAGAGTCAGTGGGATTACAGGTGTGCGCCACTGCACCCGGCCAGCATCTGTTTTTTTTTTTTTTTTTTTTTTTTTTTTTAACATACTTGGAGATGTTGGTGAGGCAAGAAGAGCTGCTGAGGCTGGAGGGAAGGAGGAAGGAAACCCACAGCGATCAGGAATCACTGCCCCCGATTTCATTTGATCTTGGTAACAACTGCATTTAGTACATGTGACATCACAGAGCCAGAAAGAACATCGTAAAGATGAGAAAATTAACACTCAGAGCTCACTGTACCTTTCCTTCCTCCTACAGAGGAACCAAGGTCACATGGTATGGCATTGGTGGCCACCGCAGTCCAGGTCCTGTACCCCACGCTCCTGGGCAGGGGGCCTGGAGGGAGGGGCATTGTCTTGGGTGTTGCCGTCTGAACGCCATCCCCCCAGGTCTGGGATGTGGGCAGACTTGACGGTCATTCCACCCCCACGAGACACCTCCTTTACTCCTGGCAACTGTGGGCAGACCACACCCTGGCACCCTGAGGAGCACAGAAGAGCCATCCAGGTCCAAAGGACGAGCCTGCTCTGCGAATCCTGGATCCCTGTCTCTCTGTCTCTGTCTCTCTCTCTTCCTTTGGTGCCCATCCCAAAGCTGAGGGGCAGGACACCCTGCTTGGTCTCTGAGGTCACGTGACGTATGGTCCGAGCCCCAGTTTCTCCCTCTGAGAACCCTGAGTCTGTCGCCCTTGCCCCCTTCTGCTGGGTGGCCAGGCTGACTTCCCCAAGAATCTGGCAGCCCTTCACTGTCCACATGCCAGCTGCCCCCTCCCTAAGTAGTATTCATCTGCCCTTGAGCTCCATCTCTGGTGGGCTTCCTTGACGTGTGATATTGGCAAGGGGATGCCAAAGGGACAGGTCAGCCTTTGGTTTCTCCCAGCAGCCCCATGGAAGGGCACATTTGGGCTCTGCTATCAGCTGCATTCAGGTCCAAATCAGACCTGTGCTACTTACTCATTAACTATACGACCCATGAGTGTCCTCATATCTAACAGGTACCAGAGAGACAAGTAAATAAACAAACAGTTCCCAGAGCCTAGCTGTATACAATGGGGACACTCCATGCTGTGTGACAGGGGGTTAGGTGGATTGATTACACTGATAACCGATAGACAGCACATGGCAGCTCACGGGAATGCCTGGTAGGGGGACAATGGGAAATGTCATCTGGCTCTTTGTCTCTGGTTCTTTGGAATCTCCAGAGTGGTGATGGGTGTGTGCTAATGACAGTGGCCTGAAGTTCCTAGATAGTTTCAGGATGAGTCCCATCTGACCTCTGGGGAAGGCAGAGGGGCTGGAGGTTGAGTTCAATCCCTGTATAAGTCAGCTTTTTGTTACTATAACAAAATACCCAAAGCAGCTTAACTTTGTAAAGAAAAGAGGATTTGCTGGTTGTGATGGCACTTCCTCTATTCCCAGCTACTATGGAGGCTGAGACAGATGGAGCTCAAGTTTGAGTACAACCTGGGCAACTTAGTGAGACCCTGTCTCAAAATAAAAAATAAAAAGATCTGAGGATGGGATGTAGCTTAGTGGTAGTGCACTTGCCTACATGTGCAAGGCCCTGGATTCAATCCCCCAACACCAAATTTATTTATTTATTTATTTTTTGAGTTTTGGAGATTCAAAGGAATGACACTCACATTGCCTCAGTCTGGTGATGGGCTTTCTGCTGGCAGGGTCCTGAGGTGGTACACAGCACCACACTGCAAGACACAGGGACCACCCGTGCCTGTGTCCGTGTGTCTGGTCTCTGTCCCTCTTACAAAGCCACTAGGAATCAGCCATGGAGGCTGCACCCTAATGGCCTCATCTAACCCTAGTCACTTCCAAAGACCCTGCTTCTAAACACCATGGTTGGATCAAGTTCCCACCCTCTTCACATCATTAACACGTGACTCTGGGGACTAAGTTCCTACATGAATTCAGGGTCTAGGGGACAAATCACACCTAAGCTGTCAATCACCAGTGGCCAATGGTGCAATCTATCACCCCTTCACCTCCATAAGATCCCCTAAGCACAGGGTTAGGGAGCTCCCATGCTGGAGACCCCCAGAGAGGACACAGAGGGTCTGAGCAGTGCTCCACACTCTGCCCACACATCTTTTCCGTGTGGCTGGTCCCGAGTTCCATCCTCTACAATAAACTGGTAAATGTAAGTAAAGTGCTCGACTGAGTTCTGTAAGAAATAGAGCAGATTATCAGTACCCAGGAGGGGGTCAGAAGTACCAGTGACATTCTAGGCTTGGGACTGGCATTTGGAGCTAGGGCAGCCACGTGGACTGAGCCCTTCACCTATGGGGTCTGATGCTAACTCAAGGTAGTGACAGAATTGAGTTGAATTGCAGGACACCCAGCTGACTTCCTTCTGACATGTGTGGTGTCAGAAGTGTGACTCAGGAGGCTGAGGAAGGAGGATGGTAGATTCGAGGCCAGCCTCAGCAACTTTGCAAAACCTTAAGCAACTTAGTGAGACCCTCTCTCAAAGTAAAAAGTAAAAATGGCTGGGGATGCGGCTCAGTGATTGAGTGCCCTGGGTTCAACCCCAGTACCACACACACACACAAAAATAAATAAATAAATAAATAAAGTGGATTAAAATCATTTATGGTATACAGTGGCCACTGACATATTTGCAGACTGACAGACGTGGCATAATGGCTTGTCTTGGTGAAACAGCCACTTCAGGTTCACACACTTCCCCTGTGTGGCCATGATACTGGGAGCTCACTATCCTGGTCCTCCAGCCCACCCTGGGCTCCTCAGAATGAGAATGTGACTGGCACACAGAGAGACTGCCCCCACCCCAATTTCAAAAGCAATACCTAAGTATTAGACCACATTGTCATTTGTAGAAATTTACAAAGAGAATGTCTATGTGACTTGTCATCCCACCCAGGTATCATTAGGTGCCTATATTTCCACACTTTTTTTTGGTGGGGGGAGGAACCAGGGATTGAACTCAGGGGCACTCAACCACTGAGCCACATCCCCAGCCCTATTTCGTAGTTTATTTAGAGTCAGGGTCTCACTGAGTTGCTTAGGGCCTTGCTAAGTTGCTCAGGTTGGCTTTGAACTCCTGATCCTCCTGCCTCAGCCTCCAGATGTGCTGGGATTACAGGCGTTTTTCATTGTCTTCCTTTTTTTTTTCTTTTTTTGGTATTGGGATTGAAGTCAAGGATGCTCTATCACTGAGCCACATCCCCAGCCCTTTTTATTTTTTATTTTGAGACAAGATCACACTAAGTTGCTGAGGCTGGCCTCTAACTTGCGATCTTCCTGCCTCAGCCTCCTGAGTTGCTGCTGGGATGACAGACACACACCTCTGTGCCTGGCTCTTTTATATTTTTTTATTTTTTATTTGTTTTGATTAGTTATACATGACAGTTGAATGCATTTTGACACATCAAACATAAATGGAGTATAACTTCTCATTCTTCTGGTTGTACATAATATAGAGTACACCAGTCATGTAATCATATAGGGTAATTTTTAAATTTTTTTGTTCCTGATGTAACCCAGGTCTGTCACATTCTAGGCAAGGGCTCTACCACTGATTACACCCCAGCCTTGGCATGGGGTCTTAGGGCTACCCAGGAAGCCACCAAAGTGCTGCCGAAGGGAAAGTTCTTGGCAAATAACTGCCCATCATGCCACATACCACTGTTTTCCCCCTCCACGGGGCCTTGCACACCATCCACCCCACCACGAGGTGCATCCTGACGCCCTATATCTCTACTATTTAGCCTTATTAGTCAAAAAGTGTAGGAGTCGGCGTGGTGCCGGCCTACAGTCCCAGTGACTCAGGAGACTGAAGCAGGAGGATCACAAGTCAGAGGCCAGCCTCAGCATCTTAATGAGACCCTAAGCAACTTAGTGAGACCCCCAAAATAAAAAGGGCTGGGGGGGGGCTGGGGATGTGGCTCAAGCGGTAGCGCGCTCTCCTGGCATGCGTGTGGCCCGGGTTCGATCCTCAGCACCACATACAAACAAAGATGTTGTGTCCGCTGAAAAATGAAAAATAAATATTAAAAATTCTCTCTCTCTCTCTCTCTCTCTCTCTCTTCTCTTCTCTTCTCTCTCTCTCTCAAAAAAAAAAAAAGGGCTGGGGATGTAGTTCAGTGGCCAACCACCCCTCGATTCAATGAGACCCTAAGCAACTTAGTGAGACCCTCAAAATAAAAAGGGCTTGTTCCTTTATGGTGACAAAGGGCAAGGAAAATCCCTGCCTATCTACACCGCCCGGGGGACAGGGAAGAGAATGCTTCTGACAGTGCTGTGGTTCCGCCAGGGCCGGGCTGGGGGACTACTGTGTCCTGGGGAGCTTTGGGTGGGGTGTTGTGGCCTTGCTGGCGCGGGAAGAAGGATCCCAGGAGAGGAAAGGAAGGAGAGGGACTGAGGGGTCCTGGGCCTGAAGTTACTCTGGTTCTTCTAGAACCTTCTGGGAAACCCAGGCAGCTGCCCTCCTCAGGTCTTCCGGGCCTCCTCAGTGTCCCTGGCACCAGGCCAGGCCCTGTGCACCGTCCCGCCTGCCCAGGGGTCTCTCTGTCCTTCCTTCCTCCCTACCCCACACCCCTGGCCTAGGGCGGGAGCTCATGGGGCGCTGTCTGGTGTCTGATGTGGAGCAGCCCTGGGTTCCCCTCAGTCCGGCCAGATGGTGGGAACCGTCCTGTAGGAGGGGACCATTGTCCTCACCCCACTCACAGGGAAGTGAGATAAGGCTGCGAGGCCGCATGGCACAGGAGTCAGGGTGCAGGGCACCGTGCGATGGGTGCTTCTCAGCCCAGGGGAGAGAGAGACCCTTTTCATTTTTTTCCCCCCTTTTGCTGGATGGAAGGATGGAACCCAGTGCCTTGCGCTCGCCAGGCCAGTGGCGTGCCTCCAAACCGCTCCCCAGCCTCCCTCTTTCAGTTGTACTTTCTGGGGAGGCTCAGGGGCAGGGCAGTGGCTGCCTGACCACGCCCTCAGGGCTGGGTGGGCGTGGCAAAGATGCCCACCGCTGCACCCTGTGGCTCCCAGCGCCGCCTCTGATCCAGCCTGGCCCTCCCCGGCGCTCCCACCCCCTGCAGTCTGGTCCCCACCTGGTCTTGGGAGACCCACCAAGCACATTTTTTTCTAAAGAGACTTCCCAGACCACCCCTCCCCAGGCTGCTAATTGTCCTTCCACCCTCTGAACCTCCTCAGTCCCCCTGGCACCGTCTCTGCCCCTCTCTGGTCACAGCTGGGCAAGCTAAGCAGCAAGGAGACAGGAGTCAGAGCACCAGCATCTGGGCTCCCCCACTTCCACCCCAGCTTAACAGAGGGCTGACATCACCACGGGTGCCCGACCAGCACGAGTGGGGATTTGGGTGGGGGGTGGATGAGGAAATGAATGGTCAGGTACATGAACACGTGAAGGATGGATGGGCAGGTGGGTAGATGGCCGGGGATGGATGAATGGCTGGGCAGAAGAGATGGGTGGGTGGGTGGATGGATGGATGGACTGGTTATAAGTGGATCGAGGTAGAGGAAAAGGCAGATGGGTGAACAGAATGATCATTAGGGGATGGATGGATGGAAAGGTAAAGGACCCCACGGTCGCACAACTGGACAGATGGACAGATTGACAGACAGATAGCTGAATGCCCCCTTGATGTCTAGCCTGCTGTACTTCTTTCCCTCCTTGTCCATTCTTCAATCTCAGGGCACAAAGATGCATGCTTCTCAGTCAGGACTACAGGTAGTCTTCATAAGACCTTTTTTTGACTTGGTATTTTCATAATTTAAAAATGTGTGAAGAGTTGGGCGTGATGTCAGACATCTGTAATCCCAGCGGCTGGGGAGGCTGAGGCAGGAGGACCTCAAGTTCAAAGCCAGCCTCTTCAATTTAGCAAGGCCCTGAGCAACTCAGGGAGAACCTGTCTCTAAATAAAATAATAATAAAAGGGCTGGGGATGTGGCTCAGTGGTTAAGCCTCCCTGGATTCAATCCCTCTTACACCCTCCCCCCAATAAGTATGAACACTGTGATTGCCATTTGTACATCACTACACATAAACATAGAGTGTTGAGACTCATATTTGGGGGAGGGTATCCAGGGACTGAACTCAGAGACACTTGACCACTGAGCCACATCCCCAACCCTATTTTGTATTTTATTTAGAGACAGAGTCTCACTGAGTTGCTTAGTGCCTCACTGTTGCTGAGGCTGGCTTTGAACTGATTATCCTCCTGCCTCAGCCTCCTGAGCTGCTGGAATGATGGGCGTGCACCACCATGCCCAACTGAGACTCATATTTTTTAACAGAACAAATTGGATGGTTCTGTTATGAAAAGTAATCCCTCTGGCTCCTTTATTTAATTTTATTTTTCTTGTGGTACTGGGGATGGAACCTCAGGGTGCTGTAAAACTGAGCTATATCCTCAGCCCTTTTTAATTTTTATTTTGAGGCAGGGTCCCCTGAGTTGCTGAGATGACAGGTGTGCACCACTATGCCCAGCTGAACATCCTGACTTTAGTCCTATTTAACAATCTTTCCTTCAGGATTCGTTCATCTGCTTTACAGATGTAGAGACTGAGACCCAGTAAGAAAGTGGCTTCCCAACTTGGCACCCATTGGAGACACAGCCAAAAGTCCTCTTTCTCCTTATTTGCCCTCCACGCGGTGCTTCCTTGACTCATGAATAACATTCCCCTTCCTCTCGGCCGAGTCACCATCTCCCTCCTCTCTGCCTGGAGATGCCCAACCCACCCCAGCCAAAGCATTCTTTTTGTTGTTGCTGTTCTTTTTACTTGGACATGAAAGTAGAGAGTATTTTGACATATCACACATACATGGAGTATAACATCCCATTCTTGCGGTTGTACATGAAGAGGGATTTCACTGGTCGTGTGTTCATAGATGAACATAGGAAAGTGATGTCTGATTCATTCTACTGTCTTTCTTATTCCCAACCCTCCTCCCTTCCCTTCATTCCCCTTTGTCTAATCCAACGAACTTCTGTCCTTCCCTCTCCCTGTTGTGAGCTAGCTTCCACCAGAGAGAACAATCAACCTTTGTTATTTCACTTAGCATGATAGTCTCCAGCTCTATCCATTTATTGGCAAGTCATAAAGTCATTCTTTTTTATGGCTGAGTAATATTCCATGGCGTATGTATACCACATTTTCTTTATCCATTCATCTGTTGAAGGGCATCTAGGTTGGTTCCATAGCTTAACTAATGTGGATTGAGCTGCTATAAACATTGATGTGGCTGCATTACTATAGTATGTTGATTTTTAAGTCCTTTGGGTATAAATCAAGGAGTGGGATAACTGGGTCAAATGGTGGTTCCATTCCAAATTTTCTGAGGAATCTAATCTCCATACTGCTTTCCAGACTGGTTGCACCAATTTGCAGTCCCATCAGCAACGTATGAGTGTTTCCCCCCACATCCTTGCCAACATTTATTGTTATTTGTATTCTTGATAGTTGCCATTCTGACTGGAGTGAGATGGAATCTCAGTGTGGTTTTAATTTGCGTTTTTAAAAATATTTGTTGACCATTCATATTTCTTCTGTGAAGTGTCTGTTTAGTTCCTTTGCCTATTTATTGATTGAGTTATTTGGTTTTGTTGGTGTTAAGTTTTTTGAGTTCTTTATATGTCCTGGAGATTAATGCTGTATCTGAGGTGCAGATGGCAAAGATTTGCCCCCATTCTGTGCAGCCAAAACATTCTTTAGTGGAACCTTCTGCAGACCCAGCCTGGCAGAAGGAGCTGGGGTGCCAGGGTGAAGAGGCAGAGGTCATGTTCCTGATGTTGATGTGCTCCCACTGGTGAGGAGACCACCGAATCTCAGACTGCCAGACAGGCACACAGGAGCAAGGGCCAGGAAGGAGGGGGGCAGGCTGGGCCCTGGACCCACACCAGGACAGGAGCAGAGGTGGCCATAGCTAAGGGAAACAATCCATTAAATACCCGTCATGCCACCAGCACCTTGTAAAGGTGATTCAGGAAATAGATGGGTTGATATTGTGTGTGTGTGGGGGGGGGGGGGGTACATGCCCACGCGCACGCACGCACGCAAACATGATTTCTTTTCTAAAACCACCTTTAAGTCTAAATACATGTAAAAAACATATCCAGAGCAATGAATGTTTCCAGAGAACCACCCATGTTTATCACAAACTCAGATAAACAAAATGTTAGCAGCCCCCCAAAAGGCTTGGTCACCCCAAAGCTCAACGCAGCCCAACACCGCAGAGCTCTGTACGAATGCGGGCTTTGGAGCTTCATATAAAGGAAATCAACAGCACGTGGCTTTCATCTCACACTTCTCTTGCTCAACACATTGTGAGTGAGACGCCCCCGGGTGGCGGCATTTCCTTCTAGAGCAGAGTGGCTGTGCAGCGGCGCATTGATCTGCGCATCTGTGGACAGACATCTGGGTTGTTTGCAGCTTTGGGCTGATAAGAACAGGGCTGGAGGCTAAGACAGGAGGATGGCAAGTTGGAGGCCAGCCCGGGTAATTTAGCAAGACCTTATCTCAATATAAAATAAAAAGAGCTGGGAATGTAGCTCAGTAGTGGAGCAGCCCTGGGTTCAATCTCTAGTACCAAAAACTAAGGAAGTGCTACCTTAAATAGTCCTGTGCGTGTTATTGGTGTCTTTTAGTGGACATGTGCACATATTTCTGAGGAATTGCTGGGTCATTAGGTAGGTAGACGTTCGTCCCTAGGGGTTATTGCCAAATATTTTCCAAAGTGGCTGTGCCAAGTTATACAAGCAATAGTAATAGATGAGGTTCTGCTCACATCCTCCTCTTCCTTTTCTTTTTCTTTTGAGACAGGGCCTCACTATGTTGCCCAGGCTGGTCTAGAATTCGTGGCCTCAGGCAATCCTCCTGCCTCAGCCTCCCAAATAGCTGGGACTGCAGGCAAGCCTTTAATTTGAGAAAATGAGTTCTTGAATAAGGAGCTGGCATCGGATTGCCTGCCTTTGGATCCTAGCCGTCTCCTTAACATGTGACCTCCAGGGCTGGGGGTGTAGCTCAGTGGTAGAGCACTTGCTTGTCCGAGGCCCTGGGTTGGATCCCTGCAGCCAGAAGCAAACAAAACATGCGACCTTCAGCAAAGCCTGCTTCCTGATTTACAAAATGGGTTAAAAGTCATGATGTGTGCCAGGAGAGGTGGCACTGTGATCCCAGCTACTGAGAGGCTGAGGCGGGAGGATCACAAGTTCAAGGCCGGCCTGAGCAACTTAGCAAGACCCTGTCTGAAAATAAACAATAAAAAGAGAGGGGATGTAGCTCGATGGTAAAGCACCCCATGGTTCAATCCTCAGTATCCCCCACCCTCAAAAAAAAAAAGAAAGAGAGAAGAAAAGTCATGTGGCTTTTGTGATGATTCTCAATATCTCTTAGTAAGTGCTCCATAAATGTTAGTTATTTATCACCAGTTTTACTACAGACCTCTAGAACACTTTACCTCTTCCAACCTCAGTTTCCCTGCCATAAAATGGTTGTAAAAATACCCACATATTCACATAGTTGAGAATCATGTGTAAAAGTGCTTACATTTTTTTTTGAGATATGACTTATTCTTCTCCCCCCACCCCCGCTTTTTTTTGGCACTGGGGATTGAACCCAGGGGCTCTTTACCACCGAGCTATACATTTCAATTCTTTTTATTTATTTTATTTGTTTGTTTATTTATCTTGGTACTAGGGATTAAACCCAGGGGACCTTAACCACTGAGCCACATCCCCAGCCCTTTTTTTATATATATTTTATTTAGAGACAGGGTCTTGCCAAGTTGCTTAGGGCCTTGCTAAGTTGTTGAAGCTGTCTTTGAACTTGCGATCCTCCTGCCTCAGCCTCCTCAGACTCTGGGGCTACAGGCATGCACCACCACACTCAGATAAAAACTTTTTTTCTTTAGATAGGACTGGAATAGCCACGTGTGTGAGGTGTGGTGGCACAAACCTATAATCCTCAGGAGGTTGAGGCAGGAGGATTGAGAGTTCAAAGCCAGCCTCAGCAATTTAGTGAGGCCCTAAGCAATTCAGTGAGACCCTGTCCCTTGATAAAATATTTTTAAAAGGCTGAGGATGTGGCTCAGTGGTTAAGTGCCTCTGGGTTCAATCCTTGGTACAAAAAAAAAAAATTAATTTTGAGACAGGGTCTTGTTGTCAAGGCTGTCCTCAAAGTTGTGATCCTCCTGCCTCAGCCTCCTAAATTGCTGGGATTACAAGTGTGGACCACCACATCCAGCTGAGATATAATTTACAAAATATAAAATTCACCCCTTTTCAGTGGTTCAGTCTGGAAAGAAACTCCTAGCCCATTAGCCATCAGGCCCCCCTCCCTGGCCCCAACCCTCAGCAATTGCTAACTTGCTTTCTATTTCTATGGATATTTAAAGTGCCAATTTATTGCTTTTCTAAAGTTTTTTACTTTTGCAAAAGCAAAAATTAAATACTAACATCACTGCTTGTCTCTAAAGCAAAGCCAAGTTGTGGGTAAATTAATGTGTTTAGATATCCCTCCAAACTGTGTTTGACATGATTTCCAAAAGTATGTGTTTTGGACACACATAAGATGCACTTAATACATTTGTGTGTGTGTGTGTGTGTGTGTGTGTACAGATAGATAAGATAGATGGGTGAATAGATAGATGGATAGATGAAAGGATGGGATAGATACAGGATGGTCCAGGCGCAGTGTCACACGCCTGTAATCCCAGCAGGAGGCAGGAAGATTGACGGTTTGAGGTCAGACTGGGCAATTTAGCAAGATCCTGTCTCAAAATAAAAAGTAGTAAAAAGGGCTGGGGATGTAGCTCAGTGATAAAGCATCCCTGGGTTCAATCCTCCCTCCTGAGAAAAAAGAGAGAAGGATAGGCCAGGTGCATTGGTGCACGCTTGAAATCTCAGTGGTTCAGGAGGCTGAGGCAGGAGGATCATGAGTTCAAAGCCAAGCTCAGCAATTTATCAAGACCCTGTCTCAAAAAAAAGGGGGAGGCTGGGGATGTGGCTCAGTGGTTAAACACCCCAAGGTTCAATCCCCAGTTAACCCCTTCACAAAAAAGAGAGAAGGATAAATGGATGGATGGATGGACGGACGGATGGATGGACAGACAGAGCACACCTAGCAGACAGCTGCAGTTTACACTCATTCATTCAACAAATACCCATGTGCACTTGGGAAAATGGGCCATAGAGAGAAGCAGGATGTGATTCTTGCTTCCAAGGAATTTGCCATCTAGTGGGAAAGAGAAACCCGTGCACCCCTCGCTGTGAATGCAGAACAGAAGGAAATTAGACTTGGATGGACTGGCACAAGGGTTGGGGGAGACTTCGATTTTTACCTGGAGAACCCACAGAAGAGGTGTGAGGTGGTACTTCAAGGATGTATCCTGATGGGAAGGCAGTGTGGGGGAGGAATACTGAGAGCCAAGGCTGGGATGCAGGGACACATGGTGTCAAGCAGGTCCACTGGGAACAGCCGGCTCTTCACACCCCAGTCAGGGCTGGTCTTGCACCTCCATGGACGGTAAACCAGAATTGTTGTCTGAGAGGCCATGGTTAGAAGGGGTCAGATGGGAAAGGCAGTGAGAGAGGAGTCAGGCTAGCTGTGCTGCCATCTGGGCAGGGCCACCCTAAACCAACTGTGACATGTCAGAATTTGTGGACATTCTCACATTTATTGTGTACTATGGTATTGTTCTGTTTTGAATTTCATAGGCAGAACGTGTCTTTTCAGTATGAGACCTCCCAAGGTGTCATCAGGCAGAAGTGCAGAGGGCTCTTGATTGGCAGTTAATGACCGGGGAAGGGAAGGGAAGGGCGAGGGAGGGAACTCACCCATAATCCTTCCACTCCACTCAAACCCAGCTCAGGGGAAAGTCTCTGAAACTGAAGGAGGACAATCCTGAGATTTACTGCTGGGGACAGGAAGCCAGGGAGGAATGCTGAGGGGGAGCTGGGGACACTGATAGCAAAGACTTTGAACTTTGAAGCAAGGGTCAAGTTTCCAGATCCTAAGAAATGGCTGAATTCAGTGTCCCCATTATACAGGTGGAGTGACCAGGGAGACAGATTTGCCCAAGGTCATTAATGGAATTAGTGGCAGAGCAAGGATTATTTGGGGTCTTTGCTTGAGCTAAGGCCCCTGAGTTGGGAGCACAGGGAAGGGAGAAAAAGGAGGTCCTACTTCCTACCCCCACCCCCATGCTCCAGTAAGGTGACAGATGTGAATGCTCCCACCGGGTTTCTATCCTCAGAAGTAGGAACAAAAGCTGGACCTCAGCGTCAGTGAGAGGAGGGGATGCTTCTGCGCTGAGTGCTTCCTGAGGGATGTCCAGGGGACGGTGGCCAAGGCTCCCCCTTACCCACCACTGGTAATGGTCCTGCTGAGCCTCTCAGGACTCACAACCAGGGAACCTCGAAGTATGCCAATCATAGATGTGAATCTTTCAGCTGTTGGAGGGCCGTGAGGGGTCAGAAGCCAAGAGATCAGGGAGGTCGGGTAGATGGACAGTAGTTAGGTAGGGGGAGAAGCCACCCGGAAGCACGAAACCAGGCACCGAGGTGTGATGATCGACTTTTCTGAGAACCCTTTTGGGAGAAGTAGGGGAGGTTCCATGAGGACTCCAAGTGGTCAAATCAGAAGGGAGGGACAGAGGGGAGGTCGGGACAGACCCCTCAACGAGGGGATCCCGGGACTCACACCTGGGACATCGATTGCGCCAATATAAGCCCCGCCGGGTCCGCTCCCTTCCCCCCTCCCCCCTCCCCCCGGGGCTCAGAGGCTCCGCCCCCTCGAACGGCCTATCGTGAGAAAGGGCGGGGCTATGTTAATAAGGCCGGGCCGGCACTTTGAGCGCTCAAGTGGCTCTGCAGAGCGCTGGCCAAGCGGCAGCGGCCATGGCGCTGGCAGGTCTGACCACGGGCTTGCAGGTCCCACGGGTCGACCCCGGCGCGGACTCGGACTCGGACACAGACTCGGAGGACCCGAGTCCCCGTCGCAGCGCGGGCGGTCTGCTCCGCTCGCAGGTCATCCACAGCGGGCACTTCATGGTGTCGTCGCCGCACAGCGACTCGCTGACCCGGCGGCGCGACCAAGAGGGGCCGGTCGGGCTTTCCGACTTCGGGCCGCGCAGCATCGACCCCACACTCACCCGCCTCTTCGAGTGCTTGAGCCTGGCCTACAGGTGAGGGCGGCTCCGGAGCCCGACGGCCTCTACTCTCGGTGGCGGGACTGCGTGCTGGGGCCCTGGGCACCCCACGCGAGTCTGGTCCCCGGCTGCGCCGGGAAACTCCGGCCACAACCTGGGCTTCCCACTCTCCCAACCCTGAGTGTCCTCAGCCGCGACCCTGCCCACTGGCTTCCGACCGACCCGTACACTCCGCACCACGTCACCTCCTCCCAGAGCGCGGACCGCTTGCCCTCGGTAGGCCCCCACCAGGCCTGTCTCCCAGGTCGCGGCTCCTCTCCCCGCAGAGAAATGCCAGGCGTCCCTCGCGCTCCCAGGACCGTAGGCCCGCTTCACCAGGGCCATCCCACCCGATCAGATGTGGCCCTGACGCCCTTCCCCAGCAGCCCATTGACCCCTCTGTTCCTGCACTGGTACTCCCAGTGCCCGTAGTCGTTCCAGTCCTTAGCCACCGTCCACTGAAACTGAACCAGTCTCTCATCCGCTTTCCCCCAATTGCCGGGACCCCATTTCTCTATCTGCTAGGTCAAGGGTGGAGGGAGGAGGGTGCCGGAGCGTGCAGAGGCGCTAGCCTTAAAAGTTCCCTGCGAGGCCCGGCAGGGGGTGCTGTAGGCCGCAGGGGCTGGTGCGGGGGGAGGCCAGGGCTTGCAGACCCGGGTGGCCGCGGGCAGCAGAGCGCCTAAAGCAGTCTGGGATCCCTACTTAGCGCGGCACAGAACGCGCAGGCCGCACCCGGTTCCCTCTCCACACCCGTGTCCCAGAGGAGGGCGCGAACTGGGGTCCTGGCTCAGTGCCCTGGAGCAAAGTTCTCTGCAGCCGAGGGGCCAGGATAAATTATCAACCGAAAACAGGAGAGGAGAAAGGGGGATCGGCGGCCTTGATCTCTTCTCTGTGCAAATATTCCTCTTCCTCCGCGGCGCCTCCTCCCCTTGAGAGAAGCCCTGGCTGCAGACCGGTACCTGCCGCCCCACAGGGAGCTGGAGCTGGGGTGCGGATTGCCAAGGAGTTTTGCCTACCCGGTGGCCACCGAGCCGCGCGACCCCATTGGCTGGAGGCAAAGTAACCTTGGCCCACAAGTTCTGGCCTCGGGCCCAGGTCATGTTGCAACCTGATCATCCAGGGCGCTAGACCGATGTGGAAAGTTCAAATTCCCGTCCCTTTCTGCCCTCCCCCATTTGGACATCACGAGACGGCCAGGGAAAAAACATCTGAGGTCCTAGGACACTGGATGTGCCCCCTTCTTCCCACGCTCCCCTAAAGGTCTTCATTTCCCACCCATTTTACACCCCTTACACCACAACAGCTCCACATGAGCTGGGTAACCTCCGCCCCTCAGCCCAGACTATGGGTGGGCGAAAGGGAAGGTTGGTAAGATGAGGGACAGAGAATACCCCCAAATTGCCCCCTAAGAGGCGGGCTGGAGGCTGATATAACCCCAGTTGGGGGCGGCTGAGGTGAAGAGAGCTGCTGGATTTTCCCCACCAAATGCACAGAATGTTAAATCTCCCTATCCTGTCGTGGGTGCCAGCCTGAGCACCGAGGATGGGGGTGGGTCAGCAGAGGAGACTTCCGGTTTCCCCATTTGGTATAGGAAAAAACTGGGATTCAGACTGGGACAGTGTTTGACCTGCAGTTACAGAGATCTCCTGGAGGAGCCAGAATTGCAGAAGCAGTGTCCCAGGGAAGCAGCTGGATGGAAAGGGACCAGCCAGGCAGGCAGGGGCTCCAGAAAGTGGTGGGAGAAACAGGCCAATTTGAGAAGAACAGCCTGCTGCCTTTCACCCTCCTCAGGGCAGTGTGGGCAGGGAGAGGACTTTTCTAGTAGCCTGTGTTCCCTGGTTTCGTGGGTGGAAGCCCCAGGGAGGCAAGTTGTGGAGACTCCAAGAAAGCACTTGTTCATGGTCAGAGCAGGGCAGCTAGGGAAAGAGTGGCCTCCGGAGGGTGGGGCAGCAAAAAGGACCCCTGTTAGGGCTACTTTCAAGGGAATTCCTCCATGTCGGGGGTGGGGTGCTGAACCAAGTTCTAAGGCTCTCCCCATCCCATCCCTGAGATTCTGAGCTTCCCATTGGTCACAAGAAGCTCTTGAACCTTATCCCAGGGCTTTTGCACCAGGCTGGGTCCCACCCCTCACATCCAACCAACCAAATGCTTTCCTCCCAGGCTTAGATGTTGCTTGGGCCACACACCTCAGCAGGGAGATGGTGGAGGGCAGGCACTGGGTGATCACGCGGGGCTGGGAGGTTGCTGGGATACGGGCAGGGGTAACAAACTCAGGAGTTCCCCCACCTGGGTGGACAAAACAAGCTGGCCCAGGAGGGGGCAGAGTCCCCCCACCCCCAGCCATGTCTTCTTACTGGACAGATGGTGTTTATCCAACTGCAGGACAGAGGGGGCCAGCCATCAGGCTAGGGCACTGGCTATATACTTTATTTGGGTAATGAGGCCTGTTATACTCTGGGGTGACAGTCTCCTCCCCCCAGCAGCCATCATTACCCCAAAGCAAACACAGGAGCTTGGAGACCAGAGAGGAGAGGAGACCCAATGATCCATGCACCCAAGGTGCCATAGAGAGAAGAGCTGAGGGGTCAGACTGCCACCTGTCACCCCCAGGAGGATGGAGGGGCCCCTGGAAAGAGCTGCCTGGCCTTCTGCAAGGCTCGGGGTCTCCCCATCTGAGCGAGGGTTGCAGAAGGTGAGCCAGAGGGACTTGTATGCAAACCTGGCTTGTAGACCCCACAGGGTCTAGTGTCCCAGAGCATCTTGACCTCCTGGGTCAGCTTGCTGGTGGTGATAGATTTGGCCTGTGTCCAGCAGGACCCTGAGTCAAACCATCATCTGCATAGAGCCCTTCGCCCTGCAGACTTAATGGACCACTAACTGGTGTTAGGCTCAGAGTTAAAATGCCCTGTCTTCTATACCTTCCTGTGGGCCCTTGTGGCCCTAAGAAGGGCACACCATCCAGCTCAGTACACACTACCAACCCGGGGCTGGAGATGGGCACCTAAAGGGCAGTGTGAAGGGCTCCTGGCTGCTCTGAGGCTACCCCTTGGGAAGAGTCTTCCTCGCCATCCTGGCACACTGTCCTCATGCCCTTGGCCTCTCCTGGTCCAAAGGGGCCAGTGAGACCAAGAAAGTCTTTCCTTTCCTGTCCCTCGGGGTCATCTCTTACTCTTATTAAATAAGAAATGGGCACCATGGTGCACGCCTGTAATCCCAGCAGCTTGGGAGGCTGAGGCAGGAGGATCACAAGTTCAAAGCCAGCCTCAGCAACTTAGTGAGACCCTGTCTCTAAATTAATAATAAAAAGGGCTGAGGCTGTGGCTCAGTGGTTAAGAGTCCCTGGGTTCAAATCCCAGTACCAAAAAAAAAAAAAGAAAGAAAAGAAAACACAAATGTGGCAGGCATCATGACTCATGCCTGTAGTCCCAAGTACTCAGGAGGCTGAGGCAGGAGGATCTTAAGTTTGAGGCCAACCTCTGAAACTTAGAGAGATCCTGTCTGAAAATAAAAAATAAAAAGGGCTGGGAATGTTCGGTGGTAAAGCACTTGCCTAGAATGTGCAAAGCCCTGGGCTCAATTCCTGCAAAAAAAAGAAAAGAAGGAAGAGGAAAAGAATTGGGCGACCCTCCCCAGCTGGTCCACAAGACAGATGCCTGTGAGGCCACCAGGAGGATGCAGTTGTTCTTATCACCATGCTGATAAGCAAGGGTCAGCCTGGATGACAGGCTGGTGTCTGCGGGGAACACGGCATAGAGCCCAGTCTTTAAGGTCTGACTCGAGGAGTTTCCAGCAGGTTGGATGCAGGGCTGGGAGAGCCAGCCACACATGCCTAGTGCATGGGAAGAGGGTGGAGCCAGTTCCTGCAGGAGTCCCCCACCTTTTCCATCCCCACCCCACCCTGACCCATCCTCTCCCCCGACAGCGGCAAGCTGGTGTCTCCCAAGTGGAAGAACTTCAAAGGCCTCAAGTTGCTCTGCCGAGACAAGATCCGCCTCAACAACGCCATCTGGAGAGCCTGGTATATCCAGTGTGAGTGGGCACCGTGGAGTGGCCTGTCCGCAGCCAGAGGGCTCTACAGGGAAAGCCCCCGGGGGCCCTCAGAGCCAGCTCTGGCAGAGCGCTGTGGCGTTTTGGGGAGCTCCCCCTGACTGGGATGTCTGAACTTCTGACTCCCAGAGGGTGCTGGGGAATGTGTCCCAGAGGGTGCTGACCACTGTGAAACCAAAGGGCACCCCTTGGAAGCACTAAGGTAGGCTAAGATTATGGGCCAAGTTCAAGGCCCATTCTGGATCCCACTAGTAGAGTCAGGTGCCTTGAATGCCAGGCTAAAGAAGGGTATTAAATAAACATCCTCTCCGCCAACTGCATCACTTTATGAATGGGGAAACGGAGGAAGGTCTTGCAGGGGTCTCCACCAGCTTTATTGAAGTCCTTACTGAATACCCAGCAGGTATTTGGTAGATGGGATCCAGAGAAGCCATATAGGGTGGTGGAAGTGACCCTGGCCTTAGAGTTCTCACCCTGTCTCTGCCCCTTGCTGGTTGTGTAACTTCGGGCAAGAGGCTTAACCTCTCTGAACCTGTTTATCTATAAAATAAGAGCACCAACCCTACCTTTCATGGTCGATGTGGAGACAATAGATATGAAGGTGCCTGGAATTAAGTTATATACCTGAAGAGGTCATGTTTATCCATTTAGGGACAGTCCCCTGTGCAGCAGGGCAGCATAGGCTGAGGATGGGATCAGTCAGCTGAGTATCAGGACCTTGTCCAGTTCAGTTAGGTCCTGCTGCAAGATCAAAGGCAGCTCTGAGCTGGGAACACACAGCCCAGGAGGGACACACACGGTCTTCTGTGCTGGCTCTGTGGATCCCCTCCAAGCAGAGGGAGTGTCATTTTCTGGCTTTCCTTCATCTCTGTGCCAGGCACCATCATAGAACCTCTTAGTCAGGGCTTTCCAGCAACTCTGAGTGAGGGGTATGATGGTGCCCATTCTGTCGATGAGCCACTGATCTCCAGCTATGGTACAAGTTGCCAGAGGGACCCCAGGTTCTGTATGGCACAGAGCTGGATTTGAACGGAGTCCCAGCAGGTCCTGACTATGTGTGTGGCCACAGGGAAATCGCCAGCCTTCCAGATCCAAAACTTGCTCATCTGAAAAATGGGTGTAATGACAGGTCCCAAGCACCAGTTTACTGTGTGATTTCAGTGAGGCCGTCTGTACCTCCGCAGGGAGCCTGTACTCAGAGGGACTCCCTGGATATGAGTAGCTGGGTTTGATCATTATTATTGGATCATGGTGGCAGCATGTGTCAGGAACCCCCTCTTCCTCCAAAACCAAAGGTTTGAAGGTGGGCTGCAGACAGGTAGAGAGCTGCCTGGCTCACCCGCCCCAGCGTCTCGCCTTAGTCCCCAGTAGGGGAGGCCCTGCTGCCCCTCAGCAGCCTCCTGACCTCCGGGGTCCCTCCTTTCTGCCCCGCCACTCGCTCTCCCATGCTTGAAGAGCGTCTTGGTTTCCTCCGAGCTCCCAGGGCACTTTGCACCTCTCCTGGGCAGGCGAGAAGGACTTTCCACTTGCACTATCTGTGCTGTGTTTGTTTACTTCCTTATCTCTCCATGGAGCTGAGAGCGCCCTGATTCAACCATGTATCCCTGTCCCAGCATCTGTCCCAGCAAAGGTGCAAAGGAACAAACTTACCAAACAAAGCCTTCCCCAGCCCCAGGAAGCCACACTGTCACAGCCCTTCTGTCCAGAGCACAGGGTCTCCGGGCTAGGCAGGAGAGGCCACTCAACCTTGATCCTCTGGGGGCCCTGGACATACATAACCTTTCCTGGTGGTCATGTTCTCATTTGGGACAGACACTCTTCAAAGCCTTCCTTGCTCTAAGCCCCTGGGAGTCTATGCACCCAAGGTCCCTTGTTTCCTGTCCAAGCCAGGCTCAGGAGCCAGGACCAAGCCCTTCCTCCAGTCCAATGAGCGTCCACTATGCAGAATATCCTTGAGGGCAGGACTTTGTAAATGGTGCCAAAAGTCCTAATGAATGTCACACTCCAGCGGTCCCCAACTTCCATGTCCATGTTTGTCCCAGAGAAAATTGGCTGAGGCAAGATAGGTCCTCATGAACTGGCCCCTCTTGAGGAGTTGGTGATCGTCGTCTTTGCAAGGGTCACCTTTGCTTTGTTTGGTTTGTTTTATTTTGGTAGTGCTGGGGTGGACCCAAGGCATGCTAGGCCAGAGCTCTACCACTGAGCTACGTCCCAGCCCGATTCCCTCTAACAAAGGCTTGCTGGGTGCCACCCTGTCCCAGGGGAGGCAAACCTGCACAGGGTTGACAGGCAGGGTGGAGCACGGGAAGACATGGCCATGGGGGCTTGGGGAAGGAGGGGCTGCCCCGATGGGTGGGCAGAGGAGGAATGGGCATTCCTGGTAGACCGTAGGCTGTGCGCCTCCGAGATGGGGCTTATGAAGGAGATGGGAAGGGAGAGAAGCAGGTGGGCCCCAGAGTCGAGGAAGTCCAGTTGAGACCAGGGCATAACTGAGAGAGAGGAGAGGGAGGGGAGGGACGGTGGAAGAAATGTCACAGGTCCTGTGGAACTGATGTGGTCTGTCCACGCATTAGACTGGAATGCTGGGTGTTGGTGGGGAACTTTTGTGGCAAGTTTTGGGACATCCTTATTGAGGGTCCCTAGGCAGCTGGGATATGGAGTTGGAGCTGGAAGGGGGCAATGAGAGAGGCTGGGGTGGCACCGCAGAGGAGACAGTGCCCAGAGGTGAGGGGGCAGGAGAGCAGAGGGGGGCTCCTGGAGGAGGTGGGCGGTGCATACTGAGGTCTGGGGGGACGGATCCAGTGGTGTGGGGCAGATGCTGAGTTTCAGGAGGTGGAGATGAGAGTGAGGTGTGGAAGTGGAGGGACAAGTGACAATTTCAGAGCTCGGGAGCAAAGCAAAGGGGTGCAAAGACACAGAGAATTAGCTGGGAGCTGGGCACAGTGGCACATGCCTGTAATCCCAGCAGCTTGGGAGGCTGAGGCAGGAGGATCAAGAATTCAAGACCAGCCTCAGCAACTTAGTGAGGCCCTAAGCAACTCAGAGAGACCCGGTCTCTAAACAAAATATTTTTAAAGGGCTGGGGACATGGCTCAGTGGTTAAGTGCCCCTGGGTTCAACCCCTAGGACCAAAAAATAGGAAGGGGCTGGAATGTGCTTCTGAGACAGAAGGAAAGGACCTAGGAGAGGTCAGGATTGGAGACAGAGAGGTGTGGAGGTTGCTGGACAAGGGCTCAGGGAGGTGGCAGGGAGAAAGTGGGCCAGGGCTGGTTTTCTGAGGTGGGAGTGTGCATACCAAGGAGCCAGAGACAGGGGACCCTGCCTGTGACTTGTGGCCTCACAATCTATTCAGCAAACCTTGCCTGTGCCCCTATCAAGCTCCCAAAGAGGGCAAAGAAGATCCCAGAGGGCCAGGGCAAGCAGGAAGGCTTCCTGGAGGCAGCACTTAATCCAGTCTCAAAGTCCAGGCAGGATTTCATAGGGTGTCACTTGAGGCCCAGTTTCTCCCGCCCTCCATCCCCGTGGCGGGGTATGAGGGAGCTTAGTGCCCCTCACCTGGCCCCCTTCTCTCAGATGTGGAGCGGAGGAAGAGCCCGGTCTGTGGCTTCGTGACACCCCTGCAGGGGCCAGAGGCTGACGAACACCGGAAACCCGAGGTAGCTGAGGCTGATGGCCGCCACCCACCTATCCACCTACCCAATCTCTTGTTCCAGATTTTTTTTAAAAAGCCCTCCCTCCTTCCTCGCGCTCGGTGGGAACGGCTGGCCTGGCGGGCAGGGTTTGGATGAGAGTTGGGAACTTGGCAGCAGGGTGCCGATGTCACGATGTCACCCTTCCCACTGAGCCCTGTCCCCTGACCCTCCCCAGGCTGTCGTCCTGGAAGGGAATTACTGGAAGCGGCGCATCGAGGTGGTGATGCGCGAGTACCACAAGTGGCGCATCTACTACAAGAAGCGGGTCAGTGAGGGACCCAGGGATGGCCCCAGGACTTTCTCCTGCGGTTGCTGGCCACAGACTCTTGGATAGCCCTGGAGGGGCTCCCCGACCCCTGCTCCCTTCATTCAGACCCAGGCTGACATCGCCACCGTGTGGCCACATGGTCTCCTCGCAGACTGCCTACTCTGGGTGGCTGCAGCCTGGGGAGCCCTGGGAGAAACATTGGGATCCCATTGATGGGGTTGGGGACGGGGGAACTAAGGGGAGGAGGCAAGGGATCCAGCGTCCATCTCTGTGTCCCTGCAGCTCCGAAAGTCCAGCAGAGAAGGGGATCTCTTGGCCCCCAAGCAGGTAGGTGCTTGGGAGTCCAGTGGGGACTGGGATCTGCCTGCTTCCACCCAGCTAGCCAGGGCAGCGTCTGGGGGTGAGGGTGGGTTGTGAGGGGGGTGCAAGTGGTTCAGGCCGGGAAAAACAGAGATCGCAGGAAGAGACCCTTATCTTTTCTGATAAGGGTGTTGGCCATCCTGGTCTGATTCCTGGAGGAAGTTGTTGGAGAGTGATGAGTTGACCTTGGCCTTCCAGGAGGCAAACCTGGTGGTGCCCAGGGAAGGTGAAGTGGTGTGTCTCAGAGAGGCCCTCGGCCGGGGGCCACTTCATCCCCAAGCAAGGGGTGACTTGCTTGGCTGGTCAGTGACCGCTCCATCTCGCTAGGCGGAAGGTGGGTGGCCGCCGCCAGAGCGATGGTGCGAGCAGCTCTTCTCCAGCGTGGTGCCCGTGCTGCTGGGGGGCCCCGAGGAGGAGACTGGTGGGCGGCAGCTGCTGGACCTAGACTGCTTTTTGTCAGACATCTCCGATACACTCTTCACCATGACACAGCCCAGCCCCTCGCCCCTGCAGCTGCCCCCCGAGGACGGTGAGGGCCTGCGTCCAGGCAGGAGGCAGGGGAGGGCGGCAGGATGGCCAGGGGAAGGGGTGCAGGCGCTCCTGCCCCTCCGCCGCTCCTGATGTCTCTCTGCCCCTCCAGCCTACGTCGGCAATGCTGACATGATCCAGCCAGACCTGACGCCTCTGCAGCCCAGCCTGGATGACTTCATGGAGATCTCAGGTGGGGAAGACCCCTCCCCCAGGTGAGGCAGATGGGCAGGGTCAGTGAAGGAAAGTCTCAGGGTGACCCTGAGACCCCAGGCCAGTGCAAGGCCCCTCTGGGAGGGCAGATGGTCTGGGTCATTTCTGAAGCATCTTTCTGACCCTCCTTTGTCCAGCTTTAGGATACAGCCAGTGTGGCCTATCATTAGCTCAATGCCAGATGAAATTCGGGACCAGGAGAGCAGGGACTTTGAAGCTGCAGGCTCCAGGGGCTCCCAGGAAAGCAGAGCATGCCAGACTTTCTCGGAGGGAAAAGGGACCTTGATTTGTTTGGGTCTGTTTATTATTTACATAATGCTTTTAAAAAGTATTTATTAAAGAACATGTCAAACATACACAAGTAGAGAGAGAGTCTGTCAACAAACCCCACATGGCCTCCATCCCGACCTGCCAGCTCTCGGCCACTGTTTCACCTGGCCACTCTCCCCCTCCTTCTCCTGTAGTATTTTTAGGAAAATTCCAACCATCAGACCTTGCAAAGCATTTTGGAAAGTAGTTTCCCTGCTTCCTCTCCTGACCCAGGGCCATGAAGTCATCATGTCTTAGCATCCTTTTTTAAAAAATTTGGTACAGAAGATTGAACTCAAGAACTGACCTACTTGCCCAGCAGTTTTTGATAGGATCTTGCTAAGTTTCTTAGGGCCTTGCTAAATTGCTGAGGCTGTCCTCAAACCTGCAATCCTCCCACCACGGTCCCCTGCGTGGGATTATAGGTGTGTGCCACTGCACCTGGCCCTGGTGTCCTTCCAGAGATAGAGATATGTCCGTATAAGCCAATGTGGACAATATCTGGTTCTGTTTTCACAGCAGATTCTTCCTCACATTGTTTTTTTCACTGAGCTATAGATCTTGCAGACTGCTCCCTATATGCATGCATTTAGGAGCCCCCAAAGCCATTTTGGGGGCTAGACAAACATCAAAGCTCAGGCTGTCTCACTCAAGGCCAGGGGAAAGAGGGAGGGTCCCTGGGATAGAGGCTTAATTTCAGTGACCCCCCCAACTCCTTCCCCACAGGGTCGTGGGCCTGTCACTCAAGAGGAGGAGGCCTATGGGGCGGGGATTAGGGAATGAGGAACCACCCCTACCCCTGCCCCAGCCCTGGGCTGGGTGGGGGCTGCCGGGGGCAGAAGTGGATGGAAGTGCCCTGGGAGCAGACCAGCCTGGGAGGGCGGCAGCCCTGCCTGGGTACCCAAGCACCCACCACAGGTAGGAGCCCAGCTGGGTCCCTCGAGGCTCCTGGTGAGACCCAGACAGACTGGGGCTGGGCACCGGCTTCTCTCAGTCCAAGGTAGCAGCTGGGTGGGGGCAATTGTTGGTCATGCTGAGCAGGGCTAGTGTGGCCCTCTCAAGTCTCTGCACCCGGAGGGCAGGGAGCATGGGGGCTCTAGGGCTCATACTCCAATTGTCCCCAGGAGCCCCTTCCTGGAAGGCTGGACTAGAACCCAGGGAGGGTACAGAACTCCATGGAGACTGGAGGCTAGGTGAGGGCAGGGCACAGGAGGTAGCTAGAGGACGGGGCTCCAGGAAAGGAGGGCAGGCCAGGGAGGGGAGCAGAGGTGAGGGAGGGATGGGCTCCATGAGAGGTCAAGGCTGGGAAGTGGCTTCTCTCAAGCCAGGGTGGGAACAGGCATGGGAAGCCTCGGGTAAGAGGGAGACTGTGCCTCAGGAATGCACGGGGCTTGCCACCCCATGCCCGAGCCTCCGTGGGCGCAGTGGGCGGGAGGCTCTGTGTGAGCTGGTTCTAAAGCCCTGGGCCTCAAGTGGCCTAGTGATGAGGCCCATGGTCGGGAGCCGGGGTGGAGGATCAGTGACCACCACCTGGTCCATCCAGTTTCTCCGTGAAAGGGGGCATCGTGAGGAAGCTGCCTTCTAACCAGATGCTGAGAAGACAGATGTGGGCAGAGAGTAGGTAACACTGCTGAGCCTGCTGCCTCAGGGCAGGTCCACAGGGACTCAGGGCTCAGACGTGGCCACAGACTGATGCTGACCCCTAGGTTCTATGCCTTCTGGCAAAGCAGAATCACCTAAGACAGACAGACAGACAGACAGACACACACAGACACACACACACACACACACACACACACACACGACTCCTGTAGGTTCTGCATCTGATCTCCTGAGAGGGGGCTCCTGGGAAAGAGGCCCGACCAGCTCCCTTAGCCAGGGACCCTGAAGGGAAAGAGTGGACAGGGTCCATCCCAGGCCTATAGGAAGCTGCCACGGCGGGGTCAGGTCTGGCAGCCCAAGAAGCCCTGAGAGCTGGTACAGACCGCAGGCCAGTCAGGGTCAGAGAAAGGTGCCCGGAAGGGAGCGGGTGGGCGGGTGGCGCCCAGGCCCGGGATGTGGTCAGGCCACAGGCAGCTGCTTCCCAAAACCAGAATAGCCCAGGACTTACACAACCCGCGCCCCAAACAATCCGGCTGCCCGCCTCCCCAGCCCTTCCAGGCTTCTCAGCGCCCCCTGCTCCTCAGCCCAGGCTGAGACCACACTTTGGGCCCTGTCACCCCGTCACACCCTGCCTCCTCCTCCTGGGCTCTGCTCTTGCAGCCCTACCTGTTGGCTTTCCAAGAAACCTGACCTTCCCTGACCCACTGACCTCTTGACCAGCTCACCCCTAGCTCACCCCTAACTCCTGCCACCCGGGAGCTCCTCCCGGCACCCCACCCTTTGCCCTTTTGGCCCTTGTCTATGCCACCCTTTCCAGACCTCCAGCAGAGTTTGTAAGGGGAGCAGGCAAGGGGATGGGGTGGGGAAGGGGCTCTCCTGGGACTAGTGGGGGCTCTCTGGGGGACCCTGGGTCCCTGCTCACTCACTCCCCGACCCCTGCTCTATCCACTGGGGCCCTGTCCTGCCCCAGCCTCTGTCTGCTTCCCCAAGCGAGACAGAAACTCCTGGTTTCACAAACTCCTGTGGAAGCCCCTCTCCCCCTCCAGCGCCCACCCCACCTTGGCCAGCCTGAGCCCTAACCCTGCCACCCTGTGTGTCCAAATTGCAGATTTCTTCACAAACTACAGACCCCCACAGATACCCACATCTTCAAACTTCCCAGAGCCCCCCGGCTTCAGCCCCGTGGCTGACTCTCTCTTCAGCAGCGGGATCCTCGTCCCGGAGCCACCCCCAGCCCCCTCCATCATGACCCACCTCCCGGGACACAACCGCCTGCAGGTGAGCTCCCCCCACCCCACCGACCATGCCCAGCTCACCTGAGAGCTGGCTCTGGCTGTGGCCCTGCCCATGTCCAGGCTGTCTACAGGAACTTCCTGAAATCCAGGTCTTGAGCTGGCCAATCCAGAGAGACTCTGGGAGGGCCATGTAGCAGCAAAACTGGACTGGTGTAGGTGGGGGAAGGCCCAGGGCATGAGAACCACAGAGCTGGGCACCACCTGGGGTTGGGTTGCTCTGGAGAGCTTTCTGGAAGAGAGCAGGGAGTTCTGAGTCTTTGTGAGCCTCAGGTGTGGACAGAGGAGACAGAGAGGGCAAGCCAGGTGGGAGGAACAGCAGGAACCAAAGCACGGAGGCAGGAAGTTCACAGATATGTAGGAAACAGTGAGTCTACCTCTTGGTTCAGAGGTCACGCTCCTGTTTCTGTGTGAGAAGGCTTTTCCCTCCAATCTCAGACTTTGAGGCACTATCCTAGTTGGTCACTGAGGGGTCTGTCTCCTCTGCCAGGAGCTCCCTCCTGGAAGGGCTAGTTTTTGCTCACCTCTGCATCATGGTACCTCGCACAGCCCAGGCACAGGGCACCACTCAGTAAATGTTTGTCCAATGAGTGAACAAGAGAGAGAATGAGTGTGTGAATGGATGGGTGTACTGGTGAGTGGACAACTGCATTGTCAATGATGGCGCATGGGTAGGTGAGAACAGGTAGATAAGCGGTTGGTTGGATGGGTGGGCTGGTGGGTGGGTTCATAGACACCACAGATTGATAAATGGGCTGGTGAGTGAATAAATGGCTGGTGAAAATGCAAATGGCGAGTGGATGGCTGGGTGGATTACAGATGGGCTGGTGGGTGAGTGAAGGAAATATGGGTGGCTCGGGTATTAGCCATGACTCCATCCCTAGGAAGCTGCTTTGTGATAGGGAGATGAAGTAGCTCAGAGATGACAGAAGAAATAGGTGGAGGTTGGATGGATGGATGGATTGGTGGATGAGCAAGTGGATGGATGGACAAACAATGGATTAGTGGGTTGGTTACCAGATGGGTTGGTGGTTAAGTTAGTAGACGAATGGATAAACTATTTGGCAGATGCATGAGTGGGCAGGGAGACTGATGATTTTGCCTAATTTGTGCATAAATGTAGTCTACTCCTTTTTCCCATTAGATTATAATTTCTGTGTGTGGGGTGGGGGTTGTTTTTAAAGGCAGGGATCATTTCTCCCATGTGGCCCTGGCCACAGCTCAACCAGAGCAGGAGGCTGCTTGGGTTGGCTGCAGGGAGCCCTGTCCCCTGCTCTTAGTGTCTGTCTGTCTCCCCAACTAGGCTCGGAACAGCTGCCCTGGCTCCTTGGACCCCAGTGCCTTCCTGAGCTCTGACTTCCTCCATCCTGAAGACCCCAAGCCCAAGCTCCCGCCCCCTCCTGCCCCACCACCTCTCCTCCAGTACCCTCCCCCTGCCAAGGTGCCAGGCCTGGAGCCCTGCGCCCCTCCCTCCTTCCCGCCCCTGGCTCCGCCCCCTGCCTTGCTGCAGGAGGAGCCCCTCTTCTCTGCTAGGTTTCCCTTCACTGCAGTGCCCCCTGCCCCAGGAGCATCCCTACTGCCGGCTCCCACAGCCTTCCCACCCGTGCAGCCTGCCCCAGGCCCTGCCCCTGCGGCCTTCCCCTTAGACCACCTGCCCTCGGGGTACCCAGAGCCAGCCTTGGGCCCTCACTTCGCAGTGCCTCAGGGTGTGCAGCCCGGAGGCAAGCCCCTCACCCCATCCTCCAGGGGACGGAAGGCCTGTGGCCCCACCTTGGCCCCTGCCACTGCCAGAAGCAACAACCCCTGCCTCACGCAGCTGCTCAGGAGAGGTGAGATGGAGGGGCAGGGCCTGGAGGGAGGGGGTGGGGATGAGGGGGCGACCCTGGAGTGGGGGCTGGGAGAGCCCAGGGCGAGTTCCTTCAAGGTGGGCTGTACGTGAAGCGGGTGGGCTTGCAGGAGGGGGGTCTTGAGCCACCGTGGGCTTGGGCCAGCCCCAGCAGCCCTCACGGTCCTGCCTGTGCACAGCCAAGCCTGAGCAAGCCCTGGAACCACCGCTGGCACCCAGCGCCCTCCTGCGGGCCCCAGGGTCTCCGGTAAGATGGCGGGCACTGGGAGGTGCGGGGAGCCCAGAGACTCTACGCCACTCTCTGCCCTTCTCCACCCAGCAGGAGACCATCTCCGAGTTCCCCTGTGCCTTCTTTCCTCCAAACCCGGTCCCTACACCACCCCGGCCACCTCCAGCCCCGACCACATTGGCCCCTCCCAGGCCCCTGATTGTCCCCAAAGCAGAGCGGCTGTCACCTCCAGCACCTGGTGGTAAAGAGGGTTGCAGGAATTGGGGAATACAGGGGGTGGAGGGAGAAGAAGGATAAAGGAGAACTGTGTCTGGGGCCAGGATGAGAGGAACAAGGCAACGGGACCCTCTCCCCTGTGTGTTGGTCTGTCTGTGGGTCTGTCTCTGACACAGGCAGCGAACGGCGGAGGTCAGGGGAGCTCAACTCCATACCAGCCCCAGGGGCGCTGAGTGTCAGCGTCTCCCCCCCTCAGCCCATCCTCTGCCGGGGCCGTCCTGACAATAACAAGGTGGGCACCATCCCTGGCCCGAGATTGGTTTGCTACCCCAGCCCCTCCCAGGCTCCTTCCTAGGCTTACCCCATTGTCTGCTCCCCAAGACTGAGAACCGGCGCATCACGCACATATCTGCCGAGCAGAAGCGTCGCTTCAATATCAAGTTGGGGTTCGACACCCTGCACGGGCTCGTGGGCACACTGAGTGCCCAGCCCAGTCTCAAGGTGAGCCCCAGCCACAGGGCCTCTTCCTGGGTGGCTCCCCCAGCAAGACCAGATCCCAGGTCCTCCAGACACTCTGGTAGGACAGCCTCCAGCACGGAGGCCCACACTGGTGGCGCCCGCAGGTGAGCAAAGCAACCACACTGCAGAAGACCGCCGAGTACATCCTCATGCTGCAGCAGGAGAGGGCGGCCATGCTGGAGGAGGCCCAGCAGCTGCGGGACGAGATCGAGGAGCTCAACGCCGCCATCAGGTAGGCAGGGGCTGGGCGGGTGGCCGGGGTAAGGGGTACATGTGGCCACTGAACCCCCAGCCCCTCACCCGCTCCACGCCCCTAGCCTGTGCCAGCAGCAGCTGCCCGCCACCGGGGTGCCCATCACACACCAGCGCTTTGACCAGATGCGAGACATGTTCGACGACTATGTCCGGACCCGAACACTGCAGAACTGGAAGTTCTGGGTAGTATCCTCACTTAGACCAGCGGCCTGGAGGAGCAGGGACAGCTGCAACCAGAGGGCTACTTGGGCCCAGGGAAAGGGCTGTGGTTCTGCCCCCTGCTTTCAGGCCTTTGGCCAGCAGGATGGCCTGGAGGTGGAGCTAAAAGGGAGACTGAGGAAGGAGCCCTGGGCAAGAGCAGCCAAAGCCCCGCTTTCAGGAAGTGCTGGGGTGTCCTTAAGAACCCAAAGTGGGTGGTGTGACACCTGGAGAAGACATGTAAGCCACAGGGTCAAGGTCTTGACTGAGCCAGGGCAGGGAGCCCAGGGATAGGGGACAGTCCAGCATGAGCAAGGGCTGTGGAAGAGCCAGAGAGCTAGACCACCATTGGCAGGATGGGAGGAGGCACAGCAGGATTGGGGTCAAGGTTAGACAGTTCCGGGTTCTTCTTTCCCCTGGTTTGGGTCAGATGTCAAGGCTCCATGTGAGGTGGTGGGGGCATCATGTGGACCACAGGCCTGCTCCTTGACCCGGGCCCAGTTCAGCGTCCTCATCCGGCCTCTCTTCGAGTCCTTCAATGGAATGGTGTCCACGTCAAGTTTGCACAGCCTCCGCCAGACATCGCTGGCCTGGCTGGACCAGTATTGCTCCCTGCCTGCCCTCCGGCCAAGTGCGTGAGCCCCCATCTACCCACCCACTGAAGTGTCAGGCCTCAGAGGAGGGGGTTCCACCCTGCTCAGGCCCCTGTCCAACCTGCCTTCAACATAGACTAGGGTTTGGGGCCCTTCCACCAGGCCCCCTGGATGATCCTCCAGCTACCAGGGTAACTACAGGGAGGTGTCTCTATCTCTCCTCAGCTGTCCTGAACTCCCTGCGCCAGCTGAGCGCCTCAACCAGCATTCTAACCGATCCCAGCCGTGTGCCCGAGCAAGCCACGCGGGCAGTCACAGAGGGTCCTGTCAGCAGACCACTATAGTCCTGGCAGATGACGCTGAGCTCCAGTGACAACTTGCTGGGCACTCTCCTCCTGTCCCAGGCTCTGACTGGCTCCTTCCCTGAGGGTTGAATGGGACCCATGTCTCCCACCTCCTAGAGGCCAAGAAGAGGTGTGTCCCTGTCCCTGCTGTACCACTGATGTGATGCTGGGCCACTCGCAGCCCATCTCTGGATTTCTATTTCCATTCAGCAAAATGGGGATAGGTAAGGTTCAGCCACCAGATGACCCCAAGGCAGCTGTGACACTGGGGACCTAAGCTGCCAGCTCAGAGAAGGAGGAGGATAGCCCTCTTTCCCTGTCACTTCTGCCTGCTCCTCCACAGGGGCCACCAGCCTCAGTTCCTGAGCAGGGAGACAGATAGGAGGGTCTCACTCTGCTCCTGCTGCCGAGCTGCAGGAGGCTTCCCTTGGGTGAGGCCAGGGGGCCTGGTGCCAGGAGAGACCAGGGCGGGGGTAGCCACAGCAGGACAGGCATCTTGTGTGAGTGTGGCTGTGTGCATGTGGGTTTTATAATTCTTGATCAATAAAAGAAGAAAATGCCTGCCTGTGGGATGGCGGCGTGACTATCAACATGTGTCACTCTGGGTGGTCACTTCTGCTGACAGTGGAAGGTCCCTTTGTAGAGGGCCATTTGGATTGTGAAATGACCTTAGCTTTTACTTTGAGCTAGAAGCTGCTGGAAGGTTTTGGGTGGAGGTGAAACTTCTTTCCAGGAGCTCCTGGGTGCGGAGCTGACAACAGGAAGAGGCAGGGAAACCCACCCCCTGGAAGTCCTCCTCTGTAGACAGCAGAAGGCTCCATGGGCTCCCTGCCTTTGGAGTTGGAAGACAGCAGAGCCAGGACCAAGGAGTGGAAGTGACCTCCCTGCTGTGTGAGGGGACAAGCAGAGGGTGGACAGCTACTTGATTGGGATGCCCTAGAAGGAACTGGTACTTCAGGTGTGGAGTTGCAGGAAGAGGCTAAGGCCCCCATGCTTCTCCTTCCTTCATTCATAAAACAAGCATTGCCCCAAGGACTGTGGTGGGGCCAGGCCAGGGCGGTGACTCTATGGATTCTGTTCATTGCTGTATCCCTCCTGCAGTTGGCATCCAAACCCGCAGGCTGGGATCCTTTTACATCTTCTAAGAACTTCTGGAGACATTTTCAGATATAAATAGCAGACAGAGCTTTCTGTGGCCTTTCCCTTTCCCTCATTCATTTGAAAAAGAACACTAATTTGGCCATGGTGGCCATACCTGTGATCCCAGGAGGCTGAGGCAGGAGGAGTGCAAATTCAAGGCCAGCCTGGGCAACTTAGTGAGATCCTCTGTAACTTGGAAAGACCTTGTCTCAAAATAAAATACAAAAAGAGCTGGGGATGTGGCTCCATGGTAAAGTACCCCTGGGTTCAATCCCAGTATCAAAAAGAACAAAAGCAATAATTGTTGAACATTTCTAGCATTTATTAAGTGCAGATCATTCTTTTAAGTGATTTGGGTATTAACTCATTTCATCCTTACTGGTGGGTTATGAGGATTTCCCAGTAAATCTAAGCTGGGTGTGGCCATGCATGCCTGGAACCTCAGCTGCACTGGAGGCCGAGGCAGGAGGACTGCTTGAGCCCAGGGGCTCCAGGGCAACCTGGGCAGTAGACTAGGACCCCATCTCTTAAAAAAAATGAGTAAATATATACAAAGCATCTACAATGGTGCCTGGTATGTAACACTATGTACGTTATAACAATATTATTATCTGCATTTTAGAGCTGGGAAACTGAGGCACAGAAGGGTTAAGCCACTTGCCCTAGGTGGAATGGTTTGTGAGCCACTCAATGCTGCTTCAGAGGTGGCTTCGGCCACTCTGCTATGGGGGTGGTGGGTGTGCCCAGCTTCTGGCGCTCTTTGCTGCTGCGTCCTTCCAGGACATTCTCCATAAGACATAACCCTCGATCCTGCTCAAGATGGCTTCTTCCCTTGAAAGTGTGCTTACACTGGTTGGCTGTCTCCCCTCCTCTCCCACGTGCCCATCGGACCCTGCCCAATTTAGGCTCCCCCTCCTCCTAGAACCCCCCAGCTGGACTCCTGCCTCCACTCTGCTCCCACTGAGCTCATTTCTGACGGAGTCTCTGCTTGAAAAATCCAGGTGCGCTTCCGGCTTCCTCTGGGCCCTTGGCTTTCTTGAACCGTTCTCTCTCCAGATGGCTCTTTCTCCCTGACAGTGCCTTCTGGGTTTCTGCTGCCTCTTCCTCAGCCTGTCCTGCCCTGGCTCCCTTTTCCTCTTGCTCTGGGGCAAATGCTGGGCCTTGCTTGGGGGAAGCCCCTTCAGCCTCTCTGCTGAGGACCTCCTCCTCCATGTCTATCTCTGCTTCTCCCTAGCGCTATATACAACCACATGGGCCGCCCTGACACCTCCTTCCAGATGTTCTCCAGCTCCCTTGAATTTGTGGTGACTTGAGCTGGTCCTCTCTGTTCTTGGGACAGGAGCCATCATCCAAACTTGGGTGGGCTTGAAGCAGATATCTTCAACCCTTTCCCACACCCCACTGCCCTGTGCTACCTCTTCCTGAGGCCTGGCCAGTTGACTAAGCCTTTTCCTTTTAGCCATCCCCTGGTCCACAAAACATCACCTTTCCATCTACTCTAGCATTTGCCTTCTGTGTCCCTGCCAGCTGCTTCTCAAACTTTCCTGTGCGATTGAATAACTTGGGGTGCTTCAAAAAAATCTTCATGCCCTGATCCAGCCTGAACAACTCAGATCAGAATCCCAGGTGTGATGCTTAGACACTGGCTTCCAACATTCAGCCAAGGTCAAGAACTCTAATAGAGGCTTTCAGCTGTGAATAACGTGTAGCTGGGGCTCAGATTAGTTCTAATCAGAGGTTTTGCTTTATTTTCTGGTACTGGGGATGGAAGCCAGGATCTCACACAAGCTAGGTAAGTGCTCTGCCGCCGAATTATATTCAGCAGAGGTTCTTAAACTTTACTGTGCAACAGAATCAACTAGGGAGTTTGTTAAAATACAGATTGCTGGGCCTCACCTTTAAGTTTCCCAGTAGCAGGTCAAGGATGGAGTTTAAGAATGTGCATGCCTAGTACTCCTGGACCACACTTTGAGAACCACTATCTATGTGTTTTTTTTTTTTTTTTTATTAATTTTGTTACATATGACAACAGAAAGCATTACAATTCATACTACACATATAGAGCACAATTTTTCATATCTCTGATTGTACATGAGAACCACTATTTAAATAATGAGGAATCTGATTACTTTGTCTAATACATGCTTGCCCCTGAGGAGGCCAGCCTTCTGAGCACATGTTCAAGGTGCAACTTCCCCCAGCCTCCTTTCTCCACAGTCTCCCTCCCTTCACATTACAAGGGGTTATGAGTCTTTTTGGGTCCTGGGCTGCAGCATCAAGCTTTGCCCTCACAAGGCATTATCCTCCCTCTGCTTCACCTCTCCATATGCTGACGCTTGAAGCTACAGCTTGACTGTACAGGTCAGCCAAGGCCCCCTGTCCTTGGCATGCTCTCCCTGATCCACCTAGCTCCCCCAAATCCTACTTTGTGTCCATGTCCTGCCTGACTTTGATCTTGGTTTCCAAATGGGCTACAGCACATGAGGGGTAGCACAAGGCTTCATGGGAGGAGTGTGGATCTTGGAGCACAGCAGAACTAGGTCTGACTCGGGATTCTCTCTCCCTGCTTCCTTGTTGACCTGGGGCAAGTTACTTGACCTGATCCTGTTATTTTTTTCCAGAGTCTGATTAAAACTAAATTATTTCATAACATCACCTATTTTTTTTTGGGGGGGGGTAGTACTGGGTATCAAACCCAAGGAGGGATTCATGCCTGCCAGACATGCACTTTAGCACTGAGCTACATCCACAGCTCTGACATCACCTGTCTTAAAAGCCACTGCTGTGAACAGATTTTGTAGCCTTGCCTGAGCTGTACAAAGAGGGCTGCTCTTGCTTTTCTTTGTCCCATATTCATGAATTGCAACAAGTCCCCAGGTTCTCTCCCTACTTGTGCCACCTTGGGAACATCACCCGACTTCATATTGTCTCCTAATCAGTGGAGACAACGTGGGATTAAAGAAACCCCAAACTGCTGGATCAATAAATGTCCCATGCAATATGCTTTTAAAAGTAAAAGCTTGGCCTCTAGATGGTGGCGAAAGATGGTGGTTCGTGGCCATGCCTACACTTCTAAATAGCAAGTCAGGGAGGAAAAGCCCCAGGAGGCTCTGAACACCCGTCTCCTGGCACTCCCCACCCCACTGCCCACAACTGAGTCAATGTCAGTTCCCTGCAAAGGACAAAAGGGAAGGAAATGAAGCTGCTCCATTTGCCTTCTGACTGGATCTGTTTCCTCACCCGAGACTGCGAGACTGCGGCTGTGTCTGTCAGTCAGCCTGTGGTAACCTGTCTCCTTAGAGGGTCCTTATAAATTAAAGCTGCAGGGCTTGGACGGTGAAGAAAGGCAGCTCCCTGGTGGAGATGGAAATATTAGAAGCTGGAATACTGATCCTGGTACTTCGATTTGCTCTGGGCTGTGGGGCTGGGAGTCCAGGGAGTATGACCATACTGAGAATATCCCCTTTCCAGCCATGCAGGTCTAATCCAAATTCTCTCAATCTTTTTTGTCCTTTTTGGCAAAATCTGAAAAAAACCTCTGTAGATTATTGTATCAAGTTCCTGGTTGTGATCTTCTACTACAGTTTTGCGAAATGTTACTATTGGATGAAACTGAGTGGAAATGTCCTTGGGACCTCTTCATTTTTTCAACTACCTATTGATTCTATAATAATAATAATAATAATAATAATTATTATTATTATATTTTGATTAAGAAGCTTTCAGAGGCTGGGGGTGCTCAGTGCTTGTCTAGCATATGTGAGGCCCTGGGTTCAATCCCCAACACTGTAAAAAATAAAATCTGCTTTTCAACTTCCTTTCCCCTCCCCAGGCCACCCCCAGCCCAGGCTCTTTTCAACTCCTCATATTCTTGCAGCTACTTCCGGGTTTTTGTCTTTTTGTCTTTACACATCCAGAGAATCCAGACATGGATTTTGCCCCACTGCCTCGTGTGATCCGGCATGCTGGATGGAACTGGCAGTTGAGGCCTTGCAGACTTTCGGACCTTGTCTGCCATCTTTTTATCGTGTTCATGCCCTTCCTGTCTACAACATCCCTGTTCTTCAGGTCTTTGCTAGGATGCTCCCCGCTCCGATGCCAGGACTATCCTTCTGCCCCTTCAGTAACAGCAAGAGCCCATCTAACTTTCACCTGTTGCTAAGAAGACTCTCCCACGGGTCAAATGCGAATAAAGCCCCTGCTCTGCTTCCTTGAAAGGATCCAGTGTGGCAAGGTCAGAATAAGCCTTTAATAAACTGTTATCAGCAAGTTACTCAAGATAGGAATGACGAGGACCTGCAGATCTCACTACCTGCACCCTCAGCGTCTGCACGACCTCCGCAGCCTGACCACCACGGATCACCAGGGTCCGCCCTCAGGACACGCCCACATCTGGCACCGCCTCGCAAGAAGCGCCCAAGGCCAGGCCCCGCCCTTCGATTGGGCGCGCTAATGGATAGGCCACGCCCCTCGAGGTGCCCTCCAACCGCCTGGAGGAAGGGGCTCCAGGCCCTCCAACGGGCAGGCCCCGCCCCTCCGGGAACCGCCAACCGCCAGGCCTCTCCCCTCGAGGCGCGCTAACGGCCAAGTCCCGCCCCCGCGTGCGCGGAGACGTGCGGGCGCCAGCGTAGTCGGCGGCTGAGGTGGCAGCGTGCGGGCGATATGGAGCTCCCTCAGATGCCGGAGCTGATGGGGTTGTCCCTGTTGGTCGGACTGCTGGCCCTGATGGCCACGGCGGCGGTAGCGCGGGGGTGGCTGCGCGCCGAGGAGGAGAGGGGCGGCCGGCCGGTCCGTAAGTAGGGCCGGGGCGGGGAGGGGCCGCGCGCCGGGTGTCCGCTTGGGGCGGCCGGCGGCTTGGGCCGGCGCAGGCCGGGGATCCTAGGCCTCAGTTTCTCCCGTGGTGAAGTGAGCCTCCTTCCAGAGGCCGGGCGCCGCGTCGGCGGGCCGGCCGCACCCCAGGGCAGGGCTTGTTGGGACCAGGGCCCTGTACCGCGGCCCTATGGCAGGACAAGGCCACGCTGCTTTGGTCTCCCGGGTCGCCAGGAGAGCTGCAAACTCCGGAGCGTGCTGTGCGGGGGGGGCGGGGGGAACGGGGAACGGGCATTCGTTCTTAAGCACTCTCTATTAGTTTTGCGACCTACGGCAACGTGGATCGGGCTGGTAGACTTTGGGATCTTTTCCTTTAATGAGTCCAGTAAGGAATTGTATCCAGTCGGGCGCGCTGGCGCACTCCTGCAATCCCAGCGACTTGGGAGGCTGAAGCTGAAGGATCGCAAGTTCAAAGCTAGCCTCAGCAGTTTGGCGAGGACCTAAGCAACTCAGCGAGGCCCTGTCTCAAAATTAAAAAAAAAAAGTGCATCTAAAAATGTACATCTAAAATGTAAATATGTAAATATAAATACCCTAAGAATGCACGCGAAAAAAAATTGTGTAATAAATGCCACAGAAGAGGTCAGTACTGGAAAACAGAAAAAAAAAAAAAAAGAGGGAGAATGGCCAGCCCTGCTTTTCTGGAGGGGGTGGTAGTCAATGAAATCTTTGCTGAGAGTAGGAAACCCAGGAGAGGGCTAGGGGTTCTTTTGTTATCTCTTTTGATGCTGGGATGGAGCCCAAGGCAAGCACTCTGCAACTGAGTTACAGCCCCAGCCAGTGGTGTGGGGTTCTGAAGGATAGTTGTGTAGGAAGAGTTTGCCAGGAGGCTAAGAATGGCAGGCATTCCTTCCAATGGCAAAACTCATAAAGGCAGCGAATTCCAAAACAGCATTTGTTGTGCTCAAAGGTCAGGTGGGGCTTATTAGACAAGGCTGGAAAGGTAAGCAGAGCCAGATTGTGACCATCTTTGTGTGCAAGGCTTAGGAGGTATGTTTCCTGTAGGAATGGGGGGACATCTGCCACCATCTAGCACATGCCAGCTTTGTGCCTAGCTTGATTCTCTAACATATTATGTAAAACTGACTGGCACCATTCCTGGCACAGGGTAGATACATGCTTAAAACATGTTAATTTTTCTGAGTTCTTTCTGAGATTTCCTTGGGTCTTTAATGCATATGTTGGGTGCTTTTGGCTTGTCATCCAGTTCTCCTAGTCTCTCTTTAAGCCCAGATCAGTTAAGTCACTTATCCAAGATTCAAGCCTCCAGATTTGGTTGTGCACATTATTTCCTGTATAGGAATATCTGGCCAAGAATCCACATTGCACTGGCTGTGCTATGAGCCCACTCAGCTATTTCAGCCCAGAGAGGGTGCCTTGGTGCCTTTTCTAATTTGCATTGAGGTGCTCTATGAACTAAAAGCAAGTAGCCTTCTCAAGGTCACTCAGTGGTAGACACAGAATCCACACCCAGGTCCAATTCCAAAGCCTTTGTTTTTGCCCGTTTCACTTATAATATTTCTCTCTTCTCAAGGATAAGAGCCATATCTGGTCCTCTCTTGTTGCTCTTCTCAGTGCCTAGTCAGTTGTAGGTAGTAAGTGCTTACAGATGAGTGAATGATGACTTGAGCCTTCTTAATAGGCCAGAAAGCAAATGGAACCAAGAAGTCAGGATCCAAGAAGCAGAAACAGAGTCAGCGGATTCGCAAGGAGAAGCCTCAACAACATAGCTTCACTCACCGTCTCCTGGCTGCAGCGCTGAAGGTACATGAGTACTCATGGGTACCCACACACGAAGACTCAGACCCTTGCAGACTTTTTCCTTTGTACTGATCAATGTGCATTGTAGGCCTCTCTGCCTCTGAAAAGTCATTGAGCATGTCTCATCTTAGCCTTTCTTATTCCAGCAATAGGGGTCCATAGTCATGGCTCCAGGTTAGGCTTCCTTGTTCCTCTGGGAGGCTCCCATTCACACTTACTCCAACCCGTCCCCTAGAGCCACAGCGGAAACATATCTTGCATGGACTTTAGCAGCAATGGCAAGTATCTGGCCACCTGTGCAGATGATCGCACAGTCCGCATCTGGAGCACCAAGGACTTCCTCCAGCGGGAGCACCGCAGCATGAGAGCCAACGTGGAGCTGGATCACGCCACCTTGGTGCGCTTCAGCCCTGACTGCAGGTGGGACAGGATGGGACCTCAGGTTTGCTTGTAGAAGCCTCACCCCGGGCTTATAGCTTTCCTGTATCTGGTGGGAGTAGTGAAAGGGACTCAAGGTCTCCGTGGGGTGGCAGAAAGAGAGCATCCAGATAGTTTGGGCACTGCCTGGGCTTCCTGGAGGGCTATGTTGTTACAATAGCTTGGAAGTAGAGTAGGGGAAATAATTCCATCCAGCAAATGCCAAAACCTGGCTTCTAGTTGAGTCTTGGAAGCTCTCAGAGAAATTAAAGGAAGCCAAAGCTGTGAGATTCCTGTACTGGGGATTGAACTTGGGGTGCTCTTCCACTGAGCTATGTTCCCAACCCTTTTATTTATTTATTTTGACATTGGGTCTTGCAAAGTTGCCCAGGCTGGTCTTAAGCTTAAGACCTTCCTCCTTCAGCCTCCCAAGTAGCTGGAATTATAGGTTTTGCCACCATGGCCAGCTTTTGAATAGTTTTTGTTGTCGTCGTCGTCTTTTTTTTTTTTTTTTTTTGTACTGGCAATTAAGGGGCACTTACCACTGAATCACATTCCCAGCCTTTCTTTGTTTTATTTCAAGACAAAGTCTTACTAAGTCCATAGGCCTTGCTGAGTTGCTGAGGTTGGTCTCAGCCTCCCATGTTGCTGGGAATACTGGTGTTGTACCACCATGTCTGGCTTGAGATTTTGAAACGGGTTATAATATAAGGCTAGACTTACAAGGCATGAGGGGAGATCTTGAGTTTCCCCAGGGCCTGGAACACATAGGCTTCTGGGTCCAGATGAGGGAGAGACTTATGTGTTATCTATCTCTAGAGCCTTCATTGTTTGGCTGGCCAATGGGGACACTCTCCGTGTCTTCAAGATGACCAAGAGAGAAGATGGGGGATTTACCTTTACAGCCACCCCAGAGGACTTCCCTAAAAAGCACAAGGCACCTGTCATCAACATTGGCATTGCTGACACAGGTAAAAGGCATTCAGAGGTGGAACTTGCCCAAGGCATGAAAAACTAAAATGTCCACAGTTACATTTGCTGAATGACTTAATGCTGCCTTGGGAGTTTTGTCAGTCTCAGTGTGACCAAGGAGCTCTGACTCCAAGCAGCCAGGTTCTGTGCTCCCCTTTAGTCCTGAGAGTCACAGCAAGGGGGCAGGGAAGAGCTGTATAGGTCTTACCTGTGGCAACCCTTGGCCTGGGAGGGGAACGTTGATGCTTTGGGCAGCAGAGGCTTTTAAAATGTCTCTTGGAGAATGACAGTTGGATCAGATCATTGACTTCAGCTCATGTCATTCCCCTCCCCCTCAGGAAAGTTCATCATGACAGCCTCCAGTGACACAACTGTCCTCATCTGGAATCTGAAAGGTCAGGTTCTGTCTACCATCAACACCAACCAGATGAACAATACCTATGCTGCTATATCCCCTTGTAGCAGGTGAGCCTGGGAAGGGCCAAGGCATCTGGGTGGGAGAGGTTGGGACAAGTCAGGCACAACACAGAGAGGTGGCTTTGTGGTGGGGGGAGAGCACACAGGGAGGAGTCGGAACTCTGGGTGCAAGTCTCAGCTCTCCCAATGTTGCCGTGGTATATGAGATTTCATGTAAGCCACCACTGTTCTTAATTTGTGTTTCTTCATCTCTTGAGTTTAAGGGGCAGAGTGAGGGCTCTACATATCTTAAAGCAAGCTGTGAGGATAAACTGAAGTCATGTATACAAAAACAATTTTTTTAAAATGTTTTTTGTTGGTGCATTATAATTATACATAATGGTGGAATTTGTTGGTATACATTAGTACATGCAAGCCATCTAATTTGGCCAAAATCATTCAGAAAAGCACTTTTAAAAGGTACTTTGTGCTGTGTGCAGTGGTGCATGCCTGAAATGACAGTGACTGAGGAGACTGAGACAGGTTCACAAGTTCAAGGCCAGCCTCTGCAATTTAGCGAGGCCCTAAGCAACTTGGTGAAACTCTGTCTCAGTAAAATATAGAGGGCTGTGCATGTAGCTCAGTGGTAAATTGTTCCTGTTTTTTTTTTTTTTTTTTTTTTTTAAAGATGCTGCTGTACTCAGTGGCTTGGGAGGCTGAGGCAGAGGGATCTCAAGTTCAAAGCCAGCCTCAGCAACTTAGCGAGGCGCTAAGCAACTCAGTGAGACTCTGTCTCTAAATTTAAAAATATTTTAAAAAGACTAGCATGTGGCTCAGTGGTTAAGTACCCCTGGATTCAGTTTCCAGTACAAAAAAAGTTATTTGTGCCTAGGTGGGGGTGTAGAGGGCTTGTCCAGCATGCATAGACCCTGGGTTCCATCCCCAGCACCACAGAAAAATTAAAAAGTATCCTCAGAAAAGCTGTATAAGGGGTTTGCAGGAACAAGGTGCCTATAAAATTGTTTCAAAGGAACCTGGTTTGTGTGGTAGGTTTGTGGCCTCGTGTGGCTTCACCCCAGATGTGAAGGTCTGGGAAGTCTGCTTTGGAAAGAAGGGGGACTTCCAGGAGGTCGTGCGAGCCTTTGAACTGAAGGGCCACACTGCAGCTGTCCACTCCTTCGCTTTCTCCAATGACTCACGGAGGTGAGTGAGTGAATGTGCCCTCAGTGGTGTCTTAAGTGGCTCTTGGCAGCCAAAGCCCTCCCACCTGCCTGAGCTGTGGCTCTGAAGGGAAAGCAGACTTGCCTTCCTAGCTGAGGTACCTCCGGCTCCCCAGGGGCCTCCCCGCCAGAGGGAGCTGGGGCTCAAGCTGTGATTTCCCATATTACAGGATGGCCTCTGTCTCCAAGGATGGTACATGGAAACTGTGGGATACAGACGTGGAATACAAGAAGCAGCAGGATCCCTACCTGCTGAGGACAGGACGCTTTGAAGAGGCTAGCACCATGCAGTGCCGTCTGGCTCTCTCCCCTGACACCCACGTCTTGGCCTTGGCCAACGGCACTAGTATTCATCTCTACAATACCCGGCGGGGCGAGAAGGAGGAATGCTTTGAGCAGGTCCATGGGGAGTGTATCACAGACTTATCCTTCGACATCACTGGCCGCTTTCTGGCCTCCTGTGGGGATCGGGCGGTGCGGCTTTTCCACAATACCCCTGGCCACCGGGCAGTGGTGGAGGAGATGCAGGGCCTCCTGAAGCGGGCCTCCACCGAGAGCACTCGCCAGAGGCTGCAGCAGCAGCTAACCCAGGCCCAGGAGGCCCTGAGGAGCCTGGGAGCCCTGAAGAAGTGACTGGCTCAGGAAGGGTCTTGCTGGCTTCCCCACTACTTCCACTTTGATTCCCAGGTGCTCCTGGGTGGAAACCTTTCAAAGGAGGTCTTGGTGTTCTTGCTGGCGGCCCCTCTTTTTCCCATTGAAACTGCTCTTGTCCACTTGGATCTCTCTCTCTTCTTACTGGTTTTGACTCCTGGACTGAAGAGCAAGGTGCTTTTCTTTCTCCCAGGCCCAAGGGGTGGAATCTCTCTTCACCCAGCACCGAGGAAAGTGGTCTTTGACCTTGTGGCAGCATACTCTGACACCCAGGAAGTTTATAAACGTAAAGATGAACCCCGGGAATGTTGCAGCACTATTATGGGGCGAGCTGAGCTGTGTTCTGAGCCCCAGGAAGATGAGCCTTCACCTGGGCCAGGTTACCAGCTCCATCGAGAAGTAATGAAGGTGCTGCTTTCTGGGCTTTGGTTTTCTTATTTGTAAAATGCAGAGTAATGCTCTCTGTTGCCTCCTTGCAAACACGAGGCTAAGGAAGTCTAAGTTCCCTACATTTGGAAGAAAAGTGAAAAAGAATAATATTGTCCGACGTCATTAACTGTTCAGTAAAAGTGGGACTCAAAAGAGTGTGGTTTGAAACCAAATTAGAAACATTCCTGTGTAGCAAAGTTTTATGGGACTTGGTCATACGTTTGGAGTCTGGTTCAGTTTCATGTTGTGTGGAAGAGCGGTCTGATCCTGGGTCGGGCTGTGCCACTCTAGAGAAGTCACATCCTGTCTGAGGAGACCTCTTTTCAGTTCATCACATGTTTGAGTGCCTCCTCTGGCCAGCCCGGCTAGGTACGGAGGATAAATATGACTGAGGTCAGGGAACTAAGAGACATGTCTATAATTCATGGCTACAGTAGACTGTTGTAAAAGTCAAGGCGAGAGAGAACTGAGCCATGACAGAGGTGACTGGTATGAGGGTGAATGAATAGATTGATAAGAAATTAGGTTTTTCAAAGTTTGAATCTGGGAGCATAAGGACTGCTTGCATATGGGAAGTGAGGGAGATTAGGAATCTAGGCACAATGTCTTCATCCAGAATCAGTCTTGATCTCTAAAACCAGGGCGTCCAGTGGTCCCAGTGTTCCAGATGTTAGAACAGGTCACAACCTCGAAGTTGTCCTTGACTGCTCCCTTTTCATTACCACCTCCCACCCCCACTGCTCCATCCACCCTTAAGGAAGTTCCTTGACATGCTCAGTCTGCTGCCTCTCTCCATCTTTTCTGTTACCATCCTGGTCCTAGCCACTGTCACCTATTGGACCTCATAGTACAGCTTGCAATTGGTTTCCCAGTTGGGTTCCCTGCTTCCTCTGTTGCCTTAGTCACCTTTCTACCCAGCAGAGTGATCTTCTGAAAATGTAAAGCAGACCACCTTACTCCCTGGTTAAAACCCTTCAAAAGCTTCCCCTTGCTTTTTAAACAAAATCCTAAAATTCTCACCACGAAGCCATGTGACCTGGCCCCTTCCTTCTCTGTGATCTTTCTTAACCGCTCTCAGCCACCCGGTCTTGCTGTTCTTGAATGAGCTGAACTGTCTGTAGCGGCCGGTGCTTCCTGCCTGTGCTGGTCCCTCTGCGTGGAAGCCTCTTTCTTTCCTGTTGGCAGACTTGTCATGCTTGTCATAATTCAGTTCTTCAGTTCTTGGTTTTTTTGCCTCCCAGAGAATCCCCCTCCCTGACCACCCCATCTGAAGTAGCCCTTTCCACCAATCATATCACATCCGTCACTTTAGCTTAGTTTCTTTGTTCTCTGTTACTTGATGCTATCTGAAATTATCTTGTTTGGATATTTGTTTGCTTCAGGGGTTTCCATTTCAGTTCTTTTGGATGTCAAATAACCAACATGTCAGTGTCTGAGGCCAGTCCTTTGGGTTTGAGACGATAGGAAATGATGGAGGCTGCAGGGAGCTGAGGGCATGCGCCCTGGTTGTGGGGCAGCAGGTGACTACTACCTATTATTGTTGAAGGATCTAGCACATGTTGCCTGTTTCAGAGAAGCTAGGCTTTGGCAATGTACTAAAAAATAAAAACACAAAAATTAAGAACTGTATGGACCACACAAAACACTGAGGTGTCCAGATGCAGGCCACTTGTCAGCGTGTGGACTGTAGGACCCACTGCAGTGTGAACTGCACAGGGACAAAATCCTTGTCTGTCTTCTTTGTTCTGGGTCCTGAGCACAGTAGCTAGGACTAAGTAAGCCTTCAATAAATGTTGCACTCAGAATAGGGGCAACTGGTGGTGGACACCTTGGTATATTTTCTATTTCTTGCACTTCCGATAATATGGTTTTATGTTCCTGATAACAGACTTCTGACTCATAATACTGTGCACATGGGACTGGTGAATATTTACTTTTGACTGCCAGAAGATTGAGACTAAAAAACTCTTTGCACACCTGTTTTGAGAAGCAGCTCTGGCATTACTCCCATAGTACACCCAAGAGGAAGTGACCATAGAATGTTGAGTTACTGAAGTCAGAAGTCTTCAGTTCCCGTTTCTGCTGGGGCCTGAAGCAGGTAGATCACTTGACTTCTGGGTTTGTTTTTTCATCTGTAAAATGGGAATAAATCCTATCATGTCCACTTGCCATGTTGTGAGTTTCTAATGAGTGAAAACACTACAAAAGGTCAGAAACTTTCTGGGGCCAGACAGCTCCACTCAGTAAAGATGCAGCTGCTTCTCTTGCAACCAGGAAGTGTCTGGATCTTCCTGGAGAGGAGGCTGCCCAGTTGCTTTTTAGCAAGACTTGGGTGCAGGCAGCATTACTATTTTTAAATTACTATTTTAACTTCGGTGGGTTCTAAATTTTTTCAAAATAAAGCGTTTGGAAAATATATATTTTTTTGAAGTTGGACACAATACCTTTATTTTTATGTGGTGCTGAGGATCGAACCCAGGGTCCCGCACATGTGAGGCGAGTGCTCTACCCCTGAGCCATAACCCCAGCCCCTGGAAAATATTTTAAATGACTGATAAAATCATCAAAATTGAATAAAACAAGCACACAGTTGAAGGCCTTTTGATAGTCTTGGTAAATTTCTGTTCAGGTAACGAGAGCCCTGTGGGTGTTTACAGGACCATAATCCTCCTCAGAGATCTTAAGGAAAGGGGCGAGGGAACCACTGAGGTTGGGCCTTCAAGTATATAATGAGAACCTGCGTCAAGCAGGGCTCTGTTCTCTGTGCTAGAAATAATCAGTGAACAGGCCACGTTGCCGCCTTGATGGAGCTACTCCAAAGACAAAAGTGTCTGAAATGGTGACGAATGCTCTGGAGAAAAATGGGAAAGAGTGTGGGTCTGGAAGCCCAGGGAGCGCTGCATGGAGAAGACGACATTTGAAGACCTTAAGGTGGCCTGAGCCAGCTTTTTACCACTGTGACAAAAACCTGAGAAAATAGAAGAGGAAGGATGATTTTGTCTCCTGGTTCAGAGGTTTTAGTTCATGGCTTGTGGGCTCCATTGCTACTGGCCTCTGTAGGGCAGAGTGTCCTGGTTGAGGGGTGTGATGGAGCAGAGCCAGCTTGTAGCAGCTGGGAAGTGAGCCGAGCTGGGGCAAGACAGTCCCTGAAGGCAATCCCCGCCAAGGACCCACTCTTCATGAGTCCACTCTTCATGGATTCTGTGACTCCATGATGGATGAGATCAGGGCCTTCATGATCAAATCACTTTCCCCAAAGCCCCACCTTCTGAACATAGCTGCATTCAAGACTAACATGAGCTTTTGGGAGACACTGCAGTTGAGTCATGGAACCTGAAGTGCAAGGTCTCTGAGGATGGAGTTTGACTAGTCTCAGCCATAGCCAGGTGGAGTTGTAGGAGGAAAGGGGAGAGCATTGACGGGAAGAGGACCATAGGGCTACTGTAGGCCATTGTAGCTTTCACTCTGAGAAGGGAAGCAGTTGCATTGAATGCATGTTGACCAAGGCAGTCCTCTGGGCTATGAACTCAAAAGTGCCTATGGGTAATAGTTTGTAGGTTTCCACTTTGGTTACACAGAGCACAGCACAGAGGAAAGGGTCAAGGGAACCACTGAGGTTGGGCTTTCGAGTATTTAATGAGAACCTGCATAGTGCCAGGCTCTGTTCTCTGTGCTGTTGTGGGAGAGGAGGTAAGAAATGTAGGGCCAAGTCGACAAATAGGAGGAAGCAGGCATGTCCTTAGGACTACAGGGCAGTGGGTAGCCCAGGGAAGGTGATGGGCAAGATGAGCTGAAGGAGACATGGAAGTAGGAGGCTAGAGCAGCTGAGGAACAGAAGCTACAGGGGCCTAGGAGTGTGCAGAGCACTTACAGGCCTGGGTTAGATGCCCAGCGTTCCCCCCCACCTCATGCTCCCTGCCCACTTCCCCCCCGCACACACACACACCCCTCCTCCCAACAGAAGAGAAACCTCAGGGTGAAGGCTGGCCAGGAGTTGACCAGAGTGAGAGAAGTTGGTGTAACTTCCAGGTGGTGGGCTGTATCTGAACCATGGGGGTTAGGGATGGGACTGAAGACCCAGCAGCTGGTTTGTCTCATGGCACTTGAGTTCCACCATGCATTTCATTTTCCTGTTGCTTTCTTTACTACCACCTTGAGGACAGGGAGTAAGTCTTAGTCATCTTTACGTCACCCACAGTTTCACTGCTAGAGGGTATATAGCAGGTGCTCTGGCCACATGTGAGTTTGGTTATTTTGGATCAGCTAGGTTTGAAAAACTGATGTGTCACCTCCAATCCTACTGTTTCTAGATTCATCCTTTCTCTCCATGTGCTAGTTTGGCTCTTTCATTCGTCAGCCAGGCTGAAGCTCTTTCTGACTCAGTCACCAGCAAGAGAACAAATGCTTATCAAGCCATGACATTTGTCAATCAGGAAAGGATGACAGTCTTACCTAAGGCTTGGTCAAGTTCAGGGATTTCTGTGGAGCAGAGAAAAAGAAGTTTATTTAAAGGGCCAGGTATGCATACCTGTAATCCTAGTGATGTGATGCCAGCTGCTGGGGAAGGAAGATTGAAAGTTCAAGGCCAGACTGGGCAATTTAGCAAGGCCCTTGTCTCAAAGAGTTGGAGATGAAGGTCAATGGTGGAATGCCTCTGGGTTCAATTCCCAGTGCCAGGAAGGGAGCAGAGGTTTCTCTAGAGGTGGGAAAAACAACCACTACAGCCTGCTTCCTGTGTCTCCTGAAACAGCTGCCACCGGACTCTTCACCTACTATAGGTATCAGTACATGCCTGCTTGCCTGCCCACGCATGGGCCAGGGCAAAAAGCCAAGACTTGCACTAAAGAGTCATCGTTTACCCACATATTCATTGTGCACCTACAGTGTCTGTGGACGCAGGCTTTACAGTAACAGCATCTACTATTTTCAGAGATAGCTTCAAGGTCATTTTCTCTAGATTATGTTATCCTAGTACCTTGTATTTCCCTTAACCAAGCATTTGTCAAAAGGCATTTTATTTTATTTTTGTATTTGTAGTTGTTAATGGACCTTTTTTATTCATTTGCGGTGCTGAGAATCGAACCCAGTGCCTCACACATGCTAGGCAAGCCCTCTGCCACTGAGTCACAACCCCAGCCCCTCAAAAGGCATTTTAAATACTTAATTTCTGGTCTACATGTTCTATTGAACCAGAAGCTTTTTGAAAACAAAACCACTATGTTCTCAGCATTAGGTACAGAGCCTTCCATAAATCAGGCAGCATTTAATCAACAATTGCTGAATTTCATACTAAGACTGTACTTAAGTACAGACTTAAGTAAGAGCAAGGTAGAACCCTAGGCTATCTGGGAAAGGCTGGAGTTTGAACTGGATGCTGGAAAAAGTAGTATATTTATCAGATGAAGAGATAAAGAGAATTGCAGGTGGGGAACAGGTGTGTGCAAAGGCTGGAAGCCATGCTGTAGATAGGTGTGAAACTCCCTGTGGTTGGGGCACAGTCGTGTATCTGGGGAACAAGGGTGCCAGACAGAAGAGGCAAGGCAGATGGTGCAGAGTCTTGGTTCCATCAAGGTCAAAGGGCATTAAATAATAGTTGAAACAGCAAGGCAGGAGGGTGGTGACCTCGAAATACCCTGGGGAGGCTGAGGACCACACCGGCAGTGCCTCGCACCTCGCCCTGTGCATAGCACGTGCACCAGGCTCGAAGTGCACACACGCCCGCTAAGGGGCCCAGGGGACTCCCGGGGCGCTCTAAAGGGACGCCTGGGGCGGGGCGCGCAGGCGCGCTGAGGCCTCAAGCCCCAGGGGGCGGGTGGGTGCGCGCGCTCCCTCGCGCACGCGCGCACGGAGGGGGCGACGGCCGCGGTGACGCTGAGGCGGCGGGCGGGCGGCGGGGCGTGAGGCGCGCGATTCTCCGTGTCTTGGGAGCAGTGTCCTGGCCCCCGCCGTTCCCGCCGCCGCCATGTCGGGCCGGTCGGTCCGGGCCGAGACCCGCAGCCGGGCCAAGGACGACATCAAGAAGGTGATGGCGGCCATCGAGAAAGTGCGGAAATGGTGAGGGGCGGGAGCCAGCGGTTCTGGCGGGGAACTCGGGCCCAGACCCAGAGGAGCGCGGGACTGGCGGGCAGGGTGGGAGCTGAGCGGCCGGAGCTGGGGGAGGGGGGCGTAGGAGAAGGCGGGAGGAGGGTGCGCTGGCGTCGGCGTGAGGTCAGAGGGCGCCCCGGACGCGGCCAATCAGCGGGCTTCCTGGCTCGCGGGCCCGCCCACCTGCCGCGGTCGCGGGCGTCGGGAGGCGCTTCCGGCTGCCGGTCGCGGAGTCCGGTGCTGCAGTGGGGCTTCGTTGCCTACCTGCCGCTTGTCCGGGGTGGAGAGCCGCGGTGGAGTGGCCCGCCGGGCTGCGCGCGGTGCTTGAGAAGCCGCCGGAGATTGCGAAGTTTCGGGGCAGATGGCGCACTCCAGGAGCTGGCGCGGTCCTGAGGTGGAAGCCCTGCGCTCCCGAGACCCGGCTCCTAGTGGCTTGGAAACGGCCCTGACGTCGGCCGAGCGCCCGTCTTGTTATCAGGAGCTTCACCCGTTATATTTCCGGTTCGAGGCCAGCCTGGGAACATAGATTCTGCCTCGACAAACAAAAAGGGCTGGGGATGTCGCTCGGCGACTGAGCGCCCCTGGGTCCAGGCCCCCACCCTGAAGACAGGGCAGCGTTGGCTTTCTCCCCAGGAGCCTTCCAGCCGCTGAGATTTAGTGCAAATATGAAGCAGTTCTTGGCTTCCTTGCCCGGGGCGTGTGGCATACCTGTGATCGCAGCCGCTGGGGAGGCTGGAGGATCCCAAGTTCTAGGTCAGTGTGAACAGTTTATCGAGACCTTGCCTCAAAATGTCAGAGAGGGGCTAGGGATGCAGCTCAGCGTTCAAGGTTCTGGGTTCAGTCTCTAGTAGAACCGCAGAAATAATTAAGTAATAATAGATTATGGCTTCCCTCTCCACATGGAATCCTCCTAGGTTTTGGTGAGACCTAAAAGTCGCACGATTCTCTTCCTTGCCATCGTTGTTCCAGCGGTCTATGCCACAGGGCTCTCCTCTCCCACCTGGAACTCCACGCCTTCCCTGGTGGATCATCCTGCTGCTGCTCTTGCTCATCGTCCAGTTCGGTCGTGTTTGCTTAATTACATTTTACTCACCTCAAGTACTAGAGCGATTTTTTAGAAATCTTTCTAGTCCTAGATGGATACAATCCTGTGTTTTGTTTCTTTTTATGTGGTGCTGAGAATCGAACCCAGGGCTTCACGCAAGCACTCTGCCACTGAGCTACAACCCAGTCTGGAGTGATCTTTTTAAAGTGTACTATAGCACCCTTCTGCTTCCAAAGTAATGCTTAAGGGCCTCTTATTTTATGATATGTAAGAATAGCCAAACTGGAGTTTTGGATATCAGTTGTTATGGATTTGGTGGCTCGCACGGGGAGCGACTGAGGGTAAGTGAAACTGCTCGCCCCTGAAGGCAGGGCGAGAGGATGGGTAGCCATTTTAAGATTCCTCTTTTATTTTGCTTCACTTTTAAGTTGCCTGTCCCTGGAGATGAGTGAGATGGAAGAAAAACCGCTCACATCTGAGGAAAAACTATTTACGTCTGAGGAACAGATAGGGAGAAAGGACGGATGCACATGTCAGGAGGATAGAAAGGCTATAATGACTTTTTGTTGTTCCCTTTTTATTTCATTCTGTCTCGGTTTTGTTTGGCGTCATCTTGTTGGGTTGTATTATAGTAGAAATACGGATCAGAAATTAGTAAAAAACAAACTGAAAGAGTGTTAAGTAAATTGTTAGAGGAAGGAGGCATCTCAGTAAAATCAAGAACAGTCAGGGCATACGTTGATACAATACAAAAATGTAGCCCATGGCTTTTTAAGGAGGAGTTGTTAAATATATCACAATGGAACCATCATGGTGAAGATTTAAAAAGAATAGAAAAGAAAAGCCCAGGGACTCTGCCAGATGGCACATTGCCATTGTGGACGTTCATATCTTGTTTGCTTAGTCCAAAGCCTTCAGTTCAGACAATGGTAGAGGAAGGAGAAGACATAATGATTCAAGTAAAAGAGAAGGTCTCTCAAGTTAGTCAGACAGAGGAAAAGATTCAAGTAAAAGAGAAGGCCTCTCAAGCTAGTCAGACAGAGAAAGAAAGTGTAAAACAGAAAAAGCCATCAGGGGGAAAGTTACAACAGGAGACTGCTACTAATACCTTTCTATCACCAGAGGGTGTAAGTGTCCAACCAACAGCACCACCTCTACAGGAGACTGCTACTAACACCTTTCTATCACCAGAGGGCGTAAGTGTCCAACCAACAGCGCCACCTCCATATGCTGGGAGGCCCCCAACCCCCGCAGCTGATAGTTGGGATCCTGAGACAAGATCTCAAATATTTTTTTTTTTTTTTTTTAAAGAAAGAGTGAGAGAGAGTGAGAAAGAGGGAGAGAGAGAGAATTTTTTTAATATTTATTTTTAAGTATTTGGCAGACACAACATCTTTGTTTGTATGTGGTGCTGAGGATCGAACCCGGGCCGTACGCATGCCAGGCGAGCGCGCTACCGCTTGAGCCACATCCCCAGCCCCGAAGATCTCAAATATTAACATGCCCTGTATTTGAGGCAGGAGGGCAGCGATTTTACCAAGTTTTAAATTTCAAAACAGTGAAGCAGCTAAAAGAGGCTGTAACAACCTATGGTCCTCAAGCACCCTTCACTGTAAGCATGGTCGAATCCATTAACAACTTGAACATGACGCCAGCAGATTGGGCTAATATGTGTAAAGCTGTGCTAAATGGAGGACAATACCTGTTATGGAAGGTTGCCAATGAGGAATTTTGCAAGGAGACGGCTAGGCAAAATGCAGCAGCTCGTTATCCTCAGAGAAATCTAGATATGTTGTTAGGAAAGGGACCTTATGAGGATCAGCAGCAACAAATTGCATATGATCCTGGCGTATACGCACAAATTGCTGCAGATGCAATTAAGGCATGGAAGACTTTACAAGGACATGGAGGTTTACAAGGTCAATTATCTAAGGTAATACAAGGAGCTAATGAACCTTATGCTGAATTTGTAGATAGGCTTATTCAAACAGCTACCAGAGTTTTTGGGAATACAGAACAAGCAATGCCATTACTAAAACACCTGGCTTATGAGCAAGCGAATCGTTGGTGCAGAGATATCATTAGACCATGGAAACATGAAGATTTAAACACATATATTAAATTATGTAGAGACATTAATGAACAAGAGCAAGTCGTGGCAGCTGCAGTAAAACAGGCTTTAGATGCCAGAGACATTAATGAACAAGGGCAAATTGTGGCAGCTGCAGTAAAACAGGCTTTAGATGCCAGGCCAAGAACATGCTACAATTGTGAACAAACAGGACATTTTAAAAGGAATTGCCCCATTGGAGGAGGGTTTAACAAAACTAGGTATCAAAGGAGTAGAATACCAGGTATTTGCCCACGATGCCGTAGAGGGAGACATTGGGCTAATGAATGCCGTTCTCAAACCACCATAGAGGGTACACCATTATCAAAAAACGAACAAGGACCAGGTGTTTATCCACAATATCGTGGAGAAAGGCATCGGGCTCCATTGCCAAAAAATGGACAGGGGGGCCCAATGCTCCGGGGCCCCAAACCACAAATATACGGAGCACTGGAGGAACCCAGCAACCCCATCAGGGTAGTGCCCAGGACACATTGTCCATCAGATCCCTCATCAGACAAACCAGAGGGAGCGCAGGGTTGGACATCTGCGCCTCCGCCAGAGCAGTACTAACTCCAGAGATGGGAGTTCAAATCATTCCCACAGGGGTGAAAGGACCTCTTCCCAAAGGAACAGTAGGCTTATTATTGGGACGCAGCTCTTCTACTCTAAAAGGACTTATCTGATAAGTCCTGGGGTAATTGATCCCGATTATGAAGGTGAAATAAAAATTATAGCCAGTTCTCCAAAGGGTATATCAGTAATTTCACCAGGAGTTAGAATAGCACAGTTACTAATAATACCCAGCCTACATGATAAATGTTCCAGTCGTACTGTAGAAAGAGGTTCCAAGGGATTAGGCTCCACAGGTGTAGATTGGGCTATGCTTTCTTTAAATTTAGATTCTCGTCCCATGCTAAAACTAAATATTCAAGGACATGAATTTAATGGGCTACTGGATACAGGCGCAGACCTTAGCATCATCTCTCGTTAAGAATGGCCAAAACATTGGCCATTACAACAAGCCACTCAAACGCTTCGAGGCCTAGGAGTGGCAACTAATCCCCATAGAAGTGCAATGGTATTAGATTGGAAGGATCCTGAAGGATGTGAAGGAACTATACAGCCATATGTATTGGATCATCTTCCTATAAATTTATGGGGACGAGATGTCCTAGATCAATTAGGTTTGACATTAACAAATAACATCAACCAAAATGCACCCACTATTATGACTAGACAAGGTTTTAGGAAAGGAAAAAGATTAGAAAAACAAGAACAAGGTATAGCAGCACCAATACAAATAGATCAAGGAACGGACAGACATGGGTTGGATTTTCAGAAAGGGCCACTGAGACAATAAAAATTACTTAGAAATCAGAAAGACCTGTATGGGTTCCTCAGTGGCCCCTGACTAAAGAAAAGATACAAGCAGCCCATGACCTGGTCAAACAACAATTAGCAGAAGGACATATACAACCTTCTGTATCTTCCCATAATACTCCCATTTTTGTCATCAAAAAGAAATCTGGTAAATGGAGATTATTGCAAGATTTAAGAGCCATTAATAATGAGATGGTTATTATGGGACCTGCTCAATCAGGGATTCCTCAGTTGTCTGCTTTGCCAAAAACCTGGTATGTTTTAGTTATAGATATTAAAGATTGTTTTTTTTTTCAATTCCAATTCATCCTGAGGATAGTCCACGTTTTGCATTTACTATCCCTGCACTGAATCATGAAGGTCCTGATCAGAGATATGAATGGAAAGTACTCCCTCAAGGGATGGCTAACAGCCCAACTATGTGTCAAATTTATGTTAACAAAGTAATCCAGCCACTTAGAAATCAAAATCCTGAACTACAAATATTTCACTATATGGATGATGTATTATTAGCACACAAAGATAAAAACACATTGCTAGAATGTTATGCCACACTTACAAACTTATTAAAAAATTATAATCTAGAGATAGCAATAGAAAAAGTGCAATTAAATTTTCCAATTAATTATTTAGGAGTTCTATTATCCTCAACCATGGTCCGTCCACCAAAAATTCAAATACGAGTAGATCAACTCAAATCACTTAATGACTTTCAAAAGTTATTAGGAGACATAAATTGGATAAGGCCTTATTTAGGTATACCAACAGGAGAGTTGGGACCTTTATTTGATATCCTAAAAGGTCCATCAGATCCAAATTCACCCCGAATGTTAACGCCTGAAGCAAGAAAGGCATTAAAAATCATTGAAACATATGTGGAAAATATGCATTTGGATAGAATTGATATAAGTTTGCCTTTATTATTTATTGTACTACCAACAAAAAATATTCCTACAGGAGTATTTTGGCAAGAAGGTCCATTATTATGGATACATTTATCTTATTCTCCTAACACTATTCTTACTAGGTATCCTGAGGCTGTAGGACAATTAATACCCAAAGGAATAAAAGCAGCAAAGGGAGTGTTTGGAATTTCTCCCAATAAAATTATTACTCCATATACTATGATTCAAATTGATGAGTTAGCTAATGAGTTAAATACTTGGGCAATAATCATGTGCAAATCTAATGTTTCATTTGATAACCACTTACCATCTAGTCCTTTATTGTCTTTTTGGTCATTGCATCCTGTAATTTTTCCAAAAATGACAAGAAAAACACCTATCATGAATGCTCCAAATATATTCACTGATGGGTCAAATAATGGTACAGCAGCAGTAGTTACCCCTGATCAAACTTTTACATTTTTAGTACCCAAACAATCAGCTCAAAAGGTAGAGCTTAATGCAGTTTTACAAGCTTTTGTGATGTTTAAAGATTCTGTATTTAATTTATTTTCTGATAGTCAGTATGTAGTTAATGCTATAGTATCTCTTGAAGATGCTGGTAGGATTTCCCCTTCTTCTACTGTTTTCTCTTTGCTTTCCACTATACAAAGTCTAATCTGGGACAGAAAAGATCCATTCTTTATAGGACATATCAGGGCACATACAGGATTGCCTGGAGCCCTTAGTTTGGGCAATGATTTAGCAGATAAAACTACACATGACATACATATTTTCTCTACACTAGAAGAAGCTATAAATTTTCATAAAAAGTTCCATGTCAATGCTAATACTTTACAAAAGCGTTTTAAAATAACTAAGGAACAAGCTAGACAAATAATAAAACAATGTCAAAATTGTGTGACCTTTTTACCACAAGTTAATCTTGGAGTCAATCCTAGAGGATTGATACCTAACCATATTTGGCAGATGGACGTCACACACTTGCCAGAATTTGGAAAATTAAAATATTTGCATGTTACAGTTGATACTTCTTCTGGATTTTTGATGGGCTCCCTTCATGCCGGAGAAAAAACTAAAGATGTTATAGCTCATTGCTTACAAAATTTTGCCACTGTGGGCGTTCCAAAACAGTTAAAAACAGATAATGCCCCTGGTTATACTTCTACCTCTTTTAAACAATTTTGCTCAACATTTGGCATTACTCATATAACAGGAATCCCATACAATCCACAGGGACAAGGCATAGTTGAAAGAGCTCATCAAACTATTAAAATGTACTTATTAAAGCAAAAAGAAGGAATTGGGAAGGGGTATATATTCCCCAAAGATAAACTTAAAATAACGCTTTTTACTCTAAACTTTTAAAATTTGGATTCATCAGGACTTAGTGCTGCGGAAAGGCATATGTGTCCAAAAAATGTACATAAGCCCAAGGTACTTTGGAAGGATATTCTAACAGGACAATGGAAAGGTCCTGACCCAGTAATTGTCTGGAGTCGGGGGTCTGTTTGTGTGTTTCCACAGGGAGAACAGCAGCCCATTTGGGTTCCAGAGAGATTAACCAAGGTCCTGACCCAGTGATTGTCTGGAGTCGGGGGTCTGTTTATGTGTTTCCACAGGGAGAACAGCAGCCGATTTGGATTCCAGAAAGATTAACTAAAGCGATTTCTACAGACCAAAAAGAAGATGATTTGGCTCAAATCCATAACAACTGATATCCAAAACTCCAGTTTGGCTATTCTTACATCTGCAACAGAACCAGGATGCTTTTTTCAATATCTATTTTATTATTGCCCTTTGCCATATCATGAAGTTCTATTTTGTTTTTTGAGCTCATACAGACCTAGGTTAATGTTTTGCTGATCAGTTCTATTTTTTGACTATAGAGTTTTTAAACATTGCAATGGAGATTTCACCTGTAAAAAGTTATAAGGCCTTTACTATAATGTTATGTGTTGTATGTATTATATTATGTGTGCACACCTGTGTTTTATGTTATGTTTGAATGTATGTATGTCCATATATCATATAAGATGAGCGCTCATGATAAAATGGATCCAAATATTTTTTTTTCACGTGATTTATATGGTTTAATTTAAATTGGGTAAACAACTGTTGAGGATTGTTTTAATATGTAAACAAAAAAGAAGGTTAACAGATCTGTTTGTTTACTTTCACCTTTCCTTTTCATTATATTTAATAATTCTCTTAAAGATAATGTAAATCGTTAAGAAAATTGTTTTCTTTTAGTGCCTTCTGTAATGTTACATAATTTTTTCTTTAGCCATTATTGCCAGAATTCCTATCTTCATCCCAGTTCCGGTGAAGACAATGTAAATTGTTAAGAAAATTGTTTTCTTTTAGTGCCTTCTGGAATGTTACATAATTTTTTCTTTAGCCATTATTGCCAGAATTCCTATCTTCATCCCAGTGCTGGTGAAGTCAAAGATAAAACCAATCTACAGCTTCTACAATAGCCATCACTGAACTGCTTGCAGAACTTGCCTGGACACATTGTGAGCTCACCTGTATGCATTGTGAACTATCTGTTGGTGCAGCGACTTGTGGTAGTGTTGGGGTATTTTTGCTGATGATGTCACCGGTGGTACAATTTTTCAAAGGAGCCCTCAATTGGCTTAATGTCATGGCATTTTGCATCCTCCTCTACTAGTGATGGTCTAAAATTTGGGGGCCAACAGAGGTGAGGCAAAGAACCTCACCCCCCCACTGGTGCAAAGGCCTATCCACAAGTATAGCTGTATGCTGGACCGGTAGTCAGTGACGGGTATGATCCAATTGCAGTGGTACCAACCTAAGACAGGAGGCTGACGCCTAGAGGTCAGTTCATCCGATGACGGGTAAGGACCATATGTTGAATTGGACTGCCTAACAGACACGGTCCCTAAGCCACATGCTTGTTGTTTAAACAGAGAGGGGGAGATGTTGAGAGCCACAGCCGAAGGGGCCCCAGCAAACTTCCAGCTGCCAGCAAACTTCCAGCTGCCAGCTGATGATTGGCTCACAGCGGCCCCAGCAACATCTAGCTGATTGGCTCCTCTGCGGTGATGCTCATTGGGCTGTTTCCCTGCCCTTTCAGACCACGGAGCTGCTCATTGGGGGACTTTTTTGGCTCCGCCCACGTGACCCAGCCGATCGGCCTCAAGAGCAGGAGGATTGTGGGAGGTGGAGAGAAGCTTGTGTGGGAGAGAGAGGCTTGTGGAAAGCCGGTGGTGGCAGTTGAGGCTCTGAGGGTTTTTCCTGAGAGGCTGTTTTGTTTGGCGTGTGTGGTTCTAAAAATAAAGTTAGTTTCTTTTGACAAGTGGCTCCTGATTGTGCCCAGCCAGACTGCGGCAATGATAAAGACCAAAAAAGGTACTGCCTCTTTCCCAGGATGCTGGTACCATACTTCTGTTCCTGGTGCTGGGTATCCTCCTCTCTCCTCCTTGCCTAATTAATTTCTGGCTCTGCTCCAAAGTTTATTTTTCAGGGTCAGCAACTTCCCCCCCACCACATTTTTTAAAAATTGGTGCATTATAGTTTTTTTTTTTGGTGGGGGGTACTGGAAGTTGAACTCAGGAACACTCAAATCACTGAGCCACATACCCAGCCCTATTTTTGTATTTTATTTAGATACAGGGTGTCACTGAGTTGCTTAGGGCCTTGATGTTGTTGACTGTTGCTTTGAACTTGAAATCCTCCTGTCTCAGCCTCCCAAGCTGCTGGGATTACAGGCTTGCACCACCATACCTGGCTGTGGTGATTTTTAACATATAAAAATGGTTATTTAGCCAGGCAGCATACACTTGCATAGTCCCATCTACTAGGGAGGCTGAGGCAGGAGGATCTTTTAACCCCAGGTGTTTGGGGCTAGCCTGGGCAACATAGAAAGACTGCTTCAGAAAAGAAAGGGTCTGTAGGCCATGTGATGCGTCCCTGGGCCCTACCACAGGCTCCTGGAGTGGTCTGTTGGGAAACTAACTCCAGTTTACTAAGTCTTCGTTTTTCTTTGTTATGTCCCAGTCTCTCAAATTTTTATGTCATTATTTGCTGAACAGAACAGCAGTTACTGTTTTGGCTTTTTTGTAACTTCAGATCAGACTTAAAACTTTCAGATGCAGTGGGACAAACCTGTTTCCTTAAAAGGCGGAGGCAGAAAGATCACAAGTTCCAGGCCAGCCTGGGCTTGCAGAAGTAATTCTAGAACAAGGGAGTCCCTTTATTACATTTCCTTTTCACACATGGGTTCACAGTTCTTAAAGTATATTGAAGGCGCGAGTTCAGAACAGTGAATTTAGTTTAATCCGGACTACTTGTGAGACTTTAAATAATGACCTATGGAGTGACTGGGGCAAGACAGTCATTCCACCTTATGTCTTTGCTTACTTTGTGGGTATATAGCATCCACCTTATCAGAGAGGCTGAGACAGGGTTTTCTGTAGAGCTTTGATTTCCAAGGTGTATTTCCTCTTTATTTAACCTTTTTTATTTTCTTTTATTTTTTTTTTTTGTAGATGGACACAATACCTTTATTTATTTTTACATGCTACTGAGGATTGAACCCAGTGCCTCATATATGCAAGTCTTGCGCTCTACCACTGAGCCACGACCCCAGGCCCTAATCTTTTTTTTTAAAATATTTACTTTTTGGTTGTAATTGGACACAGTACCTTTATTATATTTATTTATTTATTTATTTAATTTTTAATTTTTTAATATTTATTTTTTAGTTTTTGGTGGACGCAACATCTTTATTTGTATGTGGTGCTGAGGATTGAACCCGGGCCGCACGCATGCCAGGCGAGCACTCTACCGCTTGAGCCACATCCCCAGCCCATATTTATTTATTTTTATGTGGTGCTGAGGATCAAACTCAGGGCCTCACATGTGCTAGGCAAGCGCTCTATTGCTGAAACACAATCCCAGCCCTTTATATAGTCTTGACAACCCAGAATGGGAAGGGATCCTCCCATTTCCACTGTCATTGCTCCCCCTCACCTCCTACCCTTGAAGCAGGAGTGTCTTGTGATTGTTTATCCCTTGGAGGGACTTCTGAATGGAAGACAGAGAAGAGGAACAGTGTGGGATTAACCTAGAGAGATTTGAAGAGATTATTTCTAAAATTATCAGCCTTCTTTTTAAAATTTTTTTTTAATATTTATTTTTTAGTAGTAGTTGGACACAATACCTTTATTTCACTTATTTATTTTTATGTGGTGCTGAGGATCGAACCCAGGGTCTTGCACATGCAAGGCGAGCGCTTTACCGCTGAGCCCCAGCCCCTTAAAATTTTTAATTAAAAAAAATCTGTCCTAGCTACCCACAGTGGCACATGCCTATATTCGGTACACTCAGGAGGTGGAGGCAGGAAGATTGTAAGTTGGAGGCCAACCTCAGCAATTTAGTGAAACCGTGTCTAAAGAAATAAAAAGGGGGCTGGGGTTATGGCTCAGTGGTAGAGTGCTTGCCTAGCATGTGTGAGGCGCTGGGTTAGATCCTCAGCACCACATTAAAAAAAATAAAATAAAGGTATTGTATCCAACTACAACTAAAAAAAATATTAAAAATAAAAAAGTCCGGGTATGGTGGTGCAGGCATGTAATCCCAGCAGCTCGGGAGACTGAGACAGGAAAATCATGAGTTTAAAGCCAGCCTCGGCACCAGTGAGGTGCTAAGCAACTCAGTAGACCTGGTCTCTAAATAAAATACAAAATAGGGCTGGGGATGTGACTCCGTGGCCAAATGCTCCTGAATTCAATCCCCAGTACTCAAAAAAAAATAAAATGAAATAGGATTGGGGATGTGGCTCAGTTGGTAGAGTGCTTGCCTCACATGCACAAGGCCCTGGGCTCAATCCCCAGCACCACCAAAATATAAAAAGGGCTGAGGATGTAGCTGAGTGGTAAAGTGCCCCCTAGGTTCACTCCTCTGTACTGCAAAAAAAAACCCAAATAAATAAAAGTGTGTGTGGGCAGATTTCTTAACCTGATTAACCTCTGAAACGGTGTCAGGCTACCTTTATCCCTGTCATCCATACTTGGGTAATTGATGATTTCTTATTCCCCAAACACAGCTTCGATTATAATTTGACAGACAAGAAATTTTGAAGGCATTTCAGAGTGAAGGAATAATCTGCTGAGAAATAAAAAAGCACAAGTTAATGAACAGAAAATCTGTTTATTGTTTTATTAGTTATAAGAAATGTCTTTCTTGTAGGGAGAAAAAATGGGTGACTGTCGGTGACACATCCCTTAGGATATTTAAGTGGGTTCCTGTGACAGACAGCAAGGAGGTAAGTTTGGAAGAAAATCAAAACAACAAAAAAGGTACCCATTCTTTCTTTGATTACATCTTATTTATAAACGAACTGACTTGCACAAAATTGAGTTGAAGATGATACTTCAGGTACTCTTTGTCATTGGTCCATGCAAAGTCACTAGTATTTTCTCCCTTTGTTCACTTCCTATGATCCATTTGACGTTTCCAGGTCTTGACAGACTGCTCCCAGGCCTGCTTCCCATGTTTGTAAGTATAGTTGTATGGACCCACAACTGTGCCAGTGACTTATTTTATTCCTTGTTGTTCGTAGGTGGTTTTGAGCCACAGTGGCATAGCTGTATAGTTGCTGTAAGACCTGACGGCTCACAAAACCTAAAATGTTTATTCTCTGACCCTTGGAGGTTTGGCTCAGTTGTAGAGTACATGCCTAGCGTGCTTAAGGCCGCGGCCTCCTATTCTAGCATCACAAGAAAAACAAAAAAGTGTACGGGACTGATGCTTTTATCTGATTGGCTATTGATTGCAGTGTGTGTATTATATGTATAAATACATACCTTTCTGATTCTGATAAATGCCTAATTCATCATCCCTCTGTTGATTTGGATACCTGTAAATTATTGAAAAATACATAACGTTGTTTACATGTGTATTGTTTTCAAAACGTCCATCTGTTTACATCTGTAAACCATTTTTCCTTCTCTTTCATTCAGCTGTGATCTCAAGAACTTGCCACATACCTGTAAATGTGGAGACTCTTGTATTGTGTCCTCTTATGTGCAGTGATCACAGCTGCACATCCCTGCATCACAAACACCCACATTACCTGCAACCTTTTTTTCCCCTAAATGTTTTTTTTTTTTTTTTTTTTTTTTTAATTTCGAATGTAAAACAGAGAGAAGGGGCTGGGAATGTAGCTCAGTGGGTAGAATGCTTGTCTGGCTTGCATGAGGTCCTGGGTTCCATCCCCAGCACTGAAAACATACACACACATAGGAAAGTACAGTTGTACAGTCTAATAAATAAATACAAAGCTAATATCCTTGTAAAAACTACCCAGGTCAAAAATAGAGTATTACCTAGGCTGGGTGCACACCTGTAATCCCATTGCTTGAGAGGCTGAGGCAGAAGGATCACAAATTCAAAGCCAACCTCAGCAGTTTAGCAAAGCTCTAACTAACTTAGTGAGATCCTGTCTCTAAATAAAAATACAAGAAAGGGCCTGAGGATATGGCTCAGCAGTTAAGCGTTCCTAGGTTCAATCCCTGGTACCAAAATAAATAAATATGTAATAAAAATAATAATTAATAAAAAGGACTGGGAGTGTTGCTCAACAGTAAAGTGCTCCCTTGGTTTAGTTCCAAAAAGGAAAAAAAAGGAGTGGGGATGTAGTTCAGTGGTTCTGTCCCCAGTATTACCAAAAACAAAAGAAAACACTGCCAACTCGTTTTAGCAGCACCCTTCCTACCCTCTAGAGGAAATCAGTCTCCTGCTTTGGCTTTTCTTTGCACTTCTCTAGTCATTTACAAATGTTTTTTCCTTTTTTGGGCGGGGGTGCAGGGGCGAGTTAGTACTGAGCGTTGAACCCAGAGATGCTCTACCCCTGAGCTGTGTCTATCCATTTCTTTTATTCTTTTGATACCTGGGATTGAACCCAGGGGCACTCGACCAATGAGCCACATCCCCAGCCCTATTTTGTATTTTATTTAGAGACAGAGTCTCACTGAGTTGCTTAGTAGCTCACTTTTGCTGAGGCTGGCTTTAAACTCAGGATCCTCTTGTCTCAGCCTCCCCAACTGCTGGGATTACAGGCCTGTGCCACTGTACCCAGCTTTTTTTTTTTTTTTTTTTTAAGTTGTTATATATTTATTTAAGTTGTTGATAGATCTTTATTTTATTTATATGTGGTGCTGAGAATTGAATCCAGTGCCTCACACATGCCAGGCAAGTGCGCTATGCTCAGCCCCAGCCCTAGCCCCCACCCAGCTTTATTTTTTTAAGGGTAGGCTCATCTCTAACTTGCTTCTGTCTTGGCCTCCTGAGTATCTGGGACTGCGGGCATGTGCTGCACCTAGTGGAAGTGTTCAATTTAAATATGGACAAAATAATCGATCTTTGTAATTGATACTTTTAAATTAAGTTTTAACAAATCTTTGCTGCCTCTGAGGCTACAGAGATATTCTTCCTTATAATCTTCTGTAAGTTAATTGTTTTGTTCCCATTTATGACACATCCAGAACTGATGTTTATGCTTGAGTGGAGGAGAGGCTTGATAGAGGCTTGATATCACTTTTCCATGTGGATACACTTTTCCCCATTTAATAGGAAGAGGTGCTGTTTCCCTCATCCCCCATCCCCAGGCATATTTAGAATGTGGCCAAGCCCTCTGCTCAATTCTGAAAGTCCTGTAGAGTGAAGCATTAACCGCCCTCTGAGATGCCAGCAGTGCCCTCTGAGGACTGTTGGTTGGGTTTTCAGGTGTACTAGTGTGCTGGTGTTGGTGTGTTTTAAAATCTGTTAGATAATTTAGTTATTTTGCCTTTTTCACTCTATATCCGTCTTTTCATTTTTTTTCCCACAATACACTCTCTCGATTCTAAAATCTTTTTTAACAATTAATTTTTATTAGTAATTTCTTTGGTTTGTTTTCTGTTTTATTAGTTTTTGTCATTGTTGTTATTTTCTTTTTTGTTTTATTGGGTTTACTCTTTTGTTCTTTTTCTTGCCTATTTTATTGAGTATATAAATTCCTTTTAAGTAGCTTTTTTTGTTGTTGTTTTGATTTGGTTTGGTTTTTTTTGTACACTTCACCCCAGCCCTTTTTTATTTTTTATTTTGAGACAGGATCTCACTAAGTTGCTAAGGCTGGCCTCAAACTTGTGGTCTTCTGCCTCAGTAGCTGGGATTATGGGTATGTGCCCTTGTGCCCAGCTTCATTGCTTTAAAAGAAGAAAATACGGCTGGGGTTGTGACTCAGTGGTAGAGCACTTGCCTAGCACTTGTGAGGCTCTGGGTTCGAGCCTCAGCACCACGTAAAAATAAATACCATTGAGTCTATCTACAACTAAAAAAAATTTAATAAAAAATATACATTCAGATTGAGATGCAAAAATTCATTGTATTTCTGTAATTTCTTAGCTATGTGTAATGAAATTGAAATAAAAAGTTCCAATAATATCAAATATTATGAAAAACTTAGGAATGAATTTGAAAAAAGGATCCTACAGCCAGCCCTGTGTAGCAAAGAGTACAAAACCTTGCTGAGAGAAGTTAATGGAGATGTGGGTCTGTACTGTGTTCATAGGTCAGATCCTCCACGTTCTTAAAATGTCAGTCTTTCCCCCAAGTGATTTAACTTAACCAAGTCTAAATTCTTCGTCTTTTGAAGCTTATAAGAAATCTGGTTGTAAAATTTGTGTTTAACTACAAAGGATTTTCAATAGCCAAAATAACTTAAACAGCAAATTTGGCAAGGTCATACAACCTAACTCTAAGACTTAATACAAAGCTACAGTAATAGGGTGGTGTGGTATTGGCAAAAAGGTAGACGCAGGTCTATAGAATTTTAAGAATCTAGAAATAGACTCTAGAAATTATATTGTACCTGATCACTTTATTTTTGAAAAAACGTAAAAAGGAAGTTCGGTGTGGGAGGCATACTTTTTCAACATGTTGTCTGGTGCAGTTGGATATATTTTTAAAATATTGCCTTTCCTCATACCATATATCAGAATTAACTCATGATGGATCCTAGGTCTAAATGTAAAAGCTAAAAATGTAAGACTCCTAGAAGAAAAGAGGAAATCATCTTAACTGCCATTGCATTTGATAGAGATTTCTTACATGACACAAAAAGTATGAACTATAAATGGTCAATCCATTGTACTTCATCAAAACTAAGCCACTTTGCTTTTTAAAAGTTAAAAAACAAAAACATGGGCTAGGATCATGGCTCAGTAGAGCACTTGCCTTATACAGTGGGTTCAGCTTTCAGCACCGCATATAAATAAATGAATAAAATAAAGGTCCATTAACAAATAAAAAAATTGAAAAAAAACCCTAAACATTCCACTTCTTTAGTTGTCTCCCACAAAATTTGATGGATATGCATATCAAAATGGCATTGACAGGGTCATTCAGTGGTGGTTTTTCCTAAGTCCTGTTTTATTGTTAGAGACAGATCTTGCTGGATTATCCAGCTTCATTTCTCTCTTGCTGTGATACATCTTTCAAGAGTTTTGTCAAGCTGACCAAAGTGAAGCACACCTGCAATCTCAGGAACCCTGGTGGGAGGCTGAGGCAGGAGGATTGCAATTCAAGGTTACTGTCAGCAATTTACTAAGACAATATCTCAAAGGATAAAAATGTGCTGGGGATATAGCTCACTGATGAAGTGCCTCTGGGTTTAATCCCCAGTACCAAAAAAGAAAGAGAAGAGTAGTAGGGTCTCACTACAATTCTGAGGCTGATCTGGAACTTGCCATCCACCTGCCTCTTCCTCTGGGATCACTGGAATTACAGGTATGTGCCACCGCACCTATTTCTTAACCTCTCTCTCTCCTGTTTCATCTCTTGTCTTTTCCTAACACATTCTGAGTTTCTGTGGAGCCAGTTTTCACTCATTAGGCTTTTCTCCAGTTGTATCTATTTCTTTCTTTTTTTCCTTTTTTTTTTTTTAGTTTAAGTTGGACACAATACCTTTATTTTATTTACTTATTTTTATGTGGTGCTGAGGTTCTAACACAGGACCTCGAGTGGGCTAGGTAAGTGCTCTACCGCTCAAACCCAGCCTCAGCTGTATCTATTTCTGCTTACACTCACTTTATTTTTGACAATTACATTCTTTTTTTAATTTTTCCAATTTCTTTCTTTTTTTTGTTTTTTGCAGGGGGATGGTACCAGGGATTGGACTCCGGGGCACTCAACCACTGAGCCACATCCCCAGCCCTATTTTGTATTTTATTTAGAGACAAGGTCTCACTGAGTTGCTTAGTGCCCTGCTGTTGTTGACTGGCTTTGAACTCAGGATCCTCCTGTGTCAGCCTCCCTAGCCTCTGGGATTACAGAAGTGCTGACAATTACACTCTTTACTGCCAGATTTCCTGTTTGTCCTGTCACCCTTACCTTCCCCAGAGGATTTACTGTTTAACTTGGTCCTTCTGCCCCATTAGTCTGCTTAGGCTCTAGGCTGTGATTTGTTCTTTTATGGCTTCATGGTCCTCCAGTTCCTGGAGTTTTTGGTGGGGCTGGTACTGGTTATTGAACTCAGGGGCACTTGACCACTGAGCCATGTGCCTAGCCCTTTTTTATATTTTATTAGAGACAGGATCTCACTGAGTTGCTTGGGGCCTCTCTAAATTGCTGAGGCTGGTTTTCAACTCTCGATTCTCCTGCCTCAGCCTCCTGAGCCGCTGGGATTACAGGTGTGGGCCACCAGGCCCGACCATGCCTAGAATTTTTGCTGTGCACTTACTTTTTGTTGCCCTGGGACTCTCTCCGCTGCTTTAAGGAGTAAAATGTGATTGTGGAAGGATGGAAATCTAGGCCTAGTTCCCCTCCTCTAAGTGAACATAGGGGAGGGGGCTTGCCTCAGGCCAGCCTTCCCCCTTGCCCTCTGCCATCTTCTGCCCAGGATCCTCCAGTATCGGTCCTAGGTGCTCTTCCAGGAAGGTCCAAGGCCACACCCAGCCTTGATTGCAATGACATTCTTACCCCTAAGGCCAAAGTTCGGAGACCTCAGTGATGCAGGTGGGGGCCAACTCCCCCTTGTTCCTCTCACAGACTCTGCCACCTGGTCCCTCTTGGCAGCCCAGCTCAGTGGGTCCACCCCTTGGTAAGTGCAGAGCTGAGCATCACAGCCAGCAGGAGAGAGAGGAGAGGTTGATCTCTTGTGACAAGGCAAGGAAAGAGATGCACATAATTCCCAAAGCTGAGCAAACAAAGCAAGGAGCTTTTACTGGGGAAACACGTATCCACTCCTGTAGGAAATCCTTGTTGTCAGTTGTTGCAGGAGGTGGGGGTGGGGCTCGTTCTTGAGCATGTGCACTTGGACATTGTGCTTCTCCGTACATCACATGTTCAAAAAATGGTAGATGGGAATTTCTTTGGGTAGATAATATAGGCTTATAATAAGCAGAGTTTACTCTAGGTCACCCAAAAGGGGGTGATTGCAGTTTGAGCTGGTTGCATTGTAAGTTTCTCTAGAGAGCCTTGAGTGAAACAAAAACAACTTTAGATATGCCAAAATAGTCATTTAAAGGGACTGCAGCTTCTTCCTGAAGGCTTAGGTGGTTGTGCCTGACAGTACATTCTCACAGTGCTTATGCTGGTTGTTAAGCTGGGCTCTGGGGTTCAGCAGCTGGTCTTCCCTCCTGTGGTCCATGGTGGTGTGCCATGTCCTGGCATTGACCTATTAGACTAGGGAAAATAGGAAGGATGATGATCACGTTGGTCAAGGAAAAAAATGTGAAGGAGACCAAGCAATGGGCCTCTGCTGAAGGAGAGTCAGTTGGTATAAACTCCTAGAGGTCAAGTTAGCTGCATATATTTATGTTTATAAGCTTTCAAACTTGCAAGATATTTATCCCTTTGATCCATAAGTTTTTTTTTAAGTATTTTTTTTATTATTAGTTGTTCAAAACTTTACATAGCTCTTGACATCATATTTCATACATTTGATTCAAGTGGGTTATGAACCCCCATTTTTACCCCATATACAGATTGCCGAATCACATCGGTTACACATCCACGTTTTTACATACTGCCATACTAGTGTCTATTGTATTCTGTTGCCTTTCCTATCCTCTGCTATCCTCCCTCCCCTCCCCTCCCATCTTCTCTTTCTACCCCATCTACTGTAATTCATTTCTTTCTCTTGTTTTTTTTTTTTTCCCTTTCCCCTCACTTCCTCTTATATGTAATTTTGTATAACAATGAGGGTCTCCTTCCATTTCCATGCAATTTACCTTCTCTCTCCCATCTCTTGTCCCTGTTTAATGTTAGTCTTCTTCTCATGCTCTTCCTCCCTGCTCTGTTTTAGTTGCTCTCCTTATATCAAAGAAGACATTTGGCATTTTTTTTTAGGAATTGGCTAGCTTCACTTAGCATAATCTGCTCTAATACCATCCATTTCCCTGCAAATGCCATGATTTTGTCATTTTTTAGTGCTGAGTAATACTCCATTGTGTATAAATGCCACATTTTTTTTATCCATTCATCTATTGAAGGGCATTTAGATTGGTTCCACAGTCTAGCTATTATGAATTGTGCTGCTATGAACATCGATGTAGCCGTATCCCTATAGTACCCTCTTTTAAGGTCTTTAGGGAATAGTCTGAGAAGGGGAATAGCTGGGTCAAATGGTGGTTCCATTCCCAGCTTTCCAAGGAATCTCCATACTGCTTTCCAAATTAGCCGCACCAATTTGCAATCCCACCAGCAATGTACAAGTGTACCCTTTTCCCCACATCCTCGCCAGCACTTGTTGTTGTTTGACTTCATAATGGCTGCCAATCTTACTGGAGTGAGATGGAATCTTAGGGTGGTTTTGATTTGCATTTCTCTGACTGCTAGAGATGGTGAGCATTTTTTCATGTACTTGTTGATTGTTTGTATGTCCTCCTCTGAGAAGTGTCTGTTCGGGTCCTTGGCCCATTTATTGATTGGGTTATTTGTTTTCTTATTGTTTAATTTTTTGAGTTCTTTGTATACTCTGGATATTAGGGCTCTATCTGAAGTGTGAGGAGTAAAAATTTGTTCCCAGGATGTAGGCTCCCTATTTACCTCTCTTATTGTTTCTCTTGCTGAGAAAAAACTTTTTAGTTTGAGTAAGTCCCATTTGTTGATTGTTATTTTTAACTCTGTGCTATGGGTGTCCTATTAAGGAATTTGGAGCCAGACCCCACAGTATGTAGATTGGAGCCAACTTTTTCTTCTATCAGATGCAGAGTCTCTTATTTGATATCAAGCTCCTTGATCCATTTTGAGTTAACTTTTGTGCATGGCAAGAGAAAGGGATTCAGATTCATTTTGTTGCATATGGATTTCCAGTTTTCCCAGCACCATTTGTTGAAGATGCTGTCCTTCCTCCATTGCATGCTTTTAGCCCCTTTGTCAAATATAAGATAGTTGTAATTTTGTGGATTGGTCTCTGTGTCCTCTATTCTGTACCATTGGTCCACCCGCCTGTTTTGGTACCAGTACCATGCTGTTTTTGTTACTATTGCTCTGTAGTATAGTTTGAAATCTGGTATCACTATACCGCCTGATTCACTCTTCCTGCTTAGAATTGCTTTTGCTATTCTGGGTCTTTTATTTTTCCATATGAATTTCATGATTGCTTTATCTATTTCTACAAGAAATGCCGTTGGGATTTTGATTGGCATTGCATTAAACCTATAGAGAACTTTTGGTAATATCGCCATTTTGATGATGTTAGTTCTGCCTATCCATGAACAGGGTATATTTTTCCATCTTCTAAGATCTTCTATTTCTCTCTTTAGGGTTCTGTAATTTTCATTGTATAAATCTTTCACCTCTTTGTTAGGTTGATTCCCAAGTATTTTATTTTTTTGAGGATATTGTGAATGGGGTGATTGTCCTCATTTCCATTTCAGAAGATTTGTCGCTGATATACAGGAATGCCTTTGATTTATGCGTGTTGATTATATCCTGCCACTTTGCTGAATTCATTTATTAGCTCTAGTAGTTTCTTTGTAGACCTTTTAGGGGGTCTGCTAGGTATAGAATCATGTCGTCCGCAAATAGTGATAATTTAAGTTCTTCTTTTCCTATTTTTATGCCTTTAATTTCTTTTGTCTAATTGCTCTGGCCAGTGTTTCAAGAACTATGTTGAACAGAAGTGGTGAGAGATGGCATCCCTGTCTTGTTCCAGATTTTAGAGAGAATGCCTTCAATTTTTCTTTGTTCAGAATGATGCTAGCCCGAGGCTTTGCATAGATAGCTTTTACAATATTGAGGTATGTTCCTGTTATCCCTAGTTTTTCTAGTGTTTTGAACATAAAGGGATGCTGAACTTTGTAGAATGCTTTTTCTGCATCTATCAAGATGATCATATGGTTCTTATCTTTAAATCTATTGATGTGGTGAATAACATTTATTGATTTTCGTATATTGAACCAGCCTTGCATCCCAGGGATGAATCCTACTTGATCATGATGTACGATCTTTTTGATATGTTTCTGTATCCGATTTGCCAGAATTTTATTGAGGATTTTTGCATCTATGTTCATTAGAGATATTGGTCTGTAGTTTTCTTTCTTTGAAGTGTCTTTGTCTGGTTTAGGAATCAGGGTGATGTTGGCCTCATAGAATGAATTTGGAAGTTCTCCCTCTTTTTTTATTTCCTGAAATAGCTTGAAAAGTATTGGTATTAGTTCTTCTTTAAAGGTTTTGTAAAACTCTGCTGTATACCCATCCTGTCCTGGGCTTTTCTTAGTTGGTAGTCTTTTGATGGCTTCTTCTATTTCCTCAATTGATATTGGTCTGTTTAGGTTGGGTATATCCTCCTGACTCAATCTGGGCAGATCATATGTCTTAAGAAATTTATCGATGCCTTCACTATCTTCTATTTTATTGGAGTATAAGGATTCAAAATAATTTCTAATTGTCTTCTGTATTTCTGTAGTGTCTGTTGTGATATTGCCTTTTTCATCCCGTATGCTAGTAATTTGAGTTCTCTCTCCTCTTCGTTAGCATGGCTAAGGATCTGTCAATCTTATTTATTTTTTCAAAGAACCAATTTTTAGTTTTGTCAATTTTTTCAATTGTTTCTTTTGTTTCAATTTCATTGATTTCAGCTCTGATTTTAATTATTTCTTGCCTTCTACTACTTTTGCTGTTGTTTTGCTCTTCTTTTTTCTAGGGTTTTGAGATGAAGTGTGAGATCATTTATTTGTTGTTTTTTTCTTTTTTTTAAGGAATGAACTCCAAGCAATGAATTTTCCTCTTAGAACTGCTTTCATTGTGTCCCATAGATTCCAATATGTTGTGTCTGTGTTTTCATTTATCTCTAAGAATTTTTTAATTTCTTCCTTGATGTCTTCTGTAACCCATTGATCATTCAGTAACATATTGTTCATTTTCCAAGTGATGCAGGATTTTTCCTTCCTTTTTTTATCATTGATTTCTGGTTTCATTCCATTATGAGCAGATAGGATGCATGGTATTATCTCTACTCCTTTATAATTTCTAAGAGTTGCCCTGTGACATAATATATGGTCTATTTTTGAGAAGGATCCATGTGCTGCTGAGAAAAAAGTGTAACTGCTTGATGTTGGGTGGTATATTCTATATATGTCAATTAAGTCTAGGTTATTAATTGTATTATTGAGTTCTATAGTTTCTTTTTTCAACTTTTGTTTGGAAGATCTGTCCAGAGGTGAGAGAGATGTGTTGAAGTCTCCCTTAATTATTGTATTGTGGTCTATTTGACTCTTGAACTTGAGAAGAGTTTGTTTGATGAACATAGCTGCACCATTGTTTGGGGCATATATATTTATGATTGTTATGTCTTGTTGGTGTATGGTTCCCTTGAGCAGTATGTAGTGTCCTTCTTTATCCCTTTTGATTAACTTTGGCTTGAAGTCTATTTTATTTGATATGAGTATGGACACTCCTGCTTGCTTCCGAGGTCCATATGAGTGATATGATTTTTCCCAACCTTTCATTTTCAGTTTATGTATTTATTTTTCAGTTTTCGGCAGACACAACATCTTTGTTTGTATGTGGTGCTGAGGATCGAACCCGGGCCACACGCATGCCAGGCGAGCGTGCTACCGCTTGAGCCATGTCCCCAGCCCTGATCCATAAATTTTATCTCTAGGAAGTTATCTTTGGGAGCTAATCATGAAGTGTTCGTGGTCATTTTTTTCTTTTTGTGGTACTGGGAATTGAACCCAGGAAGACTCTACCACTGCTGAGCTATATCTCCAGCTATATCCCCATCTTTTTTTTTTTTTTTTTAATCTTTGAGATAGGATCTCAAGTTGCTGAGGCTGGCCTTGAACCTGTAGTCCTGCCTCAGCCTCCCAATTAGCTGGGATTACAGGTGTGCAACGCTGTGCCCAGCTTCACAGTTACTTCTATAGCATTGCAAGTTGCATTATTTATAACATTTAAAAATCTCCAGCAAACTAAAGATCATATTGTAGAAAACTAAGTAAGTTATTCTGCACTGAATCTTGTAAAGCCTTATAATTGTTAAGAAGATATTATAAAAGGTTATTTAGTGACCTAGGGAAATGTATAGTGAGTGGGGGAAGATAAGCCTGTTCTAATTCTATATTGTGCTCCTTTTTCATACAAACGTATGGGTTGTCTCTAATCATGGAGGTGATTTTTCTCTATTTTCATGATTTAATGGAGTGAATACATACTGTATGTGAACACAGAATCATTAAAATAAAGATAAATGAAAGAACAAAAAAACTATGGTAAAGCCAAATGTTGCTGTGGGTGCTAGTGTACCAGTATGTCCCCACATGCTCCTATTTTTTGTTTGTTTATTTTATGGTGCTGGGGATTGAACCCAGGGCCTCCGAGCTAGATAAGGGTTCTACACTCCAAGCCTGCCTTATCCTTTTAGAAAGTGGAGCGATATAATGTGGGATACACACCTGTAATCCCATTGATTTGGGAGGCTTGAGAGTCAGGAGGGTCACAAATTCAAAGCCAGCTTGGGCAATTTAGTGAGACCCTGTCTCAAAATCAGATAAAAAGTGCTGGGTTTGTAACTCATTTATAGTGTACTTGCCAAGTATGCTTGAGGCCCTGGGTTTAATCCCCAGCACCAAAGATCAAAATATAAATGAAAAATTTGATTTAAAAAATGTAAAACCAGGGCTGGGGTTGTGGCTCAGAGGTAGATCATGTGTGAGGCCCTGGGTTCGGTCCTCAGCACCACATAAAAATAAAATAAAATATATTGTGTCTACCTATAACTAAAAAATCAATATTTAAATTAAAAAAAATGTAAAACCAGCTGGGTGCACACCTGTAAACCCAGCAACTCTGGAGGCTGAGGCAGAAGGATTGCAAGTATGAGACCAGCCTCAACAACTTTGTGAGATCCTGTCTCAAAATAAAATAAAAAGGACTGGAATGTAGCTCAGTGGTAAAGTATCCCCGGATTCAATCTTCAGTACTCTTCCAGCCTCCAAAAAGGTGCGAACTGGTAAACTTGAGACTTACCCAGATTTAAGCTTTGGGCTTTTAGAATGCTTTCACTTGCAGGGGCTGGGGTTGTGGCTCAGCGGTAGAGCACTTGCCCAGCACATGCGGGGCACTTGGTTTGATCCTCAGCAACACATAAAAATAAAAATAAAGATATTGTATCCAGCTACAACTAAAACAAAGTATTAAAAAAAATGCTTTCACTTGCAAATGCTTAGATTGATTAGTTTGTTCACCCTCGGCTTTTTCTCCTATGCTAGCACTTACCTAGACTGCTTGAAGGAACTATAAAGGCAGGCTGGGGTGATCATGTTGAATAGACGAGGATGATCAGTTAGCCACAGAGCCAGCAGGGACCCCTGTCCTGTGCTGCCTGTGTTGCATATATAGTGACCCCTCTTGTGCTTCCAGAGGTCCATTCTCCTCTCACCTTTTTTCCTTCTGTGCTACTAAAACAGGAATCTATTCAAAGGACTGTTTTGTGTTTCTCACCCATCACACCAGGAAGGGTTGGGTGAAGCAGCTTTTTTGTTTTTTTTGGTACTGGAGATTGGGCCCAGAGGTGCTTTACCACTGAGCCACATCTCCAGCTCTTTTGTATTCTTTATTTAGAGACAGGGCCTCTCTGGGTTGTTTAGGGCCTCGCTAAGTTGCTGAGGCTGGCTTTGAACTCTTCATCCTCCTGCCTCAGCCTCCTGAGTTGCTGGGATTACAGGTGTGTGTCACCACACTGGGCTGGGTGGAGCATCTTGATCAGGGCAGGAGAAGAGAACCATAGGGAGCTCCAGGAGAAGAAGAAGTGTCTGCCTCTCATTTTCGTTCAGCTTACTCATGCTAGAAGGTTCGCCTCACAGATGGAGATGCTGAGGCTCAAGGAGAGGCCTTGCCCTGGCTTCCGTTATCCCAGCCTCCTTGGTTCTCGCCCACCCGGTTATTCCTCTTCAGTCCTAATCCTGACCTCTGGGGACTCCCAGATAGCACCTTTGTCCTCTCCACAGGTCTCTGGTTTAGCTCCTTCATATTTTTCTTTTTTTCTTTTGTAGAAAGAAAAGTCAAAGTCGAACAGTTCAACAGCTCGGGAACCTAATGGTTTTCCCTCTGATGCCTCAGCCAACTCCTCTCTCCTCCTCGAGTTCCAAGGTGAGTTGCCTCTGTGTGTCTTCTTTGCAGGAAATAGAGAATGGAGGTGAGTGAGGAGGAGCTCTGAGAAGAGCAGTGCTGGGGTTTGCCTGGGTCTTCCTTGAGATCACACCTAGCCCTGCAGGGCAGAGGTGGGCAGCTGGCACATGAGAGCCAAGGTTAGGGGTCTAAAGCTACAGGATGACTAGTAGCTGACAGACTCCTATCAGGGCCTGTTTTTCTGAGTCAGTGTATTTTATTTTATTTTTTAAAGAACTAAAATTTTCTTTCTCTTTTTTTTTTTACTTTTTGGGAGCTACATCTCCAGCCCCAGGGCGTGTGTTTTACTGTGGTGCCTTAGTATAGATCACCAAAGCCAGCCCTGCCTGGGCTGACCTGCAGCCATGTCCTCCCCTTCTCATCCCTTGACACCTACGGGGCAGTCATTGTTGACAGAACCCTTTCACTTGAGTTTCTCATCTTTTATCCTTCTATCAGCCTGTGATCTAGACCAGACAGTTGTTATCATCCCTATTTAAGGAAACTGATGCTCAGAGAAGAGAGCCTGTTGACTCTCATGGGGACAGAGCTTCAGTCTTTTTATGATAAACATCACTTCTGTTTTAGCGTGAGACATAGCGGTCTCTATAGGTATGAAGACAAGGGTGGGCTTAGGACTTTGCCTTCAAAACTAGACCTGGCACCAGCCCAGCCTGCAGTTTCCCCTCCCACCCTCCCTCACCTGACCAAAGTCAGAGTAAACAAGGAGGAGAATGCAGGCAAGGGGCCTCCAGCTCTGGGTGGAGTTCAGTAACTGTAAAGCCTTGGGAGACACAGGGGTTCCATTCCTTAGTCTGGCCATCTCTGTGGGCTGCAGGGTGCACAGGGACCAACAGCAGCATCGAAAGAGGGTTGGGATTTCCCCCGAGGGAGCCAGGGAGAGGAAGGCACGGCACACACAGCACCTGGCACAGGTGCCATGAGCGGAACCGTTCTTCGGTCAGCAGTAGCTAGGTGGAGCCAAGGGTGGGAGTGGAGGAAGAACAGGCATCAAGGCCAGAGAGCAGAAAGGACTTTGGAGGTTGGGATAGGACTGTCTTACATCTGCCCTAAGAAGCAGTGGAGCAGTGGAGCGTGAAATCATTCTTCAGGCAGCTGGGACCCATCCAAGGGTTTGGAAAGATCACGCAGACAGTGGTGTGAATGTGTGAGACCAACGGCAGGACAGGTAGGTGGCTGTCACAGAAAGCCATGCCAGAGATATTGAGCCCTGAAAAGAGCAGCAGAAAAGGAAGGAGCAAGCACAGGTGACCTCTGAGAGGAGATGACATCTGGTTTGGTGACTGGCTGCAGGAGGGGCGGGGAGGGGAGCTGTGGACACCCAGGGTTTTAAATTAGATGGTGGTTCACAGTGTTCAAACAAAGCTCCCCGGTAGTGGCTCCTCATCCCTGGGGCAACCAGGTAGCTGAAGGACCTGAGTGACCACCTCCAGATGCCACCCAAGAGTGCCAGATCGTATCATTTTCTGTGTAGTGTGAAAAATTGGGAAGCACTGACCACTGGTGCAACTCTGCCCTTTGTTCTTTGTCAGTGAGAAAACGCCAGGTCCAAGTTGTAAGTGGTATCAGTAAGGAAGCCAGCCATTAAATGAGCATAACTTGACCTTCCCAAAGTGTAAATCCTTCTTGAAGTTAAAAGATTTGTGCTGCATCTGATGCTTATGATAATAGGTTATGAAACAGAAAATACGTTAATCAACTTAGACGGCAGATAATTTGCTGTGCATAGAAACCCACGTGGGTCCACCTTTTCAGGGGGTGTCTTCAGCAGTGCTCATTGTATCCATGGTGTCCGTGGCTGCTCATGGAGATGCCAGGTCCTAAGCTCTGAACTGAGCTCCTCTTGAGGAAAATGCCCACCCCAGTTGTTGCCTTTGCTGTTTGATTTTCAGATGAAAACAGCAACCAGAGTTCTGTGTCTGACGTCTGTCAGCTCAAGGTGGACAGCAGCACTAGCTCGAGCCCAAGTCCCCAGCAGAGTGAGTCCCTGAGTCCAGCACACACCTCCGACTTCCGCACTGATGACTCCCAGCCCCCTACTCTGGGCCAGGAGATCCTCGAGGGTGAGTTGGGGTGACCCAGGATGAGCATCAGGGAGGGTCTTTACCTCTGGACTTGACGTTTCTCTTCTTTGGATTAGAGGTTAAAGAAACCCAGTGCAGGGTGCACGCCTGTAATCCAGCCACTCAAGAGACTGAGGCAGGAGGATTGAAAATTTCAATGCCTAGTACTGTTGGGAGGAAAAAAAAAAAAATAGGGCTGGGGATGTGGCTCAGTGGTTGAGTGCCCCTGAGTTCAATCCCTGGTACCAAAAAAAAAAAAACAGAGTGTGAACCTCAGAGCCTGGCAGCATCCAGCTATTTGGTAACCACTCAGGAATGACTGTATTTTATCCCTTCACAAACTGAAGAGAATAGGAAGTACAGTTGCATGCTGGGCTCTGTGTAATGAGCTTTTGGCATTTGATTCCTGGCATGATCCTCTCAAAAACCTTACAAGATAGCAGCTACTGTCTCCATTTCACAGTTGAGGAAGGTGGAGACTTAGAAAGGTTAAATCTGTGTCCAGGAGCACAGAGCTAGTAACTGGAGGATCTGGATGTAGGTTTAGGTCCTTCCAATGTCAGAGTTTCTGCTCTTTGCCCTGTGTCCTGCTAACAAGATGCAAGCACCTGTGCATGTCTTTGGCCCCCATCAGCTTCTTCTGTTCTGTGACCCCTTAACATCAGGCCTCAGAATGGAGTTTCTCCCTCTGGAAAGTGCCAAGTGCAGCTAAGACTCAACTGTACTTCCTCCTGCCTTGTACCTTCTGTCTGACCCCAAGGCAGCTCTCATAAGACCAGGAGGCTGAGTTAGGATTGTGACGTTGCAGCTGGCGAGTGGCAGGATGAGCTACTGTGTGTGTTGCAGGTGTCCAAGGAGGGACCAGGCTCCCCAGCCAGCACTGGTGGTGGCCCTCTGTGACATAGCCATACTTTACTACCCTCAGTGGCTGCCCCCTCCCCCCAGACCTGGCCCAGTGAGACCTTGCACATTTGCTTTCCGGCTGGTGTTCTTCCCCCCTCTCTACCTATATCATAGGAAATCCCCTGCCAGCTTGAGGCTGAGATGCCCCCTTGAGCTCTGCTGCCCTCGGGCTGACCTTGCTGTTCTTTCAGAGCCCTCCCTGCCTGCTTCCGAAGTTGCTGATGAACCTCCCACCCTCACAAAGGAAGAGCCAGTCCCACTAGAGACACAGGTGAGGTGTCCCTTTGGCTTTTCATATTTCTAAGGGAAAAAATAAAGACAGCCGACCAGCAGCTGGGTTGCTAGCTTGGCACATGCTATGGAAGGGGCAAAGGCAGCCAGGGAGCTGGTGTCTCCAGTAGTAAGGCAGGGCAAGAGGTGAGTCGTCTGCCAGGAGGTCAAGGTGAGTGTTGGGGTTGTAATGCAGGTTTATGGGCAGGTTTGGTGAGAGGGATGGCCCTGTCACTTGGTATTCTTGCTGCTCCTAGATTGCAGAGGAAGAGGAAGACTCAGGTGCCCCGCCCCTGAAACGCTTCTGTGTGGACCAACCCCCAGTGCCGCAGACAGCATCCGAAAGCTAGCACTGTCCCAGAGCCCTCGCCTCCTGGCCCCTGCCTCTATTTATTGCATTCTGGTTCTGGCCATGCCGTGTTGCTGGGGTAAGGGCAAGCACCGGGGTCCAGAGTCTGCACTTGGGAGCCTTCTGGGCTGGACTTGGGGTTGGAGCATCATCTTCCCGTCCCTGGCACCTATGTCTGTTTGCTCTGAGAAGGGGAGCACTCATGTCGTTTTGCACCCCAAGTAAGCTGGAGTATCAGCCATCCCAAGGTTCATCTGTCACCACCAGGAAGCATTCTCTGCTCCAGAACCTCTGGACTGAGCTGCTGCGCTTCTTTGAAGAGAAAGAGATGTGGAAGGTACCCTCTGGAGAGGAGAGTGCCTAAGTTACTTGAACTTGAATGGAGACTGTAGATTCATGGACTTTCCCACAGGGCTAGGGCCCTGTAGGCTGCTGTTGGAGAAGGACTGGGTAGAGACACGGGAGGGCAGGAAGGAAGGGCAGAAAGTCCATATACATTTCCTGCCTCTCCTGGGCTCTCTAGCTGCTGACAGTCCTGTGCCCCTCTGGAACTGCCCTCTTCCCCCAACACACACACACACGCGCACGCGCGCACACCAACGCACACATGCACACAGCTTTCTCTGTACCTGTTCATTTCGTTCCAGCTTCCCCTGCCTCCTGCCACACTTTACCTAGCAGGGATCTGAGGTCTGACAGCAGTACCCACCCCCACAGTACTTCAGCTCACACTTTCTAGGAAGTCCCTTTTTCTTTGAAATCTGCATGTTTAATTGAACTTTGTGATTTTATTTTTTGTTTCAAAAAAGTTTAAGAAAATGAAAATGGACAACAGCAAGTGAAGACATATTTTAGCACTGAATAGAATATTTTTAAAATTAAACTATTTGAAATACGTCTTGTTTGAATCTGTACTTGTTCTTGTAGGTGGTGGGGGCAGGGCTGGTAGCATGGTGGTCAGGTGCTGGGCTAGCCCTGTTGGTGTCTTGCTTCCAGGGTGCACTTTCTGAGAGAATCGTCAGAGTTGGCATGGAGTGGGAATTGTACCTTTTTCCCTGTGCACAGGGAATACAACTATAGTGGGCGTGTTTTCCACAGCCACATGTACGTAGGAGGGATTTGTGAGTTCGTTATTTTACTTTTTTAATTGTAAGATAGCTATGCACAGTGGTGCACACCTGTAATCCCAGTGATTTGGGAGGCTAAGGAGGAAGATCATAGGTTCAAAGCCAGCCTCAGCAACTCACAAGGCCCTAAGTTACTTAGTGAGACCCTGTCTCCAAAAAAAGGACTGAGGATGTGGCTCAGTGGTTAAGCATCCCTGGGTTCAATCATCCCTGGTACCAAAAGAATTCTGGTAAAATACACAAAGAGGCACGCACATGCTCAAGAGGGAGGGACACAAAGAGACGTAAACTGGGATTTAATCTGGAGCATTTTGCCTCTGAGCCACATTGCCAGCTCTTTTATTTTGAGACAGGGTCTTGCTGAATTACCAGGGCTGGCCTTTAACTTGCTATCGTGCCTTAGCCTCCCAGGTAGCTGGGATCATAGGCATGTGCCACCATGCCCAGTGACATGTACTCTGTGTGTGTCCTGCATGAGCGAGCTGTGCTCACGCTGGGCTCCGTTGTCTCCAGCCCACTTTCAGCTCTCCCAGCGCGTGCAGTCCAACGGTGCTAACTATATCCTTGATGCTGTGCGGCCACCGTCACTGTCCAGCCCAGAAGTTTGTCATTACCCCAGAGACCTCCTAACCAATAATAAGCACTCCATTTTTCCCCTCCCTCCAGCCCTGGGCAACCACAAATCTGCCCTCTGACCATGAGTTCTTTCTTGTTCTGATTCCAAAGGAAAACCAGAGAGTCATGGTTGGAAAGAATTCTACATTCTCCATGTTCCAAGAATTTGAGTATTGTCTGAAGCAGTTCCTCTCATTTCTCATAGGGGCTCCAGGTATCATGATGAAACCAGAACACAGAGTTCTACTGCCTATTATCTTTAAAAGTTTTTTTTTTTTTTAATTATTTATTTATTTAAATTTTGGGTTTTCATTTCCCAGAAGAAAAGAGGCATAGTAGAAGAAAGAGAGGTTTGATCCTATGGGAATCAAGACCGAGACTAAGTCCTCCTGTCTTTTCCTTAAAGATTATTTAGAGCCCTCCAGTGTGGGACAGATGGATGGATGGATGTGTCCTATTGCAGGTTTGAAAGCCGTCCAGGAGAAAAATGTTCAGTTTTCAACCCCATCGCATATCATGTTGTGCCACCATCGTTTGGAGAAGGAAGGAGCGCCTAGCATCCTGGGGATGTGGCTGTGATCCCAGCAACACAGGAGGCCGAGGCAGGAGGACTGCAAGTTAGGGACACCCTGTCTCAAAACATGAAGAGGGCTGGGGATGTGACTCAGTGGTCAGGCACCCCTGGGCTCAATCCCCACTACAAAGAAAAAGCAGAGGGACAAGGTTGTATAAATGCATTGTCAGTCCCCACCACATAGTCTCCCACCATAAGTGATGAGGAGGAGGAGAAAAGAGAACCCAGCAAAGCAAAAGCAAGGGGAGGGAGGGGGAGAGAAGGAGAGAGTGCGAGCTCTTCTAAAAATGTTAACACTATTAGGTTGTCGAAAGAGTGTCAGATCCTGAAACTCTTGTGTGTGGTACCTGAAATAAGGTGGTGTGTGTGTGTGTGTGTGTGTGTGTGTGTGTGTGTATTGGGGATGAACCCAGGGCTGTACGCATGTTTGACAAGCACTCTACCACTGAGCTCTGTCTTCAGCCCAAGATGGCCTTCGTGTGTTTAAACAAAGGAAAGTATTGAAAGTACAATGAATAAGAGACGAAAAAATGACCAGGCAGATTTGAGAAGGAACCTATACAATTTCTTTTTTGTATGGGGAATGGGTACTGAGGATTGAACTCAAGGGCACTTGACCACTGAGTTACATCTCCAGCCTTATTTTGTATTTTTTATTTAGAGACAGGGTCTCACTGAGTTGCTTAGCGCCTCACAGTTGCTCAGGCTGGCTTTGAACTTGTGATCCTCCTGCTTCAGCCTCCTGGGATTACATGTGTGTGCTACCATGCCTGGCCAAGGAACCCATACAGTTTCTACAAATGAAAAACAGTTAGGAAGTAAAATGTCCAGACAAGGATAAGCAGGAGTGAAAAATAGCAAGGGGAATTAGCAGCTGACATTCATGGAGACTGCATGTCCTGATGCTAGAGCTGGGAAAGTAGGAAGTCAGGAATTCCATCCATCAGGGGCCAGTCCCTCTGTGTGGGACCACAACAGACACAGCGTTCTAGATTCCAAAGTAGAGAGAGCCTACAAAGGAACATGTAGGACGATGGAAAAGATACTATGGAAACCCTTCTCTTTCACTGACTTCCACTTTTATCATTGAAATTCAGGCTAGTGGCCTCCACCACCATCTTGAAATTGATAAGAATTGGGAAGATGAGAAGAAAGAAGACAAAGTCAAGGGCTGAGCCACAAGTTCTTCATGAACAACGTGTCAGTTCCCTCTGGGCAGTGGTAGGCCCTGTCCTTAATGCACATTTCAATGACCTGAGCCTGCCTAACAGTGCACTGAATGTGGGGAGCACTGAAGATGGACAGCAACTGAAGGCTGGAAAGGGCACAGGCACATGTTCAGTGGGACAGAGCTTTTCAGAGGTGATGAGGCCACAAAGGTCCCTTCCTGGTTAGTGAGGCAAAGACTGTTATAAGGAGGCCTCACACCATTCTGCCTGTGCTACCGAGGACACAGCCCTCCTTTCTGGTCAGTGCAGCACCCAGTGGCCACCGTGGAAGCAGAGAGCAGGCCTGAGCCAACGAAAATCAAAGCTGCCCACCTCCATTTCGGCCTCCCTAGCCTCCACAGCTGTGAGGAAATACATGCTGTCCTTTATAAATCAGTCTCCAGTATTTGCATCTGGCACTGTGGGTTGTGCCCAGGGGGCTCTACCACTGAGCTACATCCCCAGTCCTTTTTATTTCAAGACAGGGTCTCAGTAAGTTCCCCAAGCTGGCCTTGACTTGTGGTCCTCCCCCGTGGCCTCCTGAGTTTCTGGGTGCACCACCACACACAATCTTTTTATTTTTTAATGTCTCCCTTGTTCCAGCTTTGGCCAATTAGAGTCCCTCTATGCCGTCTCCTGTGCCCTTTGAACATGTCCTCATGATTCGAGCAATTCCTTACTTTTGGGTACAGGATGTTAAAAGACTCACTTTGGACATTGCCAGCCCCATTCATTTTCCCAGGGAGCTCTGCATCCTTTTCAGCAGGGAATATTTAGCAACCTAAATAAACCTAGACTTTGCTAATGAAGAAAAAATAAAAATTAAAAAAAGGAAGTAGACTAAGGACAGATTTTGGAGCTCTGTGCAGATCAGGCCAGGATTGGTTTTACTCCATTGGCCTTAGGGAGCCAACCATTGGGAGTGGTGGGATACTGTGGAGAGGGAGGAGATGGGAACCGGAGAACAACTGGAAGGATATTCACATGGTGTGTTTGTCTTTTTTTTTTTTTTTTTTTAGTACCAGGGATTGAACTCAGGGCCACTCAACCACTGAGCCCCATCCCTAGCCCTATTTTGTATTTTATTTAGAGACAGGGTCTCACTGAGTTGCTTAGCACCTCACTTTTGCTGAGGCTGGCTTTGACTTGCACTCCTCCTGCCTCAGCCTCTGGAGCCACTGAGATTACAGGTGTGTGCCACTGCGCCCAGTTGTGTCTGTACTTGTTGAGAGGAGTTGTATAGTCCTGTCAGTCTGAGGATAGAGCAGTGATAGTATGAAAGTGAAAAAGGTGAAATACAGTGAGAAAGATGGACGCAATACAGGAAACAAAATAAGAAAGAAAATGTAATCAGTCCATGATGTGAATCATCTGTGAATCGCACATAATCATAAGTTTATATACTGCCCATTGGTTTAACTGATCATAATATAATTTCGGTGATATGTTTGTATACATGTGTGGTGTTGGGGAGAATATAACAGATGGCAAAGACCAAAATAACAAATTTATTCATGAAGCAGGAAGGCCTCCATCCTACAAAATAGAATGAAAGCTCACATTGGGCAAGAGCAGCCAGGCATGGGTGGCTCAGTGACTTGGGAGGCTGAGACAGGAGGATCAAAAGTTTGAGGACAGCCTCAGCTATTTAGCAAGACCCTGTCTTAAAAAGGGATGGGGATATAGTTCAGTGGCAAAGCACCCTGGATTCGATGTCCAGTACCAACAGAAAAAAGAGTCTCCGTTGGGCAAAAGCAGAACACTGATTTTATAAGATAGGTACAAGAAAACGATTATAGGGGGGAAAAAAAGCTGATTGATTAACATCAGGTTACTTCTTTGTGAGGGTTAAAGCACAAGGGACTTCCTTTTTACTTTGACTCAGGTGGATTGAAATATGATGTTTCCAGGAAAAACTGGTCAAATTGGGACTTATCTGTTTTAAAATTTGGAAATGAGGTGACTCCATTCTGGCTTGGTCTGATCTGTTGGAGTCTGGTGAAGAAATTCAGTGTAAAATAACGGCCTCCCACAATTTTTGTTTAACAGAGGACTAAGTCTTCATCTTCCATGGAAAAAATTCAACAATATTTGAAACTGGAAACTGGGCTGGGCATGTATATAACCCAGTCATAGGCTACATGCTTGGCTCTGGACCCACTCCCCAGTGCTGTAAAACAAGTGCATAAAATAGCAAAATATTTGTTATTTAGAAATGTGGAGGTAAGGTTGGGCATGGTGGCCCACACTTGTAATTCCAGCCATTTGGGAGGCTGAGATAGAAGGATCACAAGTTCAAGGCCAGCCTCAGCAACTTAGTGAGACCCTGTCTTAAAAAATAAGAAGGGCTGGGGATGTAGCTCAGTAGTAAAATGCCCCTGGGTTCAATCCCCAGTACAAACCAAACCAAACCAAACCAAACAAAACAAAACAAAAAGGAAATGTGGAGGTAAATACCAGAGGAAACAGCTTAATGAGTTAAAAATGGAAGTCTGGTGGAGCAGACAGCAGGCAGGGGAGGTTGCTTCTGGGCTGCTTCATGTAAAACTATGATATGTTTTTGAACTATGTTTATGTTTCTTTTTAGAACTATGTATATTTTACCGACTAAGACATCATTTTAATGCAACTTAGAACATATGAAAGCAGAACATATGACATCAGAGTTGGCATGGTGGCTCACACCTGTAATCCCAGCCACCTGAGAGGCTGAGCAGGAGGATCCAAAATTCAAGGTCAGTCTGGGCAACTTAGCGAGACCCTATTATTGCAAAATAAAGATTTAAAAAGGGATAGGGATGTAATCGATGGTAGAGCATCACTGGCTTCAATCCCCAGTATCATAAAAAAATAGAGCAGTTATTACAGTAATGACAAAAGAATGTAGGAGGGACCCTATCAGGATGGTAGGAAGGGGAAATAGTTCAAGAATTTAAGCAGGTACATTTGACATTCCCTGGTTGACCTGTGGCTGCAGAACTCAAGAGAGAGATGGAAGTAATCAGTAGAAATAAGTCTGAGTCTCAGCCTCCACCTCTTTCTTGAGGTCTGCAGCCACAATTCAACCAGGGGCAATCAGTAGAAATAAAACCCACCAAGCTTCCATGGGTTTTCTCCCCCACTATTTGAATGAACTAATAGGGCAGAGACTCAAATGGGTTCTGCTCAGCAAGTCTCACCCTCTACTACCACTTTCCTCAGAGCTTCCAGATGTGTTCTAGATGGCTGTCCAGCGCCTGGAGCTCATCCTTGACTTCCACGTATGTAGAACCCTGCCTCTCCAGCACTGGAGTGGACTGCGGTCCATAGCAGTTCCAAGTGCTAAAATGACTTTGATGCCTAGATGCCCAGTTCTTGTGTGTCATAGATTTGTTTTTTGTTCTTGCTGTGAGACAAGTACTCTACTACTGATTACACCTCTAGCCTAGATGTGTTTTTGAAATATAAAAAAATTTCCATCATTTGTTTCTTAATGTTTGTGGAGTCTTTAGTCTGTCTGCTTGAAGTCTGCTGTTGGGTATCTGTTCCTGCTGAGGTCTGTCCTGTTATCGAGCTCCACTAATCTTGTTCCACTTAAGCCCTTAGTATCACTGCCACCCAACTGCAATTCCATTCTAAGTGGTCACTCCAGTTCAACCAACACAGTGGCCAGGATGACCGATTCCTCTGCCAATCTTATTGGATTCTTTTCTTTCCTTGGTACTGGGGATTTGTGAGAAATGACAGTCCAGTGCTCCATTTTCAGAATACAGCCGTAATTGGACCCAATTGTAGCCATTTTGATTATAGCCCTTCACTTTGATCCCCCCAATTTTAAAATTAGCTAATCAGGTTTATTGTACCCAAGCTCCTCCAAACAGGGCAAAGGGCAGTAATAAAAGTGGTTGGCCTGCCTACCCCTGCCGGCTCGCTAGCCAGGTTTCTGCAGACACCCTTCTAGCAGGAGCAAACACCTTACCCATCCACTTCTGAGCATGTTTGGTTGCTTGCAGTATTTCTAACAGGATTGAACCTAGGGGTGCTTAACCACTGAACCACATCCCCAGCCCTTTTTAAGACAGGGTCTCTTAAGGCTTCAAGTTACTGAGGCTGATGTTGAACTTGTGATCCTCCCGCCTCAACTTTCCCAGTTGTGGCGATTACAGGCCTGCGCCCCCATGCCTTGACCACCTGACCCAGTCTGATGTACAGAAGTTTTCATGGTCTTCAGCCTGCTGTTCTCTTGGCCTAGAATGTTTGGCCCTCATTTCTCTGTCTCGAGAATTTTTTTCTCTTTTCGCAATTCCATGCCATATCCTCTGAGAAGACTTCTCCCACTCATCTTCAAAGAAATGACTACGTGGCTGGGGTTATAACTCAGTGTAGGATCACCTGGGTTTGATTCTCAGCACCACATATAAATAAAAGTCCATTGACCACTGAAAAAAGAAAAAAGACATGGCTCCTGAAGGAAAATGGGCTCCCTTCTCCCTAGGTGATCAGAGGAGTCTTCATTAGTGATCAGGTGGCCTCTGACCAAGAATTTGGTGGGAAAATTTTACTTTTTTTCTTGCAATTCTGGGGATCAAATCGAGGGCTTCAAGCATATCAGGCAAGTGCTCTACCAACTGAGCTACCGCCTACCCCTGCCCCCAGGTTTTCGCTGTTATTGTCCTTTAATTAAACTTACTTATATACGGTGCTGAGAATGGAACCCAGTGCCTCACACATGCTACGCGAGGGCTCTAGTACTGAGCCACATCCCCAGCCCCCAGATTCTCTTGAAATGAGAAGAAAAGGAGACAAGGGTCTGGCAATGGCAGGCCACATTCAGGGACCTAGCAACGTAGCCCTGTTGAACAACAGGCTGAGAAGTGTACCCTGGGGCCACTGAAAAATCTTTGAACTAAGAAAGGCCATTTAATAAGGAGAGGATTTAATCAGCGCGTTTCTGGTTGTTCTGTCCAGATTCTGGACTCTGTGGGTGCCGGCTGCAGCCGCTCAGGCTCCGCGCCCTCCAGCAGTCGGCCGCTTTCTCGCTGCGCACTTATCACAGAACTCTTGATTTTTTGCGTCTGTTATATTTTTAGGGCAGTCTCTCCTCTTGTTTTTTTTTTCCCCCCGAGAGCATACAGCACGGCGCCAGGAACATCGTTGGGTGATGGTGAACACATCTGATGGATGAATGCACGTATTCTGAGATATCCTTTAACTTCTCATTCCGAAGACCCTCCTATGTTACCCTTTCCAACAAGCCTCGCCTAGGAACAAACGGAATACTATCTCAACCACACTCTCGTCCACAAGTTAACTTTGGGGTGAGCAAGGCTGGGGCTCAAGCCGTGCTTGGGCAGCACCTCTACGTGGGGAAGGTCTCAGGAGCGATTCCCGCCAACACCTCCTCGAAGTCCAACCCCACCCAAGCATTCCCGGGCGTGGCCCAGAGCGGCGCCTTTAAGAAGGGGGCGGAGCACAAGTGGAAAGACAAAGCCCCTGGCTGCGAGCTCCCCCCTCCCCCCTCCGGCGCACCACACGGACAGTGGTGCCCGGATGTCGATGTCGCCGTCGGTGACAGATGGCGCAATGTCTGTATGTGTGTAGGAGCTTCACTGGCCTGACCCTCCTTTAATTCGCAGCCTTTCGGTTCCCGCAGTCCCCCACATTTAACTCCGCCGCTGGTGGCCCGTGAGCCTGTCGCCAGCGCTTACATAACGTGACCTTTCACCTCTTCAGACTGCCCTCTAGTGCGCTGCAACCCAACTACGCAGCAGGGGCAGCGGGGCGGGACCCAGACGCAGAGCGGCAGCTGCTCCGAGCCAATAGGTAGTGAGCGCTGACCAGCTGTCCGCCTATTGGAGCATTCGCTATCGGCGCCACAGGGGAGCAAGTTAGTGTGTGCGCTGGCCGGGCGGGGGGAGGAGGGGAATCTCCCGCCATTTTTCAATAATTTCCTCCGGTGCCGCTGAGGAGGAGTCGTGACTGCCGGCAGTGGGGATCCGTGGCGAAGGTTGGCCGGGGTGGGCTGCCGATACGCGCAGCGCTTCGCGTAGGAGCTCTGCGCCCTTGCGTGGCTCCCCATGGCGCTCGCGCGGCCGCGCCGGCAGTGAGGGAGCGGGAGTTCGCGCCGCCCTCTCACCCCTCCCCTCCCCCACCGCCGGGAGCCAGCGCTCGCGCGGGGCCGCGGGGCCTAGTGCTGCGCCGCGGGCCGGGAGGACCGCCGCCGCCGCGATGGCGCCGCTGCTGGGCCGCAAGCCCTTCCCTCTGGCGAAGCCGCTTCCCGGGGAGGAGCCGCTCTTCACCATCGCGCACACGCAGGAGGCCTTCCGCACCCGGGAGTATCCTTTTCCAGCCGGCGCCGCGGACCGGGCGGGCGCGGGGCGGTCGGGGGGCTCGGCGCCGCGCTGGGGGCAGCTGTCAGCGCGCCCGGCCGCCGCGGGCCCGCGCTTCGGCTCGGCCCGCCGCTCCGGGGCCCGCGAGCGGGCCGCTGGCTGCCGCGGCGGGGCCGCTCACTTTGTCCCCGGGCCCGGCGACTGCGAGCGCACCTCCTGTCCGCTCCGCCTGGCCTTAGGCCCGGAGCGCCGGAAAGCGGGACTGGCTTGGCGCTTTTTTTTTTTTTTTTTAATTTAAATGAAGTCGTCAGTTCAAGTTTTAGAAATCTTGCACCCGCGCAGCCTCGTGATCCGGCTGGCGCCGGCCGAGTCCCCAGCCCTGCGGGGGCGCCGGGGCTCGAGCGGACCTGGGGCCGGGCTGAGCTGACAGCACCACGGGCGCAGGACCCGGGTGCATTTCCAGACCTGCCGGGGAGGCGGGAGGAAAGCCGTTCCCGCAGCCCCGGCCCTCCCCTTCCCTCGGAAGACGGAGGTTGGGAATTCTCAAGATTTGAAATTGGTGTTTGCTTTTTTAATAAGATGAAAATGTGGAGACGTACTTAAAGGGTTTGCGTTGTGTTGGGAACACGAGGCTGCTGTTGTAGATGGGAAGCCGAGGCTCTCTGCTCGTTTGTTCGGAGAGCTCTGTCGCGAGCCTGGGCTTTCAGAGTTTTCATTTTACTTTAAAGGCTGTGCGATGCTGGGGATGGAACCCAGGGCCTCGCGCGCTGCCGAGCGCCACACCACTGAGCCAGCATCCCCAGCCCTGGTGGATGGCTTTTATTTTACTTTTTTTTTTTTCTTAATATGGATGCTAGATCTATCATTTTAAAGTTTACATCTTAAAAGAAGATTTCTGAATCAAGCTTTCACGTATCCCTAGTTTTATCAGCCCTCGTCTTTTTTTTTTTTTTTTTGGTACCAGAGATTGAACCCACAGATGTGTTTAACCACTAAGCCAACTCTCCAGCCCTTTTATATTTTTAATTTTGAGACAGGGTCTTGCTACATGGATTAGGGCCTTGTTAAATTGCTGAGAGTGGCTTTGAATTTGCAATCCTTCTGTCTCAGCCTCTTGAACCTTTGGGGTTACAGACCTGCGCCACCAGGCCTACTCTTTGGAAAGACTAGATTTCTTATTTTGTGTGTGGCAGCATTGGAGCAAGTGTCCAGGTGAGCCCCCCCTTTAATTTCTCCTTGATCTTTGCGTTAATGTACTTGGTAGGATAATCTCATTCTTGTTTGTGAGTGCAGTTTGTGAATGTTGGGTGTTTACACACAAAGAGACTTGGAAAGTGAGTCTGGGCAATAAGAATTCTTTTGATGAAATATACGTATAATATTATGGAGCAGAAACTAATTTTGGAGATGGTGGAGCCTTGCCTGGTTTGCCAAGTGGGCCCAAAGAGTTGAGGATGACTTGTTAAAGGTCACACGCTCTGTAAATGATGTCAGGATTATAATCCAGTGTTCTTCCTGCCTAGTCCCTTCTAAGTATTTTGAGAGAAGGAGAAATGCCACTCCTTTTTATATTTTTCCTCTTTCGGTGCTGGGAATTGAACTCACAGCCTCAGCTGTTTTCCCTACCATTGAGCTACATCCCTAGTCCTTTTTTCAATCCCCAGTGCCATCAGAAAAAAAGAGAAGAGGGAGAGAGAGACAGAGAGACATGCTTAGGGAGGAGTTAAATTCCAAGTCGAAGAGGTAGTGAGTTAGGTGAAAAGGGCCATGGATAGCTAAATTAGGACTGGCAACAAAGGCTTTTCATGTCACTCAATGAAATCATTGAAATATATACATGTATATATCTGTATGTGTATATGTAAATGAAAAAAGACTTTTTGATGATAATTAGAAACTGTAATGTTAAATATTATGTATTTTGTAAGCATTCTTCATTTTTTATTTCCCATACAAGCATTTAGAACTCTTTTAACAAAGGAGTTCTTTAAGAGCATTAGATTTAGGGGATAAATTGCTCTCTTGGGAATGTCTACAAGTGGAAACACTTTGAGGATGGGTTTTGAACAATTGTACTGTATGGTTGGCAGGTTGGCATATTTCTTTATTAGGCTATTAGTGGTTTCATAGAGGAGAACAAATACATGGTTGAGTAACAACTGCATTTGAACTGTTGTTATTCTTAATTTATATTTATGGTTATATTTTTAATAGTATTCAATATTTTAATTTTCTCTTAATACTCACTTTTTGCCGGGGGTGGGGGCATCAGGGATTCAACTCAGGGGCACTCGACCACTGAGCCACATCCCCTAGCCCTGTTTTTGTATTTTATTAGAGACCGGGTCTCACTGAGTTGCTCAGCGCCCCGCTAAATTGCTGAGGCTGGCTTTGAACTCTGGATCCTCTTGCCTCCCCCTCCTGAGCTGCTGGGATTATAGGCATGCACCACTGTGCTCAACCTTTAATACTCACCTTTTAATTGCATATGTACTCCAGAAAATTTATATGGTATTTTACTGACTTAAAGCTGTGAGTTAGTATGTTCTTGAAGGTACAGTGTACATCTTCACTAAAAAAAGTTGTAAATAATTTATATATGTAATGACTGGGTGTTATATTGATTATGTTGATTATATTATGGATTTGAATTTATGATTTTACTTCCCAGGGTAGTACCACAGGCAAGACACTACATCTTAGTTGAAGAATGTGAAATTTTTCGGAGCAGTTCTTGATGTGATTATTTGACAGTAGGCTGATGATACATTGACTGTAATGAAGCTAGATTTTAAGCAGGAACTGAAGCTACAAACAGCTTGCTCTAAATTAGTATTTTTGTTCTGTTGATTCAACTATCATGATTACTAAAGTTTAGAAAATTAATTTATGACCTTTGTGGCATTATTCATACAGTTAATTTGCCTCAAGACAAGAATGACTAGAGCATTTTATTTATTTATTTATTTACCAAAGAAGCTTTACCACTGAACTACAAGCCCCAACCCTTTCTGTTTTTTTGAGACAGGGCTAAGTTGCTTAGTGTCTTGCTAAATTGTTGAGGGATTATAGGCAAGCACCATGGCTTCAAGTACTTTATTGAAAGAAACAATTTTTTCCAGGCTAAAGAGAACAAAGCAGCTGTATATTGTGGTGAGGAGGTAGCTGGCTCTTGAAGTCATAAAAAAGTAGATGCATAATGAGATGATCTATGATTTGAAAATATCTTATCATTTATAGCTTACACAACCTTTGGAGAATTGCTTTGACATTTTGTCTGCAATTATATGTGCAGGAGTTGCTGGAACATAAAAACCTCAATTGGCATTTGCTCTGAGTGGTTATTTGAGAATGAGTGACTTATTTTGGTAACCTAAAATCTGAAATAGGATTTAGAGGCAGCTGACTCAGTATCCTTCTAATGGGCTTTTTTTCTTGTCTTTTTTTTTTTTTTTTTGGCTCTACTGGGGATTGAACCCAGGGATGTGCTACCACTGAGCTATATTCCTACCTCTTTTGTTTTTATTTTGAGATAAGGTCTTGCTGAGTTGCCCGGCTGGCCTTCATTTTACATCCTCCTGCCCTAGTCTCCTGAGTAGCTGGGATTATAGGTATTGGTCACTGGCAAAACACCTTTTTTGTGTTCTAAGACCTAGATTGAAGCAGTCCCTGTGTGTGATATGCCTTTCTAGTAGTAAAGAGAAAGATCTGGAGGAAAACATAATGGCTTTTTAAGCCTCTTCCTGTAGGTGGCATATCTCACATCTGTTCACATCTATTGGTCAAAGCAAGTCCCAAGTGGGTGGGGATGTACATTCCTCTTCAAGAGGCATTGCAAGCCACAGGCAGTGGTTGGAGATGTAAAATCTTGTATAGGAAGGGGGTGAGTAGTTGGAATCAGTAATATAATGTATTATATTTGAAGGTTCAGGTGATGTTTCCTGTAGAAAGTTTTTTTTGAAATCTAAAAGACAATTAGAATTTGGTTGGTTGAAGAATAGAGAATTATATATTTGTGGCAGAGAAGGTATGATGAGTTTATGAATGTGTAGTATGAATTTGAGGGTTCTTGGCTTTTTTTTTTTTTTTTTTGGTACCAGGGATCAAACCCAGGGGCACTTAACCACTGAAGCACATCCCTAGCTCTATTTTTTTTTTTTTTTTTTTTAATTTAGAGACAGGGTCTCACTGAGTTGCTTAGGGTATTACTAAGTTGCTGAGGTTTGCTTTGAACTTTCAGTCCACCTGCTTCAGCCTCCCTAGCCACTGGGATTATCTTCACTTTTTTTGAGATGGGGTCTCACTGTATTTCCCAGGCTGGCCTCAAACTTTTGAACCCAAATGTTCTCCCTGCCTCAGCTTTTCAAGTTTAAATTGTTTTTGCCTTGTTTTGTTTGATGATACTGGGTGTTGAACCCAGGGTCTCACCCTAAGTGCTGATTGCTGAGCCACATCCCCAGACCCTAAAGGTTCTTGATTTTAAGAATTTGAAAGAACTTTCATATACCTAGAGTGAAGAAGTTACTTAGTAGTGAGTCATGTGAATAGGGCTGTGTCTTGTAGGCTTTTCTGAGATGGGGTAAGGAATTTGAACTTGGCCTTCATTTTAGTGAAAATTTTGAATAAAAAAGAAGTAGGGAGATCACTGTGGCTGCAGTGTCAAGAAGGGATCTTCAGCTTGGAGACTAGCTGCAAATGACTAGACTAGTGAAATAATCTGGGCAATAGATGATGGTGGTCTGAGAAAAGTTACCAGCCCTTGAGGTGAAGTTCAAGAGATGGATTTGAGATAAATGAACCAGATTTGGCAGAATTGCGATTGATTGGGGATTAGTCAAGGACGGTGTTTTCGTTTGGATTTTAGTGCCATTCCCCAAAATAAAGAATTCTAGAAGAACAAGTTTTTTTTTTTTTTTTTTAACACAACATCTTTATTTTACTTTTTATGTGGTGCTGAGGATCGAACCCAGCGCCCCACGCATGCCAGGCAAGCTCATTACTGCTTGAGCCACATCCCCAGCCCAAGAACAAGTTTTTAATTTTATTTTGTTTGTGAGTGGAATGAGATAGTGGAATATTCAGTTTGGATGTCTTATTGAGTCACTTATGCATATCCAAGGAAGTAGCCACATTGCTATTGGCTATATGGGTCTAGAATTTAGAGGGAGGTGACTGAGTTAGTATGAGAAGTTATTAGCATATAGATAATAATTGAAGTTACAGGAATGGATGAAGTGACCCAGCAGGAGAATGCTATATAGATAGCATAGTTTTTTTATGGAAGGGGCTGTTGGAAAGGTGTATATGAGGATAGATGGTACTTTCATTGTTGGAAAAAACCATAATCAATAAATATTTAGTATTTAAACATATCTGTATTCACTAGTTTTCTTTTAAAATTATTTTATAAATTAACAGAAAATAAATCTTAACAAAATCTTATCATGATTTTTAATAAATTGGAAGCCAGAGAATTGCCTCCCTCAGGGAAGGAACATATTTGCATCTCAGGGGGCCTGAGGACAAACACCTTTTTTTTTTTTTTTTTAATATTTTTTAGTTATAGATGGATGCAATATTTCAATTTTGTTTATTTATCTTTATGTGGTGCTAAGGATTGAACCCAGTGCCACAATCCCAGCCGGACCAAATACCTTTAAGTAAACAGGAGACATGAGTTTAAAAAACAAAAGATTAGGGCTGGGGATGTGGCTCAAGTGGTAGTGCACTCGCCTGGCCAGTGTGCGACCTGGGTTCGATCCTCAGCATCACATACATATAAAGATGTTGTGTCCCCTGAAAACTAATAAATAAATAAATAAGTAAATAAATATCAAAAAAAATTCTCTTTCTCTAAAACAATAAAAAAAAAACAAAGATTGAGTAAGATAAGGGTTTAGGGTGAGAAGTACAAAGGACCAGAGAAGATTACTACAAAAGAGGCTACTTAAAATGTTTGAAAATGTTATGACTAGGTGAGAAAGCAGGGTGGATTATATAATGGTTTGGTTATTGGAGCGAAAGGACTGACTTGAGAAATCTGTTAGTGGTTGAAGTTAGGGACTGAAGAGATGAGGATGATTTCCTGATGCCTGAGTTGGACACTAGCATCTGTGAGATTGGGACTGTCTGTTAAGGAGCCAGTTTGGGAAGAAGGGAAAGTAGTAACAATGAGTCTAGTTTAGAAAATGCTGGACTGGAGAAATCACTGAGGCTTCTTAGTGATACCAGTCTTGTATACTGTGTTTACGTGAGTCTACTTTTAAGGAGAATGAACTGGGCATGTTATTCCTGCTTTTTAAAATAACTAATAATAAGAAATTAATTTTATCTATTTATTTAGTATTGGGCATTTCACCACTAAACTACACCCCCAGTCCTTTATTTTTAAAAAAAATTTTAAAAAACTATATAGATTATTATTATTTTAAAATATTTATTTGTTTTTTAGGTGTAGATGGACACAACACAATGCCTTTATTTTTATGTGCTGAGGATCTAACCCGGGTCCCACCCGTGTGAGGCGCGTGCTCTACCGCTGAGCCATAATCCCAGCTCTATAGTATTTTTTAACATGGTGCTGAGGATTGAACCCAGGGCCTCACACGTGTAAGGCAAGAGCTCTACAGCTGATCTACAACCCCAGCCCCCTTTAATTTTTTATTTAATTTTATTTTTTATTACTATATTTTCTACTGGGCATTGAACCCAGTAGAAAATATAGTAATAAAAACTAACCGCTGAGCAATACTCCCAGTCCCCTTTTTTTGGATACTGGGTATTGAACTGGGGCACTTGACCATGGAGTTACATCCCCAGCCCCCACCCCTCTTTTATTTTTCTTGCTTTTGTTGGCCTTTATTTAATTATAGAAGAAAGTAAATACCTTTTCCTTTTTGGGCCATTTGTGTTTCTTTCTCTGTTAAGTGTGTGTCACATTTACCTATCTTTTTTTTTTTTTAGTTGTAGTTGGACACAATGTCTTTATTTTTGTGTGGTGCTGAATATTGAACCCAGTGCCTCACACATTTGAGGGGGGCACTCTACCAATGAGCTACAGCCCAGCCCACATTTACCTATTTTCTACATTTTCTTTTACATGGCCAGGGTATAAATCTTTGTAAACTTAGAAAAAACACCAATATCTGTAGTTTTATATACATATTTCAAATGAAATGCTCACTGTTTTCTAACATTGTTTATTGCTTGGAAAGACTCTTCATTATCAGAAAAGTTTAAACATTAATTTTGTAACTAACCGCCTAGATGACATTTATTATATTGATTTTAAGAGGCTTTTTTTTTTTTTTTAGTTTTAAGAAATTTTCTAATTAGATAACACTCTCATGTACAAGTGATGATGTTGTCCTTTCTTCTTTTCTTCCAGTGTCTATCTATGCCTCTTGATGTTAGTTTTCTGATTCTGTGTCAGAACATTGAGAGGTGGGACATAAAAGGAGGAAAGACTAACTTGGCTCAGAGGCTCAGAGGTTTCAGTCCGTGATCGACTGGCTCCACTGCTTTGGGGCCTGTGGCAAGAAAAAACATCCTGGTGAGGAACAGGTGGTGGCAGAGTCGTGCTAGTCAGGAAGGACAGAGAGGGAGAGGAAGGGGCAGGGGTTCCAATTTCCCCTTTAAGGCACACCCCATGTGACCTCACTTGTGTCTACTTGGCCCAATGTCCTAAGCCTTCCACCAGTGGTCACTAGTGCCACAGGCTTGACTCAGTCTGGGGGGCACTGGCTTTGGGGGGGACATAGAAGGCACAAGCTTCGCAGACTTCTCTCTGTTGTTTAATTCAGATGGCCTTTATCTCCTGAACAGAACTGAATTATCTTGTTAATCCCTCGCCTGCATCTGAGCTGGGATGCTGACACTGCTTCCCCATTAGGTGGTTCTGTGTCCCAGCCCTATATTGTACTTCATTTAGACCACAGAGTCTCACTAAGTTGCTTAGCACCTCGCCATTCCTGAGGCTTGCTTACCCGCCCCAGTGCTTTTTATTTTTTTAAACTTTGAGACAATCTTGTTAAGTTCCTGAGACTGGCTTTGAACTTGCCATCCTTCTGGCTCAACCTCCTAGGCTGCTGGGGTTACAGGCTTGCACCACCGTGCCCAGCTTGTTACTCTATTTTTGTTACTATTATTTTTGTGGTACTGGATGTTTAATTCAGGGACACTCTATCACTGAGCTACTCCCCAGGCCCTGCCCCCTTTTTTGAGGCAGGGTCTCCCTAAGTTGTGTAGGCTGACCTTGATTTAGGATTTTCCTGCCTTGGCCTCCCATGTAACTGGGATTTTTAGGGATGTGTCACCATGCCCATCCTAGTTTTATGAATTCTCAGTGATTGGGTTTCCATAGCATTTTATAAAAGTTGGACTCTTGTTTTTTACTGGTACTGTAATATGTTTAATCACTCCCATATTAGCACCATCCTTGGTGAGGAAATTGGATTTATTACTTGGATTTTGGCAGATTCAGAGAAAGATCTTTAGTAAGTGAAGTGGTTGCTAGTTCAGATTACCTGTAAGTTTGTCCCTATCATTTGCCTTTTTTACTGATCACAACCTTGGAAAACTAAAAAAGTCTTTATACATTAAAAATGAATACTTGTAAATTGGAAGACAATATTGATATTAATAGAAGGAGCTGTTCAAGTACTTTTATTTCAGCCACCATAAAAATGTGTCATTTGGAAAGTACAGGGATTGGCAGCTGACTCAGCAGCTCTCTAGTTGTAGTGTTAGTTGATTTCTTGTATGGCATCTGTTGCTGTGCATAAAGTAAATTCATTACTTGCCATTTGAATTTGAATGTGGCTGAGTGATGGTGAATTCTGTCAGGATGGTATGGAAAGTTACAGTATATTTGGCACTTATGCCAATATCTCCCCCTCTCTCTCATGAAGAGACTGACAATTACTAAATAATCTGGTAAATGTACTATTACTGGAGACAACATGAAAATGGATATTATGTCAAAAGTTATTTTTAGGATTTTAATTTTCATAGTGCTGGTAATTGAACACAAGGCCTCATGCATGTGAGGCAAGTGCTGTACCAATGAGCTATATCCCAAGCCCCAGAATTTATTTTTTAATCCTAGGAAGCAGCAAGTGTTCCCAAGGTAGGCTGGAATGCAGTTTTTTTTTTTTTTTTAATATATTATTTTATTTGTAGGTAGACACAATACCTTTATTTTATTTATTTATGTGGTGCCGAGGTTTGAACCTAGTGCCTCTCACGTGCTAGGCAAGTGTCTTACCACTGAACCACAGCCCTAGCCCTGGAATGCTATGTTAATATGCATTAGTATATGCATAAGAGTGTTATAAACTGCCTGTGAGAATGTGGTCATCTTGTTTTACTGTAGACTAATTTTTTTTAATTTATTTTATTTTTTGATACTGGGAATTGAACCTAGGGGCACTTTACCACTGTGCTATATCCCCAGACCTTTTTATTTATTTTTGTTTTTTCGAGACAGGGTCTTGCTAAGTTGCCCAGGCTGGACTCAAACTTGTGATCCTCCTGCCTTAGCCTCCTGAGTTGCTGGGATTACAGGCATGCCCTCCTGTGGACTGATTCTTAAACTTGCTACTCATCTGAGCTCTTATTCTTTTTTCTTTCTTTAAACTGGGATTGAGGGCTGGGGCCCTTTGCCACTGAGCATCCCTACTCCTTTTAATCAATTTTTTATTTTGAGAGAATCTTCTAAATCTTCTAGGCTGGCCTTGAGCTTATGATCCTTCTGCCTCCTGCCTTAACCTTTTGAGTTGCTGGAACAGGTGTTTTTCACTGTACCCTGGCACTGACCTCTTAAACTCTTAATCCCTATGCCTTGTTTTATTTTGGTTTTCCTTTTTATCCCCCCTTTGGAATTGGGGTTTGAACCCTGGGGCATTTTTACCACTGAGTCACATCCCCAGTCCTTTTTATGTTTTAATTAATTATTTTGGGGGTTAGCAAGGATTGGACTCAGGGACACTTGACCATTGAGCCACACACCCAGCCATATTTTGTATTTTATTTACAGACCGGGTCTCACTGAATTGCTTAGCTTTGAACTCGAGATCCTCCATTAACACTTTTAGGTCCCATCAGTGCCCCCTGCTTAAAGCCATATTTTCAGAGTACTTACAAGGTAAAAGTATAGAGCAAAACACTCAAAGGCTTGGTAAAACCTAAATAATTTGGCTTTGAACTTGAGATCCTCCTCCTTCAGCCTCCAGAGCCTCCGGGATTATAGGCGTGCGCCACTGTGCCTGGCAGAGCAAAACATTTTCAAAATTCAAGGGTATAACTTACACGTACACACATTGGGAAGGGTCGGGTTAAGTGTGTAAAAACTGATTAGGTCATTTTTATTTTGAGACAGAGCCTCACTAACTTGCTGAGAGTGGCCTTGAATTTGGCTATCTTCCTGCCTCAACCTCTTGTCAACCTCCTGAATTGCTGGGATTATAGGTGTGTGTCACTACTCCCAGCTATTCCTTTTTCATATGCTATTTTTTCTTGGGAATTTTTAGTACTGTGTGAGCCTTGTAAAGTGAAATGAAATTTTGTTGAATTGAGGAAATGACGTTTATACTAAAATACTAATATTTTATTTGTAAAATGTGATAAATCATTCTAATTGTACTTTAGTTCTGATCTTGCTTTGGACTTGCCACTTGAAAACCCTGGTTTCATTTCTGTCTTTTTTTCCTGCTATAAATTATAGAAATAGTATTGTAGATTTTTTTTCTATAAATAATTATTTTATGAGTATGGATTGGATGTCTCTGTTACTTGAATATTGTTTTCCTGAGCTGCTGCCAACAGAGAGTATGAAGCCCGCTTGGAAAGGTACAGTGAACGCATTTGGACGTGTAAGAGCACCGGAAGCAGTCAGCTAACACACAAGGAGGCCTGGGAAGAAGAACAGGAAGTTGCTGAACTGTAAGTAATAGAAGCCCTGCCTTCTGGCCCCATCTTCACCTTGTTAGGAAAGGATGGAATAGTAACTCTTAATGCAGTATTTGATTTCAAATATATGAGGCATTAATTGGAATATATATGATAGTGTACTGTATTAGTGTCAGGGACCTTTATCTTCGTGGTATTTTGCTAGTAGCAAAGTGGGGACAATACATATTTATTTAGGTTTTACCAGGCCTTTGAGTGTTTTTGCTCTATACTTTTACCATGTAAATACTCTGGAAATATGGCCTTAAGCAGGGGGCATTCATGTGACCTAAAAGTGTAAATGGAAACAGCAAAAAGGCATAAAGTTTTCTTTGTTTTGTGGTCATTTGAAATTTCAGATGATATTTACAGCAGATGTCAAAAACAGACAACAGTTTGAGGACAGTTTAAGTAGAAAGGGTGAATTAGGTGTCTTAAAAAATTCATCTGTTCAAAATGCCTAGTTGTTTGAATGATCTCTCAAAGAAAATATGCAGAATTTGGGCTATAGGTTATACAAAGAGATAAGTAGAAACTAGGGATGATAAAATAGTCCTTTTGGGAATTGGGAATAGGTGCTTTTTCTGGATTTCTCCTTGACTTGTAGCAGACAAGCAGGAGAGCATAGGATTTAGTAATTGAATACTAGTGGGCTCTTTGTGATGGGCCTGGTGATGAGTGGCTCTATCACTGACTCATTGGTCAAGACGTCTAACCTGGTGCCTCTTCTTTGCTTATTGGCACATTCTCTCTGGGATTAGTGTTATTTGTATTGTGTGTGTGTGTGTGTGTATGTGTGTGTGACACACACCTTATTTAATGTGCTAGACCAGGGGTTGGCCAACATCTTATAAAGGGCCAGTTTGTAAATATTTTAAGCTTTGTGGACCATATGGTCTCTTGTCTCAACTAAACTCTGACATTGTTAAACAGCTGTAGATATTATATAAAGAAATGAGTAGCTGTGTTATAATAAAATTACTTACAAAAACTAGCTCTGCCAGGGCCTGGTGGCTCACTCAGTGCCTAGGGCAGCTGAGGCAGGAGGATTGGCCAGCCTCACCAATTTAGCAAGGCCCTAAGCAACTCATCGAGACCCTGTCTCAAAATATAAAAAGGAATGGGAATGTGGTTCTGTGGTTAAGCACCCCTGGGATTCAATCCTTGGTACTCAAACAAACAAACAAACCAAAAAAACTAGCAGGATGCTGGATTTGGCCCACTGACTTCTATAAAAGACTGTAATTTTTTCCCCCTGGTGCTGGTGATTGAACCAGGGCATGCTAGGCAAGTACTCTGCTGTTGATCTGCAGTATCAGCCTTAGCCTGTAAACATGTTTTTTTTTTTTTTTTTTTTAATATTTATGTTTTAGTTATAGGTAGATACAATATCTTTATATTGTTTTTATGTGGTGCTGAGGATTGAACCAAGTGTCTCACACATGCTAGGCGAGCGTGCTACCTCTGAGCCACAACTCCAGCCCAAACTGTTTTTTTTTTTTTTTTTTTTTCTCCTTTTTTTTGAAACTGGAGATTGAGCTACAGCCCTATCCCTTATTTATTTTTAATTTTTTTGGTTATAGATGGATGCAATACCTTTATTTTATTTATTTGTTTTTATGTGGTGCTGTGGATTGAACCCAGTGTCTCCCTTATGCCAGGCAAGCACTCTATCACTGAGCCACAACCCCAGCCCTTGTTTTAAAATTTTGAAACAGGGTCCTGCTAAATTGCAGAGGCTGGCTTCGGAACTTGTGATCCTCCTGCCTCAGCATTGTGGGTCATTAGGTTTATATGTGTGTGCCACTGTGCCCAGCTAGCCTGTGAACTTCTTAAGGATAGAACTCATATTTGACTTATTCTTGAATTGGTTACAGTGCATAGCACAATCCTCTGCATTAAATAAGCAGATATTACTCACTTTTTTTTGCAAATACAACACTACCTTCTCCAGATGACTTTTTGGGAAAATTGTGTGTAAATATTCTTTGTAAATAAAAGATACCACCATTAGCCTACAAAAAGATAAAAAAGAGTAATAAAGGAGGATGTTATGGTTGTAGGAAATGTGATTATGTACCTGAAAAACCCAGTGAATCTGTTTAGTAAAAAGCTATTCTGAGCCAGAACGGTGGTGCACACTTGTAATCCCATTGGCTCGGAAGGCTGGGACAGGAGGATTGGAGTTCAAAGCCAGCCTCAGCAAAAGCAAGGTACTAAGCAACTCAGTGAGACTCTGTTTCTAAATAAAATACAAAATAGGGCTGGGTCTGGGGCTCAGTAGTCAAGTGGCCCCAAGTTCAATCCCTGGTACCAAAAAAAAAAAAAAAAAAAAAAGCTGTTAGGAACAAATATGAAGATTCAGTTTCAAAATGAAAAATAAATTGTTTCCCTACATACAAAGAAGTAAAGGTCAGATAGAATTTAGACTAAAGATACTAACCTGGAGATATTAGGAAAACTTCACAAGACTTCATGAAGAAGGTAACTTGGGTTTTTTTTTTTTTTTTTTGGTGGTACTGGAAATTGAACCCAGGGCTTTGCACATAGTAGGTAAGTTCTCTGCTACTAAGCCTCATTCCCCAGCCCTATGAAGATAGCATTTGACACTTGTATTTATTTACTTACTTTTGAGGTACTGGGGATTGAACCCACGGGGCATTCTCCGACTGAGGCATATCCCATCTTTTTTTTTTTTTTTTTTTTGAGCTTGTTATCATTAAGTTGCCAATGCTAGCCTTGAACTTGTGATCCTGTTGCCTCAACCTCCTGAGTTGCTGGGTCCCTGCACTGGTGAAAGGTTGGATACTTTGTACCAAAATGTTTAAGATAGAAAATGTTTATTTGTATTTAATTCAGCAAACAGTGGAGGATACCAGTATTTGAATAGGGGAGGCCTATGATAGTAGTTAGGCTTGAAAAGATTGTCTAGAAGCAGCATGTAGAAAGAGTTAGAGAAGGAGGGGAATCTTTGTAACTGGAATAGTAGTCATGCAGGGATGCTTGGCGCAGGAATGCATGGCAGGAATAAAAAGGACGAGATTAACTCTCTGCTTCTTCCTAAAAAGAGTTTAAAAAGCCACTACAGACTTTCTCAGAAAGGCATACACTTTTTTTTTTTTTTTTAATATTTATTTATTTTTTTAGTTCTCGGTGGACACAACATCTTTGTTTGTATGTGGTGCTGAGGATCGAACCCGGGCTGCACGCATGACAGGCGAGCGCGCTACCGCTTGAGCCACATCCCCAGCCCAGAAAGGCATACACATTAGCATATTAAAGATATTTAGAAGACCTGCAGTAGAGATACTTTTCACTAGGTTTTATATAATGGGTTTCAAACTTATTTGACCTTGGAACCTGTTACATCTGAGGGAAGTTCTATAGAATGTACTTTGGAGATGTTTTACTTGATTTGATTGCTATTAAAATATAGGAGGTGGATGGAGAAATTATTGAAAAAGATTAGGAGGTTATGAAATTTTATTCAAAGTAAAAATTCTTTCTAATTACAAAAGTAATGCGTGGGCTGGGAGTGTAGCTTAGTGGTACAGTGCTTACCTCTAGCATGTGCAAGACCCCAGGTTCAAGTTCTGTCACTGCCCCCCCCCCCAAAAAAAAAAAGAAAAACAAGAAGAAAAAAGGAAGTAACACACACTTGTTATAAAAATGTGTATGAGGGCTGGGATTGTGGCTCAGAGGGAGAGCGCTTGCCTCGAGTGCATTAGGCACTGGGTTCAATCCTCAGCACCACATAAAAATAAAATAAAGATATTGTGTCCACCTATAACTAAAAAATAAATATTTTTTAAAAAATGTGTATGACATGGAGTAAAGGAATCTGAACATTATTGTCCAGCCTCACTCTCCAGAAATAACTAGCCATAGACCATGGAGCTTGAAACCTGAGTTTAATGGAAAGAGAGTGAATTTACAGGGGCCAGGAAAAGCCTCTTGGAATTAAGGAAATCTGAAAACATCTTGGAAGGTTGATTAAGCTGGGAAGAGGACAGAGGTAGCCAACCACCTTAACAAAGTCGGGGAAACTGGAACATATTGATCGTGATTGTAGTATAGTAGATACCTTGGTGGATTAATTCATTGTAAGAGTATGGTAATAGATACAGTATAGAAGTCAGTAGTTATGAATCGCATAGAATGATGCAGAATACTTCTTATTTTATTTATTTATTTTGGTGCCGGGAATTGAATTTAGGAGCACTGAACCACTGAGCCACATATCTAGCCCTATTTTGTATTTTATTTAGAGACAGGGTCAGAGTTGCTTAGCACACGCTGTTGCAGAGGCTGGCTTTGAACTTTCAATCCTCCTGTCTCAGCCTCTTGAGCTACTGGCAGAATATTTCTTATATATCACATTGTATCATGGTAACACAAAACCTAATACTGGTCTGCAGTTGTAGTTTTGTGGCAAATCACTTGCCTAGCATGCGTTGGGTTCCATCCCAGCACTACTACCAAAAAAAAGCAGAACAAAACAAACCTAATACTGGCATTTGCACTAATGTTCTCATCCCCCACTCCTAATCCCCCCAAAACTACAAACCTTGGAATAAATATTAAATTATCTGGTCAAAATTGCATATCTAATAACTGTCCATTAAGGTTGCTTCCCATTTTCTGCTAAAAGAATCCAGCAGTGGGGGCTGGGGTTGTGGCTCAGTGGTAGAGCACTCGTCTTGTGCATGTGAGGTCCTGGGTTCGATCCTCAGCACCACATAAAATAAATAAATAAAGGTATTGACAACAACAACTAAAAAATAAAAAATTAAAAAAAAAAAAAGAATCCAGCAGTGAGTATCTTAAAGTATATGTTAGTTTTGATGAGTATTATCCAGTTGCTTTCTAAAAGGGTTGAAAAATTAGGCCATCAGCAGTGTTTAGTTGCCATATCGGGTATGATAGTTAAGTATTTTTTGCTAATTTATAACTGAACAGTGGTACCTCATTGTTTTACTTGTAAAGGCTTTGGGATTTAAGTCATGGTTTCAACGTATTAACTATTCCTGATATAATTTCATTATCCATAAAATGAAAATTCTAGATACCTCAAAAGGTATTGTGAGAAGTAAATGAGTGAACCAGGCGTGGTGGTGCATGCCTATAATCCCTGTGATGTGGGAGGCTGAGGCAGAAAGATTGCAAATTTGAGGCCAGCTTTAGCAACATAGACCCTGTCTCAAAATAAAGTGAACTTCGGGTGTGGCTTGGTTCTAGAAATCTTATAGGTTTAATCCCCAGTCCTGGGGGTAGGGGGTAGGGAATGAATGGATGCAACTGAGAAATATCACAAATATAATCCAGTCTTCCTAACTAAAAACTGGATAAAGGGTAAGAATAAATTCATAGCTGAAAAGAAATTCATTCTCCAAAAACCAATTAATGGGAAAATATTTAAACTTACCTATAATGTGCCTGTTATTTTCATTTATAGATAAGAAAGTTAACCTATGTAGATCAATTGACAGAACTACTGTAAAAAGTTTTTCAGTTTTTCCCCTGTAAACTGTATGTTTTTTAATCTTTGTATTCTCCTGTGCTGTACATGTATTTGCTCAAGAAATATTTGCTTTGCTGTGCTTCTAATACTGCTCTCAAAAGCTGAGTCTTAAAGTTTGAATTGACCTGAATTAAATTAAATATGTGGATAGGTTTTCTTCAGTTTTTAGTAGCTAACAGCATATTTACTTAGTTTGAAGGAGGAATTTCCAACCTGGTACGAGAAACTTGTTCTGGAAATGGTTCACCACAACACCGCCTCCCTGGAGAAGTTAGTAGACACTGCATGGCTGGAAATCATGACCAAATACGCTGTGGGTGAAGAGTGTGACTTTGAGGTAAGTGTCTGTCTCTCCTATGATTTCATCCACTAATTCAGAATTGAAACTTCTGTCATAGACTACAGAGCCTATTTGTACATGTCTAAAATTGTATTATGTTTGATGTCTGGTTCATATGATATCAGGTATTCTGAGGACCAATTTTAGAATCACACTGACTATGTGGGAATATTTAATTCTGTGATTATTGCTACCTGGGTACCACTATATCTATCTTTGCTTTCTCTTTGTTTTTTCTTTCTTTTTGGTAATTCTGTTATCTTGGGTGTTTTTTTTTGGTAATTTTTTCATACTTTAAAAGACTTTCAAAAACTTCAACAGCTGGTTATGGTGGCACACACCTGTCATCCCAGTGACTCAGAAGGCTAAGGTAGGAGCATGACAAGTTGGTACGCCAGCCTCAGCAAGTGAGATCCTGTGTCGAAATAAAAAACAAAAGAGCTGGAGTGTAGCTCACTAGTAGAGCACCCTTGAGTTCAAGTTGTTACTATAACCATGATGAGAATAGACTTTTCTACTTAAACTTGTTTTTTAATTTTACAGCCCAAATAACTACAAGAAAACTATTATAGAAGCAATACCTAATAGACGAATGGATAAAAAAAATGTGGCATTTATACACAATGGAGTATTACTCTGCATTAAAAAATGACAAAATCATAGAATTTGCAGGGAAATGGATGGCATTAGAGCAGATTATGCTAAGTGAAGCTAGCCAATCCCTAAAAAACAAATGCCAAATGTCTTCTTTGATATAAGGAGAGTAACTAAGAACAGAGTAGGGTCAAAGAGCATGAGAAGAAGATTAACATTAAACAGGGATGAGAGGTGGGAGGGAAAGGGAGAGAGAAGGGAAATTGCATGGAAATGGAAGGAGACCCTCAGGGTTATACAAGAGTACATACAAGAGGTAGTGAGGGGAAAGGGAAAAATAATACAAGGGGGAGAAATGAATGACAGTAGAGGGAGTAGAGAGAGAAAAGGGGAGGGGAGGGGAGGGGGGATAGTAGAGGATAGGAAAGGCAGCAGAACACAACAGACACTAGTATGGCAATATGTAAATCAATGGATGTTTAACTGATGTGATTCTGCAATCTGTATACGGGGTAAAAATGGGAGTTCATAACCCACTTGAATCAAAGTGTGAAATATGATATGTCAAGAACTATGTAATGTTTTGAACAACCAACAATAAAAAAATAAAAATAAATAAATAAATAAATAAAAATATTGTTAGAAGAAAGAATAAGTGACATGATAGACATAAATACAATAAATTATTTTTTGCAAGTAAAAAAAAAGAAGCAATACCTAACATTAAAGCAATCTTTATATAATTCTTTTCTTCACCTTGCTACTAGGGATTGAACACAGAACCTCATACATGCTAGGTAAGCATTCTCCCACTGAGCTACATCCCCAGCCATTTAAAAAAATTTTTTTAAACAATTGAAATTATTTTTGGTACTGGGGATTGAACCCAGGGGCACTTAACCACTGAGCCACATCCCCAGCCCATTTAAAAAAAAATTTTTTTTTTAGTTGCAGATGGACACAATATTTTTATTTTACTTATTTATTTATATTTATGTGGTGCTGAGGATCGAACCTGGTGCCACACACATGCTAGGCAAGCACGCTACCACTGCCTGTTAATTTCATTTATATTACAACTACAGCACCCCCGCCAGCCTGTTTTTATATTTTATTTAGAGGCAGGGTCTCACAGAATTGCTTAGGGTCTCGCTAACTTGCTGAGGCTGGCTTTGAACTTGCAATCTTCCTGCCTCAGCCTCCTGAACCATTGGGATTAAAGGCATATGCTATCACACCTGGCTAAGAATTTAAATTTAAAAAAAATTTTAAAGTTTTAAAATTTCAAATAGCTTATTTAGGTTGATATGTATCAGATAAGAGAACTGGTGGTTATTCCTTCTCAAATAGCCTAAATAAAATTGCTTTAGAGAGGTTCTGAAAATATATTCTTAGGTCCATGCTTGAGACTTCAGGAGGTTTAGAACAGGTCCTAAAGTAGCTATTCTAACAAGCTGTAGGATGGTAATGATGCCGTTACATTGGGCACCACACATTGAGTAGTAGTGGTTTAAACAATAAAGGCATTTGATTATGTTAGATTAAAAAGTCTTAGAAGTAGACAGTTCCAAGGTTGGTGTAGAGGCTGGATGATACTGTCAAGCTCTCTTGCTTTTTTCAGTGTGTTGAGTTTTGGTCTTTAACTTTATTGCCTCTTGGTGTGAAATTGTGACTGTATTCAGAGTGAGGAAATGCTTTTCTTTCTTTTTTTCTTTTGACATTGCTGAAGATTGAACCCAGGGCCTTGACCTTGCTAGGGAAGTACTCGATCACTGAGCTACATCCACAGTCCTCAAAGTAATGCCTGTCTAAGTAGGATAAGAAGATTTTCCAGAAGAATAAAAGATAAAGTGTCCCCTTTATCTTTACATGTCATTGGCTAGGTCTTGCCTTATGTATCCATCTTTATCTGCAAGCTGAGAAAATGAGTATTTGCCTTTTTTCTTGAAAAGTCAGGCTGGCCGGACAGAGGAGAGAGTGGGGGGGACTAGCTTAAATAGCCAGTTCAGCAATTATATGTGCTACAAAACAGCCAGTAAGTATGAGGTCAAGATTCAAACTCGTGTTTATGGTTCCAAAGTCTTCCTCCTTTCTTGTTTCACTTATTGATTCTGATTTCCTGTATTTTGTAGCTGCTTCTTTTTCATTTGTAATGTTTGGGATTGCAGGTGAGTTTTTGTTTGTTTTTTGATGCTTGGGATTGAACCCAGGGCCTTGTGCATGTGAGGGAAGCACTCTACCAATTGAGCTATATCCTCAGTCCCTGCAGGAGGGTTTTTAAAGAAAATTTTTTTAATATTTATTCTTAAGTTTTAGGTGGATACAATATCTTTATTTTACATTTATGTGATGCTGAGGATCGAACCTAGTGCCTCGTGCATGCTAGGCGAGCACTCTACCACTGAGCCACAACCCCAGCCCTCGAAGGAGGGTTTTAATCACATATTTTTTATTAGTGTCCTGGCAAGAAACAGATATCATACTTAAATGATATAATTGAATTGAGTTTAATAAAGGGCTGTTGACAACATACAACAGTCCAATCAGGGACAAGGAAACTATCAGCCAGTGGGCAGACTCCATTTCTAAACCCCAAGGAAGCAAGGAGAGGGAGAAAATGACAGGAATTTGAAGAGTAGCTTAGTTGTCAAAGAGTACTTTGTAATGAGATTTAACCAACCTGCTAGGGAGGCATTAAGGGAGTAAATAATACCCTAACCTCACTTTTCTTCTACTGTCTGACTTTCTCCTAATACTTACCAGGGACTGAACTCAACCAAATCTGGAGAGCAAGGGAGGGAGCCTTTTGGTATGAACCAGTAAGGTCAGCCCATGTAGGCATAGAACAGTGTGGAGAAGAATGGTGATGGATTTGAAGTGGCAGAAGGAAAATATTCTGCACATATATATGCAAGATGGAAGAAGAAATGTTTGAGGCAAGAGAGGAAATAATTAGGGGGATATTTGCTTATAAACATGAAAAAATGTTTAAGCTCATTTGTAATAAAGGAAATCAAATGGAAACTATAGTGGGATAATATTGTAAACATAAGATGAATAAAGTAATAACAAGAACTTATGATGCTCCTACCTCAGCCTCCCTGCCATTGAAATTTCAGGCATGTGTTACTACACCTGGCTTTTGGTTACTTTTTATCTGTGACACGTTTGGCAAGGCACTGTATTCTGAATGTTAGTTTTTTTTTCTAGGTTTGAATACACAATTATAGTTGATTTAAAATATAGCTTTATTGAAGCTAGGCATGGTGGTGACTGCCTGTAATCCCAGTGACTGAAGAGGCTGAGGCCGGAGGATCCCAAGTTGGAGGCCAGCCTAGGTAACTTAGTGGCATACTGTTTCAGAAAAAAAAAGAAAGAAAGAAAGATAAGGGAGCTGGGGATATAGCTCATGAGGGTAGAGCAGTTGCCTAGCATACATGAGGCCCAGGGTTTAATTCCCAGTAAAATACACACATGCAAAATCCTTATTGCATTACAATTGACATGTTATAAACTGCGCATATTTAAAAACTTATAAGCTGGATGTAGTGGTATGTGCTTTAGTTCTAGCTACTGAGAATCTAAGGCAGGAGGATTGCTTGAGCCCAGGAGTTTTGAGACTACACTGGATACCATAGTGAAATCCCATGTCAAATAAATAAAATGTACAGTTTGACAGATTTGGAGACATTTTTTACATTTTACACCTGTGAAACTTGCTGTAATCACTATAGGGAATATACTCCTCATACCTAAAACTGTACTTATGCTCTTTTGTAATCTCTTCCTTTTCCTTCCTGGTCCCCATCACTGTTCTGTTTTCTGTCAGACCATTTTCTAGAGTTTTATATAAATGGATCATTTTGTATCCTTTTTTTTCCTTTTGGTCTGGCTTTTTTACATTCAGCAAAATTATTTTAATGTGCATCCTTATTACTGTGGTATCAAAGGTTGTGCTTTTTATTGCTTAGTATTCCATTCTATGTGTAGACTACAGTTTGTTTATCCATCACCCATTGATAGATACTTTGTTTGTTTGGGCTAACAAACCTGCTATGAAGATATGTGTACAAGTCTTTGTATGAATCTAGATTACTTTAACTCTTGGATACATACCTAGGTGTGGAATGACTAGGTCACAATAGTACTCATAGGTTTTTGTGTTTTTTTTTAAGATGTCGATGAACCTTTATTTTATTCATTTGTTTATATGCAGTGCTGAGAATCAAACCCAGTGCCTCACATGCTAGGCAAGTGCTCTACCATTAAGCCACAACTCCAGCACCCGATAGGTTTAACTGTAAAGAAATTGCCAGACTGTTTACGGAGATGGTTAAAACTGTTAAATTTCTACCATCAGTTTGTGAAAGTTCCATTTCATCACATTGGTGTCTACACTTGGTATAATCAGTTTTATTTTTATTTATATTTTGGGTACTGGGGATTTAACCCAAGAGCACTGTACCACTGAGTAACATCCCCAACCCTTTTTATCTTTTGAGATAGGAGCTTTTGAGATAGTTGCTTAGGGCCTCTCTTTGTTGCTGAGGCTGATCTTGAATTTGTGATCTTTCTGTCTCAGCCTCTCAAGTGGCTGGGATAACAGGTGTGTGTGACCATGCCCAGCCAGTTTTTTAAATTAAAAAAAAAAATTTAGCATTTTTAATAGATGGTTTGACTTGTGGTTTCAATTTGCATTGCCTGTAACAGCTGATAATACTGAGTATCTTCTGTGCTTGCCATCCATTTATTCACATTTTCTTTGGTAAAATGTTGGTTTAAATTTTTGTCCCTTGGGGCTGGGGATGTGGCTCAAGCGGTAGCGCGCTCGCCTGGCATGCGTGCGGCCCGGGTTTGATCCTCAGCACCACATACCAACAAAGATGTTGTGTCCACCGAGAACTAAAAAAAAATAAATAAATAAAATTAAAAATTAAAAAAAAAATTTTTTTTGTCCCTTTAAAGAAATGTATTGTTCTCTTATTTTTTAATGTTCTTTATATATTCTGGGTGTAGTGTTTAAAACATTGTAATTAAACAACACTGTCATCTTTTATTCTTTTTGGGGGGCGGTACTGGGGATTGAACCCAGAGGTGCTTAACCACTGAGCCATATCCTGAGCACTTTTTTATATTTTATTCAGAGACAGGGTCTCACTGAGTTGCTTAGAGTTCACTAAGTTTCTGAGGCAGGCTTTGAACCCAAGATCCTATTGCCTCAGCCTCCCAAGTAACTGGGATTACAGGATTAATTCCAAAGGTGGGATTACAGTGCACCTTTGTTTTTTTATTTTGAGACAGTCTGGCTTTGTTGCCCCACTGGCCTCTTACTTGTGATTCTCCAGCCCTAACCTCCCAAGTCACTGGGACTATAGGCATTCTCTACCATGCTTGGCTTGTAGTCCTTACTCTTTATGCCTCATAATAGAATTTCAAAATTCATGAAACAAAATTGGACAGAAGTATAAGGAAAAAAAGAGAAATCACATCTATAGTTAAGAGATTCAGCACTTCCCCTTCCTAAAAATTGATGGAAAAGGTGTTGCAAAGTAGTAATACTTTGTAGTCCTAGCAGTTTGGGAGGCTGGAATTTGAGACCAGCATGGGCAACTCAGCAAAAACCTGTCTCAAGAAATAAAAACAGGCCTGGGGACATAGCCCAGCAACAGAGTGAGCGCCAGGTCCATGAAGGCCCTGGGTTCAAGTTCCTGTATCGTAAAATAAACTAAAGAGCAACGACGATAGAAAATCTTGGAATACCACTATAAGCCATTATAAATTACCAATATGAAATATTTTACCTGTCTGGGGATGTAGCTTAGCCGCAGAGGGCTTTCCTAGCATAGGTGAGGCCCTGGATTTCATCCCTAGCACTGCACTGCACACACACACACACACACACAAAAACAAAAACAAAAACCTTAAAAACATCAGAGTACACATTCCTTTAAGTGAATAATTTACCAAAACAGACCATATTTTAGGCCATAATGAAGTCTCAAGTTTGAAAGGATTCAAGTCATTCTGGGTATAGTGGTGAAAGCCTATAATCCCAGCGGCTCAAGAGGCTGAGGCAGGAGGATTTCAAGTTCAAAGTCAGCTTCAGGCAATTTAGTGAGGCCCTAAGCAACTTAGTAAGACCCTGTCTCGAAATGATGAATAAATAGGGCTGGAGGATGTCGCTAAGCACCCTGTTAATCCCCCCCAAAAAAAGAAAGAAAAAGTATTTAATTAATTATAAATTAATATCAATTGTCTGGAAATCTTTAAATAACTGGAAACTATGTACTTTTAATTTATAATTTAAAGAATAAAATATTCTGAACCGAATATGAAAACAATATTAAAATTTGTAAGCAGTTGCTAAAGTGGTACATAAAGGAAACATAGCATTAACTACCTGTCTTAAGTCAGGTCTGGTGGGACACACCTATAATCCGAGCTTCTGGTGGCAATTTTGAGATCAGTCTGATTTAGTGGAATCCTGTCTCAAAATACAGTTAAAAGAAGGGTTAGAGAAGTAACTCATAGGCAGAATGCTTTCTGGGTTCACCCCCAGAGCCACAAAAAAAGGATATAAGATCAATATATAAAATTATAATTTGCCTTTTTGTATACTAGCCTCCACAACTTGGTGAGACCCTGTCTCAAAAATAAAGAGTGACCTGGCCACAGTGGCACATGCTTATAATCCCAGTGGTTTGGGAGACTGAGGCAGGAGGAACACAAGTTCAAAGCCAGCCTCAGCAACTTAGCCCCTGAGCAACTCATTGAGACCCTGTCTCTAAATAAAAAGTGCAGAAGGGCTGGGGACATGGTTTAGTGGTTAAACGCTGCTGGGTTCACTCACTGGTACCAAAATAAATAAGTAAAAAATACAGAGTGGAGGTTGCAGCTCTGGTAGTGCTTGCCTAGCATGTATAGATCCTTGAGTTCAGTTCCCACTACCCCAACGCTGATGTACAAAGGAAGTTCTTGAACTATATTTATGCATATTTTCAGCTGTCGCAGTGATAGCCCTTTGACCGCACATTTGTACATGAATTATGAACTAGGTCATGATCATTTTACTTTTCAGCTTAGAAGTCTGAGAACTAAAAGTTCATAGTGCTTTGATGCTTCAGAATTTTAGTGAATTTTTGTTGGGAAGAATCTATATTGGATCATATTGTTCAACTCTTCTTTTCTGATAGTCCAACTCTTTAGGTTTCTAGTTCTTATTTATTAGATATCTGATTTTTCTCTTCTTTATAGGTTGGGAAGGAGAAAATGCTCAAAGTGAAGATTGTGAAGATTCATCCTTTAGAGAAAGTAGACGAAGAGGCCACTGAGAAGAAATCTGATGGTGCCTGTGATTCTCCATCAAGTGACAAAGAGAATTCCAGTCAAATTGCTCAGGACCATCAGAAGAAGGAGGCAGTAGTAAAAGAGGATGAAGGACGGAGGGATAGTATGTATGATGCCAGCTTTGTCATGGGACCCTGTCATTTTATTATACATACATCTTTTAGAGTTCTCCAAAAACAAAGATGTAATTGTAGCCAGGCGAGGTTGTGCATGCCTGTAATCCTAGTGGCTCTGGAGACTGAGGCAGGAGGATCGCAAGCTCAAAGCCAGCCTCAGCAATGGTGAGGTGCTAAGCAACTCAGTGAGACCCTGTCTCTAAATAAAATACAAAATAGGGCTGGGGGTGTGTCTCAGTGGTTGAGTGTCCCTGAGTTCAATCTCCAGTACCAAAAAAAAAAAAGTCTTTTTTTTATATAGACATGATCTTGTTCATTTATCATTCAGAATATAACCAAAATAATCACAAAATGAATGAAGATTTACATCTCCCTAAATAATTAATACCATTGGGAAGTCAATTTCCTATAGTTGCTAAGTACTAATCCCTAACTACTCAAAATGGCAAAGTATTCTTTCTTTTCCTCCTTTTTGTGTGTATATATATATATATATATATATATATATATATATATATATATATAAAACATTGTGAATATAACTAATGGCAGTGAGTTGTACATTTAAAAATGGTAAAATATGAAAATATAGTGTTACATACATTTTACTTCAATAAAAACTTGCACAAATATTGCCCAATATTTAGGGATACTGAAGGAGCTGATAAATATTAGAAAATTTAATCTGTGTTTCAGAGTCTCGTTTTGATTTGTTTAGATATACATGACAGTAGAGTGTATTTTGACATTTTATATATCCATGGAGTATAACTTATTCTAATTAGGATCCCATTCTTGTGGTTGTACATGATGTGGAGTTTCACTGGTCCTGTGTTCACATATGAACATAGGAAAGTTATGTCCGATTAATTCTACTGTCTTTCCTATTACCATCCTTCTCCCTTCCCTTCATTCCCTTTGTCTAATCTGGTGAATTTCTATTCTTTCCTCCTTGCACCCTTATTGTGTTAGCATCCACATATCAGAGAGAACATTTGGCCTTTGTTTTTTGGGGATTGGCTTATTTCACTTAGCATGATATCCTTTACTCTTAAAGTTGAAAATATGTGCTTATGTGTAAATTGGGGTGATCAAAGTAGGAGGGGCAAATTTTATTCTAAACCTTACTGTTTCTCACAGTGCAAACCAGTGTGGTGATTTAAGGGCCTTCCTTTTGTTTTCTGTGATCTAAGTTCCTCTCATGGGAGCTGCTATAATTCTGAAATACAACAATGTCTAAAAATAAGTTTAGGTATCTGGAGGCTCTAACAATAATTTTTTGAAAGTTGAAGAACAGGAACACTGCCCACTGAGAAAATTATTCAGTCTCAGATCTTCATTTAAAAAAATTATATAAATAAGGAATTTAGCTGAATTATGTTCCTTTTGTTTCCAAAAGCATGTGCACAATGTAGTGTGTGTTAATCCATGACTGTCAGTATTAAATAATTTTGCCATATTATTCAATTCTTACAGATATTGGATTAGAATGTTGTTACTTTGGAGTGTCATATTGTGTCATTAATTCTGTGTTTTGGTTCCAGATGTTTTAGATATATGCAGATGGTTTTATATACGTACTTCCCTGTAGTCTAAAGGAAGTATAACTAGTTGTAGTTGTAGCTGGCCTTCCCTACTTGTTGATATTTCAATTTTGTTTTCTGGTCTGTTTTATAAATGCTTATGTTTATGTTTTCTAGTTTTTCTCTTTAAAAAAAAAATACTTTTTTGTAGTTGTAGATGGACAGCATATCTTTGTTTATTTTTATGTGGTGCTAAGGATTGAACCCAGTGCCTCACATGTGCAAGGCAAGTGCTCTGCCACTGAGCTACAGCCCCAGCCCTGGTTTTTCTCTTTTTGATACTGAAGTTTTATAACATGAGCATTAGTTACAATCCCCTGAGGTTGTTTTGGTAAGGAATTGACATTTCTAGAATCAGATCATTAGCATACCAATAATATATTACACTCATTTTATGCCTGAAGTATTGTGTACCAGGAGCCCCAAGTTTTAGGCTTTGACTTTTCTTTTTTTGGCAGTATTGGAGATTGAACCCGGGGCCTCATGCATGGTAGTCAAGTGTTCTACTACTAAGCCACATCTCCACCCGTTGAATTTTTTATTGTTTTTTTGTGGTTTAATTATTGAGATCTAATGTCATTTGCTATTATTCAGCTAAGGAATTAATGTTATGACATATTCTGGAAAAAATTATTCGAATTTCCACAGGAATGAAAGACAAATTCTAATACCAATAGTATTTTCTCATCAGATGACACTGGCTTCTACTTATGGGGAAAACAATAATGTATTGGCCAGAAATGTCTCAACTTTGTGTCCTTCTTCCTCTCCTTCCTTCCTGTTGGGAGAAGGGCCTTGTGCATGCTGGGCAGGTGCCCTCTACCACTCAGCTATATCCTCAGCTCTAGCTTTGTGTTCTTAATATCATCATGAATTTTTGTATTCTTTCTTATCATAGTAAGAGGGACTCTCTTTTCTTCTCTTGGCCAAAACACTTGTCCTTTGAAATGTATTTGTTCTTTCTCAAGGAGTTGGGTTAACTTTTATTCTTATTCTCAACTTATTATTAATAAAGTCTCATTTTCTAAAAAGAATAACATGTCTCTCTTGATCATCTTGTTTTCTTTCCATTCAAGTCAATGTTCTTTTTTAAAACAAACAAACCTGTATATTTATTCAGTGTTATTAATGCTCACAAATCTACAGTTTGGGGATTTTTTTAAAGGGATGGTTTATTACAAAACTGTAGTATCCATCAAATCTGAGAATGTTATCGCTACTTATTGACCATCAGTTTATTCCTTATGCTGTTGTGGTCTAAATTGTGTCATTTTATGGCTAAAATAAGGTTACAAGTAATCTCTTTTGTTGGTGGTGGTGGTATTGTTATTGGGTATTGAACCCAGGCATTTTACCAATGAGCTACATTCCCAGCCTTTTTTATTTATAATTTTGAGACAGGGTCTCTCTATATCGCTAAGAGCTTTGCTAAATTGCTGAGATTGGCCTTATAATTGCAATCTTCCTGCCTCAGCCTCCTGAGTTGCAGTGATTCTAGGTGTGTGCCACCATGCCCAGCTGCTTCTTGATTGTTTAATCTGGAGATTGCTTCTTGGTCTGGTTTACATTTCTGTTATATTTGACACTGATGGTTGCTCTCACATCTTTTATATTATTTTATACACTGTCTCCTAGTTCCTCAACTACTCTGTTTCTTTACCTTTTCCTTTTTTTTTTTTGCCCCTGCCATTCCTTGGATTTTTTCCCAGAGGGTTCTATCTTTGTCTTTTCATTTTTTATTTTACATACTGTTCTCTATCAGTGATGCCCAATTTAAACTCTGATCTGTAGGTAGGCTGATGATTCCCAAGGTCAGACTTACTAGGTCAGACTTGTATAGTAACTTCAGGCCTGATCTTCAACTTGTATGGTCCCACAGGCAACTCAAATGCAGCACATATAAAGCTAAATTGACCATCTCATTTTTGTCTCCTCAAGGCAATTTAACAAGAATCCTGCTCTTCTCTCTTCCTTTTGTTGCTCTTCTCTCTTCCTTTAAGTTAATGACACCACCATGTACTTGGTCTGAAAGGCAGAAAATTTGGAAACCTTTAACATTCCTACCTGTAATTAACACCAGGTCCGACTCCTAAATGCCTCTTGACTCTTTCATTCTCCATTTCATTTATATTAATTCAGATATTTGGCATTGTGTCTTCTGATTTCCTTATTTTCAGCCTTACCTTCTCATTTTATTCATCTTGTAATTGCTGAAATTGTTTTCTTAAATTTTTTCACACTGGTGATTTTTAAAAATGCACATTTAGTTAAAACAAAATTTCTTCTCTGAGCTGGGTAATGGCTCATTTCTGAAATCCCAGCTACTTGGGAGGCCAAGGCAGAAGGATTGCAAGTTTAAGCAAATTGTCAAGTTGGCAAAACCTGTCTCAAAATAAAAAGGGCTGGGAATGTAGCTCTGTGGTAGAGTGCTCCTAGGTTCAATCCCCAAAACTTTCAAAACAAAAATAAAAAACCTAAAACTTTGATTTCCTAGTGCTCACAAGACAAATTATAGTCTCTTTAATGGTGTATGAATCTTTTTAAAATCTAGCCTCAGTTTACCACTAGTCCGATTTTTACTGTACTGTAAGTCTGTATCTCTGAACAAGACATATTTTGGGTTTTTCATGCCTGCCTTTCAGACTCAAGTTTTCTCTATTCTCTATTGTATATATATATTAACCACTATGCCCAGCTCAAAGAAGAAATTTTGTTTGAACTAGATGTGCGTTTTTAAAAAATCACCTGTGTGAAAACCAACCTCTATTATAGTATTTAATTAGTATTGTAATTATTTATCCTCTTATAGACTTTAACTCCTTGAGGTAAAGAGATAATGATTCATCTTTGGGCCACCTCACCCAGTGTTGGTGCAGAATAGGTGTAAGATTATTGTTAATGAATGGATGACTAGAATTAAAACAACAAGCTTTTTCATGAATTTTTGTTTATTTGACTAGATGACAGAGCACGTAGATCTCCACGCAAACTTCCTACTTCATTAAAAAAGGGAGAAAGGAAATGGGCTCCTCCAAAATTTCTGCCTCACAAATATGATGTGAAACTACAAAATGAAGATAAGGTTAGTTGGCACTTTATGTTAAATCTCTTATATGTGATAGATGTTTAAGAAACTGTTACAGGGTTGGTTTTCTTGGAGAAAATGTGCTGAAGAAACATGTTAATGGGTGTCTTTGTATAACGCATTCTAAGTGGTGTGTACTATTAGTAATTATGACTTTAAGTTGTTGTATTTTTATCTGTAGGAGATACCAGGCATTTTCTTTATTTAAAGGAATTATAAGAGTATAAGAGAACATTTGAGCTTCTCGATTTGAAAATTAAGACTCTATTCCCAGTGGTTATAGACTTCCCAAGGAGATAGCTTTTTCCTATTAAAAATAGAGCTAGCTATTTGTGGGTGGGGGTTGTAGCTCAGTGGTTGAGTGTTTGTCTTGCACGTGTGAGGTACTGGGTTCCATCCTTAGCCCCACATAAAAATAAATAAGTAGGGGCTGGGGTTATGGCTTAGCGGTAGAGCGCTTGCCTATCACGTGAGAGGCCTTGGGTGGGTTCGATCCTCAGCACCACATAAAAAGTAAATGCATAAATAAAATAAAGGTATCATGTCCAACTACAACTAAAAATTAAAATAAATAAATACATACACACACAAATAAATAAATAAAAGATTGTGTCCATCTACAACTAAAAAAAACGTTTTTTAAAAAAATTTTGTAGTTTTAGATGGACGGAATGCCTTAATTTTATTTGTTTATTTTTATGTGGTAAATGGGCTCCTCCAATCAAACCCAGTGCCTCACGCATTCTAGGCAAGCGCTCTGCCTCTGAGTTAAAAGAATATTTTAAAAAAAGTACAGCTCTTTGTAATATACTTAAACTCAGAAGTTGAGTCAACTCTAATTAGTGCTCATATAAGGAATCTTGTAAAACTGTAAGGTAATAACCCACAACAATAAATATTCTTAAAATAGTATTACCTTTTATTAATTCTGTGATGCTCTGGATTTTGTATTTTCTCAGCCCCTATATATAAATTTTGTTGGGGTGGGGAGTTGTGTGATGGTTGGACCCAGGGCTTCATACATGCTAGCCAAGTGTTTTACCTCTGAACTACACCTGCCCCAGCCTTAGTTTTTATGATTTTATTGTGTCTAGAATTGGGACTTTTTTATTTGTGGAATTGGAGATTGAATCCAGGGGTGCTCTACCACCGAACTGTATCCCTAGCCCCCATGCCTTTTTCATTTCTTTTTTAGTACCAGGTATTGAACCCTGCGGTTCTTAACCACATCCCTAGCTTTTTGGGGGGAGGGAGGGTATTAGCGATTGAACCCAGGGATGCTTAACCACTGTTCTGCATCCCCAGCCCTTTCTGAATTTTATTTATAGATAGGGTCTCATGAGTTGCTTAGGGCCTCTCCAAATTGCTGAGGCTGTCTTTGAACTCATGATTCTCCTGCCTCAGCCTCCCAAGCCACTGGGATTACAGATATGTGCAGCCACACTTGGCTAACATCCCTAGCCTTTTTTTTGTTTTATTTTGAGGCAGGGCTTCACTCAGTTGCTGAGGCTAGCTTTGAGTGTGATATCCTCCTGCTTCAGCATCCCAGGCCACTGGGATTACTGGCATGGACCACCACATCCAGCTAAAAGGGTGTGTGTGTGTGTGTGTGTGTTTCTTTCTTTCTTTTTGAACTGTAGATCAAACCCAGGGTTTCACACCTGCAAGGCGAGCACTTTACCACAGAACTACATCTCAGATCCCTAGCACTCCCTCTTTTTTGGGTACTGGGGATTGAACTCAGGGGCATTCAACCTTTTATTTATAAGTCACCTGAGCCATAGCCCCAGCCCTATTTTGTATTTTATTTAGAGACAGAATCTCACTGAGTTGCTTAGTGCCTTCTAGTTGCTGAGGCTGGCTTTGAACTCTTGATTCTCCTATCTCAGCTTCCCAAACTCCTGGTCCCTCAGCCATTTTTTTTTTTTTTTTAATATTTTTTAGTTTTTGTAGATCTTTATTTTATTTACTTATTTATATGTGGTGCTGAGAATCAAACCCAGTGCCTCAATGTGCTAGGCAAGTGCTCTGCTGCTGTGATACAACTGCAGCCCCAACCCTAGCCCCACCCCCTTTTTTTCACTAGAACAAAATCTTTATTACTTTATTACTTAGTATAAGAGTAGTAGAAGCAATTTTGTATGATACACAGAGTTACATAACATTATTAGCTTTTATTTATAAGTCACCTGATTTGCCAATCAAATAGTAACAAAATAACTGATAATGTCTGGCCTGGGACTCTCCCAACTCAATAACCTTAGAACCCCAGCCCTTTTTATTTTTTATTTTGAGACAGGGTCTCATTCCAGGGCTGGCCTGGAACTTGTGATCCTTCTACCTCAGCCTCCCAAGTCTCTGGTACAGGCGTGGGCCAACTTCCTGGGCTATATTGCAGTTCTTTTGCCTCTTTGTTTATAATGTTTTTTTCCCATCTCAAAATATTGACAAATCTCACACCATTGTGACTCATTTGTGGTATAATTAGTGATCTGCAGAAATGACTAGATTATTAGGATTTCTATATTTGAAGGTTAAATACAATTTTTCATTAAGTTTCTTGCCTCTTATTCAGCAAGCACCTAGTTAAAACATTCTAAAATCTCAACCACTTCTCTCATTCAGGTTTTGATTGGTGAGTGTAAGTTGATTTGCTCAAAGGTAGTAAATATTGGTTAATTAGAAGATAGAAAATGCAAATAAGAAAAAAATGATCTTTAATCTCAAACTCAGATAATTGGTGACTATTGATCTGATTAATGGTGGTCAATTCTTAAGTGACTTGAAAGTAGGAATATTCTATATTATTTTGTAATTTACTTTTAAAAATTTACTGTTTGGTCAGCATCTGTTGTCATTAATTTTTCTTTCAGAACATTGCTCTTAGATTGTAGTGTGTGGGATAGTCAGTAGGGCATGCTTATTAAATATGTACGTTCCTGACTTTACCTCCAGAGCTCCTTCTGGCTCATTAAGTTTGTGGGGAGGCCCAAACAGTTCCTTTTACCCTAGGTGATTTGGGTGAATTTGTCCTGATTGAGAAACTTTTTGTTTTTTTCAAGGGTACAAGATTTCCATTATGTATATGTATTTTAATTTTAAAAAATGCGTTTTAACCAGACATGGTGGCGCATGCCTATAATCCCAGCAGCTTGGCTCTGGAGACTGGGGCAGGAGAGTCAAGAATTTAAAGCCAGCTTCAGCAACTTAGTGAGGCCCTAAGCAACTCAGTGAGACCCTGTCTATAAATAAAATACAAAACAGGGTTTAGGGATGTGGCTCAGTAGTTAAGTGCCCCTGGGTTCAATTCTCAGTACTGAAAGAAAGAAGGAGAGAAAGAGTCTCATATTGATGAACTTTTGTGTAATAATTACTCTCCTTCCTCCGTTTTTTTTTTTGTGTGTGTGTGCTGGGAATCAGACCCAGGGCCTTGTACATACTGGACAAGTGCTCTACTACTGAGCTATATCCACAGCCCAGCACCACTTTTTGATGTTAAAAGTAGTTGAAAATTTCTGTATTTACATGCTTAGGTAAATTCTGTTTTGTTTTTATTGTTGTTTTTAAATATATTGTTGATGGGCCTTTATTTTTTCATTTATTTATTTATATGCTGTGCTGAGAATCAATTCCAGTGCCTCACACGTGCTAGGTAAGCTCTCTACTATTTTTTAGTTTTAGGTGGACACAATATCTTTATTTCATTTTTATGTGGTGCTGAGAATCGAACCCAGTGCCTCACGCATGCTAGGCGAGCGAGCCACCTCTTGAGCCACATCTCCAGCCCCCCAGGGTAAATTCTTAACTGAGGAATTATGGGTTTGAAGGGTATTCACATTTTTAGGTAATATCAACAAATTGCCTTGGGATATCTTTAAAGTAAGACATTTTATCTCTAAATGTTATTCTGCTCTTTCTTCTAATTTATAACCTTATTTCATAGATGGAATTGTGTTTTCTGGAAAAGATGTAAATTTTTGTTCTTATTGGTTAATTGCCATGGTATCCTAGTGGTGAGTTATTTATTATTTTTCACCTAGATCATCAGCAATGTGCCAGCAGATAGCTTGATTCGCACAGAGCGCCCACCAAATAAGGAGATACTTCGATACTTTATACGGCATAATGCTCTACGTGCTGGTACTGGTGAAAATGCACCTTGGGTGGTAGAAGATGAATTGGTGAAGAAATATTCCTTGCCTAGCAAGTTCAGTGACTTTTTACTTGATCCATATAAGGTAAGGTCACTATTAATTTTGGGATAGCAGAATAAAGCACTAGTAGATGAGTTTATTCTCTCTGACTCCAATAAGATTAGATTATAGCAGATTTTGAATTTTCTTTTTTTCTTTTCTTTTGGTACTGGGGATTGAATCCAGTGGTGCTACATCACTGAGCCACATCACTAGCCCTTTATTCCTTATTTTGAGAAAAGGTTTCACTAAGTTACTGAGAGTAGTCTCAAACTTAAAGTCCTCCTCCTGCCTCAGCTGGCGTTACAGATGTGCACCATTGTGCCTGGCCAGATTTTAAAATCTAACATCATATAATGATTTTGAAAATTTCCAGATATGTGTTTCATTAGGCTGTGATAATGGGGGCTGTAAGGGGGGGCACATTGAATAGCTTCTCTTAATTTGGTTTATTTTTTGCTATGTATGAATAATTGAAAAAGTAAAACTATACAACATTTTTTTTCCCTCTTATATTCTTTTTGGAAACAAAAATGTTTTGTGAATGGATTCTTAAAATGAAAACTTTGTTTTGTATATCAGGCAAGATGATCAATTATTACTGGCAGCTGTGGGAAAAAACCTGGAAACTATATTACTTTGAGTGATATGTTAGTAGTAAATAAATCTAGCATCTTTCTCTTCAGAATGATATTTTCTCCCTTGAATCATCTCATTTTATCTTCAGAACATTTTTATGAAATTGTATAGTGTATGTATTATTTTACAGATGGGGAATCTGAGATCCATTCTAATTAGAAGTGGATAACAAGATCCCAGACTTTGGCCTAGGATGATTGTCTTTTCTGTCTCAGAGTTCTTCCAATAAGATTTAGGGGGTGGGGCTGTGCTGGGCATCAAACATAGAGCCTCTCAAATGCTAGGCAAGTGCTCCATCACTGAGCTGCATCCCCAGCCCAAATTCTTTTTTTTTAATGTAGATTTTTTAGATTTCTCATGTTTCTTTTGTTGGTAAATTTAACTTTAAATTTAACTTTACTGGCTGATATTTTCATTTTGGTCTTTAGATCAGAATAGGATTAGGACATGTTCAGAGTCTATCCCACTGGGAGAGTGTGTGTATTCTTGAGGCCTTGGGTTCAGCACCAGAGACAAAACATTAAAACAATGCCAGACTTTTGGATTTCTTCCCTTTTCTGCTTTTTTTTCTGGCAGTACTGAAGATTGAACCCAGGGACTTGTACATGGTAGACAAGTACTCTGCCACTAAACTATCTCCCCTTCTTTTTTTTCAAATCACATCTATCTATCTATCTATCTATCTATCTATCTATCTGTCTATCTACCTACCTACCTATTTATTTTTTGTGGTGCTGAAGATTGAACCCAGTGCTTCACATGTGCTAGGCAAGTGCTCTGCCACTGAGCTACAACTCCAACCCCCTCCCTCTTTTAATTATTAAAAATTAAGAACCCTTCAAGTCATAATTAATAACTAAACAACCTTAATTATCTTACATTAATTATGTTGACATAAATATATTGAAAACTAATTTTATTTCTGTAGAACATTGGTAAAGATTTCTTCCCAAGCTGGGACTGTACCTCAGTGGTAGAGCATAAGACACGAGTTCAGTTCCCAGCAAGACAGTCTCTCTCACACACACACACACACACACACACACACAGACTTCCTCCCATATTTCAGCATTTAGCAAGTGTTGTTCTAGACCAGCATCGTTGAACATTATCATCTATCATGTCTTACATTTTTATTATTTTCTAATAAAGACTCATTTATGAATTAGCTTATTCTAGATCAGAATGAAAAGTTCCATGAATGATAGTTAGTCTGAAATTTAAAAAAAATATTTGTATTAAGAAGATTGGAGCTCAGTGTCATTTTATTGCCACAGATGATACAGCTTTCTGTGGTTATCACACAGAATTAACTATATGAAAATCCTTATATAAGTTCACCTCTGAGTGGGATTTAGACTTTGGATAACTTGAGCCCTTAAAATCTTAGTTTTTTAAAATCTTACAGCTATATTTTTATGTATTTTTAAAATTGTTTATGTTTAGTGATTCAAGTATATAAATAACATGACGAGATTACTATTTATGAGTAAGAGGTCTTCTGGCTTATTAAGAGAAAAAAGCTGAGCTCAACATTATGTAGGAGCCAGAGATTAGAATTCTGTTTACTTACATCCCAAGGAAATCTCTGAAGATAACTGCTATTCTCAAAAATTTTTAATGAGGGCATAAATCACTAGTTATTAAATTTAGCTATAATTCAGATTGCAATTAGGATGTGCATGCTTGCTTATATTAAGCTACTGTATAAAGGCAGTGAGTGATTTTACTTAGAAATTGAGACTCATATAAAATACTGGTCTATAAAATCAGGAGCATGTACACATCTTTATTTTCTTTTTCTATACCTGAAAGCAGTAATTTCTTACTCTGTGATACTCATTGTTTGACATTTCACTGATTGTCTTCTATGTTTTGCATATAAGCTATGTGTTTTCCTTTCTTAAATTAGTTTTCTTAAAGGGCCTCTGATATCTTATCAGGGTAGAACAGAATAGTGAACCCAGATAAGTAGACCATGAAACAGTGCTTTGGATTCTTTCTTCATTTAAAGGAAGTTTAAAATAATATAATGAGTGTTATCCACCCTTCCCAAAGGCATGCAAAATTTTCTCTGTCTCCTCTTTGATTTTTGTAAAATATAATTTCCTACCAGGCTATTGAATACAGCTGCTAGAGAGCAAGGTGTGTCCTGGGAAGAGGAATCAAGTTCTGAGCATCAGCTTTAGGAAAGGATCAGTGGGAGAGTGCTCAAGTTGGAGAGTACAGAATTACCTAGACAAACAGGAGCGTTGAGTGGGGCCTAGTGTGATGATAATGATGAGGCTGTGTTTTGTGGTCTTGTAAACCCTTTCTAGAATTTAAGTTCTACCTGACTTACTCAATTTGTATCCTGTAAGTTTGGCATGGCACATTGCATATAATGGGCATATGGCTGTTTAATTCATTTCTTGAAGAAGTCATTTGTTAAGAAAAATGCCACTGACATTTGGGTTTTGGGGCTAGCTAAGTTTTTATAGGCCTAATGACTTGGAAGAATGATTTACAAAGCAACTAGATGCTAAAATGATTTCTCTTCTGCCATCTTAGCTGCTCATTTCCCTCTACCTATGCAACAGCCCTATTTTTTTCTTAGTTTCTCTATAATGTTTGAACTCTATCTTTGTAATGATGGGTGCTAATAGGGAAACCTTTGAGTAAAGAAATAAGAAGAAAATGATACTTCTAAAAACATCCGGAAAAATTTTTTTGATGACTGTTGGTCATATAAATTCTAGATCAAAAGACATTTGTGAAAAAAGACATTTGGAGGGCTCAGGTTGTGGCTCAGTGGTAGAGTGCTCGCCTAGCACATGTGAGGCACTGGGTTCGATCCTCAGCACTACATAAAAATAAAATAAAGATATTGTATCCACCTAAAACTAAAAAGTAAATATTAGGGGGAAAAAAGGACATTTGGAATCCTGAAATAATTTGGACCTTTTTTTAGCATTTTTCTTACTACATTTTAAAAGCATTTTATTTTGAAGTAATTTCATAAGAAATTGTTGGAATACTAAAGAATTTCCATGTATTCAATAACATTTCTTGAATATTATAACCTTTATCATAACTTAATATAACCCAGTTAAGTATAAATCTAGATGTCCTCTTAAAACATACCTGAATATGTGTTTCTTTTTTTGTGTGTGTAAGTTTACTGGGAATGTAACCCAGGGGCAATTTACCACTGAGCCACATCCTCACCCTTTTTACTTTGTTATTTTGAGATAGGGTCCTACTAAGTTACTTAGGGTCTGACTCAGTTGCTAAGACTGGCTTTGAACTTGTGATCTTCCTGCCTCAGCCTCCTGAGTCACTGAGATTGTAGGTACACACCACCACACCCAGCCTGAATATGTGCTTTTTGAAAATAAGGATATTTTCTAATATAACTGTAGTATAGTTATCAAAATCAGGAAATTAACATTGAAACAATACAATAATCTGCAGTTATAACTCAAATTTTGCCTAATAAAAGCCTCTGTCATCCCTTCCTTTTGTTTTGTTTTGCACTGAGCATTGAACCCAGGGGTACTTAACCACTGAGCCACACACATCACCAGCCCTTTTTAATATTTTATTTTGTGACAGGATCTTGCAAGTTGCTTAGGATGTTGCTAAATTGCTAATGCTAGTTTTGAACTCACAGTCCTCCTGCTTCAGCTTCCTGAGCCACTGGGATTACAGGTGTGCCTCATCACACCTGGCTAGTATTGGAAATTTAACCCAGGACCTTACTCACTGAACTACATCCTGAGCCCTTTTTATTTTGTTTTGAGACAGAGTCTCACTAAGCTGTATGGGCTGGCCTTAAACTTGAGATCCTCCTGCTTCAGCCTTTTGAGTAGCTGGGATCACAGGTGTATACCACCCTATTCAGCTAACCTTGGTGTTAAAAATATATGTATGTTTATATTAATATATATTAATAACTCTTTATTTTATTCATTTATGTGGTGTTAGGGATTAAACCTAGGGCGTCTTATGTGCTAGGCAAACGCTCTACAGCTGAGCCGCTACCCCAGCCCCTTTTTAATATTTTTTTAGTTATACATGGACACAATATCTTTTTTTTTTTTTTTTTTAACTCTTTGTTTATTTATTATTTTTATATGGTGCTCAGGATCGAACCCAGGGCCTTGCACATGCGAGGCGGGCACTCTACCGCTGAGCCATAACCCCAGCCCCACAATATCTTTATTTTGTTTATTTATTTTTATGTGGTGTTGAGAATCAAACCCAGTACCTCACATGTGCGTGGCAAGCGCTCTGACACTGAGCCAAGACCCCAGCCCCAACCTTGGCATTTTTGAATAACATGAACTAGTTATTTTGTAGGATGCCCTTTGATTTGGGTTTGTTTTCTTATTAGGTTCAGATTAGGAATACCACAGAATGGATATATTTTTCTCAGAAGATCAAATCAGAAGGCACCTAATATAATTTTAATTTGTCCCATTACTAATGGTTGAAATGCATTTTAAAATATAATTCTCACTTGTCCTAATAACAAGCTTTTTAAGTAGGTTCCTAGCTCTAAGATTTCTTCTGTTTTTTTTCCCTCCCTCCCTCCCTCCCTCCCTTCCTTGCTGAAGCTGGCCTCAAACTTGCAACCTTTCTGCCTCAACCTCCCAGATAGCTGGGATTATAGATGTGGGTCATTGTACCTGGCTAAGATTTTTCTTAATTAAAATTTTGCCTTTAAGGTTCCCTCTTGAGTTAGAGACAAAAGCAGAAGTACTTAAACAAACAAACAGGGGCTTGGGATATAATTCAGTGGCAGAGTGCTTTCCTAGCGTGCTCCAAACCCTGGGTTCAAACCCCAGCACCATAGAAAATAAAATAAATAAAGAGAAAGAATATTATTTTCAAAATTCTTTAAAAATACTTCAGAGTAACACATTTAGAAAATTGGCTGACAAATGCATATAGAGATTGAGATTGCCCTCAGATCCCAAACATGAGAAGAATGAAGTAAGAGTCTGGTATTGATTGCCAGAGTTTTCTAATCTAAGATTTTGTATATTAGATAATACTGCTTATTATTAAATTCAGCATTTTAGATGTTATAAATGGTTTCTTCACTTTTTATTTTACTTTTTACCAACAAACATGGTGTTTATGATGGTGGCATGTTCTACGCAACAGGACAGATGTAGGATTGTGTATACCCTTGTTTTTTCTGCCTCCCCCATTGCTGAGAACACTCATAAGTATGATTACCTGTTTGGCAATTAGGAAGGGCCTTGACCCTGCCAATCTGGGTATTCATTCTTCTCTTCTCCCTGCCGTTATACTAGTCTAGAAGGCGAATTGCGCAGAGTGGGGCAGAGGGGAGACCCTTAGCACATAAGTGGTTTTATGCTTTTTCAGATCCCCCTGAGTCCAGCCGTGCCGGCTCCCTTGGGCTGTGACTCCCCAGCATACCCATGCTGAGATGACCCAGTTACTGAAGGACTGCTCACGCGGGAGCCGGCCTATTGGGAGGGGGTTGGGTGAGTTCATTTTTTTCATTTTTTTCATTTTTCAGAAATACGAATTTATGGGGCTGGGGATGTGGCTCAAGCGGTAGCACGCTCGCCTGGCATGCATGCGGCCCGGGTTCGATCCTCAGCACCACATACAACCAAAGATGTTGTGTCTGCTGAAAACTAAAAAAAAAAATAAAATAAATATTAAAATTCTCTCTCTCTCTCTCTCTCTCTCTCTCTCTCTCTCTCAAAAGAAAAAAAAGAAAAGTAAAGAAAAAGAAAAAGAAATACAAATTTATGGTGTGGTTTGTCCATACACACACAAACACAAAAAAAGCCCACACCTTACAACAGTCTCATTATTCTCTTTTTCAATACTAAATTTATTTTAGGATAATTTTTAAGCAATAGCTTGTTCTGAGCATTAGAAACATTATCACTTTTTATGGCTGTGCTATGGATATTTTCCAAGGTTGCCTGAATAAGATGGTTCACTTTGGGAGACAACATGTTTGTTTTTAGTTCCTGACCAGGTAGTGTTGGATCTTTCTCTGTGATTTAGAGGGTATTTTCTGATATAGTATTCTTTTTAAAGTACTTATAATTAGTGTCCAGCAGGAGAATGGAATTTGTGAAATAACTTACTTTTCTTTACTTACTTATTTATTTTTAACATTTTCAAATTTGTCCTGGGGAGCTAGGACAGGGAAATTCTGTATTGGGGAAATGTGTTCTTTTAAGCACTATACCTCTTCGTCAGCCTGTCCTGAGGATCACTGGGAAACAAAACATCCAGTTTTAAACAGAAAACAAAAAGGCAGTCAGTATAATTCTTAGAAGGCAGATTGGCTTTTAAAGTTAGAAAATTTAGCCAGAAGAAAAAAGAAAGAAAATTTAGCCAGAAGAGAAATTTGTTAAGCGTAGCTTACTCATGCAGAGCACACCCTACTTCTATAGAAGTCTTGTATTGCTGTTTCTGTTTCTCTGATGATTCTGCCTTTAATGTTTAAATTTTTTCATTCTGTTTTTTTGTTTTGTTGTTGTGTATCGTTAGGGCCTGAACCCATGCTAGGCAAGTGCTGTACTGTTGAGCTACATACATTCCCAGCCCTAGTGTTTTGAGTTTTCATTGGTCACAGTTTATTAAATTTTACTACATCTTTTGCTTTACTTCTAAGAGCATAGGGATTCTTCAGTGTTCTCTCTTTATTTTACCTTAGCTATTTCCCTGTAGCCTTTTTTAGTGGCTTCTGATTTCATATTCCGTAGTCTCTGGCTGGGGGATTGGTTTGCCTGCAATCTTGTTTTATACTAGCTTGTCATACCTACTGTCTCCAGGCTGCTTCTTTACATGTTGCTTTTCTCAAGTTAGACCTATTAAAAAACTTGAAGTTTCGGAATTTTGTGTGTTTGTAAAACTCCTTTTGGCAGCAGAAGTCAGGTATTCTGTAGGTTATGTAGTCTTTCGATCCTCTTAAAACTTTTTCTGAAATAGGCTATAGTTTTTGCACTGCTTGGTATTTCATTCAGTTTATGTTTTAGTTGTAAGTCTTTTCTTTTTTGTTTGTAATTACAATCTTTAAATCATTAAAATCAGATGGTTTTATTTTTAAAGTACAGATTTAGTTATTTAGTTTTGCTACTGGGTTGCTTTACCACTGAGTTGCCCCAATCTTTCTTATTTTTTATTTTGAAATGGTGTTGTTAAGTTGTCTTAGGGCCTCAATAAAGTTGCTGGCACTGGCCTGGACCTTGTGATTATCCTGCCTCAGCCTCCAAGTCACTGGGATTATAGGGGTATGTGCCTGGGTGAAGAACACATTTAAATAGAGAAAGAGTGGTATTGTGACAAATGGAAGGGGTTCTAACCTATTAACCAATTATGTGTGATGGAGATGGAGGGGTGAGAGTAGGTAGGAGAAGCTACGTTTCTAGGAGACAGGGAAGAGGAGTAGGCTAAGGGAATACACCATGAACAGGGGCCTGTCGGGAGTCCCCATTTCAGTTGCCTGGTGGTAGAATTGGAGAGAGGCTACTTGTGTATTTTATCCTAGCCATGTTAGAGCTAAATGTGAACCAGTCAGGATTATGGTTTTTCCAGGTAAATATAATAGAAGAAGAGAGACAAGGGAATTGTATATTTAAATTAAGATTGATTAAATGACTGGAATTTAAACTGGATAAAGAAGGATGAGCAGAGCCAGGTGGTGCATCCGTAGTGCCAGCTACTCAGGAACTGAGGCAGGGACCTGGGCAACATATCAAGACCCCTCTCTTTAAGGACAAGAGGTTGAGGGTGGTGAAAATGTAATAAAATAAATGGATTTAAAGTCTTGGGAGATTGGAGGATTGTGTGGTTGGAGTACTAGTGGGAGAGAATTTGAGAAATATAGGCTGTTCAAAGAGAAAATGGTATGAAATTAATGAGAATTTAGACAGCTCATAGTTAAATGTATTCATGGAAATGAGTTACTCAGTTACAGGGAAAGGACAGAGAGGAGTTTGAGAAACCAAGGTCAGGAGGTTTCCTTATCTGTGAGCAGTTTTTATATTTTTATTATACTTATGGATACTTTTATTAATAAAAGATGCCTGAATTTAGACAAAAATTTTGAATATTACACTTTATACTTAAGATCATAGCATGCTGTGATCCAGAATAAAAGTTTAAAGCATTAAAATCCAGTCCTACTTCATAGCAGTTCTCTTCTTCTGGAAGTTCTGGGCCTCAAACCCTGCACCATGCTTGGTCAGTACTTTACCACTACACTCCCCCCTGCCCAAGGGCAGTGCTTTTAAAATTACTCAAGTATTACTGTTTTTTAGTTATTCCTTATCTGGTGCCTGTGGGTGATGGTCTCCGAAATTATATGCATAGTTTTTATGTGTTGTTTCCAGGGATAAGGTTCACAGATTTCATTGAAATATTTAAGAATACATAGAGCTACTTATGTAGCAAAAACGTCTAATATCAGGGACTGGTGATGTAGATCAGTGATATAGTACTTGCCTGGTATGTGTGAGGCCCTGTGGTCAATCCTTGGCACAAAGTAAGCAAATAAACAAATGGTTTAATCTCAGAGTGTAGACTTTTTCCCCTGATGCTGTGGCTCGAACCCTGGGCCTCATGTATGCTGGGTAAGTACTCTATCATTGAGCTGCACTTTCAGTCCCACAGTATAGATTTGTAAATCTGGTTATTCAGAGATGTTTGTATTGATGTGGCAAAAACATTAGCTAACAATAATGTCTTTGCTTTTTCAGGGACAGTGTCTATGAAGAGAAGTGAATATATAGTTTTACTTGAATACCTGAGGATGAGGGCCTTTATGACATTGATTTTTTTAATATTTAAAATTAATTTTTTCCCTATTCTTAATTTCTAGTATATGACTCTCAACCCTTCTACTAAGAGGAAGAATACTGGATCCCCAGATAGGAAGCCCTCAAAGAAATCCAAGGCAGATAGTTCTTTGAGTTCACCATTAAATCCTAAGTTATGGTGTCATGTACATTTGAAAAAATCATTGAATGGCTCACCACTCAAAGTGAAGAACTCAAAGAATTCCAGATCTCCAGAAGAACATCTGGAAGAAATGATGAAGATGATGTCACCCAACAAGTTACATGCCAACTTTCACATTCCTAAAAAAGGCCCACCAACGAAGAAACCAGGGAAGCACAGTGATAAACCTTTGAAGGCTAAGGGCAGGAGCAAAGGCATCCTGAATGGACAGAAATCCACAGGGAATGCCAAATCTCCCAAAAAGGGTTTAAAGACTCCTAAAACCAAAATGAAGCAGATGACTTTGTTGGATATGGCCAAAGGCACTCAGAAGATGACACGAGCCCCCCGGAATTCTGGGGCCACACCGAGGTCCTCCAGTAAACCTCATAAACACTTGCCTCCTGCTGCTCTGCATCTGATTGCCTATTACAAAGAAAACAAAGACCGTGAGGACAAGAAGAGTGCCCTGTCCTGTGTTATCTCCAAAACAGCTCGTCTTCTTTCCAGTGAAGATAGGGCTCGCCTCCCGGAAGAATTGAGAACTATTGTACAAAAGCGCTATGAGCTTCTAGAGCATAGGAAGAGGTGGGCCTCTATGTCTGAAGAGCAGCGAAAAGAATATTTGAAGAAGAAACGACAGGAACTAAAAGAAAAGTTGAAGGAAAAAGCCAAAGAAAGAAGAGAGAAGGAAATGCTTGAGAAATTAGAAAAGCAGAAGCGGTATGAGGACCAAGAGTTAAATGGCAAAAGTCTTCCAACATTTAGATTGGTGGATACCCCTGAAGGGCTGCCCAACACCCTCTTTGGGGATGTGGCCCTAGTGGTAGAGTTCTTGAGCTGTTATTCTGGGCTACTCTTACCAGATGCTCAGTATCCTATTACTGCTGTGTCCCTAATGGAAGCCTTGAGTGCAGATAAGGGTGGCTTTTTATACCTGAATAGAGTTTTGGTCATCCTGCTACAGACCTTACTACAAGACGAAATAGCGGAAGACTATGGTGAATTGGGAATGAAGCTGTCAGAAATCCCGCTCACTCTGCACTCTGTTTCAGAGCTGGTTCGGCTCTGCTTGCGCAGGTCAGATGCCCAGGAGGAAAGTGAGGGCTCAGACACAGATGACAATAAAGACTCGGCACCATTTGAGGACAACGAGGTACAAGATGAGTTCTTAGAGAAGCTGGAAACCTCTGAGTTTTTTGAGCTAACATCAGAGGAGAAGCTGCAGATCTTGACAGCACTGTGCCACCGGATCCTCATGACGTACTCAGTACAAGACCACATGGAGACCAGACAGCAGATGTCTGCAGAGCTGTGGAAGGAGCGGCTTGCTGTGTTGAAGGAGGAGAACGACAAGAAGAGAGCAGAGAAACAGAAGCGGAAAGAAATGGAAGCCAGAAATAAAGAAAATGGCAAAGAGGAAAATGGGTTAGGGAAAACTGATAGGAAAAAAGAAATTGTAAAGTTTGAGCCCCAGGTAGATATGGAAGCTGAAGACATGATTAGTGCTGTGAAGAGCAGAAGGCTGCTTGCCATGCAGGCCAAGAGGGAACGGGAGATCCAGGAAAGGGAAATGAAAGGTAAGATTTTACACCCAGAGAAAAGGGAAGGCCTTTAGAAGATGGTAAGAGATGGGAAGTTCGTAGAGAAATGGGATGTCTCTGTCAATTATTTGCTTATTTCTGTAACAACCCAGAACGAGCTAGGTATGTAATATATATTATATAATCATATTATGTGTGTGGATGTTGCTGGGGATTGAACCCAGAGTCTTGCACACACCAGGCAAGCACTCTCCCCCAGAGCTGTAGTCCTAGGTCTAGGCTTGTAATATTTTAGACTGTTTGGCCTAGAGTTCTGCAGTTGATGATAAGTTAATGCCATGGTGGCATCTTTTCTGGTTTTGATAAATGCCCAAACCCACATATAGACATATTGAAAACAGCAGATTGCTCTTTGGAATTGCTGACTTGGGTTTGAATCCTTTTTGCTGTATTTCTTTGGCAAGTTATTTATCCATGCCATACTTTTCTCATGTTTGGTAAGATTGAATGACAAGGTATTTGAAGCCCTTAGCACAGTTGCCAACTGAGATAATGATTTTCCTTTATTATTATTTAAGAACTAAAAAAATCTTGGGCTTTGATGGCACCATCAGATCTGAACTATTTATTTTATTTATTTAATTTTTATATGTTGCTGAGGATCGAACCCAGGGCCTCATGCGTGTTAGGTGAACACTTTACCACTGACCCACAACCCCAGCCCCACATTCCTTTATTTTTATTTATTTATTTATTTATTTTGTGGTGCTGAGGATCGAACCCAGGGTCTCACACGTGCTAGGTGAGCACTCTTTCGCACAACCCCAGCCCCCAGATCTGAACTTTTAAGAAAAAAATCTTATCAAATAATTCTCACAACACACAATTCACCCATTTATCATATACAATTTAGTGTTTTAAAATGCACTCACAGATATGTATAACCATTGCTACAATTATATAATATTTTCATTACCTGTAAAAGAAACCCCACTCCCCTTAGCTTATTGTCACCCCATTTACCCGTCTTCTGGAGCCATAAGTAGCCTATTCTAGACGTTTCCTATAAGTGGAATTGTTTTAGTCAGCTTTGTGTTGCTGTGACCAAAAGACTTGACAAGAACAACTTAGAAGGGAAAGTTTATTATGGCCCACAGTTTCAGACATTCTGTCCCTGGTTGGCCAGCTGCATAGCTGTGAGCCCAAGATGAAACAACATCATGGTGGAAGGGTCTGGCAATTGAAGGCAGCTCAGGGCATGGCAACCAGGAAGCAGAGAGAGCTCTGTTCACTAGGGGCACAGTGTCACCCCTTGGTGACCTGCTTCCTCCAGCCCACACCCTACCTGCCTGCAGTTAACCACCCAACTGACTCATGTCATGGATTAATCCACTGATTAGGTTATAACTCTCGTTACCTAATCATTTTATCTCTGAACCTTCTTAGATTGTCTCACACGTGAGATTTTGAGGGCCACCTCATATTTAAACCGTAACAATAGTCAAATAATAAGTACTTTTGTGACTTTTCCTCCCCACCTAGCTTGATGTCTCAGAAGTTCACCATGCTGTCGCATGTACAGCTTATGCCTGCCAGGTGCATTTGTGCATGTCTGTACTCTCAACTACTTGGGAGGCTGAGACAGGAGGATTTCAAGCTTAAGGATAGCCTGGGCAACTTAGTAAGACCTTGACTCAAAATAAAAAATAAAAATGACTGTAGACATAGTTCAGTAGTAGAGCACTTCTGGGTTTAATTCTCAGTTCTGTAAACAAACAGAAAAACATGCCTCATTAAGGAAGCCATTCATAAGATCTTCTGTTTCTCCTCCAGAACGTCAGTGGACATTTTGGGTTGTTTCAACCCTTGGGGTATTGTGAATAATGCTATTGTAAATATTAGGACAAAAGTTTTTCTGTAGACATATATTTTCTCTTTTGGGGGGGGTACATCTTTAGGAATGGTATTGCTGTGGAACTGCCAGGCTGTTTTAATAAAGTGACTGCATAACTTTATTCCTACCAGCAGTGTCTGAAGATTCTGATTTCTCCACTTCCTCACTAATACTTGTTTTTGTCTTCATGGTTATAGCCATCCTGGTGGGAGTGAATTGATATCTCATTATTTTGATTTGCATTTCCTACATGACTAGGGATGTTCCTATTGGCTATTTGTGTATCTTTGGAGAAATGTTAATTTCAGATCTTTCCCCATGATTAAATTGGGCAAAAGATCTGAATTAACTTTGTGGGCATGGTGGCACATGCCTATCATCCCAGCTACTCAGGAGGCAGTGGCAGGAGGATCACAAATTAAAGGGCAGCCTAGCAACTTAGCAAGACCCTGTCTAAAAATAAATCGAAAGGGCGTGGGGTATAACTTAGTGGTAAAGTATTCCTGGTGCAATCCCTAGTACTGCTTCCTGCAAAAACAAAAACAAAGTTGTCTTTTACTTACTAAGTTGCAAGACTTTTTAAAAGATATTCTAGATACAACTCCCTTATTAAACACATGTTGTAAAATGTTTTTGCCCACTTTGTGAGTTGTCTTCACTTTCTTGATAGTGCCCTTTCAGGCATAAGTACTTTTAATTTTGGTGAGATCCGGTTGTTTTGAAATGTTTTTTCTTTGGTTGCTCATGGATTTGATGTTATACCTTGAGAATCCAATTCCTAATCCAAGATTGTAAAGATTTACCCCTGTGTTTTCTTCAAAGAATCTTCTTTTAGTGTGCTGGAGATCAAACCCAGGGTCTCTAACACACTAACTGCAAATGCTCTAACTCTACTGCTGAGCCACACAGTCAGCCCACATGGTCTCTTTTCATCGTACCTCTCATATTTATGGCTAATACCAGTCCATAGGTCAAGATTAATTTTTTAAAGGTAACAAATTCCATGTTTCATTCTTTTGCTTTGGTTTTTCAGTGCCTGGGATCGAATCCAGGGCCTGAAGCATGCTGTGCAGGCACTGTACCACTAAGTCACACCCTCAAGCTCTTCCGTGTAATTTACATAAATAGAATTTGTCTTAATTTTTAAAAGTAACTTCTGTTGACAGATGGATTTTTCATATTCTCACCATATTGTAGATGTTATCAGTAGAGGATCAGAGTTTAAAAATTCGACATTGTAAATAGCAGTGTTCTATACTGTTCAGTAGCAACTTGTGACAGGGAAGAACTTAAAAGACAAGGTGAGTGGGGTTTTTTTGGTTGATGCTGGTGAAAGAAATTTCTAACAGAATAGAATAAGCCCATGTAATTAATAAACAGAAGTGAACTGATTAAAAATGTTTCCATCATTTACAGTAGTGACTTGCCAGATAATTAGAAAACTGTTATTCAGTGTACAAAGGTTCCCCCCCCCGTGTGTGTGTGTGTGTGTGTGTGTGTGTGTGTGTGTACACGCAGTGTTGAGGATTGAACCAAGGCCTTATGTGTGATAAGCAAGCACCCTGACACTGATTATAATTGTCTACCTGGGTTTCTGTGTCCTAGCTTTCTCTTCTTTTTTCTTGTCAAGGATATTAAGCTGAATTACTGTCTAAATCCTCAGGACTGAAATATGTTTTATTTTGAAGTGGTTATTTAATTAGTTATTTTTATCCTGATTTTTTTGAGGATCCTGTGACTGGTAAGTAGGACTTCATGAAAATTTGAGGAATATAGGAGGATCGAAAAGAAATTGTTGCCTTACATGTCATTTCATAGATGAGAATTTGGAGAGAGAAACTGAGGTTCTCTGAGCATCTACCTTTTTTTTGTTGTTGTTATTTGTTTGTACTGGGGATTGAACCCACGAATGCTGAGCTGCGTCCCCAAACATACATACATACATTTAGAGACAGGGTCTTGCTGAGTTGCTTAGGGCCTTGCTAAACTGCTAAGACTGGCTTTGAACTGGCCATCCTGACTCAGCTTGGATTACAGGTGTGTGCCTTACCGGACTGAGCATCTTTTTTTTTTTTTTTTTTTTTTTTGGTACTGAGGAATGAACTCAGGGGCACTCTATCACTGAGCCACATACCCAGCCCTATTTTGTATTTTATTTAGAGACAGAGTCCCGCTGAGTTTCTTAGCACCTCGATTTTGCTGAGGCTGGCTTTGAACTTGTGATCCTCCTTCCTCAGCCTTCCAAGCTGCTGGGATTACAGGTGAGCCACCACCACACCTGGCTTGAGCATCTACTGATGGACACTTTTTTATCTTTACCAGTGAAACTAGAACGTGAAGCTGAAGAAGAACGAATCCGGAAGCACAAGGCAGCGGCTGAGAAGGCTTTCCAGGAAGGGATTGCCAAGGCAAAGCTAGTTATGCGGAGGACTCCTATTGGTACAGATCGAAACCATAATAGGTAAGAAGTTTGATTCTTATTATCTTATGGGGAGATTCTTTTGTTATTGATTAATGAAGCTATCTAAAGCATTAAAAATAGATAACCATTTCTATTCAATTTTCCAGTTTTGATTGAAAACATAATTGCTTATCATACATTTACTGAACATTATCTATGCCAAATGCAGGGTTATAAAGTTAAATAAGACGTGTCCCTCAGCTGGGGATGTAGCTTAGTGGTAGAGTGTTTACCCAATATTCAGGAGGCCCTGGGTTTGTTCCCAGCATTGCCACTAAGAAAATTAAAAAAAAAAAAAAAGCGTTTTCTGGCTCTTGAAGTCACTAAAAATAAGATGAAGTGTATTCCAAATAGAGTTTCTTATAGTTTCTTATACACAACATACACTCTCAGACATTTTTTTTTTTTTAGCAGTAGTGGGGGTTGGACCCAGGGCCTTGCAAATGCTAGGCAAGCAGTCTATCACTGAGCTACAGTTTCCAACCTGGTAATATATTTTAAATACATGCATTGTGTGGAATCCAAAGATAGCAATTAGCAATTATAAAGATTATAGACATTAAGTAAATTTTGGTGTCCTCTGCTTTACCTTATCAGTTTTATCTGTTTGCAATTTTGAACAAAGGTCCTATCAGCTGCAGTTTCAAATGCTTGTCATACTCTAGTCAGCTTTTCTAATATTAAAATCATCCCATCCTGATGTATTCATTATCTGATTAACACTGATTGTGATTTGTAGATACTGGCTCTTCTCAGATGAAGTTCCGGGTTTGTTCATTGAGAAAGGCTGGGTACATGACAGTATTGACTACCGATTCAACCATCGCCGCAAAGACCGTGCAGACTCTCCTGATGAGGATTACTATCCCCGAAGTAAGCCTGTCTACTCTAGATACCCCTCAAATTGTGGTAGGGTCATGTCCTAATAAACTCATCACAGACTGAAAGGATTGCATGTTGAAAATGCATTGAACGCATCTAAACTTCCAGGCATCCCGCTTGGCAGCACAGCACACTGCGATGCCTCAGTGTTTCCCCTGTGATTGTGCGACTGCCTGCTGCTGCTCTGCATTGCATGAGAATAAGTACTGCCTGTTGCTGGCCTGGGAAAAGATCATAATTCAGAATTCAAAGTACCGTTTCTACTGCATTTGTATTGCTTTACACCATTGTAAAGTTAAAATTTTTAAGTCAAACCATTTAAAGTGGGGACTCTCAATATTTGTTTTACCCAACTCATGTAGGCACCACATTAAGGAGTACTACCTTTCCATTTCCTTAAAATAAGCTAGAAGTATTTAGTGAGGTGAGTGGTTGTGAATGCATAGAGAGAAGGAAAGAAATTCACATTTTATTACCAGTTTTGTTCTCACTATTGTTGAGAGGATAAATAGCTTGAATATTAGGATATTTGGGCAGTAAATATTTATAGGCATAGTTTTCAAACTTTGTACCTTGTAAACTTCTTTATAGGTGCTTCAGGGCTTAGAATTGAGGTTAAGAACTAAGAAAGCAGAGTTATATCTTCTATCCCAGCAGCTTGGGAGGCAGAGGCAAGAGAATTTCGAGTTTAAGGTCAACCACAACAATTTAGAGAGGGCCTAAGCAATTTAGCAAGACCCTTTCTCAAAATAAAAAATAAAATGAGCTAGGGATGTGGCTCAGTGGTTAAGTGCTTCTAAGTTCAATTTCTGGTACCAAAGAATATAAATAAATAAATAAATATGTTTCCGCGTTCTTTGCTTTTAAAAGTATTTATTCAAGAATTTTGGAGCGTCTCTTGTCTACAAAGAAATTTTTTAAAAATAGGAAACAGTATAATTTAGGAATAAGATCAAGCATAGGAAACATTTCCATATGTAAATAACATTTAAAAGCATGTTAATTATGTCTCAATACTATAGTACATTCACAGTCACTCTAATAAATCTCAATACTGTAGCTAACTTTAAAAAAAAAATGTTTAGGGGCTGAGGTTGTGGCTTAGCTCGCCTAGCGTGTGCAAGGCACTGGGTTCAGTCCTCAGCACCACATATAAATAAACAAATAAATGAATAAATAAAATAAAGATATTGCATCCAACTACAACTAAAAATATTTTTTAAAAAGCAGAGGACTCATAATAATAATACTTGGTACATGTCATTTAGAGAAATCTAGGAATTCACTAATGCATGTAAAGCAGTTTTGTCCTCTTAAGTGCAAATGTTAAGTCAACATATTACTTACATTTTAAATTTTTATTTAGGATTTACGAAAGATTTTCATTTTTAAATATGACTGAAAAATTTTAGTACTTTCAGCAATTACAACAGAAGATTCCCTTTTGGGATTTCTTTCTCCATATTTGTTTCATAAAGCAGAATATTCTATAATTAGCATTTTTAATATTTTTTACATTTTACTATTTCTGCTTTTTCTTATTTATTCTTTGCTGAGTTGTATTCAGAAAGCTTTCTAAGAAATGGCTTTCTTTTTTTTAATTGATTTATTTTAATTAGGTATATATGACAGCAGAATACATTTTGATTCATTGTACACAATTGCAGCTCAGCTTTACATTTCTAAGGTTGTACATGATGTAGCATCACACCATATGTGCGGTCATACATGTACCTAGGGTACTGATGTCCATCTCATTCCACTATCTTTCCTGCCCCCATGCACACTTCCTCAACTTCCTCCCTTCCCTCCCCTTTAAAGCAATTTTTACTGTGCTGAGGATGTAGCCCCAAACAAGACAGATAAGGTCTGGAATGTTATTTAAAATTCTGGTAAAGGGCTAGGGTTGTAGCTCAGTGGCAGAGTGCTTGCCTAGCACGTGTGAAAGATAATAAATAAAGGTATCCATCTACAACTACAAAAAATGGATTTTTAAAATATTTTTTATTTGTAGTTAGACACAATACTTTTATTTATTTATTTTTATGTGATGCTGAGGATCAAACCCAGGGCCTTGCACGTGCTAGACAGGTGGTCTACTTCTGAGCCACAACCCCAGCCCCCCAAAAATGTTTAAAAAAAAAATTCTGGTAAAGAGAAACCTAACAAATACATAACTAAATATTGGCAAAAGTGGCATGCACCTGTAGTCCCAGTTACTTTGGGGCTAAGATGGGAGGGTCATTTGAACCATGTTGTTCAGGTCCAGCCTGGGTAACACTACAAGACCCTGTCTCTTTAGAATACAAAATTTGGTGTGTGTGGGGAGGGAGTCATGAGGGGGCCTGGACAGTCTTCTTCATCTTGGCACATTTATATAGCATGTTGGGTTTGTAAAATAAACGCAAATTACTTTTCTGAATATGTATTTTCATTCTTTCTCGAAGTATACCTGTTGAATATATTTTAAGAAATGAAATTTCTCTTTTTTTTTTTTAAGTTTTAAAAATGAGATGCTTGGGAGCTGGGGTTGTGGCTCAGTGTTAGTGCACTTGCCTAGCATCCGTGAGGCACTGGGTTCGATTCTCAGCACCCCATACAAATAAATAAAATAAAGGTCCAACAACAACTAAAATTAATTATTAAAAATGGGATGTGTGGGTCAGATTAGGTCTTCTCAACCTCCATGTTACTAACACTTTGAGTCAGAGAATTCTTTGTAGTGGAAACTGTTCCATGTTTATGTGATGTTTAGCAGTTCCCATAGCCTCTGGATGTCAGTAGTGAAAACCAAGCACTGCTCCCTGTTGAGAACCATTGGGTTAGTAGAACCCAATGAAAATTGCTTCTCACATATTAGATTATTACATTTCTTTAAGAAATATTCATGTTTTAAGTAGTACTTCATTTTAGAGAAACTCTTAACCCAAACTTAAACTTACAGAATTGGGTTTTTTGTTTGTTTGTTTTTGATAGGACCAGGAATTGAACCCAGGTTCCTGTACATGCTAGGCAAATGCTCTACCACTAAGCCACATCCACAGCCCATACTCAAAGAATTGTTAATAAGAAAACTACTAATATTATTATATATTCCCAAACTTCAAATGTAAGGTGTTTTCATGTTGAATTATATTAAGTGTAGATTATGTCGCCTTGTCAAAAACTGTAGTTTTTATAGACTTTATAAATACCCAGCTGAGGTCACTGTTAACTGTGGAGTCAGGATCATCAGAACCGGGAGACATTACTGAAAGAGGTCTATTTTATAATGTGTTTCAAAAGCCAGGTGGCAGCATGGCATGGTCATGTCTGTCATACCTGTAATTCCAGCTTCTTGAGGAGGACAGCAGATTAGAGATCAGCTTGAGCAATAGTGGGACCCTGTCTAAAATAAAATTTTTAAAAGGCTGGATGTTTAGTTTGTTGGTAGAGTACTTGGCTGACGTGCAAGGACCTAGTTTCCATTCCAAAACAGGTAGTGATTAGGCGGACAGCTTGGGGTATCACAGTGATAGAGCACTTTCCTAGTACGTTCAAGGCCCTGGGCTCCATATCCAGTACTGCCAGAACAACAACAAAACCTTATGTCAGTTACATAGTTAAAGAGATCAGGGTTACATAGTTAAAGAGATCCCCAAGAGAGAACTGGGCATCCAAATCCCTTTATTTGTACAGCAAGTTTTCTTTTGTTCCTTAGGATTGATCCCAGGAACACTGTACCACTGAGAAATCCCCACACCCCTGCTTCCCCATCCCTCAACCCTTCCTTTTAAGATAGGGTCACACTAAATTGCCCAGGTTGGCCTTAAATGGGCAGTCCTTCTTACCTCAGCCTCCTGAATAGTTGGGATTTATGAGTGTGTAATGCTGTGCTTGGTGTTGTGGATGTTCTTGTTTAGTGTTTTCTAGTTCCAGGATGATACTGTCTCTTCAAAATTACCCAACTATAAAGACTACACGGGATTACATGGTAGAATTTCATGGAAATTGCTTCAGGTTAAGGGGAAGAGAATGGGGGCAGGGAGAGAACAAATTATAGTATTAAGTCAGAATGAAAATATTGTATTCTAAATTGGGCTTTGATAAATTGGCTTAAGATATATCTATATTAAGGTCATAAACATGTATATATGTGAACTGATTTATTAAAAAGTTAGTGGTTATTATTTGACATTTGAAGTCTCCAAGGTTAAGTATGTAATATTTTCTATATTCTGGTTATCTTCATTTCTTCTCAGGTGTCTTTGCTGTTAACATCATTTAAAAGGAACATTCATTTTTTCTTTTCTTTTCTTTTCTTTTTTTTTTTTTTTGCAGTACTGGGAATCAAATCCAGTGCCTCAGTCATTTGAGGCAAGCGCCATTATCACTGAGCTATGTCCCATTCCAAGGATTCTTTATTTGCTTTGATGTAAAGTTATTTAGTCATCCCTCTACTCTGTTCTAAGTTACTATACTCTTAAAATTTTAACTATACAGCTGTTCAACTGTAGAGAGTAAATACAGGTACTTCTTAACTTCCTGTGGAGTTATGTTCCCATAAACCCACTGGAAATTGAAAATATTATATGTTGAAGACACAGTTAAGGGCTAGCGTTGTAGCTCAGTAGAAGAGCGCTTGCCTAGCACTTGGAGGCCCTGGGTTCAATTCTCAGTACCACATAAAAATAAATAAGTTAAATAAAGGTATTGTCCATCTACAACTAAAAAAAATTAAAAAAATAAAATTCATTTAGTACATATATCCTACTAAACAGCATGGCTTAGGAGCATTGTAGCACACTGTAAACCATCATTACTTACCCTTGGGAATATGTGGCTTGCTGACACTACCCAGCATTGCAGTAGAGTGCTGTATTGCATATTGCAGACCCAGGGAAAATTAATAAAAGTTTGAAGTACAGTTTCTAATGATATGATGATGTGTATCACTTTCCTATCATCATAAAATGTAAAAGTTGTAAATTGTATTATCATAATTTGGAGACCATTTGACTCAAATAATGTACTGTGCATGATATTTAAGAGAAATTTGTGTCTACTGTACATGTCACATATTTGATAGACAGCATCTATGTTGTTAGTTGTTGGGCCTGGCATAGGGTACTTAGTTTTGAAACAAGGAATTAGTATTTACTATGATCAACTTAATGGTTACATTCTTCTTAGGTAAGAAAACAAACTTAGGCAAAAACACAACTGTTAACACACAGCATGGATCAGCAGTAGAAATGGCTGTGGAGACTACCATTCCCAAGCAAGGACAGAACCTATGGTAATGTGAGCATTCATCTGGTTGCTCTTTCTTTTTTCTTTTTTTTTTTCTGAAGTGTTAAGGAAGAAAATATTTAGTATAATGACATCTAATAAGAACATTTCGTGTTACTTTGAATTTTTGAATATTAAAACTGTTTTAAAAGCAGATTTGATTTTCTGATAAGCAGATATTTGTATTTCTCCACATTTGGAATTTGATTTTTCCCTCTGTAATAACTTTGTATATTATATAATATCTTATAATATTATATAAGATCTTATATGGCAGTAGAGAAGCTCTTGAATCTGGGAACAGAGGATTTAGGATATTCCTGAATTAGGTTTTATTAATTCATTCAAGTTTATTAATTTGATAATTATACTTTTTATAAACTATATAACAAATTTATTGATTAAAACTTATTAAATAATAGAAATAGTACATCCAGTAGCCTTCCTTTTTGCATAGTTGTGCTTTTTTAGCAAGAAACTAGGTTTTGAGAGGGCCCTTCTAATTCCTTTAACTGCATTAGCTGTGATCAACTGACTTTTCGTCTTTCAGGTATAGGTTTTCTTTTTGAAGTTATGTGGACATATATTTCTATTAACTTTATAAAATTTTCCATAGTACTAAAGAAACACTGGCTCCAGTGTTATGATAAAGCTGACAATTGGCATCGTGGAAAGAGTGAATTATTTATTCTAATTGTAGATATTAGACTGTAAACAGGTTTAGGATTTTGCTTTTACAATTTCCACCACCAACACTTGATCCATTATTGTTTGATGGCTTTTCAGAGTTGTAAGATCTTTTGCCTCTACAGGTTTTTATGTGATAGTCAGAAGGAATTGGATGAGTTGCTAAACTGCCTTCATCCTCAGGGAATAAGAGAAAGTCAACTTAAAGAGAGACTAGAAAAGAGGTAAGGATTTTTCTCTTGCTTCTCACATCTTCTCTTCAATAGTAGGTATAAATATCTGAGGAATATTTTAGGTTTTGCTTATAAAGTAAAAATTTAAAAATTTCTGTAACCCTTGGATGTTCATATTTTTGGTGCATCATGCTTATCTGGAAAAAATATACCTTTAAATCATATATAATACAGGCTAGCAGGATTTCTTATTGAATAATGCTTGCCCTGTATAAAGCTGTTAGCCTCATTGTAATTAGGCACTCTTGCAAACGTAGTACCAGATGGGTTGGTTTTTTAAAGTATTCCGTTCATTAAGCTGGTGCATTGGCACACCCCTCTAATCCCAGCAACTCTGAATGCTGAGGATTGCATTTTTGAGGCCAGCCTCAGCAATTTAGCAAGGCTCTTAGCAGTTTAACAAAACCCTGTCCCAAAATAAAAAGGGGTAAGGTTGTAGCTCTGTGGCACAGCACCCCAAGTTCAATCCCCAGTACCAAAAAAAAAGTGTTTTGTCAAGATTCACCATAGCCCTAAAGTGGAATGTAAATACTCATCATGTGGATAAACAAAATATGGTATTTCTGAATGATGGGATATTATTTAGCCACAAGAATGGAATGAAGTGTTGTTACAACATGGATGAACCTACAAAATGTAAGGTTTGAATGAAAGAAGCCAAATATAAAATACTAGGTATTTTATGGTTTCTTTTATATGAAACATCTAGAAGGGGCAACTACTTAGAAACAGAAAGCAGATTCCTCATTGCCAGAGAATAGGGGAGGGAATATTAGGACTGTTAACATGCATGAGTCTCTATTTAGGGTTTTGGAAATGCTTTAGAGCTTGGTAGTTGTGATAAATCCCATAAAACAATACCTTTTTTAAATGGTGAATTTTATTTTATATAAATTATATCTTTTTAAAAAAAGCTGGGCCTCATTGAATATACCTGTAATCCTAGGTATTTGGGAGGCTGAGGCAGGAGGATTACAGGTTTAAGGCCAGCCTGGGCATGCTAGTGATACCTATCTCACAATAAAAAGGACTGGGGATATAGTTCAGTGGTAGAGTTGTTGCCTAGTATGCATGAGGGAGGCCCTGGATTTCATACCCAATATGAGAAACAAAACAAAATTAAAATCCACAAAACCAGTCTTGTTTTCAAAATAGCATCCATTTCATTTAGAGTTTTTTTGATGCTATTTCTGTTGTATCCACTCTTTATATCAAAGGCAGGATAAGGGTTTTTGACTTAAGGCTACTTCTAATTTCCGACCACATATTTATTTTCATGGCTGAATCCAGAGTTCGTTCAACAGATAAAAATACCTTTTAGTACATACTCTATGGTATTGCCAAACTTTTTGGACTGGTGATAGGTATATCGTATTAATTTTATTCCATTGCTTAATATGTTCATTAATTAAAATTATGCTCAAAATCATGTTTCTTAATACAAGTGTATCTTGTCAATTTAAGAAAGACAAAGTGTTAGTACCCAGAACCACAAAGAAATACAGATCTATGAGGTTCCTCCTCTTTGGTCAAAGTATTTTTATAGGCATATGAGTAGATTGAGAGGACCTGTTCTATTCATTAAATGCAAACAGATCAAAACTTCTTGTTCATGGTTAGAGACTATCAGGATTAAAGATGAAAGCTAGATGTGGTGAAAGCCAGCACTTGAGGAGGCTTAGACAGGATGATCTAGAGTTCAGTGCCAGCCTGGGCAACATACTGAGACCATGTCTCAAAGTAAAAACTTTTTTTCTTTTTTTTTAACTGAATATTTTTAGAATTCCTTGGAGCTAGGGCCAGTGGCACACATTTAAAATCCCAGCAACTTGGGAGGCTGAGGCAGGGGGATTGCAAGTTCAAGGCCAGCCTCAGCAGTTTAGAGAGACCCTGCCTCAAAATAAGAAGTAAAAAAGGCTGGGGATATATCCCAGCTGTAAAGTGCCGAGTTTAATCTTCAGTACCAAAAACAAAACAAAACTAAAAAAAACTTGTTTGCTTTGTTCTGAAATTCTGTTCTTTTCTTTATAGTACTGGAGATTCGAGCCAGGAGTGCTTTATCACTGAGCTGCATCCCCAGCCCTTTTTATTTTTTATTTTCAGACAAGGCCTCACTAGGTTGTTAAGGCTGCCCTTGAATTTGAAATCTTCATGCCCCAGCCTTCTGAGTCACTAGGATTATAGTCGAGTGCTGGCTTGTTTTGAACTCTAAAAAAAAAATTTTTTTCTTTAGTTGTAGATGGACACAATACCTTTATTTTATTTATTTTTATGTGGTGCTGAGGATCAAACCCAGTGCCTCATACGTGCTAGATGAGCACTCTACCACTGAGCCACAATCCCAGCCCCTTCTTTTAAACTTTTTTAAGGATACCAGGCAGTTTGGCATTTGTTTCCTATTTAAGTGACATCATGTTTCTTATAATTGAATTGCACTTTTATTTCTGTATAATATTCCATAAATCTGTATAATATTAGTGAATTCACCCTAGTTTGTCCCTTCTTTTGGTAGTGATTATTTGAGTTGTTTCCTCTTGAGGGAGACCGGGGGATAGGATAATGTTTCATGAGCCATTTGAGGTTCTGATTTGAAAACCAAAACATACATACTATTTACAAGAAAATATGTAAAGGGATGGGAATGTAAATAAAAGGGTGAACAAAAGTATATGAGGGCAGCTAGAAGCATAAGAAATAAGATTTTTATATTCATTGACTATAAAAATTAACCATGTACTTAGCCACAAAAGCTCAACAAATTTACAAACATTGACTTTAGGATATTTTCTCAGATTGCAGTAAAGTTAAAATGAATTCTTCATTAATGGCCAAAATGATCTTAACTGCCACTGAGTTAAGTATATTCCTAGATGACACTTGCATCAAAGGAGAAAATGAAAGGGAGGTTCTGTAGCATCTGGAAATCATGAAGGGAGAAACCAGCGTGACATAGCGAAGGTACATCCAAGGAAAATAATATAAAAGTCTTTATTACTAAGACAGAGAGAGGAACTTTGTGTTCAGCTCGAATAACATGAGCTTTAGTGTTTATTTTGTAGGAAGCCTACAGGAAAGCGTGTGGCCCCTGAGGTAGAGTGCCTGATAGGAATCTATTGCTGGGACCTGAAAGGGTTAATCTTCAGTGTGAGACTAAACTCTACTGAAGTTACTGTGTAGTTTTGGTCGTACATTGACATTTCTTTGTGTTGTGATAAGTTTTAAGCAGACAATTTAAAGTCATCCCAGTTTGGTGGCATTTTCTTGGAACAAACAATCAAGTGCAGGTTCTCCAGAGGAGCACAGCACCAGCCAGGCCTCCAGCAGTTCCCATAGCTGACATTCCAGGAGAGTCCTGGGAAACAAGTCACAAAATGCACAAATCAGGTGTCATGAGTGAGAACTAGGAAAGGCATTGTTTACCAGACACCAGAATTAGCCAACACAGAATAAAATAATTGTTTTTAGAATGAAGCAAGAATTAAGAAAAATTTGAAAATTGTGTACCTAAAACATGAGACTGACTAAAAAACAATAAGGAGAAAATAAGTTTTGTAGAAATAGAACATGTCATTCAAGTAATTGAAATTTAAAGAATATCTTCAAATACTTTTTTTTTTCTTTTTCTTTTTTTTTCCAAATACTTTTTATTTCCCCCTTTCCTTTGCCCCAATTCTTATAGGTACCAGGACATCATTCACTCTATTCATCTAGCTCGTAAACCAAATTTGGGTCTAAAATCCTGTGATGGCAACCAGGAGCTTTTAAACTTTCTCCGGAGTGATCTCATTGAAGTTGCAACAAGGTTACAAAAGGGAGGACTTGGATATGTGGAGGAAACATCAGAATTCGAAGCCAGGGTAAAGAGTATAAAAAAAAACACTTTGAAAGCTGTTACCTAGAAAAATACAGTTTGAAATTGTTTCTTGATACTGTAATTGACTTGCCAAGATAACCCTAGAAATCATGTTTGGGTTTGTCCTGAGTGTTATGTATACAACCAAAAATTGTTTAAGTATGTTATTTTTCCCTTTGTTATCTTTTGCTGATTTCCAGAAAAAAATCTAGTAGTCTCCTCAGAACCTTTGTTTGAAAAGAGCTTATCTAATTTACCTGAATGAAAACTGGCTGTCAAGCCATGGTCATATAACATTTCTTTTTTTGTGTGTGTGGTACTGGGGATTGAATCCAGAGCCTTGGCAAGCACTCTATCAAATGAGCTATATCACCAGCCCATCATTTAACTTTTCTTTCCATTATGATACCTGTGCTTCAAATTGTGAAATGTGTCTGAATCCTACTTGGATCCATTCTGTATACTCTATCTGCTGAGTTAAGCTATGTTTAGTTGGGTGTCACTTATGCTAATTAAGTGAAGTATATTTTAAGTCCCATTCACAGTCCTGATGTGTGAAAGGATCCTTAAGAAGTATAAGTAAAGCTGTTTCAAGAGACCCCTTGTTCCATGTTACATAGGTCTATGTACCAAAGCTGAAAGAGAAGACTGGCAAATGCTATCAACTGTTATTGTAAGATGTGTTTTTCCGATTTTAAATCATAAAGTCCACATAATTCTAGATACTAATGTTTGTGGATCTTTTCAAATTATAGTCAGTCTTCTAACCATGGGCTCCACATCTGTATTCAACCAACCACCGATCAAAAATGTTTGGGAAGGGGCTGGGTTTGAGGCTCAGCGGTAGAGCACTTGCCTAGCACGTGCGAGGCCCTGGGTTCGATCCTCAGCATCACATACAAATAAATAAATAAATAAATAAAATAAAGGTATTGTGTCCAACTACAACTAAAAATAAATATTTTAAAAAAATGTTTGGGGAAATTTGTGACTGTACTGAACATGTGGAGATTTTTTTCCCCTTGTCTTAAATTCTAAGAGATATTTATGTAGCACTTACATTGTAATAGGTTTCATAAGTCATTTAGAGCTTAATACATGGAAGGATGTACAGGCTGTATGCAAATACTGTACCCCTTTATAAAAGGGACTTACACTTTCATGGGTATTAAGGAGTGTTTGTGTTGGGAGGTGCATCTGATAGTGTGGTGTATTTTTTTTCCCCCCTTCTTTTTCCTTTTTTGAGGTGGGGTCTCATGTTGACCAAGCTGGCCTTGAATTTGTGATTCTCCTACCTCAGCCTTATGACAAATTAGAACACTACACATGACCACATCTGGCTTTTTGGCTTGTGTATTCTTACAGTTGTAAAGTTTGGTACATCTTTTTCATTTTCCCTAATTTGTAAATATCAATCCTTTTTTTTTTTTTTTTTCATGGTCTGCATTTCTTTTCTTTGTTATCAGAATTAACAAATTACATATAATGTATTGCATATGTAAGTTTTTCCTTTTAACTAGTCTAGTGATGAATCCTTGGTACATTTTCTAGAAAAGCAGATTTAAATATATTTGTGGTTCTGAATGATACTTGAAGACTTGTTGAACCTAAGTGATTTTGTTATTTTCCAGTACTACATATTTATTTCATGTCAGATGGGTGATATGGTGAGGTTGTAACAAGAGAGAGGCACATCTCAGAACAGTGTGAACATCCAATCATAACCTGAAAAGTAGCTGTATGCATACTTTTTAAAATTTTAACAAATTTTTAACAAATTTTTAAAAATTTTAACAAATGCTCATCAGTTGCCTACACTGCTAAATGCAGACCTCTTTCTTAGTGACATTGAGTTATATCTCTTTTTAGCTGTAAAATGGAATTTCTAAATTGGTATGCCTTCTGTGACAAGATAGTGTGCAATGTGTAAGAGCATGATTTATTTGTGAAAAACTGTCATTTGATAGATAATTTCTGAATTATTATAAAGAGAAGATAATAACTTGTATATACACTAACTCAGAATATTTTCACTAAGCATCAAGTAGAACAGTTTAAAATCTTTTCACCAAAAATACTTTTATTGTTGAAAGACTGCCCAAAACTTAGTTTATTTAGGCTTTTAATCAAGAAACCTAAAGCTTCCAATTAGAACTTCTAGCTAGCATGAGGTGATCAGGTTAAACCCTTATAATAAGAATAACTTTAAGGGGCTGGGGTTGTGGCTCAGTGGCAGAGCACTTGCCTAGCACGTGCAAGGCCCTGGGTTTGACCCTCAGCACCACATAAAAATAAATAAATAAATAAAAAATAAAGGTATTGTGTCCAGCTATAATTAAAAAATAAAATATTTAAAAAAAAAAAAAAGAAAGAAAAAGAATAACTTTTAAGTTTTGACCTGGGCTGGGATTGTGGCTCAGTTGTATGGCGGTTGCCTAGCATGCGTGAGGCACTGGGTTCGATCCCCAGAACCACGTAAAAATTAAAAATAAAGGTATTATGTCCATCTATAACTAAAATTAATTTTAAAAATTTTTTTTAATATTTAAAAAAAAAGTTTTGACCTATACATTCTAATCGAGGGAATCTGCTGGCCTCCATCAGCAGAGCACACAAACAAAATGAGTAATGAGAAGCATATCCAAAGTGAGTACAAAGTATCCTATAAAATGCATGTGCTTGTATTTTCAAGGGGAATAATGTCTAATTCCCAAAGAGCATTCAGTGTAGTAAGGGGCACAGAAACAGATAGGAGTTCATTAACCCACAAGGACAGCGAAAGAAATAGAGTCCTGTACCCTGGAATGAAATGCAGGCTTCATGGACCAGGTGGTATCCAGGCCAGACCAGGAACATGAATGAATTTTGATGTCTGTGAGGAGGGATCTGCAGGGCTGGAGAGGAAAAACAAATTAAGACACCAAATCACCGACCTAATGACTATTCAGACGACAGTGGAATGTTTGTACTGGGTGAAGGGATGTACTCGAACAAGCTTTGCATAGAACAGAGAAAGACTTCAACAAGAGGGCCAGTGGAGGCCCCATGTGCTGTTTGTGGAGGTGAAGTAGCTGAGGGTCAGTCTGCAGGTCACTCTCCATCCCAAGGCCCTAGTTCCCTGGAATCAAATCTATGAGCAAGAATCTTCCTTTGTGTAAACTGTCTCTTCTTCAAACAGTAAAACAAACACAAGCACATAAAACAAAATTCAAAAGAATAAGAATCAGACTGAACTTTGACCCCTCGTACTTCACTTGTGTCCTTTCTGTCATGTTAGTGAGACAAGGTTTGCTTTGTTACACTGATTCACTTGCTGCAAGGCATTTAGCAGTCATGCTCCTATTATGTCTCCCCCTCAAAACAGTAAATACCATGCAAAACAAGCACCCAAATAAAAGGCAGCATCAGCTTAAGGATCTACTGTAATATTACTACACAATCCTAGCAGATTTTAACCCTTTTCTGGCCCATTTACAAAATACGTGAACTCTGTAATACTCTGGAAACATTACAAACGTTGCTTTAGATTTCTTTTCTTGAAGAAGTTAAGTCTTGAAACAGCAAATTTACATATTTGTTTACACTACCATGGATGGGTAATTATCACAAAAGGCCTTCGACCAAATTTTTTCTTCCCTGAAGAGTTTTGTAAGTTTTCTCCTCAGGTTGCAGTTTCCCCCTCAGATCTTAACAGACTAACAACTGGGGAAATACATATAAAGTCATATAGAAATTTAAAAAATTAAAAACCAAGGAAGAATCTGTCATCAAACTAATAGTCTAAACTTTGTTACAACCTCCCCTCCTCAAAAAAAAAAATTTAAAAACCACTTCATTTACAAAGCTATAGGTATTTTATAAAGTACTCAAGTAATTAACAGTTTATAAAAATTGGAGGAAATTTTTGGGTGGAAACAAAACAGTGACTCATTCTCCCGTAAATAGTTCTTCTAAAATGCCACATCCACATAGGAACATTTGGCCAAACTGTCTGCAGGGCGCTACCTTGTAGGCCAGACCCCTCTCAGGTCAGCTTCAGAGGCTCAGGCATGCTGGCAAATGCCAGCTCCAGGCAGGCCAAGGACCCCTGAGGGACTTTGGCCGGCATTTTGTGCTGCAGGCTAATGTCCTCCAGCACCTGCCATCAATGCCTCAGCTGTGTCAAGCGCTTCTGCACCAGCGCTCATTACCGCCGCAGTTCACTCCTTAGTTCAGAGGTGTCCTCTTTGATAACTTGTGCTGGTTACTGGACAGACAGCTGCAGTCTTTTTTGTAGGAAAAAACATTCTGTCTTGGAATATGCAGAAACTTCTGGCTACACTAATATACATCAATTCAACTTTCTTCTTGATTGGCGCCATTGACTTAATCCCAACTCAAAATAATCCAAGCCAACCTTGAGTGATGACTCCCAACTCCACCAAGTGCTGTTAGAAGTTCTCAGAGTTCTAGGAGCTACCTGAAGAAACAGAGCCCGGCCCTGCAGTCCTAGTGGGGTTGCCCCCTCCCCCAGAGTGGAATCTGGATCTGAGAGCATGATTTTGATGATGTGATTTAACTCCTGTTTTCTCATCAAGTAACTAAGCCAAAAAAACAGTAAATTTTGATTTTCCTCAGTTTGTCTTTGCATTAAGACTATAGTTTACACTTGGTAGGTGCTCAGTATTATCAGATGAGTGAGTTCTGTAACTCTTGAAGTGAGTGAGATTTCAGCATTCTATGTATCCTATCACTGGGGGAATGGAAGTAGTCAACTTTTAAATGTATACTCCATCTAGTGAACTAAGAAACACAGGTGGTAAATTATGTTATGTGGCCTTTTGATATTTTAGTCTAGGTTGATTTGAATTTAAAGATGACTTTGTTTTTCTTGCAGCCTTTTCTCAATCTAGTTTTTAAATTATTTCTTGTAGGTCATTTCATTAGAAAAACTAAAGGATTTTGGTGAGTGTGTCATTGCCCTTCAGGCCAGTGTCATAAAGAAATTTCTCCAAGGCTTCATGGCTCCCAAGCAAAGGAGAAGAAAACTCCAAAGTGAAGATTCAGTAAAAACTGAGGAAGTGGATGAAGAGAAAAAAATGGCAGAGGAAGCAAAGGTATTTAGTTATTAAAGAACATAGGGGTTTTGTTGTTGTTGTTGTTGTTAATATTTTTTAGTTGTAGATGGACACAATGCCTTTATGTTCTTTATTTTTATGTGGTGCTGAGGATTGAACCCAGTGCCTCTCATATGCTAGGCAAGTGCTCTACCACTGAGCCACAACCCCAGCCCAGAAATGTAGTTTTTGATTATGTGAGTGTGAATTTTTTGTTTTGGTTGTAAATGGATACAATACCCTTCATTTTATTCATTTATTTTTTATGTGGTGCTGAGAATCAAACCCAGTGCCTCACATGTGCTAGGCAAGCACTCAACCATTGAGTCAGCACCCCAGCCCCTGTAATTTGGTTTTGAAATAGTCTTACCTTACAGTTTTTAGCTACTTGTGACATTACCCCCTGATCCTGTATTCCTTTTTTAAAAATCACTTTTGCCAAATTTGTGGTTTTTAAAGCTTTCTACAGCTGTGAATAATGGTCAGAGTATGTGTATCTTCTCCCCAAAAATGTGGTAAAAATATATACAATGTGGAATTCCCCATTTTTTATGCTGTGTTGTTAAGTGTATACCTCCCTAGAACTTCTCAGCATAATGTCTTCAAGTTCATTCATGTTGTATAGCACATGCCAGAATTTCCTTTGGGTTCTTTTGATGTTGTTGTTGTTTGTTTTAATTTGTTCAATTAGTTATACACAACAGTAGAATGCATTTTTGACAAATTGTACACAAATGGAGCACAACTCTCATTTCTCTGGCTGTACGTGATTCAGAGTCACACCAGTAGTGTAATCATACACATATAGAGAGTAATAATATATGTATTATTACTTCTCATTCTACAGTCCCTCCCATCCCCACAACCCCACCCCTCCCCTCACTTCCCTCTGCACAATCCAAAGTTCCTTCATTCTTCCTTACCCTCCCTCCTGCTATGGATCAGAATCTGCTGATCAGAGAAAACATTCAGTCTTTGGTTTTTTGGGGATAGGCTTTCATTTACTTAACATGATAAGAATTTCCTTTGTTTTTAACCAATGTATGTTAATAGAAAACCACTTCTCTATCTAACAACACTTCTGACATGATGTGTGTGAGTTTTCTTCCACAGCAAGCAGTTCTCCGATTTTTTGTTGTTGTTCAGCTGAAGTTCATTTCTGACACTACTTGGGAGTTTGTATCAGGTTCCACAAGTTAATGAACTCAGTCCTATAAAACTGCTCTCTTCGATGCCTGTCACAAGTCCCTGTGCTAGCCGAAAGAGGGTTTTCATGACCCCTGCCTCAGGTTCAGTAGTTTGCTAAAATGGCTCAAGGACTCAGGGAAACATTTTTTTCTTAGGACAACTAGGTTACTATAAAGGCTACACCTCAGGGACAGCTGCATGGAAGAAGCATAGGGTTGGAAGGGCCTGGAGTTTTCACACCCTCTCTGAACAACCCCAGTTTCTCAGCACACCCATGTGTTCACTAACCCAGAAGCCCCTTCCTCATCCCTTACTGGAGTTGTAGGTAGGGCTAAAAGTTTCACGCCTCTAATTACTTGAGTCCTTTTGGTGGCCAGACCCATCCTGAGTCTGTCTAGGGGCCTCTATAACTAAAGAAAAATCAAAAAATTTCAAGGGTTTTAGGGTCATAGATGAATCCCAAATATTTCTTTTAATACCCCCCCCACACCCACACAATTTTATTTACTAATTCAGCCGTTGATTGGTACTCCGGTTGCTCTCTGTCTTAATTATTGAGTATACTGCTGCTGTGAACAAAGGCCTGCATGTATCTCTTCATATCTCTGTTTTTAATTCTTTTGAGATACACCAAGAAGTGGAGTTGTGGATGGAAGTGGAGTCTAATTTGTTGGAGGCCTGCCATGTGCTTCCCACAGTGGCTGGACCAGCTTCCACAAATTCTGTCAGCAGTTCTCTGGGTTCTGGTTTCTGCATGTCCTTGCCAGCACTCATGTCCTGTTTCTTTGATGGTTTCCATCCTAAGGGATAGAAGGTGCTGTCTTATGGTTTTGGTTTGTAGTTCCTTAATGATCAATGATAGGACAATCTTTTCGTGTGTTTATTCACCATTTGTTTTATCTTTGCAGAAATGTGTATTCAAGTCCTTTGCCCTTTTTTTTCTTTCTTTTTTTAAATCTTTAAGCTTTTATTTGTTTATTTTTATGTGGTGCTGAGGATCAAACCCAGGGCCTCTCACATGCTAGGCGAGCAATCTACCACTGAGCCACAACCCAAGCCCTCCTTTGCCCATTTTTAAATTGGGTTGTTTGGTTGAGTTGTAGGAATTCTTTGCGTGTGCTTGCTATTAATCTTTTATCTGATATGTGATTTGCAAATGTATTTTTCCATTCCCAGGGTTGTCTTTTTATTCTGTTGATAGTGCTCTTTGATGCATATTTTAATGCAACTCATCTGTGTTTTTTCTTTTGTTGCCTCCACTTTAGGTATCACATCCAAGAAATCATTGCCAAATTAAATGTCACAGAGCTTTCCTCCCTCTGTTTTCTTTTTATTTATTTATTTTTTTGTGGTGCTGAGGATCGAGCCCAGGGCCTTATGCATATAAGGCAAGCACTCTACCAACTGAGCTATATCCCCAGCCCCGTCTCTGTTTTCTTCTAATTTTACAGTTAGGTCTTTGATTCATTTTGAATTAAGTTTTGTAAAGGATATAGTAAGGATCCAACTTCAGGTGTTTTTTGGTTTTTTGGTTGTTGTTATGTAGATATCCATCCAATTTATTGGCTTTTTAAAAGTTTTAAACATAACATGCTCATTGTAAATAAATCAAACAAGAGGTTAAGTAAAAATATATAACTGCCATCCTAGCCTCACTACCCAAAGATACCACACTGTTTAATAACCCCTAATAGTTTGATGTGCTGTCTGTTACAAAGAGAGTTTTTATTAGATTTTCACAGAATGGAATCCTTCTATCCAAACATTCAGTACTTTGCACTCATCAACATATTCTGGGCAATTATTTGTCCCTTCTCTGTTGGTCTGTAGTGATCTCCCTGGTGGGTTTTTTATTTTCTTCTGTTTTTTTGCGGTGCCGGGGATCAAACTCAGGGCCTTGTACATGCTAGGCAAGCACTCTACCACTGAACTATATCCCAGCCCCATGTTGTTCATTTCTGCTAATGAGTATGAAGTAGTCTCCCATTTCCCGTTATGAGGATACCTAGCAGTTCCATTTTTGTCTGTTTTGTACATTAGATTTCTGCTTAAAATACCTTGTGAAGAAAAGAATTTGAAAGACAAGTCCCAGTTTATCCAGTGCAGAATACTGATCCCTAATTGTAGATTTTCCTGGTTCCCTTTTCTTCTTTCACAAACATCTGATAAAGGCATAACTGTGCTAAGTCATGGAGATTTTAAAAACTATAAATCCTTGTCTTCAAGGTACTCGGTGTGAGTGTGAGACGGAGCAGGCAGGCAGTTAATGTTCCTTGACTTACTGGGGTTTTAACCACATGTTGATACACCCATGGTAAAGTGGAAATAATGTTGAATCGGAAACACTGTATGTCCCCGACTCAGTGCACGTAGTGGCAGCGCTCTAGAGCACAGCCTGCTCCCATTGTGAGCGTGTGGCTGGCTGAGCCACTGCCTCCTACCCAGTATCACAAGGGAACATCATCCTGTATTATTGCTAGCCCAGAAAAGACCCACAATTTAAGTGCAGTCTCTACTAAATCAGTGTCGCTTTCACTCCATCTTCATAGTCTGAACATTATAAGTCATACTATCATAAGTCGAGGGCTGTTTGTACCAACGAGAGAGAGTAGTACTTGGCTTGGCCTCTGAGGGATGCCCAGGGCCAGTTAGAGAAGACTTCCCAGAGGAGATCACGCAGAAACTGGGGGTTGAAAAATGAGCAGGAATTAATCGTCATGGCAGGGGTGCCAGAGGCCTTTTCAGATTCAACTCAAATCAGACTCTCTTGGTCACTGACAACTAATTCTGGTTTTGTTCTTCCAGTTTACACAGACACCACTCTCCTTTCAAAAACACCTCAGTTATTTGTACGTAGTAGTCATGTTCCCCCTGCTTTTCTTCTGACACCACAGGAGTCTCCCTGGATGTTCCCATGCCAAAAGTCCCATTTTCCCCTGCCATCTCTTTTCCTATAACATTTTCTTCTCCCTGAGAACTAACTAACAGATATAGAATTCCCATTAATCTCTTTTTGAGTACTAAAGCCCATGGTGAAATAACCTTCTTAGCTTGTCAGGTGAGACTAGTTCTTAGCTTAGGGAGAAAGTGAGCCCTCTGCAGGTCCAGACCCAGTGCAGGAATAGGAAGTTGGTAGGGCCTCTTGGAAAGTCAGTCACATCCACGGAGTGGCTCAGCTACCTTCTGCATTAACATGGCCTTAGGCCCTGCAGTTTCCCACCAAGGTCAGCTTTTTCCACTGTCCTTTGCTTTAAAAAAGTTTCCACTTAGCTAAGGCCAGGGTTTTTTCAGCTGGCACTAGGCCGTCGCATGAGTTTATGTCAGTCTCTAATCTGGGCCCCAGTTTCCTTATTTATGAAAGTAGATTGTCTCTCAAATCCCTTAATTAAACGGGAAAGATAATGTATATTTTGACAAAATCCTGGGGTTTTTTTTTTTGTTGTTGTTGTTGTTCTCTTTTTACTTTGGTTGCATTGCCCTGACAACCTGATTGTTTTTTTATTTTATTTTAATTTTTAAAATTTACATTTGCTCATTATTTTAATTATGCAGCTTTGTGGGGTATAGTGATAATTCATTACGTGTGTGCAGCATGTAATGATTGAATCAGAGTAGTTAGCATTTCTGTCTCCTTTAATTTTTTTCTAAAAAGTTACTGATTAGCATGATAATTGTACAAATTTATGGGGTACTGTGTGATATTTCAAATAATGTGGAACATTTCATGAGTGTTCATATCATTCTTATGTAGGTGCCCTGTGAATATTCTCTGTATGGTTCTACTTTTGGTGTATGTGCTACTGTAACTAGCACTGTTTTTCTATTTTGAATGGTCTTTTGTGGAAGATTGACGTGAAGTCTTGTTATATCCTTGCCAAGATAGGACAATTGCCTGTTTAATGTTAAACAAAGGCACTAATGGTGACTTAGATGTAAACTCCATTTTCCTTGATTCTGTTGCAGCTACTTCTGACCAGGGACTTAATTTATTTAAACATTATATGCTAGAGAATTTGATTTTTCTTTCCACTAGGATAATGTGTCTAGGCCTGGTGCCGTTGATGTACTCCTATAATCCCAGAAGCTTGGGAGGCTGAGGCAGGGGGGATGGCAAGTTTAAAGCCAGCCTCAGCAACTTAGCAAGGCCCTAAGCATCTTAGCAAGACCATTAAAAATAAAAGGGGCTGGAGATGTTGCTCAGTGGTTAAGCGCCCCTGTTCTCAATCTCCTTGGTACCAAAAGAAGAAGAAAAAGAATGTGTGCAGGCTCCTGCAGCACTTTAAGGTGGAGGGTTTTATAGGATGCCACAAGTATTAAGTATGGAAATGTTTTCATCTGGCCAGTGCTTATCTGTTTAAAAGCATTACTTCGAATGTAATGGATTTTTTGTTTTGCTTCTGTCTTTTGATGCACTAGGCTGGAATTGTGTGTAATTTGAGACTAGAATGTTTCCTCGAAACTTGAATATCTAATGTTTTTTCCCTCAAAAATAGAGGCTGGTTGGTCTCTGCTTTAATGAGTAACTCTGGAGACATCAGGAGATGCTCCTAACGTGTTAAGCATTAGATCAGAAATCTGCAGACCTGGCCCTAGATTTCTGTGAAGCCTTGGGCAAGCTTTCTTCCCATGTAAAGTAACTAGTGACAAGTGAATGTTATGCCACTGTTTGTAGCAGAAGCATTCTGAATTAACCAGAACATTGGAAACAACCCAAATGTTCATCAGCTGATAAATAAATAAATAAAATATCTCATATCTGAACAACAGAGTATTATTCAGCAACTAAATGGAACATTAATGAACCCAGAAATATAGTGAAAATCGACAGTTACAAAAAGCCACCTAATTACATGATATATTTTAAGTCTGTTTTTAAAAAGGTTAAATATGTTTATTGTTGTCAAGACCTCTTTGGATTTCTAAAATAATTGTAAAGAGGCCAGATGAGCTGTAGATGCCTGGTTTTATAATTGATGGAAATAACTGGGGAGTGAAAAGCAGTGCTGGGCAGAGCAGGACTGTATTCTCAGTGCCCTGCCTGTGACTACCCACTAGAGGACAGCCACACCCATCTGTGGTTGAGTCCCTGCCGCCTGGCAGTAGTGCTGTGTGAGAACTGACCTGCTGGGCAGCACAGTGAGCCTGTAGTTCCAGCTCCTGGGGAAGCTGAGACATGGGGATTCTAGACCAGCTTGGAGGAGACTGTTCTTCTGATGAGGAACCTGCAGTACTGTGTGTCAGATCTCTACTCTAGAGAGAGTGTGTGTGTAGGGCAGAGGGGGGACTGCAAGGCAGCTCTGATTGGTGAACTCAGATTTTACCAAGGAGCTCTGAGGAAGGAAGGAAAGAGGGAGGGAGGGAGGGAGGAAATTGTGCTTCTTTTTCAAAGCAAATGCTGAAACATCTGCAGAAGTTGGAGTAGAAGGAATGAGTCACTCTCCACTAGAACTTTAGTAGCCTCTGTTTAAATATAGATTGGTTTGTGTGTGTCTTTACACATAAGGCTTTCTGTGATTCTGTATTTGTGTTTCTGTAGGAAAGAGAAAGGACAGCTCTTGTTTCCTTCATCCAGCCTCTCACCACAGTCAAGCTAGCTCAACTTTCACTGTCCTCTTGGAAGCTGTTTTGTTTTTGTTTTTTTGAAGTAAAAATCAGGGCCTTCTGCACTGAACCTCAGAGCTACACCCCCAGCCCCTGTTCCTTACTTTTAAATGCTACTAAGTCTAAGGGGATAACACTGGAAGAGAGTGTCCCTGCCATTCCCCCTGCCTCCCTTTAATCTGTGTGCAACCTTTGGCAAGTTTCCCCCACCCCCGCCCTTCAGAGGCTTCTTTTCTATAAGATAAATGGGTAGATTGATGAAGCTCTACGAGACAAATGTCCTGAGAATTCTCTTGTTTCTTCACTCTTTCCTGGTCCCCTGTCAGTGTGTTTGAAGTCACTGTAGTAATAATTCCAGCCTGGTTTGCTCTTTCGTTTAGGTGGCATCTGCTCTGGAAAAATGGAAGACAGCAATCCGTGAAGCTCAGACTTTTTCCAGAATGCATGTTCTACTTGGGATGCTTGACGCCTGTATCAAGTGGGATATGTCAGCAGAAAATGCTAGGTGCAAAGTTTGTCGAAAGAAAGGTACATTTAGATCAAATTTGCTAACGTGGGTGTGCTGGGTACTAAGATCTCCATTCTCAAGATGTCTTCTCTCCCCAAAAGAATTCTGTATACAAAGATTTTTAGTATGGTGGGGCAGATTTACTTTCTCCTGAAGGTCTATCAGACGCTATTTTTTGAAATCACATGATGTTGGATCAGAGCAGGCCCTCTGTTCCTCAGTTTAGAGTATGCTATAAGAACAATTGATCTCCAATCTTCAGATTTCCACAACTAGCAAAATTAGTTCATCTAAAAATTTTTTTTTAATATTTATTTTTTAATTGGACACAATATCTTTATTTATTTTTATGTGGTGCTGAGGATCGAACCCAGGGCCTCACATGTGCTATGCGAGTGCTCTACCGCTGAACCACAACCCCAGCCCCAGTTCATCTAAAATTTGAAATCCAATTTTTGTCTTGGCACTTTATTGTCTGGAAGAAAAGATGAGTGCTTCCAGCAGAGGGCACTCTTTGTTCACTGTGAATGCCCAGAGTTGGCCCTTTTACCACTGTATCCTACAGAGCAAAGCATTTAGGGATGTTCACTGTTGAGATCTTTCAGGTCACCTGTGTACAAAAGGAGGTTCATGCCTAAAAGTCATGTGATTGACTTCTTAGTGGCTAAAGTTATTTAATTTCTAAGAAGGAAAAATTCTATACAATGTCATTCAATTGCTGTAAAACTGATATAGAATGAAAGTCAGAGAGGGGGAATTGACCATGCTGATTCATTGTATTTTCAGACGTCAGGAAACTAAATGACTTGGAGGACCTTACCAGACATGCATTGGAAAGCATTTGGGGTCAGAGAAGAGTAGCAAAGTTTCTAGCCATCACTTGATTTTTGCTGCCTCTTAGTAAATACTAATTGTCCTATCTGTGAGTAGATTTTTGGCTATAAGTTAGGAGATCTTATCCCTAAATCACCAATAGTCTGTTTTATGCTACATTTCTTTCCAGAAAATGACTGTGTTTTGAAAAGGCGGTAGCACTATACTAGAATGTTTGTTCTTTTGTGGTGTTAGCTGAGGGTCAGCACCTTGGCTTACTGCTCAGTGATTGTTGCTGTGCCGCCCACAGTGCTATACAAGTTTATCTCTTTGCAGGTGAGGATGACAAATTGATCTTGTGTGATGAGTGTAATAAAGCCTTCCACCTGTTTTGTCTGAGGCCGGCCCTCTATGAAGTACCAGATGGTGAGTGGCAGTGCCCAGCTTGCCAGCCTGCTACTGCTAGGCGCAATTCCCGTGGCAGGTGAGAATTTTTCTTCTATAAATAAATGAATGGAGAAATAAATTTCAGTTATTCAAATTGAGTGATTCCAAAGAGCTTTAAGTTCATCTTTTAGTACAGAGCCTGATCACTCATGGTGCTTCAATAGGAGTCAAAGGGCTCTGATCTGATTCTGGTTTAGTGTTGGTGTTTGTAGTTTTCTCTACCAGCCACATTCTCTTGTCTCCTTGATCCTACTTTCTTCTCAAGTGACAGTGCATCTCCTTTGCTGCCCCCACATTGTGCACACCTCACTTCCTGATTACTTTTACAACCAGCTGCTGCTCAGTATCTTCAAACTCATCACCTTCCCTGCCTGCACCTCCTGTTTCCCACATTTTGCTCTCACAATTAGAACTTTGGTGTCGACTTAGACAGGAGCTTTCTCCTCCCATCCTGTGTATTTATTAATTTGCCAGATGTTAGTAGTCCAGCGTCCAGGTTTCTTATGAAAAAGTTGCCTGCTCTCCACTCTCTGTGGTCCCTTTGGTTGTTTGTCTCTCCTACACCTCTCACGTGCAGTCCTTTGGTGGATTTGCAGCTCCTTTGTCTTAGCTCGTATCTTTCCCTTTCTTACCTGTCGAACTATTATGGTGATATCAGAATAGGAGGCAGTAAGGTGTTCTAAAACTTCCAATCTTTTCATTGCCTCTAGAATAAAGTCCAAACTCCCTTGCCTAAGACTTATAGCAACCGCAGCTTAGGTTTTGGGCCCTGGTGCCTGTGTGTGCCTGTTATAGGCTGCTCATTGCTGTCTCTTGGACTTTCCTCTGTTCAGCACTCCCAACTGAGTAAGCTGCCTTTGGCCTAGCTACATTTGCACTGTATTTATTTTTTAGTTTTAGGTGGACACAATATCTTTATTTTATTTTTATGTGGTGCTGAGAATCTAACCCAGTGCCTCATGCATGCTAGCCGAGCGTGCTACCACTTAAGCCACATCCCCAGCCCCTTGCACTGTATTTTTGAAAAGTTCTTCGTACATCCTTAGAGTTAATTGCTCCTCTTTGCTGGCTGAACTTTCCTTCTCTAAAACAGTACTTTGATGCCTGCATCTGATCATATATAGGGTTCCCTCCCACAAGATCATCAGTGCCCTGTGATTTGAGGTGCTGTTTTTTTTTTTTTTTTCTGCCCAAGTGTCAATACAGAAAACATAGGACCTTGTAAGGAAGAAAGACCTAATATTTACCAAATTAATACCATTGTTTTTTGCATTGAAAGTTGAGATTGTATAAAGGTAGCTTATAGGCACTGTAGCTTGGTCTCTTTTGCAAAGGGTAGAGCAGTCTGACCCTGACTCCACCTTAACAGTATGCCTGAGTTGTTTCTCACCCCATTCCAGCCACGCTGGAGAGATGAGACATGCTTCTCTGAAATCATGGGGCTTGGAACCAGCTGCTCTGAGCTGGGATTACCATTGCTTTGAAGTTATGGTCATCTGCAAGCTGTCTCAGCTCCTGGAAGGGGGCCATCAAGGTGGAGTAACACCTGTCTGGACTGTTTGTCTTTTTAGTCCATCCCAGAGTGGGGACAGCTTTTAGGACCTGAAATGTTACTTTATCTGGCTCTTTTTGTGAGACAAAAGTAATAGTGTTTTGCATTGTTTTGTGTGGGGAGGGGTAGGGTTGCATTTTGGTCTTAACTTCTGTTGCCATTGGTGTCCTATCCAAAACATTTGGGGCAGAGAAAAGGGAGGCATGCTTTTGAAGCCTCCTTTTTTAAAAATTTTGTGAAAAACTATCCTGATCTAGATTTAGGGTCTGTCCCCTTCTCACCAGATTAATCTATTCTGTGAAGAGAAAAAGGTTGCTGCGATCCCTGTGGGACGTCGGCTGTTCTCAGGATCACTTTGGGCTAGAACTGTTCTCTGTCTTTTCCTCCTCACAGGAACTACACTGAGGAGTCTGACTCTGAGGACAGCGAAGATGATGAGAGTGACTCAGAGGAAGAAGAGGAGGAGGAGGGAGAGGAAGATTATGAGGTGGCTGGCTTGCGATGTAAGTGTTCACTTTGTCCACATCATTGACCTCACAGTCTCCCCAGCTGACCTGGAAAGGCCAGTAGTCAATTGTCGATGCCAGCATCTTGCTGTCTTCCCTTTCTCCTGTGACTGTGGCATAACTGAGCAGCCATATGTTTAAATGAGTTTTCAAGATGCTGTTGCTAATCACCTGCCTCGTTGGAGGTGGGTGGCTTGGTCGTGAGAACACCAGCCTACGGCTGCTCAGGTTCGCAGGCATGCTTATGACAGGGTTGCCGACTCTGAACCCCTCCACATAAGGGACAGTGGATGAGTAGGCCTCTGGTGCAGCGCCACTTTCAGAGATGTACTTTTTTCTCTGGTAACAGTGATCATTTCTTCCCTAAAACACACAGGTCTATAGTTTTGCTAATTTGCAAAGAGAAGACTGTTTTTTCATGGCTTAAACAAAAGGATGTTAGGAAGGTTCAGATCTGTCCTCGCAGATGGGGGCCAGTAGTCTCGTCTGAGACCACAGCTCAAGATGGAGGAGATGGTACAGTTCCCATCTCACATCTCTTTATGGCAGCCCTGAGTGCTTGTGCTTGGTGTGAGGAGAGGTCATGTTTGACCTTCGCTTCCTGCACTGGTGCTGCCAAGATAGGAGGGCTCTAAGCTGGCACCTCCACTCCAGTCCTCCCACCATCCTCCCCCACACTTGGGAGGTGTCCTAAGTCTCACCTCCCTGTCTTATAGGACTCCTTTGCTTTGGTTACGAGGTGTTCTTTTCAGGTGTCCTGAAGTGTGTGAGCAGGTATTCCAGGATTCTGCAGTGAGGGCGCCAGTCGTGGCTTGGATGCACATCTGTCTGGACAGATTCTGAATATAGCAGAGTATTGGTTCTGTTTATTTTCAAAATGGTAATAGCTTTCAACTTCCACATTGTGGCTCGGAAAGGAATTGTCCCCTTTCTGGGGTTCTAGGGCCTCTACCTGCCAAAGGAATCTAGGGAGCATTTGGTACTTCAGAGCCTTTTTCTGTTTCACCTTTCAGGCCACCAAAGCTGTGGTTCCTTGGTGTGACTCAAGGGCCTGGCATTTGAGCCTCAGCTTCTTTCCCTTTCTTATTAGCCAAATCTTAAGCTAGAGGCTGTGAAATAGCCCATGGGAGGGGGGCAGTTACCATGGTCCAGAAATAGAAAAGAAAGCACTGGTGATTGGTTCTCTCAACACTGATTCTCTAAATCCGTCTTTGCCCAAATGTCATCTCCCCACTCGCCAGAATATTAGCAAGGAAAAGTCATAGACAGTGGGTTTAATGGAGAAGCCCTGAGCTGATCCTCGTGGAACAGTGCTCCCAAGGGCATGCTGAGGAGTGTCGGTGTGCCTGACATCCAGCCCCTGCTGCAAACTGGAGATGCTCGCAGCCTGGCTGCCTTCCTGCCTGTCCTCTCTCGGAGCTGCTAGGCAGGCTCTTGCAGTGCACTGTCTGGTTGTCAGAAATGCAAGAAGACAGGACTAGAGCAAGCCCTGAACTGGATTCAGAGAGGAAGGCTTGTGGCCCTTCACTGGTGTCTGCCTTTCTCTGAGAAGGTTGGATGGTGGGTGTAGGATAAGTCTGGGGATTATGAGACGGGCAGTTTCGTGATGAGGCTCTGTTTCGCATATAAGCACACACACACTTCGGCTGAGCTCGGGTCTTAGAAGACCAGGATTTTTTCTCCTGAGTCAGTTTGCAGTTGAATCCTTCAAGGCCTCATTCCCAGGAGCAACTGAGCAGGGTTGGGACAGAGACGTCTAAAAGGTCTTTGGGAAATTGAAGAGGGACATACATTTTTCATCTACTGTTGCTGCTATTTCTTAGCAACCTGTTAGGAAGGGCAAGAGAAAAATATCAAGAGCACCCGTAATAGAAGGAAGCCATTGCTTTGCCTGTATGAGTGGCTTTGTCCTCCCTGCCCTGCCCCCAATGGGCTCTTCTCCTCTGTTGCTCTGAATTCTTTATTTTTATTACAGTGAGACCTCGAAAGACCACCCGGGGTAAGCAGGGCATCATCCCCCCGGCAGCACGGCCAGGACGACCAAGTAAGAAGCCACATCCCACCAGGAGGCCACGGCCAAAGGCGTCCCCTGTGGATGATGCTGAGGTTGACGAGCTGGTAAGAGTTGTTTATTGTCCTCCCTCTAGTTTTCCTATTCTTATTTCCTCCCCCAGAATTAGGAATTCACCAGGCAGCAGGTGGAGCCTTGCTTCTCCTCCCTCCTCCTGAGCCTGGGGGTCTGAGAAGGCAAGTGGGTGGGCCCATGGGTGGGCCTCTGGGCAGCCAGCCCTCTGGGAACGGAACAGCTCTGTCTGGCATTCCCCGGCCATAGCTTGCAAACATCGTCCTCTAGTTAGTAAGCAGCCTGCAACTTGTTAAGGATTTTAAAATAGTACCCATGTGTCTCTGGTGGGCCCAGAGGGGCTGGATCTCCCTGTGGGAATGTCAGCAATGTTGGAGCCTCACTTACTGCTGGGTCTTTTGCCGACAGTTGTTAGGGGGAGGGACGTTACCCTCCCCTCTGCTCCTCAGCCAATGTAATTTTAGTAGTTTTGTTTTAGCTCTCACTTGAGCTTTGAAGAACAAAAAGAAGCTCTTGAAAATGTGCTTGTTTTGGCAGATCCCCATCTCAGGGTCGGGGCATAAAGCAAGCCATTCTGGAGATGAAAGGACATTAAAGACCCCCCTGTGTGCCCAGCCCTAACTCCTTCAGGGCAGTGGCTCCTACTGCTGTGAGTCCCCAGTGGTTACACAGCCACCTGGAAGACGGATTCCACCCCTTCTGTCCTCAGCCACCTCCTCTCACAGTGCCCTCAGTGGAAAGGCCCTGCGAGGGAATTGAACGTCTTATTTTCCTTCCCGGACACCCCACCTCCACAAAATTGGCTACTGGAGGTCCAGTGCCCCCCCGGCCGGCTTTTTGCAGTTGCTTGTTTATACCCATCCTTGGTCTCACCATAATCCCGGGTCCATCTGCTGTCAGAGTGCTAGCGTCCTGTTGACAGTGGCCCTTTCCAGCCGACCTCTAACAGTCCTGCTGTTAATGCAGCAACTGCTGCCTGCCCTCTGCTGCTTTGATCGCTGTCCACCAGGGAGCGGGCGAGTGGATAGATGAAGATGCCTGCCTCCCGGCCCAGAGTGTGGCGCGACTTGAATGTCGAATGTTTTTGATGTCTCTACATCAAGAAAATGGTTGAGCTCTGTTTTTCTTTTCTTTCCTTTTCCTTCTCTTTCTCCTTTTTTTTTTAAGCAGATGCACACATTGTCTGTCCTGCCTGCTGTTCTACTCTGGACCTCTAATAGACATTCTTCTTTCTTTTGGTGTTAGGTACTTCAGACCAAGCGCAGCTCCAGGAGGCAAAGCCTGGAGCTGCAGAAGTGTGAGGAGATCCTCCACAAGATTGTGAAGTACCGCTTCAGCTGGCCCTTCAGGTGAGCTCTACTCCGGGGAGGTTGGCCGCGCAGTCGGGCAGGCACTGGGAATAGGGGAAGAAAGCAGCTGGCTGAGCCCCCAGGGACTGCCCCATCCCTTTCCTTTCAGGACGTCTTAGTGGCAGGGGAACTAGCTTTTCCAAGTGGATAGTGACAGCTCTGACAAGGTGACCACATCTCTTCTGTGTCCTTCAGGCGTGGGCATTCTGGGCCTCCTTATTTGGCTCTCAGGCTTCTCTCAGTTGCAATCAGGGTTCCATTGGTTCTTCTCCACAGGGAGCCTGTGACCAGGGATGAGGCTGAGGACTACTATGAGGTGATCACCCACCCCATGGACCTTCAGACAATACAGAACAAGTGTTCCTGTGGGAACTACCGCTCCGTGCAGGAGTTCCTTACTGACATGAAGCAGGTGTTCACCAACGCTGAGCTCTACAACTGCCGAGGCAGCCACGTGCTCAGCTGCATGGTGAAGACGGAGCAATGCCTGGTGGCACTGCTGCATAAACACCTCCCTGGACACCCGTATGTCCGCAGGAAACGCAAGAAGTTTCCCGACCGGCTTGCTGATGATGAAGGGGACAGTGATCCAGAGCCTGTTGGACAGTCCAGGGCACGAAGGCAGAAGAAATAGAGAGGTGGGCCCCTGGTAAGGGAGCTGAGGTAGGGGGATAGTGGGGGACAGCTGGGGGGAGTGGGGAGGCAGGAGAGGAAGATGGAGAAGAACTTGGAAGGAAAAAATCATGGGAGTCCAGAAATATCTGTCACCCCAAGCTTGTGCTGTTCTCAAACTCCCCTTTGGGCCTATTCAATCAAAGCTTTCGGGGAGCCTAATACCGGGTAGGTGATTTCTGCCAGAAGTTCTGGGTGCAGAAGAGGGTCTTAGCCCTGCTTTCCAAGCGTTTCCTGGAGGAGGCCCAGGTACTGTGTCTCCTGTGAGCCCAGTTCTTTTTCTCCCTCCCTTCCCTCTGAGGTCCCTCCCACCTTGGCAACAACGCCAAGCCCCTCTGGTCTCCAGTGAGGGGTTACGGCATTACTTAGCAGGATCAAGAATAAGCAGGCTAATTGGGGAGGTTGTGTTGTTTTTGTTTTGTTTTGTTTTTTTAATCTATATTTATACACAGTCTTGTTTCTTTCAGCCCGTACTCTGTCTCTTCCTCCTCCTCCCTCTCAGGTGACGGTATGTCAGTGAGTGCCATACAGAATTCTGTTTTCACCAGCATCATGAGACAGTTGTGGTCTTTTGAGTTGATCTTAGCAGAGTAAAGGGACATTTTCTGGAGCCATTCCTGAACACCCTGCCCCTTCTTTGTGATAGCCTTCTCCCACTTCCCTGCCCCACCGCCTCAACAAAGCAAAACAAAACAAAACAAAAAATGAAGGCACTTCACTTAGAGACTGAGTCCTGCTTATAATCATGCGTATAACCTTTATTTGATGGATCTGGCCAGAGGGGTGTTGGAGCCCAGCCCACCCACATACCAGACGAGCTCTTAGGGAGCAGAAGAGCAGGAAGAATTGAAATGTTTGATTTTTTTTTTTTTAATTGACTTTTCTAGTTATTAAAAGTTGCTTGTTTCAGCAGTGATATTGTATAAAGAACATCTTGTAAAATATCTGTCATCTCGCTTTGGCATATGTACAGTACAGTTTATATGATGTGTCTGCTTTACGCCCCCATCGCCCTCACCCACCTGGTCTTCTGCAGAGGAGCTGGGTTGGAGACTGGTCCAGTGGCATCTTGGTGGCCAGGGACCCTTCTGCCTACTGTGGCGGCGCTCTCTGCCTCCTCCTCCATATCTGCTTCTTCCCATGCCCATTCTGGCTTCAGACTCAGAGCTCCTGCGAACTGCATATGGCAGTGGTCAGTGTCAGTGGGGGTGGAGGGCGGGAGCAGCTCAGAGAGCAGTTCCACAGCCAGTCTAGCCTAGTCGTTATATTTAGGCAAAAGTTTGTAGTCTTCTTTCCCTTTTATGACAGATTTTGATAAAAGTACAAGACAGGGTTTGATTTTTCTATTCTATCAACTTTGAATTTGGAACACGTGAGCACCTCAGCTCTTCTGTATCTATTTAAAGGAAAAGAAGCCCACCAATGGGATTGCTACTCCTAGACTGAGAGTAAGCCTCCTGACATGACACTCCCAGGTGTGGTCCCAGCTCTCCTTCTCCTCCTTGCCCGGGGGTTCTGGGACTCGTCTCAAGTGGCTGGTGGGTAGGGTTACCACCCTTCTCCAGGCTTGGGGTAAGCACTGACTTGACACCAGGACAAGCCCTGCCACCACCCCGGCCCCTGCTGCTTATTCTAGATCCAGTCTGTTCTTGTTATAGTGAGAATCCGTGTTCCCACTGCAGTGACACCTGAATTGTTGGTTGTTTTTTTAATTGTCTTTAAGGAGGAAGGGCCCCATTAAAGGGTGAACTTGTAATAAATTGGAATTTCAAATAAACATTATGTACTTGTGTTTATAAAGAAGAAACAATTCTGCAGCTCTTTCTTTGTGCTCTTGCCAAGGTGGTAGGGAGTCCAGTCCTGGGAGCTACTTTCTGGTTGGCCTGGCCGGCTCCCTGTGAGGCTTGGCATGGCAGGCCAGAGCACCCCTTGCTGGTCCCAGTGGCCCTGTCCGCCACAGTGCTTCACTTCCCGGAGACAGGCAGGGTGTACTTGGGCAGGCAGAACCTGGCCTTGTCTCCATCCAGCTCCCTGAATTTCATCTGGAATTGGGGCAAAGTATTCTTAAGGCTTAACTGTGGGTCTTTGTTCCTTTAGTTTGGGGAGAAACTCCTATATTTTAAAACATTTTTCTTTTCTTATTTATTTATTTATTTATTTATAAATAACACACAACAACATCTTTGTATGTGGTGCTGAGGATCGAACCCAGGCCGCACGCATGCCGGGCGAGCACGCTACCACTTGAGCCACATCCCCAGCCCAAAAACATTTTTCTTTTCAAGGGAAATAATTTCAGACATTCACAGAATGGGTGAAAAGTATAATGAGTTCCCACGTGCTCGGCTTCAGGGGTTCCACCCGTGGCTGCCCTGTTGGATTTCGCCCTCATGTGTGATTGAGTCTGCAGTTGGTTTGAGCAGGCTGCTGTGGGGCGACACCTCTCCTGGGGAAGAGAGCTTTTGCTAAGCCACTGCTGCCTGCTGAGCAGTGGGACTGCCAGTTCTTGACCACCCGAACCAGGCAGAGCAAAAGGTCAGATGTCAACCTGGAAGAGGGTTTGAGGGAAGGCCGCAGCCCTGGGTGCAGGTTCTGCTGCTGGCCTCACAGCCTTGTGGACATGGGCTTTCAGGGCCTGCACCAAGCACTCAGGGGTGCCCATCCCTTCTGGGGGAAGGTGGGCTTGGCCCCCTAGCAGTTTGGATTCCACTCGCTTGTCCCCTCCAGCTCTGGAGAAGAAACTCTTCTCTACATGATGGGCAGCACTCAGGGCTCCCAGCCCAGTCTGTGAAGTTCTGTTCTGGGTGGTGGGTTCCTAGGCCCACCCGTTCAGCACCTGTGGGGCTGTCCTCCCTCCAGGTCTGCACAGGGCCCTGCTCAGCATCCCATCTCCTTCCTATCTGCCCCTTCCACGGGCCAGTGATGTTGAGGGAAGCTACTTCACCTGCGATGACTAGTGCAAAGAAGAGCTTTGTTCCAGAGGACTGTACTCGAGACCACCCTCGTCTTACAGCCCTGTCCTGGGATGAAGTCTCTGGGTTCCACAGCAGCTCCTCAATGGCCCTTCTCCAGCTTGGTGGGGGCCAGGGTGTCTAGCAGAGTGTAGAGTGAGCCAGTGAGGAGAGAATAACCCTGAACCCGTATCCTAACCTTGCCCTGGACCTTCAGGCCTCTTTACACTGTGGACTGTCCCAATCCAGGAGCTGCCTTGTGGGAGTGAACACAGCCCTGGGCCCCAAGATCCCTCAGAGACTGAACTCGGGGCTGAGATTAACCAAGGCCCTCACTATGCACAAGCTCCGACTCCCAGGTACCGCTTGAGGTGTGTAAGGCTACATTCTAAAGATCGAGACCATGAAGGGGAAGAAAGGGACCAGGGCCCATGGTACAGGAGCCAACAGGTATTGGTTTCTGGGGTGTTGCTGCCTAATTCTGAAATGTTCTTTCTGGGTGGTTGGGGAGATCTATCCAGTTGCAGAAGGGTTGTTTTTCTCCCTCACCTGCTTTACCCAGTTTATGTGGACTGGACCTCTCTAAGTTATACACCAGTGCACAGGGACCAGAGAAGTCTGGTCCTACCTCCCAACACAAGAGGGAGAAGAAGCAGTTCCTCCCACTGGACCAAATCAGATCCTTGGTGTAGGACTCTCAGAAGCTCTGGAGGCCCACTGGGTTAACTCCCAGCACGTCCTCAGGCCATGCGGCTGGGGTTTTGAACCAGTGAAGCACCAACACTGAACGCCCAGGGGAAGGAAGGCTCTGTCCAAGGCTTAGAGCATCACTGCTTCCTTCTCCCCTCAGGGTCTTCACAGGCTCATCCAGGGCTGAGAGGCCTTTGCTGGCATGGTGTGCCTTCCTCTCAAGCCCTGGCCAACATGGACCATTGTAGCCTCAAACCTGCCCTCCTGACCGCATCGCTGCCCCGGGTGTTCCTCAGCCCCTCCCCTGTCCCCTGCCTAGCAAGGAAGAGGGTCCTCTGGTGCCCTTCCAATGTTCAACTCCCACCGCTGCTGCAAATCCACCCCTTTCCCAGAGGCCCCTGCCCAATGGCACACCCTCAGCACCCCACACTCCCTGCAGACTGCCCGGGAGCCCACTCAGTGCGGTCACTGCCATCACTCCCATAATGGGCTCCTTATTACCTCTCTTCATTCTGTTTCTCACCCAGTTAGAAGGAATTAAGGTCCCTTAGCATTGTTGGTCAAAGGCACAGACTTATTTTGTGCTGTGGGAAGAGAAGGACAAGGACATTCCTGTACATGCCCCTGGGGACCCTTGTGCTGAAGGATGAGCCTGACCCCAACTCAACCCATGAGGGACCTGCTTGGGACCTTGACCCAACCTGGGTGATTCTCATCAGACTTCTCTGGTCCCTGTGCACTGGTAGCTGGTGCTGGGCAAAGCTCAAGCCTGAGAGGCCCTGCCTCGGGGGCTCTGCCCTCCTACTGTAGAAAGCAATGGGGGCACCTGCCCCAGCCTGGGCCCTGAGGGTCTCCTGGCACTGATACCGAATGCTGGCTACAGGTAGTACAGGCCCCGGGACGGTGACCAGTGCCTTTATCTGGCTGGAGTGAGTGTCCCAGGTCAATATGGTGTTTGACCACAAGCTGAAAGGTCTCAGGTGGCCTACACAGCTACATCACACGGGACAGAGGAGGCAGGTCCCAGGGCCCTGAGCTGCCCCAGCACACACAGTGCCTCTGCCTACCTCCCAACACAAGTGTGCAAGCTACCAGTGTGGAGCTTGCTGCCAATCGCTACTAAGCTCAAGGGTTTCCATCTCTGGGCCCACATCCACACCACCAAGAAGCCGTTGCTAAGCTGGGCCCACGTGCCCCTCCCAGAGACAAGGGGGGGCCGGATATGGGGATGCCTTGACCAGCGCCCCAAAGAAGGAGTTGAACAGGCCAGTATCCCTCAGAGGCAATGAGGATGGTCATCCTCCAGCCTCAGGCCTGGGAAGGGGACCCGTTGAGACAAGGTGGAGGAGGCTCAATCCCCACCTTGTCCACTAATGAGGAAAACAAAGGGTGAGGAAGGGAAGACAACCACAGCCCCGAGCGGCTGGACACCCCCGAGCCAGAGGGCCTCGTGTCCTCCCGGGGATTCTCTAAGCATCCTGGCAGGCATCCCAGCCCCACTTTGGAGGCACGGCACTCAGGCCTCAGAAAGAGGCTTGTGCGCGCGCACACAGGTACACACGTGCACACACACACACTTCTGCAAAACAGCTGTGCCGTGGGGGAACTTAGTCTTGATTGGAGGGGAGCCAGAGAATGAGCGCGACACCCCTCCAGCTCTGCTCTCAGGGAGCCCTGCAGACCCTTGTCCTACCTTCCCCTTCCCAGCCCAGAGAGGACTCAGCAGTGCCACACCGGGGTTTATTCCAGTCACAGCTTCCAGAGGAACTCAACAATAAATTACATCATTAAATAAGCGCCTGCTAAACCACGCTCTCTTCTGCCCCCTCCTCTCCTCACACCTTCCGGGACTCAAACAGGCCTATCCCCCCTCCCCATGCACTAGCCGGGGAGAGGGATGTGAGTCTCTCTGGGTCCCCACCCTGGTCCTCAGCCCCCTGGCATTCACTTGCCTGACCTTGACAGCTGGGCAGCTGCTAGTCAGCTGTCTCTTGGGGGGAGGGGAGGGCAAAGAAGGGGCAGCCACTACCCAGAGCCAGGCCTCTGTCACTAGAGGTGTGTGGGGTTCTCCAGAGAGGGGTCCGTCTTAGTCATGTGCAAGACCACAGTAGGGGTCTTATAGTGGCAGTGGGTGCCACGGCCATAGCCCCCAGAGGCCCGACAGGCCTTGGCTCGGGCCCGGCCAGCTGCCATCTTGCGGTGGCACAGGCTCTGCCAGGTCTGGAAAGTCTTAGAGCTCCATACCCACACACCGCTGGTGATGCCTACCACCAGTGACATGAAGATTTTGAGCATAAAGACAGCTACGGTAGGCACTGAGCCCCCTGGCAGAGAGCAGTCCCTCCGGCCTCCGGGGGCAGCAGCTGCCGAGCATGGCTGCTCTGTGGCCCTGAGGCGCCAGAAGTCCAGGTTGAGGCGTTCATAGACATAGCAGACGATGACGCAGGTGGCAGGCACCGTGTAGAGGATGGAGAAGACCCCGATCTTGACCATGAGCTTCTCCAGCTTCTCCGTGTTGGTGCCGCCGGTCTTCATGATCTTGCGGATGTGGAAGAGGGCCACGAAGCCGGTCAGGAGGAAGCTGGTGCCTAGCACCAGGTAGCAGGACAGGGGCACCAGCACGAAGCCCGTGAGCGCTGCTGCATCCATGCTGGCGACGTAGCAGAGCCCTGTCAGCTCATCCCCAGCCACCTTGCGCAGCGTGAGGACAATGATGGTCTTGAGGGCCGGCAGGCCCCAGGCAGCCATGTGGAAGTAGCTGCCATGGGCCTCAATGGCTTCATGGCCCCATTTCTTGCCAGCTGCCAGGAACCAGGTGAGCGTCAGGACCACCCACCACAGCGAGCTGGCCATGCCAAAGTAATAGAGCAGCAGGAAGACCAGGGTGCAGCCCGTGTTCTCCAAGCCTTCCTGAATCACGTAGAGCGCTCCGGCCTCCTGGTCGCAGGACACGCTCTGGGCGCCCGCCACTGTGCGGATGAGGAAGGCGAGAGAGTAGACGTTGTAGCACATGGAGAGGAAGATGATGGGGCGCTCCGGGTACTGGAAGCGGTGAGGTTCCAGCAGGAAGGTGAGCACGGTGAAGGCCGTGGAGAAGAAGCACAGCGCCGACCACACGGCCATCCAAACCAGCGCGAAGTCCTTGTCGCGCCGTGACCAGAACACCTCGACGCCCGGCCCGCAGCGCGGCGCACACGAGCGGCTCTTCTCCACGTACTGGAACTTCTCTGGGTTCTCGCAGGTGCCTCCTGCGCCCGGGCCCGGGGCTGCGTCGCCAGGGGGCCGCGCGGGCCGCGGCGCCACAGGCAGCATCCCCAGGCCCTTGTGGGGCTCAGCGGGGCCAGCCGTGGCGTTCTCGGGCGCCTCCATGCAGAGCGCGTGCGGGTCGTTGCGCGTGGGCAACCGGGCGCAGTCGAGCGAGTCCGGCCAGCCGAAGTTAAACTGCTCCATGATGGGCGCGCAGCGCAGGCGCGCCTGCTCGCACATGGGCCGGCAGGCGGGGATGGGCGTCGAGACCTGGTCGGTGCACATGGGCGCGTAGAGCGAGCACAGGAAGAAGCGCAGGTGGCTGTGGCAGCCGTACTGCACTAGCGGCGCGAACTCGGCCAGCTCGGCGGCCGCCTCGCCCTGCGACGTGTGGCCCAGCATGTTGGGCATGCGGGTCAGGTTGTAGCCGATGCCGCGGCACATGGGGATCTCCACCACCTGGCACGGCGCCGGCCCGCGCCCGCGCTCCGGATCGAAGCGGCCGATCTCCAGCGCCGCGCCGCCCGCCGCCAGCAGCTGCCACAGCAGCAGCGCCCGGCGGAGCGGCGGCACGGCCATCCCGGGCGGCCCGGGCCAAGAGCGCGAGCGCGGCCCCGGCTCACTCGGGCCGTGCAGTCCCGCGCCCCCGTGCCTGCCCGCCACGTCGCGGGGCGCGGGCCATAGCCGAGCCGCCCACGTGTGTCCGGGCGCCGCCGGGCAGCGCTCGGGCAGCCGCCCGCAGGACAGGAGCCGCCGAGCCCGCCGAGCCGCCACCGCCGCTGCCAGTGGAGCCGCCGCCGAGCCACAGCCGGAGCGGTCTCCCCCGGGCCGCGGCTACAAGCCCGGGGCGGGGTTCTGTGTGGACACGCCCAGGGGCGGGGTCCGCGCGCCGGACACGCCCCCGCCAGGCTTTAAAGGCGCCGCGTCTCTCAGACGCGCTGGGGCGCCCGCGGGGGACCGGAGCTGTGGGCAACGTTTTCTACCGGCTCACTCTTCCTTTTCCACCAGGCTCTTCCCCTTCCCTGGCGGCCCAAACTCTCCCCGCGACGGTCCCTTGCCTACACCCCCAGTATGGGGGGCATTTTCCCACGTGGAGAGAACTTGTCTGAGGCCTCCCTCCACTTGTGGAGAGTCTCGGTTCCTACTCAGACTGTCCAAGTGCAGCCTCTGCCTCTTTACTGGTTTATGTGTCTCAGTTTCCTTTTCTGTAAAGAAAACAGATGATCCAGCTCCTGTGCACCTCTGCCGAGGAATCCTGCTGCAAGCTGGACCTCGTGCCATCTGCGTAGCCTTCCAAGAATGAGGCACTATCCGCATTTCTCAGGTGGGGAGACTGATGCTGAGAGGCGTGACATGTGCAAGGGCATCGAGTTACCAAGTTCCGTGTGGTAACGCTCCTCCTCTGGGCGCTGTACTACTTATCTCACAAGAACATTCTCCCTTCTGGAGGAGTGTTAGCACCCTATCACCTCTCTCTAAGATGCCCCCTTGATCTTTGGGACCTGATTAGAAACTGCTGTGGATCCCAGATAGCTGGGCAGGAAAAATCCAAGAACCACCCCCTCAAGGGACTCTGCTCTGGGAACCCTTAGACTGTTCCCACCAGTCCATCTTCTCCACCCCCTCAGCCTACAAATACCTGGAGGATTCAGAGTCAATACTGCATATGAGAATTGGGCCCTGTAGGCTCTGGAGGCTGAGGCAGGAAGATCTTAAGTTCAAGGCCAGCCTGAGAAACCCTGTCTCAAAATTTAAAAAAAATTAAAAAGGGGTGGGGATGTAGCTCAGAGGTAGAGCACCCCTGGGGTCAACCCCTGGTACCAAGACAAACAATAAACAACAACAACCAAGATTCTATATGAGGTCTCAGTCCAGGGTCAGACACCTACTAGCTGCTCAGGAAGGCTTAGAGAATGAATAGCTGTGTCCTCAGGAGGCAGGGAGGCTAAGGAACCTGACCAGGGATCTACTGAGAGCCAAGCACATTACAATTCCCTTTTTAATACTCATGGCAGTCTTACAAAGAACCCTGTACCCATTTTGCCAATAGGACACTGAAGTTCAGAAAACTCAAAGCTTTTATTCAGGATTATGTAGCTCCTAAGGCTAGGGTTGGCAATTGGGCTGTTCTGCAGAGGCTGCCAGTGTCCACCACCAGAGGAGGGCACCTGCCCTCCCAGCCCCACTCAGCCAAAGCCTGCCTGCTGCAGAGTGTGGCATGGAGTGGGGGCTCAGGCGGGGGTCGGGACAGTGGTGGCAATGATGGAGGAGATGGGGCTGGCATTCCCACACATGCCTGTCATTAGTGCTCAGCTTCTCTTCGAGGACGGACGAAGGTTTATGCTGTCACTGGCGCTCACCCAGCCCCTGGCGAGAGGACAAGAGAGATGGAGCACCCGTGGGGATGCCCGAGTGGAGAGAGGTGCTGGTGCAAGATCCTGAACTTGCCACATAGGAGGGCAGGAGCATGGTCCCCTTGGAAAAAAGGGCCCAGCCTTGACCACCTGATCAAGGACAACAGAGGTTCCCAAAATGTCAGCCGCAGCTCCCGTTGCGCAGGGTGAGATTTCATACTCCTAGGATGGCGACAAAAGCCCTCCCAGGAAGCCCCGTCCCCCTTCATTTCATCCAAGCCTGCTCCAGACCTCCCTAGGCTCCCTCCCAGCCCTTCGGCCCTCCCTCTCCTGCTGTCTGGCACACCACCACCTCCTGGGGCACCCCTATCTCTTCTGGATGGGGCTGCAGATTTGCCTTGGGCCCCAGGGTCCTTGCCACCCGCCTTGTCCCAGAACACTGTGAGCCCTCCACCCACCCCTCACTCTGCCATGAAACCAGGGGCTGTGCCAGGGACCTGGGAACCTGTCATTTCCCTCTAACTGGCCCGGAGAGGCGTAGGACCTGGATGGTAGTGAAGGGAGGTCCAGCTCTGCTCCTTGAGCCCCACCCGGCCACTCTCACGGTGTCTTTGTGGGGGTTCTGGAACTGCCCCTCTGCTGGCAGCCGGACTAGGAGGCTCGGGCTGCTGGGGACCTGCCGCAGGGGCCTATATCAGCCATGTTTTGTGTGTCCCGGCCCCCTCCAGGGTGAAGAGGAGTTGGGGGCCCTTCCTCTGGCAGCCATGGTGGGGAGGGCGCCCCAGGGGCTGTGGATGCCAGGCCTGTCACCATGGCAACAGCCAGCTCCTGGGAAGCCAGAGGTGGGGGGTGGAACAGCCCCGCCCCCATGCAGATGCTGCCCGGGAGAGAAGAGGCCTCTTGGGCCGCCTGCCCACCCACCGGGCTTTGTCACTTGATCCCCGTCTTTACAAAAATGGAACAATACCCGAGGCTCTCACTGAAAGGGAGACTATGAGGAGGACTGGGGAGATGGGAGAGGGAGGTCAGCGTCAGTACCCATCCCCACTCCTGCTCGCTGGGCAAGGGGCCTGCGATGGCGATGGCGAGGTGGAATGGAGTCCCGCCCAGCTCCTCCTCCCTGGGAACGGCCGCTTTTCTTGGGGGCCAGGGCTGGGGAAGGGGCATCCTCCTGACTTGTGTTCCCAGCCCTGGCCCCCAGAGACCCTCTTCCACATCCTCCCGGATGGTGGCCACCACTCCCTGCCCACTGGACACACGCCACTCCCTCCAGGGTTAGCCTCTCCCTCTTCCCCCAACTCAGCCCTGCAGCCCCTCCTCCAGGACCAGCCCTGCCCTCACCCAACATGTGACACCTGTGCCTGTCCCCAAGAGCCTGGGGGGGGAGGGGCTTCCGCAGGTAGAGGACGGTGCTGTGCCCTTTCGTCCTGGCACCCAGCCTGGGGTAGGCACCCATCAATGTTTGTTGTGAGAGAAGAATGTCCTCTGGGGCGTAGATCAATGGCAGAGCGCTGGCCTAGCATGTCCAAGGCCCGGGGTTCCATCCCGGCACCACCAGGTGAATAAAGTGGGAATGGCAAGGGGACCCTGGATCCTTCTAGAGGAGGCTGAATACCAGGGGGTAAGAGGTTGAGGAGGCTTTCTGGTTGGACCCAGGGGACAGAGGGGTCCATTCGAGTACCCAGGAGGACTGTCTGTGTCTCTTCCAGTGCCTGAGTGGCCCTCAGGAGAGGCTGTGGAAGACCCAGCAGGTACCCAGCACACCTGGGGCAGAGGCAGGTGGGAACATGAGTGTGTCCCTGTAGAGGGGCCCTGGCACACACATGTGCACATACAAGGTACACGCAGGTGCCTAGTGACTCCTGTGCCACGTGCCCAGGTGCACAGAGCTGGGATCCCTGTGTGGACGATTCAGGGAATGTTCCCACCTCCTGAAGCTTGAGTTTTGAGTTCTCACTCAGTTGCCCTTTATGGGGATGTCAAGGACTGGACTAGAGCATTCATTCCATTCACTAAAGAAATATTTTTAAAATTTCTTATTAGGGCTTTTAAAATTTTCACAAGCATCTCAACACTAGGGGTGATTGAAGAAGTCAAATAATGGAGCTGGGCGCAGTAGCACACACCTGTAATCCCAGCAGCTCGGGAGGCTGAGGCAGGAGGATCATGAGTTCCAAGCACTGGTGAGGTGCTAAGCAACTCAGTGAGACCTTGACTCTAAATAAAATACAAAATAGGGCTGGGGATGTGGCTCAGTGGTTGAGTGCCCCTGAGTAATCCCTGGTGCCCTTTACAGGAAGTTTGCTGAACCCTGAATGTCCTTGAGCTTTCATTTTTATAGTATCGAGTCTGAGAACTTGGATTGCTGGGTCGATGGGGAAGTGAATTTTTCTAAAGCGCGATTGAAGGACATGGTTGGTATTACATGATAAACTGCACATACCTGAAGAGGACTTGTGAAACCACCCCAATGGACCCAAATAATGAATAATGTCTTCCAGTGAAAATGCAAATATCTTATTGCATATTAAACTGTCAATAACTAATTAATATGTCAATGACTAATGCATACTAGAATTCAGGGTGAAATGAGCTTAGTAACAGAGATTTTAGGGTTTGCACCGGATGGGGATATGACCATCAGTTGCAAGAGGATTCCTCTGTGAAAACACCTTCTGAATTCCAACCCACCAACCTACAAACAAGTTTCAACCTAGTAGGCATGTCAGAGATGGGACCTCACATCACCTTCATCCTCACCCTCAGTCCCTGGAATAGGTGGCACTGTTCTCATTTTGTGTTTGAAAAACTGAAGCTAAAAGATGTTCAGGTGATGAGGCCAAAATTACATGTCTCATTTCGAGTCAGATTTAAAGCTGGGCACAGCAGTTACACGTCCCAGCGACTCAGGAGGCTGAGGCAGGAGGATTGCAAGTTCAAAACCAGCCTCAGCAACTTGGCAAGACTCTAAGCAACTTAACAAGACCTTGTCTCAAAATTTAAAATAAAAAAGGGCTGAGGAGGAGGCTCAGTGGTCAAGCACCCCTGGGTTCAGTCCCCAGCACACACACACAAAAAAAAATAGTCAGATATAAAGTTAGTTTGACCTGATTCCAAAATCTGCACTCTGTTCACTGAAGCGTGGTCCGTCCTTCACCAAATGAGACAAACTGTCTGTGGAAGAACGGCACGGTGGCCAAATATTCCATTTCCTTCTGTGCTACCTTAGCAGGTGTGTTATGTGGGGAAAGAGTTGAACATGAATACTAATGATTGAAAGCTCACTATCTGCCAGGCTCTTGTTATGTTTAGCTTAAATTATGGACCATTTCTATGGTTGGACTCTTGAGAATTTTAACACATGTTACTCATCAAATGATGAGTAGCTCCAACTATTTCAGGTCAGAGATTTTTTATTTTATTTTATTTTATTTATTTTGGTACCAGGGATTGAACCCAGGGGCACTGAACCACTGAGCCACATCCCCAGCCTTTTTTTAAAAATATATTTTATTTAGAGACAGGGTCTCACTGAGTTGTTTAGGACCTCACTAAATTGCTTGGAGCCTTGCTAAATTGCTGAGACTGGCCTTGAATTTGCAATCCTCCTGCCTCAGCCTCCAGAGCCACTGGGATTACAGGGTGCACCACCTGGCTAGGTCATGGATATTTCTTGGAGGCTTCCCCCCTCCTGGTTCTAAATGATAGATGTTTCTTATTGACATCAAATACTGTTTAAATTACAGTTTTTTAAAAACAGGAAAAAATAACCAACATTCATTATGTACTAATTTGTATCTCACTGAATCCTCATAAGGATTTATTATTTAATTTTTCAGTGAGGAAACTGAGGCTGAGACAGAGTAAAAGCATCTTGCTTAAGGGAAAGTGACAGTGTCCCAAGGCGAGTGTGTGAGGTTCTGGGGAATTGAGCCCAGGGCCTTGGGCATGCTAAGTAAGCACTCTACCGCTGAGCTATATGCCCAGCCCAGGATTTTAAAACTTTATTTATGTTTAATTTTTTTTTCTTGCAGTACTGGGGACTGAACCCAGGGCCTTGAACATGCTAGGTGAGCACTCTACCCCTGAGCCACCTCCCAGCCCTTTTTTATTTTTTTAAATTTTTTTTTTTTTTTTTTGAGAGAGAGAGAGAAAGAGAGAATTTTTTAATATTTTATTTTTTAGTTTTCGGCAGACACAACATCTTTGTTTGTATGTGGTGCTGAGGATTGAACCCAGCACTGTGCACATGCCAAGCGAGCGCACTACTGCTTGAGCCACATCCCCAGCCCCCCTTTTTTATTTTTTATTTTGACACAAGGTGTCACTGAGTTTCCTAGGCTGGCCTTGAACTTGCAATTCTCCTGCCTCTGACTCCTGAGTAGCAAGGATTTACAGGTGGGTGCTTAATGATCCAGGATTCTTTTTTTAAGTAATGATATGTTCATCACCCACCCCCCAAATGTCTTTCCCTCCTCACCCTGTAGTCAGGCAACCGCTGAACTCCTCCAACACTATCCATGAGTTTGCACTGGTTTTAGATACATGGAATGTTAATGTGATTTCATGCGACTTTTTAATGGCAGGTTTTAACTGAGCTCTTACTCTGGGCACCTCTCAGCACTCACCAGGCTGGGTGTCCAGACCCAAGGTGAACCCGCAGCACTGGGGCTCTGGCTGCTCTTGGTCAGCTGGAGTCACAGACAGAACCTGACCACTGTGGCCTCTGCTGGGCCAGAGTCAGAGAAGGTGATGCCTGAGCTAATCTCAAAGCCAAGTGCGAAGGGGTTGGGAGAGAGGGCAGGGGGTTCTAGAGGAGGCACCAGCCCAGGGTCGGCTGTCAGGGTTTATCCCTGGGGCCACGGGGAGGGAAGAAGATTCTGGAACGCTTTCTAGCGTGCATGGAGCTGTGAGAGCCAAGGACAAACAGGAGCTGTGCTGGAGAAGGCAGATCAGGAAGGGGCCGGCGGTGCTCTTGGGAAGGGGCCTGGGCAAGAGTGAAGGCCAAGGGCAGACGCTCCGAGAGCCCTGGCCGCCCCGGGGACAGGCAGGCGGGAGGCGCCGGCCACAGCTGAAAGCGGCTTTGTGAGGCCCAGGAGCTCCTGTTTCGTTGACGTTGGAACCTGCTGCTTATTTATCCAAAGGGAAGGGAAATTCGGCAGCAGCGGAGGAGAAAAAAATAACCTCAGCTGCTGAGCAGGAGGAAAGAGGCCCCGCTGCCCCCCGCAGCCCTGCCCAGCCCGCAGCCCCAGAGACAGGGCCCACTGGACCCCCACCCTCTCTGGTGGGAGGCACCCTGACGGTGGCTTCGGGCTTCTTTCAGGACACGCCACTCCCCTCCTGGCCTCCCCCTCTGCCTGGCCCTTGTCTTTGGAGGCTTCAAGGTCCCCAGGGGGCTCTGGGCCATTGGCTCCCTGCTCAGTCATCTCAGCCAAGGCAGGACCCTGGCTCTCTGCCCCATGTGCCCAAGGTGTGAGGGCAGAAGCCCAAGGAGGCCTGTCAGATGTGGGAGGGTGACCTTTAGCCAGGCAGCACCCTCCCTGGTGCCCTCAGGACAGGCAGAGCCTCCCCCATCCAGGCCTCCGGCTGGTGGCAGAGAGCCCTTCCCCAGCCCTCCCCTGGCCCCAGTGGTGGTCCTGGGGGCCCAGGCTGGGCTGCACGGGCCCAGAGGGGCTCCTGCTTCCACTGCCCTCACTTTGCCCACCGATGGTGGCCCGTGGGGGCAGGACACCTCCAGGTGGCTCCCTGCAGCCAGCACCACCCCAGCCACAGGGATTGGGACTTGGACTCGCCACATTCACAGGCTGAAGGCCTTTGGAGGCGCTTAGGATTTGATGAAGTCCCAAGGGTGGGTCCCCTATGGTGGCATTTGTGGTTTTATAGCAGGAGAGATGAGCCAGCTTGCTCCGTGTCACCGGGGGCTGACCGGAGGCCAGCTCTGGGCTCTCAGACGGCCCAGTCTCCAGAGCCAAATAAACCGCTGTTCTTTATAAACTACCCAGCATGTGGCGCTCAGTTACAGCCACAGAAAACCATGACGTGGCCTCAAAACGAGCCTCAGATGCATGCTTGTCTCTAGGTCATCCCCGTGTGGCTCTGCCAAGTCCACCCTGGAGGAGTCCTGTGGCTGGCCACAGCCAGGGGGCGGAACCGAGGACAGACCCCTACCTGGACCCCCCCTACCACCCTGGAGCGGCCTGGGGGGGGCAGCGGGAGGCCTGCAGCCTTCCCCATGGGCCTCACCCCGCCAGCCTGCGGCCTACCTCTCTGGCTCATCTTGCCCCGCCCCATAGTGCCCTTCAGGCCCATGGACAGTGGCCAGGACCCGAGACTGCGGCCCTCTTGCCCAGGAACCTGCAGCTGGGAGCAGGCCCAGGCCTCTGCTTCCCTGGGATCCTCCTGGAGTCAGGCCAACTTGGACTCCAGACTTCAGGCACCAACACCTCCTCCAGGGAGCAGCTCTGCTTGGCTTGGAGGCCCCGCCCCCACACCCTGCTGTGGCCCTTCCCACGTTGTACCCTCCCCACATCCCAGTCCACCCCCGGGCCAGGGACTGGCTCTGACTGTGCTTGTCTTCCCAGCCCTGGCTCAGTCGGGGGCCGGGGAGGAGAGGGTGCCCCCTGTCTTCAGCTAATGCATGGCTCGTGGGCATCCTGGGGTCCCCCGTGGTCCCCACGCTCCTGGTCCCCACCTCCCTCTTGCCCTGCTCTTCTTTGCCCTCCTCCTGCTGCTTCATCCTCTGTTCCTTTGAACAGGGAGCCGTGGGCCACGAGCCCTGGATCCAGAGCTGTAACCAGGGTGAGCAGCGGCAGGCCTGGGGTGGGGGCCGAGGCCCAGGGAAGACAAGCCTGGTCCCGGGACTTTGCAAGGGGCCTTGACATCCAACAGAACTGGATTTTTTTAAGTGACTTAGCCTCTTCTTCCTCTCTTGGCCCTTCTTAGCTGGCCTCAAACTTGCAGTCCTCCTGCCTCAGCCTTCTGAGTCCCTGGGATCACACCTACTTTCTTTAGAAAGTCAGCCAGACTCTCACCTTTCTCCCTCAGGAGCTGCAAGGCCTTCCTGGAGTCAGGGTCCCTGTGTTCTGCAAGGCCCTTTCCTACCCAGCACCCTGTTTGCCCCATTCCTTTCTTTGCAGTGCTGGGGAGGGTACCCAGGGCCATGCACCTGCTGGGTGAGTGCTGCATCCTGGCCCATTGGCCCCCATTGCCCAGATGAGGAAACTGAGTCCTGGGCAGGCCGAGAGCCAGGCCCTGCCTGCTTCTCCACCTCAGCTGCTCCTCGCTCCTCTGCCCACAGGGCCACTCGCCTTGCTCCTTCCACGGCTGGTCAGCAGGCCTCTCGGGCACAAAGGGCTACAGGGGCGCAACTTCGGGTGTGAGGAGAGGTGGGCAGTTTCCCACATGGAGGACCGCAGTGCACTCCCCAACACCCCATCTGGGTTTTGTTGCTCTAACATCGTCCCCCAGGGCCCCCTTCTGGGACCTTGTGCCTCAGGCCCTGAGGCACAAGGTCCCAGAAGTTAAGAGCAGTTCCCGGGGTCAGCAGCCTGCATTCAAATCGTGCCCCACCAACTGTGTCATCTTGGACAATTTACCAAACCTCCCTGTGCTTTTGCGTCTCAGCTACCTCAGGGAGTGTGAAAGGATCTGGTGACATCCAGGTGCCAGGTGGGGTGGGGACTCAACACAGGAGTGGGACGGCAGGATGACCGTTCATTCACACAGCCCTTCTTCCTTCCCATCAACCTTCTCATCACTCTTCCTCACCTCTCTGACCCTCTGTCTCTTTCTCTCTCTCAAACACACCCACATCTCCATTCAGGATCTGCCCATGACTCTCAGGTCATGTCTAGAGTTGTTATTTGAAGCTGCATTTGACTTTCATGGACCTTAGGTATTTTTGCTTTCTGGGCCCCTTCTTTCATTAAAAAAACAAACAAACAAACAAAAAAAAAACCATTAAAAATTACATTTTCTGATTGCATTGGTAAAAGATGAATATATTACTATTGTATGTTAAAACATTTTGATTTAAAAGTCAGCCACGTGATTTCCCCCCTTCTATTTTTAAAAGAAATGGAAGCATTTTGGTGGGCCTCTCAAAGTACTGTGGGCTCTGGGCGCGGTGCCCAGGGTGCCTGAGGGTGGGTGGCCCTGCTGACATGGGGCCCTGCTTGGTCTCCTCCCGTGGACAGCCACGCTCCCCGCAGGGGGCGTCCAGGTGCTCCTGACTCTCCTTTCTTCTCGGGAATTCCCTCCCTCTGCCCTGCCCTGAGCCTGGGCACCGAGTTCTTCCCACAGACTTCCCCCCTGCACAAGTAGGAGGTTTGGCCTGGAGAGACCTGCAGCCCCCTCCCCTCGTCCTGGCAGGTGACCACGGTGACTTTGCCCTCAGGGCCTCCATCCCTGTCCAGAAGGGCTGAGCCACAAGGGGTTCTCCAGTGCCTCTAGCTGCCGCCCCTGCCTTGTCCCTTGGCCCTAGTGGCCCAGGACAGGAGAGGCTGGACCTGCTGACCACCACATACACCCTGCTCCTCAGTCTCCCCTGGCTCCCACCGTCTGCAGGGTCACACCTGAGTGTCTCTGGGTGGTCATCAAGCCCGTGCTGGGCCTCAGGGACCTGCTGTTCTGCCCCAACCCACAGGGCCCAGGGTCCCTGCGCTTTTTTCTTTTACCAAATACACCAGCAGCCTGTTCTTGGTGGACACCTCTGCCCAGGACACTGGCTCTGGCAGCTGGACTTAGACTCACGACTCTCCTTCTTACTCTTTTCAAAGAGAAAGAAATGTGATCCCTGGGGTCAGCAGGGATTGTTTCCAGAACCTTCTCAAGGGGGGAAAAAATCAAGGATGCTCAAATCCCTTGTATGAAAATGGCACAGTGTTTGCAGATTTTTTTTTCTGAATATTTTCCATCTGAGACTGGTTGAATCCAAGAGATATAGGACCTGCAAATATGGAAAACAACTGTATGCATATTTTATTTTTATTTATTGATATATTTGGTACCAGGGATGGAACCCAGGGGCACTTAACCAACTGAGCCGCATCCCCAGCCCTTTTTATTTTTTGAGACAGGGTCTCAATAAATGGTTTAGGACCTCACTAAGTTGCTAAGCCTGGCCTCCAATTTGGGATCCTCTTGCCTCAGCCTCCTGAGTCACTGAGATTCTAGGAGTATGCCACCGTCCCCAGCCATCATTAACTATTTTTTTTCATCATTAACTATTTTAATGAAATAACATAACACATAGTCTTTTCTTTTTTTATTGAGGTATCACTTACACTAAATGCGCACGTTTCAGGATTCAGCTTGATGATTAAAACAGTGAACACACTTGTGCAATGACATCCTTCCCTCCAAGCCAAGACAGAGCGCCCCACCACCCCAGAAGGCTCTTTGTATCCCTTTCCAGTGACCCCCCAACACTCCCCCACTGTTCCCACTGCCACCACCCCAGCGGGCTGTGGGGCTGTGCTGTCTTGAGCACCATATAAATGGAATCCCAAGAATTTGCTGGGTCGGTCTCCTGGCTTCACTGCCAGTGTCTCTGGTCTTTTGGTCAGCGTTCTACTACAGGGACACGGGACAGTCCGTCTGTCCATCCTGCTGATGCACGCCTTGTCCCTAGCTAGAATAGGCTCCCCTGAGCTTGCTGTTTAATGTTTTCGTTAGTGATTAGAATCACACATGCTGCTGAGGCTCCTCTTCACCGGATCCCTTCCACCCCAGGGCTTCTTCTTTCCCTCCCCACCCTGCCCAGTCCCCTTCCTCAGGGCGACCAGCCTTCCTTCTAGTTTCCCTGATTGGTGCTTCACAGACTTGTAAAAGTGGGATTCACCGTGGGGTATTGATGACATGCATACCTAACTTGGTCATGAACTTGGAGATGGGGTCTCGCTAAGTTGCCGAGGCTGGCTTAGAACTTGGGGTCCTCCTGCCTCGGCCATTTACTCTCTCTCTTTCCTGGACCTGGGACACTCTACTCCTGTCCTCACAAGTCAGCGTCCAGGCTGTGTGGCCATTGCACTCCAGAACTCTCACTAGAGGGCCCCCACCCCCCGGCTTCTCAGACAAGTTCCACCCTCGGCTTTCCTGCTTCTGAGGCCCCCCCCGCTTAATCTGAGCCATGCTACCGCCCAACACCCCGGGGTCTCCAGCCCGAAGGTGGCCTGTATGGGACATCATAGCCACCATGACCACGTGAGCCAATTCCCTTTAGGAGTCCTCTGCACGCGTCCATCTAAGGACCTATGGCCCTCTCGGAGGAGCCTGGTGAGCACAAGGTTCCTTCCCAGCTCTCTCCTCTGGTTGTGGGACCGTCAGGTTCTCGTCACCTGTTCTACCCAGGATGGTTTCTCACCCCCAAGATGACAGATGCCCATGGAGCCTTCACCCCGGGCACCGTGGCCCCCGTTCCAGGGAACGTCCTGAGGTTGTGTCTCTGATGATTTCCTCCCCGGTACTCTCTGCCTTCCTCTTTCTGCTGGATGCATGTTGGACCCCCTAAATGGACCTCTAATTTTCTCTTTATCTTTTTGAGAAATACCCCCATGTTTTTCTTCCAGCTTTATGTTTATTTTTTGATTTATTTATTGTTACCTTTGGCTGACAAAGGCCATGTGTTCAAGGCTTTGTCCCCAGCTGTGATGCTAATGGCAAATGGTGGGGCTACTGGGAAGTCCTGGGGGCACTGGGCTCATGGAGGGGACAACGAGACCCTGGCCCCTTCTGTGAAATGAATGACCTTGGTCCCTCCTGTCCTCTCACCACATCGAGGCTGCCAGGACCAAAAGATGGGATGAAGGCGCTGGTGATGCAAAATGCTTAGCCCGGGGCTCACTGGGGCCACCCCTCGTGACCTTCATGCCATTTCCTTCACTGGATGTCGTGGTTGCTGCTGGAGTCAAGTAAGGATGGAAAGGGTCAGTTAAGGAAAAGCAGTGTCCCTGATGGTGCCTGGCACGCGTGAGTGTCCAGGGACCCTAACGGTGACATCTAGAGCAGCCTGCTCATGTGAAAGGCAGGTGCCCTGTCTTTGACCTTGACCTTGACCTTGGTTCTTCTTCCTCATTTTTTCCCTTGTAGATGAATGTTAGTTCCAAATCTAACCCTCTTGGAGTTAGAGATAGATTCACTGAAGTCGCAGATGGACTGGGGAGTCCACCGCGGGGCTCTGGGTGGTGCTGGTGTTCAGTCCTCCATCCAGTGTGCGTTCACTGAGCCCCTACTGCCACCCACGTCTGGGGACACTGAGGAGTCCCTGCTGGTGGAGCTGGTGGTCGGGAGACAAACATCAGAGAAGACCCATGAGGGCTGACCTCGGCTTGGAGGAAGCTGGATGCAGAGTCCTCAGTAGAGAGTGGAGCCCCCAGAGGGGAGCAGTCTTTCAGTGGGGAGGGGACAATCATGGGGGACAGCTGTGCACATGTCCTGTGCCTGGTCTTCATCCCATTTCTGAGGTCCCCAGGCCTGTCTTCCAGCTGATGGACAATACACGGAGGAGCGTCTTTGGCAGGAGCAGGACAGGGGTGGGAGTCCCCTCGTCTCTGGCCCCCCCACTCTTACATCCCAGGGTGGGAACCAAAAGCAGCTTAGGGTCCTGGAGGGGCCTGAAGAGGCGCGTAGGCAGTGGAGGGTGTTGGGGTTTGAGGGGCAGCTAGCCCAGAAATTTGCAGGAAGTCTTTGGGGACTTTAAAGGGTGACACCATCAGAACTGCATTTAGCTGGGGACTGGGGACAGTGGCTCACTATGAGTTCAAAGCCAGCCTCAGCAACTTAGCAAGGCCCGAAGCATCGTAGTGAGACCTGCCTCAAAATAAAAAAATAAAAAGGGTTGGGGATGCAGCTCAGTGATAGAGTGTCCCTGGTTTAATCCCTGGTACCAAAACCCAAAGAACCCTGCCTTTAACCCCTGCCCGGAGCACAGAGGGGCGACGCTGGGAGAAGCTGCTGACTTGCGTGGGCAGAGGGTGGGATTGAGAGTGGTAGGGGGGTCCCACAGGGAGGGGGCCTGTGTTGCCTGAGTGAATGATCGGCTCCTAGGGACACTCAGCTCTAAGCAGAGAAGAGTCCAGGGGCTGACTCTTCCCCAAGCTTCTCCCAAAGGGACATCAAGTCCCAAGAACATCCCTGGCCTCTGCACCCTGGTGGGGAGGGACCCCAGCACTGTCCAGCTCAGCCTCTGGGAGGGGCAGACAGGAGGCCTGAGGTGGGCCAAGCTGCCTGGCAGGAGTTGGGACCTGGGAGGGAGGCTGAGAGCCCATGTCCCCACACTGAGGGGTGGGATCTGCCCTTGAGGTGCCGGGGCCCAGGGCCAGCCGGCTCCGGGGGCTCTTCCCTCCACCCCGGCGTTTGCAGGTCGGTGCCAGGTAGTCTCAGGCCACGCAGGGGCCAGCCCCATCCGGGCACCCTGCCTGGCCCCTGGCCTGGCCCCTGGCCATCTAGGTGGTGCCGGCGCACAGCCCGCGCCCCCGCACAGAAGCCCCTTCACGGGGCTGGCGGGAGCCCGGCCGCCTCCTTCCTGCCGGCCCCGCGCAGATCCCCGTCCCGGCTCCTGCGGCGGCCGGGGCGGAGCGCGACGGCAGCACAATGTGGCTCCTTGTTCCCCGCCGGCCTCCTGGAACCGGCCCATTTCCTGCCCGGGCCGCGGGGCTCTTTCCAAGGTAAATAAACAAACACGGAGAAGTCGGGGCCCGGGTGGGAAGAGGGTGTGGGGCTTCCCTCCCGCCCAGCCCCGCGGGCACAGCGGGGACGCCCCTGGGGACAACGCCCCCGGGAGGGGTGGGCACTGGAGGGGTGGGCACTCCTCTCAGGCTGTGGGGGGACCCCCGCCCGCGTCCACCCCACCGGCCCCAGGGCTGCCCCCAAAGAGGAAGCCCAGCAGCCGCCACCGTGGGGCAGGAATTCCAGGGCAGGGGACAGCAGCTGACAGGCGCAAAGGGCTCTGGGCGGATGGCAGTCCACCGCTCCTGGCCCAGCCGTGCCACCTTGGGAGCTGGGACTTCGGGATGGAAACGGTCCCCAGCTGACACAGGAGGGCTGCACAGTCCCTGCCCCAGCTCTGACCTGGCCCTCCTGCTGGCCCCTCTGGGACACCGGGACATCGCCCCTTAGCGAGGATGGTGAGATCTGGCAGGTGCCCATCGGACTCCCTGCATCTGGGAGTGGAGCCTGCACAGCCTCCTGGTCCAGGGAGCAGGGGGAACCTCAGCTGGGGACTTGGTTCCCCTCTCTGAGGAGGGGAGGGAGCAAGCCCGGCTCCTTCCTCCCCCGGGGTGGGGTCAGATTTCAGCTGGAGCCTCCACATCACCTCTGCCAGCCCTTCAGGGTTGCCCTGGGTTGTGGGCGTCACAAGCCCATGGAGCAGGACATGGGACAGTCACTTCCCCCCCCCCCCGCTCTTCCCTTTGCCCAGCTCCCAGACCCTCACCCCATTTTCAAATAGAAGATCCACCCATTCATTCTCTACCAATCCTCCTCCATCTGCCTCTGTCCTCCATCCTCCTCCATCCTCCTCCATCCTCCATCCTCCTCCGTCCTCCATCCATCCTCCGTCCTCCATCCATCCTCCGTCCTCCATCCATCCTCCGTCCTCCATCCCCCTCCGTCCTCCATCCCCCTCCGTCCTCCATCCTCCTCCATCCTCCTCCGTCCTCCATCCTCCTCCATCCTCCTCCATCCCCCATCCTCCTCCATCCCCCATCCTCCTCCTCCCTCCATCCTCCATCCTCCTCCATCCTCCATCCTCCTCCATCCTCCATCCTCCTCCATCCTCCTCCATCCTCCTCCATCCTCCTCCATCCTCCATCCTCCTCCATCCTCCATCCTCCTCCATCCTCCTCCATCCTCCATCCTCCTCCATCCTCCTCCATCCCCCTCCATCCTCCTTCATTCCCCTCCATCCCCCTCCATCCCACATCTCTCCTTTCTTCACCAACATTCGCCACATGCTTGCTCCTTCCTGGGCTGGGCACACAGAAGTGGTCCCTGTCCTGGGGTCCGGCTGTATGTGAGTGGCCAAATGGGACTATGAGAATGTATTTGAACTTCCCTGAGAATCTAAATGTTTAATTTTCAGTTCGGGGGATGATATTTTTGTTGTTGCTTTGAAACAGGGTCTCACTCTGTTGCCTGTGCTGCCCAGACTGGCCTTGAACTTGAGATTCTCCTGCCTCAGCCTCTTGATTGGGGTCACAGTCAGGTGCCCCCAGACCCAGCTCAGTAGTAACTTAAGAGTCATGTTATTGGTGACAACGAGAAATCAATTTTGCAGTTGTCCTTTGCAATTATGATGGATCCCTGTACATTAAGACTCTTCCCTCCTAAGTGGGTGTTTTCCACACTGTGGTCTCAGAGGAGTTGGGGGATGTATATTTTTATGGTTCTGATCACTTTTATCTTTATAAGAAGCATATGTTATGGGCCATGTCTGATAACAATGGAGCACATTGTGGGCTCCACCTGTAGGGAGCTGGGGAGCTCAAGGCACCCCGAAGCCTCAGGGCCTGGGGTGTCTCATCAGGACCCACAGAGAAGGTGGGAGCCAGCAGCCCTTTATCCTAGAGAAGAAGCAGAAAAGGCCTTTATTAAACACCTACTGTGTGCCAGATGCTGCCCTGGGCACCATTTATCATCTCATCTGATCCTCCCAACACCTTAGGATGGGAGGATCGTCTCTGGGTTGCTGGGTGAGGCCTGCAGGCTCAGGGTCGTGGATCCCGGCCCTCCCCATCCCCTGCTGGGTGACATGTTGCTGCTGTTCCGATATTTTTCACCCAGTGTTGTGCCTCTGGGTCACCTTGTGGCCCCTCTCAGCCCCTTGGCTCCTGGGCATGTCCCCACCCTCCTCATGTGGGGACAGATATTTCAGGACTCCAGAAGGCGCCTGTCCTCCTGCACAGAGGGCACCTCCCTGGGCACACCCCCTCCCCTCCCGATCCTCCCAAGCCTCCCCTGGGATTCACCCATCTCTGGGAAATACTGAGGGCCCCACAGCAGGGGTGCCGGGTGACACCACGTTGAAGCAGCCAAGAGGCAAGGTCCCTGCCCAGGCGGGGTCCCGTCTCACATGTTGCTGTGGCTGGGACACAACCCTTGCACCCCGTCCCCATCCACCGGCCCCCGTTGCCTGTCCTCATTGCAGGATGACCCCACATCCGTCTTGTGGCTCTGGGCTGGGAACCAGAAACATGGTCTCCCCACACCCTACCCACCCGCCTGTCCTGTGGGCTCCACTACCCGCGAGTACCCCAAGTCCATTCTGTTCATCTCAGCCAATTGCTGGTGCCAGTCACTTGCCCAATTAGTCACCCTGCAAGAACCAGGCAAGAAAGAAGAGAGAGGAGGGACAGGTGGCCTTGATGCTGGCCTAAGGACCTCAGCTCAGCCACAGAACATCAGGGCTCAGTCTGAACGTGTCCCTGAGCCCAGCATCAGGTGGCCACCATTGGGGACTGGGCCCTGCCTCTTCCCTCGGGGCAGAGACTCCTCCCCTCTGGGCCCAGAGGGAAGGAAGAGGCAAGAAGCAGGGAGCGTCCAGGAGGCCTGAGACCCCCATGGGCAGGAGACCAGCTCGGGAGGGCAGTCAGTGGGGCTGCCTCGCCCAACGGCCTTTCCACATTGGGCTCTGACAGTCTCACTCCAATTGTGTCTGCCCCAGGGTGGACAGCAGAGGTTCTGAGGAGCCAAATCCACAATTCCCAGGGACAGGGTTCCTCTTCTCCCAACCCTGAGGTCCAGGCCCATCAGCCCTAGCCCTTGGCCTCCTGTCCCCAGGCAGCAGTGGAAGCTCCTGCCAGGGGCTCCCACTGCCCAGAACTGTCCATAGCCCAGCCCAGGTGTGTGGCCTGGTGCACCTGACACAGCTAGCAGAGCTTTGCCTGTGTTGGTGCATGGGGCCACCCTCCTGTGCTCCGGCCTTTGGCTGTGGGAAGCCCCTGACCCCACCCTCCTCAGCCTGCTGGCTGCCTGAGAAGTGTCTCAGTCCTGGACCCACCAGTAGAGCAGATCCAAGTGCAGCAGAACCACAAGCAAGAAATAAGTGCTTGTTCTTTTAAGCTTCTGGGTTCTCCAATGGTTTGTTACGCAGCACTGCTGACCGCTACAATCAGATGAATTGTGAGGCCACTGTTAGCTCCAAGTGTCTTGAGGACCAGGCCCCACCACAGACCAGCGGGGTTCAAGTGTCTGCTCCTCTGGGTTGTTTCAGGGGTTGCTGGAGCTCAGTGAACAAGGGGATGGAGTCCCTGCCCTGGCTGCTTTCCTTTGACACAGAGCTGGGGGGGGGGCCGCTTTAGGGTGACCCTGTCCCCACTTCACGATGGAGGGACCAGGGTCCCAAAAGGGACAGGATGATGTTAGACAGTGGCTGCCTGCCCTGAAAACCTCCCTGTCAGTCAACCCACAAGGAATGCATCCTTAGGTCAATTTTCAGAGAGGTCAGGGAGCTTTCCAGAGACCATGGAGCTGGTAACTGGGAGAGGAAGATGGCAGCTCCTGAGGCTGGGCCTCCATGGCATGGCCCCGCCTGTCTTCCTGCAGCTCAAGGAAGGGGCAGGGTGGGGTGAGGGCCCCTCTGGGGCGAGACACCCCTCACAGCAGACCCGGCACCCCTCCTCCTTGCCCCAAGATTCCCAGGAGGGGCTGCAGTCAGAGGGGACATCTTGGGAGAGAGGCAAAGTTTTCCTCAGTCTCTGCCCTTCCTGCTGCCTGTCTCCTTGTCCCCTATCACCCAGAACTGTCCCTTGGAGGTGCGTGAACCCCAAGTCCAAGCCTCCCTCCCACCTTCCCCTCCGCAGAGCCGGCCCCCGGGCAACTGTCCTTCCTGGAAGCATCTGATGACCTCACTCCCAGTGAGGTCCGGGGACAGGGAGCTCCACACAGGGGACTCCCCAGGAAGGCCACATGTGCCCAGGCAGCAGGAGGCCACGCAGGACCTTCCCTCCCAGTCACCGGAGCGTGGGGCCAGGTGTATTTATAGCCCAGCCCTGAAGCAACCAGGCCTCATATAAATCAGCCATTTCCTGGGCAGGAGTAAAAATAGCCGTGGCTCCCGGGCTGCCCGCCCACCCTGCTCTCCCCTGCTGGACGATCAGCACCGAGTTTCCACCTCCGCCTCCCGAGCACCCGGCTAGCTGCCTGCCCTTCACCGCCCAAGAGGGGGTGTCCCCAGCAGACTGCTGGGTCCCAGGGGCAGCTGAGAAGGGCCAGGCCAGACCGGACGGGGGACAGCTCCAATCCTGGGACAAGTTCAAGGTGGAGGAAGGGTCAGAGCCAGGCGATGAGTGGGGGCTTGTGTCCTCCCACAGCTGGGGAAAGTGAGGCAGGGCAAGGAGACCCGAGGGCAGCCCCCAACCAGGGTCAGCTGGGAGGAGACCCTCAGATGGCCATGGGAAAGGCAGCAGGGTCATCTAGAGAGCATTCACAGGGACAAGTCCAGGCCCTGCCAGGTGCCCCTGTCTCGGTGGGGGTGGGGGAACTGTAGGTTCAGGCCCCTCGGCTCCAGCCCAGGCCTCCCAAGGCCACTCGGATGCACCCCCACCTCAAGACCCCAGCCCTTGGAGCGGGAGGTGGGAGGGGGACAGGTCAAGAGTCCCGCCCTCCCCTCCTGAGTCCCTCCCCCTCAGGCCTGCTGGGTTTCCAGTTGTCTCTGGGTCAGCAACTGTGGGAAAGAGTGACCAGTTGAAAAAGTGGCCTATCCGGCCAGTCACACCCCACAAGCCACGCTGTTCCCCAGTGACCCGGCCTCTCTCTGGGGTGGGGGCAGGAGCTCTGGGGGTTCAGGCCCTGGGGTCAGGTCTGAGAGGAGCCGGTAGGAAGGCCCTGCCACAGGCTGGTCACCAGGTGCGTCCACCCATCCGCACGGCCGTCTGGCCTGGTGGTCTTCTCCCCTCTGCTTACACGTGGGGTCTCTGCTGGTGACCCACGTGCTCCCAGTCACAGGGGAACCTGAATTCTCTCTCCCGACCAAGCTCATACTGTCACATGCTGCTTTGGTGTCTCTCTCCCCAGCGATGTCCACCAATGGCAGGGGTGGCAGGGTGCCCCCTCCAGGAGCCTCACCCTCCTTCCTGGGCAGTGGCCTCTGCCTGGCAGTCTCCTCCTGCCTGGAGCGCTGCAGCCCTGGCGCAAACTGTGGGCACTTAATTCATCTAATTAGGTTTGAGCGGTGGTTCTGGCCACACCGTGTCCTGGGGCACCTTGGGGCAGTCACTCCTCTCTGAGCCTCCTCTGTGTCACCCTGACTTGATGAGCGTCCGTCCAGCAGTCTCCCTTGTCCCTGTTGCAACTTGGGAATAGTCCACGGAGTGCCCTGTGAAGGCTCTCTGTCCAGGATGGGGACAGGACAGATCCTTGCATTCTAGGGGACATCATGACCCCACAGAGAAGGGATGAAAAGAGGAGGACTCCAGAGCTGTCTGGGTTCAAACCCTAGCTCTGACTCAACTCGCTGTGTGACCTTGGGCAGAATACTTAACCACCCTGTGCTTCACTCCTCCACCTGTGAAGTGAGGGTCCTACTGATACGCACTTTGCTGTTGGAAGAACTGGATGACTCGGTGCCACATGGCATGGGCTACCATGACTGTCACAGCCTGGCTCAAGGACCCTGGGGAGGATCAGGGCAAAGACACCCCAAGCACCACCATGTGCCCCATGGCAGCCTGGCCTTCTTCCCTTAGGAGTTCAAAGGCATCGGCCTCTTCCTGGTTGCTTCCTCTTGGACCCCAGTTGACCAGCCCCTGATTCCTTATGGAAAGGGAGGAGGGCGCAGGCCCCACGGGCCTCCCCTCACGCGGGCTTACCTTGGGGTTTCTCTCTGCCCTTCATGTTCTTCTGTCCCCAAGGAAGACAGTGGACAGCCACTCGTCCTTCTCGGACTTTTCATTTGCATCATTTAGGAGACTTGTCCAGGGTCTGACACAGAACCCAGCCCCAAGGGGGACAGGGGACACTGAGGTCCCAAAGCCTCTGCCCCCCTGAGCACCCCGAGGCCGGCGTGCTGACTCAGGCAGGCCAGGACCTGGTGTCCGGGTGCCCATTCTGCCTGGACCGCTCTCTGTCCTCAGCAACTGCTCTGAGCGACACGTGGGTTGGAGCTCAGCGGAGGAGCGTGGCCGCCTGACAGCCGCAGGCTCCGGGTTCCAGCCCAGCCCCGCATAAAAAAGAAAAAATAGTCTCAGCAGAAAATGCTGGAAACTCTTGGACTGGCGATATGGCTCAGTTGGTAGAGTGCTTGCCTTCCATGCACGAGGTCCTGGGTTCAATCCCAGCACCACCAAAGAAAAGGAAAAAAAAAAAAAAACTCAAGGAAAATGCTGGAAACTCAAGTCATCTAGAGTCTTTCTGTTAAACGGAAAATAACATTAAAAATTAAAAACCTGACAAACTATATTAAGAAAAACCTGGGATATAGTAATGATCTTTCTGAGGGCTGGGGTGTAGCTCAGTGGCACTTGCAAGGCCCTGGTTTGATCCCCAGTGCCACAAAAATAATAAACACCGTCCTGAGCCTGCCCAGGGGACACTGTTCTAAATGCCATTGTGATAATAAATCACAGCTGACTTACGAGGGGAAACTACTGTGCTGTTCTTGTCTCCAGTGTCACAGAGGATGGGCGGCAGCCGTGGCTGTCAATGGGGAACTTGCTGGAAATGTGCCTTCTCGGGCCACAGCCCAGGTCTGCGGCCAGGCCCGTGTTTAACAGGCCTCTGGTGCCTCTCCCGTGGCCGAAGTGCGGGCACCCTGGGCTGAATTTGCAGTGGTTCCCCGTCTCGGTGGCTGGAAACGCGGGGAGCATTTCTTGCTCTCATTACGCGTCCAGAGGGTGGAGGAAGGGGACTTGGCCATGGCGCTCAGGCACCCTTTGGAAATGGTCCTGAAGGCATATAAAAAGATGAATAAACATTTATTCAAGAAAATCTACTAAAACTTGGTAAGAACAGTGAGAGTCTGTGGTTTTTGAACTAAGACCCACTCCCCACCCCCTGAGCTTAACAAGATGGAAATTCCACTCCACACTGGGATAGCCAAGAACACCGAGATCCCGCCCCCCCAGCTCTGGGCTGGAAGGCTTTCTTCCTGGGGTGGGGGGGGGGACAGGAAATCAGAATTTCTCATCCTACTCCCAGCTCCTGGTGACTTGTCCGTTGTTCTGGAAAAGTCCAGGAGGGGGAGGGTCCCTCCTTCCACCTGACCCCACTCTCCTTCGGGCAGGTCACCACTGAGAACCTCAGGGTCCTCGTCTCCTTGCTCAGGCTTGTAAGAGAGTTCTTCACCAGGAGAGGCAAGCCTCGGACACCTGAGGCTCCTGCCTGTCCCCTCCCTGAGCATGCAGCTCCAAAAACAGGGGTGCTATTCAGAGAAGCACAGATGGTTCCATCCCCCAGCTCTGGAGCTGAGGTACACAGATTCTGCCCAGAGAGCAGGACAGGGCAGGGAACAGAGAGTTCTGGATCCTCTTCCAAAGGAACTGACTTCATGTGCGACGAAGCGTGGTGAGGCTGGAGCCTAAGAGGGCCTCAGGAGCAGCAGGGGGTCACGGTGGAAGGTCATTAGAAGATGGCAGATGCACTGGGCATGCAGCCCTCCTGGGAGCCGGACTCCTCAGATGCTGACCCTGGGACCAGTCCCTTCACGTGAGCCCAGAGTTGATTGGATTTGTCTGTGGGACAACATCTGCTCCAAGACAATGTTCAAAACAATTAGCCAGCAAGGGACAGGGCTTAACGGACGTGGTCAGGGCGAGAGATGGTCGCTGCAGCCCTCCCCAAACCGCCATTACCCAGGGTGACCGTGGGCTCCCACGGTTGTCCCTCTGAAGGCACCTCAGAGGCTGCAAGTGGAGGAGGAGAGGGTGGAAGTCAGAAGACTAAAGACAGTCAAGTCACAAGAACGACCTCTGGGAGGGCAGACCAGGAGGTGGTGGCACTCAGTTACCTCAAACGTCCAGTTTCCAACCAAAAATCTGCCAAGAAACAGGAGGGTCCATGAACCAGGAGGAGAGCCGGCAGCAGATTCTGAATTGAACAGGCAAAGACTTCAAAGTAGCCAATATATATATATATATATATATATATATATATATATATATATATATATATATATGTAAAAGGAGGCTGGGGTATAGCTCAGTGATAGAGCACTTACTTGCTTAGTGTGGGCAAGGCCCTGGGTTCAACCCCAACACACACACACACACACACACACACACACACACCCCTACACCCAGGAAATCATAAAGGGAATCATGATACAAAAAGGAAAGGTTGGTATGGTGATAAGGCTGCATCACATACAGATTGTCAATAAGGAAATAGAAATTATTAAAGATGACTAAATGGAAATTCTAGAGTTGAAAAGTATAAAAACTGAAAGGAGATGTTCACTAGAGGCTTAACAGTAGATTTAAACTGGCAGAAGAAGGAACTGATGAACTTGGAGACAGACTGATCAAAATTATGCCATCTGAGTCCGGCACAGTGGCCACTCCTGTAATCCCAGCAGCTCAGGAGCCTGAGGCAGGAGGATCATGAGTTCAAAGCCAGCCTCAGCAACTCAGTGAGGTGCTAAGCAACTTGACAAGATCCTGTCTCAGAATAAAACATAAAAAAAGGGGCTGGGGAAATGTCTCAGTGATTCGATTCCTGGTACAAAAAAAAAAAAATTCAATCTAAAGAATCAAGCTTTTTTTTTTTTTTTAAAGTGGGGAGAAAAATGAACAGACACACAGAGAAATACAGGACCTTGTTAAGCAATGAATATATGTGATGGGAGTATCAACAAGAGACGAGGCAAAGGAGCAGAAAAAATATTCAAAGAAATAATGACTGAACTCTTATCTACTGGTCTTTGTACAATATATTTTTGTCAATTCTCCTTTTCCCATGGTTTTAGCTCACTAATTACTTGTTAAGTGTTTCAACTTAATTTGATCTCACTTACTACAATATCATTCCTGATAGCCTTTGCCACTATGAGTAAGAAGACCCTTTTGTTTGTTTGTGTATGCATTTTACATTTCTGTATGCATTATGCTGTCCCAGTAAATGAATACATTTTGGCAATAAACATAATTTTGCTCTGTACCTCTAAAAAAAAAAAGAAAGAAATAGACTGAAAATTAAAATTTATGTGCAGGTCCTGGGTTCTGTCCCAGCTCTAGCAGAGGAGGAAGAAGACTTTGGCAGTTCATAACCTTATTTAAAATTGGGCAAAGCTGGGCGCCGTGGCACACACCTGTAATCCCAAGCTGGGAGGCTGAGGCACGAGGATTGAAAACCTGAGAAACTTAAAGAGACTCTGACAAATTAAAAAATATATATATTTATTAAAGTTCTGAGGATGGGGGCTGGGGTTGTGACTCAGCGGTAGAGCGCTCACCTCGCACATTCGAGGCCCTGGGTTCAATCCTCAGTACCACATAAAAATAAATAAATAAAATAAAGGCATTGTGTCCAACTACAACTAAAAAATAAATATTAAAAAAAAAGTTCTGAGGATGTATTTCAGTGATAGAGCACCTCTGGATTCAATCTCTAGAACTGCAAATACTTACATACATGTATATAATAGGTAAAATCCAAATAAAACTTTTTAAAAAAATATTTCTTTGGGCTGGGGATGTGGCTCAAGCGGTAGCGCGCTCACCTGGCATGTGTGTGGCCCGGGTTCGATCCTCAGCACCACATACAAACAAAGATGTTGTGTCCGCTGAAAAACGAAAAAATATATAAATATTAAAAAATTATCTCTCTCTCTCTCTCTCAGTCTCTCTCTCTCTCTCCCTCTTTTAAAAAATATTTCTTAAGACATTGATGAACCTTTATTTTATTCATTTACTTATATGTGGTGCTGACAATCTAACCCAGTGCCTCACACATGCTAGGCAAGTGCTCTACCACTGAGACACAACCCCAGCCCCTCAAATAGAACTTTCTCCAACAAAGATATGAAAATGGTTAATAATCTCATGAAGAGATGATCAACACCACTAGTCATTAATGAAAATCAAACCCACAGTGAAATAGCATTTCATATCCTTAGGATGGCTGAAATAAAAAGTCAGCTAATAACACGTGTTGGCAAGGTTGGGAGAAGTCAGAACCCTCATGCTCTGGTGGTGGGAATGTAAAACATTAAATGTAAAATGTTAAACATTGAGATAGAATATAACCTAGCATTCCACTCCTAGGAATATACCTAAGAGACATGTAAGCATATACCCACAAAAACACTCACACATGTTCATAGCAGGATTATTTGCAATATCCCCAAAGTGGAAACAAACCAAACATCCATCAACTCTTTGATGAAATGATAAAATCTGGTAGATTCAAACAATGGAATATTATTCAACCACGAAAAGGAAAGAAACACTGATCCAGACCACAGCACTGATGAGCTCTGAAGACATTAATAAATGGAATAAGCCAATCCCAAAGGCTGTATTTTGTATGTTGCCACAGCCCGGCTGGCTGGGCAAAATAGCTGGGGGGTGACGAATAACTTGTGTACGTTGATACAGCAGGAGTAGGAGCCGTTTATTCCAGGACAGGAGCAGTATTTATACATTCCACACAGCTTATCTAATTAGCATAAACTAGATACATCAGTCAACCAAGAAGGAATCTCCACACTTAATGGCTCACTTTTGTTACTTCTCAAACCACTCCCTCTGGCATTTTGCCAGGCACCATCCAGACTTGTTTACGAACTTTAACATTCCCCTGGCAAAATGCCAGGTGTTATTTTGACTTGTTTACAGACTCTAACAGTATGTCACCATTTCTGTGAAATGGCTGGTTTTGATACATCTATAGAAAACACAAAGTAAACCATTTTTGCTTAAGGCTAGGAGAGATGGAGAATTGGGTGGGGGGATGGCAATAGCTAAAGGTTACAAGATTGTTTTGTTTCGTTTTTTCGAGGTGATGAAATAGTCTCAAGTTGACTGTGGTGTTGTGAATATCTGTGAACATACTAAAAACTAATACTTTGGATTGTACCATCTGTGAATTTTATAAAACTGCTTTCTGGGGCTGGGGATGTGGCTCAAGTGGTAGCGCGCTCCCATGGCATGCGTGCCGCCCGGGTTCGATCCTCAGCACCACATACAAACAAAACAAAACAAAGATGTTGTGTCCGCCGATAACTAAAAAAAAATAAAATATTAAAAAAAAAAAACTGCTTTCTGATGTAACTCCTGGTAAGGTTTTCAAGTGATTTTTTCATATGGGATTCTCAACACAAAAAAAGATGGAAATGGTATTTTCCAAGTATTTTTTTTACAGTGTCAAAATTATAAGAATAGCAATCATTTATAGAATTAACCTTATGCATACTCAAGTTTTGCTTTGATGATCACAAATGAGTAAAGCTCTAGTGTGAAATACATTTGAGCATACATGTTGACCTTCTGTAAATAGCGAAAAATGTTTTTAAAGACATCTCTTTTAAAGTTTTATATATTTATTGTAACTGTTGTTACTAAGCTTTTACTCTGATGAGGTCTTGCTAAGTTGCCCAGACAGGCCTCAAATTTGCAATCCTCCCATCTCAGCCTCTCAGAATTTTTTTTTTTTTTTTTTTTGATACCAGAAATTGAACTCAGGGGCACTCAGCCACTGAGCCACATCCCCAGCCCTATTTTGTATTTTATTTAGTCTCACTGAATTGCTTAGCACTTCACTATTGCTGAGGCTGGCTTTGAAGATAAAAATGTTTTTTAAATAAATATGCCAAGCACTCAGAAAAGTATGAAAATTAGCTAGTAAAATACAGCTTTGTCAAATCTGCACATTTTGCAATATTTGTTTCATATTTTTTATTTCAAGCAATAAAATATAACAAAATCAGTTCAAGTCCCCCATATATCTCTCCCATTCCATTTCCTTCCCCCTAAATTTATTATTATCATTCTTATAATTTTTTTTACTGCATGCATATGTGTGTGTGTCTATATAAAAAAAGGCTTAGGATTTTTAAAAAATATTTTTTAGTTGTCAATAGACCTTTACTTTATTTATTTATATGTGGTGCTGAGAATCAAACCCAGTTCTTCACACATGCCAGGCGAGCACTCTACCACTGAGCCCCAGCCCCAGCTCTTAGGATGCTTTTAAAATATATAATAGTATAGTTTTGAATATATCATTCTTCAACTTTATTTTTTTCACACTTTTTTCCCCAAAAAGTTATAAAAAGGAGAGAGAATAAAAACAAACCTCTGTGCTTTGACAGTGATGAGTTATGGCTACATATTCTTCATTAAAACCTCACTCCTTTGAATTATCTTAAAGCAAAACAGATATAAAATCCTCTGCAAAAATTGAAGTAAATGTCTCTTGACTATAAAGACCCTTCTTAAAATATAGACACTGGGATGGAAATGTGGCTCAAGTGGTAGCACGCTCGCCTAGCATGTGTGAGACACTGGGTTCAATTCTCAGCACCACATAAAAACAAAATAAAGAATTTGTGTCCACCTAAAACGAAAAAATAAATATTAAAAAAAATATAGACACTATGGGCTGAGAGTGTAGCTCAGCGGAAGAGCCTGCGCTTAGCATGTGTAAGGCCCCGGGTTTAATCTCCAGCCCATAAACCCACAGTCAACACTGTATTTTTTACCTCTCCAAACTAGTATGTACAGTTCTGTTCTACCATTTTAACTATTATGTAAAATTTGATTACATGGGGAAAATATTTTTATTTATTTAACTACTGGCGTATGGATGGGTGTTTGGTTCACATATTAACCAAAAACAATGATGTGCTGAATATTCTTGTACAGGTTTCCTTAAGCACATGAGCAAGTTTGGATCTTTGTGTGCAATTACAATTTTAAACATAGATAAGGAAAATATATGATGACCTTCATCCTGGTGGTGTATTAGATTTTTCTTGTCTTATTACATTGGTCAGAAATGTCAGTGCTGTCCTAAGCAGAGGCCGTAGGCCAGACTGGACTGGAATTCTTGGTTAAAGGTGATGTTTCACTGTCAAATCTAAAAATTGGGCTGGGGGTGTGGCTCAAGCGGTAGCGCGCTCGCCTGGCATGTGTGCTGCCTGGGTTCGATCCTCAGCACCACATACAAACAAAGATGTTGTGTCCGCTGAAAACTAAAAAATAAATATTTAAAAAAAAAAAATTAAAAAAAATAAAAATTGTAGGGCTGGGGATGTGGCTCAAGCGGTAGCACGCTCACCTGGCATGTGTGTGGCCCGGGTTCGATCCTCAGCGCCACATACAAACAAAGATGTTGTGTCCACCAAAAACTAAAAAATAAATATTAAAAAATTCTCTCTCTCTCATTCTCTCTTTAAAAAAAAATCTAAAAATTGTTTTAGTCTTTGATAGCCACCTTTTATCAGATTGTATCCATTTAGGATTAGCTTCAGCTGCCACAGAAAACCTGCCAATAACAATAACTTACACAAGATAAACAATTATTTCTTTATGCAAAATGGGCTGGAGGTAAACAACTAGGACCTCACACAACATTTCTTCTGTATGAAGTCCTTAGAGGTTCAATTTCTTCCCATGGATTGCTCCCATTGTGCGGCCCTCGTCCTCAAAGTCCGAGGCGACCTCTGAGTTCTACACAGAACAGTGAAGGAAGAGATGAGAAGAAGCCTAAGGATGTTCACTAACCCTCTGTAGGAAGACTCCTGGAAGCACCACATGTTACACCCCTGTATTTGTGGCCCTTCCACCCCTTGCAACAGAGATACACAACCTGCAGGGAACATTGGGACATTCCGTTTTATTCTGGCAATCCACGTGCCTGGATAAAAATGCTGTTACTAGGCTGGGCGTGTGGCTCAGTGGTAAAGCCAGTGCTTAGGCTGGGTAAGGCCCTGAGCTCCATCCCCCAGTTCCAAAAACTCCAAACAAACATACATTGAAGAGCTCATCAAACAATGCTGTAAGTCTCACTTCCAATCACCAAACATGATTTTAAAAACTAAGGAGCAGTCAGGTGTGAGGGTACATACTTGTATTCCCAGGTCTTCAAGGCTGAGGCGGGAGGATGACAAGTTCCAATCTAACCAGGGTGATCAGTGAGATCTTATCTCAAAATAGAAAATTAAGAGCTGGGGATGTAGCTCAGTGGTAGAGCATTTATCGAGCAGGTGGGAGGTCCTGGGTGTGGTGAGCCGCTTCTGCCGTTTCTGCAGATTATGGTCGCCATTACAAGATGGCGCTGGCTCCGCTGTGGTCTGTGACAAACAACTTCTTATCTGGGAAAGTTGGCACATGATTTTTCACCACCCTGTGAGAAAGCTCCACGCGGCAGCTTTGCATTGGGGCTTGGGATGCTTTATTAAGGCTGGGAGGGGCATCCAAGAGAGAGAAGAAGAAATATCAAGGGCCTGAATAAACTGCTGAAAAAAGATTCTCGAGTTGCGTCTTCCTTGCGGGCAAGGGGTCGCGACAAGTGGTGCCGAAACCCGGGAACCAGAACTTTCAGCAGTCAGGGGTGGTGCACCGGTTAGTCCCAGGTAAGTGGGATCCGCGATCAAAGCGGGGTTAGTCCCAGGTAAGTGGGATCCGCGACCAAAGCGGGGCAGCTCCTCTGTAAAGAAAGAGACAGCATTACATTTTATTGCAGCTGCACTGTGTACTTTCGCTTTTGTTTTCTGTGTTTCTTTTGTTGTGTCATTTCGCTTTTGTTTTTTGTGCTTCTTTTGTTGTGATGACAGGGACGCTCCCCTGTAAAAGGAAGAGAGCGGGGAATGCATAGAACAGAACGCTCCCCTGTAAAAGGAAGAGAGCGGGGACTTTTGTACTTTCACTTTCTTTATAGCTCTAAAAACATTATGGGCGTTGCTTCTTCAAGCCCAATTTTGTTGGCCCTAGATGTGTTGTTACATTCAAAAGGACTTAAGATAAAGCAGAGTACTTTGCAGATGTTTTTAAGAGAAGCTGATATAGCGGCTCCTTGGTTTGCTTTTTCAGGGAGTCTTACGGTTCCCAGCTGGGACAAATTAGGGAAAGATCTAGATTTCGCTCATGAGCAAGGTACCTTGCAGGGTGGCGTTATACCACTTTGGAAGTTAGTTAGAGGATGTATAACAGATGGTAAATGCCAGGAAGCTGTGAGTGAGGGTCAAGCTATTCTTGAGCAACTGCATGAGGAAAAATCTGAAGGATCATGTAGTGAAGTGGCAGAGAGTATTAAAAGTAACAGTAGTGAGAAGGCAAAAGAGCCTGAAGATAAAAATAGGAGAAGGCTCTACCCAGACTTGACCGAATTAAAAACGCCTGAGAACACAAGCGACTCAGAGAGTTCTGAGGACCTTGATATATTGTTACAACAACTACATAAGATAAAAATGAAAAAGAAGAAAAAGGAGACACAGGGCACACAGGCCTACTGTAAGAAGGGGAAGGGAGTTAACATCGGTCAACAAAACTCTGAGGAGGAGGAGGTAGAATATCTAGAAGAAGATATGGTGCCGATTGCCCCACCTCCGTATGTCGGGGGGAGCCAAGGTTCCGGGAGATCTTTTCATACACAAGTTTGGAGGACAGTTAATACAGATATGGGACTTGCATACCCTGTATTTCAGGACAATAACAGGGAAAGATATCATGAGCCTTTAGACTTTAAGATAATTAAAACCTTGGCAAAATCTGTCCGCACTTATGGCATAGATGCCGCTTTCACTCTCACTCAGGTGGAGGGACTTACTAGATTTTGCATGACTCCCTCAGATTGGGCTAGTCTAGTCCGCGCTTGTGTTTCCCCAGGGAAATATTAGGAGTCCAAAGTTGGCTGTTTAATGTTTCTGGCAGTACCCAAGACTCGGAGCGAGGTAGGAGACTTAAAATTACTTCACACAATTCACAATTGTTTAATGCTACATTACCCTCCGCAGCAGTCTGTCTCCAATCTCCGTTCCTGTTTCTTTTGGCTAATGTTACATCACAGGGGATGCTTAATTGTTCTAATATTACCTGTTATTTGTCTGAGTGTTGGAATGGCTCCTGGACTACGGCAGTGATTATGAAATTTCCAACCTTTGTCCCGATCCCGGTTACTTCAGATCCAGAGTCATTTCCTATTGTTGAACTGATTAGAGCCCATAGAGATTTTGGAATTACGGCAGCTATAGTGACAGCTGTGGCGGTATCTGCTGCTGCAGCAGTTACAGCTGGAGTAGCCATGGCCAGCCAGGTTCAAACTGCTGCCACTATTAATCAGGTTATTCAACAAACATCCACCATACTTAAATCTCAAAGTAAAATTAATCAACACATTTTATCTGGGATTCTGGCTGCTAATCAAAGGATAGATCTACTTCAAGCTCAAGTTGAGGAATTGTCTGACCTAGTACATTTGGGTTGTGTTGATCAACGTGCACATTTATGTATAACCTCTGTCAGATTTTATGATTCCAGAAATGCCTCCCACATCATTGGAGAGTATCTATCCGGAACCTGGTCCATGGAAGCAGAAAACTTGATCCAGTCTCAACTAACTCAGATTGCTGTTTTGAATAGTACCTGTGTTGAACCAGTGACTTTGGGTCAATTCACCGATTGGATATCTTCTGCTTTTTCCTTCTTCAAAGAGTGGGTGGGAGTAGGCATTTTTGGTGCAATGTGTTGCTTCAGTGTTGTGCTCTGTTTGTGGCTTCTCTGTCGCCTTAAAACTTGCCATGCACAAGAAAAGGCTATGATCATACAAGCTCTTGCAGCTTTAGAAAATGGCAACTCGCCTCAAGTCTGGCTTGCGCATCTTAAGCAGTAAACCTCTGTCATGGTCGTTACACCCCAAGTTATTATAACATTGCACTGGGATCGACATGACTTTCCTTGTTATTCTCTTAGTGTTGGAAAGTCCTTGCACTCTGCCGGTCTTACTGCCATTGCACGCAGATGGGTTTCCACACTAGTGCTTTTCTATCACCTTAAAGTCCGTGCCTTTCTTTCAGGGTGCTGTCAACTTGTTTGTCATTATAAACAGCCACAGTTCAGCCTCAGCTATCCCCCTTCGTCCACCATCGTCACGATACAAGATGCGAGGCAAGGCACTGCACTTGAGTGATCCTTAAAGAGGACCTCAAGGAGAGCATGTCCTATTACATGCGGGTTAGACGCGTCCACGCCCTGCCCCACGAAAAAAGGCGTCGGCTGATATGGCTTCAGATCTGGGGAAGGCGCCTCCTTAGGACTAAGTCATACTATGCAGCCACTTCTGCACAGTGGGATAGGACCTCTACTCTCGCCTGTATTGTTTTATGAAAACAAAAAAGGGGGAACTGTGGTGAGCCGCTTCTGCCGTTTCTGCAGATTATGGTCGCCATTACAAGATGGCGCTGGCTCCGCTGTGGTCTGTGACAAACAACTTCTTATCTGGGAAAGTTGGCACATGATTTTTCACCACCCTGTGAGAAAGCTCCACGCGGCAGCTTTGCATTGGGGCTTGGGATGCTTTATTAAGGCTGGGAGGGGCATCCAAGAGAGAGAAGAAGAAATATCAAGGGCCTAAATAAACTGCTAAAAAAAGATTCTCGAGTTGCGTCTTCCTTGCGGGCAAGGGGTCGCGACACCTGGGTTCAATCCTGAACACAAAAAAAGAAAAAATGAAAACAGAAGAATAGACCATTGCCTTCCCCCAGATGTTTACCAATTCTGTTACTTATCAGTAATCACGATATTCCAAATTTGATTTGGACATCATTTCCTTTCTGCCTGAGTGATTTCCTTTAGAAATTCTTTTGGAGCAGATCTGCTAGAAGTAGAATGGTTCAGTTTTTCTTCACCTGAGCATATCTTCATCTTAGTTCCTGAAGGACATTGTCATTGCATACAGAATTCTAGGTTGACGATTTTCTGCACTTTAAAATGTGGTTCCATTTCCTTCTGGTTCTGATGGCTTCTAATGAGAGATTCAGTCACTTGAACTGTCTGTTGTTCCCTATGGTAATGTTGTGTTCTTCCTCATGATTTTTTCTTTGTTTTTGTTTTCAACGGTTTAATTAGAATTTCTTTGGGTTTATTCTCCGTGTGGTTCCCTGAACTCATTGAATCTTAGGTGTATATCTTTTGCCAAATGTGAGAAGATTTAGCCATTGTAGCTTGAAACACAACCTGTCTATGTGTTACAGTTGTATTTTGTGAGAGAGAGGGTGGAGTGTGTTCCTCCACCTTATCTAGAAACGGTATCTTAAAGTCCATTTTAATTAATATTCAACTTTCTTTGAGTTAGGCATGGTCTAGCAGAGGTTCCCCATTTCCTTTACTTTCGATATTTCCACATCCTAATATCTATGTGTCTGACTTTTTGTTTAACTACTTTCTCTGACACTTTCTCTTAATCTATGAATCTTGTCCATTTACATTTATTGTGATTAATTAAATGTTTGGGATTGTGCTATTTATTTATCCCCCTTATCATTTCACGTTAGATGGGTTTCTTCCTAGCCCCACTCCATGTATTGCTTTGAAAGTTGTATGTTGTTTATTTTCTTTATAGATTGATAGACTGTCCCTACCCCCATTTTTGGTGGTACTGGGGATTTAATTGAGAGAGAGAGAGAGAGAGGGAGAAGGAGGAGAGCCCCCACCCCCGTGCTTTGTGATGGCAGAAGCTCCAAAATCACATGCAGGAAAATTAAATTTAATTAAATTAAGAAAGTGATATTTATTACACCCCTGTATTTGTGGCCTACTCATGATAGTTGTTTAGAGAATAAACTTTGGGATCAGAGTGGAATAATTTTGGCCGTTTTTTTACAACCTCCCATCCTGTCATGGTTGCTGGTTTTTGGGTTTTGTTTAAACTCCACACTCCCCAGGAAGCAATCATCTCAGATCTTCTATTTCACTAAATCTTTCTTCAGCTATGGCCAAGATGATGCTTAATCATCTGTTGATTTTTTTTTTTTTGTGTGTGTGTGTGTGTGAATAGTTCCCACTGTCCTGACACTATTTGGGGGATCTCCTTGTTTTCTCAAGGTTTCTTTTTTTGGGGGGGGATACAGGGATTGATCTCAGGGGCACTCAACCACTGACCCACATCCCAGCCCTATTTTGTATTTTATTCAGAGACAGGGTCTCACTGAGGTGATTAGGGCCTCGCTGTTGCTGAGGCTGGCTTTGAACTCACATCCTCCTACCTCAGCCTCCGGATCCGCTGGGATTACTGGTGTGCCCCACCTGGCATCTGTTGAATTTTTTTTTAAGAGAGAGAGAGAGAATTTTTAATATTTATTTTTTAGTTTTCGGTGGACACAACATCTTTGTTTGTATGTGGTGCTGAGGATTGAACCCGGGCCGCACGCATGCCAGGTGAGTGCGCTACCGCTTGAGCCACATCCCCACCCCCATCTGTTGAATTTTTAACTTAAATGACTGTGTTGTCATTTCTAGAAGTTCCAGTTGATCTTTTTCAAATCTATTACCCCCCAGTGTCTTCTTTCTCTGGCAGTCCTGTTTTTGTCATTTTGCAAGTATGCTGTCACAGCCTCTCTGGTATCACGCGGCATCTGCGAGCCTCCATCATGGCTAACGGTCTCCTTCTGTGCACTGTGCGCTGGTCGACAGCAGGGTGGTATTAGTGGGAGCCCCACAGATGTCACTAGTGTGGGATTGATACTTTTGTTAATATCAATTTTGGGGATACAAGGGTAGATTCTGAAGCCAGCAAGCACCAGCCCAAGGCAACAAACCTTTAGAAGGGATGGGTGCACACTTATAGCCCCAGCAGCTTGGGAGGCGGAGGCAGGAGGATCACAGGTTCAAGGCCAGACTCAGCAACTTAGCGAGGCCCTAAGCAACTCAGCAAGACCCTGTCTCAAAATAAGACATAAAAAGGGCTGGGGATGTGGCTCAGTGCTTATGGGTAAGTCCCCAATACCAAAAAAATGAGCAGGGGGATGGATATTTAAAGCCCAGGTATAGACCAAGTTCTTCCTGGTCTTCCTATATCTAATGCCGCCCCCACCTGGCCAGCTGCAGCGCCCTCAGGGAGGGTTCATCCCCCCCCCTCCCCCGTGGATCAGGTAGTCTGGGCTCCACTAGTCCCCTCCCCACCGCCCAGGGCAGCTGTGGCCAACTTGTCCATGTCCACCCCTTGGAGTTGTCTTCTGTTTCTTGATTTAAAGGATGAGCTGCTGGTGTCCTTTCTAGCCTAACTTCCTGGGGTGTTTAAAGTAGCAATGTTTTCAAATCCTAATCTATCCTGTGCATTGTTCAAAACAGAAGTCCAAATCTACAAATTAGTTTCTTTAAAAGAATCAAAATCATTACTGGTTTTTTTTTTCTTTTTTCTTATGGCACTGGGGACTGGACACAGGCCACCAGAGTGTAGGCAAGTGCTCTACCACAGAGTTACCCCAGCCCCCAGGGGCTGATGTGGGAACACAACCTGGAAAGGGCTGTGTTAGAGGAGAGCTTGGGGTCCCCCAGCAGGCTGCTTCGTTCCAGCCCTTGCAGCTTGCTGCTCTGTGACATGGAACAAGTAGCTCTGCTCCACCTCTCTGAGCCTCCTTTGCTGCTTCTGCATGGATGACTATACCTGACTCCCGGGGCCACAAGAGACGGCCTCCAAGCGAGTATGGAAAACTGTGTCCCTGTGATGTTTGGGGTCGGGTCTCTCCAGAAGACCGCTGTTGGTTGGACCTGGAGAATCCCTCGAGGTGTCCGCACCTGCCTGCCGCCAGGTGAACGGAGGGCTTCCGTATGCCAAGTCCACCCAGGTACTTCGTGCACAGTACGATCCCCAAGACCTGGGCAGCCCAGTCCTGTGTCCATTCCTAGGCTCTACTGGGAGGGCCCGGCCTGCCCACTCCTGGTGACAGTGCTGCAGACTGGCTCGGGACAGGGACCTCTGCAGTAGGGACCCTCCCCTGCCCGCTGGTCCCAATGTCCCCACAGCCCACTCCTCCTGGGGTGGACGTGGCGGAGGGGGCTGCGCCGGGGCAACGACGGTGGGACCCCGCGGGAAGGAAGGCCCTGGGTGCCCAGGCGCCTCGGCTGACCCTCCGGGGCAGGGCCTGCTGCACGCGCGGGAGGAGGGTCTTCCCGGGAACCTCCGCTCCTTCCCCGCGACGCAGACAGAGGCCCCTTTCACGGCGCCGCGGCCGCTGCCAACACAAACGCGGGCGGAACCGAACCGCGCAGCGCCGACCGCGCTGCCAGCGCGTCCCTGCCCCTGGCTGGCTCCGCTCCGCGTTTCCGCTCTGCTGACGCCTGGAATCGCGGCGAGGGCCGGCGGGGGCTCCCGCGGCGGGTCCCTGCGACCGCGCCACCGCCGGCCTGTCCTCGCAGGGCAGCCACTGCCCGGCCACGCGCCTCCTCCAAGAAGCGCGCTGGGGTGGACCCCGGTAGGAGGCAGCTGGGTCCTGGCCCCCTGCAACTCGTGCTCCTCCTGCAGCCCCCCCCCCCAAACGTATTGGTGGGGCCAAGAAAGCCTGGACACACAGGCTGGCTCCCTGGAGCCATTCCCTCGGGAGGCCGGGTGGCCGAGTGGTTTGTTATCGGGCCTCCAGCTCCTATGAAAGTCATCTAACTTCACCTGTAATATGGGCAGGCACCTCAAATCGTTTGCCCCACAGCTCATGACCGGAGTGAGGCTGTGGGGAGGTGTATCCGGACGTTTTCCGTTGCTATGAGAAAATGTCTGAAGTTGGTTCCTTTATAAAGAAAAGAGGTTTATTGAGCTTACAGTTTTGGTGGCTGAAAGTCCTAGAGCACACAGCCCCAGTCGTTCAGCCTCCTGAGGATGATGGCACCACAATGGCCGTGAAAAGATCACATGGTAAAAAATGACTCTGGGGAGCAGGAGGGACCCCCTCTTGCTCTTTTTATAACAATCCACTCTGGGAAGCACAAACATGGCCCTAGAAGCACCCCCAGTCAGTCCCTTCCCAGGAAGGGCTCCCAATGACCCAATGACCCCGAGGCAGGCTCCACCTCTTCAAGGTCCCACCACCTCTTAACGTCCCGATGCCACGCTCCAACACGAAGCTTTTGACGGCTAACCACGCCAAACTGTAGCAAGAAGAAAGGGCAGCTCCAGAAGGCGGGCGGACCGTCCTTTACCAGGCTCACTCCTGGCCAGGGCTCCCCTCTGGATCCCGTCTGGATCCGCCCTCCTCCGCCCGCCCCAAGGCCTTGCCTCCCCTGGAGGAGGAGCTCCTGCCTCCGCAGCCGGCTCCCCACCAAGCCCAGGACCTGGTCACTTGGCTCCACCCCCAAGGCCGAAGACATAACCCAGTTGGTGGAGCAGGAACACCACCCCCCTTCCTGATTGGCTTAGGGATGAGCAGCCACCCAGCCTGGGCCAATCAAAAGCTTCCCTGGGCTTTTCCTGCTAAGCCCAAGGGAGACTCTGGCCTCAGGACTTGGAAGGGGAAGGGTGGAGGCTGCTAATGTCCTTGACCTGGGGCTGGGAGCAGGAGGGACGGCCACACAGAGAGAGCAGAGGAAAGAGGGAAAGGGAGAAGGGGCGGTGGCAGGGGGAGTCGTCCTGCAGGGCAGCCTCCCTGGACACCGTGACCACAGCCAGGCTAGTTGAAGGTGGCTTTCTGTCCACCGGACCTGAGAGTCCCACCGGATTCCCTTTCACCACCCTTGGGCTAGACAATATATGACCTGCTTCCCTTTCTGCCCTGCCCGCCCCCACGAGTCCACACTTGGCCACTTAGCGTGATCCCACCACACTCCAGGTGTCAGATAAGGACAGAATGCAATGGTGGAGCCCAGGTCACAGAAAGGGATGTGGGTGAACTTGAGGCGGAGTTGTCTCAGACCACAGCAGGGCTTTCGCCTTGTGGGAGGACTGAAGCCCTGAAGCCGCCCGGGCAGCTCCCTTCTCTCTGCCCACCTCGGTCCCTGGCAGCTCGGAAGCAGCAGCCCCTGAAGACCGCTCCTCCTCCTCCTCTGAGCCCGACTGGGCTTGGACTTTGCTGCTGGACCTCTGGAGGCTGTGGACTGGGGCTGCACCCCCACTCCTCCCCTGCTGCAGAGTGTGCTGAAGGCAGGACCCTGCAGGGTGCCTCTTTGAATATCGGAGGCAGAAGCCACAGGCTGTGACAGCTGATGAGATTCTGTTTGGAAGGGCACGGAGGCATCAAGCACAGTGACCTTAAGGTTTCTGCTTATTACTAGCCAAGGCCAGGAGGGTGAGCGGAGGCCCAGGTTGCCCAGGAGGGACGAGGCAGGGGTTCTGAGGCCCCCCGGCATGGGGGATAGGGGTGCTGGAGGAGGATGTTTGGGAGGCTGTGAGGTCAACATGCCGGCTGAGCCTTGGGGGGATCAGTGAGTCCCAGGGCAAACCACCAGGAGCAGGAAGGATGCCCAGGATCAGAACCCCATCATTTAAGGGACAGGCAGAGGAAGAGGGGGCAGTAGAGCAGAAGGTCAGCAAGCCAACAGAAGAACCCGGAAGCCACCCGGGGAGGAATTTCAAGAAAGGACCGTTCAGAAAGGACACTGTGGGAAGAAGACTCCTTTCTAGAAGGAAGGTGTGCACTGGACAGTCAGCTCGGGGGTCAGAGGGGCTGAGGTCAGGGCAGTGTCCATGGAGGGGTGATGCTGAGGCTGAGGGAAAGGGGACCCCGGTTGATGGAGAGGCTGAGGAGGCAGGCGCCAAGAACATGGCCAAAACCCGGGATCACTTAACAAGGAGGAGGAAGAGAGGCTGATGATCGGGAAGTCCTGACGGAAATGAGGGGAGATGAAAATAGGCGGGAGGGAGACCTTCAGAGCTGGCTGGGTGCTGTTGGCAGGGAAATGCTCCCAAGAAGGGCCTCTGATTCCAAGCAAATCCCATCAAAACCCCGGGTGCCTTTTTTCCAGAAAGGGACACATGGATCCCCAAACTCCTATAGAGACACAGAAGGAACCCAGGAAAGCTGAAAAGAAACTTCAAAAGAAAAGCAAAGTTGGAGGAGTCACAATCCTAACTTACTACAAAGTTACAGTGAACCAAACAGCATGGCACCAGCACAGGAGACCGTAGAGATCACTGGAGCAGAGTCCGAGTACAGAAATAAACCTGTGTGTGGGGCACGGTGGCAGCGCAAGATAATCCTAGAAGCTTGTGAGGCTGAGGCAGGAGGATCCTGAGTTCAAAGCCAGCCTCAGCAACTCACTAAGCAATCCAGTGAGACCCTGTCTCTAAATAAAATACAAAATAGGGCTGGGGGTGTGGCTCAGTGGTCAGTGCCCCTGAGTTCAATCCCCAGTACTTCCTCCCCCACCCAAAAAAAGAAAAAGAAATAAACCTGTTCATCTGCAGTGAGTGGATTGACAAGTGCCAAGACCGTTCAGTGGGTCTTGAATAGTCTCTTCCAAGAATCGTGCTGGGGACACAGATCCACATAAGGAAGCTGGCCCTTCGAACCACACACAAAAACTAACTCAAAGGATCAACAACCCAATGTAAGAGCTAAGGCTGTGAATTCTTAGAAGAGAACTTGGGAGTAAGCCCATTGCCCTGCATTTGGCAATGATTCTTAGACCCCACACCAATTTAGACAACAGAAGCAAAATAAATTTGGACTTCCTCAAAGTTGAAAACTTTTGTGCTTCAAAGGATATCATCAATAATAGGAAAAGAGAACGCACAGACAGGGAGCACATTTTTGCAAACCATCAGTCTGATGATAGAAATTAATTTCTAGAATATATAAAGAATTCTTGCAATCCAACGATAAAAACACAACGTATTTGAAAATGGGCCAAGGATCTAAGAAGACATTTTTACAAAGAACATGTACCAATGGCTAATAAGTACAGGAAGCAATACTCCGCCTCATTCCAGGGCACAGAAGTGCCAATCAGAATCACAAGGGGAGGCCACTTCACAGCCACCCAGATGGCTGTAAAGAAAGAAGGAGAAAAAGAAGAACTAGAATTGTGGAGGATATGAGGAGACCAAGTCTGGAACTCTGCTGGTAGGAATGTGAATGGTCAGCTGTCATGGTGGCTGTCCCTCAAGAAGTTACCCAGGGCCGGTGGCTCACACCTGTAATCCCAGTGGCTCAGGAAGCTGAAGCAGGAGGATCACAGGTTTGAGGCCAGCCTCAGCAAGTTAGCGAGGCCCTAAACAACTCAGTGAGACCTTGTCTGTAAATAAAATATAAAAAGGGCTGGGAGGGGCTGGGCTGGGGCTCAGTGGTAGAGTGCTTGCTTAGCATGTGTTGGGCACTGGGTCTGATTTTCAGCATCACATAAAATAAATAAATAAAAGAAAGGTATTGTGTCCATCTACAACTAAAAAGAAAAAAAAAAAGGGCTGGGATGTGGCTCAGTGGTTGAGCGCTCCTGGGTACAACCCCTGGTACTAAATAAGTATGTAAGTAAGTAAATAAATAAATAAGCCGGACACAGAAGTCCGAGGACTGGGATTCCACTTTAGGGAACACCCAGAAGGCAGTTCCAGAGACGGAGAGCAGGTTAGTGGTGTCGGGGGCAATGAACATGGTCCAGAATGAGCCCAGTGGGGGCTGCGCAGCTCCACAACCCACTGGCGGGGCCCCCGGGCCTCCCCATCCCACCCGTCATACATCCTGCGGCGGGGTGAACCTCGGGATGTGTCCTGTCTCATTTTTGGACCAGGGTAGGAGGAGCGGGATGGCCCCGCGGGGTGGCCTTGCTCTTCCAGGTGCAGGAGGAGACACGGCCCTGGCCTGGGGAGGCCACAGCCAAGGAGTGGATGTGGCCCTGCAGCCAGGAGGCCCCAGCAGTTCTGAGGTTCCACGCACCTCCACCTCTGTGAGCACGTCACACCAGCTCGGGGCTGGGGCAGGGCTCTTCATTGGGGGAACACTGTGCTGTTGACCCCTGCAGGGGACCAGAGGTGAGGGCAGGTGGAGGTGCAGCCCGGGAGGGGCACCAGGTTTGGTGGCCATGTGGACGTGAAGGAGGGTGCTGGCCTCTCAGAGCCGCTGAGGGACGAGCATCGTCTGGGAGGCAGAGGCCACAGGAGGGGCCAGGCCTTCGTAGGACACTAGGGAATCTGTAGGTCCCGGAGATGCAGGACTTGCAGCTGGGGCAGGATAAGGGACAGTGGGGAGAGGAGGCCATCTGATGGCATGGAGGTGACTGAGGGCAGCATGGATCCAGGCTGGGAAGGCAGATGGAGAGGAGAGTGGCCCAGGCCCACGGAGGCCCACGGATGATGGGGACAGTGACATGCTGAGGTCACTCCCATGCAGGCAGGATCTCAGCAGAACGCTCCTCCAGACACCTTCACTCACTCATCCGCCTTCTGACTTACCTCAGAGTGGTGCTACAGCCAAAGACTTAGTCAGCATCCACTGAGCACCACTGTGTACCCAGCACTGTGCGAGCATGCTCTTAGGCAATAGCGTCCTGCAGGCTCGGGGGCAGCCCCCCAGGGGTAAGCTGAGGCTCTTTCTGGGATCTTTGGAGCCTGTCCCCACGGGCTGCTCTTGTCTTCTGGGCTCTTTTCAGAACAGCTACAGAGTCATCGTCACCCAAGGTCACTCCCTGTTTGTCATGTGTTATCCCCCACCCGGCAGTTTTTCTTGGGTTGTGAATTAAGAAAATCACATTTGGAAGAAAAATGATACATTTCTTTGTTTATTATAATACTTATATAATGTTTATAGAATCTCATATGGGTGCACCTGTGATGTTTCCCTTTCTCGAATGTTTGCCTCTTAGGCTCCCAGGATGCATATACGTCACGTGCGCGCGCGCACATACACACATACACACACACACACACACACACGCATGCACACACAGAGGCACTTCTGCTTAACTGCTGCTGGGGTGGGTCTGACTGATGGCCCTTGTTACCAAAGCAATTAGAGCATCAGGCCCTTCCTAACTGTCAGGAGAAGGCAGGAACCTCTGGCCTGTGGCCAGCTCAGCTCTCGGGCTGTGGGACACTGAGCATCCTTCTAGCAGGTGCACCTGGGCAGATGAGCCACAGAGCTGACAGAGGGGTCCAGACCCCCTGCCACCTGGGGTCAGTCCCGTGTCCTCACACACTCTGCCCCTTCCTGCTAACCTTCCCTGACCCTGTAGCTCTGTGCTTCGATCTGTCCAATCCAGAGGGCAGGGCTGTCTGAGCCAGGTCCCCTCAGCCTTTGCTGGGTGGCTGTGTGAGCAGTCAGAAGGTGGGCAGGGTGGCTGAGTGCTGGCTCAGTGGCTGGCCTTTCCAGGTGTGGCCAAGGTGGATGTCACAGTGTCCCTGGGGCCACCAGGCTTGAGGGGAGAAGCATGAAGTGGGTTATGTCGCCACCTATTGCCTGATTTGCTCAGTGAAAGTCAGCTGGTTCCTCTGGGCCTGTGTCCATAGGGAAGGGGGCGCAAATTCTCTTTTTGGAAGACAGAAATGGACCATCGGTGGAGAGGGACGGGAGGGCCTCGACCTAGTGGCTGACTCAGCTATATTGGGGTCACTGGGGGGTCATCTGGGGCAAGCCCGTCCTTCCCTGAAAGATTGTGGAGATTCCCTACAGGGAGGCTGGGTGACACAGGTCCCAGGAAGGGCTGTGCCCCAGACCACGGGGAGGACAGAGGCCCTGTGTAGACAAGGGTCCCTGCCATCCTGAGAGGTCGGAAGGGCAGCCATCGAGGACCTGTGGGGAAGGCAAGTTGCCTCTGTTCCAGCCCTTTCTGCCCCTGGCATGTGCAGAGCGGTCAGTGGCCAATCAGTGCCACATGGAGCTGAGGCCATGCAAGGCCTGCGCCTCGCGGTCATCACTGGACACCATGTCGTCCCTGAGGTCACAGGGAGGCTGGCTGCACGAAGCCCAATGAGCACACTCCAACAGGAAGAGCACGTGGCGCCCATGGCGTGCCAGCCCTTGGACAGAGAGTGGGGTGAGCAGGAGGAGCTGCCGGGCGCAGAGTGGGGGTGGGGAACACCCCAGGATGGGGTGGGAGTGGCCATACCCTGGATGCCTCAGGATGGAAAGGGGCTCAAGCCCTGGGACCCACCCAGGTGAGAGGTGGTGTGTGGAGACTGATCAGCCAGTGCCACCAAAACTTCTGTGATGCCCACCTGAGTGGGAGCCCTGCTCCGGTGTGAAGGATTCCTTCTTCAGAGACCGCGTGTCCCTGGCAGAGATGCCAGGCAGTGTTGTCTCACTCAGGCTCGCCTTCGGGCTGGTGCCCCTGTAGTGTGACCTCACCTGAGCCCAAGGACCAGGTGCACCTGCCCCTGCAGGCCATCCTACCTGGCCTGCGCGGGGGCCACCTGCTTTCCCTCTGGGTTTTGAACTACACTGATGCTGGGGGCAGACGCCGAGCAGCAGAGACACCCTGGGGGAACCTTAGGACGCGCCTCACCTCAGGGGCCTGCCACTGTGACAGTGTGGGCTTCCGCAGTGCTGTGAGGGGTGTGGCTGAGCAGCAGCTCTGCAGGGAACAGCGAGAGCATAGTGGAGAGTAGCCTGGCAACAACCTGGACCCGTCGTATTGTTTAAAAGCCAGCGTGTTCAGAGGACTGATTCGAAGCTCCCTTTGGAGGACTCTCAGATGTCCGGTGCTCTACCACATCCCAGCTGCGGGGAATGTCCATCGAGTCCAGCAGTGTAAATGCTTTCAAAGGTCAGGGTCCCCAAAGGGGCACTAAAGAGTGTGTCTCAAGCTTCCAGCATTTCTAAACTGCCCACAGCTTCTAGAGTCGCCTGCGGGGCCACGCTCATCGGGGCACTGCTCTGACAAAGGGCAGCTCTAAGATGGAGCTGGCCGAGCGGCACACGTCTGTGGTCCCAGCTATCCGGGAGGCTGCGGTAGGACCACTTAAGCCTGGAGCTCAAGACCACCTGGGTGACATAGGGGACCCCATAGCAAAGCCACCACTGAGGCAGAGGTCGACGAAGGCCCAGGTGCAGAGACTACCCCAGCACCACTCAGCTGGCAGGGCTCTTACAAAGGCCACTTGGCTATGTGACCAAGTAGGAAGGCCAGAGAAGGCCAGTGGGGCAGACGGCCATGCTAGGTGCTGCCCAGCTTGACAGAGCAGGCTGGGGTGAGCACGGGTCTGGCTGGGCCCCCGAGTCTGTAGGGACAAGGTTTCTGATGCACATGAGGCCAGGCCATGGTCAGGAGTACAGACCTGGGACCTTCCCCAGGGTCCCCAGGGCCTCTTGTGTGCAGCACCATCCTGTGGCTTCCACTTCAGCAGGGTGGGGGGAAGTGCCAGGAGTCTCTGGGAGCCTCTTGGCACCCTGGCACTGCCTGTCCCCCGTCTCCAGACAGTCTACCTGGCCCTCTCCAGAGCGATGCGGTTTCTGCCAGGAAGTGCGGAGCTGGACGGTGCTGAGGGTGCTTGCTCACTGTGGAGAGCAATGTCTGAAGTACATGTGAAATACGGCCCGAGGGCAGCGTGTGTGCTGATGGGAATAGAGAACTGGGGGGGGGGGGACTGAGAGGGAGGGGAGAGCACCTAGAGGGGGCACCTTGGCCCCAGGTGTGACACTAAGGCCCAGCCAGAGAGGCCTAACCCGGGTGGTCAAAAAGAGGATTAATTAGCTTTGGTTTCTAATTAGTCTTGCAACAGTTCCTCCAGAGAGAGATGTCAAGGGACCCCAACCCAAGTGCATGCATTTCATTCTTGGGAGAATCGAGAGTGGCGGTGGCCCTCAGAAACACCCCCATTCCTACTCCCCAGTCTCTGCAGTGGCCTCCCCGCGCCCCGGGGGGGCTTCAGCAGTCGAGCTGCGCTGGCACCATTAATTCATACTGGATCTTGCCAGGACAAGGAAGCGTTTATTTATTTACAACAAAAACATTTGTAACATAATTCTCTTTTCAAAACAGAGAACCTAACGAAACACACAAAGCCATCTCTATTTGTATATACCCAGGGACACGGCCAGCCGGAAGGGGCTGGGGCTGGAGAAGGGCCAAGGACCAACTCTACTGGAAAAAAACAAGAAGCTGCCTTTCCAAAAGCAGCCGTTTCTACTTGTCCGGAGCTGCCATGCTCCACTGGCAGGAGCGGGCGCTGCGCTGGGCCCTGTGGAAGCCCAGGTCGTCTTCAGGAGCCTCCCGGCGGTGACACCACTGCAGCCACCCTCCTGCACCGGTTGAAGGGTCTAGGAATCAAATGCAGCAGTTAGACAGCTCCCAGCGATCCCATGACTAACAGCCACAATGGGACACTCCCAGATGTCCCAGCCCGTGTGTGGAGGGAGCTGGAACCAGGTCGTGGGTCAGGGACGTGCATGGCCGATGCCAGCTGGTCGGGAGGCAGGAGTCAGAAGCTCTCACTGTATAGTCCACCTGATGGCTCCAGAATCAGCTGCCGATGGACGGACTCGGTGGCTCTAAAACCCCAGCTCAAGACCACAGGACCTAGGGGCCACCGTTGTGTAAGGCACTGGGTTTGAGCCGCACCACCACATTAAAATAAAGGTGTCATGTCCATCTACAGCTTAAAAAAACACCATCACAGGACCCGCTTTCAGAAAACCAGGACAGCAAGGACCCCTGGAGGTCATCAGGTCAGTCTCCTCACTGACCAGTGTTTGCTTTCTGCTGCAGTCAGGACTCATTAGTCTTTCTCAACCGCCCCCAGGAACACCACTTCCTGGACCCACCTGAAGACTGATTCTGGGCAAGTCGTAGTCCTTGGCTTCCTCCTCTATTAAGTGCAGGACCCCTGACCCCATCTGGCAGCCACGTGCAGGGCAGGCAAGTGAAACCCCAGCACACCTGAACTTTCCGGGTGCTGTTGCCCGCTCTCCCAGGTTGGACCTCCCTGAGCCCTGCGGGCGCTGGTGCCCACAGCGCTGCTCCACCGCCCCTCCCTTCCCGCGCTGGTGTCTGGGCCCTGGCTTTGTGCTGGGGTGGGGCTGGGAAGTGTAAAGAAAGTGCTGTCCTCCTTCCCTTCTCGCAGAAGGGCAGTTTCTGAGGTGAGGAGAGGAAACTGTTCCGGATGATTTCCCCCGCACACTCACATTTATTTCCATCTTTAAAACATTTTGGGTACTGGGAATTCTACTTAGCACTGGGCCACACCCCCAGTCCTTTTTATTTTTCATTTTGAGACAGGGTCTGCTAAGTTGCTTAGGGCCTCGTTTGGTTGCCGAGGCTGACTTGAACTTGTGATCCTCAGCCTCTCAAGTCGCTGAGAGTTTCCATGTGGCTTCTCACTGAACTCCAGCATCACGGAGGTCCCTGTGTTCAGTGCCATGCTCCTCTGGTCCTCCGTAGGGTAAGCTCCAGCTCCCACTAAGACTTCGTTAAAGGGCCTTCACAGTAGTTTATAAAATACACCCCAGTGAAATGAAATGTGCAAGTATCAAAGTCACCACCACCTTATGGATCTTTCTAGGGGGACAGAGAGATGAAGAGACAAACCCGTAACACGCGTGAGGTGACAAATACACAGGACGTGGGATGCAGAGTAGCATGGCTGCCACTGAATATAAAATGACCATAAAGACATCCTGGTGAGGGGGACGTAGTAGCCTGGGCCTTGAGTAGTCAGAAGAGTTCGCTGGGCTATAGGAGCGTCCAGTGCCAAGGTCAAACGCTGGGAACATGTGAAGAGGGCAAGAAAGCTGGGAAACCAAACTGGAGTGACAGAGGCGAGCATGAGGAGCGCGAGGAGCACGCGGGCATGAGGAACGGCTTCAGGCTCTCTCTGGGCTCTCATGGAGAAAGCCACTGTTGTAAGGCTCCCCCAGTAGCTCTGAGGAGGACTGGCTGCAGGGGCACTGAGCAGGAGCGCAGGGAGCGGGTTGGTGACGGCCTCACCCAGCTCATGACAGCACACTAAGGAGCCAGGCCCACTGAGCCCTGCACAAATTGCTAACCTACAAAATCACGAGAGAATAAAATGGATGTTTTAAGTCACTAAATTTTGGGGTAGGCAACAGATCAACAGGATGGGGGAAATGGAAGCAAGAACACTCTAGTAAGGGTCTTCATGTCATATGAGAGATGGAGTCACATTTTCTGAAGTCAGATTGTGCAAAGTTAAAGATGTCTATCGTAAAAAACAGTCTCATATTGTTAATTCTGGAGCAACCACTAAAAACATCCATAATGCTATAGTTAATAAGCAACAGAAGAAAATGGAATACTGAAAACAAATATGAACCAAAACTGTTCAATCCAAAAGAAAAAAGGAACAAAAGACAGATGTAGACAAAGAAAGCTGTGACGATCTCACACTTACACTCAATACTTGTACTAAGTGTAAATGGTTTGACCATTTCAATTAAAAGGCAGAGATTGTCAGATTGAGATTAAAAAACCCAATATGCACATACATGTTGTTCATAAGATGAACCTTACACAGGTTAACAGGCTGGAGAAAGCTGTACAACGCAAACAACGAGAGTGGAATGGAAGAGGGGCTCCCTTCAGATCAAAGCCTGGCTGCATGGTCTTATCTATCAGCGGTAGAGTAATGTCATCATGGATTAAGGAGGACATTTTATAAAAGGGTTAATTCACTGAGATGATAACATTAAGGCTGCATCTAACAGTAGAGCTCCAAAATACATGAAACAAAACTAACAGAACAGTGAAAAATGGACAAAAGCACAATCAGAGTTGGAGATTTTAACACTCCTCTGTCAACCTGAAAGCACAAGCAGACAGAGGATATACAGGGCTGGGGCAGGGCTCAGTGGCCGAGCACTTGCCTAGCAGGTATGAGGCACTGGGTTCGATCCTCAGCACCACATAAAAATAATCAAAGGCATTCTATCTACAACTACAATTTTGTTTCAAAAAGGATATATAACATGTGAACAATTATCAACCAACTTACCCCAAGTGACATTTGCAGAACTTCATAACCAACAACTCTGGAGTGCATAGTTTTCAAGTGCATATAGAAAAATCAAGATAAGATTATATGTTGGTCTATAAAGCAATCCTCTGTAAATTAAAAAGGACTGAAACCACACTGATTATATCCTTTGACCGCAGTGGAATTAGAAATGCAGAAAATCTCCCAATATTTTGAAATTAAATAACACACCCACAAGTAACATTACAAAGGGAACAGTCGACACGGGGTGGGGGATGTCAGCAATCCAGCAGGAGCAGGCTGAAGACCACCCAGAGGAATGAGCGCGCCAGCCCACAGAGGGCAGAGGGGCTGAGGAGAAACAGCCAGCTGACGGGCAAGGAGCGGGGCTCTACAGGGTGGCATCACCCTGCCAACCTCCACAGCTCCCTGAAAGGGGCCGAGAGCTAGGCAAGGGAACCCTTCCGGAGTTCAGAAGAGCTCGCTTCATTCACAGGCCCCAGATTAGAGCCACCACCTGGATGAACCCCAGGGAGACCTCAGCAGAGGGCCCTTCACTGTGAGCCATGGGGCAATCTTGACTGAGAGCGCGACTCAGCTTCATTTGGGAAGAGCGCCCTCTCCCCTTGCTCTCCTTCCCCAGCACACCAGAGCAGCTGGTGGGGTGAAGGAAGAGGTGGACCTAGGGGTGGGCGAGCGGATCCTTCTTGTGCAAACTGCCAGAGACAGGCAGTGGGAGTCTGAGCACACCCTGAGGGTCAAGTTTTTCAGAACAACAGGATTGGGTCCTATGTGTTGAAATGACAGTGACCAGGACAGAAGGTGTCTGCGATGCTGTAGAAGAATCTGCTGCCCGCAGGCTGAGGTTCAGCACAGCACAGCTGGGCACCAGGCACTGGAGGAAAGCAACCTTAGTAAGCCTGGTGCAGAAGCACAGAAGCAAATCAGAAATGGCACAGGCCAAGAAATCTGGACATGACATTCTGTGTACAGAATAGCTGCAGCCACTGCAATTCAGAAGCCATCGCCAGCAGATGTAGACACTGTAGTAACAAGTGGCAGTTTGAATTTTAACTTACTAGTAGCCAGTAAAAAACAGGAATGGACGCTGGCAGCCTGGCCTCGGTCCTTTTTTCATGCTACTTACACCCGAGTGGAGAAGCAGTGCTGCCTACAGACCTCGAGGAGCAAGGATTGGGAGAGGAGGACAGCATCACCCTGCCATGTTCCCGGGGACCAGATGGGGAAGCTTGGGCTTGCAGATGCACGAGGTAGACGTGTGGTTCATTCAAAGCAACCAGAGTGCACGGGTACCATGTAGCAGCGCCAGCACTGCCCAGGAGTCAGGGAGGCACCAGAAGTAGATGGACAGCGGCATGTCCAGAAAGCAGCTAGTCACGTTCCTTGAACAGCTCAGTGTCAACTGTACAGAGGCACCCAAGACGGCCTTCGGCACGGTGACGTACAGGCCATGTGACCTACCTCCAAGCTTTGTATCCACCTGCTGGGCGAGGGGTACACACCTGCAATAGTCCAGCAGCCTGGAGGCTGAGGCAGGATGGTCACAAGTTTGACACCAGCCTCAACAACTTAATGAGACCCAGTCTCAACAATAAACAAATAAATAGAGGGCTAGAGATGCAGCTCAATGGTAAAGCACCCTTGGGTTCAATCCCCGGTAGAGCCCAAGATAAAAAACCCCAAACCCATCAAGTCCTGAATTAACTTCCATAACAATTAAATTGCTGCACACGACCCAACATTGATTCAACAAATACCTGAGGGCCTTCTGCCTGCCAGACCCCGCCCTGCGTGCTGAGGGACACTGCAGTGAATGAGGACATGAAACCTTCCGCCTCCCCGTCTGCGCAATCTTGAGAAGGATGAGGCCACACACATGAGCATCGTGCAGAGCAAAGCCCCCCATCTCTGCTGGTGGCCAGCGTCTGGTGTCCCTCCTGCTAACATGGCACACCTACCCACCTCCCTACGGCCAAGTTTCTGAAGCCGCTGACTCCAGCTTGTTTGGTTGCTTCCTGCCCTTGACTTATTCCTTGAGTCACAGGAGTGTGAGTCCAGACCACACTGCTCTGGAGACAAGGTCTTCATCCTGCCAAGGCCTCTCGAGCCTTCCCTGGGTGTCACTGGGAGTAGCCGTGAGTCAGGGTGCTGAGTTCGGTGGGTCCCAGAAGATATAGCATGCTCCAGGTCATCAGAGTCCCCATCCATTGAGTGGGGATGGCTAGGACATGGTAGGGCAGGAACAAGGGCCACCTTGCCATGAAGCCAGCTGCATCTGCCATGTGGTTAGGCATCCAGAAGAGAATGGCATGGGCAGAGCCACAGAGTGGCTGGATGGGGATGGACCACCCGGGAGCCAGAGGGCAGACGTGTCAGTCCTTTCCTGTGACCCTGAGTAGTCAGAGCAACAACATGCCGACAGTCATCTCACGTCAATTTGTCTGGTGCAATCACGCAGTGAAACCACCAGCCTGGGGGCCCAAACCAAACTCAGGTTCCCTCTGATCACGTGTAACTGTGGTCCAGCCTGGTTCCAGGGGGACTGGTAGCATTCAGGACGGGAGCTTGAGTGACAGAGCCCAACCCAGGGAGTGGGAGGCCCAGCGGCACATGAATGCAGGGCAACTTGATTACTGTACCACCAATGGCGCTGGATCATACCACTGCCCACGGCGGGGCTATGTTGTGCGCATGCACAAGAGTTGCTGCAGCATCAAGTGAGGGTGACCAGCTTGCCTTGCACTGCCCTAGCCACTGTCAGGGGAGGCTACAGTTTGCATCTTGATTGTTCCCCAAAGGTCCCTGTGTTGAAGGCTTGGTCCCAGCCTGTGAGGCTCCTGGTAGGAGGTGAAGCCTTGTGAGAGGACATGAGGTTGCAGGTGGCAGGCCCTTGAATTGGGTATCGGGCCCCCGGCTTCTTCCTCTCTTCCCGGCCACTGCGAAGTGAACAGGCTGCCTTAACCATGTGCTCCCAACCATGTGTCTTGTCACCAGTCCAAAAGCAACAGACCAACAGACCACCAAATGAATCCTCCAAAACTGAGTCCAAATAGCCTTTCCTCCTTACAAGTTTCTCCTCTGGGCTGTTCTGTTAAAGCAATGCAAAGCTGGCTAACAGGGCGAGATGTGCTATTTTAAGTCAGTAAACAGAACGTTTTGGTACCACATTTTTAGACATTTGAATAAAAGTTAAATTGTGGTTTCAAATTAAGACTGAAAGTAAACTGCTGATATCTTAAAGATCTTAACAAAAAATAAAATTTTAAAAGTATTAAAACAGAAGACATTTGTTGTCAGTTAAAAAGGAAAAATGCAAATAGAAAATAAATTAATGAGAAGATGCTTAGATTTACTAGTAATCAAGGAAACACAAATGAAAATATCTGAAGGGCTAACCAGGCCCCTCACACCCGCATCTCACCACCCGACCTCCACAAACTGGATCAGAAGTCCCAGGAAAGGTAATGTGAGCCTGAACAAAGCGACCTTTGCCCCCACCCCCAGCCCTGCCCAGGGGGTCCTCTGACCTCAGCCCCACCTGCCCTTCTGTCCGCTGCCCCTCTCTTTGGCTCCCCTTTCATTTGCTCCCCAAGTCTGAAACCCGCCCCCCATACCAAATGGCCAGAGGAGAAAGGGCAGGTGTGGTTCCCTTGCCTCAGTTTTTCCTCCTCGGTTCAGTTCAGAGGCCTTTCCCTCCAGAGTCCCCCAGGGATGGGGTCAGGAGAGACCTGTGGGGCTCGGAGGAGGGAGGTTGCTCCGCCCGGGCAGCAGTGGAAGACGCACAGTGTCCCACAGCTGACCCCTAACAGCAGGCCAGAAAAGGGAAAGCCTCGTCTTTGTGGCGAGAAGGCATTTGAAACCATCCTGATGAGAGCCTTAACATGATTTCTAAACAGAACTCTTCTCAACCAGAGGCCAGCACCATGCTTACTGTGTGACAAGTGGCAGCCCTGCAGTCATGAGAGCTGTGAGACCAGAGCCATCAGCTGCAGTTCTGCAAGCTCGTGATCCACAGAAAGCAACAAATGCCAGCCATGGGCAGACGATGGCCCACCTCCCCTGCCTGCCTCAGACCCTGGCAGCCCAGGGGAGCTGCTGCTGCAACCCCAACAACTCTCAAGAAAAAAGACCCAGAGAGGTGCTCGGTTACAGAGATAAGGCAATTTACAGAAAGCACACCTCACTCCGTGACAAGGGACAAGGTGCTCACTCGGGGATGTGCCTTGCTGTTAATGAGACCCTATTCCAGATGCACCATGCTGGTGACGGTGACAACACTGGACACCATGAGTGCTGGCAAGATAGACTGAGAAATGCCTGCTTCAGGTGGAAATTCACACACTGTCACCCTGTCACAAGACCTTGAACACACACCCGACAACACTCAGGCGTGGGGATGATCACTACAGTGTCTCACCCATCAACCAATCATTGCTGAAGTATTAGGATACCCTCAGAGAGAGGGGCTGAACTTCTTAAAAACGAGGTAGAGAATTCTTAGCCAGCTGTGGTGGTGATTGACTGGAGTCAGAGCAACTTGGGAGGCCGGGGCAGGAAGATGGCGAGCTCCAGGCCAGACTCAGCAACTCAGTGAGATCTAATCTCAAAAAAAAAAAAGGAGGGGGCTGGGGATGTGGCTCAAGCAGTAGCGTGCTCGCCTGGCGTGTGTGCAGCCTGGGTTCAATCCTCAGCACCACGTACAAACAAAGATGTTGTGTCCGCCGATAACTCAAAAATAAATAATTCTCTCTTAAAAAAAAAATAAAAAAAAGGAGGGGTTGAGGTACAGCTCATTGGTAATGCACCCCGAGTTCAATCCCTGGTACTAAAAAAAAAAGGAAAAGAAAAATGAGTTCATTCTTCACATCTTCATGAACTTAGAAGCACATGGCCCCGTGTGGGTGTTGTGGCGCATACCTATCATTCCAGTGGCTCAGGAGGCCGAGGCAGGAGGATTGGAGGGTCAAAGCCAGCCTTGGCAAAAGCAAGGCGCTAAGCAACTCAGAGAGACCCTGTCTCTAAATAAAATACAAAATAGGGCTGGGGATGGGGCTCAGTGCCCCCGAGTTCAATTCCCAGAACCAAAAACAAACAAAAAAGAATACAATTCTATTTGTGGAGAAAATTAAATGTACACTCAACATTATTGAGTATTTTCCAGAAGACTGTAAAAGGGTACATCTGAAAAGTCACTGGTGCTTCCCTCTGGAGCCTGGGCCAGGGCTGGGACTCACTGTCTCTTTGTTGATTGTTTGCTTTAAACTATAAGCAATATTTTTGTAATTTCAATTTAAGTATCACAAACAAAACAAAACAAAAACCCTGGAGATAAGAGCACAGCAAAAAGCTGATATTGCCAAAGAGAGCTCCCAAGTACACGGTACGCAATCAGGCTGTCCCCTTCACCTTTGGAGAGCCCTGAAAATGGCCACAAGTGGCAAGAGGAAAACTCCCAAGTGGCAAGAGGAAAACAGTTTCAATCTAGTCTGTGTCCCTTGAAATGACTCTAGAAATAAGCTCTAGGCGCGTGAAGGTGGGTGGGGAAGGTAACCTATGAGGTTCCTGCAGATGCCAGGATCTGTTACCAGGTTCCACTAGTTGAATTTTCAAATTAGAGCTGATAAAAAGGAACACATTAGCATGAATGAGAGGGCATCAAAGCAGAAAAGCTCGCATTTCATTTTGCAAACCCAATACACAGAGCAAAAGAGGCGGAGAGTCAGAGAGAAAGGCTGCCTTGGCTCAGGTCACCAGGAGCCCAGAGACCTGGAAGACAATGGGAGGAGACGGGGTGCAGACAAAGGCCCATGGGGGCTCCAGCTGAACAGGGTGAGGCTGGGCAAGCCGTCCAGGGCTCAGGAAAGCACAGAGGAGGCCACACAGAAGCCCAAGCAGTGATACGATCAGTGTCTGCAGTCATCGCACAGAATAATGAGCAGTAATCAAAGAAGAGTGTGAAAATGTAACAGAGATGGCAGAGAAGTGATGTCACCTGGAGCCACAAGTTGGAAATCTGAGGACAGAGAGCTAAGGATCAGGGCAGGGGGCAGGGTTCTGTTCCCACAGTGGTCAGTGGACACACCACTTCCCTGCGATTTTGTGACAGCTGCCCAGAGAGCACAGGCACATGACATCCGGTGAGATGCCGCTGGAACCTTTTAGGGCCACACAGCCCTTCGCAAATACAGACGAAAGTCATGAATCCCTCTTCAAAATCCCAGAAAATAAACATTTTAAATAATAAATGTCAACCAAAAAACACAAAACAAAACAAAAAAAAAAAAATCAAAAACCTGAAGAATCATAGGCCCTCGCTGAACCATTTAAGGTCCCCTTTCCCAAAACGGCCTACCCAGTCAAATCCCAAGACTCTGGGCATAATCCCAGCTGAGGGGGAGCCTCTGGCGCCCGGGCCCTCTCCTGCACTCTCATGGACGCTCTGGCCTGTGGTCCCAGAGCTCTCTTTGCTGGGTCCCCCTCAGCCCACCTTCACAGCGTGGCCCTGGTTCCCTGGTGGCCTGCTCTGCACTGTCTGCCTGCCATGGTCCAGAACCCTCCCTGCTGGGGCCCTCTCCGCTCAGAGTGTGGTCTTCTCATGGCTGCAGCCCTGGCCTCTCCTGGAGTCGGGCACCAGAACCCCAGGCACAGCCAGCCACCTCCGAGTGGTTCCCTGGAGCCACCCTCTGGCATCAACATGCTGCCCACGGCATGGCCCTGCGGTCCTCAAACCACAGCATCATGAGCTCACCCCAACGGCTGTCACTTAAAACACGTGTCGAGCTGCCGCCCACCATTTTCTCGTCCTGACAGGGTCTCGAGACAGTGGTCCACAGCACGGGGCTTGGTAGGCCCTCGGGCTGCCGGCCAGCCACAGGCATCGGGAGGCTTCAGCCCAGCAGCACCTCGCACACTGCCCCGAGGTCACAAGCAAGACACCCTGTAGAGCCCCAGGACCTCCCTCTGTCCTTCTCTCAGCTGCGGAGGCCCCACTGGGAGGCTGATGGCAGTCACAGCACCGCGTCAGTGGCCCATGTGTCCCCTGAGGCCCACCAAGCAGACCCAATTACACCCTTGCTCCAGTCTCTCAGTGTCCATGGTGGCTCTCCCTGGCTCTGGTCCCCTCTGACTCCGTGTCAGCACACCCAGGCGCATCCTCAGCCCCCTGGCTCTTCCCACCTGCGAGGGCCCGTGTGGCGCTCGCTCTCGGGAGCTTATGCCTGGTCCTCCTCTGGGCTCCCACTCCTCCCAGCCAGCCCCCTTCTCTGACCCCCAGCTCCTCTCCAACTGTCTGCTGGTCACCTCCACCCACGTGGCCCACAGGCATTCAAGTTCAATAGGCCCAAGAGTGAAAGCTGCTGTTTCAACCCCCCTCTGTTGGTAGCAGCTCCACGAACAGCCAAAGCTGAAGTCTGGGGTGTCTGGATCCTTTCCCCTCACATGGCCACCCCAACATATCTGAGTCTGTCACCCAAAACAGCCCCTGGCCCCTGCCCACTGTCTGCACTGTCCTGCCTGTGAGCAGCACGCCCGCCTGGCTCTGGCCTGTCTCCCACACATCCTGGCTGGGAGGCGGAGTGTGGACGCCACGCCACGGCGCCCCCCCGTGGCTGGCCAAGTGGGGGCAGCTGAGAATGCACCTTTAGCTCCCAGTGGACAGCGGCACACAGTGGGTGTGCGGCACAGGGTCTGCCCCACTGATGGCATGGCCTTGCCCTCTGAACGTGCCACCCAACACAGCAAGAGGGACTGTGTGACTAAGGACTGTGAGGTGAGACTCACCCTAGGTGACCTTGGTAGGCCAATGTGACCAGGAAGACCCTTCTAAAGAGAGGCGAGAGTGTCGGAGGAAGAGAAGGAGCCCTCTCAACAGAAACAGAGGACAGAGGGAGGGAAATGGGACTGAAGTCGCTGCCTGAAGACGAGGGGCATGAGCCAAGGATCGCAGCGGCCTCACCTCACTCTACCCAGCTCAGCACAGAGCTGAAGCCCCACGGCCTCGGGAGGGCCAAGGGCACTGCACAGAGAGGCCTGCGTCCACATCTTTCCCTCCTGTTCTCTCAGACTGGGGTGCCAGCAGTGACAGCTGTGGATGTTGTCACAGACCGCATCCCTTCCGCCTGGTGAGCACATGCCTGTCGTCTGTCCATAGAGGATTTCTTCACCCCTGAGCCTGCTGGACCTGCAACCTTCTCTGGGTTCCTGGGACTCTCAGGCTCACTCTGGTCACCTCAGCTTCTTCCTGGATCTGTGGTTGCTCTGGGTTGCGGGGGAGCCTGCAAGGCAGCAGCCAGTAATGTTACCACTGGAAGTCACAAGGGCACAGCTGACAGCCTGCAGAACGGGACAGCTAGGACAGTCTCCCCTGGACGACCCCACAACACTTGCTGGTGAGTTCCTACTGCAGAAGCTTACTCCTTCCACTACTTACCCGGATGCCGGTTTATCCAGACTGGTCACACATGCTTGGTGGCAGGGCTTGGCAGCTGACAACAAACTCGCGAAGTTAAAAACAGACCAAGCCGACATCTGATGGCCTTAATGAAGCACACCCTAAACAAGCATGCATGACCCTGAGTGACAGATGATGACACCGAGGCCCAGAAAGATGAAATGACTTGGCTAATGTCACAGCCAGAGACCTAAGACTGAGAATCCACGTTCCCTGTTTTTCAACCCTGCCACAAACCACAAAGGACACCTCCATGATTGTTCACTTTGAAGATCAGAAAGGAAACCTAGTCATCTTCTGAAATAATAATGGCCTCATTGATCCCTCACCCACAAAGAACCAAGGTCCACAAAGCACGGCTCAGTGGGAGGTGGGCTGTGGGCCCATTAGGGCTGCCAAGAGCATGAGCGAGGTGAAGGGCCAAAGAAACGCCTCGGAAAGGCTTTCCCAGGAAGGGCCGCTGCGGAGGCAGCCTGCTAAGTGCAGGCATTCAGAGCAGACAACAAAGGGATGACTTTGGGGACACCTCCGGTGCTGGAGAAAAGGCCTCTCCCAGCCTCCGAAGATCAAGAGCCCATGTCTAACATGTGCGGGGAAACAGAGTGGCCTTCACCTGGCAACGCAGTGGCCTGGCCAGCTCTCCTGGAGGATTGCACTGTGAGGAGGAGAGTCACAGGTCACGCTGCAGAAACACGTCCAGCAAGTCATTATGTGTCAGGACACAGACGAGCCTAACTGCATACCGGAACATCTTCAGAGGCTCAATAGCAGGTTTCAGAGTTTTCTCTTAATCTTTTCGGGAAGAGGGGGATAAAACAGATTCCCCATCTAGATCCAATCACATCCTGTGACAGGATGATCTGCCCTGGGGCTCCTGGCAACTGGCCAGGAGGCCGGACACCGGAAGGCCATTCTGGAACAGGAGAACCTGGCCCCAGAGGCCTCCACTGGCCTCCGGCTCTGTGGGTCCGCTGTTCCCGCGCTCACACTGGGCCGACTCCCAGCCAGGACTACATTCCAGAATCTCAGCTAACGGGCTCTCCCCGGCCTGGCCTCGTTTCCACCTGGGCGTCTGGGGAGCTGTTCCGACTTCCCAGAAAACATGTTTTTTATACAGTTTGTTCAGATGGCCCTTCCCCTAGGCTGTTGAGACATGGCCCTTCTTCTTAACTCTATGTAGTACCAAGGCTTCGGCTTCAAGTATGGAAAGCTGAGAGGAGGGGAGATCCCTAAATATCTGAAAGAAGAGAAAAGGCCCGGCCAGCAGGGTCATGCAGCCCAGCGAAGCAGCTGAGGCTACTTAAAGCTCCAAATACTTTAAAAATCTAATGAAAACAATGCCACTGTTTACACTTGTGCAGAGACGCCAGAGGGAAGGCCCTCAGTCTCTTGAGTCTCTTCCTCCACCTGCGAGAAATCAGCTGTTGGGAAGGTGAGACAGTCACGTAAAAGGTATCCATCGCTCACAGACAAGGGCTTCTGGAGCAAACAGAGGTAAGAGGGCACAGTCCTGGCAGGCGATCTGCATGAATACAGGTGCCAACAAAGCCACAGTGATTCCACGAGGAAGGGGCAAAATGCAGATGAGGTCAGGCAGCACCATGCCCACTGCTCTAGGAACAAAACCCAGCTGGGGAAACAGCAGCTGGCACAGCGGTTGCCACTCAAAACAAGCTCCTTCCTCCTGGGTTTTGGGAGCCCAAAACAGAACTTCTGCTTGGCTCCCACCTGCTCAGCATAGGGCGCTCTGCCGAGAAGCCTGCCCAGGTCTGCAGAGCTGCTGCCCAACTTTCCTGTTCCTTCTCTAAAAGTGAGATGGCAGCAGAAACCAAGCGCTGGCAGAAGCCCACCACACAGAACAGTCAGGCACTCAGGGGAACAGGAGGAAACACGCAGGCAGGTCCTCAGGGAGAGCTGGCGTTTTAGTCAGCTTCTTCATTGCTATGACCAAAGACTGGACATGAACAATCTTAGAAGAGGAAAAAATTAGGCCCAGGCTGAGAAAAAACATCACAGCAAAAGTGTGTGGCAGAGGAAAGCAGCTCAGGATGTGATAATCAGGAAGCAGAGCTCTGCTCAGTAAGGACGAAACATAAGCCCCACACTGGGTACAGTGGTCCATGCCTGTAATCCCAGTAGCTGAGGCAAGAGAATCACAAGTTCAAAGCCAGCTTCAACAATTTAATAAAGCCTAAGCAACTCAGAGAGAGAGACTGTCTCAAAATAAAAAATAAAAAGGGCTGGGAATGAGGCTTCGTGGTTAAGGCCCCTGGATCCAATCCCTGGTACCAAAAATAAAACAAACCCAAAGGCATGCCCCCTGTGGCCCACCTCCTCCAGCCACACCCTGCCTGCCTTCAGCTACCACCCAGTTGACCCGTTCAAGTGGGTTAATGCACTGATCAGGTTGAGGCTCCAAGAGTCCAGTCATTTCACCTCTAAACTTTCTTGCATAATCTGACACATGAGCTTTTGGGGGACACCTCGTCTAAACCATAACCTAGGGAAGTAGTGCTCATGGATGCAAATCATTACTGAGCTCGGCTTTAAGTCAATCCAGCAGTGTGGGGCAGGGTGGAGGGACGTCAGACCTGTGTCGATGTGGAAGCTGGAGTGTGTGTTTGTGTGTGGGGGGGTGGTTCTGCCCCTCTGCCTGGGATCACTTCTACTGTAAACCTGTTACCAAAGTCCTGACGGGGCTAAGTTGTGAGGGCGGGGCTGAGGGATGTGTCTGCAGGGGAACTGTCAGCTAAGCGGTTGAGTCCTTCTTGACCTAGCTGTGTGACAGGGACGGGCACTATCTGGCCAGGGGATGGGCCCCTACCTGGCACTGTAGACCTGTCCTTCAGGCAGTATTAACTGGATTCTCTAAATGCAAACCAGAAAGCCTTCCAAACCCACACAGAAGCTGGCACCCCGTGGGGACAAACTGCTGCACCCCTATGTGGAGCAGTCTGGGACTTATGGCATAAGACTGACTACTCCTAAGGTTTTCTAGGGACAACGATCAGGTCTTGGACTACAGAACTCAAGCGGCTTCTGCAGGATCATGCTGCCTGCGAGGGTGAGGAGGACTCAGGAGCAGAGAGCCCGTGCTGCCAGGACTGACTCGGGAGTGCTTGAGGAGCTGCCAGGTTCTGGCATCACCAGCGCCCTACAAACAGCTTGCACTGAGCAACAAAGGGCTGCAGGTGCTCGCTGTCGGGAGGGCCAGCGTCCATGGGGGAAGGCCAAACCAAGCCGGCGGCCAGCTTGTTGAGTCCCCTTTCCCAGCAGTGACAGGAGAGCTGGATGGCACGCCATGCGTTCTAAGTCTGGGTTTTCACGGACTGGTGGGCAGTGACCTGTGGCCCTGGCCACATGGACAGGCAGGAGGAGATCGCCATGGGAAGATGAGGTGCGGGCACACAGGGTAGCTTGGTGCCCGAGGGAGCAGTCCCAGGGCTGAAAGGAGACTGGATGCCACAGCAGCAACGCCCCATGCTTGTGTGAGGTGCCACCTGGGCCTGGGAAACAAGGACGCGGGGAACTGCAGCGACGCAGGGATGCGCTGGACCCTGTTCTGTGCTCTGTGCTCTGAGGCACAAATGCGGGGAACCATTCCGCCTGCTGGGTGGCCGCCCAACAGGAAGCATCCCACGGGGACTACTTTCCTCTTTCGTCCCCAGTCACCTCACCCCCATCCCACTAGAGACAGCCGGCACAGGACCAGGGCTGTGGTCCTGCTGGGACACTGGGTCTAAACCATAACACCTAGGGCTGGCAGCAGTGATTTCCAAGCAGGAAGTCCATCCCTGTGTCTTTAAGCCTCACGCCACAGTCCTAAAGGCTGGCTGTTTCCACCCTGTCTGCAGAGAACGAGCCAGAGCCAGGTGGCCTGGACCCTCTGCACCTTCACAACCCCACCACCTCAACAGCAGCACAGAGGGGAGGCCTCTGCTGGCCTGGCCCTGCGGCCTATAGTGTGGATCCGCACCTGGGGGAACCCAGCGACCCCTCAACGGGTGGCGCTGTTGGGTGAGAAGGAAGAGAGGACCAGTAGCTGAGGGGAGAGAGACGCATGAGAGTTTATATGGAAAGAAATCACATAGCATCTGCACCGAGGCTCAGAGCCAGAGATGACATCGCGTCAGCTCAGTTACAGTCTGAAAAGGGGAGGTGGGTTTTGGAGGCCACTCTGCTCCTAGAGTCTGACCAGTGGAGGGAAGACCAGCCTAATCGCCACCTACGGAATGGGAGACTAGGGATAGGGCTTGAGTTGTCCCTGTTTTGCTGTTAAGCAGCCCAAGGCTAGGGCCTGGGGGTGGGATGTGACAGAAGAAATAAGTGATACGTTTCAGCAGGTACGCAGGTGCACATCTATAGTCCCAGCTACTTGAGAGGTTGAGGTGGGAGGATCACTTGAACCCAGGGGTTAAGGCCAACCTGAGGAACCTGGCAAGACCCTAACTCAAAGTATAAATAAAATTGGTCTCCATTTCTGTTTTTTCTTTTTTTGGTACCAGGGAGTGAACCAAAGGCACTGAAGCACTGAGCCACATTATTTTGAGACAGGGTCTCACTAGGTTGCTTACAGCCTTACTAAATTGCTGAGACTGGCTTCAAACCTGTGATCCTCCCGCCTTGGGGACTGCAGGGTGCGCCACACCAGGATCTATCCCCGCTTTCTAATACACAGCTCCTGAAAACCTTGGCATCTCCACGGTAATAAAGGGTTTTGTTTTGGTTTGCAAATGAGGCGACTGGTGGCTGGGGATTCCTGGACACCTCGGGTTAGGGGCTGGTTGCCAAGGAACCAGCCACATGGTTAGTGAGGGATGTACCTAGGGAGGGGAGACAGGATGAAGGCTGAGTCAATCACCAATGGCCAATAATCTACTCCACTGCAGGAAGACACCACAGACCTCCAAGAACGGGCTTCAGAGCGCAGCGGACACGCAGGTGCCAGGACCCGCCCGCACTGCCCACCCCTCCGCCAGCCCTCGCCCCACCCTTTACACTAAGCCTCGAACTCAGGTAACAGCAGCTCTGCGAGCTCTTCTGGCCAACAACTGAGGCCATGCAAGGGTCTGTGGGGGACAGCCTGCACTGCCTGGAGTGGGGGAGCAGAGCCAGCGCTGAGCGTGCAGGACAGCCTGTGTCAGGAGCCAGGTGTTCCCCAAGGGCCAATGCTGACCCTGGGACACGGAACAGGGACTTTTGTGTTTTCTTACACAGGGAGGAAAACGGGTGGGGTCACAGCCAGGAACCCTGGCTTTACATGACAGTCGCTAAGCCAACTGCTCACCTCACTCTCTGCGGCTGCAAACTGAGATTTTTCATAGTACTAGGAGGAGGCAGAGTGGACCATGTACAAGGAAAGTGACAAGAGCCCTCGGAGCCAAGAACTGGTTGCTGAAATGAAAATGGAAGACCTGGAAAATGAAGTACGATTCCTGGGGCGAGGGCATGGAAATATTTTCAGAAAACTTAAGAGAACAGAGGATCCGCTGAGGAGCCACATCTGCCAACAGATGCTCAGGACAAGAGGACAGGGATAAACAAAACCCGATTAGAAAGGGCGACTGGAGAGCCTCTGGCTCTGAGGCACCCCTGGAAGCCAGGTCCTCAGCTGGAGGAGCTGCGTGCACTGCTGCAAAGTGACAGAACATCCAGAACATGACAGTAAGGAACTCCAGGGGGGAACCAGGCTCCTTACAGATTACTACCCAGAAACAGACTGTCCTCAGTGAGAAGGTCTAAAGGGAAAACGTGGGAACCATGAGCGGGGAAGAAGCCTGAGCGCCCTTAGCAGGAGGCACCTAAAGGGGAGGCCTGAGTGGGAAATGGGGGGCTATTCTAAGTGGAAGGAAGGTTCTTTCCACCCCAAAGCCTATTTTGTGCTCTCATGGTGCACTCTCCCTATATACACACAAGTATATCTATATGCATATATAAATATATATATATACACACACACACACTTTTTTTTTTTTCCCAGGGCTGGGGATCAAACCCAGTGCCTTGTGCGAGGAAGGCAAGTGTGCTGCCACGGGAGACAATCCTCAGCTTTCAGCTCTATGTTTTTAATCACGTGTGAAGGCCTAAGAAATCATTTGTTGAGCTGGGTGCAGTAGTGCATGCCTGTAATCCCAGCAAGGCAGGAGGATGGAAAGTTTGAGGCCAGCCTCAGGAATTTAGCCAGACTATCTGAAAATAAAAAATAAAAAGGGGTAGGGGTGTGACTCAGTGGTAGAGCACTCCTGGGTTTAATTTCTAGGATAAAAAAAATAAACAATTTCTTGGATATACAGATTCAGATATATACCCAATTTCCAAAGTTGCTTCGAAGTATCAGAACAAGGAAGTAAATCAAGAAAAGGGATCCAGGAAATAGTGGATTCCACGCAGGAGATCAAAGCAGTGGTGGACAGCAGCTGGGCCTCTGCTTGGAGAACCGTCTGCAGGTTAGACAAATATGAGAGTGCAGGAGAGAAGTCCTGGGAGGAAGGGCTTCGCAGGTGGAATGGCCCCAGGGTTTTCAAAAAGATAAGGCTACTTACGATAAAGGCAAACAGTTGGGGGGGGTGGTAATTGGAAAAACAAACTCTTTAGAAACTACAGCTTTTTTTGTTTAAGTTAGTAATAATCTTCTCATACAGAGCAGAGCACAGGAAAATCTTAGTTTATGAACTAAAAACATCAGGATGGGAATGTAATTTGCGCTGTACTAATCCAAGAGTGGCAAGAAGGAAAGACATGGTACGATGTGATTGCAGGAAGTCAACAGATAACACCTAAAACCAATAAACCAAAAAATGTCAGCATGAACACAGTATTTAGCTTTGCAGAAGACTCCCCAGAAGGGACAGTTACAAGGCAAATCTGGTCTCCCTTCTGTACAGGAGTTTTAGCTTGCTGGCTCTGGGCCAAATGGGCAGGGCTTGGCTCAGGGGTTCTATCGCTTACTGGCCATTGTCACCTTGGCACGTTACTTGGCCCCTTCGTGTCTAGGTCATCCTTGTAGAGACCCTCCTCTGCATCAGGGAGCTATTATATTAAAACACTGATCCACATGACACCTGCAGAAGAATCCCTGGCACATAAAGTATGACACGTAAAAATTTTGACCAAAGTTAATAAAAATAAACTGGGGAAAAACCTTAATGAACCTGTAGTAATGCTCTCAAAGCAATCTAGAACAAAAACAAAATATGACAAACCCAAAGAATGAAAGCCAGGCTCAGGTGAGCCGTGGGGCCATCACAGGGTGGCCTGTGAGGGCTGCAGCCCTGGCGGCTCCTCGGAAAGCTTCCCAAGTCACTTCTAGTGCAGCAGCGCCTCCCTGGGCTCCTAGTTGTGCCGCCTGCCTTCCGTTAGCTCTTGGCTAACCTATACCTTATAGCTTCTCTCCCCCAGAAAAATTAGCTCCAGTTCTTTCCCCCAGCTACCACAGGCCATTTCCAGGCCCTGGGCACGGCAGCCACCCTGCACTGCTGATGGGCTGTCCTCCAGGCTGGGCAAGCAGAGTCTCCCTCCCATCAGGGCAGCAGCTCACGAGGCTCCTCCTGCATTCCCTGTGATTTCGCTGATGGTTCTGTCCTATTAGACCCCAGGACTGCAGGCGCAGCACGGGGCCTCTCTCTATGGGCCACACAGCTCCAGACAGCATCTGAAGAGAGCCAGCTCCACAGACAGCGGAAGAGGTCACTGATGGCTTTACCACTGGTGGCCAAGCAAGAAAGACCAAGCTCCCTTTGCAGCTGTGCCTCGTGAACAGGCAGCAACAAACCCCACCTGCTCTCAAACCAGGATTCTCCCATTTCCTTTTCTGGTGTGACTTTTCCCCACAACACAGGGTCTTGCTAGGTTGCCCAGAGTGGCCTTGAACTCCCAGGCTCAAGCAGTCCTCCTGCCTCAGCCTCTCACGTAGCTGGACTGCAGGGGAGCACCACTGCTTGAAGGATTTTAAGGATGAAAGCTGCCACCCTCCACCTTCAAAGTTAACCTGACAGTAAAACGTTCAATGGAAATGACCGGAAAGGCCATCTAATCTCACACGTCACCCACTTCACAGGGGACCTCTAGCTCTGTTCAGACAGACCTAACAGGTGCTCTCGAGACGACCGACCCTGGGAGAGCACAGTGGAGGGTCCAATTCTGAGTGCTCCCCATGTTGGGAAGTGCCCCCCGTGCATGGTAGGACGTTTAACTAGTAAACCCTCTGAGCAGGCCAAGCTCGTCTTCCTATGGTGTTTGCTTACTGCTCTGACCTTGGGAAACCACAAAACAAATCTCACCACTTAGATGAAAATAGCTATGGTGCATCCTTTATGTCTTTTCCAAACACAATTAAATGACTGTGAAGGTCTCAGACACTAGCACATTAGGACAGGAAGAGTATCACACAAACTCCAATTGCAGATGGTGACAGGTACAGAAACAGGACTAGAACAAATGTTAACCACCACTCCAAGTGTTTCCAACTCTGTTGGCAGCTCTGAGGGCCCAGAAAGAATCAAGGCTGCTGTGGGGAAGGCAGCTCTGCTGTTGGGCAATGCCTGCTGGGGGGTCTCCCCATGGTCCCACAAACCCATGAGCCCCACCTTCAGTGCTTCGCAAACCATAGGAAAAGCAACTCTTAAGCAGCTTATCAAAAGCTGCTCTGGGTCCACTATAAACCTCTAGGTCTTCTGATGTTCTGAGAAAAACCCTCTTAGGTTGACCGCTGTGATGACCCAAAGCCAGCTCCCAGCTGGCAGTGTGTGCCAGGGCCTCGAGTCCTGAGGGAGATGACAAAGGGCCACCACCATGGACTCGTCTGTTTCTGCCACTGTTCAGCTCCTAGCACCAGGAGTGGCCAGACTCCTTACCACAAGCTGGCAGACGGTCCCCTGCCAGACCCAGCAAGACCAGGTGCTGCCTGGAGAGCAGGCCGGCTTTCTGTCTATCTGCCCATGCCCTCCACTCCTGTGCCACCGTGTTGCATATTGTCACTCCCACCCACACTGGTCCTGGGGAGGGGACGCTCCTGGGACTCCACCTGCCCAGGCCAGGCCAGATCCCCCTCGAGGCTTCCCAACTGGAGCTGTGGTGGGTACAGAAAGAGGAGGGAGGTGTGGGGTGTGCACAGCTGGGCCTCCCTAGCTGCGGGTGAGGAGGAGGCAGAGAGAAGGGCCGAGTCCCCGAGGCCCTCAGCACTGCCTGGCCTCCACATGCCCGGGTACTGTGCACACTCCTGCCTGGAGTCTGTGAGCTGCTCCCAGGTGCCCTTCAGTAACCCTCTTTTTGGATGACGGTGGAGAATTACTGGCAATACCAAGAATCCTGACAGCTGACATGGGAATCTGCAGCCTGCGGGATATGTTGGAAAGGAGGGGCACACCATTCTGACCATCTTACACTTGGTGCAACCACCACGTACCAGGGCCAATTGTCACAGGCACCATTCCCAGAGCTACAAAATATAAAGACAAAAAGACATGGTCTCTGTTCTCAAAAAAACCAGCCTTCTTCAATCAGAGGCTCAGAGATCACACCTGAGAGGACACTCACTCCACCAGAAGGAACCTCACCAAGTCAGGAACACCCAGCATCAGAGACGACGACACAACTGAAAACGGCCCAGCTAAGACAAGGCCATCAGGATGATCATGGTTTTAGCCTCTTTTAAATGACTGGCAAGGCCACAAGTACAATAGAAAACAGGGAGCAGGGAGACTGTCAACAACAAAAGCTGACATAAGTCACAATCTTAACAACAATGGGCATGTGACAATTGCCAGTTCAGCCATAAATATGGTCACTTTGCTGCCAAGATAAAACACTTCAGTTAGGAATACCAAGAGTGAGGTGGCCCACCTGCAATCCCAGCAACTTGGGAGGCTGAGGCAGGAGGATCGCAAGTTCAAAGCCAGCCTCAGCAACTTAGTGAGCCCTTAAGTAACTCACACTCTGTCTCAAAACATGAAAAGGGCTGGGGATATGGCTTTGTGGTTAAGAAGCCCTGGGTTCAATCCCTGGTATCCATCCTACCCCCACCCCCCCCACACACACACAAAGCAACACCTAAGAAACCACCTAAATAGCACCAGCCTCAAATTCTTAGACTAAGGAGCCGTGGCAGGTACAGAAGATGGAGAGGAAGGATGTCGCCCAGGTGGGTATCCAAAGATGTGGTTTGAGGCTGGGCCCTGGAAAGACAGGACAGTCACTAATGGCAGGACCTGTTGGATCCCGATGCACTATCTGGCAAACGGCCACCTCTGTCCTGGACATTAACAAAGCCAAATGTATTCTGGCCTCTCTCCCAGGAGACCTGCAGGCTGGGGTCACAAGGGCATATCAGGAGGAAGGCAATGTCTACCCGAGGCCTGCGGTGGCACCTCACAGGGTAGACCAGCGGCTCGGAGCGCACGCGAGCGTGGAGGGTGAAGGGGCCTCTTCTCCGCCCTCCCCTCTCTCGCTGCTTCTGTAGAGACGGAGGAGGCAGCGACAAAGGCTAGATCCACCGTGCAGAGCCGCTCCACAGCTGTTCTCTTGCTCTTGCTTAACTTCTCTCAAGAGAGGGAGGTATCTGCCCAGCTAAGCAGATGTTAAAGGCAGGTGGTTTTGTTTCCATCAAGTTTCCTAAGTAACAGCAGACCAGCCCTGAAGGGTATCTCATGTCCCCATGGCGCCACCTACCCTGGGCTGCTACGTCAGGAGCTCTGTGCTTGGGACAGATTTTGCTGTTGGTTCCAGTACCTTCCCAATCTCCAGTTCTGTTAGAATTTAAGAGGCACAGCGCGACCCTACCCACCTCAATGCCTAGATTTCATCAAATTTAGAGCTGCATCAGAAGCAAAGTGAGACTGGAGGTTTTCAAATTCTTAGGAAAAAATCAGATGAAAAGCCTGATTCTTTGCTTTGAAGCCCAGCAAAATTGTCACATTAATAAAACTTTATCTCCACGAGGAGAATTTAACATAAAACATGAAAAAAAATGTACTTATGCCAGGTGCGGTGGCGCAGGCCTGTAATCCCAGCAGCTCAGGAGGCTGAGGCAGGAGGATCGGGAATTCAAAGCCAGCCTTAGCAACTCAGTGAGACTTTTATCTCTAAATAATATTTAAATACAAAAGAGCCTGGAGATGTGGCTCAGTGGTTGAGCGAGTTCAAACCCCAGTGTCCCCCCCCCATCACAAAAAAAAGGTTTTTTTTTTGAAGTGTTAAAGCTCACAGCCTCCCAAATAAACCTACAGATTTAACCTCCAAGTCTTGCTAATCTTCCCAGGGTGACCGTCTCTGTGAGAAGGCTCACCACGGTGTGTTTTGTCCTCAGCTGCCACAGGTGCTTTCCTCCTCCCCCTCCACACTCAACGGTGCATGGCCACCATTCCTGGGGGGCACAGGGGGAGAGCCGAGGTGACTGCGCGTCCAGTCCTCTCCACTACCTTCAGCGCTCTCCTGCTGTGGAGCTGTTCTCACAAGGGGCAAACATCCGGTGGCACATCTCCTTCTCTCTGTCCGTGTAGTCCCTGTAATAGCTGTACAGAGAATACAGAGTTTGTAAGAGGTGACACCTGGTGGCTGGAATTCTCTGCTCAGGTACAGAAACGCTGAAAACTCAACAGGCCTTAAATTGAACCAGGGGTGGGTGCAAGTGAGGCTGGAGGGGCTGGGTCACAGCCTGTCTAGAAGCCTTGGACACAAAGCCACCACTTGAAAAGATGGCAGCCATGAAGGCTGCAGCCACTCCACATGGGGATCTGGGCCAAGTCCTGCCATTCGACCCCTCACACTCAGCGCTTCTAGCTTATCTTGAGATTTTCTGCTAAGGAACTGTCAGGGTCCAAAACTTCCACATCTAACAAGAGAGGATATTTTTATGCTTCAGAAAGTCAATTTCTGGAAGGTCTTAAAAGGCCTAAAATACAACAATTTAATCCAAATATAAGAGATGCACACACCTCAGACTCAATGCCAAGAAAGGTTTGAGTAGCTGGGTTGACTATTGAATGTTAAGAGGAGTAGAGAATCTGACCAACGCAGAGGAACAGGAATATACCTTAGAAAACAGCTACTGTCTTACTAGGTGACTTCATTTATCAGAGAATATTTTTGAAGTTTTCTCCAAAATGAACCCACAACTTCCAGAGTCAGAAAAATTATGTTGCCAAAAGTCAGGTGAGAATCAGACCTGATAGACTCATTTCTGATCCCACGGAATGCCACAGTCTGTTGAGAACAGTGGGTGAGTTTCAGGCGGTGTGGGCAGTTAGTCTAAAGCATGGGACACACTAAGGATTATACTGGTTGCTGGGCACAGGGTCACATGCCTGTAATCCTAGTGACTTTGGAGGTTGAGGCAGGAGGATTACAAGTTTGAGATCAGCATTAGCAATGTAGTGAGACCCTGTCCCAGAATAAAATATAAAAAGGGCTGGGGGCATAGCTCACTGGTTACATACCACCAGGGTTCAATCCCCAGTCCCAGAGAAAAAATTATACTGCCCCATGTTTCTAGGGGGCGCTTATTTGCAAGGAGGGCACAGGAAGGTAAGAAATGATGATGTCATATTTGGCAGTTGGTCCCCCTTCCCACCAGGGAATGCTGGTGTAGGGCACTGAGCACTTCAGAAAACCAGCTCTAGATGGGGCTGCCTCCCAAATGGTCACCAGCCAGTCCTCCACCCAGGTGGCTGGACCAGAAAGGTAGCTCCATCTCACTCCACCTGTGGTCACATTCCTGCTGACAGAGTCTCACCTGGCCAGTTTCTTCAGCTCGTTATTAATGTCATGGTTGAAGGGCTGTTCCTTCTGGGCTCGCACTAGAAAATCCCGGGCCTGCTGGTACTCGGTCAGGAGGAGGCAAGCCTGTGGGACAGCGCAGAGCTTTCAGAGCGCGCTTGGGAAGGGGGGCTCCCGGCAGCGACTGAGCTGAGCACGCTGCTCCTTTTCTTGGCATTTGTCCCCAGCTCACCTGTCCACACCTGAAGAGGGCCTTGGCATTCTTTTGGTCAATGATCAGAGCCTGCTCTCCGTAGCGCAGGGCCATGGTGGGTCGGTCTAGTTTCAGGTAGGCAAAGGACAGGTTAAGGAGAACAAGGAGCTTGGCCGCCTCCACCAGGTGCTGCTCTTCAGGGGGAGCCAGGCGCCGGTGGAGAAGCAACAAGGCCTGCAGGGGGAGGAGGAGCATCTCACACACTAGAACCCAGAAGCTGAAATCAGGAGCTCGGCAAGGTTGCAGGACACAGAGGTCCACGAGTAAAAGTCAGGAAATTCTAACAGAAACAGCAGCTCAAACTTCTGGATGAGCAGGGCGGGCAGCACACGTCCTCTACTCTCATCCAACTCTGAGGAGTAAGGAAGTTGTGCCACCAAGAGCAGAGGCCAGGAGAGGGGCAACAGCTGGGTGTCAGTGGCCAACCCGCAGTTCAGAGCCCAAGGAGCCGGGAACTGATGGAACCGGAAGCAGAGCTTTTGAGGGGACAGAGATGGAGCTGAGAAAGGGCGGATGGGGCCCTCTCACTTCCTATCCATCCAGGTGGTTACCACCTCAGGAATCGGGTGGTCTATTTTCTGAAGAAATGGAACAAAAGAGGCTCTTGATCCAGGAACAGGAAGGAGCTGGGACAGGTGTGATGTAGGTGACAGGTGGCTGATGGACAGGACAGTCAGCAGTAGATGGTGAGGCTCTGACCTGCTCCCCTGCTCACTCCCGCCTGCAGCACTGCGGCTAGGCATGCGTGCCAGGCAGAAGCTGCGGCACTTTACACACATTAGGTGTGGAGCTGCCACTGGCCAGACTGCAATGTGCCCCGCCAGGCCTTGGAGTCCATCAGCTTCCAGATGCTTCTTTCAAATTTCAGCAGCCACTCAAGGACAGCCTCTAGGGAGAGGAGCCCTCTGGCAGCCATCCTCCCTCCTTTCACAGCAGCAGATCCTCTGCTGGAACACCACAGAGTGCATCTGCTGGCCTTCCCTGTGGCTAGGGACGGCCAGGAGAGTTCGGGAAAAGACGTGAAAGGAAGATAGAGAACCAAGCAACAAAGAGGCGACTTGAGGGACACAGAGGGGAGGCTGCAGAAGAACTGGATGGAAGATAAGAAACCTCTCAGCTCAGCAAGAGGCAACAGTTATACACCCTCAACAACACAAATCCAATGCCAACTTTGAAAAGATAACCCATCATCAGGAGACCAACAGCGAGGACTACGGCCTCAACTTCTGTATTGAGAAGCCAACGTCAGAAGGCAAGAGATCATTCACCAGCGCAGACCATGGAGAAGGCAATACAGAGCGTCACCAGGGAAGCTTCAGAGGTCAGGCTCGGGAGGAGGGGCTGCTTGAAGTAGGTGGCTCAAGGAGCTTCCAAGTAACAGCACCTGCATCGACCTCTCCACGAGGCTGCCTGGACCTTCCAAGTCCACCTCACACTCTAAAGTGGCAGCATGTGATGTGCTCTTCCCTCCCCTCACTGGGGTACACTCACATATGCCTGATGCGGCAGATTTTGCCCAATATCTACTTCCCCACATTTGACACTGCCAACTCATTCCATGCAACAACATGCTAATTAAAAAACATTTTGGGGGGCTTGAGATGTGGCTCAAGTGGTAGCGCGCTCGCCTGCCATGCATGAGGCACTGGGTTCCATCCTCAGCACCACATAAAAAAATAAAGATATTGTGTCCACCTAAAACTACAAAATAAATATATATTAAAAAAAGAAAAAACATTTTGGGCCAGGGGCGTAGCTCAGTGTTAGAACATCTGCTTAGCATGCACGAGGCCCTGAATTCCATCCCTATCACTGCAGTTTCCCAGTTCCCATACAGAGGGTCTATGTAACATGGGTCTGGCCAGAGAGATTTTTTTTAAAATACATTTTTAGTTATAGACGGACACAATACCTTTATTTTATTTGTTTATTTTTTATGTGGTACTGAGGATAGAACCCAGTGCCTCACAGGTGCTAGGCAAGTGCTCCACCACTGAGCCACAATCCCAACCCCAGAGGTATATTTTCACTGTATTTATTATTTTTGTGTGCAGAACTGGCGGTTGAACCCAGGGGTGCTTTATCAAGGAGTTACAGCCCCTTGTGAATCTTGTGAATCTTCTGCCTTAGGCTTCTGAGTGGCTGGGATTATAGGTGTGTGCCACCAAACCAGGCAGGCAGTGAGACAGAAGTCTTGGGGAGATTTCTGGAATACTTTAAAAAATATTTTTCATTTTTTAGTTGTAGTTGGTCACAATACTTTTGTTTTATTTCTTTATTTTTAATGTGGTACTGAGGATCAAACCCAGGGCCTCGTGCGTGCTAGGTTAATGCTCTACCACCGACCACAACCCCAACCCCTGGAATAAATACTCTTAAGGTAAATACACACCATACTCTCCTCCCCCCTCCCTTCTTACAATCGCCATGACCATGTGACCTGAAGACTGAGTGACCTTCTTAAGAGGAAAAAGACAACCAAGACATTCCAGGTGGGTAAGCACACAGAGGAGGGTAGGCAAAGACACGGAGGCGGCTGGCACCCTGAGGCCATGTGACTGCTACACCAGCCTTGCACTGCCTCCTTCACAATTCCCTTACATAAAAATTAAGTTTCCAGCTTTCAAAGTACTGTTTTTCAGGATTCTGTTACTTTCCACTGGATGCAAATCCTTCATAGCCTAGGCTCAGTATGCCAACGGACAGGGTCAGAATGCCTAGACTGTCTTGTTTGCCTCAGAGATTGGGGTACAGTTTGGCGCATGGAAAGTGCTCCTACTGTTTGTTGAATGAATGAAGCAGAAAAGGTCGCAGAAAACTGCTGTCAGTATAACCTGCACGGGGAGCATCATCATCAGAAGCTTGGTGAGAAGACAATGAGCCCAGAGAGCAGTGCCATCTCCACCAACAGAGGGACAGGAAGTGCAGAAGGCAACCAGGGTGCAGAAGCCAGGTGGGAGGATGGCAAACTGGGAAGGAGATTTTTAAAAATTAATTGACTTTAGTTTTTTTAGACAGTGGGATTGAATATTTTCAACTTCTAAATAAAGTGTACCCATAGGTAAGTGCAAAAATAAGTGGATAGTTATATAACAAATTTTCATGACCTAATGACACCCATGTGCCAGAGGGAGACCAAAACACACAATATCACCACATCTCCCAGTCATTAACCCCCGGCACGAGGACTTTCTTCAAGACTTTTCTTAACAGCTGCTCACAAAGAGCAGGGAAAGACACACGTTTTTATGCTTTTTAAGCAATGAAGTTTTCGAGATTTACATTTAACTTTCAAAGCATCCTTACCCGTTTATACCTCACTTTGGCATCATAGAAGCGATTTTGGCGGAAAAGGTAATTGCCAAACTCCCTTTCAGTTGTTGCCACTTTGAGTACCTTCTGAAGAGGAAATTGGTCTTGCTGCTCCTGAGGATCAAAGAAAAGAATCCCCAGTAAGGAAGTCAAAAGCCACAATGCTACAATACAAGTGCATTGCAGCTGGGACCACGGAAACTGTGAACCCTGTTTACTCCTCCGTGTGCACAGAAGTCATCCCAACAGAGGCTGCGAGAGGTTACTATCACCACTGGCCAATTTTCCAGGCTAGAGCCAGAGGGAAACCGCAGCAGCTAACCGCGAGACGCTTACTGAGGCAACAGCATCCACAGCCTTAAGAACCGACGGAGCTCACCCAGCACGGACTCGGGCTCACAGCAGCACCTATCCAGCAAGCTTAACCAGCTCCTGGTTTGCTCAGAGCTCTGGTGGTCTTTGTGGTCATGATCCCAAGTGTCAGAATCACCCACAGAAGCCAGGAGTGGTGGCACAAGCCTATAATCCCAGCAACTTAGGAAGCTAAGGCAGGAGGTGAGCAAGTTCAAGGCCAGTCTTGACAACTTAGAGACATCCTATCTCGAAGTAAAAAATAAAACGGGATAGGGGTGTGGCTCAGTGGTAGAGCACCCCTCAGTTCAATCCCCAGCGCCCACGTGTGCACACACAAACACACACACAAAATCACCTGCAAAGCCTCTTCTCCAGGCCCCCCCAGAGATCCTACATCACTACCCTGAGGTGGGTCCTAGGCACCTCCAAAAACTTATACTCTGTGGAAGATGAGAAAAAGTGAAATTCTTACTTGGAGCTCTGACAGTTTATGGAGATTCCATATCATATGGAAACGCAAAGCCTGGGAAGGACATCTAAGGGCATGTATGCAGTGTGCCACATGGTAAAGACATTGCGTATGATTGCTTACAGGACCTAAGCCCAGCATCTACCAAAAGGGGTAAACAGAAGGCTACAGGATAAGGTCAAGACTTAAGTTACATTGGGCGTAGTGGTGCATGCCTGTAATCCCAGCGGCTCAGGAGGCTGAGGCAGAAGGAGTTCAAAACCAGCCTCAGGGAAAAAAAAAAAAAAAAGTCACTAAACAACTCAGTGAGACTCTGCTCTAAATAAAAAACAAAGTTGGACTGGGGATGTGGCTCAGTGGTCCACTGCCCCTTAGTTCAATCCCTGGTACTTAAAAAACAAAACAAAACAAAAAAAAGATAAGTTACGAGGACAGTGACCACTCATCCCAGCTTATGTCTGATATCTGGGGTATCCTGCCCAGTGCCTTTCACTCTCCAGTGCCCTAAACAGGATCATAAACTATAGTCACCTTAGTTATAAGCTACCAATGCCTGACTCATTCCCTGTCTTTTAAGGAAAACCAGGCAAAGGGTGAATGAGTGATCAGCTCAACCTGTGAACCCACAGCCATATCTTGGCCCCGAACATTTATCTCAGAAAGACAAGACTAGGAGGTGAAGTCCTCTTCCACCACTGCCACAGTCTGGCTGGGCACAATCCACCTTTATTTTTAGAACACACACGCTGGACCACATGAGCTCTTCAGGAATTCCCTCAGAGCCCAACTGCCAACAACCGGCTTCCCAGGAGCCTCTCAAATCCCCACTCCTCCTGGTCTTGAGGAGGATTGGCTGGGTCGTATGGGTGGAGCCAAAAGAGTCCCCCAGTGAGCAGCTCCGTGGTCTGAAAGGGCGGGGAAATAGCCCAATGAGCATCACCACAGAGGAGCCAATCAGCTGGCAGCTGGAAGTTTGCTGGGGCCACAGTGAGTCAATCAGCTGGAAGTTTGCTGGGGCCCCTTTGGCTGTGGCTCTCAACACACCACCACCATGCAGGAAGCCTGGGGGAATCTGGACTCCCAAAATCAAGGGCGGCAGGCTAGCTAGGAGGACCACCCAAACAAACTCATCCCTCCTTCCGGAAAGTGTTGACACCTGTACTCAAGAACTTACAGCTGAAAGGGCACAAAACTTGTCTGACTCAGCTGAGTCCAGGAAGTCAAGAAGCTCAATCTCGAACAGGACAGTAGTGTTGGGGGGAATCAGGGGAGGACAGCCCAGCGTTCCATAGGCATAGGTTGGTTTGAACAGAAACCTGGCCAGCTCCCCTCTCCGCATGCTCAGAAGACCCAGTTCCATACCCCAAAGGGTAATGTCTGAAAGAAGGGACAGAGAACTCACTTCAAGCTCACCCATCATCCTGTTCAATACCATCATCTCTTCCCCCTTCCAAGTCCATACCCCAAGCCTTCTGCATTGTGGTCCCAGCTACTGGTCAGCCTTGCTTCCTGTGACCCTCCCATTCCCAAACTCCAGCTTCTCCTCACTCAGCAGTATTCTGGCACCTATGTTTCCATCTGGCTCCTTCTTCCTGCTGTGTCTGCCTCCTCACCCCATGTTCAGCTTCTATCCCTAACTTACTCAAACTTAGAGCTAATTTTGAATCCCCTCTTCCATGAATCCTTCTGTGATCCTCCCAGCTGAAACTACTCATGCCTTCATCAACCGCACCCACAACACTGCGCATACCTCCCAGGCCCTCAGCCAGTTCGACCTGACTAATTGTCTTAATGCAGATCAATCTCTGCCACACGGAAGTTCTTAATGGCAGTAATGTCCTCATTATCTGAGTACAAACTTCTATTTATTTATTTTTGTACATGTGGTGGCAAGCAAGCATCCGATGTTCATTTACTTAACAAATGAACAAGGATAAATGCCCAATGGGTAAGTGGGTAGGTTAGGATTCAAAGATAATCTCGCCAGGTAGCCACCACCCAGGAAGCCGGGTCTTCAGGGGAAATGGGAAACAGAACATGGCTGGTTCACTAAAACGCAGCCTCAGAAAAACCAACTGTAAGAACCTGGGCTTTGGACAGTTTCCCATTCCTAAAACCTTGTGCGCCTTCTTTTCCTGCTCCCAGCCTGAACTTACCTTCTCCAAGTTTCATTAGCCTCGGAGTTTTCCTGAAACAATTAGAATCGAAAGGCTTGTCCATGTGCTCCAAATATCCAGAATATTTCACTAGGACAGAAGAGAGTGGTGAGGAAAACCCGCAAGACACCCTCACCAGCATGACCCTGAGTGTGCAGAGTTACTCCACGGGAACACAGGACTGTGTGAACTGGAGCTGCTCGAGACCCAGAGCCACAGGGGACTCTTGGCGTTGTGGACGCGGCTCTTGGGCCCTGAGGCTCGAAAGCTCCACTCTTGCGCCTTGGCGCGCTCCGCGTTCAGGGCAGCATCACGCAGAGGTCACATGGCATCCTTCACGGTCACCTTAGAGAGCGCACTCAAAAATTAATAAATTAAAGACAATAAAAAACACGTGGCCTCCTTCTCTCCAAAGGAAATGCAGTCCAAGAACACAGGACAGCCCTGCCCCCGTACCTAGCACCGAGGCGTCAGGTGTCACCAGGTCCCCGGTGCCCTCTCGGATGACGTCCTTCAGCACGCCCCGGTCTCCGGTAATGTCCAGCATCCTCTGACTCAGGCGCTGGTAGGGCGACTGTGAGAGTGAGAGAGGCAGACCTCAGAGCCCCAGGCCACCCTAGACCCCAATGCGGCGTCCTAGGCCCTACCTGGCCAGGGGCGTCGTCCCCTTCCAGGCCTCCTGGGTTCCGGGCGCTGCCCCCCATGTCCGCGCCGCCAGCCCTACGCGCCGCGCGAGCCCTCAGCCCACCCCAGGCTGCCCGCTGGCCAGGGCTCCGAGGTTCCGGAGGTTCCGAGGGCGGCCCACTGCCCCCTCATACCCGGCAGGCCGCTCCCGACGGCGGCGTTCCGTTCTGGGGCCACGTGAAGGTGCTCATCGCCTGGGGCCAACCGCCGCCAAAGGCCTGCACGCGGCAGGAACCTCACGGGCCAACGGCGGAGCACGTGCAGGGGACGCGGAGGGCCTGGAGGGAGGGTGACAGCCGCGCAAAGCACGACGGGCGCATGATAAGGGCGGGCGTGGGGCCCGTGATGGGCGCGCAGAGCACGACGGGCGCACGATAAGGGCGCGCGGGGCGTGGGGCACGTGACGGAGAGCGCGGAACACCACGGGGCACGTGACAGGAACTCGCGAGGACTTGGTAGGAATGTGACAGCGCGCGCGGAGCATGGGGGGCGTGGTGGGCGGCACAGAGCTAGGCGGAGGCATCTGGCGCGACTGGGCGCAGCCCAGAGGAGCAGGTTATGGGGACGCGGTGGGGCACGTGTCGGGCCTCAGGGAAGAACTCGGTGGACCACTTAGTGGAGGTAGGTGGTGGCTCACGTGGGGGAGCACAGGAAACAAGATGGAGGACGCAACTGGGAGCATGGGTGGCGCACACGGCCAGGGCAGGCTGGGGAGGGCGCTCCAGAAATATGGCCTCATGTTCTGGAGAAATTCAGGCCCTGGCCAAGACTAAGGGAGTACCCCCGGTTCTTGGCGGGGGTGGGGTGGGGGGTGGGGTGGTGGTGATAATTTCTCATGCTGTCAGAGTCCTCGAAATCTCTTTCGCGGCACAAAGGAGGATGGACCCTTGATCCTCATTTCTTGGGTCCTTTCCCTCTTGCCTTCTTTATCCCAGGAGTTGGGGGAAACGTGAACAAAGCCTTTGTCCCCTTGTTCCCTCCTACTGCCCTTTGGGGAATAACTACTCCAAGAGTGGCTGTAAAGGTCTTTTCACTTACCATCTCATCCTCATCCTGCGGTTTCTTTTTATCCTTTTTAATACCACTTTCACCCAGACCCAGCCAGCAAGGAAAACCAAAACAAAAAACATGCTCTTGTGGCCAGATGCATCAGACATCCCTTGGCTGAGTAGTTGAGTTTGGTCTCCTTGAGCTGAGATCCAGGTGTTAGGAAGATTGCATTATTTACTGGACACCCAGGGAAGAGTTCACCTCCAAGTTCCTTCACATAGTTGGCAGAATCCAGATCCCTGAGGTTCTGGATTTGAGATCTGTCTCCTTGTTGACTGTCAGCCAGGGGCCACCCTTAACTGCTAGAATCCTCCCTTCAGTCCCATGATGTGTGTGGCTTTTTTTCAGAAGCAGCAACAGTGCAGCCACTTCTTACAATGGTTGGGCTCTTGCCTCTTTTTCTTCTGCATCTCTCTCTTGACTTCAGCCGTTCAAAGTTCTCTTCTGTTAAAGACTGATGTAATTACACTGAGCCCAGGTTATAGACCTGATTTACCTCTGCAGGGTGGTTCCTTTTGCCATAGAAGGTAACATTCACAGACTACAGGAATCAGAGCGTGGGTATCTTGGGGCCGTACTGCCTCCCCCAGTTTCCCGGGCACCACACCCTCCTGGGTCTCTTCTTCTTCCTGACCTCTAACTATTAACAACCTCAGGCCAGTTCTTGGACTCCTGGCCATCCATTCTATTTTTTCAATCTCTGAGGGATTCCAACCATCCCCATGGATTTTTTTTTTTTTAAAGAGAGAGAGAGAGAGAGAGAGAGAGAGAGAGAGAGAGAGAGAATTTTTAATATTTATTTTTTAGTTATCGGCGGACACAACATCTTTGTTTTGTATGTGGTGCTGAGGATCGAACCCGGGCCGCACGCTTGGCACGCTACCGCTTGAGCCACATCCCCAGCCCCCCCATGGATTTTTAACATATGTTCCTAACCATATGTACCCAGCCAGAAGAGGGCCTCTTCCGAACTCCAGAGTTCCAGGATTCTGTTTCCAGTGGCCTGTTTCAGTGACAGAAGTGTGAGGTCAAAGTGTGATCCCCACACTGGCAGCATCGGTGTTGCAAGGAAACTTTTTGGAAATGCACATTTTTAGTCCCATCCGTGTACTCCTGAAACACCCTCTGGGGGCGGGACCCAGCAATCTATTTTAAGGCTGTATGTGATTCCGTTGTTGGCCGGCTGTCTGCAGACCACTGAGCTACTCAGGCATCTGACCCCAGATTTCCCCGTCTCCTCTTTTTTTTTTCCTTTTCCTTTTTGTACTGGGGATTGAACCCAGGGGATGCTCTATCACCAAGCTACTTCCCAGCCCTTATTTTTGAGACGGGGTCTCATTAAGTTGCTGAGGCTTCAAACTTGTGATCCTCCTGCCTCAGCCACCCAATCACTAGACTTAGAAGTGTGTACCACCGTGCCCAGCTTGCTCTACATCCAATGTTGTTATCAGCCATTGACATCACCATCCATCCACCAGGTGCTCAAGGCCCTGTGATCCAGTATCTTGTGTGGCAGCCACCATGCTGTTTTGAAAGTATAAATCACTACAAAAGTAAACATCTCGCCAGGCGAGGTGGCACACACCTGTAATCCCAGTGGCTCGGGATTGAGGCAGGAGGATCACCAGTTCAAAGCCAATCTCAGCAATTTAGCAAGGCCCTTAGCAACTCAATGAGACCCTGTCTCTAATAAAATATAAAAATAAGGGACTGGGATGTGGCTCAGTGGTTAAGCCCCCCTGGGTTCAACCCCCAGAACCCCCCCCAAAAAAAAAAACACCATGCAGCTCTGTGAGACCCTCTTAAAAAAATAAAAAATAGGGCTGCGGATGTGACGCAGGGGTCAAGTGCCCCTGAGTTCAATCCCTGGCACTCACAAAACAAAACAAAACAAAACCAAAATCTATCCAATAGCTCCCACTGCCCTTAATGTGAAATCCAAACCTTTGCCCTGACCCTTCCTGATGACTCCTCTGACCTCATTTCCTGAGGTTCCTTCTGCCTTATGCTTTTGCTACCGATTCCCTCTATCATGTGTCTCACAAATACCAAGCTCTTTGTGGCCTCAGGGCCTTTGCACTTTCTAACCCATTGCCTGGATTGCACTCCTGCAGCCTTTCAGGCGGCTGGCTTCTTTTTATCCTTCACCTCCTTGTGTGAGGCTGTGAACTTGAGCTGGGCACCGGCTCTAGGCCATAAGACCAAACCAACGTTGAATTTAGTCATAGTAACAAGTTTTGGTTGGTTGTAGGAGGTGCTGCAGCCAATTTTAATTAATAAAGCTGTGTACAGATTTAACATGATAAGCTGTGACCAGGTGAGTAGCCCATTGTTTTCTAAGTCTCACTTCTGTGTTATCCCATAAATGCTGTCAGATGACATTGGTGGTTGGAGTTCCCAGAACCTGCTCTGAGAGACACTGGGTTCACAAATTGTTTTTGTTTTGGTTTGCTCAGGTGAATTCTACTAAGGTTAATTGGCCTAAGGAATTTTCTTTTCAACAAGCTCAACTGTCCCCTCTTCAAAGACACTGCCCTGCCTCTTTCTAAAATAGTCCTTCCCACAAGCGCCTCTTCATTCCCTGTGTTCACCACTGTTTACTTCCTGCATGGCTTTTCGCTCCTAGATGGTGTGTTTATGGCCTTATAGCCCCCCGCCCTCTGGATGAGATACTCCAGAAGGTCTTGCTTTCTGCTAAATCCTGAATTCCCGGATCAGCGTTTGATACATCACAGGTGCTCAACAAATATTTGTTGAGTTAAATAAAATGAGCCTTCTCCTGCCTGTACCAGGCCTTGGTCTTGCTGGTCAGGGGGAGACCTCACCCCACTGGCAAACCTGGAGCTCAGACCTTGTTGAGACTGAGTCTGTTCTTCCTGTCTTTTCCAATTAACATTCCCCTATACCCACGTAATACATATGGTAACCATAATATTCATTAACTGCATCATAGAATATCAGTTTCTGCTGGTGTGGTGGTTCATGTCTGGAATCCCAGCCACTTGGGAAGCTGAGGCAGGAGGATCTCAAGTTCAAGACCAGCCTGGGCAACTTAGTGAGACCCTGTTGCAAAATAAAAAACTGGGATGTAGCTCGGTGATAGAATGTCCTTGGGCTCAATTCCCAGTACCAAAAAAAAAAAAAAAAAAATCACTGAGCTTCTAAAACCTTGGAAGGCCTCACATTTTATAGGTTCATAATTGAGCGATATTGAAAGAATCAGATGTAAAATACTACAATCCTGTGTGACTCTGTCTATGAAATTCAGAAACGGGCCCCAAGAGGATATGTACAAGTCAGGATGGGGCTGTCCTTGTTCAGGTGCTGGCCAGGAGGAGACATAGGGAGCCCCTGGGTATTGGGAATGGTCTCCTTGATCTTCCGAGTAAATGTATGTGTGCGAGATGTACAGCAAACTGCTGGTTAGGATTTATAGATTTTATTAAATTACACCTCACTTTAAAAATCTAAGCAAATTAAAACACTTTCAAAAGGCTACGAAAGGGACATTCAGAAAGCAGCCGGTCACAGCGTGTGTCTGTCCCTGTTTGGGGCTGGTGGGTGTGGAGGTGCGCCCTCCTCCATCTCCACTCCTCCCGGCTCCTGGCCAACGCAGTACCTGAAAGCTGAGGTTATCGGAGTGGCCGGCAGAGGCTGACTGCCCAGTCTCGTGATGTGACCCAGTTTCCACCTGATTCTGAGTGACCTTGGAGACATTGGGACAACATTTCCCAGTATTGCTGGGAAAGGGGAGGAGGGGAGGAGGGCAGGGGCAGAGACCAGGCAGGGGAGCCGGTGTCCAGCTGTGGCCCCGGGTCTCTGGGGAGAAGAGAGCCGTGATCAGCCGCTGCTGCTGGCGTGAGGTCCTCATGGAAAGCCCGGTGGCCGGTGAGAAAGCAGGTGGGCAGTGTTAGGCCCTCTGCTGGTCACTCTTCTTGGGGGGTGGATATGAGGTGGGGACAGAGCCCTTCTAGGTCCCCAGCTCTTAGGAACAGTGCTGTTGTGAGACCAGGCGGTCTGCTCTCGAATTGTCTGAGGGCGCCCATTATACATGCAGCTTTCTGGGTACCCTGGAGACCCCTGAAACAGAATCCCTGGACCTGGGGCTCGGGAACCTCTAGTGTAACTCAGCTTTCTTACCAGCAAGTTCCAGAACTGACCCAAGGGGTGGGAGGGAACTTAGTTTGCTTTGCCATCCGGTTCTAGTCCAGGTACATGGGACCCGGCAGGACAGCCCCTCCCGTGTTTACTCAAATCTCAGTGGAGACGACGAACCTGTCTCTCCAAGTGAACTTTTTGGTTCAAGCCCCTGTTTCACATGTGAAACGGGGAAACGGAGGCCTGAGGTGCTAGTGGGTCAGCCTGGGATGCAGGACTGGCGCCCCTCTAAGAGCCCAGCAGCCTGCGGGGTCAGTGGCACTGGGAGGTGGAGGGCGAGTGGAGCGTGGCTGCTGTGTTTCAGCCCGGGCAGCGTGCGTGGCGTGGCAGGTGAGTGTGCCCGCGCTGCAGGACCAGCTCCAGTGTCCCATCTGCTTGGAGGTCTTCAAGGAGCCCCTGGTGCTGCAGTGCGGCCATTCCTACTGCCAGGGCTGCCTGCTGTCCCTGTCCCAGCACCTGGCCTCGGAGCTGCGCTGTCCCGTGTGCCGCCAGGCGGTGGATGGCAGCAGCTCCCCCCTCAACGTCTCCCTGGCTCGAGTCATTGAAGCCCTGCGGCTCCCAGGGAACCCGGAGCCCACCGTCTGCCCCCACCACCGAAACCCACTCAGCCTCTTCTGCGAGAAGGACCAGGAGCTCATCTGTGGCCTCTGTGGCCTGTTGGGCTCCCACCAGCACCACCGGGTCACGCCCGTCTCCACTGTCTACAGCCGCATGAAGGTGCGAGGGGAGGCTGCTGGGGTGGTGGGGAGCGGGGGGACTGAGGAGCCCCGCTCCTGTGCTTACTGGTGCCACCACCTGGCATGGTCAGGATGTAGTCCCCTGCAGCTCTGCCCTGGGGATCGCAGCCCCCAGCTGCCACGTGCAGCCCGTTTCTCCGCTTCTCCTCTGCGCCCTGGTTTGTTTCTAGAGTGTTCTGCTTGCATGCCCAGGTGCGTGCAGGCAGAGACCGTTTCCTCCCTGGTGTGTACCGTGCCTGGCATGTGACGGATGCTCATGGTGTGTTTACTGAATCTGAATTCCAGCCCTGGTGGACCCTCTCCCTGGATTTGCAGACCGTCTTTGAGATGAGTAATGACAATAGCATCTTAGGTCACTATGTTGATCAGAGGCAGTTCTCTTTGCCCGGCTCCCTCGCTCCTTAGAGGGATTCTCTTGTATTTACGACTGAGAATCAGAGGAGGGAAGGGGGCTACCCAAGCTCACACAGCTTGTAAACTGTGAGTCTAGGACCAAACCGAGGTCAGGTTTCCCCCAGGAACTGGGGCCCCACTCATGCTGGGCAAGTGCCCTGCCCCCAACCCCACTCCCAGCCCAGGCCTTCATTCCAGTGCTGGTAGACTAAGAATAGGCAGGAAGGAGGGCGCTTGGCACAGCGGCTGGCAGTGAAGGGGAGGATGGCAAGATGTGGGAGTGAGGGGGGGGCAGATGCCTGAGGGCTGCCGGGGATCCAGGTTGGCTGCTCCGGGTAGCGTTTCTTTGCTTCTTCAACCCTGGAAGACAAATGGGAAACGTGTCCAGGACTGGTCAGGTGTCTGCCAGCCCCTTCTGCCCCCTCATGTTGACTGGTCACAAGTCCACCTACTTGTGCTCGGAGCTGCGCTGGCCTCTGCCTGGGAGCCCATCAGGGTCTGCGGAGAGCTCTGTGGTCTTGTGGCAGGCGCTTCCTGGAGGAGGTGCACTGCTGACCTGAGACCTGTACCACAAGGCCAGGCAGAGGAGGAGGGAGCATCCCAGGCAGGAGGATGCATCCAGAGGGCCAGGAGGTGTATCCCGGGGCTCCCCAGAGGCCACAGAAGTCATTCCATAGAGCTGGAGGGGGCGTGAGGGGGTGGCGGGGGGTGGAGCCTGGAGAGCAGCCTGGAGTCTGTTCAGAGGCTGTCATGGGTGGCCCTGGGGTTTGAAGCAGGGTGGTGACAAGGCCAGACACCTGCAGCTGGAGGGCAGATGGGAGTGTGAGGCTGAGGGACAGGAGGACGTGGGGGCAGCTGGCGGTGTGGGTGCGGCAGGAGGGCATCTGGGAGGCCAGAAGGACGAGGCCTGAGGCCTGGGTGGGTGGGGGAGGAGCTGAGCTGGACCCAGCTCCTGCTCTCCTCTGACCCAGAGGAGTTGGAGCCCAGGGTGGTGACGTGCTGGGGTGACAGATGTGCAGTGGTCCACATCTGGGTGGCAGCTGCAGCCACTGAGGAGGAGAAGGCCAATCCAGGAGAGACTGAAGAGGGAGTGCCCAGCGCACACCTGGGCTTAAGAGTCAGGGAGAAAGCATGAGGGCCCTGAGGAGGTGACAGGAGTAGGCGGGAGGCTGAATGTGGCCTGGGGAGGAGGAGGTCAGCGTTGGGGGTGGAGGGCCCAGGTGAGATGGCCTGGGGTCCCTGCAGCCTGGGGGTGGGAATTGTTGAGGTCAACAGAGCAAGCATGGGCGTGGGGAAGGAAATGGGCTGGGCGGGGGTCCTCCCTGGCCAGGGTAGCCCAGCTCAGCTCCAGGTGTAGGTGTGGGATCTTCCACTACCAAGACTCCTCCTGCAGCACAGGTGCAACCTGGTGGTGCCCACCTGACCCCTTCAGGTGTTCTGTTTCTCCTGCTTTTGATCCTTGCAGTTACTGATTTGCCTTGTGTCCTCCCCCTCTGGCCCAGTCTCTCTGCCTCAGGAGGGTGACCACTGGACTGCCTTCTCACACCACCAAGAACTCTGTGGACTTGTCATCCAGAGCAAGGACACTATCTGAGCACCACACACTTGCTTCATTCTTACTTGTGCTTGGGAATGATGGAAGCCAAAGGCCCTGTGTGGCCCCTGGGCACAGACCAGGATCCAGACAGTGGTGCAGGGTTCCTGGTTGGCACCACAGGGCTGAGCCAGTACAGCCCAGAAGAGTGTGTGTTAGCCCCAAATCTAGGCTGGCCCAAGGCTGCTGGGATGATTCTGGAGCCCACAGGGTGTGGGAGTCCCCAGGTTCAATCTGGGCCATACGAGCACCATTGGTCCTAGAGCTGGTCTCACTGGGGCCAGCCTCTTTGTGACAACTCTTGATCCAGGGCTACTTCTGGACATGCTGGTGACCAGGAACTTACTGGTAGTTCCCCAGCAGGCAGTGTTTAGTGCAAGGAGAGTTGGCTTCCGGTTGGCCCTTGACGCTCTCAGATGGGGTACAGTGACTTTGGGTAGCTATACTGTCTCAGAGAGAAGCTTCGGGTCACAGCGAGGAGAGCCCTTGGATCTTCTCCACCTGGGCAATTCCTGCTGCTGCTGCGGAGTGTTCTTGAATACTCTTACCTATTTAGGGGTCAAGGCACCTGGCTATCCCTGGTCCTGGTGCCAAAACCTTGGCCTTGTCGCTGATGCCAATCCAATAATGAGGACATGGTTTTGAGGAAAAGGAAAAAGGTTTATTGCTTTGCTAGCAAAGGAGAAGCAAGGGGACTCCTGTCCCAAAGGCTGTGATTCTGCCCAGCATGGGAACAGGGGATTTTTTTTTTTTTTTAAGAGAGAGAGAGAGAATTTTTTTTAATATTTATTTTTCAGTTTTCTGTGGACACAACATCTTTATTTTATTTTTATGTGGTGCTGAGGATTGAACCCAGCGCCCCCGTGCATGCCAGGCAAGCGCGCTACCGCTTGAGCCATATCCCCAGACCAACAGGGGATTTTTAAAGAGGTGATTCAAAGAAAATGAGTTTAGGGAGAAGAGATCAGAGAGAAGGTCAGGGAGAAGTTTGGGAAAAAGAAAAAAAAACATGTAAGTTAAAAAGTGACAAGAGATAGTCAAAACATCCAGTGAGCCCCTGTTCCGGCCCCACTGGGAACGCTGGTGGTCATTGGTCCTCCCAGGAAGAGAGCCCCTGGGCGGGGCGAGGAGCAGGGAGGGTGGTGGCCAGCTGCTCACAGGCCTGGGCTCCTTGTCTCCAGGAGGAGCTCGCCACCCTCCTCTCTGACCTGAAGCAAGAACAGAAGAAGGTGGATGAACACACTGCCAAACTGGTGAACAACAGGACCCGCATCCTTGTGAGTGACCTCTCCCTTGCCCTGGCCTGGGACCAGGCTCCTCTTCTGCAGAGCCAGTCTTCTCTTTTTTTGGGGTGTGTGTGTGTGTGTGTGTGTGTGTGTGTGTGTGCTGGGGATTGAACCCAGGGGGCTCTACCACTGATCTACATCCTTTTTTAAAAAATATTTTTTAGTTGTTAGTGGACCTTTATTTTTTTAATTTATTTTTATGTGGTGCTGAGGATAGAACCCAGTGCCTCACACATGCTAGGCAAGCGCTCTACCACTGAGCCACAACCCCAGCCCCATACATCCCTTTTCTTGAGATAGGGTCTCACTAAGTTCAGTGGCTTAAGGCTTTGCCAAACTGCTGAGCTGGCCTCCAACCTGTAATCCTCCTGCCTCAGCCTCCTGAGTTGCTGGAATGACAGGCTTTTTTTTTTTTTTTTTTTAACCCAGGGCCTCATGCATGCCAGGCAAGTGTAGTACCACTGAGCCACACCCCAGTGAGCCCAGTTCTAATTCTTTGTCCTTTGCAGAAACCCATACCTGCCACACAAAGCCAAGTTCAAAGCATTCCAGGGTGGGGTGGGAAAAGTGCAAATCCTTCTGGAGGAATTCTGCCCAGTTGTCAGGCCTGGCTCCAAGTTGTCTTTCATCCTCTGTGTCCTTGGGGCTGAGATAACCCAGGGCTTGAGTCCCCTGAGATAAACTGCCCAAAGCTTGGCATGCCTCCCCTGTCCCCTGATGCTTGACCTTGACAGTCTGTCATTGTGCCCTCCCAGTAGCTGGGAGCAGAGACCTGGAGAGGCCAGGAGCCTTGGCTCTGATTTACCTAAACTACGGGCCCTTGGGGCTGGGGGTGGAGCAGGGGCAGGAGGGCAGACGCAATCTCCTTCCTCCTTGCCCTTGAGAGGAGTGCCCTCGCTGGTGGGAGAATGCAGGGTCCATTTTCTCATGTGGACCCCGTGGTGAAGTTGTGTGTACATGTAATGATTAAAACAGGCACAAGTAGGCCAGGGTGACCTCAGTAGTGGGGCGCTGGCCTGGTATGCAGGAGGCCCTGGGTCCACCCAGAACCCCAGGAACAGGTGGGAGTGGAGCCCTGTGTTTGAAATGGGAGCTGGGGCTCCCCTCAGCAGCTGCTCTCCCCATCAGCCACCTCTAGGGGTCCCGGGCACACCGTGAACTACCTGGCAGGGGTCAATCCACGTGGCCTGCGAGGCTGGCCCCAGTTGGGAAGGCCCAGGAAGGTCCTGGGGATACTGAGCCAGCTAAGCCAGGCTGCTGAGCTGCGACTCCTCTCCCTGTGACCTCCTCTCCCTGTCCCAGAATGAGTCGGATGTCTTCAGCTGGGTGATCCGCAGCGAGTTCCAGGAGCTGCACCACCTGGTGGACGAGGAGAAGGCCCGCTGCCTGGAGGGGGTAGAGGGCCACACACGTGGCCTAGTGGCCTCCCTCGACATGCAGCTAGAGCAGGTCCGGGGTGCGCGTGAGCGGCTGGCACAGGCGGAGCGTGTGCTGGAGCAGCTGAGCAGCGAGACCCACCATGAGTTCATCCGGGTGAGTGTCAGGGAGTGTCCTGGGGCCTCCCCTCCAGACAGCCTGGCTTGGCTTCTGCATATCCAGCACCTGCCCCTCTTTGTCTTCCAGAAGTACCACTCCGTGGCCTCCAGGTAACCGGGACAGCTGTGGGAGATGTCAGCCAGGGTGTGGTGGCTGCGGGATGGGCGTCTCCTCTCCATTGGATCCCTTTCAGTATGACCAGTGTCCCTGTAGGCATCTGCCCACTCTGGCTCTATCCAAGCCCAGGGGAACTGGGACAGCCCCGTCCTTGCCTTCAGGGATGTTGGAGATGGGAGGTGGACCAGCTCCCTCCAGCTGGGTTGCCGGGAGGAGGTACCCAGGGACTCCAGCTGCAGGCAGAGGCCCCTCGAGCGAGCGGGAACAGCCCCCGGGGAGAGTGAAGTGGCGTGTGGACTGTGGGTGCAGTGAGAAGTGCTGCTGGGCAGTAAAGAAAGTGCCTGCAGGGGGACCAGGCAATGAAGTGGGGTGGGCCATGGCCTGACGGGGCCTTGACCATGAGAAGGGAGTGGATCTGTGTTCTTAGTTCCCATTAGATGAACGGATCCCACTGTCCTGACTCAATTTGGGGGATCTCCTTGTTTTCTCAAGTTTTTTTTTTTTTTTTTGGGGGGGGGCGGGTGGGTACTGGGAATTGAACTTGGGCATCAACCACTGAGCCACATCTGCAGCCCTATTTTTTATTTTATTTAGAGATAGGGTCTCACTGAGCTGCTTAGTGCCTCACTGTTGCTGAGGCTGGCTTTGAACTTGGGATCCTCCTGCCTTAGCCTTCCAAGCTCCTGGGATCACAGGCGTGTGCCACTCAGCCTGGCTCAAGTTTCCTTAGTCTTAGGGACAGCAAGGCAAGGAGGCAGGGACTTAAATGAAAGACACAGTCTGCCTGGCTCAATTTGGAGCGGGAATCCACTCCAGCTCTTGTGGGTTTCTGGGTCACTTGGTAGACAGGAGGGGTTCTCAGCTATCAGCACACACCAGAATCACCTGGGGGGGGGCAGCAGAACAGATCATGTGACCCCAGTGATCAGTTTCTGATTGGCAGGTCTGGGGCAGGGCCCGGGGACCAGCATTTCCACTAGGTTCCCAGGTGATGCATGTGGCTGGTCCCCAGCCCTGCACTCTGAGAACCCTCACTGTGGAGTGTTCCCCCTTGTAGGAAGGAGGCAGGTCCAAGAGGGAATGGTGGGCACTGTGAGGGACTCGCCTGGGGGCTTCCCACACTGGACAGAGGGTAGGCCCATCTTGTGACCTGTTGCTCACAGAGCAGAGCTCCAGCAGGCCCGGCCCCTGGAAGGCTCCTTCAGCCCCATCTCCTTCAAGCCGGGCCTCCACCAGGCCGACATCAAACTGACTGTGTGGAAAAGGCTCTTCCGGAAAGTTCTACCAGGTGAGGCCCTTGTCTGTCCTCCCTCGGGACTTCCACCAGGGCTGGCAGCAGTGCACTGACTGCAGCTGAGAGCACCTGTGCTCCAGAGAGCTGAGGGACAGTCTGGTGGGGCAGTGGTGAGCGGGAGCCCAGCTGGCCCGGACTCCGGGTTCAGGGCCCTCCTGAAGAAGAAGGGCTGCTGACCCCACTTGGCTGGGCTGCGGAACGGACGTGGAGGGTGGGGGTGTTAAGGAGTGGTGGCTGTTTCTGACAAACAGCTTAGAGTCACTTAATGAATCCTTTTATAAGAGCAGGCTCTTGTGTAGGGAAGCTCAGTCAGACCGATTTTATCCTTTCAAAGGCAAAGACAGGGCTTATGTAAAGGAGAGAAAACTTGCCGTGGACAGCAGGTGTGGTTGCACACTTGGGGGAAAGCTGATTAGCAGGTCATTAGCAAAAAGATGGGCTGGTGGGGGCTCCTCCTGGGGCCCACTGAGGAGGAGGCCACCACCTCCTGGTGCTTGCTCCAAGCCTTCCAGGCCCTTCCCACAGCTCCTCTCCCTCACCAGACTCCCTGGCTCCCAGAGGCCATCTGGGATAGGCGCGACAGGCGAGCGCATCAGCCCCCTCTGGGCCGAGATCACTGCACAGCCTGGGGCGGGCTCAGCTGCTGTCTGGGGAGCTCAGCACCTGCCTGGCCTTCCTTGTGGCTCAACCTCAGGCCTTCTCTGGTCTCCCTCCAGCCCCGGAGCCGCTCAAGCTGGACCCTGCCACCGCCCACCCGCTCCTGGAGCTCTCCAAGGGTAACACCGTGGTGCAGTGTGGGCTCCTGGCCCAGCGGCGCGCCAGCCAGCCTGAGCGCTTTGACTACAGCACCTGCGTCCTGGCCAGCCGGGGCTTCTCCTGTGGCCGCCACTATTGGGAGGTGGTGGTGGGCAGCAAGAGCGACTGGCGTCTGGGGGTCATCAAGGGCACAGCCAGCCGCAAGGGCAAGCTGATCAAGTCCCCCGAGCACGGTGTGTGGCTGATAGGCCTGAAGGAGGGCCGGCTGTACGAGGCCTTCGGCTGCCCGCGCGTGCCCCTGCCCGTGGCCAGCCAGCCCCACCGCGTCGGGGTCTACCTGCACTACGAGCAGGGGGAGCTCACCTTCTTCGACGCCGACCGCCCGGAGGACCTGCGGCCGCTCTACACCTTCCAGGCCGACTTCCAGGGCAAGCTCTACCCCATCCTGGACCTGCGCTGGCACGAGCGGGGCAGCAACTCCCTCCCCTTGGTGCTGCCCCCACCCAGCGGGCCTGGCCACCTCGCTCCGCAGCGGCCCCCCAAGACGCAGGGCCGCCCTGCTGCTCCCTGCCCACAGGCCCATCTCGCTGGGCCCTGAGACTGGGTTCCCGCGGTGACCCCCTCGCTTCCTGGAAGATCTTCACGCCTGCATGAAGGTAGAGGGGTCGTGGCCCTGTCATCCAGAGTTATCAAGGCCAGCCTGGGAGTCCATGAGTCCCACTGAGCAGCTGTCCCTCCGGTACTCCTCCAGCAGAGGGCGGAAGCGCTTCATCATCTGGGGGAACTTAAAGCATCTATTAATAAATTCTTCTCACTCTCTTTAAATGGGCTGTATTGGTCGTGCATATTGCCAAGTGCGCAAGTCTTTTTCTTTTTTGTGTTTTGTGGGTGCTGTACATTTAACCCAGGGTGATTTACCACTGAGCTACATCCTCAGCCCTTTTTATATTTTTAAGAGAGGGTCAGGTTGTTGAAGATGTCCTCAGAACTTTCATTCCTCCTGTCTCAGCCTCTCTAGTTGCTGGAATCATGCCTAGCCACGTGCTTTTTTTTTTTTTTTTTAAAGCAATTCACCTGCAGCCCTGCCTGGTTTGAGTCCACAGGATGTTCCATTCCTCAGCAAACAGCCTTTTATCTGCAGGAGAAATGCAGGCCCAAAATGCCAAAAAAAAAGGAACTTAAGTGACTCCAAAGTGGGGAGACTTTTGTGACACACAGACCAGATCCCAGAACTCGGGGAGATAAGGGTAATCTCCCCTTACCATAGTCTGTGAACAGATTCCAATTAGAACTGGTCAGCATGGGCCCAAGAGACCTAGTTATCCAGGCACAGTGGGCACTTGAACAAGACACGCCCCCTGATGTCTTTGGGCTGTCAGAAGTCGACAGGTGGGCCTGGTCATGACTCTGGAAACTTCCTGAGACCCCTGATAAACGAGGACAGGTGGGGTGTACCATCTTTCTCCAGAGAGGACCTACTCTTCTTGAGAATGTCCCCCTTTCCCATCCACTCTAACAAACTTGTGCCTGTTACTCAAAGCTACGTGTCTGAAATCCTTCTGGTAGGATTGCAAGAACTGGGATGAAGAGTGACCTCTGCGGCTGCCTCAGCTGCGTGGCCGACCTCTGCTCAATAACAACCTGAACCTGGAGGGTCCACATCCTAGCTCTGGGGTCACGGTGGGTCCCACTGGAAAGAATATCAGGTTCTCTGAGACACAGCTACCTGGGGCTGCCAGGGCCTTCTCGGCCATGATGTGGAAAATGCCCATTGAAAATGAAGCCATTGAGTACACATAGAGGAAAATAGAACAATTAACACAGACGTGTAAGCAAACACATTTGATCAGATTTTAATTTGAAAGCTTGTTGGTAACATTTGTGTCCCTAGATCTAGCCATGCGTGAAATAAATTATCCTCATCTCTGGGAATTCCTATTTGTATGAGCAAAAAAATCATCCTCCCCTTTTTGTTTGCTTTAATTGGCTACAGTTCTGTCCCTTGCAGCCAAAGCAGTCTTGACCAAAGGGGAGGTCCCATCGATACTGAGCAAGAGACCCTAGGCCTCATCCTTTGGGACGACTGACAGGGAGCTTTCTCTTCCACATGCAGCAGTAGGCAAGCATCTGCAGAAGCTGCCAACGAGCTTTGGCTCCTTTCAACTTCCATGCCCTCCGCTGCCCACTCTTCTGCAGTAGGGGATTTGCAATTAGTTGTTCGATATCGGATCCGTTTGTGCTCTTTCATATTGTTATCATGTGCTTCCCCCCAGTCCTAGGGATCGACCCCTCAGGGGTGCTGTACCACTGAGCTGCATCCCAAACTCCGTTTTAGACAGTTTCACTAAGTGGCTGAGGCTTTCCTCAAACTTGTGATCCTCCGCGTTAGGTCCTTAGGCCAAAGTAACTCCATTTGAAAATCAGCACCTGCCCACCCAGGCATGACCTTCCCAGTAGGTCCACCCCTAAAGAGTCCCTAACTCCTGGGTGATAAATCCAGCCTAAGATTGGGAGCCAACTCCACACAAAGGCATGAAAAGTTAATTTTGGCTTTAATATAAATTACTGCGATTTCTAAACTTGCTTGGAATGCCTGCCCTACCTTGAACTCACCCATGCCTTGGCTTTCCCTGACCAGATAACAGCCCTCTCTGCAACTCTAGTGATGCCTCATAAATTCTGATGTTGGGATCTAAATTTACTCCCTAAGTGCTGGACCATTAACCTACAACCTGCCTTTGTGTTATGCTTGTCAAAATCCTGTTATCTGTAAGTTCTCAAGACATCCTCCCCATTTTTTGCAACTTTCTGTGCTATAAAGCTGTGCTCCTAAAGAGCTGGGGTGCTGTCTTCTATCCCGCCGTTTTCAGGAGAGAGGGTCGGAATTACAAGCTTGCTTTAATTTATTTCAATTGGTTGGTGGTCTTTTCTTTGCAGCGTGGTTTAACACTGGGACCACAACAAAGACGCCAAGTGACAATCACAGGACCTGGGGGGTTATTTTTTAACTACTACATCATAGGTGACTGTGTAGTTAATTTTTTCCCCCCAGCAGGCTGCTGCGCCTGGCAGAAAGGCAGCCTAGGGATATTGCCCGTCAATCCACCTTTGCTTGAACTCGGAACCGTGTCTGGAGGGAGTTCTGCGAGCGCTGCCTAGCACTCCGCGGCCTGAGCCCCAGGCACCGGGAGCCCAGGCGCACACCCCACACCCCGTGGGTAGGTCTTGACTGCAGCAAGGCCCTGGTCTAGAAGGCGGGGAGGCTGGGAAACAATCACCCCCGGGAGAAAAGGAGAGCAACGGCCCCAGGGAACTACCCCTATCTTCAACTGTGCCCTATTGCTCTACACGAGCCCGCCACAGCAACACCAGGCCCTGCTAACCCCACAAAACCCGGAGTCTTGATGTCGCAGTCGCTCCATTTTGCTTTAAAAACCTACTCCTCCGTTTCTTGGGACCCTTTGGGGTCGGCCTGCATTTCTGTTCCCCGTCGCATCCTCTCGGCTGGGTCGGTGTGGAGACAGAGATGCCCTGGGGTGAGCGGGGCGGCCCGACAGCAAACCGCGAGCGGTGACCAAGACAGCGGCCTGGGCACGGCCTGGCACAGTAGGACCAGGCACGGGGGTGACGGGGCGGTGCCTTGGGAAGACCTCTGTAGTTTGCGGGGAGCTCCGGCGGGCTAACGCCCCCGAGGACATCGGGCCGCAAGTCCCCTCCCTTCCCTTTCGGTTTTCTTCCCCTCCCTCTGTGCCGGGGAGGGGCGCGCGCGACCGCGGGGCTAAGGCAGCGCGTGCTCTTTGACCCCGGAAGTGCTGGCGGCGGGCGCTAAGCCGGCCGCGCGTTGCGACAGAGCCGTAAAGGCACGCGGGGGCGACAGCATGGCGCTGTACGCTGCCGCCGCGGCCGTGCTGGCGGGCGTGGAGAACCGCCAGGGCTCCATTAAAGCGCTGGTGTACGGGAGCAACTTCCAGGTAGCGACGCTGGGCGCGGGGGGGGTGGGCGCCCCGTCCGGGGCCGGGGCGCGGGCCGGGACCGGGCGGCTGGGCGCGGCGCGGCACCCCTTCGCCAGCCCAGCGCGCCCCGCCGCCCGCAGAACGTGAAGCCGCTGTACGCGCTGGTGTGCGAGACGCAGCGCTACGCCGCCGTGCTGGACGCTGTCATCGCCCGCGCCGGCCTCCTCCGCGCCGAGAAGAAGCTGCGGCCGCACCTGGCCCGGGTGAGCGGGGGAGGGTGCCGTCCCTGGGAGCCGAGGACGCAGGGCGCCGGGGTCGTTCGCACGGGGGGCAGGGCAGCCGCGACCCCTGAGCCGCGCCTCCCGGGGCCCGGAAGGCAGGGCGCCGGTTCCAGCCCTCTGTCTGCCCCCCAGGGTCTTGTGTAGTGAGGGACGAGGGAGCCGCCGTGACCTAAAGCGGGCTGGACGGCGGCCTCCTTTTAGCCTCCAGTCGTGTGAATTTCTGAGGCGAGTCGGGCTCAATGCTGGGTCTTGGTCTTCCCTCCCCAGGTGCTAGTGTATGAGTTGTTGCTGGGAAAGGGCTTTCGAGGGGCCGGGGGCCGCTGGAAGCCCCTGCTGAGCCGGCACCAGGCGAGGCTGAAGGCCGAGCTGGCGAGGCTCAAGGTTCGCCAGGGCGTGAGCCGGAACGAGGACTTGCTGGAGGTGGGGTCGAGGCCCGGCCCAGGTGAGCTGGCGGCAAGGGGGCGCGGAGGGCAGTACTGGCAGGCCGCCGAGGAGAGGCCTGTGTCCCTGCTCGCTCACCGCTGTTGCTCTCTAGTCTCCCAGGTGCCTCGATTTGTGCGAGTGAACACTCTCAAGACCTGCTGTGGCGACGCCATTGATTATTTCAAGAGACAGGGTTTCTCCTACCAGGGCCAGGCTTCCAGGTGGGAGCTCAGCGTTCTGTCTGGCTGCCCTCATCCAGGAGCAGTGTCTGGGGCCACAGAGAAGCAGGAGTCTGGGAAGAGAGGTGCTGGGTGGCAGTGACTACTCTTCTTGGGTTTTCCTATTTCTAGTAGTTTCTCCTGTCTCTTTTCAAGGGCTGATGGCCAGCCCCACCCCACTGATGCTCCCAGGACTTTTGTTCTACCTTTTTTTCACACGCTGGGGATGGAACCCAGACCTCAGACATGCTAGGCGGTTACTCTTCCACTGAGCTGCGTCCCCAGCACTTAATAGCATTTAAAATATTGGCTGTGATAAACAGTGCAAGTGGAGCCTGGCACGGAGGAATTTAGGAGATGAGTTAATGATCCACATTCCCTGCAGCCTGGAGGACTTGAGGGCCCTTAAGGGGAAGCACTTTCTTCTGGACCCCTTGTTGCCGGAGCTGCTTGTGTTTCCTGCCCAAACAGATCTGCATGAACACCCTCTGTACCTTGCAGGTCACCTCATCTTGCAGGACAAGGTAGGGAGTGGGTGAGGGAAGGATGTGGGAGGCCAGCCCCAGCTCCATATTTACCCAGCTGTTGTGCTCCGCTGTCAGGCCAGCTGCCTCCCAGCCACCCTGCTGGCACCGCCACCAGGTTCTCACGTCATTGACGCATGTGCTGCCCCAGGCAACAAGACCAGTCACTTGGCAGCTCTTCTCAAGAACCAGGGGTGAGTGCCAAGGTCAGATGGGGTCTGGTCTGATCCTGCACTTTGTAGGAATAAAGAAATCTTTATTCAAATGGCTGGGCTGGTGTTGTGGCTCAGTGGTGGTGTGCTTGCCTAGCAAGCATGAGGCCCTGGGTTCGATCCTCAACACCACATAAGAACAAAGGTATTGTGTCCACCTACAACTAAAAAATAAATATTAAAAAAAAAAAAAAAACTATATTGAAGGCTGAGAGGACAGACTTGAGGCGGTTCAGTTTCCCCAGGCAAAGCTTTCCAGGGGTTGCAGGTGTGAGATAAGGTTCCTAAGCCTGTTATCTCAGAGACCCCCTAAGACACTTAGGTATTCTTTTTTCTGTGTCCTGACTTGACGTGCGTGGTGCTGTTGGGTGTGTCAGAGCTCTGGCTCTCCCTCAGATGCTCCATGAATTCCCAGATCACCCCCTTCTGCCCTCTTCCCTAGAAAGATCTTTGCCTTTGACCTGGATGCCAAGCGGCTGGCATCAATGGCCACTCTGCTGGCCCGGGCTGGTGTGTCGTGCTGTGAGTTAGCTGAGATCGACTTCCTGACCGTGTCGCCCACGGACCAGCGTTATGATCGCGTCCAGTACATCCTGCTGGATCCTTCTTGTAGTGGCTCTGGTGAGATGGGGAGAGAGTGGCTGTGGGATACCCCACCCCAGAGCTAAAGCACACCAGTTTGTTTGGGTCTTGGTTCTGACTCAATAATGACCTTAGGCCTGCAGGCAAAATGTTCTCATTTATCAAGTAGGATCTCAGCACAGGATGCAGCAGCCTGGGAAACTGATCAAAACGGTCTCCTCCCCAGGGATGCTGAGCAGGCCACTGGAGGAGCAGGGGTCAGGTACACCTAGCCAGGAGCGTTTGCGTGCCCTGGCGGGCTTCCAGCAGCGGGCACTGTGCCATGCACTCTCGTTCCCCTTCCTGCGACGCTTGGTCTACTCAACATGCTCCCTTTGCCAGGAAGAGAATGAAGATGTGGTCCGAGACGCCCTGCAGCAGAACCCAGGGTTCAGGTGACGGCCTCCCCAGGGCATGGAAGGGTTGCCAAGTGGCCCCTGGAGCCTGATCCCTCCTCTTTCCTTGCAGGCTAGCTCCTGTCCTGCCCTCCTGGCCCCACCGGGGTCTCAGCACCTTCCCAGGTGCTGAGCACTGCCTCCGAGCCTCCCCTGAGACCACACTTACTGGTGGCTTCTTCGTTGCTGTGTTTGAACGGGCAGAGGTGCCAAGGTGAGGGAGCCAGGGGTGGCCTGCTTGGGATGTATGGGGTGACTCGGGCACACCTACCTGACCGTCCTAACCTTCCAGCTCAGCCTCCCAGGCAGAAGCTCTGGCACCAGAACTTGCACCCGGCCCAGCCCCAAAGAGAAAGAGGAGACGGCAAAAGGCCACTGCGCAGGCTGCAGGTGCAGTCGTTGAGGCCACCTGTGGGAAGTGAGGCTGCCTGTAGGCTCCACAGGACTGCTGTTAGTGCCAGAGGCAGGAAGGACAGAGTGGAGGGTCCTAGTTGGTCCCTTGGGTCCCTCCCTGGGGGCTGCCTACATAAATAAAAGGCAGAACACAGGCGTCTGATAGGTCACAGTTTTTTATTCGTAATGACATAAGCAAGGAGAAAAATCTCACATTCATACTAAAAAGTCCAACTAGACAACAGGAATTACACCTTTATTTGTAATGGAAAGTCCAGCCTCCTGTTCTGTCCAGTGCAGAACATGTACACATATGCACTCACACCCAGGCTGGAGCAGGACCCCTCTTCAAGGGGTTCCTGGCCTGCTGTGGAGCTCAGGTGAACTAGCTCAGACTAAAACTAAGAGGCTCCGCCTCACACCAGGTACAGGCAGAGGCTCCATCCCTAGACCTGTGCCCCACCCCCACCCCTCCAGTCCTAACAGGTATTTGGGACTTGAGGTCCTGGCTCCTTCCTCAGCCCCCACACAGCTAGGGCAGCAAGTGCCCAGCTCTCCTTGGGGTGGAGGCAGTCCCCTGCCACAAGACATTCAGCCTCAGTCACAAAGGGGGAGGGGACTAACTACAGCTACATCACATTATTTATAAAATAAGAATTACACTTATATAACATGTCCAGAAGGAGCTCCAGCCCCTCAGGAAAGCTGCCTGGGACAGCATTTGAGCTCCTCCTTCACACAGGCATAACCTAACTATGCAGCTAATTCTAATCAACAGCATTTATACTTAACCACCTCAATGAACCAAGCTTGAAGGAATTTAAAAGGCAATTTAGCTTAAATACAAAAATAAATTTTTTATTTTGTTAAAAAATGTTTAAATATTTTCTTTTAATTTAGACACACGCATTCATACTTCTTCCAAAGAGGATGGGCGTGGCAGCAAGGCTCTAGGGCCTGGGGAGTGTGGTTTGGGAGCCAGGGGAGAAGGGGAGGGAAGGGTTGGCAGGGGTCCTATTTAGGAAAGAACTAGGGTCTGACTTCAAGGAAGGTTCATTGGTGTACACTGGACATACTGGGAATTGCCTTGCCTAGTGAGGTCAGGAGGTGGGAGAGGAATGTTGGAAGGAGAGGGTCTTTGCTTCCCTAAGGCCCCATCCCTTGGGCTGCCAGCCCTTAAAGTCTAACCACCACTGGAAAACCCAGGAGCCAGCACTGTGGCTCTCAAGTGGTGCCACTTTGATTGGCCAGGCCAGGAGGCTTGAGACAGTTAGGTCCGGCACTACCAACATGCCGCCACACATACAATTCAATTCTTCCTCCAAACTCGATTCAAAGAGCAACAGACATGGGCTTCAGACAGTGACACAGGACAAGGCATGGGGTGGACAATCCCGGAGGCAGAGGGTGGCCAGTGAGGCCAGCAGGGGGGAGGAGGCAGCAGAAAGCAGCTGTGGGTATCCTGCCTGCTCCGAGAGCTTCTCCTGCAGCAAGGGTCTTGCGCTGGCTCTGCCAGACTAACAGTCTTGAGCCACCAAGCTTTTAGGGGCCAAACTGGCAGAGGGCAGGAGACGAGACTGGACTCAGACCTGGCAGGGAGAAAGGGGGCAGTGGGAGAAACACCCACTGGGGTCTCCAAGGCAAAGCTAGATTCAATGTCATTTAAACAGGATTCCTGCAGGGATCCAGTGAGGGACAAAGCAGCAAGTAATGGGGAAATAAGAGTCCCCAAAAGGGACCAGAGGAAGAGAACCACTTCTTATAGCCTAGCCAAGCAGGTAAAGCTTAGGGATAATCCACTTTCCCCAATCCCATGAAACGCAACAGAGATTCAAGTGGGTGCATCGCACACCCTCTGGCAAGGATGGTCCTGGGGGTGGGGGAGGTGGGAAGGGAAGCCATCTGACTTAAGTGACACAATAGACAAGCCGGGGAAGAGAGCGGACAGTATGTACAGATGTTTCTTTAGTTCTCCAGCCTCACCAGTGCAACTGTTCAAGTACAGGTTTCGGGCTTTAGCCCTGCCCTCGCCTGCCCCCTCCCTGAGGTGCCAACTCTCTCCAGAAGGGAAAGGGCCCCAGGGCTGCCACCACCTCCCTTGGTGGCTGAAGCCAGAGATCTAGGATACTTCTGTTTTACGGAACTCGAAGGGTCAGAGGCTCTTCCTAGCAGGTGCTGAGGTCCAGATTTGGGCAAGGGCTGGGAATGGGGATAGGACAGAGGCTACTTCTTGCGGTTGTGCTGCCGTCGGGCCTGTAGTCGCTGTCGAGCCCCTGGGGTCTTGGATCCGGCACCAATGGAAAACGAAGGGGCTGCTGATCCTGGAAAGATTCGACAAGACCTCATCAGGTAGCTGCTCCCAGAGCACATGGTTTTGAGGCATCAGCTCTAAGTCAACAAGATGGTGGGGACTTGAACAGGGTCCTCAGATGCCACAGCAGCCCCATGAAGAGGCTATTAAAATGCAAAACCTCCAAAAGTCCCATAGGGAGGCCCACAAATCCATTTTTACTTGACTTCCCCAAGTGTCCTGGGACTGTCTTCTCAACTCTGCTATCCAAGTCCACGCTGGGTGGTGCTGGACCCCCAGGAGCTGTCTCCACAGGGGCTTGGAGAGCCAGGAACCTTGCCATCCACCCCAATTCCTCCTCACAGAGAAGAAAAGCAGATGACACTGGCAGTGGAGAGATGGCTACTTACCGAAAGGCCCAACTCCAACAAAGCCCTGGGTGGGTGTTGAGGAAGCCCCAAAGGAGAGGCTGCTGCCCACTGTGCCCACTCCAGCAGTCGGGGTGCTCTGCCCAAAGGTGGGTGTGGAGGTGCCTAGAACAGACAGCAGAGGACTGTAGAGACTGAGCCAGGGTCAGAGGAAAGAAAACAGAGGGCAGAGAAACTAGGCAGAGGGTCTGCTCTTTGCAGGGGTGCTTCCCACAGGACCTGCCAGCCCTGGTTCACACCACCATAGCCAACTGCAGCGGTCACACCTGGAGCTCAGGTGAGCCAGCAGGCCCTCAGTGCCCCACTTTCTGTGCACACAGCCCAGGCATGCCATGCCTCTTCTGTTCTGCCAACCTGCCCTCTGACAGCCTGACTCACCTCACTCCAGCGCACCACCCTGTTGGACCATCTGATCTTCCCAGGTGCTCTGGAACTCCCTCTGCAGGGCCCTGATCGGCCCAGCGTGGCTGCCCTGCCCACTCTTCCTCCCCCTGCCAGAGAAAGCTGCCTCTCTGGTCAGGCTGGAGGGGGGCAGGACCTTCCCTGCTCTCCAGAAGCTGTGTCCAGACCACTTCTCTTCCATGCTCCTTCAATATCATCAGTCTTGCTCCTGAACATCTATCAACTGCCAGATGTCCTCTTTTATTCAGTGGGCCCTTGGCTCACTGTTGCCCTCTCCATCACAATCCGTGGTGACTTTGCCAGCTGTCAGGATGATTCAGGATTCCTCAGCAACCCAATGACCTCCGCCACCCACCCCTACATTCACTTGTCAACTGCTCCAGCTCCAACAAGTCACTGCAGGCCTCACCTGCTTCTTCCAGCTCAGGGTCTCCACAACAACCTTCCACCTTCTCCTGCTAGAGACCTGAAGTCCACTGCCCTCCTGCTGCATTCCCCCATAGGCTGGAGATCAGCAGTACCTGCCTGTTTTAACCTCAACAGCCAAGAGCTGCTGGAAAAGATACAGTGCTGACTTGAAGTTCAGGCTTCTCTTCTGCAGTACTGGCCTGAACCCATGCCTCATGCATGCTGGGCAGTGCTCTCCCACTGAGCCACATCCAGCCCTTTTTGTATTCGCCCAGGCCGGACTCCAATCTCTGACCCTCCTCCTGCCTAGTCACTAGGATTACAGTTGACCACCATGCCTGGTATTTCTCTATTTAGTCAAGGAAACAGAAGCTCTGAGGACAAAAATTCACCTTCCAGATGGCAAATAAGACCACTTCATTCTGCTGCAAATTCTACAATTCCCTTGATACTTAAAATCCAATCACTGGAGCCCGAGGCTCACCTCTGCCTGTCTCAGAACCTCTCTCACACCATCTTCCATCTGTAGCCAAGCTCGCCTCCCTCTGCCCCCGGGCCCTAGCACCAGCCAGGCTCATGAGCTCCCCACCCACATGCCAGTCCTTCTGACACAGACGTCCCTCAGCAGAAATGGACTGCTCAGAAAGGCTTTCCATGACCCCTGATAGGCACTAGCGAACACTTAGTGCCACCTGCAATTCACTCGTCTTTACCAACAAGTTCCTTTACCCAGCATCAGGCCTAGCAGACCACACCCACTCCTGATCTTACCTCCAAACACAGGTTTGCTCTCAGGTGTGCCAGCCACATTGAAGGCAAAGGGTGTGCTCTGGCTGGGTGTACCCAGGGCATTCTGACTTAAGCCCCCACCAAAGGGGGTGGCGGTTCCTGTGGTCCCACTCTGTCCAGCTCCAAAACTGAAGGCCCCAGAGGTAGAGCTGGGGCCCGGGGCAGCCACACTGAGCCCGAAGCCCCCACTGGCAGCTGGGGCTGCAGATCCCCCAAATGTGAAAGGGGACGGAGTTGAGCTGCCAAACACTGAGCCACTGGTCCCACTGGGGGTGGTCTGGGTGGTAGCTCCAAAGCCAGAGGTGGTGGCTGCACCGAAGGAGAAAACAGGCGTCGTGCCTCCAAAGGCTGGCTGTGTGCTGGCAGGGGCACCGAAGGCTGAGGCGGTGGTCTTCAAGCCAAAAGCTGACTGTGTTGAGCTGCCAAAGGCAGGCTGGGCCGTCGCCGGTGCTGCAGACGGGGCAGGGGCTGCAGAGTTCCCAAAAGTGAATGAGCTGCCAAAGCTTGGAGCAAGGGCTGGCTTGGAGGACCCCTGCTGCTGCCCATCAGCAGCCCCGAATGTGGGCTGGGGGGTGGCCACTGGATATGCTGGGAGGGAGGGCTTGGCACTGGAGCCAAAGGGAATGCTGAACGCGGGGGTGGTGGTGTTGCTGAAAGTCAGGGTGGGCTGGCTGCTGGTGGTGCAGGCTGAGGTGGCAAGGGAACTGCCAAAGCCACTGAAGCCAGCAGTGCTGTTGCTGTTGCTGCTGCTACTGGTGGTGGCCACCTCAACAGCACCGGGCAAGGACTGGCCAAAGGTGGTGGCTGCTGTGGACGTTGGTGTGGCAGTGGATTTGCCAAACTGGAATACAGAGCCCACGGCTGGGGTGAAGCTGGCGGCAGAGGCAGGGGGTGCTCCAAAGGGGAAGGGCTGAGAGGCGGGGGTCACGCTGCCAGTTGTGCTGCCACCAGCGCTGGCCACGCTGCTGACCCCAAAGCAAAAAGCAGGTTTGGAAGCAGAGTCTGTGGATGTGCTGGCAGTGGTGGTTGGAGCCATGGCCGAGGTGGCAGTGGCCAGGCCAGCAAAGAGAGGGGCAGCTGGGGCTGCAGCAGCCGTTGTTGGCTTGAAGGAAAAGGGAGCAGGCAAGGGCACAGATGCAGGTGGCCCCAGGTCACCAAAGATGGGCTTAAAAGTTGGGGTGGCAGTACTGGTGGTCATGGGCTGGGTGGAGCTAGAAACAGCTGCAGCTGTGACGGATGTGACAGAGGGGCCTTCGCTCAAGCTTTTAGGTGGTGTCATGAAAATGGGCTTGAACATGGGAGAAGCAGAAGACGTGGCTAGGGCAGCTGGGGTGGCTGGAGAAGCCGGGGCGGCCGGGGCAGCAGGGTCGGCAGGAGTGGCAGCGGCGGCAGGAGTGGCAGCGGCGGCAGGAGTGGCAGGGGCAGCCGGGGCAGCAGGTGCAGCCGGGGAAGGGGCAGAGGGCATGCTGCTCGACATGCCGAACAGCCCACTCTGCTTGGAGGTGGGGGAGGGGGTAGGCGGGCCTGGGGCTTTGGCAGATGTGTCGGTCTGAAGGGCTGGAGGTGACTTGGTGTCCACGACAGGTGCTGTGGAGGGGGCAGGGACCAGCCCCAAGAAAGTGGCTGTGGATTTTGAGTCTGAAGAGGTGCCTGGCAGGGGCCCTGGTGGTGGAGAGCCAAGGGAGGTCAGCAGGCTGGGTGTCTTCAGAGGTGACGGGCCTGTGGTGGTGGCCACTTCAGCAGATTCTGGGAAGAAAGTAAGAAACCCGAGTTCTCTAGTAGGACAGAACCAGCATGTCTGCGCCTCTGGTGCCTCCCTTGGTCAGCTGAGAGGTGTGACAAGTCTACGCCACAGCCTATGAAGCTCACTCAGAGGTTCTCCTGTTTCCATCCCCCAGACCACAAGACAGAAGGGAATAACCCAGGACCTAACTCGAGGTTATACGTGGAGGCGCCACGTCACCAGAGCACTGACCTAGACAGGTCTTGTCTAATGGAGATGCACCATGCTCACTCACCAGCTGCGAGGAGGAGACTCTCTGCCCCTGGCCCCGGGAGGCTGCACACTACACCTGGACTACTGTCTGAGGAAGTGCAGTAAGAGGTTGCACACTGGCAGTACCCCGAAGGCCTGGGCCTGTGACATTCAACTGACCCTGGAAACCCACGTGGAGGAACTTACCTTATTTGGGGCTGTGGTCTAGTAAGCCACACTGCAGATACCTCGCAGGGTGGTCCTCTCATTTACAGATGATGACAGCAAGGCTCAAAGCAGTCCTAAGACTGGGCTTCGAGTGGAGCCCGACCCATGCTGCCTTCCCAGTTTTACTCGAGGCAGCAGCAACTTTAGACTGACAGAGAAGCACGAGGCTGGGCTTCATCCCGAGGGCCAACACTGCACGGTGCTTACCTGGGAGGGACGGGTCTGGGGGACTCTGCATCTTCTTCAGGCTCTCTAACAACGGGTTGGTGCCCGTGGCTTGCGGGGAGGCTGCTGCGGAAGGGGTCCCCACAGCAGGCAGGGTGAAAGTGAAAGAAGGCTGAGTGGCGGGTGGGTTCTCACTGACGGAGTTTGGAGAAACATCTGAGGGAGAGACACAAGATTCAACCTTTGCTCCTTGCTGGAGAATTCTTTCAAGATGGCACAGGGAAGCTCCAGGGCTAGCAGCTTGATCTAGAAATTGTTCCCCTCAATAGTGCTCACTGGGGGCTGGGGCTGGGGCTGAGTGGTAGAATACTCGTCTACCATGTGGGAGGGAGGCACTGGGTTCGATTCTCCACACCATGTATAAATAAATGAATGACATCTAAAAAATATAAAAACAAAGCAGCAAAAACAAAAAACAAACAAACCAAAAAAAACCGGTGCTCACTGTGCTCCAGGATTTAATGAAAAGGTAGGTGGCTGGGGGTGGTGGCGCCTGCCTATAATCCCAAGTGGCTCAGGAGACTGAGGCAGGAGGATGGCGAGTTCAAAGCCAGATTCAGAAATTTAGCAAGGCCCTAAGCAATTCTGTGAGACCTTGTCCCTAAATAAAATACAGAAAGGTGGCTGGGGATGTGGCTCAGTGGCTAATCGTCCCTGAGTTCAAAGTGCCTCTGGGTTTAATCCCCATACCAAACAAAAACAAAAACAAAAACACCTAGCTGGACTTCTCAGAAGAACAACAAAGGAAAACAAGAAACTCTTTCTTAGGAAACCCTTTAGAAGAACAATAAAACCAAAACCAAAGGAAACGAACACATGGGGCCTTCGGATGTGCCACTGATGTGCACCCCTTACCAGTCTTGTCCTCCAAGACCTTGTTGAACCACTGGAGTGAAGCTTTCTTCTCCAGGTCAAGGTCCTCAGCAGTGACAGAATAACCAAGCTGAGGCGGTGGAGGCTGTCAACGAGGAATGGAGAGGCTGCGCCATCGTACAGTGGCAGAAGCTCACTTGCACCAGCCCTCCCAAGATGCAAGAGGGCCAACGTGGGTGACTAGACATACCAAGGTCAGTTGGTCCCCTCGCCTGGAGGGCAGCAGCGGGATCTTCCGTTTCCGCTGTCCAGAGCTGCCAGGTGTAGACGGGGAAGCCCACGAGTTCGGCTGATTCCGAGAGGTTGTGTCTGCAACTAAAGACAGGAAGAGGGCCTGCTGGCTTCCTTCCCTCTCCCAGCAGGGCAGAGCGCTTTTCTATCCACTTGGCTTTTAACACTGAGTTGTCACTGTGTGTCTAAAAAGATGCTATCTTCCATGGCTGGGGCTCCCAGATGGTATCTGTAAGATTATTTCTAATAGTCGAGAGGAAATAGTTAATTGCTCCAAATGCAGCATCCAATGCTTACTGGGTATACTGGGTACAGCTGCCTACCCAGTGACCGTGTTACATGGGACTTGTCTGTATGACCCTCTCCTTTAACTGTGAAGCCAGGCTGCCCTAGCTAGACAGGGCAAAGCTCCGCCAGGTGTTCTCAGCGGTACTCCTTCAGCCATCCCTCCACCCACCGCCCCTGCTTGCTCATCCACTCACCCTTTTCTCCCTGGGACTCCTTGTCGGCCACCAGTGGAGTAGAGGAACTGGAATGCTGACATGGCTCCTCTTCTCTGTGGGGTTTTGAAAGGTGGAATTCAGTTTGATAATGTTCTACACCCTTCTAACTGCCAAGGAGCCTAGGCCACATCATTCTTAACCATGCTAAAGATCTTAGTATGTCAACATAAAAAAGGTCAAAAGAGAATTCCTACAGAAACAAAGATCCCAGAGAAGCCTGTCTTAAACCAACCACAACCCCACGCAGTCTGCCGAGCCTAGATCTCCAAGGAGCAGAGCTGCAGTTGGCTGCATACCCAGAACCCTCTCAGCACTCCTGTTGAGTGGCTGCTGAAGCAAGAGGCAGAGCAGGGCCTGTGCAGCCAGTGTGCGAGGCCGCAGGAGGAGGGCCATGCTGGTGGGCACCCGCATCACTGCCCTTCTCTGAGTCTTACGCTCTTGATCCACTGAGTCCGAGTCATGCAATGCCCGAGAGCCAGCTCCAACCCCTCCCTCCTCATCCCTGCCTGTCCACACAGAGCAAACGGTCACTGGAGGAGGTGATAATCACCTGGTTTTCTTGGCTGGCCTCTCCGGAGTCTGAGAGCGGGAGGAAGCTGGGCTAGAGAAGGGGGACGCAGGGGGACCACTCCTCTTCCACAGCTGAAATCAACCAGAATTACACAACTGAGCCCAGGGACAGTTGGGCACACAACCCTAGAGATAGATACTCTTGTGGTTGTGTTCATCACTGCATGTAAAGTCCCTTTTTAAGGAACTAAAAAATATTTCTTTGTGAAGACCCCTGAAAAGAAAGTCAATTGTCAGTTATGGTATTGTGGCAATTACAATTATGGAAGCAAAAAAGGAAAGAAAAGTCTAAACACAGAAGGAATGAATGCACCTTTTGCATATAAGAAGTAGGACTGAGGGGCTGGGATGTGGCTCACCGGTAGAGCACCTAGCACGTGCAAGGCCCTGGGTTCGATCCTCAGCACCACATAAAAATAAATAAAATAAAGGTATTGTGTCCAACTACAACTAAAAAATAAATATTAAAAAAATACTTAAAAAGTAGTAGTAGGATTGATGATATTCAGTAACAATACAGAGCTATATGCACAAGTCTACTCCAGACTATCTATGGAGGAGAAAAAAGTAAATTTAAACACACTTTTAGGAAGATAAGCCAGTAAACTAAATCTTGTTTTCATTAAGTTTAGTTTTAAACTTTTTTGTGATAAGGGAGATTGAACCCAGGGATGTTCTATCACTGAACTACATTCCCAGCCCCTTTATTTTTTATGTTGAGACAAGATTTGCTCAGTTACCCTGACTAGCCTCAAACTTACAATCCTCCTTGTCTCTGCCTCCCCATTCACCACACCTGGCTTTATTTTTCAAAACATGCTGTCATGACATTTGTGATTTTTGCTACACTTCTGGCATCTATGATTATGTGCAGATCATCCGTATCTGTCTTTTCTACCAGGAAAAGTCCCTGACAGCAAAGACAGTGGACACAGAGCGGACACTAGGCACATACTCTGGCCAGCGAGTCCACTGATATTTCTTACAAAAGGGTATGAATAGTCAATAAACAGTTCTCACTTCTGTCTTACCAGTTATTGGGGAAATGCAAAGTAAAAGCCACAGTGGAATACCACCTAACATCCATAAGAACGGCCAGAGACTGACAGTACCAAGAGTGGTGAGGAAGCGGAACAACAGGAACAAGACCATGTACTGTTGATCCTAAAAGTATAAACTAAAGCACTCCAGAAATTGTGCCAGGAACAGTGGTACATGTCTGTAATCCCAGTGGCTCAGGAGGCTGAGGCAGGACGGTCTTGAGATCAAAGCCAGCCTCAGCAATTAGTGAGGCCCTAAGCATCTTAACCAGACCCTGTCTCAAAATAAAAACTAAAAGAGCTGAAGATGTGGCTCAGTGGTTAAGCACCCCTGGGTTCAATCCCTGGTGTCAATAAAATAAAATAAACAGGCAACATCTGCTTAAACTGAACATACACAAACTTTATATATGTGCACCAAACAAAAGACTTGTATAAAGCAACAATAATGAATGACTCAGTGACATACCCGGACGAACCTCACAAGTAAAATGTTGACTGGAAGAAGTCAAACATAAAACGACAAATGCATGCTCTGCTTCCATTTATACCAAATTCAAAACCAAGGAAAAAACTATTTGTGGTACTAAAAATATTCAGGAAGGAAAGGAGGAAAAAGTACAGTGATGCAAAGTGCAAACCAGGGGGTGCTAGGTGTTAAAAATGTCTATTACCTGACCAGCGGATGGGTGGTCATGATTTGTGTTTCTCTGTATATTACACTACAATTTCAAAAGCCATTAAAAAAATAAGATTATATGACAAAGAATGTTATAAAAAATATAACAGGTAAGACACTTGGAAAGGAAAAGCGCACATGCTGCCTCTTTATTATGAAAAAGAGGCCCCAATCCTGGCACTCTGCCAGCCCGGTACTGCAAGACAACACGTCGGTCAGTGACACATTACATAAATGATGGAGCCGAAGACCTCCCACACCTGTTAAGACTGGCATGACGCAGGGATTTCTAGTGATGCTGGTATGAACCTGCTACACTGCCAGGTGTGGTGGCACTCGCCTGTACTCCCAGGAGGCTGGGGCAGGAGGATCACAAGTTCAAGGTCAGCCTCAGCAACTCAGTGAGACCCTTGTCTCCAAATTAAAAAGTAAAGAGGACTGAGGATGCAGCTCAGTGGTAAAATGCCCTTGGGCTCAATCCAGCATTCCTACTACCACTACCAAAAAGAAAAGCTTAACCCACATAATTATGTAGAGCATCCAATTCTCTGTGTCTGTTTTTTTTTTTTTTCTTTTTCTGTCTTTCCTTTTCTCTTTCCTTTCCATGGTACTGAGGATTGAACCCAGGCCTGGAGCACACCAGGCAAGCTATACTACCACTGACACATTTACAAGCATGCGCCACCATGCCCAGCCAGGATCTAATGCTTGATAAGGATAATAAAAAAAAAGACTGTGCTCCTGATGTATATATTTATTTAGAGTGTATTCCTACTTACGTATACAAGAAGGTTTACTATAAAACTGTGCCTGCTACATCTGCAGCAGACTCATCCATCTCATGTTTACTGAGTTCCTTCGTAGCACCAAGAGGCTACACTGAGTGGCTGACCTATACCAACTAGGTCAGGTAAGTGCACTAACTCTATGGCGCTCACTCAATGATGAAAAAAAATCACTAATGATACATTTCTTGTTAAGTGACATTGATTGTACCTGCAGTAAGAATATACACTAAGAATGTTAACAGCAGCAAGCCATGGAGCAGAGACCAGGAGAGCCAGGATAATGGAATACTGCTTTCAGTTTCTATTTTCACATGAAAGTTATCAATGCTTAAATATTCTTTTGAAACCAAGAAAGGCATACATTTTAACAAATAAGAATAATATACAGTAAAGAGTAAACTCCTACTGGGCACAACAGCACATAGCCTGTAACTCCTGGCTACTTGTGAGGCTGAGGCAGGAGAATCTGTAACTTTGAGGCCAGCCCCAGCAACTTAGCAAGATCCTGTCTCAAAGAATTAAATAAATAATAATTTCCCTTTTGTCTCAATACTTATTGTCAGTTTCTGCTGAACTGCCGGTTGTATGAAAGTATGACACAAGGACATATGGACAATACCTACCCAGTCACGTTACCAGATTAAAGATGAGAAGGCAAGAAAGCATTGTGGAATCACACACATACCCAGCCGCCCAAAGAAGAGGGCGCTGCATGGAGTTCTTCTGAACCTTGCTTTTTATAAATTTTTGGTAAGGATGTAAACAGGAACAGAATCATATAGTGCTAGTTCTGAAAGTGTAAACTGAAAGTAAAGGTATTCTTCTAAAAGTGTTAGCTGCCCTACTGAACAGGGAGCTTTCTGCGAGCACCGCTGCTGGTCAGTGGGCAGCACCTCCAGCACCGACCATTTCTGGCCCGGCGAGGAGGAGCTCACTCACACTCCCAGCAGCAACGCACAAGAAGCCTGTTTCTGCTAATATTTCTGTGGTTTCTATTTTATATTTAAAACTTCATTTCATTTGGAATAGGTTTCTCTAATATAGAAAAAACTCTTGAAAATGAGCAAAGACCAGCAGCTCTTCAAAAAAAATGGGCAAAAGTTATGAACTAATGATAATGGAACGAGAATAAAAAAAAATCATTCAACATACGAAAAGAAGCCCATGTTCACTCATGAGACAAAAATCAGATACTGTTCTTCACCTGTCCTATAGATGAAAACCCCAAACTGTGAGAACCAACTTTGTTGGCCAGAATGTAGACAGATGCTCCCCTGTTCCCCACCAAGCACCATGGCCACAGGGTGCTGAACAGTACGCAATGATCAACCAAGAAATTAATTATGACCCAACATTTTTTGTGCAAGAATACATAAAAATTTAAAACCAAACTAATTTTATGTAAAAAATCCTACCATCTTAAATGTGAATCTGAAATGTCATTATGAACTAATGATTCTGATTCTTCTTTTTGGAGGATCTGTATCTCTGCTAGAACCTAGACTAGGTTCTAATAGAATTTCCACTGGAAGAAACCAAAACTATTTGAAGAAACAGCCAACTTTAGTCTGAGCTGGAAATGTACAAAGATTTTGGGGAGGGATCAAAAGCAATAAGACTATTTATCTGGGGCTGGGGATGTGGCTCAAGCGGTAGTGCGCTCGCCTGGCATGCGTGCGGCCCGGGTTCGATCCTCAGCACCACATACAAACAAAAATATTGTGTCCGCCGAAAACTAAAAAATAAATGTTAAAAAAAGACTATTTATCAAAGACTGCTGGGGTCTAAACAGAAGGATACAGAAGACAGTTTTTTTTTTTGGGGGGGGGTTACTGGGGATTGAACTCAAGGGCACTTAACCACTATGCCACATTTTTAAATTTTTTAAATTTAAAACAAAGTGAAACCTGAAAATTTGTTTAAAGAGGCTGGGTTGTGGCTCAGTGGTATAGTGCTCGCCTAGCGTGTGTGAGGCACTGGGTCTGATCCTCAGCACCACATAAAAATAAATAAAGGTATTAATGTCCACCTACAACTAAAAACATTCAAAGAAAATTTGTTTTAATTATGCATGATTGTAGAATACATTTATGCACTTTGATATACTGTACATAGATGGGACATATTTTCTCATTTTTCTGAGTGTACGTGTTGCAGAATCATATTGGTCATGCAGTCACATACATACATCCAGTAATGTCTGTTTCATTCTACTGTCTTTCCTATCCCCACATCCCCTCCCCTCCCATTACTTCCCTCTGCCTTAATCTAAGGGAATACTATTCTTCCCTAGTGCCCCCTGCCTTATTGTGACTTAGAATCCACATATTAGAGAAAACATTTGGCCTTTGGTTTTGTGGGTTTGGCTTATTTTGCTTAGCATGATATTCTCCAACTCCAACCATTTACTGGCAAATGCCATAATTTCACTCTTCTTTAAAGCTGAGTAATATTCCATTGAGTATACATACCACATTTCTTTATCCATTCATCTATTGAGCCCTAGGTTGGTTCCACAGTCTAGCTATTATGAATTGAGTTGCTGTAAACATTGATGTGGCTGCGTCACTATTTTTCTCATTTTTCTGATTGTACAGATTGCAGAATCACATTGGTCATACTGTGTCACTATTTTTAAGCAAGCTGATTTTAAGTCCTTTGGGTATAAACCCTGAGTCACATCTTAGTCCTTTTTTTTATTTTGAGACAAGGTCTCACTAAGTTGCTTAGGGCCTCAGTAAGTTGCTGAGGCTGGCTTTGAACTCATGATCCTCCTGCCTCTCCCTCCAGAGCCACTGGGATTACAGGCGTGCGCCACTGTGCCAAGCAACAGGAGCTAGTTTGAAAGGATTCCCACCAGCCAACATTGGAAAAGTCTCTGTGTAAAAATTAACCACAATGTATTGAAAAATATGAAATGTCTACAAAAATTTGGAAGTTAATAAAGATAATTACCAGCAATAGCAAAATTTCCGATGGTCCCTTCTGCAGTCAGCTGTGCCATCTGATTACCCTGACCCTTTCTAGGAAGAATGTTTTCTTCCACACAGGTTATCAAGGTAATATATGCAGGAACCATAAAAAACAAATATCCCCATTTTCAACCCCCAACAACAGCAGATCTAGCTAAAGATGACAAATGGCTACTAAAACCACCAGAGGAAAAGTCCAAAAGAATATTTAAATGAATCAGACCAGCAACACCAAAACCAGCGGTCAATATTCGCATTCCTGAAGCAGGAAACCAGATGTCGCCTGCCTGCTGAGATGAGATATGTCAGGAAACACAGCACCACTACGCAGTACCTGCTCAAATAATGGTGCTTCAATCTAATCAAGCTCCAGGATCCAACTACTCACAAGGAATAGGAGAGAATACATCTTTTGAAACGACATTATAATGATGTAAACTGAATCCAGAATGTAGGAAATTCTGCAAAAGGGATCCATTAAAAAAAAAAAAAAAAAAAAGACATGAAAAAGGGGATATGAGAGTATTATAGAATAAAGACAAAAGTTCAGTAACAAAGGTGACAAGCTCAGTTAAGGCTCCTTATCCAAAAAAAATGCTGGTAACTACTGAAGCTACAGTGGCGTTTCCTGTAGCTATTTATATTGGAAATTTTTTTATATAATAAAAATAATTTAAAAATAGGAATAAGTATGTAATTAATGGGGCCACTGTGGTGACTAAGCTAGGAAATGCATGTATCCGGCTTAGCACTGAGCCCCACACAGAACAGGTGCTCAAGGGAAAGGTTTCAGTGGTGCCATTTTCGCTCCCATGACCACTCAATGAAACTCAAGTGCTGTATGTTTTCTCTCATACATGGATTCCAGAGAGGAAAAAACAAAGGGTGGGAAGTGTCTCATGAAAACAGAGGAAAGGACGGGGGCAGGAGAAGGGGAGGGGAAGGGGTACTGGGAAATAAAACTGACCCAAGTAGACTGTTATATTGTGCGTATGTATGAATATGTGACAATGAATCCTGGAACAAGACCGGGATGCCCTCTTTCACCACTTCTATTCAACATGGTCCCTGAAACTCTAGCCAGAGCAATTAGACAGACAAAAGAAATTAAAGGCTCAGCTTCATCTTTCACTGATATTGCTACAAGGGCTTCAGGACTGATGAACATGTCTCAAAATCTCTCCCTCAATAACCTTTTTTGCCACACTTTTTTTTTTTTTTTAAAGCAGTTCCCATCTATAGTACCCACCATGGACACACTGCTGAAGGGGTGCTTTAATAATCCGTCAAAGATGAGGAAGAGTTCAAATGATTCACCTGTCCAAGGCCCTTTAGCTATTAAGTGTCAGAGCCAAGATTTCAGCCCCAGCTTGGCTGGCAGCAGAGTTTTGGTTTTTTTTTTACCTTGCACGACATAATCCCCTTTCTCAACAACAATCAACCAGTTTTGCTTAAAGCTTACTCTAAATATTACATGCCTATAGGATAAATCTCTTCTATGGTCCAATGCAACCCAGACAACCAAGCTTTGGATCAAATTAATACTATTTACTGACCTGTTCAGCCATCTTACATTTATTTGCAATAATAGCTCTATTTCTACCCTATTTACTTCTACTTTCTATTCCATTCCACCGGTCTACAGTTTGTTTATTATATAAGGCTTTGAATCTCTGTTAGCTTAGAGATAATCCCAATGTTGGTAATCATTTTCATTAAGTGACGCCAGGACCCCCACCCCACCCCTTCCCCCGCAGCCCCAGCAGCACAGAGCCACCACTGTACCTGTGAGATGCCACGGGTGGAACTATAGGAACTGGTGATCGCATTGCGGCTGGAGCTAAGAATGCCACCTGTGCACGTGCTTGTCAGGGAGCTCACAGAAGAGGTGCGTGATCGCTTGTTCAAGTGGTCATCTGAGCTTTGGGAAGTGAGACCTCTCTTCAGAGACCCAGGTCTAAGGGAAAAGGGAAAAGGTTAGATGTACTACTGAAGGCAGCATCCTTCCATGGGTCCATCTGTGGTTATAATACCTTTCTACATACAGATGGAAGGAAGAGGACAGTGCTCTTAATTGGCACTGCTCACAATTTGGCTAAATATATCTGAGAAAGTCAGTAGAGAAAGCCAAACATTCAAAACTCAAATGTGCGATTCCATTTATATAATATTCTAGAAAATGCACACTCATCTATAGAGACAAAGCAGTGACAGCTGGAGCAGGGTGGGCTTGATTACAAGAGAAGCACGAAGGAGTCTGGGGGTGATGAACGTGTTCATTACCTTCATCAGAATGGTGTGACAAGGGCATATGTGGCAAAACTTAGCATATTTTATACTTCAAATAGGTACAGTGCATTATATGTCAATTATACCTCGATAAAGCTGCTAAAAGAAAGAGTTAAGAGGAACCAACTATTGTTTCTAAACCTACAACCAAAACAGACATTCCCCACATATCCTTCCTGCTACAATACAGACAACAACCTCCCAGAGTGATCTGTGCCAGCCATGAGCCTACGCTTCATTATTAGGAAGTCTTTCCCTAAGCTCTTACCCACAGATCTTACCTGCAGCCAGATGGAGCCTTGACAGTTCTTTACCTTTTGGAGGACCACTCTGCTTCCTTTCCTTACTTCCCAATATTTCCCCTGAGGTCATTCTCCTCTGGGCTAGTACTTCTGTATCCTCAAAACTCCCTCACCTATCACCACCACCCCTTCTGGTGGTTTCCAAATCCCCTGAACATTCCCAACAGCCCAATTATGGGACCAGCCCAGGTGTCTGCCAATGACTCAATGAACAAAGAAAACGTGGTATACATACATACAGACTTTCATTCAGACATAAAGAAAAATTAAATTATGTCTTCTGCTGGTGCGTGGAAAGAACTAGAGAACATGCTCAGTGAAATAAACCAGACTTGGAAAGTCAAGTGCTGTATGTTTTCTCTCACACGTGGAAGCCAGAGAGGAAAAAACAAAGGGTGGGAAGTGTCTCATGAAAACAGAAGGGAGACCAACAGAGGAAAGGACAGGGGGCAGGAGAAGGGGAGGTACTGGAAAGTAAAACTGACCCAAGTAGACTGTTATATTGTGAATATGTATGAATATGTGACAATGAATCCTGGAAAAAGACCGGGATGCCCTCTTTCACCACTTCTATTCAACATGGTCCCTGAAACTCTAGCCAGAGCAACTAGACAGACAAAAGAAATTAAAGGGATATGAAATTAAAGGAAAAGAACTCAAACGATCATTATTTGCTGACAACATGATTCTATACTTAGAGGACCCAAAAAACTCCACCAGAAAATTTCTAGAATTAATAAAGGAATTCAGCAAAGTAGCAGGATATAAAATCAATACCCATAAATCTAATGTATTTCTATACATCAGTGATGTAAGAAATTTTCTCTGAAAGAAATTAGGAAAACTACCCCATTTACAATAGCATCCAAAAAAATAAAGAAATACAACACTTGGGAATCAACTTAACAAAAAAGAGGCGAAAGACCTCTACAATGAAAACTACCAAACACTAAAGAAAGAAAGTGAAGACTTTAGAAGATGGAAAGATCTCCCATGCTCTTGGATAGGCAAAATTAATATTGTCATAATGGCCATACTACCCAAAGCACTATACAGATTCAATGTGATCCCAATTAAAATCCCATTGTCAGTTCTTACAGAAGTAGAAAAAGCAAACATGAAATTCATTTGGAAAAATAAGAGACCCGGAATAACCAAAGCAATCCTTAGCAAGAAGAGTGAAGCAGGAGGCAGCATAACATCAGACCTTAAACTATACTACTGAGCTATAGTAACAAAAATGACATGGTATTGGAACCAAGCAGACACATAGACCAATGGTACAGAATAGACAACACAGACACAAACCTACATAAATACGGTTATCTCATACTAGACAAAGACACCAAAAACACACTGGAGAAAAGATAGCCTCTTCACAAATGGTGCTGGGAGAAATGGAAATCCATATTCAGCAAAATGAAAATAAACCCCTCTCACCTGCACAAACTCAAAAGTAGAACAAGGACCTAGGAATTACACCAGTCACCCTGCACCTAACAGTAAGAAAAAGTAGGCCCAATCCTCATCATGTTGGATTGGGCCCCAACTTCCTTAACAAGACTCCTGAAAGCCTAAGAAATAAAATCAAGAATTTATAAATGGGATGGACGGAAACTAAAAAGCTTTATCTCAGCAAAAGAAACAAATGAGGTAAAGAGAGAGTGTACATTTTGGAAACAAATTTTTGCCACACGCCCGTCAGGATATATAAAGAACTCAAAAAACAACACTGGTGGCTGGGGTGTAGCTCAGCAGTAGAGCGCTTGACTCCCAAGAGTGAGGCACTGGGTTCAATCCTCAGCACCACATAAGAGTATATAAATAAAATAAAGTTACTGCGTCTATGTATGAAAAAAAAAATCCATTAAAAACTTAACACCAAAAAAACAAACAACCCAATCAATAATGGGCTAAGGAGCTAAAAAGACCCTCCTCAGAAGATATACATTTGATAAACCTATCACATGTAAATAAATAAAACAAACATATAGTGTCCAACTACAACTAAAAAATAAATATTAAAAAAAAAATACAGACAACAATAAATGTTGGTGAAGATGTGGGGGAAAAGGCACACTCATACATTGCTGGTGGGACTGCAAATTAGTGCACCCAATCTGGAAGGCAGTATAGAGATTCCTTAGAAAACTTGGAATGAAACCACCATGTGACCCAGCTATCCCACTCCTCGATCTATATCTGAAGGACTTAAAATCAGCATACTATAGTAACACAGCCACATCAATGTTCATAGCACCTCATTTCACAATAGCTAAACTATGAAAGCAACGTAGATGCCCTTCAATAGATGAAGGAATAAAGAAACTGTGGTATGTATTCACAATGGAATATTACCCAGCATTAAAAGAGAATAAACTACGGCATTTGCAGGTAAATGGATGAAGCTGGAGAATGTCATGCTAAGTGAAGTAAGCCAATCCCTAAAAACCAAGGGCAGAATGTTCTCTCTAATAAGTGGATGCTGATCCATGATTGGGGGAGGGGGGCATGGGAAAAATGGAGAAATTTTGATGGGGCAAAGGGGAGGGAGGAGTGGGGGAGGGGTATAGGGGCAGGAAAGATGGTGGAATCAGATGGATATCATTACCCTTGGTACTTGTATGACTGCACATAGGTGTGATGCCACATCATGTACAACCATAGAAATGAACAGGTGTGCTGCAGTTGTGTACAGTGAATCAAAATGCATTCTGCTGTCATATATATCTAATTAAAATAAATCTTTTAAAAATTAAACATTAAGAAAAACCCAACAATGAATCCCAGTTATGTATGCTTATAATGCACAATGAAAAGGAAAAACAAAACAAAACCCCCAAAACAACAAATCCCCTTAATCTCTTGGTTGCTTGACTGGAATTAATCTCAGTTTGCATACATCCTTTCTTGTATGTTGAACTGAACATGAGGTTCTGACAGTCGAAGCATAACTATGGAAAGCAGGACTAACCACACTTCCCAGCTTCATTCTAATCATCTTCTAACAGCAGAGTAGGATCACATTAGCTTTTGTGACAGCCACATCACATAAGTTATGTGTAAGTTATACTAAGCCTTTCCACACATATTTCTAATTTTCCCCCCTCCATTTTGTTTCCCCTCCATTTTTTTTCTTTTGGTACATTTATAGGAGATTGCACCCAGGGATGCTTAATTACTGAGCTACACCCCTAGCCCCCCACTTTTTTTTTTTTTTTTACTCAGCCAGGGTCTCACTAAGTTGCTGAGGCTGCCCTCAAATTTGTGATTCTCCTGCCTCAGCCTCTAGAGTAGCTGGGATTCCTGAAGTGTGACACCATGCCCACTTCTCCAATGTATTTTCAAACTCAAATGCAGAAACTTATTGCATTTAATCTATTTAAACAAGCCTTGTGATCCTTCTGTTTACATACCTGGTCATCATATACATTTACAAGCCCTTTAGCTTTAGCAGTTTATTCATATTAATGTAAAAATATGAAAAGAAATTGGACAGAAGACAGTTAATGTAGCAGGTTCCTCAAAATGTTCCTTCCTGATTTCAAAATGTGAACCTGAACTACTTAGCAAATCAAAAAGCAAAGAGAAATCTTAAGGGCAGCAGATGTGATAATGCCCTTTTCCTCAACAGCTGATATTTATTTCATCCAGATGAACTCTCACTTACTTCGGTACAAAAGAAGCAGGGACTCCATTGGCCACCAGGGGCTCAAATGCTGAATGTCCACTCCCACTGCTATCATGGCGCCTACAATAAAAAAAAAAATTCTCAGTGAAATAACATGACCCCCCACCACCCAAAGCATATTTCAGACCCCTGGGATTATATACTACCTCTGTGGAACATAGATTACATTCTAGAAAAGGAAAAAGTTGTTTTAAACCTCTAAGTCTTTGAAAGGTAAATTTTATCTGAGATAGCCCTGGTAATGAAGGATAGCATGAAAATACTTTAAGACCTTTTGAACTACACAGGTGTATCAATTTCTTACTTGCTAACTTGACACTGAAGTATTATGATCATAAATTTAAAACCCAACACCCACAAATTTGAAAAAATAAAAACAAAAACCCCAAGTGTGTCGAGGACCAATCCACACACCTTACAGTGCTCTGGAGGTTAACATGCCAAAACGGTTAGGTAAAAATCTACATATCACATATAAGAGCATGTAAATGACACGTGATCACTGCTTATTTCAATCATGGGAAAGATAAGACTGAATCTTTAGTTGTACATGCACCACAGCCAAGAAAAATCTTCATCCTGGAGAACACGAGACACCTACCTGGACCATAAAAATTATTTCCTCCCTGCCCTCTGCCATTCTTAATTTTGCAGTAATGTTTGAACTCACATTTAGTTTACTATTGAGCCACATTCCCAGCCCCCTTTTTAAGTTTTTATTTTGAAACAAGGTCTTTGCTAAGTTGCCCAGGCTGGCCTTGAACTTGTGATCCCCCTGCTTCAGTCTCTTGAAGTCACTTACATTATTGGCAAGTGCCACTGCCCTACTCATCCTCTGCCATTTCTACTTACCTAGATGATATCAGCACGAACTGCTCATTTATCACAACTGAAATTCTATGTCTGGGTCATCATCACCCGATTTTCCTATATTCTTAATGCATATACACAAATTAAGATTTCCTTTACTTAATTTTGTCTTCTACAGTACCATGGACAGCCAACTTTAAAACTGCTGGGTATAAACAATCCAGTCAAGCTAATGGGGACAAAAGTCATGTTCTTCAGGTGTGGGGTTCACTCTCTGAGCTCTTCCCTGACCACTAGATATGAAGAAGCCCATTCTTGTTACCTTTATCTCCCTGTTTTTTTTTTTTTTAATCCCCATATACTTATAATCCATGATTACATTGTTCATTTTGACATTTTTAAAAATTGCCTGTCTTGGGCTGGGGCGGTAGCTCAGTGGCAGAGTGCTTGCCTTGCATGTGTGAGGCACTAAATTTGATCCTCAGCACCATATAAAAGCAAAACTAATAAAATAAAGACATACTGCCCATCTACAACTACAAAACAAATAAACAAACAAATAAATAAAAACTGCCTATCTCTCTCAAAAATGTCCCACGAGGGCTGGGATTCTGTCTCGTTTATTGTCCATAGATCCTGGAACAGGGTCTGGCATTACAATGGGTGCTCAGTAAATATTTGCTGAATTGCAAAAATAAGTGGAGAGCCCCTGGGTTCAATCCCCAGCACACACACACAAACAAAATAAACAAACAAATAAATAAATAAATAAAATAATCCTCAGGTGACTCCTTGGTAAGCATAAATAGTCCTGTATCCCAAAGAGCCACTTAACTACCTCTCCTCTCACTGTACTTAGGAAGTTTTTAACTCCATATTTATTGAGTAATCATATAAACAAAATAAGGAAATTGGTTTCATCTTCATACAAACAGACCATACTCTAGTTCACTTTTGACAAGCACTTCCTTAAGTAGTTATGATTTTAAACCCAAGTTATTGAACATAAAATTGAGAAGACTTGAGAATTCTCTTCCCCAAATAATATTTAACATATTTATATCAGAAGTAGGATCCCAACGTGGATAATTCACAGTACTTATGGAAAGAAAAAAACTATAAAAATTATCTAATCTGTCTTTACAAACTGAATAACATTAATGTCCTTATTACCAGGACATGAGAGAAGGGGACTTTAAAGACTCACAAACTGAAGCTGGCTACTGTCCCTTTATAAGAATGACCTAGATTTCACTGAACACTCAGGATCCGCACAGGAGCCCATTGAGCATCTGTGGGGCCTGCTACCTTCTCTTATTCTCTTGGCCATCAACAAACACTTGGTCTTCTTCCTCCACAATCCTTTTCTTCCTCTCTTTGAGGGCGTTCAGCACGGTCTCCTTTGCACATGGGTCTGGGACACTACTCGATGGTGAGGGCAGTGTTGAGTTGATTAACCGCTCTGGTCTGTAACAAAAGACAAGATTGTAGCAGCTGTAAGATATTTTAATTGCTATACCACACAGCATTAGACCCAAGCCTCTGGAAACCATAATCTAACCAATTGGCAAAAATATCATTTATATATTCACAGAACCTGTCCTGAACAATGAAAGCTACCCTCAGGGACAAAAAATAAACGAAGGTTTTTATTAGAACTTGGGGTTTCTCATTTAAATAAGCAGTCATTTCTTTTCCTTTCTTTCTTCTTCATTTTAATAATTGTTTTGCCAGAGAAACAACTATAGAAGAAAAAAGCAGGCATAAAGGGAGAGCACTCTTCCAATAATACTCACACTGGAGAACGAGTTAGCTTGCTATCCGGAGGGGCAATCCTCACAGTCACTGGGCTACACACCATCTTTGAGTTCCGAGAAGAGAGCACAGCCTTCTTGTGACAACCATTCCAGCACACTGTGGGCAACACCCCCAGCAAGGAATACTGGGCCTGCTGGATCGGATAGCGTCTTCGAGGGGTTATTACAAACCGACTGGGTAAAGTCCCACAATCCCTATGAAGAATGAGAGACACACCATAGAACCAGAGAAACTTAAAAGAACATCAGACATTTTCCAGAGAGTTTATATCTCTTTCCAAGCAATACAGAACACAGTATTTTTATGGCAAATTTCCATCTGTGGGCAGAAAGTGGCAGCTGTTCAACAGCTGTCTCTACCACAGACTTCAACAATTTTAGAGTGAAATTGAAAACCTTGCCTACACATGTACACTATGCTACTGGGTTGCACTGGGAGAAATTTTTCAGTATTCTTTGGATCAGTTTATGCTAATCAGAAAAATGCACATTAGTTCATTTTCTCAACTAAATATATTTATCAAAACTCTAAAAATTTAACACTTTCACTATGTTTTTTTAGTCAGGTTTTATCAACGAGGCATTTCCTGAGCCTGGTATCATTTCTCTGGTCCAGACAAAACAGCCAAACATTCCGGTGACTAAACGCAAAGAAGTATTTTGGCTCCTTGCGGAGGCTCGCGTTCTCCCAGGCCCACGGGCACTACCGTCCAGCAGCCTAGGAACTGGGAGGGGAGGAGTGTTAAGACCGCGGTTCGCCCGAGGCAGAGGCGGGCAGGAGACTTACACCGAATTAGGCGGGGGTCGGGGTCGACGCTCCGCGCTGTGCTCTTACCTGTGCGCCGGCCTCCGGGAGGGCCGCAGGAGAGGGGTGGGGGGAGACGGGTGAGCGTACGGGGAGCGCGGGGCCGCGGGCGGCGAGGAGCTGGCGGGCAGGCGGCGGCCGGGCCGCTCCCGCGGGTCTCCGCCCTCCTGCGCGGCGGCAGGCTGCGGCGGGCCGGGCTTGCCCAGGTAGCTGCCCATGAGCAGCAGTTCGGCGGGGTCGGGTCCTTCGAGCAGGGTCCGAGGCTCTAGGAGGCTTCCGTTTACTGCCGACTTGGCCGGGAGCGAGGCGAGCAGTGCTCGCTGCCTCCGCGCGCTGCGAGGGAACGACGGCAAGGCGCGCGGGCCTCGGGGCTCGCGGCTCAGTCCCCACCAGGCCGCGGTAGCCCCCACGGCCAGCCAGGCCAGCGCCGCCGCCGCGGGCACCAGGTACAGAACGAGGCCGAGTAGCACGAGGCCGAGCAGCGCCGCGCCCGCCGGCCCGCCGCAGCCCCGGGCCCGGCCCCGGCTGTCCCGGGCGCTCGCTATGGGGGGCCGCCGCCGCTCGCCTCCTCCAGCCGCTGCAGCCGCCGGAGACATCGCGGCTCAGCGCCGCGGAGAAGACTTAAATATCCCAGCGTGCACCGCGCCACGCGCCGCGTCGCCGCGTGCGTCACTCGCGCGCGACTCAGCGCGGCGGCGCGAGAGGGAGCGCACTCGTTCCGCACCGCCAAGACAGGACAGCCTTCGGAGAATGGCGCCTGCCTGCCCACGGCACTCTTAACCGTGCTTGACCGGCCTCCAGCCAAGCCCGTTAGCAGACACCTGTCGCCACCGCTCCCCGGCCGCTGAGTGCCCGAGCACCCCGTTCACACGCAGCTCCAGGAGCACCTTCCACGGCAGGGTGAATCGCGGGGCCGAACCAGCCACCCTTATGAAACAGGGACCTAACGGGAAGCTGCGGCGTCAGGCCCCGAATTTGCATTTCTGTGTGGCTAATGTGGGACCCCAACTGCACGTGGGGTCCAGATTCAGGGGTCGATTTTGAGGACCTGGTGGTCAATTTAATGTTAAGTTTGTTAGGCTGAGGAAAACTGGTAGTGCCCAGGGCCGCGGGGTGGAGTGGAGGGGGCCACTGAGGGCCACGGGCTTGGGGAGGGGGTTAAAGTCGCATGGTATGTGAGTTACATCTTTTTGGACTTTACTTTGTTAACTTCTGACTCATTTAAAACTCCACATTTTAAAAATTGCTGCTGAATTATGTCTTAAAAACTTTTACCCGGGTAGTCTGCCCGGCCAGACTGGTTTAGCTCAGCTTCTTCAGCCTTCATTCTTTAACTCATTCTTTTGTTCTGCTAAATGCTAACAGTGCCTCAGAAAGCTTCCAGTGAGGAAAGGTGGTTTCCGGGAAAGAATGTGGTGAGGAGGGAAAGGCAGGGGGAGCTGGCCGCCCCCCTCCAGTGCTTTGATCAGGATGAATGACCTTGGTTGTGAAGTAAAGGAACTTGGCGCTGCCCTCCACTGCATCCTGGCCCTGGGCCACGGAGGAGTAAGCAATAAAATGTCCAAAACCTCTCTGTTGAGTCCTCTAAGTTCTTCCTTTGGGTTCTGTAAACAGAACCTTCCTTTGGGGCCTTTGCAGTCCTGGGGCTAAACTGTCATTTTAAGTAAGAGATTAAGGAGAGGCTGGGGATACAGCTCAGTTGGTAGAGTGCTTGCCTTGCATGCACAAGGCCCTGGGTTCAATTCCCAGAACCACCAAAAAAAAGGGCTGGGGATGTGGCTCAAGCGGTAGAGCGCTGGCCTAGCACATATGAGGCCCTGGGTTTGAGCCTTAGCACCACGTTAAAATAAACATATGACATCCAACTACAACTAAAAAATAAATATTAAAAAAAAAAAATAGGCTGAGGATGTGGCTCAGTGGGTCTAGTGCCCTGAGTTCAATCCCCAGTACCCACCCCCACCCCACCTCCCAAAAAAAGATTGAGGAAAAGGGTCCCTGATCAGTACAAATTCTCAGTTTAGTAGGGAAGAAAGCTGTGTAAATAGAAATTTACATTTCAGTGTTGATAAATATGATATTCGCTTAAAAAGAAAAGTAATGATAAAGGGGAATGTAGTTGGGGAGGTGCCTCTGGAGTTGAGTGCATCTCAAAGGCAGATGAAGAAGCACTGTGCAGAAGCCCAGAGATGGAGTTGCTTAGTGCCTGCAGGAGTCCCCAAAATAGAAAATAAATGTTGGAGCGCCCTGGAAAAACCAGACTGGACTTCTGGACATTTTAGTTTGGCCGAGGGTTAGATATCAGCTTGCTGGGAGCAATAGGGATATAGCTCAGTTAGCAGAGCATTTGCCTCGCATTCACAAGGGCCTGGATTCAATCCCCAGCAAAACGAGCGTGCACGCGCACACACACACACACAAAAGATACAGAGACCTATGAAAAAGAATTGCATATCCAGGAATAAACCCATTCATTTATGGCTTAGCACAAGGTGCCACATCATTCAATCTAAGAGTATGAATCTCTTAACAAATAGCACTTAAAGGTCAAAATTGTTAAAATGGAAAAGTTTGTGTTATTCATATTTTTTCACAGTAGAAATTATGAAAAAAGATAATTGTCTAATAAAATAATACCTATGCTTCAACATCATAAATGCCTTGTATGAAAAGTCTGTACTCAAAACATACTCAAAAGTTTAAGATTGCAAGTTGTCCTCTAAGATCAGGAACAAGGCAGCTGTGCCCCATCTCACTCCTTAGATTCAGCGTGGTTTCAGAAGTCCTACCCAGAGCAATTAGGCAAGAAAAAATTTTAAAGGGCATTCAAATTGGAAAGAATGTAAATTATTTCTATTTGTAGATGACATGACCTTACTAAATATTTAGGGAATTTATAAACAATTTAGAAAAGTTGTAGGATTCAAAATCAACATGCAAAAACTAGTTGCATTTATACACATGAATAGTGAATAATCCAAAAAGGAAAGTAAGGAAACTGCCTATGTACAATAGCATCTAAAAGAATAACAAGAACACTATGAAATAAGGAGGCCAAAGAGTTAAACATTGAAAACTAGAAAACATTGCTGAAATAAATTTTAAAAGTCACATAAACAGAAAAATAGTTTGTGTTCATGGATTGGGGGACTTAATAGTAAGATGATAAAGTGACTTACAGATTCAACACAATCCCCATCAAACTCCCCAACCCCCACCCCTGAAATAGGAAAATCCATCCTAAAATTCGCATGGATACAGAGTCAAAACTATTTTGAAAAAGAAAAGAAGGCTCATTCTTTCAGATCTCAAATCATATAATCATGCTTCTGTTTTTAAAATGGGGGAAAAAACATGATCAAGCGAAGGTAATCAAAATAGTGTGGTACTGGCATAAAGATAGATATGTAGACCAATGAAACTTCAGAATAGACTCCAAACAAAACCCTTGTGTATACTGTCAAATGATTTCCAGCAAGAGACAAGAGTTTCAAGGCCACTCAGTGGGGGAAAAGGACAGTCTCTTCAAGAAATAATGTTGGGGAAACTGAATATCTACTGCAAAAGAATGAGCCCAAAAGAATGCCACATGTATAGAATTAACTCACAGTGGATTAAAGGTCTACATTTAAGTTCTAAAAGTATACAAATACAGGGGAAAATCTTCATGACATTTGACTTGGCAAACATTTTTTTCATTATTTAGAGAATATTAGTTTCCATAATCAAACCCACATAGATAGGATTTTACATATTACAGTTGCATTACCCCCCTTGTACAAGTGGAAAAATAATTTTTATATTTTCAGACCAATATGCTGTTAATTTCTGTACAATGCCAACTCAACACAGCAAACTAGGATATTTTTCCCAAAGGGTAAAGATTTCTTGAATGAGACACACCAAAAGCACAGGCAACAAAAATAAATAAATGGGATTACATCAAACTTAAAAACTTTTGTGTATCAAAGTACACCATAAACAACACAGTGATAAGGGAACCCATAGGGTGGGAAAAAAATTGCAAATCATGTATCTGGTAAGGTATAAACATCTAGAATTATTATAAAGAACTCCAAAAACTCAACAAAAAAATCAAATAATGAGCAAAGGACTTGAATAAACATTTGTCCAAGATGACACAGAACTAGTCAACAAGTATATGAAAAGATGGTCAATATCATTAATCATTAGAGAAACTATCTCATACCCATTAAGATCTATTATCAAAAAGCCAGAAAACAACAAGAGTTGGCAAGGTTGTAGGGAAATTGAAATCCTTGTGTATTGATGATGGAATTATAATATGGTATAACCACTAAGGAAAATATGATAGACTTTCCTCAAAAATTAAAAATAGAAAAACCTATGATCCAGCAAACCCACTTCTGAGTATATATCTGGAAGAACTGAAAGCAGGATTTTGAAGAAATATTGGTATGCCCATGTTTATAACAGCATTTCCACAATAGTGAGGAGGGGGAAGCAAGCCAATGCCATTGATGGATGGATGGATGGACAAAATGCAGTGCTTTCCTACAATACAATACTATGCAACCTTCCTAGTGAAGGAGAGCCTGTCTCATGTTACAACATGGGTGAATCTTAAGGGCATTAAGCAAATTAAGACAGTCACAAAAAAGACAAATACTACATGATTTTACCCATACGAAGTATCTATACTAGTCAAATTCATAGAAACGGAAGCAGAATGGTGTCTAACAGTGGCTGCAGAGAGAGGAAAAGGGAAACTGTTGTTTAAAAGGTATAGAGCTTCAGTTCCCCAGGATGAAAAATTTTTGGAGATTGGTTTTACAAAAATGAGAATATCCTAATACTATTGAAATAAACATTTTAAAATGGTTAAAATGGCTAGGTGTAGTGGCACACACCTGTAATCCCAGAGACTCAGGAGCCTGAGGAGGGAGGAACTTAAGTTCAAAGTCAGCCTCAGCAACTTAGGGAAGCCCTGTCTCTAGATAAACAAACAAACAAACAAACAAATAAAAGGGCTGAGAGTGTAGCTCAGTGATCCTCAGTACAAAAAAAAAATGTTTATTTTATGTTGTGTTTCAACCACAATAAAAAGTAGCAATGTGTTGTTGGGCTTATATCATGTATAAAAGTAAAAACAACAGTAGCAAACAGAAGTGAATGTATAAATTATCAAGTTCTTATACTTTATATGTCTATTTATTATTTGAAGGTAGGCTCTGATGCCTTAGAGAGGGACGCTATAAACTAAAATCACTAAAATAACAAAAAAGGCAGCAAAAGATGCAGTGGAAGAATAAAAAGTAATTAATTCAGAAGAATGCAGGAAAAAAGGGTAACAGAAACAAAAGCCATATAGGACAAATTCAAAACAAATAGCAACATGATAGAATCAAACTTAATAACGTCAATAATCACAGTAAAAGGGAAAGTTGTAAAAGCCCACTTAAAAGGAAGAGGATATAGTAAAACATATCTGACAAAATTTAACGCCCATGAGTAAAAAATTTCTCAGCAAACTAGGAAAAGAAGTGAACTTTCTTATCCTAATGAAAGGCAAGTTCAAAAGCCTATAACAGCTGGGCGTGGTAGCACACGCCTGTAATCCCAGCAGCTCAGGAGGCCTGCAAATTCAAAGTCAGCCTCACCGGCAGGCGTTAAGCAACTCAGTGAGACTCTGCCTTTAAATAAAATACAAAATAGGGCTGGGGATGTGGCTCAGTGGTCGAGTGCCCCTGAGTTCAATCCCCTGTATCCCCCCAAACAAACAAACAAGAAGCCTGTAACAAACATTATACTTAATGAAGAAACACTAATTGGGATAAGGTAATGATGTCCACATGCATCAGTTCTATTCAATGTTACCATGCAACAAAGGCAAGAAAAAATTAAATGACATAGGTATTAGAAAGAAAGAAATAATAATGGTCTTTATTATAGATGACATAATGGTTTACAGAAAATCCTAAGCGATTTAACAAACAAACAAACAAAACAAAACAAAAAAAACAACTACTTGCTAGAAGCAATAAGTGAGTTCAGCAAGGTAACAGAAAGAAAAGAGTCAAGCTGGGTGTGGTCATGCATGGAAGCTAAGGAAGGAGGATCACAAGTTCAAGGCCAGCCTCAGCAACTTAGTGAGGTCCTAATTAACTTAATGAGACTCTGTCTCAAAATAAAAAATTAAAAAGGGCTCAGAATGTGACTCTATGATTAAGCACCCCTGGGTTCAATCCCTGGTACAAACAAAAGGAGGAGGAGAGTAGTCAATATGTAAAAATCTGCTGTACTTCTATATCTAGCAACAAATTAATTTTTGTATTTTAAAATGTTATGATAGCATAAAACATAAAATATAATATTTAGAGATAAATTTAACAAAATATAGGAAGATCTGTAAGATCATGTGTAGACACGTGAACGAAAATGAAGATCTAAATAAATGGAGAGATATACCATGTTCATGGATTGGAGCATTCAATATTGTTAAGACAGCCATCATTCTCATTTTGATCTATTGATTTATTGTAATACCAATCAATATCCAAGCAGACTTCTTATTTTGGTGGAAATTGACAAGTTGATTTAAAATTTATATGAATATGCAAATAATCCAGAATAGCCAAATCAAATTTGAAAAAATAATAAAAGTTTACTTTAGAACTATAGTAAAAGTTACAGCAATCAAGATAATATGTTGTCATCAACAAAGATAATTCAATGGGAAATAAAAGAAAGTCCTAAAAACAACTAACCCATGTGGTCAACTGATGCTCCACAAAGGCACTACTTAGTTCAGTAGGGAAAGGTGCTGGAACATTGGATATGTTGGTTACCTAATACTTGTAACAAATTGCCAAAAGCCTACTGGCTTAAGTGAAACACATTTATTATCTCTGTGTGTCAGGCACTTGGGAGTGATTTGGGTGGTGATTCAGGCTTGAGATTTTTCATGAAGTGACAATCAAGACAGTCATAGTACTGGCTATGTCTTAAGGCTTGATTGAGTCATAGGATCTGCCTCCAGGATGGCTCATTCACAGGACTGTTAGGAGGAGGCCTCATTTCTTTGCTGGCTACTGCCTGAAGGTCCCAGTTGTCAGCTGTAGTTCAGGGAGCTACACTTGCAGGTCTTCACCTCAGGGCAGTTGGCTTTCCCCAGGATGAGTGGTCCAAGGGAAAGAAGCCACCATGACTTTGATGCCTTAATCTTGGATGTCATATGCCATCATTACCACCACATTCTGTTCTCTGAATCAAGTTTTTATGTTCACTCCATACCTCAAGGAGGAAGAATCAGGCTCAATCATTTTTATTTTTATTTTTTAGGCAGTAGGGATTGAACTTAGGGGTGCTTTAGTGAGCCTCCATATTTTGAAGGGAAGAATATCACAGACTCTTTGGACAATTATAAAATGTCCACACTACATATCCATTTGGAAAAATGAACCTCTATCTCACACTACATACAAAAAATTAATTTAGAATGAATCATAGAATTATATGTAAAAGTTGAAAATAAAACTCTAGGAGGAAACATTGACCATCTCTGTGACCTTGAGATAGGCAAAGATTTCTTAGTATGCAAAAAGCACTTACTATTTAAAAACCCACTGATGTACACATCTGTGTGGACAGATCCCTCCTAAACAGTGTTGAGTGAGGAAAGCAAAGTAGCCTAATGATGCACATTGAGTTCAAGAACACTAATCACTAATATACCTAAAATGAACATTTACAAGCATATTAGAAATACAAAAGCAAGCCTGGAAAGAAAATACCACTTCACTTGTGTCCACCTCTGGAGAAGGAGAGGAATGCCACCCATGGGGAACACACCAAGGAATTTCAATTAAAGCTATAATGTTTTATAAGATCTGAAACACAACAAAATATAAACATGTGGTACATCCTGGTGATAGAAACACAGGAGTGTTCATTATTCTCTCTGGAGATTTGAAATACTTCATCATAAAAAAAAATTTTTTTTTAAAGAATCTGAGTAGAAAATTCCCTATTATTATTTGTACCAGGGGCCATATGGCTTGCAAGCTGGCTGCCTTCTTCTATAAATAAGATCATGGGTCACAGGCACATTACACTGTGCCAGCAGAGTTGAGTAGTTGTGTAAAGGACTATGTGGCCTCTAAGACCAAAATATTTACTACCTGGCCCTTTAAGAAAAAGCTTGTCAACCAGATTTATGTCATCTCCAGTCCCAATCCTTGATTTATGTACTCTATAGACCTTGACTTAATGTCTCAAACACAGCAGACTCTTGAAAATGTGCCGGTGCTGATAGTGCACCTTGGTTAGTTTGTTCATAAAATTAGTTGAGCTCCTAATAAATACCAGGAAACAGTAAGCACTGATATCATACACGTACACACATATGTAGATGTGTGTGTACCTGTGTGTGTGTGTGTGTGTGTGTATATATATATATATACATATACATATATACACATACATATACATATATGTGTGTGTGTGTGTGTGTGTGTGTGTGTGTGTGTATGTCTTGTCAAGGAGCCAGAGTTGGTGCCTGGGTTCCTGCAATCCAAGTTGCCTCAGGTGTAATACAGTGGGACTTTACTGTGTCACTTCCCACTAGAGGGCAGCCTGAGGCTTGTCCATAATGGCAGTAGAATCTGTTACCCTCAAAAGTGCCACCAGTGAAGTGCTATTCTAAAAGACAAGAGACCAACCTAAGATTTGCATTTCTTCTCTCCAGATTATTGTTAACAAAATTATACAAAATGAGTCAAGTTTGTGTTTGGAACTCCTAGCCCATTTCTTTCCCCTTCCTACCCTTTTCCCTGTAGAGGTGCAGTGAACCATTAGAGGCACCAGCTTTAAGTTAAAAACATGGTGGAGGGCTGGGGATGCAGCTCAGTTGTTGAGCGCCTGCCTACAATGTGTGCAGTCCTGGGTTCCATCACCAGTACCTCCCAAAGGGAAAAATGTGGCAGAAACAAACAGGGGTGTCTCTCATCAATAGATCTGTGGAAAGGGGCATTCCTGGAGAGAGGTGGGTCAAGCTGGTAGGCACAGAATTTTAGGCCAGGGGTGACCTGGAAGAAGAAACAGGTTTATGCTTGCTTGCATATGGACACCTGTCACCCAAATTAAAAGAGAAGAAAACACACTGTTTCCACTAATTTGCTATTCACTGTGCACCTACTATCTACTTTGTGCCTCACAGGGTGTGGCAATACACCACAAGACACAATATCTGCCCTTCAGGAACATACCATTAATAGGGAAGCCAGATATTAAATAAGTAGGTAGAAGAGTACTGAATGTTACAGAGAAGTAAAGGTTGTTTCAGTTACTAATTTAACAAGAAACCAATCTGAAAACTCAGTGGCCTAAAACAACCATTTTATTACTTTCAGGGATTCTATGACTGCAATAGAACTGGCTTGTTTCTGCTCTACAGTTTCTGGGCCTCTTGGGGGAAGACTCAGAGGCTAGGAGCAATTGATGGCCGGGACTATCATTTAGAGGCCTTCTGAGTCACATAACTAGTAGTTGATGCTGTTTGTCAACCAGAACCTCAGCTGAGCTGTACACATACCCCTGGCCTCTCCATGAGTCTCTCTATCTCGGCTTGCTGGCTTAGTTCCAAGAGCAAGCATTCCCACAGGAAAAGGTGGCATCACTTTTTAATGATCCAGACTAGGAATCCCTTAACATTGTTTCTGTCCTACTTTACTGGTCAGGAAAATCACAAAGATCTGTACAGATTTAAGGAGAAGAGAAAGATATTCTACCATGCAGTGAAAGAGGTGTCAAAGTCATGTGTCAAAACCATGTGGCCACCTTCAGAAAATACAGTGTACCACAGGCTGTCATGATAGCACAGGACAGGGGATTTAACTTGGGCCTCTGGGTGGAGGTGAAATCTTCAGCTAAGGGGCCAGAGTCTAAAAGAGATGGGAAGAGCTTCAAGTACAGCACCAATAGGCTAAGGGGTAGACCCAAATAGGCTGGCATTTGCATGATGTGTTTCAGGTGACAAAAACACACAGGGCCAGGAGATGTGATGAGGGGAGTGGGAAGATGCCACATGCTCTGGGCCTCTGTGCTGGGCCACTAGGAACAGCAGCAGCCCCCAGTAGCCAGTGTTACAGCCAACTTCCCAACTGGTAAAGGTGGGGAAAAGTTATAGGGTGTAGGTGCCACCTGCTCCTGTGACCCCAGCATAGAAGAAGAAACTGAATCTGCCCAATCGAATTCAGATAAAGCAAGGGAAGCCTGGAGAAAAGGACTGGGCCACAGCTCCCCTGCTCTGCCTGCTCCCTGGAGATGCCCAACAGGCTGGGTGAAGAGAGACTGCGTGCCGCAGCCTGGCTGGGCACAATCAGGAGCCACTTGTCAAAAGAAACTAACTTTATTTTTAGAACCACACACGCCAAACAAAACAGCCTCTCAGGAAAAACCCTCAGAGCCTCAACTGCCACCACCGGCTTTCCACAAGCCTCTCTCTCCCACACAAGCTTCTCTCCACCTCCCACAATCCTCCTGCTCTTGAGGCCCATTGGCTGGGTCACGTGGGCGGAGCCAAAAAAGTCCCCCAATGAGCAGCTCCGTGGTCTGAAAGGGCAGGGAAACAGCCCAATGAGCATCACCGCAGAGGAGCCAATCAGCTAGATGTTGCTGGGGCCGCTGTGAGCCAATCATCAGCTGGCAGCTGGAAGTTTGCTGGGGCCCCTTCGGCTGTGGCTCTCAACAACTGCGCAAGGCACCGGGCAGGCAGGGAGGCCCAGCAGTGCATGGCAGAGCACCAAAGATGCTCAATAGGGGCCTGCCACCCTGTGCTGCTGTCCATCTATGGGCGAGTGGATTTTCCCATTTGATCCCTTGGATTAAATGTATCCGGAGTGGCTGGTTCTGACCCAAGGTTCAGATCTAAGAGGTTTGTCATTAAAAACCAATAGTGAGGATCCGTGTGCAGGTGTAGACATAGCACATCAGACCAAACCGTAAACACAACGACACTGGAGAGTCAAGGGCAGATAAGCCACGGAGGCCCTTGCCAATTAGGGCTGGCTCACGGCTCCTCCAGGCAGACACCTTCAGTCCCTGCAGACATGGCACTGGCTGTGGACACTGAGCTTCCCGCCACACTTATTCATGACTCATGGTCATGGTTTTTGTCTGCACGTCTATCTGCAGGCCCTGGCGCGCACTGGGAAGTGCTCTGGGAAGAGGCGAGTGCTGTGGAATACAGCACACACCTCAGAGAGCCCCAGACTAGACAGAGCTTATTTGGATATAATTAATATCATCTGTACAAGGTAGAGTGGGGACACCAGGGTGAGAGTGGTCATGTGTTTAGGACTGGGATGGTTCCCAGAGGCAGTGACAAGTAGGCTGTCTTAAAGGTAAGTAGGTGAATGAAGGATGAGGAAGAAGAGTTGATCTTCAAATGAAGCTACCAGGAATAAGGCTTCCTGGCAACAGGGGACGTCAACAAGACAGCATGCGTCATCTTTTACCAGAGGCTGAGGCTAGGTCAAAATTGAGGGCTACCCATCACCACTGTGCAAAAAGGGCTCATTCTGTGCCAGAGGCCCTTCCACAAGCTGAACTTACATCAGTCTATTTACTCCTCCCAATAATCCTACTCCAAGTCCAGCAGAAAGTGAAAAGGTTGAGGCTGGTCACATGGGGGAGGCCCACAGAAAAGACAAAATAAGGAAGACCTGGGGAGGTCTCGTGAGCTGGCATACAAGGGCCATAGAGCTAAAGAGCAGGGTTCCATCCCCAGCACTGCAGAAAACAAACACGCTTGAAAGGTAGAGCAAAGGAATGACAGAGTGGTGAGTTCTTCGGGTGGTTTGGTGGTTTATTTTCCTTCCTTTGTACCCAGACTTATGGTCAGAACAGTCTACAAGCAGGAAATACCCATTAAGCTCTACTACTGAGCTACACCTATTTCAAATGTTCCAGTGGGAGTTTTAGTTTTAGCCAATTGACTGTCAGAAGGGCAGCTCTGTAGGATGGCATCCTTGCCTATACCCACCCTACTCTGGAAAGCACTATGAAAGAAACAGTATCATTCTCCCATTCCCAGGAGCAACAAAAACTGGAAAACCCTACAGACCCTCCCCAAAGCAGAGGTGGCACCTCTATCTTCCCCACCAGGCATTGGGAGGCTGTGGGCAGGAGCCCTGTTGACTAGCTGCAACTGGTACTTAATTGTACAGTAGTGAAAGGGAGCACCATCCTCTTCAGAGAAAGAATGGGGCACTGGAAGGAGTGTCTGGGGTGGTAGAAATCTTCCAGAGTGAGGTGTAGAGGGTGGTGACTGCATGATACTGTGAATATACTAAATAAAAAACATTGAAACGTGTATTAAAGTGGTTATTCGAGTCAAGCATGGTGGCATGCAGCTGTAATCCCAGTGACTTGGGAGGCGGAGGCAGAAGGATTCCAAGTTAAAGTTAAGATCTGCCCTAGCAACTTAGCAAGATCCTGTCTCAAAATTGGAAAAAAAAAAAAAAAAAAGAGGGGGGAGGGTTGGAATACAGCTCAGTGGTAACATGCTCTAGGTTCATTCCCCAGTACCAAAAAAAAAAAAAAAAAAAAAAAGTAAATAAAATGGTTACATGGTCTTGATCTCAATTTTGTAAAACACATGTCCAAATCTGTGGGATGCAGCTAAGCAGTGCTTATAGGAAAATTTATAGCACTAAATGTTTACATTAGAGAAGAATCAAGAACTCAAACTATGCTTTCATTTTTAAGAAACTGTAAAAGAGCAGGAAGAAGGAAAATATATTTTAAAAAAAGTGAGAGCAGAGATTAATGAAATTAAAAACAAAAATAGAATAAAAAGAAACCAAAAGTTGGTTCTTTGGAAAAATCAATAAAAATGAGGATTCCAATGGTACCTGTTTGCAATACCAGCAAATTAGGAGGCTGAGACAGGAGGATTGCAAATTTGAGACCAGCCCAGGCAACTTTGCCAGACCATGTCTCAAAAAATAAAAAAGGACTGGGGATATGGCTCAATGGCAAAGTGCCCCTGGATTTAATCCCCATTTAGAAAAAAAAAAGATGCAAATTACCATAATCAGGAGTAAAAGAGAAGCTATCTCCACAGATCCCATATCTATTTAATAATAAAATACCGCAAACCAAAAATTTGGGTGCACAGTTTCCATTTCATTTTTTATAGGTCAGTTTTGGCTCAGAAATTAAGTGACTCACTCAAAATGACAGTCATAGTCAGTGATGAAGCAGCATCTGGGACCTTAGGTCCATTTATTATTCCCAATTCTAGAATCATTTCACTATGCTTATGAGCCTCAAATACCACCTAACGATTAGCTCAGAAGCACCTAGTGAGCTTTTAAAAGATAGTTTCAGGGTCCAAACCCTGAGATTCTGACTCAGTATGTTTTGGGGTGATGAATATTATAATATTCTGAAAACACTGAAAGCTGGTCAGATAGTTCTCACTTGGTTAGTTTAGGAAATGCTGCACCCCACATTACCAACTTCACCATGACAACTGTAGATATGAGAATAAAAATTTGGTGCTCAAAAATAGAAGGAAAAATTGGTGCTCAAATATAACAGTTTTTTATTGCTGTGACAAAATACCTGACATAAACAAAAGGAGGAACGACTAATTTGGGCTCACAGCTTCTGAGGTTTCAGTCCATGGTCTCTTAGCCCTGTAACTTTGGGCCTTTTGCAAGCAGAACATCAAGAAGGGGAACACGTGGTACAGCAGAGCTGCTCACCTCATGATGGCCAGGAAGCAAAGAGAAGGTGGGAGGAGCCAGGGACAACATACACCTTCAGGGACATGGCCCACTGACCTGACTTCCTCCAAGCAGGCCCCACCATCTACAGTGTCCACCACCTCCCAACAGTCATTCAATTATGAACCTACTGATGGACTGATCCACTGATAAAACCAAAATCCTTATGACCTAAACATTTCCCAAAAGTCCCGCCTCTGAACATGTCTGCATTGGGGTAACACATGCTCCTTTGGGCAACATTTCATATTCAAACCATAAAAAGTATGTTTTAATTTAATATAAAAAGAAATCACTGTGTGGTGGCAGTTGCCATTTTTTCACTTTAGTCATACACACACATATTTATTCATCAACTACTTACTGGCTATGACTCTGGGCCAAGTAAGGGGGATATAGTCATAAGCATCATAAAGTCCCTACCTAGTGCAATCAACACTCACTGAGTATTTACCAGTACAAGGAACTATGCCAGGATCTGTCAGAGACAGAATCAATCAATTGGAGTCCCTCCTCTCAAAGAACTTACTCTCTACAGGAGGCGACAAACTGGATTCACAAACACAGCACAGAGTCCCCTCCAAGGTGACTTCATCCAGTTTCATTGCTCTAAATATTATCTCCAATAGGCTCTGGAATTCATATCTATCTTCAATGCCAATCTCTTCCTCAAAGTCTAAGCCACATGTTCAACTACCAACTTGAGGTTTTATCTAACAAATGCCTTGAACTCACCATGTCCAAAACAAAATTCCCAAATTTCCATTCTCCTACCAAATTGGTTCCTTATGAACCAAATGATTCCTTCCCCATCTCAAGAGATGGCAACTCCATTTTTAGAGCTGATCCATCAAAAAATCCTGGAGCCATCTGTGACCCCTCTTTCTCTTACATGCTACGTACAAGCTGTCTACAAATCTCAGGTCTGCTTTCAAAACACACCCTGCCTGTGAGGACTGCTATCTACTTCTACCTCTTCCAATCAAAACACTGGCTTTTCTTGCCTGGAGCATTACCTCACACTAGTCCTGTCTTCTATGGACGATTGTCAACATCATAGCCAGCATGTTTTTAAAAACACTGTCAGTTCTTGTTAGTTCTGTTTACCTTGCTAAGATCCCCATCTTAGAGTATAAGACAGACCTTGCGGTCCCCTCTGGAACTTTCTCCTCTTTCCCTGGACTACTCTGCTCCAGCCCTGCCGGCTCTCTTGCTGTTTTAAACACACTGTGCACATTCCTACCTGGAATGTTCTTACTTTGAAAGCAAGCAGTTCACTTTCACCCTCAATAAGCCTCATTTACTTTTTTACTGAACTTAGGCCCTGTGCTCATGTATCTTACCAGTGAGGTCTTCTCTGACTTCATAAGGAAAAAAATTTTTTCTTACTTCCAAGGCACTCCTTTTTCTCCCATAGTAACAGTCACCATTTCACACACACACACACACACACACACACACACACATTTTTCTGGTAAAGTGTAAACGCCATTAAAGTTCTTCAGTTTACTGCTTACTGCTTTATTCACAGCACATCAGTGCCAGGCACGCATGCAGCTGGTGATCAGTAAATATCTTTTGAATGAAACTGGTAGGATCTGGTGGAAATATGGAAGAAATACTTTGTGGGATCAGTACATGGTGGGAGTTAAGGCACCAAATAGATCAGGTTAAACCACTTACTACAATGGTTTTCAAACATTTTTCAAAGAGAAGCACAATACTCAAATATCGACAAGGGTCTGGAAAGCCAGAAATCCCCAATTCAGTTTGAGCTCATGAAGCATCTCAAAGGCCAACCTGAAAGCCACAAATCTATAGGGCTTGGATCCCAGTCTGATATTAGTCTTCTAGTCTGACTATAACTAAAAGCTGCTGAAAGTTTTTGAGGGGATAAATGACGTATTTAGATCTATGCTCTATGAAGATAAGCCTCTTATGAATGGGTAGACCGGGGATGTGGTTTAGTGGTCAAGTGCTATGCCTAGCATGCAGGAGGCCCTGGGTTCAATTCCCAGCACCACCCATCCACACAAAGGGTAGACTGAATGATAGCAGGCAGGACTGAAGCGGAGAATGCTGCTATAGGCAAGTTAGTAAGACACAGATGGCGAGCCAGTGAGGGAGGCGTGAGATAGCAGGATGATGGAGAGACCTGCAGTACAGGATCTGGCACTTCTCAGAATGATGTGGCTGAAGAGGTGGTTAAGAGTCAAATCTGTGAGCCTCAGGCCTTAGGGACCAGTGAATTTGGCCAGGCAGCACCCGAGGAGGAAAGCCTCACACAAAGCCAATACTGGGTTTAGACAGAGTCTGGGGAATGAATGAGAGTCCATAAAGCTGTTCCTTGAACTCTAAAGACACGTCCTTTAGACAAGAGCTTCTAGAAGCCATCAAACCAGACGTGGTAGCGGAGGAGATGCTGTTGATGATCAAGATCCTTTCAAAGTGTGTCACGTACAGAAACGGAGCCCTGGGGAACAGAGACGCGGCGCTGAGTTAAGAAAGCAGAAACCACGGCAGGGGGCCTGGGCAGAGCTGAAAGTGTCATCGAGGATTGGCATCCTGGGACCCAAGGGACCCAGGGCACAGGAACCAGGAGCCACCGCGGGGCCACGCCCACTTCGCCCCCACTTCGGCCTCTGCATTGGGACGTACTTCCTCACAAAGCCCAGGCGCTTGGCTCTGGCGTCCACCTAGGGCCTGCGTCGACGGCTGACCGCCTGCGAGGGTCGAACCCGGGGACGGCGAGGTCGAGACAGCTAGGGCACGACACCCACTTACCCGAGCGTGCCCGTGCGGGCTGGCCCCGAGGGCGGCGGCGTGGCCGCGGTGACAGCCACAGCAACAGTGTAGCCAGGTGCCTGCCGCCCCAAAGGCCCCGACTTGAGCCTGTCCGGACCGCGAGGGCCGGCCCCAGCCTCCCAGGCCACTGAAGCCTAAGGCTCCGTCTGGCGCGAAGGACGCGGGCAGGCGGAAGCCTCGTGGTCCCAACAGGCACTGCGTGCGACTGACGTCACTGCGGGCAACTCTCGCGAGAGGGGCTGAAGCGGCCAGTTGCCGGGCAACGAGGCCAGTCAACTCTCAGCTCCCAGCAGCGGCTCTGAGGTCCACGGACTGGAAGAGCTGCACGTGGTTTGGGCGCTTCACCTCCGACTGGAGGACCAATCCAACTGCTGTCCTCTACGGGAAGGGGATTTATTTCTGTCCCAAGCAGCCCCCCCCCCCCCAGCGTAGTGAGTTCCTGCAAAGTTTCGTTTCTTTAACACTCCAGTTCCGCTCAGATTGGACCCCGACAGGTGTCAGGCTGGGGAGGGCTTCCAGGAACAGAGTTCACGCGCACTTGGAAGTGTCACACGGTGGGTTGTTTTCCTTCGTGTTCTTTGAACATTATTCCCATCGTTATAAAGAGTGACTGAAAAACTGCACATTTACATTGAAGCCAACTCCAGCTGGCTTTTTTCTTCTTCTCCCACCCCGCTTTTAACCAAAAGCATGCATTTGTTAAGGGATCGTAGCATGGCTCTTTGCTTTCCACCAGCACTGTTTGGAATATCTGTAGCAGAACTAGAGAAAAATACCTGGCCTACCCAGGTGTGGTGGCCACGCCTATAATCCCAGCAATTTGAGAGACTGAGGCAGGAGGATCACAAATTCGAGGCTAGTCTGCAATTTAGCGAGACCCAGTGTCAAAATAAAAAGGATTGGAGCCGAGCGCTGCGGCCCTGGCCTATAATTCCGGGGCTTGAGAGGCTGAGGCAGGAGAATCGCGATTTCAAAGCCAGCCTCAGCCAAAGGGAGGCGCTAAGCAACTCAGTGTGACCTCTTCTCTAAATAAAACACAAAATAGGGCTGGGGATGTGGCTCAGGGGTCGAGTGCCCCTTAATTCAATCCCGGAACTTCCCCCACAAAAAGAGTGGGGATGTACATCAGTGGCACCCCTGGATTCAATCCCTCAAAGGGAGAAGGAGGAAAAGGAAGAGGAGAAGGAAAAGGAAGGAGAGAGAAAAGAAAAAAAAAAAAAAAAACGTTGGGGAGATTTCCCCCGGCCTGCCCACAATCATCTGTCCCAGGTCTGGCCAAAATCTTTTTTTTTTTTAGTTTATTTTTTAGTTTTCGGTGGACACAACAATATCTTCGTTTGTATGTGGTACTGAGGATCGAACCTGGGCTGCACGAATGCCAGGCGAGTGCGCTACTGCCTGAGCCACATCCCCAGCCCTGGCCCAAATCTTACAACAAAACCAGTTCTACTAGTCTGAGCATTAAAGAAGAGCATTTAGAGTGGGTTTCTAACTCTGAAATTTCTCTCTTCTACTGCAAGATAATCATGTCACCTCTCCTGCATCTTCATTTTATTGGGAATAGTTCATATTCCTCCAATTCTCCTTCTGACAAGAGATTCTGTAGTTGAACAGATTCTACTCGGGCTCATCTGAAGTCACACAAATTGATTTTGGAAAAGTCCTGTGAAGAGGTCAGTTCTGGTATCTGATCACCTTTAATATCTAAATGGAGAGGTATTTCCCATTTCTCATCTTCCACCATCCCTCCGATCCCCCGCCCGGAAGATGTCTGATGCCCTGGCCTGCCTTCCGCAAGAGTCTTGTTGGGTTGGTTTCAAGCAAAAATTCCCCTCACCCCTGAGGTTTTCTATTAGTAATTTCCCATCTATGGACTCCTCATTCCGTTCCTTAGCTATCAAGTTCTCCGTGCCTGTGCTGTATTTGAAGTCGAGCCCAATCTTTCTCTCTTTCTCTCTTCTGCACTAATGCCCCATCATAGTGGTTGCTCTACTATTGTGAATAAAGTCTTCCTTGAAATGTCCTCCTTACCATATTTAATTATAATCCTTGACACTTTAAAATGCATTTTCCCTCTTCTCTCCAGTTCCAAAGCCCAGCAGCTCTCTGGGCTTCCCTTCAGTCCCCAAATGGGCTTGGATCATAGGACCACTCATCTCCATACTCACGCTGGTGATTTTTCACTCTGCTCTTTTTGCCCATCTCCACCCCCTGCTAAACCAGGCTGTGTTTTCTCCAGTCCAGCTTCAGATTTTCCAAAGAGCAGGTGAAAGGAACTGCATTCTCTCTCCATGTGCTTTAATGGAACTGTGGTCCTGGTGTGGACTGGAAATTCTGGTATACATCCTTGTGACCTACAGATTTCCCCCCAAACTTCCTATAGCCAGTGCTGTTGTTCGAATGTGTTTGGTCTCTGGCAAAACTCATGTTGAAATTTGATTGACAAGAGAGTAGTGTTGGAGGTGGGGCTTTAAGAGGGATGGATGCCTTACTTTTTCTTTTTTTGAGTGGGGGGGGTGGTGGAAGGTAAGTGACCACAACACTCGGAGTGATCAAGAGATCTTTATTGCAGCAGTGCAAAAGAGGAGAAAAAGAGAAAGGGAGAGAGGGGGGGGTGCCTGGCAGGAGGGAGTTTTTATAGCCCAAATCTAATGGGGTCTCTGGGTCTGCAAGCTGCCTTGTTGGCGTACAGTGATTGGGTCATACAGTAGTGTCATCTTCCGCCTTCAGGCAGAGGGACAGGGGTCAGATGTAGGTTTCTGTCGCACCAGACCTGTGGGGGTCGAGTGCTCAGCCTTGAGTGAGGTTGAGTGTTCAGATTTGATGCAAACAGGTGATAAAGGACCAGACAGAGAGGGGTTTGAGTACATGGGTTATCCTGCAGCTGACATTCGTTCAGCCTGCCCTGCAGACAACTTAGTTCAACCTTCCTGCACCTAACAGGGGATTACCATGGATTGAACTCAAGGGACACTCGACCACTGAGCCACATCCTCAGCTCTATTTTGTATTTTATTTAGAGACAGGGTCTCACTGAGTTGCTTAGTGCCTCCCTTTTGCTGAGGCTGACTTTGAACTCACAATCCTCCTGTCTCAGCCTCCTGAGCCGCTGGGATTACAGGCATGCACCACCGCGCCCAGCCTCTGATGTCTTTCTTGACAGACTAGATTAATTTACTTGGGAATGGAAGAGTTCTCACAAGACGAGGTTATTATAATAAATATAATGTAAATATAACATTTCTTTTGTGGCATTTCCCCCAACCTGGCATATCCTCTTGCTTAACTTGGTGAAGTCAGATCTATCCTTTTAGGATTAGGGACAGTTCCAAAGCAGCCCTTCCTGATGTTCCATCTGGGAATGATCCCAACATTCCTGCAGCATCCCCTTGTCCCATTCAGTCGGAACAGCACTTCTTGACGCGTTCCGCTCCCCTCAACACTGTTTCCCCTTGGTTTCCAAATCCCCCACTCTCCTGATGTCCCCCTGCCTCTCAAGCTGTCCTCTCTAAGGCTCCTGGTGCACATAGCCACCTGTCTTTGGTTTTTTTAACACTGAAACTCCTCCAGGCTCCCTTCTGGACCTTCTTCCTACCCGCCCTTTTTTTTCCGGCTGTGGTTCCAGACCATTAAATGCCATCCCTCTGACCTCTCTTATCATCCAGGGGCCCACTTAGGATCTTCACACAGATGCCTCAGAGGGCATCTCACTGAGACCTGATCCCTGTGCAGCCTGGCCCCCTTGCAGCATCCCTCCAGTGGACGGCACTACCGGCTCCACATGCCAGAAACCTGGGAGCCCTCCCCGGAAGCTCCTCTCCTGCGCTCCTCAACCTGAACAGACTCCTGCCTTGATCTTCCATGTGTCTTCATGGCCTCTCCCCATCTTGTCTCACCTCCCAGCATCCTCAGCCTGGACTATTCCAACAGCGCCTTCCTGGATTGCCCATCTACTCATGCTCTAGTTGGGGTTGTCCTCCATGCTGCATCTAGAATGATCTTCTCAAAATGCAAATCGCATGGAGCTAGACAAGGGTGGCGCCTGCCTGTAATCCCAGCTACTCAGGAGGCCAAAGCAGGAGGATCACAAGTTCAAGGCCAGCCTGGGCAACTCAGTGAGATCCTGTGTCAAAATATATATTTTTTAAAGGGACCTGAGGATGTAGCTCAGTGGTAGAGAAATCACCTAGCATGCATGAGGCCCTGGGTTTAATTCCCAGTACCACAAAATAAATAAAATAAATAAGCAAATCTCATATTGTCATCTCTTTTACTTAAAGTCTACCAGCCATTTTCCATTGTCTAAATGATCAACTGCTTCTTTTCCAGATTAATTTTCTACCCTTCTGGCCTCCAGCTAATTGCTCTAGCATCCTGCCACAGAACCTTTGCACATGCAACTCCTACTGGGAGCGAGCTTTCCCTCCTTCCTCCTTCCAGGCTCTAGGAGCTTGCTACCACTATCCTTATTGCTTACTTCAGGGTAGTGTTGCCCTTTTTGCGGTTATTGGATCATGTTGTTTGTTTCTCTCAATAGCCTGTGAGCTCAGGCAGAGCAGAGCAAGGCAAATGAGAATACAGCATAAAAGAGAATTCACTCAGACCCAAGGACTACCACGCGTCGGGTGCCGTATGTTGGGTTGGAGACTGAAGAAGGCCAAGAGGAACAGGATTAAAACAGGAAAGTCAGTAGAATGAATCAGACAGAACTTTCCTATGTTCATATATGAAATGTCACAATATATCCTGCTGTCATGTATACATATCTATAAAGAAAAGCAACAAAAACCTCAAAGGCTTTCTTCTCTCACAGCTGTTCTCAGCAGCCTGGGCCCTATGCCTTGACTCCACCTTCTTCTGGGCTCCTCTTCCACCTGCCAATCTCCACCGTCTGTTCCTTTCCACTTTCGCAGCACCCCAAGTCCCCTGGCAACTTTGACCGCTGCCTGTATAATGGCACACCAGCCATCACTCAGTGGCTGATCTCACAATTTCTTCTAAGAATCTTCTGCTGGACTGAGTGACCAGCTGGCCAAGCTACCCTCCTGGAGCTGTGGTGTCCCCTTGGGCATGAGTTCCAGCCTCTAGGACACCAGATCAAGGCCATGTGCGGGTGGGGGAGGGTCCCTGGCTGGAGAGCACCTGAAGGGGATAAAGGCTCTGCCTGGGCAGTCCCGCTGGCCCAGGCCACACCCAGGTCTTGAAGGGGACTGAGTCAATTTCAGTGAAGCCACTTTGAAGCATGGGGCTCCCCCAGGCAGCCCTGACGCCTGGCTTTCTGGAACCCTGAGCTTCACACACGAGCTCTGGGGGTGACATGCAGGACTTCTGTGACCAAGACTTGTCCATCAGGTCAGAGCTGCTTCAGATGGGGCAGGCTGATCTTGGCACTCTGTGTCAAGGGGTGGAGAAGCCCAGCTGTGGGTCAGAGTCCCCATCTCCCAAGTTTATCTGGACCATCTTCCCCTGAGCAGTTCCCACACGTTCTCCTTTTCCTGGTTCTCTGGGCTCCTCAACTATGGATTCTCCTCCAGCCACCAACCCGATTCCCCCCTACTCGTCTCCTTGGGTCCACACTGGCAGAACTGTGCTGCAGCCTAGCCCCATCATTAGCTTCTCTGCAAATCTTCTGATGGCTGCGACTGGCTTGCTCACTGTCCCTTCTCCATTGGCAGCTTCTGTCCCTCAACTAAATTAGTCACATCCTATCATTTTTTTTTTCTTTTTTGGTGCTGGGGATTGAACTCTGGGGCTCTTTACCACTTAGCTATATCCCCAGCCCTTTTCTTTCTTTTTGTACCAGGGATTGAACCCAGAGGTGCTTAACCACTGAGCCACACATCCCCAGCCCTTTTTATAGGATCTTGCTAAATTGCTGAGACTGGCTTTTGAACTTGCAATTCTTCTGCCTCAGCCTCCTGAGCTGCTGGGATTACAGGCGTGCCTTACCATGCCTGGCTGGACATTTCCATTTTGAGACAGGGTCTCACTAAGTTCCCCAAACTGGCCTTGAACTCACAATCCTCCTGCCTTAGCCTCTGAATGGCTAGAATTGTGTGCGCCATAATGCCCAGCTATATCCAATCTTTTTTTTTTTTTTTTTATGCTAGGGATTGAACCCAGGTACCTTTTTTTGTATTTTATTTAGAGACAGGGTCTCAGAGTTTCTTAAGGCCATGCTAAGTGGCTGAGGCATGATCTTCCTGCCTTAGCCTCCTGAGCAGCTGGGATTATAGGTGTGTACCATCACACATGGTGGTCACATCCAATCTTAGCATTTCTAGGTCTGGGAGGGAGCAGACAAAGCCTGAGCCTTCAGATTTTAGGCAGAGACCTGGCCTTCCAAATCACCATTTGCCCCCTTTGGCCCTTTCCATTTGTGCCTTCCACAGATTCATGTACAGAGGATGGAACATGTTTAAGAAGCTGAAACACATGTTTCTAAGCCATATTCCCAAAGATGCAGAGCTAAGTGGATCCCACAGACCTTGGGACAGGCTTTTCACTGAAGCCTAGACCTCAGGGCCACTTGGCCAGTTATCACCAGTATTCTCCATTGCCAGGCTGAAATATTTATTTGAAAAATTGAAAACACAGATGCAATGTATTATACAAAGAAAGTTCTTAATACCATAATAAAAGTATTGTTGGAAGGAAACAAAAGCCAGTGGCTACCTGCCCTGGGAAGGTAGGCACTCAGTGAAAAATGAAATTTATTTATAGGGACTACTCTAATGGAGAACTGGGGAAGAGGTTAAAAACAGAAGAAAACCAGACCCAACCCCATCCCTGCAAACCTAAAGGTTAAGTTTGTTATAAGTTTGAGACATTTGTGTTATCACCAAGATTTAACCAAACCCCCTCGGTTTGTCCCTGTTAGTGGTAATCAGCTTTAGGGCTTTCAAACCTGAGGTAGTTGAGGGTCACCTGAAAGACATGTCTGGAAAGATCTACTCTCAGAATTGGATCCAATGGCATCTAACCCATTATTTCCCATTGCTTTGGCTCCTGGGGGCACAAGAGAGGCAGTGCCACCATTGTGTGTCACTGGTCCTGGGAGATGAAGGAAAGAGCAGCTGATGGCGCTTTGGTTTGCTGCACTGGTGGCCGGCAGGCTCCATAGGTGGATCCCTATGCTACAGAAAGTCCGGTCTCTGCAGGACCAAGATGGCAGAGAGAAGGCAAAGCCACTCTGGTTGGAAGGCCCATGTTGGGAAGGCTTTCCTTGGCAGGATTTCCAGAGACGTGGAAAGGCGGTAGTTAGCAAGACACTTACCAGCTGTTAAAAACCAGGATGAAATGGAGCCAGGAGACCCCTCTATGCTAAGGAGCCAACCAGGAAGTGAGAACTTCCCAGGCTCCAGCTGAGAACCCCCCTTCCTCAGGGGCCAGAGGCCAAAGCAAACCAGCCTGACCAAAATGACATGTACTTATGAGCCCGTTATAAACCTTGGTGTCTGATTTGGTAGCGGAAACAACTCTAAGAGAGGACGCTCTGGACCGTTTGGTTCTTCCAGCCCCTGGGACTTGTATTCAAGGTGGGATCTTAGGGATACTGCTGTGGGCAGCAGAATCAGCATGTCATCTAAATTATTACCTAACTTTGTGCTCGGATGTCAAATAATCCCAAGAAAGCAGGTCTTTTCTTTCTGTTGATTATGTACACGAATATGCTAACTCTAAAGGTATTAGAGGACTGAATTACAAAATTAGATACCAGGTGCAGGTGTGCGCGTTAACTGCTGTCCAATCCTAAGCCATCACTGTGCGGCTGCCTGCGTGTGGGGACCATCTGCATTCACCCATGATACTTCAGCTACTAAGAAGGTCAGGAACTCATTGAAGAGGCTGTGAGGTTCATTTCCAGCTTTGAGATGGAATTTTTGTTTTCATCCAAGGTATTTCCCACCCACTCCTTTTTAGAAGAGCCAGACAGACAATTTGATTTGGGCTTGAGGATGGCACAATTTCTCATCTGAGCTATTATAAAAGGGATTAAGTGACATCTGATAGGTGGTGACACTGGGTCAGCCTGTGCTCTGGGGCGAGTGCCGTCTTGACTGTTTTATTACTTGGGCTGACTGAGCTCAGGAGGGTTTTTAAAATGACTGTTTTTAGAGCAAGTGTTATTTTAGGAAATTTTAATCTGTTCTGATATGCATATCGGAACAGATTAATTTGGGACATGTGGGTGTGCATGATGTAGACCACAAAAGCGAGGACTTGGTCCACCACCTCTGGAAAGGCTGACCCACACTGGGAACGCACCAATCAGCTTGACTGGCACAAGTGGGCCAGGGCACTGCACGCGGCGCCTTCTGAGTCTTGGGATGGAGAAACATTTCGCACAGAGAGGCACTGAACCCAGGACGGCCCAGATGCTGCCACAGACGCCTCCTTAGCCCAGCACAGAGGCTGCACGCCTGAGAACGGTCATCAGAGTTCCTGGGGGACAATTTTTAGAGTGTCCCATTTAGAAAATGCAAGGAGAGGGCATGGGGGGTGGGTGGGAAGGAAAAGGGGGTTGATTCACAGTGATCAAACAGAAGTCTCACAACCCGTCATGTGGCCGACTTCCTGACACCTCTGGGGGCAGGTCCGAGGAAGCGCCTGCTGGCGACCACCTATGAGCTGCTACAGATAAGCAAGGAAGACGCCGTTGTTTCCAAGATCAGAAGGTCACTTAATGCTGGGTTCATCGGGAGTGGAAAAGTGCTGTGAGGCTGTCCATCTCTAGGCGGCTGTGCCCTCTGTCCAGGTCCTGTCACAGGGCAGCGAGGGCTGGGAACGTGTAGCTGGAAGAAGCCAGAGCCAGTGGTCCCCCTTTCTCCAGGTCCCTGCTCCGAATGCTCTGAGGAACCTGCTTGCTTTGGGATCCAAGCCAGGAACAGCCCAGGGATGGTCCCTTGCCCTGTGGGTGATCTCTGAAGACAGACAGGTGTTGAGGGCAGCAGATAAGCCTCGCCTCAGCCACACTGGCGACTGCGATTGCTCCAAGCATCTCTTTGTGGACCGCTGCTGCATAAAGGAGGTTAGTAATAAATACGAAGGGTCCTTTCCTGATGGGAGCAAGTGGAGGTCTGATCTTCCAGATGTCGATCAGGTAGCACATGGAACTCTCTTCTTCAGGTTCAAGAGGATGCCCAGGCAGGATGCTGAAGGAAGGAACTGGAAACCCTCCTGCACTCCCCCGGGGCCCTGCCTGGTCTCCCGGAGGTGGCCTGCCTGCCACGGCATGGCACAGGCCATCCTCTCTAGGGAAGTAGTGTTGCTAGCACACCAGCTCCATTCAAGCATGTGATCAGGTGTGTGAGCCCCTTCAGGGAGCTCCCAGGAAGGGCGTCCTGGAGCCCTGTTGCCTGCGAAGGTGGACAGAGGTGCTCGGCTGGCCTCCAGCCTTAGGGAGGAAAGGCACTCGCTCTGCTTCCGCCTCCTGAGGAGAGCTGTGGCCCACCCCTGGTGAATGGCCTCTGCTGACCGGCATTCGCTCAGCGGGACACTCAGCGAGGAGGCCGAGCTGGAGCACCAAGGCAAAGTCTGCATGGCACCAGGGCTGAGGCTGCTGGGGCGGGGGCCCAGTGGCTCGGGGCTCCAGGGGTGTCCTTTGGAAGAGTTGGCTGAGTGACTGAAACTTTCAAAATATAAAACCAAAAGACCCAAACGACCACCATGAGAAGCACTGGGAATCCGCAGGACTGCCGAAGGGGGGGTGCCACGGTGGCCTTCTCGGCCAGGATACTCCCACCATCCCAGTCACTGACGCGGGCAGCGCCCTGGTTTGGAATCCACCGGCCCTTGAATGCTCGCAAGTTTGTGCAAAGGATGAAACGGAAAAGACTGAGAAGGAAAAAGAAAAGGAGAGGCATCAGTTCGTCCTCTCCCAGTCCCTCTGAGGAGGACACCGGCTGCTACGGAGGTAGAGCAGAGCGCAGGACTGGCTGGTGTCCTCCCCAGGAGTGCCCAGCTCCCCCCGCCTCTTTGGACCTGGGCTTGCACGTGGACAGCGTGGGCCAGCCTGGATACTGAGAGGTGGGGAGAGACAACAGATCATGGATTCAATCAGGGAGTCCCTGAGGAGGGGGTCATGCAGGTCCCCGGTTCTAGTCAATGGGAAGGTGTGGGACCAGGTCTGTGGCATCATAAACACAGAAGGGTGACGAGCATTTACACTCTGACGTCTGGGGCGCGGGTTTGGCTCTACTCTTTCTCGGGGACGGCTTCTTGCAGTGTAGATGGAGACGCTTCTGTTCCTAAAAGACAGTGATAATCTGTAACATGGCACTTGTGAACCAACCCCAACTGCCACCATAACCATGGAGCAATCATCTGTCCCCAAGTTCAGTGTCTAGGAAACCCCAGGAGGTATGTGTAGATGGTCCCCAGAGTCGGTCAAGTCTACCAGGAACCAGAGGCCTTGGTGAGATCCGGCGGCCACTCTGGATGTGTGGAGAAGCAGCACAGAGACACTGGCTGAGGGTGGTCTCCGGGCTGGAGGCCTAAGTAAGACCCCATCCCACCCCGTCTCTCCTCCTCAGCTCGTCTCTCGGCCATCATGGCCTGTTGCTGGCTGTGGACAGTCAGAACCTGACCATTATTCATCCACTATGGCCTCCATGCCGGGAGGAGATGAAAGTCCCAGGGTCCAACCTGGCGAGTGGCCTGGGAAGGCGTGGGGGAGGGCGAGTGCAGGATGAGGTCCCTGGTCAGTGTCCAGGCTGCAGCGTGGGCTTCCCACCCACTGGGTTACCCCGCTTTAGACTTGAAGGTTACCCCGCGGGCGCGAGGACCCCGGGCTCTGGTCCCCGTCTCACGGGGGCCAGCTCACCTTCCTCCCAGCCCTCGGCCACGCCGGCCAGCTCATAGTGCTTCTTGCGGAGCTCTCCCAGCCGCTGCCGCTCCTTCTGGAGGTCGTTTTCCAGCTCGAGCACCCGGACCTGTCGGAAGGGAAGTGGTTTTCTTCTTCTGCAAGACCTGTCTGGTTTGGACTGAAGCCCCGTCCTCCGTGAACAACTGGACAGGACCACAATGACAGGACGACTTGGCCCACAAAGGTCACCCTCGAAAGCTGAAACCTACATGGCCAGAAGAGCCCAGCGGTTCAGATATAGGGAGGACTATTCCAGGCAGAAGGGAGAGCGGGGCCAAGGTCCAGAGGAGGAAAGGGCTTGAGGTGTCAGGAGAATGGAAAGAGCCCCGCGTGGGTCCCGAGAGAGGGAGAGGGTCATGAGATGGCTGAGACACAGGCGGGATATTGTCCTAGTGTAAAGCAAAGGCACTGGAAGGTTCTAAACAGGGAGGTGACCTGTGGTCCTGTGTGTTTTTAAAATATCACATGGAGAAGGAGTGGACAGTGGCAGGTCCAGAGTGGGAGCACATTGGCGCCAGCCAAGTGGTTCCTTCCTTGTTTTACAATTAAAATTGATTAGAGTCAACGTAAAACATGCAGAAGGACAGAGGCAGCCGGTGCCTTCCGCCCACCTCCACCAACTCTCCGCTCCCAGCCGGACGGCCTCAGCCCCCCGACCTGGCCCTGCACTGGACGATGTTGAAACAAACACTTGTAAATGCCAGGGCCAGCTGCTCTCATAGGTAGACGATGGTGGCTGAGACCAGGGGAGGGAGATGGGCGACAGTGCAAAGAGTGAGGTTGTTTCTCAAGACTCAGAGTCACAGGATTGCTGGCTGGGAAGAGAGGGACCATGGACGACCCCTACTTTTGTGGGTCAGCACCCAGGTGCTGGTGGCAGTGCATTCACCGAGAAGGAGACAGTGGGAGTGGGGACCTGCTCTGCAGGTTCTGTTGAGATACTTATGTGGCATCAAATGGAGACCAAGCAGGAACTGGGAGCAGAGAGTAGACCTAGGCTGAGGAGAATTTGGTGTTTACCAGCATTAAGATGGTGTTTAGCCAGGTGTGGTGGCACACGCCTGTAATCCCACCGGCTCAGGAGGCTGAGGCAGGAGGATTGTGAGTTCAAGCCAGCCTCAGCAACTTAGCGAGTCTCTGAGCAACTCAGCGAGACCCTGTCTCCAGCGAGGCCGGGAAGTGCTCAGTGGTTGAGCATCCCTGGGTCCAATCCTCAGAACAAAGATGGTATTTAAAGCCAAGAAGGACGGAATAAAACCACTGAGCAAGAAGTCTTTCAGTATATACACGGCAATGTGGCTACGTAAGACGCTGAGTGACTATCTATAGTACTTCAATAATCCCAATCTGAATTTTACCCCAAGACCAGTGGAAAGATGTCAGATTTTTTTCCTAGGACCCCACTGATTCCTGTGCTGCATAACTTTACTGAGCCACAGAATGAAACGGCATCACCTTTGATGAAGTTACAGTGGATCCACTTTTTTCTTTAAACTAAAGTTTATTTCTAATTTGTATCAGCAGTTTTTGAAAGAACTGCCTATAGTAGGACTAAGTTTGTGGATTGCTCCAAGGTCCCTGATCACTAAGGGTTAAAATTCTGGAATCTACTAACCACTGCTCCCCGCCTCCAGCTTCCTGCAGTCTCATTTATTTTCCATCTTAGGCTGAAAGTGCACCCGTGTTCATCCCCTGCCCAAGGGTCTCTCTGGCTTTCCTCCAGGGGATAGGACTGGGGTTGCTCTCACCTGGGAATCCATCTCCTGGCGTTTGATCTGGGTCAGTGTCATGCTTGAGAAATCCATATTGTCTGCAAGGACAGAAATAAGAAGGCCTTATCACACGGTGTCCCTGGCCGACGCTCCCCTGAGAGGTGGTGACACCAGTGTTCTGCTGAAATGCCTGGCTGGCCACTGACCAAGATGTGTGTGAAAGTAACGGAGGGATTAAGGGGAAGGAAGGATGAAGAGATTGTGGGGCAGCCGGGATCTGACCTCTCCAGGGCCACCAGACTCAGTGCAGAGAAATGATAGAATAGAAATCTACTTAAGGGCCAGTTGCTGCAGCGGCATAAGCAGCCTGCGTACTGTGCCCCACCTGGTGAGGAGGTGAGCTGGTGGGACAGAGACGGAAAATGACAGCTTACAATAGAACCGTGGGAGGGCAGTGAGGAGGGGTGTAGAGAACGGCTACCTGTCTCCTCTATCTGTGATTTGCCCGAAATGGTGGAGGCCACGACCCCTGCGGTGGCCTGGTTCACTCCCCGAGAGGCCTGCTGAAGCTGGGCGAGGTTGGGACTGTCCTTGTCAGCTTTCACCTGCCAGGATAAGGCAGATTAGGCTCACCACACCAGGAGCAGCAAGGCTGGATCAGACAGCTGGTCTGAGGGCTCGAGACACTCTGTTGTCGCCAATCAACTTCTCTGAAACTGCTGTCTGTGGGGTCAGTTCCTGGTACGTCCCCAGTCTAATCGATTACTCCTGGCTTCCTGGCCAAACTCTAGCTTTCTCGCTCATTGATCGACTCTTCCAGTCGTGAAAAACAATTTGGGGCTGGGCACAGTGACACACACCTGTAATCCCAGTGGCTCAGGAGGCCTAGACAGGAGGATCGCAAGTTCAAAGCCAGCCTCAGCAACTTAGTGAGGCCCTAAGCAACTCAGTAGGTTTAATTCCTGGTATCAAGTGGGTGGGGGAACCCAACAATTTGGGCAGCAAGAAATAAGGATGAATGAAGACCAGTCACTGAGTGGGACCCTGGGCTCTGGTTACGAGCTGTGTGTGAGGACTGGCTGGGGCAGGGGTTCAAGTCTGGAGACCAAGGAGGAGAGGCAGACTTGGTTATTTGGAATCACAGAGCCACGCCAGGTGACCTGATTTATCACTATGCTGACTGGCTCTCTATCTGAGTGTTCCTTAAATGCCAGGACTGCTAATCAGAAGCTGGCCAGGCTAGGACCCTCTAAGGCCACTTGACAGGAGTGAGGAGATTGCAGGAGAGCCTGTGGCCAGCTAAAAAGGGCTCCTTGCTGGATTTAGGCCTTCAGAAGAGTGGGGTATGGCACCTCTAGAGGCAGAATTTTTGTTTGGGATTCAACCAACCCAGAAGGTATAACCCATCTGTCCTTGGGGTCAGTCCCACTTCAGTGTCCTGCAGAATCCAGCATGGGTCCTACCTTCGATGCTGCCACCAGCTGGGCTGTGCTAGCAGCAATTTCATGCGAACACACCATCAACTCCTCAAACTTCCCTCTGCCTTGTACCACCAGGTCAGCAGCATCCCTGGCAGTCAGGAAGGAGAGGACAGACAAGGTCACACGTGGCCAAACCCCTACAATCCCGCTGCCGGCCCAACCCTGTCCCTGGCCAGACAGGTTCTGCCTTTGCCACACCTGGGTTCACCAGGAGACCCAAGGTCCCTTTCAAACTCGTAGCCCCACTGTCCTATCAATCGTTCATCAGGGGACGGATCTTTCTATCTCCTTTCGCTGTTCCCTGAGGTGGGTCAGTGGAAGGGGGTTGGGAAGGAGCCCTGGCCCCACATACTTACACCATGATGGTGGCTCCCCAGCCCACGGCTTTGGAGGCTGAGATGAGTCCCTCTGTCCACCGAGAGTTCTTGGCATAAAATTCTTTAGGGGATGCAGTCCCCTGTGGAAGCAAAAGATAACTGTGCTTTGGGGACTTTTACCTATGGTGTCCCACCAGGTCTTCACTGTAACTCAGAGAAGCAAGCATTATTATTCCCACTTCAAAGATAAGAGAACCAAGACGCAGGGAAGCAAAAGTATTCTTCCCAAGGTCACCCAGGAAATAAGGGGAAGTAAATATGGGGATTTCTTGACACCAAGGCCTGTGGCATTTCTATAACGTCATTGTGTGTCTGTAGTTGGCCCTCAGTACCTGCAGAGTCCACGTAAGGATTCAACCAGCTGGGGATTGAAAATATTTGGGATAAAAACCCCACATCTGTACTGAGCATGTGCAGACTTTTCTGGTCATTATTCCCTAGCATTCACACTCTATCAAATCAGGTATTACATTGGTATAAGATTATTATATTATAGTCTAATCATAATTATAATACATTATATCAAATCCGGTATCAGATCAGTATGTATAAGTTATCTAGAGATGTTTTAAAGTATATGGGAAACTGGGGTTGGTGGCACATGTCTATTATCCCAGTGGCTCTGGAGGCTGAGGCAGAAGGATCACAAGTTTGAGGCCAGCCTCAGCAACATAGTGAGGCCCTAAGCAACTTAGTGAGACCCTATCTCAAAATAAAAAATAAAAAGGACGGAGAGTGTGGCTCAGTGGTAAAGTGCCTCTGGGTTCAACCCCCAGAACCTACTCCCCGAAAAAAAGTAAATGGGAGATGTGCATAGTTATGGGCAAACACTGTGCCATTTTATATGTGAGCCTGGAGTTCCTGGATTTTGCATCGGGAAGATCCTGGCAGTTCGCTGTGTCCACTGAGGGCCTGTACATTCTGTGAGTAACAGGAGTGGTTGCGGTCTGAGGGAGTCTGCAGGCTCTCCATGATTTGCCAAGAGGAGGGAAGACAGGGAACACTTTTCAAACATGATTTCTGCTTGGATTTTAAAAAGGGGTTTATGCCTTGGAAGAGTCTGAGAGTGTGCAGAGGCTCTTGGTTGGCTGCATCTTTTTACTGGAGGAACAGACCCCGGAGCTAGAAACAGCACCTCTGGGGCAGAGAGACTCTTCCTCTCTGGGACGAGTCAGGCTCTGTCCCTGCCCTAGACAGCGCTCTGCTTCCCAAGCTGCAGCTGTCACAGCATATGAGGGGCCCACAGGCCAGCGCCAGCCCTAGCAGAGGAGTGGGAAGGAACCCAAGGGACATGTGGGCCAGGGGCTGACAATGGGCTCTCTGGGGCACAAGCATGGGCTGACTCTGCCACTGGGTGCAGGCCGGCTGCGCCCTTGTGCACGGTGAGCATGGCTGGCCCTCCGTTATCTGCAGGTGCAGCCAAACACAGATGGAAAGTAGTTTCAAGACACTGTGTCTGGGCAGGGGCTGGGGCTGAGCAGCAGAGCGCTTGCCTAGCATGTGTGAGGAGGCACTGGGTTTGACCCTCAGCACTGCATATAAAGAAAGAAATAAAATAAAGGTCCATCAACAACTAAAAAAAATATTTAAAAAAGTACTGCATCTGTACTGAACAAACACGGAGGGATATTTTTCTTGTCATTAATCCCTAAGCAATGCAGTGTGACAGCTATTCCACAGCCTCTGGGCTGCACTAGGTATCATCAGTCACCTGCAGGGCAAGAGCGTGCAGGAGGGTGTGAGCAGACTCCACGCCAACCCTGTGCCACGGGGTACAAGGGATCTGATCACCCAAGGGTTCTGGAATTGGGGAGGGTCCTGATACCTGACAGACACCTAGGGGTGACGGCTCAGGCCTGCTCCTGGGGTTCGCCCAGGTTCCACACTTCCTCCTCAAAGGACCTGGAGTGCAGTGTGCATGGGGTTCCCACAGCCAGTCTACCTGAGGTGTGCGAGCTGCAGCTGGAAGCTGTGGCTGGCTGCCCTTCTGTGAGTGGGGAGGCCCCCTAGTGCCTGCTCTTGTCCAGATCAAAAGACTGCTGTGGACACAGGACAGGCCCGCAGCTCAGCTGGACTCCAGGGGCTGTGGGGGAGCCACGGTCAAGGCCCATGAGGCCTGCCTCTGGGCTCCAAGCAATGCTCACCCTGCCGCTCTCCACGATCTCCCTCTGTAGGTCCTTTGAGGCCACAATCAGGACCTGGATGGCCTGCATCAGGCTGGTGCAGGAACCGAGGATCCTGTTGAAAAGAGAAAAATGAACAACAAACATGTCAGACACAGAGGCCAAGACAAACTCTCCTCTTCGTCAGCCCAAGCTACAGCCGACTTGGAATGGGAAGGAGAAGCAGGGAATGAGCAGAGGTTGCTGGGACACCGACGAGGTCGAGTGAGAACCCCTGGCTGTGGATTTGGTAAGGAGCAGCCGGTTGTGGTTCTTGGGGGTCTGTTGGCCCCACGCTGCAGTGGGAGCACAGATCTAGTCCTAGAGGGCACACAGGGTATGACCTGGCACCAGGAAGTTGGATTCTGCTCACCTGGGCACCGCTGTGTGGCTCGGACTCACCTTTCATTCACCTCTAACTTCACTCCTGTGTCCCCTGCTCGAGATTTGCTGAGCATTTCCTGTTAAAAGAAGCTTGGTTTCCGGATGGGCCACCTCCTTCTGGAGTACTGAGAGACCACAGTGCCCTTCTGTGCCTGCTCCCACGTGCTGTGGTAGCTCAGAATCCCGGATCTGGATGTCCCCATTTGTGTCCTTGCAGGGTTTGGGGAAAGAGCCCAGCCCTCTCATCTACTGGGGGTGGGGGTGGGCGCAGGTGCAGCAGGTGCTCTGTGGTCAGCAAGAGTCTTGACCTTCAGGCACTCAGGCTGATGTGCACAGAGCTGGCTCCCAGTCCTCAAGGCAGGTACTTCCACCAGGGCAAGTGGCTTGAGTCTCCCACCAAAGGGGCAATATGTGACCTTTGCAATGGTGCCCACTCAGCTTTTTGTGAGATTTGTTACCACGGATGAGGGCTGCCACTTAATGCTTCTGGGGTAGGTGTCCTTATCATTGCTGTTCTATAGACAAGGGGCTGAGTTTGGGCTAGGTGGACATAACTCACAAGTCATGCAACCTAATGAGCGGCAACCTTAACCTGAACCCCGGACATTCTGACACCAAGGCACCTGACCCTTGAGGAATCTGCTCACCTTCCTTAAGTGACGACCTCTTGTTTCCTGCCCCTCACGGATGCAATGATTTGGGTTTGGGTTTCTTTTATACGGGCCTTTGTAGCCTTCGTGAATGACCAAGACACGTCTAAGGGGCAAGGTTGCCCAGAAGCAGCTGCAAGTGTTGTTTAGAAGATCTTGCACTCACGTCCTACCTCTATCCGAGCTGTGGCAGTTTCAATGGCGGCCGAAGTGGCGGCCATCTCCTTGTCCACGAGGTCCCCCAGCTCCTCCTGTTTGATGTCCAGGCCCATGGGCAACAGCTCCTGTGAATGGCATCACAGAGAATGACACTTTGACCTCTGCTCTGATCTTTTGTAGACCTTCTGAGACAGAAAGGGTAGGAGGCCCCACAGGTCATGGACCCCATCTGGAACTGCGTGTTCCTTCCCTTCTCCTCTCACTCAGAACCCCTCCTTCTAGAAAGCCAGTGTCTGACTCCAAAGCTCCTTCAGCTGCAGCCACTCGGGCCCTCAGGCTCATATTCACACACACAGCTGTCCCTGCAGCATGGGAGACCTAGGTATCTTTACACAGTGTTCCCCAATAAGCCCGACCCTTGCTTCCACAGCAACCCCCTGAGGCAGTTCCTATTCCTGCTGTACAATGGAGGCCAAGGTCCAGATGGGAAACACCAGACCAGTCACACTGCTGACAAAGGGCAGGCAGGGGTCTGATCGCATGTCTAACTGCTGCAAAGCCCGAACCATCGTGTGTGATCCATACTAGAGCACACAATTCTAGGAATAGTTTAAAGAGTAAAAATGGACTCCTAAACACTATGCGATGTACACATATATGAAAACCTTCGGTATTCCATTGATAAGTACAATTTTTTACATTTTTATGTTATCAGTTTAGAAATACATTTTTAAAAGAAAAAATACTCAATGTTACCCACCACTCAATTTAAGGACTCGTTTATGAAGCATTATCATTTGGAAATGCATTACCTTTGAAATCCCCTTTGTATGTTGCCTGGATTCTCTCTTCTCCCTTCCTCCCTCTACTCCAAGATAAACAGAGGTCAGGAGGGTGAGGGGGGTCACTTTTTTTTTTTTTTTTGGTATTAGAGATTGAACTGAGGGGTGCTTTACCCAGTGCTTATTTTTTTATTTTGAGACAAGGTCTTGCTAAGTTGCTGAGGCTGGTCTTGAACTTGCTATCCTCTTGTCTAAGCCTCCCAAGATCTGGAATTATGGGCCTATGCCATCACGCCTAGTTAAGATTTCATTTATAGAAGGTCTATAACTAATGGTATATTATTTAGGCAGAAAAAAAGAGGACATGGTCTATTATCTTTTCTATTATCCTCCTCTAGAAAGCTAATTAGGCATTCTTTTTTCCCTCTTAATAATTACATTCCAATTTATAGAACCACTGCCACACTGTGAAATTCTTTCACTTCCATCATCCAGTTCACTAATCTTCTCTTTAGCTTTGTTTAATCAACTGCTGAAATTGGATACCAAGTTATCACTTTTTTTTTTTTAATAATGATTTAGTTTACAGATTTTTTTTGTTTGTTTGTTTATTTAGTTTGTTTATGTGGTGCTGGGGATCAAACCCAGTGCCTCATGCATGCTAGGGAAGCACTCTACCACTGAGCCACAACTCCAGCCCCCAAGTTATCACTTTCAATGATTATATTTTTCATTTCTAAAAGTTCTATGGCTCTTTTCCAAATATTCCTTGGTACTTCTGAAAATAGTTTATTCCTTTGTCATGTTTATTACCTTTAAAAAATGTCTTTAAATGCATCAAACATACTTACTGTAAACTTACATTCCTTGGAAATCTATCTGTGAACCTTCTTTGGGGTCTAAATTCAAAGAACATTCCTCTATCGATAGCTAGGATCTTTTGCCAGGTACCTAGGCCTCTCACATCCCAACAGTGTTAATTTTCTGTTTGGGGTTTTCCAGGCCATATAAATAGTATGAAATTGGACCTTATATCCATGGTAGCTTGGGGTTAAAATTTCTCTAGGGACCTGTTTCTTCCCTCAGAACCAAGGAAGAGAGAAGTCTCTTCTGTAGGGCAGGTTCTGGGTACACTTTCATTGCTTTTTGAAGTATGGCACATGAATTCGTGCCTTGAGGATGACCCCACTGCTCAAGGTGTGGTCGATTTAGGATTCCTTTTTTGGGAGGCAGGATTTCCATCTCCACCTTTTGGCCCACTCAGTCCTAAGTCTTGTTTCTTCTCTCCTGTGTCGTATGTGTGGCTGATCCAAGCTCCAGGTCAGCAGAGAGGGGCAACGTCTGTAGGACAAATGCTGACTCTAGCAATCCTCAGGACTTCCTTAGCTTTTAGCCAGTTTGATCACTCAATTAAAAAAAAATAATAATAATTTAAGTTTGTCCAGCATTGTCCATGTCCTGGGAAAGATTATTTGAATACCTGGTCAATCTATTGCCAGAAAGGAAGCCAGTCTGTGACCTTCTATCACACTTCTCTTTGCTTTCATTAATGTAATTTTCATGTCCTCACGGGGTCCTCCATATTTACTTAGTCCTAAAGTTTATCTAACTGGGCAACACACTGAGGAGGCTCTCCAGCAGGCTCTGCCAGTGCTGCCTATGCCACCACCTCCCACTTAATCACTGCCATAAGATGATTTTAATG